>NW_027271682.1:2862500-4223205 GCF_040938485.1 Diadema antillarum | reverse complement strand
TCACTGCTATCAAACAGTCAACTTCCAACGAAGATTTGCACACATGTTTACATGTCTAATGTATCGGAGATCGCAATGACATCATAACTCCCAGACACTATAAAAAGTTATTGTGCATTCTACTAGCATGATGTCTAACGCATTGAAAAATCCGGCTCCACAGAAATTTATTGTCGAATCTCTTGAGTGGGAAAAAGCAACAACAGCGGCACATCAGATAAAAGTAAATCCAAACTGTAAACCTGCCGCATGAAAGCAAAAGCATTATGACGTCATCTACTTACCTTTGCCGGACATGCCGAATCATTTGTCAAGCCGCATTCACTTAATGTAATATTTCCCGAGGTCTTCGCAATGAAACCAGTTGATAGTAGATTCCAATAAGCGATCATAGTCAATAGGCAATGGTAGGTCCACAGTCCCGTGGTGCAGTCGATGAATAAGAAGACCTGATCCAGTTACCGAACAGTGGCCAAACATAAACCAATCAGTGTCCGCCTAACTAATGTCAAAGGTCAAAAAGAATGATGATACTGAACTATCACTGTCATGTTTGGATAGAAATTCCTGTCTCCTCTCTAACGGCATTTACCACCCCGGTGCAGTTTAGTACCAGCGGTCTCTTACACATCGCTTAGCCCCACTGAAAGTAGTCTTCCATCAGGCAGGGGAATAGCATAGTTTGCCTCCAGATCTTCCAAAAATAAATGCGCAATATTTCATGTCAGATGCGGTAGAACTACCAAGGGACAGCGGAGAGTACCCAATCCATCTCTTCTGCACTTTCTGCGGTGCATTCTACCCTAGTCTTCTATTCCCGCGCTTTTATCTTCCGGCGCGCCAAACCTCAAACTGCTTTACTACGTGGGAACTCTGCAGGCTGTGGCGTATGCACGCTTTAACCAATGAAATATTCCTAGTCAAGTCTTTGACTGACTTCTTGTGGACTTACGTACATCTGAAGCACTTTACAAGCAAACAGGCTGTGGTCATGAGAATTCTATTTAACTAGAAATCATTTAGAAAATATCATGAACTATTGCAGAGAGCGACTGTCAAAAAAATGCAGTTTGGAGCAATCAGTCAGTTGTAAACTTTCTCATTTTTTTTTTCAAAACGTACGAATTTCACGCTTACCACTTACCTATAGATCTAAAGCTTTTTGAAATATGATCAATGCCAATTATAACTTGTATGCAGGTCTCACTTGGGTTTCATTGCAGGGATTTGCTCTTGTTCAATAAGCTTTTAGTTTAGTACTGCACAATAAATCCTCCATTGAAATTTTCTTGAAGTGATTTTCATATTCGCAATGCGTATTTCACGTGTGTTTTTAGATGTAGGAATACAGTCATTGTTTGATAGATACTTTATTTTCTGCAAATCAATATATACATAAATTACATAATCATGAACATGGGAAACATTGAAAGTATATTCGAAACAGAGTCGTTTGACTTGCATAAACAACGATATAAAAGGATATTAATGATACAATATTACAGTATGCATGTCTATGCAGCAGGGATTACAATAACAATATTGTATTTAAGAAGCCATAATGCAGAGGGCCGCCATTGTAAGCATTGCTTGAAAAGATGGCCGGCCCGAGGAAAAGGTAGGGACGTATTAAATTCGTAACAATACAAATTCAGCTGCGAAGATAGCAGGGGAAAATAAACTCTGATGTGTGATGGTGGTGAATGTGCGTGCGAGTGCTTGAAAGTGCACAGGGGCAGATAGGCTGGAATTTAGAATAATAAAATTGGTTTGCAGTCATGACACATTATGTACGCACACACACAAACACACACACACACACACACACACACACACACACACACTCACACACAAACAATCATATACGGAGTAGACCCTGATGTGTGTATATCCAAGGAGGTACTAGGCTAGTACCTCCTTGGTATATCACATTGGAGGTGTATAATAAGAGACGGGAGAAATCAGAAGGAAGTTTACTTCACCTCTCCACGATGTGCGACGAGGAGCGATCATATTGCCCCTGGGCTATGCTAGACACGCAGCTAACTCTTTAGGGAAAGGCAGGGCTGGGGAGACTGAGGGTGGGGCTACAAGGGGGGGGGGGGGACTTATCTTTACATTGACAATGCATGAATGAATCAATTTTTAGATGCCAGGACTGATGTATTAAGATTATCTTGGTATAGTTATCTCGGTATGATTTGCTGTAGGAAGGGTATTGGAACAACAAATTATACTATCAATATTTGATCAATCTGTATTCATATCTCTCAAATGAAGATAAAGCGATATAACATCTACAATACATCTGACGTCTCTTACTGGAGACAGATGCAAATGAAATATTGCTAATCATACAGAAATATTGGGAATCAAAGGGAATGGGAAAAGTTATTGGGCCTACATAAAAGAACTCTTGTTTAACTGCATTTTCCTGGACTTTTGTTTGAAGATTACGTGGTGTGATATGTTAGGGAGTAAGCATATAAGTTTATAGTGATGGTAATACCAAATGCAACCATGATGGCAATCAGTTTCTAGATTTTCAACAGAAAATATAGGTTGCCAACATTAAATCAACTGTTTTAACATCAGCAGTCATTCTGTTATCCATCTCAAATGCCATCTATTACGCAGTGAATATATCATATTAGCGTGAAAGCATATTACGTATAGGCCTATATAATGATGACAATACAAAGGAATGGTATGATGACAGGTGTAATGAGGTGTGATAGATATAAAATCTTTTCACACATGATATCATGAAGATGAGATTCGAACCCTGCCTAAAGCAGGGCTCGACACTAACGGTGGCCCGATGGCCCGGGGCCACCAAAAATGAAAGTCGGGCCACCAAATTTCAGAAAAGGGCAAATTTGGTGGCCGGCCCACCTCGGGCCACCAAAATTGTTTGAAAAGTATGTCAATAAATTCGTAACTTTTTGCCCCGGAAATGCATAAATGCATGCAGTGAGTGTGCGAATTATCAAAAAAGAAATGGACTTTTATCATTTTTTTTTTCGGGCCACCAATTTTTTCTCTCGGGCCACCAAAAATTTGAAATTGATGATTTTGGTGGCCCCATCGGGCCACCGAAAAATAAAGTTAGTGTCGAGCCCTGCCTAAAGTGTGAACATCCTTTGCTTTCATAGACGTTTTACCTCTGATGTGTAATGTGTCTCCCTTGTCCTCTTTGGATGTTGGTAATCTTTAATGTTAATGTCCTTTAATTGGAACCTCAGTGCTTACACAATAAAGACTATCTTTGCAGATCAAATCCCTATGATTTTCAATGATAAGAATGTTTATAAGGATGATGATAATAACCATAATGATTTCTGTCATTATGATTACACGTGTATTCTTATTCTTATTATTGTTATTATCATTCTTCTTCTTCTTGTTGTTATTATTATTATTATTATTATTATCATTATCATTATCATTATCTGTTGTTGTTGTTGTAGCAGTAGTAGATGTTGTATCAATATTATATTACTGCAATTGTTTGGTTTCTAATTAATCCTGTAACGATTGCAATCATTTCTTGATATACATGCTAGATAAACACTGGTGTTGTTCGAACTGTTATTATCAGTAACATTGTAATTGGTAAGATATTATAACTCTAATATGTAACTATCAATCAAATGCAACTATGACAACAATCATATCTTATAATCACCACAGACTATATCGGTCATAAACAGTATAATAATAACTATGATAACATCAGTAATCATTGTGTTATCCATCTCCCATCATCCCAGTGCGGTCGCCTCTCTCATCACACTGACAGAGTTAGATGACATTGATACCAAGTCCCGCACAGTTCATCTGCTCTCACTGCTTTAAAGGCATAATACAGTTTCGGTTGAGATGGGGCTCCAAGGTTTCCGATGTTTTTGATGATGATTTTTTGAGATGATGAGAAACCTGTTAAGTAATATGAAAGAGCATTTAACTCTAAAACGGGTTCAAAGATTATTTGATGAAAGTTGGTTTTGAAATTATGACATATCCCTCACAAAACGATGCTTATATCAGAGGTGGGACCTACCTTTTATCAGAATTACTTTATTCTACTTTTTTTTTCATCTCAGCCATTTCAAAACAGATTTTCATCAACTATAGGGGAAAGCCCACTCTAGCTTCGAGTTGACTTTAAAACACAAGAATTGATGCAAATAAAAAATAACAAGTAGAAAGGCTCAAACTTGATTGTTTTAATTCTTGCTGTAAAACTTATCTTCAATTCGTGTTTTCATCCAAGAAGAGAGATTCAATAAAACACGACATAATGACCGAATACATAGCTCACACTCTGAAATTAAAGAGTATTGTATTAACAAAACAGTGGTATTAATCACAATGTAATTCATATTATACAAATCAAACGACTATTTCACAGTCTCAAGACTCTCCTGGTGGCCTACGCCTAAATCTTTAATGACATCATCGTTGCAGCAATCAGGGAGCTACCAACACGCGGACTACAAGTATCATTATATATATATATATATATATATATATATATATATATATATATATATATTATATATATATATATATATGTATATAGGTATAAAAGTTAAATATACTATTAAATACATTTTTGTTTCACACTTTTTCTTCCTCTTTAGCTGCAGCTGACATGGAAACAAGTGTATCGTCGATTCCTTTAATGTCATTGTCGTTATGTTTAAACTTTAAAGATTGTGATTATCGTACTATGAATGTAGCACAGTTTTTTACATATTCTTTGTCAGATACACGTATTGTCATTTTCATATACGATCACCTTCAAAAAATGCAGTAATGAAAAAGAACTGAACTGAACTGATGTAGGCTTATGCATATGGGTTTTAGAAGAAACAGGTGCAATGTTTTATGTCGTGGATGTAGTTTTGTTATTGGTTGTGAAGATTTCTATGTTATAAATGTGTGTTTTTTATAATCTTTCGTGTTTCATTTTGGAATGTGTGCGCTATGTATGTGTAATTATGTATACCACATTTTATGGACAATAAATAAATGAAAAATGAACTTAATGAAATGAATATTCAGAAATATATGATACAGTGACTATTTTTTTTCTCGAGGTACGTCGGTTTACAAATGAGACATTTATTGCTCTGCAGCAATGTGATCATAATTATAAAAGGTTTCATTTGTATAGGAATTCCCTGCAGATGATACCATCACGCTTGAAATTGTGCGCTCATTATCTACACGTTTCAAAATTCCTTTCGCACTTCCACGAACACTCACACTCCCACTACAAATTGGTAGGGCTGTAAGACGGGGAAACTCGGAGAGTTGTATACCGATATTTTTGACAATATGAAATTCAAAATGTAATTTCCTTGTGGAGGCTAGGCTGCATTCCTGAAACATGATGTATGAGAGAGGGGGATGGGTGAGTAATAAGCGAAAACAGCGAAGACAACAATAAAAGCAACAACCAAAAGGTAGGTGGGTGTAAAAATTGTCTGGGCCGCGTGTGGTAATGAACCATGTTTCCGCTCCGCCGGAGAGGGCCTGACTTTTATTATGACATTTGTATTGATGTCATAAGTTCAGGCCTCCAAACGATCATACACTTGGCTGCCTCCTTTTGCCCCAGGATGTTTGTCCTACTTCGAGGGAGCAGCGGATGGATAGAAAACCAACGACGTGCCACAAGTGGCACAAGTGACAGCGACACACAATTTTTTCTGAAACATCAAACGACAACGTTGGGGGCGGGCTGCCTCTTTCCTTTGCCCATCAAGGACTCTCTCCCTTCCCAAAGGACAAGTCCATCTTCACATACATGTGGATTGAGTGAATGCAGCAATATTAGTAGAACACATGAGTAAAAGTTTGAGGAAAATTGAACTATCTGTTCAAAAGTTATGAAATTTTAAAGTATCTGCGCAGTCACTGCTGGATGAAAAGACTTATACAGTGTCGTTCTACCCTGTGTCACATGGGTAGAACGATATAAGAAAAATATAAAGAGAATTTCACAAAATTTTATCATTTGAAAAAAGTGCACATTTCCTTGACTGGTCACTGACGTAATTTATAGGGGTGATACTACCCCCCCCCCCTGCTTACTGAAATAGCCTAGTCAAGTATAATTATTTATTACATTATGTCCATACATAGATATATGTCTCTCTCTTCCCTCTCTCTCTCTCCCTCTGTACACACACACACACACACACACACACACACACACACACACACACACACATGCACGCACGCACGCACACACACACACACACACACACACACACACACACACACACACAACTATATGTATATAAAATTATATACAATGCGTATCAAAAAAAAGGTAATCCAACTTTGGAGGGCTACTATTTCATAATTGTCAGCTATGGAGAGCATAATGTTGGTTGTGATAATGAAACTCTTCCTCTTTCCATTGGTATCTAATTATGTTGACAAATGTCATGAATGACTTACCGCATAAACTTTCAAGACAACTATGACAAATTGCACCTTTTCCAAATTTAAGTGATATTGTGAAGGAACAATGCATATCTCGCTGCATATGGATGAGATCTGTCAGTGAAAGTGGTCAAATCATCAGGCTAGCCTGCATGACTGCTAGTTTGTGTTTTGGGTTTCTCCTAACATTTTACGGTTCATAACTATTAACACGGCCACTTGTCCGATAACGTGGTCACTCCCACAGAGGCCTACCCACACAGTCCATTTTTCTCTGTTCATATTTAACACATAGCTCGCAGCGACAAACAATGTCTTGAATATGAAGAGAGAAAATGGATAATGGTTTAGCGTTTATGGGAAGGACCAAGTTATCGACAACGTGGCCATTTTTAAGGTTATGAACCATAAGAGGTTAGGAGAAACTCTAGACACGAACCTGCATTCGTGCAGGCTGGCCTGATGATTTGACCACTTTCATTGACAGATCTCATCCATGCAGTGAGATATGCATTGTTCCTTCACAATAACACGCAAACTTGGAAAAAGAGCAATGGATTCGTCATTGTCGTATTTAAAGTTCATGTGCTCAGTCATGCATGACATTTGTCAACATAATTAGGTATCAATGAAAAGAAAAAGAGTTCCCTTTTCCTCACAACCAACACTGCCCTCTCCATCGCTGACATTTATAAAATAGTATCCCTGCAAAGTTGGATTACCTTCTTTTTTTTTTTTGACAAGCACTATTATGTTTATGTTTGTAAATTGGTATGATGTCCGGTGCCAATAATTAAAATTTTATCTAGTGTACTCTCTAACTAATTAATCACGCCTTGTGAAAGGCCTTCCCAAGAGATTACAGTCATTATTATGATGTATTTATGCTGCGATTTGTGAAAATATCTTTATCAATAATATATTGTCGGATTAAGCAAAGAATCAAACTGCATGAGTAATATAATGAGTATATAGCATGATAGGTTGGTATAAAAACGCAACATTTTACTGACAATACTTATACAGCTGTATTGGTACGAAGTATACATATTGAAGGGGCAGAAAGCGGCCTCCTATATCAATGGATGCTAAATTGTTCACAGGGGTCTCGTGACTTTTCCCCCCTTCCTTCTCCCCCACACTACTCTCACCCACCTTCGTCATTTTGCCCGCTTTGCTGGTGATCGAAGGTGGCGTTTCTTATCGAATCATTTATCGTCAATCCAGAGGGTCCCCCTTCGGCGTTTGGTCACTGGAACCTCCCCAGCTCTGCGTCGTTATTTATACAGCCCACTTCTTTTTCCCTCTTTTTTTTTTTTTGGATTGAAAGCAGAAAGCGGGCAGCGAATGTACTTTTGGGGATTATAGTGAGACGTGATCATGACGGAACGCGCTGAAAATTATATCTGTGTCTTAGGGGTACTATATCTTAAAGTAATCAATGGCGGTTCTTTTGCGCACCGTGTAAGAGACAGTTCTCTCCTGAGAAAAAAAAAGGTCGAAATTTCATCAGGAGGAAACATAGGGGCACCCTTATCGAGTAGGTACAGTGTCTCACCCCTCCTACTCCCCCTTTTCCTCTCGCATTCTGGTTTTCTTTCCTCTCTGCCTCTCTTCTTATCTCTCTACCCTTAACTAGACACTTGGCGAAAATTATTTCTGTAAAAAAACCAACATGTATAATATATATATATATATATATATATATATATATATATATATATATATGTGTGTGTGTGTGTGTGTGTGTGTGTGTGTGTGTGTGTGTGTGTGTGTGTGTGTGTGTGTGTGTGTGTGTGTTTGTATATATATACAGTCGGTCTTGTCCCCCCCCCCCGAAAAAAAAATTATATTCGTGAGAGATGGATGATGATACTGTGATTTTTATTTCCTTACACAATCCATCAATGTCTGGGTCTTATGGTTCTTTATCTATAATATACAAGCATAGTATAAGGTATACATTAATCTCTGCACAAAATACTCACACACGAATCAGCACAATGATTATCAAAGTCACGTGCTATGATGAATAATTCAGATAGTTTTAAGGAAGAAGAATTTGTAGTAAAAACGCAATACGCAAAGTATAGTACTTTTTGTCATCATAATACTGTTGAATTATCATTATCTTCTACTTGGTTAGTATTACATGTTATGGTATGCCACAATATCATACAGAATATCCAGTACATACATTGCTGATAATGACTTCATTACAGAGCAAAATGTCGAATATGAAATTTGTCTAAAAGTCACGGGAACTGGGTTACCGTAACGCTTCCGGGGGTTCTTTCTGCGTGTGGGCATGCCCATTAAGACAGAGATAGTGTTGTGACGATAATCACATGCAGCAGTAATCGTAGGAAGGGCCAAAGTATTAGCTTGTAGTCAGGATGTCGCCCATTCTGGAGCGTCCTCGTTCCAAAAACAAAGGACATGAACGCCAAAATAGAGTAATAGACTCAGCGTCTCATTTTCTCGGACAACATCTGGATCAGAGTCCCGCAACCGTTCCATCCCTCCATCCAACCCCTGTGTGTTTTTTTTTCCTCCATCACTTTTTTTTTTTGGGGGGGGGGGAGGGGTTAGGGGTGGGGTGGAGGAGGTTAGGGGTGGGGTAGGGGTTTATATCTTTCATTGCAACTGATTGACAAATCAATTCGAATCCTGCTCGAGTATGTACGCCCATGATTTTTTATCATGGCTACTACTAAAACACTGATCAATTCAGTGCTTATTTACGTCGATGTAGGGCAATTTGTCAATCAGTTGCAATGAAAACATCTCGACGGAAGAAATTCATGAATTTGAATAACAAAGCAGTACCCGCTGCATGCTATAAGGATTAGAACCAACACTTGCTTTCGGGCAAAAGCTCGGTGGTCTAGTGGAGATGACGCCTGTCCGGTGATCAGGAGGTCGTAGGTTCGAATCCTGCTCGAGTATGTACGCCCATGATTTTTTATCATGGCTACTACTAAAACACTGATCAATTCAGTGCTTATTTACGTCGATGTAGGGCAATTTGTCAATCAGTTGCAATGAAAACATCTCGACGGAAGAAATTCATGAATTTGAATAACAAAGCAGTACCCGCTGCATGCTATAAGGATTAGAACCAACACTTGCTTTCGGGCAAAAGCTCGGTGGTCTAGTGGAGATGACGCCTGTCCGGTGATCAGGAGGTCGTAGGTTCGAATCCTGCTCGAGTATGTACGCCCATGATTTTTTTATCATGGCTACTACTAAAACACTGATCAATTCAGTGCTTATTTACGTCGATGTAGGGCAATTTGTCAATCAGTTGCAAGCTCACAGTTGCTCACTAGATTACTATACATGGCTGAATATCCATTTTGAGACATGATTTTCCTTTTGCTATGACACTGGCCATTCTACCATGTCCCTTATTCTTTGGCACGACGAAAATCGCGTTACTAAGTAAATGGATGAATACAGACAATTAGTAGAATGAAGCTTACTTCCATTATTATACCAACAATTTTTTAAGTATGTAGCCTATAATAATAATGGAAATACCCATGCAGCACTGTACCGTAATAAGAATTCTCTTTTTTAAAGTGGTTTTGGCATCTTGTAGTAGCCATGTTCTATACCATCACAGTTTCTACGAGAACGTGTGGTGTGGTGAAGAACATGGGGTACTTCGTTGTTGGCCTGCTAAACTGATTTTGTTGATGATAACGAAGGTAGTGGTCTTATAGTAATGACAGGTAGTCCTGTTTGAGGCCTAAAGTCGCAGTTGGATTGTCTTAAATTTTCTATGTGCTTACTCCTTGCTCGGCATCATGATATAGTATACGTCTCGAAAAGTATGGAAAAACGAATACAGGGAAGAATATTGGTAATATAGAAAATGCTGATTTTTACATCGTACATAATTACACTCCAGATTTTATAGACCATTAGAATGTATAAAAAAGACGCTCAAAACCTACCACGTGTACGATAACTACGAACGCATCCGTTCACCGCGTTTTTTGTTTTTGGTTTTTTTTTCGAATTGCGATGTTCCCAGCAGTAGATGTCGCTCTTCAACATCAGAAAGGAGAGCCCATCAAGCAAGACGTTAATGATCCCTGTTTACAGCCTGCAATTTTGCATAATACAGGCGCCATTATTTTGGGGTAACAAATCGATAGACGGTGTATTGTACACTGTATTACGTGACCATAGTAGTAGTGCCGTATGATAGTATGGCACTGAGCCTTATAGTATGGAGTGATTTCTGTCTCCCTTTCATTTTTTCCTTTTATAGGATCTCGTTTTGTCAGATACAGAAGTATTATTCCTATCTAAGCCGTGAAATGCAATTGAAGAAATGTCATTTATTTTCCAATCTGTATTTCCACAAAGTCTGAGCTAACTACTAGATAGGGCATAATAGAATACTATGTTTATTTTGTAAACCATCGTGTTTCAACGGTATATCATTTGCATGGCAGTGCTCACCACGTTCAGGAGAAAGGTCTGGGGTAAGAGCCTCTATTGTCTAGAACGTATTAACCAAAGGGAGGTTCCCACCTCCCTGCTTATTACTAAGTACAACATTGTATAGTACATAGGCCCAGTAATAATGCTTCGCCAAACTTGACCTGCATCAAGATTTTTTCATGCCTCCGCCACGAAGTGTCGCCGGAGGCATTATGTTTTCGGGTTGTCCGTCCGTCCGTCCGTCCGTCCGTCCGTCTTCACGTCCGTAATCAATTTTTGTGGACAGCGTAACTAAAAAACCGTTTGAGGTATCCTAATGAAACTTGGCATGTATAAGTAAGAGTGGGCAAAGTTGTGCCTATCAACTTTTGGGTGCACATGCTTAAGGGTCAAAGGTCAAAAGGTCAAGGTCAAACACTCGAAATTTCACTATTTCCCACATCGTTATGCAATGCCTGAAGGTATTTTCTTGAAACTTAGTATGCGTGTACTGCTAAATAAGGATAAACGATTCTTCAGAGTTTTGGTTCATGAGGTCAAAGGTCAAAGGTCAAGTGAAAATATTACAATTTCAGTTTTTTTTCTCCATATCTCACAAATGGTGTAATATATATATACGAGACAAATTATAGAACAACATATAACATGTACAATATTTAGGAAAAACACTGTATAAATTCTTCGTGGGCGAGCGGAAAATGAATTCGATTATGGAAAATAGTGATCCACTAAAAAGCAAAGCTTGTCGGACGTGGATCGCTAGATAAATAATGAGTAAATTATATACTATTCTATAATAATATACATGTAATTATTTTGAGATACACCGGCTGGGAAAAAAAATATAGAATACCAATGCTAGTGCCCGGACACTGCTCACTGAACCACGTGTACCGGGAAAATATGACAAGGACAACACGTTCGTACACACATTCGATTACCCACACGTATATACACTGTAAGACGCGAGACAGTACCGGGAGGAGAGGTTCAGGGTATCTTCATGGAACTTAGTACTATGCATGTACGGACTAGCAGTGATTATGTAGGGAATTTGGGGTCATGGGTCAATGGTCAGGGGGCCAAAGGTGAAGGTCAGCTCCTCAATATTTATGCAATGCCCGCAGGATTTTTCTTGAAACAGAATATATATATATGTCTTACCCAATAGAGATTCTCTTGGAAGTTTCTTGCCAAAAGGTCAAAGGTCAAAAGATCAATGGTCAAGTGAAAGTGCTGAATTTCACTTCTTTATCCACCATATCTCGAAAGTGATGAAACTTGGTAAATATTTAGCATGTTCTACCTGACAGTACGATTCTCTAGGGAATTTTAGGGTTGTAGGGTCAAAGGTCAAGAGACAAAGGCCAGGTTAAAGTGCTGAAATTTTACTATTTGATACTGAAATTACACTCCCCCCCCCCCATACTTTGAAAATTTACTCAACGCATAAACTTATCGAAGGATCAAAGTCAAGTAAAAATCCTCAAATCCCCCAATACCTGCACTCTCAAACAATATAGCCATTCTTCCAATTAAACCTAGTTCCAGGAAAGTGAACATTCAACACATTTTGTGACAAACCTGTCATTTTAATATTTTGCCAATAAATGTGAAACTGTCATCACACATTGCCAAGACATTGCATTATGTAGGTAAAAGGCCGTGTCACACCTTTCCGGGCAAGCCTTGCGTGCAAACTTGCGACTAACAATTTTTACTACCCGGAGGTCCCCGCAGGTGACCCGCACATGTCAGCACCTAGCACGTATCTCACCCGTAGTCGCCCGGAGGTGCGCACGCAAATCTTTTTACCCGCAACCATGTTTAGGCCCTGTCACACCTTTCCGGGCAAGCTACGCGGGCTTGTTGCGTGTAGGGATTTTCCAGCGTACCGGACAATTTCTGAGGGCGGACATGGCCGGAATTCTACTTGCGGGTATACTGTGTGACCTTTTTGCCAGGTGCGTGGGGGCCGACAACTCAGTGAAGGAATTCCTCTGAAGGAATGGCGGAAGTCCCACAGTATGTCGTTATCTTGGCTGCATACGGGGACTGCGAAGTACCTGCGTGGGAGTTGCCTGCGAGGTGCTGCTGCTAAGAGCCTCCTACTGGCGTTCTGCGTGGACCTCTCCAGGCATCCCCGCGACTCACCCGGAAACCAAGTTTTGGTCATGCTCAAAACTTGGCTGCGATTAAATCGGAATTGCGTGGGCACCTCCGGGCAACTACAGGCAAGATACGCGCTAGGTATCAGGTGAAGAGCAACTGCGGAGAGCTCCGGGTAGCAAATTTGTTTCCCCCGCAAGTCAAGCCGCAAAAAAACAAACAACAAACAAAACAAAACAGATACAATGACAAGGCCTTGAACATGCTCAAAACTTGTTACGAGTGAGTCGACGACGTCGTGCGAATGGGGGTTCGCTCGCAGAGGTACACGCAGAACGCCAGTAGGAGACCCTTACCGGCAGCACCCCGCAGCTACTCCAACTCGGTACCCGTGTAAGTCGCTCGTAACAGAAAACGGATCGGTTTCAAAGCTCCACGCAGGTCACACGGAATACACGCAAGTAGAAGGTAAGTAGCACTCGTCTAGCAGGTAAGAAACAAGTGCGAAACTCGCAAAACTCGCGGAAAATTCTCCTGCGTGCTTGAAAATCCCTCTTCGCAACAAGCTATAGCCCGCGTACCGGTAGCTGCCCGGAAATGGCGGAGCTCGAGGCATATACCAGTCGCCATAGCGACATTTCCAGTTTTGTTTTTGTTTTTTCTGGTAATATAATGTTAGAGGCATTATTGATATATCAGAACTTCCCTGAGAACAACTGAACTAAATTTTGAGCAGGGCCCTGTTGCATAAAACCCTTACCGCTGGACTTACCGCTCCTTTCTAGCGGTAAGTCTTCAAATTAGCGGTAAATGTTATAATCCTTGATGCTGATTGGCTGTGACGCCTAATTTTGACGTTAGTTACCATTGAAATTCAACGGTAAGTTTTATGCAACGGGCCCCAGATTTGTTATTATCATTTTTATTCCAGCAATCTGGAGCATGCTCATCAACCATTTAGTCTCAAGATTAAGGCCTACACCGAACCCCATCTTGTGAAGTGATGATCTCTTTGGTGATGACCCACACCAAAAGCGGAGTACGCTCTGAGCTACACGAAACGGTGATTGTGGGTAAGCCTATTGTGTACTTAGTATTGTACGTAACACGCCCACGCACGTGGGTTTCCCCGCCGAAGTTCGAACAATTTGCACTGCACGTACTGCGGAGCTCGATCCCTGCACAACACAGATGTTCGATGCACGTACACACGAACAAACGACGCACACACTGGCGCTCGATCGAGCGAGCGCGAGACCGATCACGAAGCAAAACACTCGTATCCTACATGTACATAATATGTAGCTTCACTCCCAGATCCCGATCGTGACAGACAGCAATGCTATCATCCTGTTTCTAGTATTACAGATCAATTACTTGTTGCAGCTAGCAATCTCGATCGCGGTTCCTGGACATGCTGGAGGAGAGATCAGGCGGCGGCTGAAGGTACGACAGAACTTTTTCGATTTGTGTGCTGAAAACAAACAGCCAAACTTCTTTCTTTCTGTAACCTCTCTCATGGTTAGGTACAGGTGTCTTTACCGTCTGGTCTAGTCTAGCTATGTTTTGACCGAAAGATCGGTCTGTATCTGTCCGTCGGGGAATGTTCCGCGGAGACTGCGTCTGGCTTCACGGATCCCCTCCGTATGAGGACAGCGTTAATGGCAAAATATAAAAGAGTCCTCCGGACAGACGGATCTTTCTGTCTAAGCTACACTTAGGGTGCGTTCGAGCGCTCTAAAGCGAACCAAAGCGAACTGAACTAAAGCGTACCGTACCGTACTGTGCCAGTTTGGGAGCGTTCGAAAGCTCTGTGGAGAAAGCGTACCTCTCGAGTTATTTTTAGAAAAGGTCACGCTTGTTTGTAGCGAGAAGGTCATTCACCTTGCGCTTGACCTACTTACAGCTGCCCCGAACAAAGAGAATGATGTTTTTGCATTGTGACGTATGCACATGATACGCGCATGCTTTACAACGAACTTATGGTACGCTTTGGTACGCTTTTGGAGCACATCGGGAAGTGATCCACTTTTGGCTCGGTACAGTACGGTACGGTACACTTTAGGAGCGTTCGAACGCTCCTCTAGCGCGGTACGGTACGGTACAGTTCACTTTAGGAGAGCGCTCGAACGCGCCCTTGTATGTTATGCTTTAGCTTCGCCTACACACCTACACTACGTACGGCGCCGCGCTGGTGACAGATGGCTGTCTGTGTGCACCCCCTGCCTGTAATCTGCATTCCTTATCCCAAACCAAATGAATAAAAACATAATAAAATGCTTATTGTAGGGCAGTTATAAGCAGGCCTAGCGGTTAGACTCGTATTTCGTTGCACGAATTTGAATGGGTGGGTGCACAGTAAAAATGAAAGATTTTAAAACTTGATAATTTGAGAATTAGGTGCCTTGTTGGAAGGTAGGCCTCGGGGCGTGTTAATGTGGCAAGATATTATTTTTGTTGTGTAACAAACTACACACCAAACACACTCTCATCATACAGCCATATTCCAACGTCTTGAGTTGTGATTCGACTCGATTTACTAATTGTAATAACGGGCGTTGACAACAGAATATTTAAGTTTCAATACTATACACGCTTTATTGTCGTGTACATCATTATATCACACGCAGGTGATAATTATAGGGTATTTCCCCCAGAATATGAATCAATCAGGGTATTGGTTATTTACGACTCTCCATGAGCAATCACACCAAATTATATTTGGTCAAAACGTTTAAAAGGAGGTCTTGAAATTGAGGGGACATACATGTGGTTATAATTATTAGGAGCGGTAATACATATAAAAGGGTGCATAAGTTACGAACCACCGCGACAGTCCGAACAGAGTCCCAAGTCGCTTCCAGGGTAAAATAGCGGCCACGTCACTCTCCAAAGGGGACCTCAATCGCGATCGCGAACTGCAGTGCGCACTGCCACGATGAACTCCGGGTCGAGATGCTGACGTGTACACGCACTGTCTGGAACGGGACCGGTGTTCGCCGCCTCGTCGTCGCCCGGCACTCACATCAATAGCGTTGACATCGATTGTTAAGGATGCGATCCCACTTGGAGATTCACAATAAATTTACGCTAATTCGTGGTGAGCTGGACATAGATGAAGTTCATCCTTAGTCATTGACGACGGGGTTGTCGATGGGAGGAGATGCGAGATGATGAGCTTTGACGCAAGCCTCATGCAGCGTCCGCGAATATGACAGGAAGGCATCTCATCTTCGTAGTAATTGTTCCACAACTATTTAGAATTAATGTTGCTGGAAACATGCACCTCACCGATGTGGTGTATTGTATGAACTCCAAGAATTATAGTACAATGTAAAACTGACTCAATACGGGATGGACTTGACTCTGGAAAGTATAATATTATATCTCCCTTTTGTATCGGACGCAGGAGAGCAATGGTCTATGTCCATCTCCTTTGGAGGTTGAGGAGCCAGAGTGAGAGAAAAAGCTACGTCCACGGTTAATGTTAGGGAAAGGGGGCTACGTGGCAGGTATTATGGGATAAGCCTACGTGTACCTTTTTACATAACCGTGGTCAAAGGACTGGTCAGCAAAAATTAGCTCTTTTGATTCTTCTTTTGCCATCGGGGAGCGTCCGGAGAGAGTAACATGATTATATAATACCGATTGAGATAGCTCCCTCTCTCGGCCGGTGACTTATAGTCAGACTAACGGGGTACGTGCTGCTACAAGGAATCCCCCCCTAGTACGTAAGTCCTGACCAGCACTGACGTACGACAAAAGGAAAAAGAACTGTATGTACACCGTTTTACTACCTGCCAAAAACACAATATCAATACAAAGGTCGTGTATACCATTGAGGACGGTATGCAGGTTGTTATAAAGCTAACAAAACTTATTGTAAAATACCGTACCTAATATGCTATGAGGTCGATCTGACTGAACCGTGTGTTGGTTCAACGTCCTCAAGCGCTGTCCATGCATTATAGCACGGACTCGATAATAATACAAACAGATAAACATTTGTAACGGAAAGTACAAACAAAGCATATTGGCCAAGTATGACACAAAAAAGTGTATGTCATGTTGCTCGTGTCGTTCTGCGATGGCAGCCCCTAAGCGCTATACAATGTACTACATTTAGAGTATCGCAGAAAGCACACAAAGTAATATACATGTACGATAAAAATACGGAAACTTAAATGTATCTGGTTGCAGTGAATCTGCCCGTGGTAAGTTTTCCTTCTACGGGGGCAACTCTGAGATCACGCAAAAGAAACTAAGATGATAACAAATTATCACCAAAAAAAAATTCCTGTACAAACTGTATACGGCCAAGGCGTACACATATAACATACATACTAATTACCTATGACAGTCACATAGTATTCACATTAATTAATTAAATCTGCCTTAAAACCTCGACATGATCAAGAGTGATGGCAGACGCCTCGTAAACAAATGAAATAACGTTATTCTAACGATACCACATAACGCGCCGGCCATCTGACATGGCGCCCCGATCTCGTTTGTCGGACCGGTGGATCCGACTTCGCAGCGGGCGTATCCGACGCCGTCGACGTCGCTGGGGGAGACTCGAGTGGGGAACGCGTTGTGTCGCGAGGCACTACTACATCGTCCGGCGCGCTGCTGCTCTCGACATGCGCGACTTTTAAGCGATCGACGCTCACCTGCTCTTTCTTGCCATTGATTTCGAGTGTGTAATGCCTAACGTTGCGTCGTAACACTTTGTAAGGCCCATCGTAGGGCTGTTGCAAGGGCTTACGAACTCGATCAACACGGACAAAAACATAAGAACAAGTGTGCAGGTCTGTCGGCACGTGAGTAGTCGTGTGTTGGGAGCGAGGCGGAGTAGGTGTGAATTGAGACATGTGGTTACGTAATCGAGAAACATAGTCGCTCGGGTCGACAGTGGTCTGCTGAGGAGCAACAAACTGAGCGGGCAAGCGCAGTGTCGTGCCGTAGACAAGTTCGGCTGGGGAGCACTTGAGGTCATCTTTTACAGTAGAGCGAATGCCCAATAAGATGATCGGGATATGCTCAGTCCAGTGGGAGGGGTCGTTCTTCGCTTTTAGTGCAGCTTTCATCTGGCGGTGAAATCTTTCTATCATCCCGTTTGCTGCCGGATGATAGGCGGTCGTGCGAATCCTGGTCGTGCCTAACAACCGCGTTAATTGCTCAAATAGGCGTGATTCGAATTGAACTCCACGGTCTGTGGTGACCGTTTCCGGCGTGCCGTGCACTGCTACCCATCGTTCGACAAACACTTTAGCTACCGTCTCGGCTGTTATGTCGGGTATGGGAACTGCCTCGGGCCACCTCGTATATCGATCTATACAAGTGAAAACGTATGAATTGCCCTGTGAAGTAGGCAGTGGTCCTACTAAATCGATATGAACATGCGCAAATCGTGCGTCAGGTGTACTGAATGTGCCGAGAGGAGCTTTGACGTGTCTATGAACTTTAGACTTCTGGCAAGGAATGCACTCGCGTGCCCACTTTCGAACATCTTTGTTGATGTTTGGCCACACGAACCGAGAAGTGATAGCTAGTTGGCTGGCTTTAACACCAGGATGAGATAAGCCATGGACTGAGTCAAATATCGCGCGCCTGTGGGATTGAGGAACGTACGGACGTGGCTTTTGGGTTGACATATCACAAATAATCTCACCACCAGTAGAAATGAGAGGCAAACGTTCGAGTTTAAGGCTAGTACGTGGGTTTCGCAGCTCTGTTTGCAACTCGTCATCGCACTGCTGTGCTTGTGCCATCGATGCGTAGTCTACTGTTTCAGTCGTGTGGAGCGCGTTTACCGCAGGGCGGGAGAGCATGGTCTATGTCCATCTCCTTTGGAGGTTGAGGAGCCAGAGTGAGAGAAAAAGCTACGTCCACGGTTAATGTTAGGGAAAGGGGGCTACGTGGCAGGTATTATGGGATAAGCCTACGTGTACCTTTTTACATAACCGTGGTCAAAGGACTGGTCAGCAAAAATTACAATTAGTAAATCACGTCGGGGTCACCACTTTGTTGGAAGGTAGGCCTCGGGGCGTGTTAATGTGGCAAGATATTATTTTTGTTGTGTAACAAACTACACACCAAACATACTCTCATCATACAGCCATATTCCAACGTCTTGAGTTGTGATTCGACTCGATTTACTAATTGTAATAACGGGCGTTGACAACAGAATATTTAAGTTTCAATACTATACACGCTTTATTGTCGTGTACATCATTATATCACACGCAGGTGATAATTATAGGGTATTTCCCCCAGAATATGAATCAATCAGGGTATTGGTTATTTACGACTCTCCATGAGCAATCACACCAAATTATATTTGGTCAAAACGTTTAAAAGGAGGTCTTGAAATTGAGGGGACATACATGTGGTTATAATTATTAGGAGCGGTAATACATATAAAAGGGTGCATAAGTTACGAACCACCGCGACAGTCCGAACAGAGTCCCAAGTCGCTTCCAGGGTAAAATAGCGGCCACGTCACTCTCCAAAGGGGACCTCAATCGCGATCGCGAACTGCAGTGCGCACTGCCACGATGAACTCCGGGTCGAGATGCTGACGTGTACACGCACTGTCTGGAACGGGACCGGTGTTCGCCGCCTCGTCGTCGCCCGGCACTCACATCAATAGCGTTGACATCGATTGTTAAGGATGCGATCCCACTTGGAGATTCACAATAAATTTACGCTAATTCGTGGTGAGCTGGACATAGATGAAGTTCATCCTTAGTCATTGACGACGGGGTTGTCGATGGGAGGAGATGCGAGATGATGAGCTTTGACGCAAGCCTCATGCAGCGTCCGCGAATATGACAGGAAGGCATCTCATCTTCGTAGTAATTGTTCCACAACTATTTAGAATTAATGTTGCTGGAAACATGCACCTCACCGATGTGGTGTATTGTATGAACTCCAAGAATTATAGTACAATGTAAAACTGACTCAATACGGGATGGACTTGACTCTGGAAAGTATAATATTATATCTCCCTTTTGTATCGGACGCAGGAGAGCAATGGTCTATGTCCATCTCCTTTGGAGGTTGAGGAGCCAGAGTGAGAGAAAAAGCTACGTCCACGGTTAATGTTAGGGAAAGGGGGCTACGTGGCAGGTATTATGGGATAAGCCTACGTGTACCTTTTTACATAACCGTGGTCAAAGGACTGGTCAGCAAAAATTAGCTCTTTTGATTCTTTTTTTGCCATCGGGGAGCGTCCGGAGAGAGTAACATGATTATATAATACCGATTGAGATAGCTCCCTCTCTCGGCCGGTGACTTATAGTCAGACTAACGGGGTACGTGCTGCTACAGCCTAAACCATTGTTGTATGTTCTCCATCAGTTTACCAACGACGCAACGTGTGACCACTGTAAGTGTAACAATGTTACTAACGCTAGTCTTGTACATTGTGATTGTACCATGCTAATTGCTATCTTGGATCCATGCGATTTGCTCCATTTGCACACACACTGAGAGCCTGGCACACTATTATTGGTACTGTAAAAGTGGTAAAAGTGGAACCAGACGCTAACGCTAGAGCAAAAATTAAAACATGCAAATAATTTTGCTTGCCATAATTATGTTCCAGTAGGTCATGTCCTGATTCCACAGAATTAAAAACACACGAAAATGTCGAAATCCATCTTACCCGGCCGAGCGCGAAAAATATCCACTTTTACAGTATGTACACCTTGTAGGTGAAATGTTTGCATTTGTAATTGTAGTGGGCCAGTGTGCATGGGATCAATGTGATCAAGCATATTGACGGACAGCGCCCTGGCGTATAGACGAGGCTCCAATGACATAAATGAAGCCATGCTGAGGGGCAAAACTGCGTATGGGAGCTCCCATACGCGTGACAAGCGGGCAAGTGTTACATATCACGTCCCATGATAGGCAGGCTGGTATGCGGTACGCATATGGTACCACGTTTTAGAGCTACGTGTATGCACTCTTAATACACACGTGATGTGCTTTTGCCCCACAGGCAATGTATCATTGAAGTCATTGAACCTCGTCTGTAGCGCTCTGCTTTCTCTTGATCTCAGATCTCACACATTCTTTGTACAATGTAGATTCATAAAACATCAAATGACCAGGACCTATATTTTGGTGGTTATAAAACAAATAGGCCCTAATGTTTTTTTGTTTGTGTAATGGACGGAATATGTCATTGAGTGAAAGATGAAATTATTGATCCATTCAACTCAATTTCATCTTTCACCTCACCTGTCTATTGCACTTACATGTACCTGTACATGTATGAACATATTCATTATTTGTGTACTATTTTTTTAAACCATGAACCTGACTCGTTTGAATTTATACTGAATAACTTGATCTTGACATCGTACAAAGAATAATGTCTATACTTTCTAAAAATGCAAAGGTATTTGAGGTTCCTACTTGTTAGATATTTGAAATGCATTCCTTTTCAGCATTCACTTGATTTAAAAAAAAAAGGTGAAAAATGGAAGTGTTAGTCAATGTTGCCTAGTAACATCTCATAAAGCAATGGAGTCTAAGATAGTTAATTTTGTGTTTTGATTTAATTGAAAGAGCAGTTCGTTCTCTTCAATTTAATGTATTCATGTAAAATAATAGCAAGATATGATTTTAAGAGGAAGCCATTTTAATGCATTTCGCTCGGCTCATATGCTCATTACGTATGCACATTGATTGCTAGGTTTGATTGCATACAACTATAGTAGATACAAGCCATTTTTGTGCTGCAATGCACTGACTGTAAGATCTAGATCTGGTAAACTGGTAGTGAAATGACCTTACTTCTGGCATTAGAACGGTGCCCACAATAGTGATACAGTTTATGATAATGATACACTGTTGGCAGAATACCACCTCTACAACTCCTCAAGTGTTGCTGACACTCGTTATTATCATAGATGTACATGCACATGTGGTTGTATTATCCTACATTAACCACGTAGCCAAACAAAGCTGCAACTTGATGGAGAGGGTCCGTGCCTGTCATATAAATTATGAGATAAGTGAGTCAAAAAGCTCATTCTGTTTTCCTTGGTGGCTTCTATATCAAGATCTCCAGAAACCTGTCTACCAGATCTGATTCTCTGCTGCATCAATCCAATGTTCTGAGACGTCAGTGAGAGTCTGTCAAACAAGGGCACAACAGAGAGTAGAGCTCCAAGATGTCACAGCAGGCGCTATTAAACCGGAAGAAAGCTGCTGCTCTAGCTCGTGGCAGGCAAGACGACATGAAAGGGTTCATAAAGGGATCGATCATCAGAATCAAGATGGAAAACTTTATGTAAGTACATGTAATCAAGCGAGGTAATATAAGCAGGGGCGGATCCAGGAATTCTGTAAAGGGGGGCACAACTAATATTTCTGGTGCCACTTCCGAGTTTCAGTTCATTTTTTATGCCTCCGCCACGAAGTGGTGCCGGAGGCATTATGTTTCGGGTTGTCCGTCCGTCCGTACGTACGTCCGTACGTCCGTCCGCATTTGTTTACGCGATAACTTGAGTAATATTGACTGGAATTTTACCAAACTTGGTCCAAGTATAAAGTATGATAGGGCAATTACTTGATTAGATTTTGGGTGGAATCGACCCAAGGTCAAAGGTCAAAGGTCAAGGTCAAATCATGAAATTGTATCTGTTTACGCGATAACTCAAGACTGGATCATGCAAATTTCGCCAAACTTTGTCCGAGGATAATGTATGGTGGGACAGTTACTTGATTGATTTTTGAGTGAAATCGGACAGAGGTCAAAGGTCAAAGATCAAGGTCAAATCCTAAAATTTATCTGTGTGATACAGTGTAACTAAAAACTGGATGGAGCAGCTTTCCCCAAACTTGGTCTAAGGATGATGTATGATGGGGCAATTAGTTGAGTAATCTAACTGACATCGGCAAGAGGTCAAAGGTCAAAAGGTCAAAAGGTCAAGGTGTCAAGGTCAAATGCTAAAATGTTGCTATTTCCCCCATATCCATGCAATGCCCAAAGGTATTTTCTTGAAACTTCATGTAGACATGTACTACTGCATAAAGATTCTCCAGAGAGAGTTTCATGTCATAGGGTCAAAGGTGAAAAGGTAAAGGTTAGGTGAAAATGTTACAATTTCACTTCTCGCAAATGGTTCAATGTATCTTCATGGAACTTGGTACATACGCATACTGACTGGCAGGGATTATCTAGGGAATATAGGGGTCGTGGGTCAATAGTCAGGGGTCAAAGGTCAAGGTCAACTCCTCAATATTTTACTATTTCCCTCATATACTAGTATACATATGCAATGCTTGCATTATTATTTTTAAAATTCAATATACAATATGTACATGTATTACCTAATGGAGATTGTCTTGGAAATTTCCTGCCAGAAGGTCAAAGGTCAAAGGTTAAGGGTCAAAGCAAGGTTTTAATGCAAAAAAAAATCTATTTTGCATTGTTGAATAACACGCTTTCTTCATACCTTTAAAATTACTCAATGCATAAACTTATAAAAGGGTCAGTCAGAAGTTAAGTAAAAATCCTCAATTCCCCAAATACATGTACCTGAACTCTTTCATAGACAATTATAGTAAACCTAGTTCAAGGAAAGTGAACATTCAAGATATTTCTGACAAACCTGTCATTTCAATATTTTGCCAGTTATGTGAAACTGTCATCACACATTTTGAAGACATTGTCCTATACACCTATTGGAGAATCATGCATTATGGCGGAGGCATCAGTCGCCATAGCGACATTTGTAGTTTCTTTTTATTTCTTTTGTTTTTAATGAAAAATAAAGGGGGCGTGCACCAATTGCGCCCCCCTCTGGATCCGCCACAAAGGCAGTAAGATTTTGCACTGCACATACTCCTGTACAATGTATCACAGAGAACATGATGATGTATTTAAGCCATATCTTCTCATCTACTGTACAAATTTGTAGCAGATCTATTATTCCTTGATTACAATGATGTGTCTCTGAATGGCTGAAATTTTTCGCAATCGAGGGATTTAGGGGGCAGACACAGTCCCGGCCTGACAATGACACTTAATTTTTTTGCTTTTCTTTTGTTTTTTGTTTTTTTATAGATTATAGGAATTTACAATTTTTTGTCCCATGTTTCAGCTTCTCAACTATGCCAATGCAAACAACCATATGGGCATGGCCATCCTTTATGACACTATTGCCGTATTTCCAGATTCATGCAGAAATCGCATAAAATCTATTTTATTCTCTACGTCGTTAGTTGCTTAATATGCCCTGTATACATGTACATACAGTATGTATATAGGCATTTGCGCATCATCTGCTGATTAGCCAGCCATATACTACTATGACAAATATTGTTGGGATAAGCTGTCATCTGTACATACTGTAGTGCTGCTAGTTCTAGACTGTGAGGAGTGGGAATAGTGTGGCACTTCTCCCGTGGGGGATTGTTAGACGTTTGCTTGCAGCCTACAATGGTATAGTAGCCAGCCAGCATGTCAACAGGGCCTTCATTCTACTGCCAGACAGCATGATGGTTTAAGATTACTTTTTGATTGCATATGTTTGTTTGTTTGTTTGTTTGTTTGTTTTCCAGGACATATGACTCTTGTGAGGTGTATCCAGGACCACATCTCAACATGATAATGGGCCCAAATACGACTGGCAAGTCAACCATTGTGTGTGCCCTGTGCTTGGCCTTGAACGGCAGCACCAACCTCCTTGCCAGAGCCAAAGACGTGAGTGGTGAAAGCTCAGGAAGAAATATCAGTAAACAGCCTCTCACACTGACAATCAAGAATGTGATGTGTCATGTATAGTTCGTTGGTGCTTTGAAACTGAACCTTGGGTGGCAAAAAAGATACCACACCTGGTGTCATGTAGTTGACAGTCACAAAATTTTAATTGCTTTCACTGTTCTTCATCTTGATAACACTATATATCTTGCATCACTATTTTGTATTTTACGAAAGCTTGGAATGTTGAAATGTTTGTTATAATGATGATTATGATGACTTGATGGGCAACATACAGTAGCAGCACATGCTTCACATTGAGAGCAACAGAAGCATTTAAAGGGGATGGCTAGTAACTGATCAGTGGGAATCAGTAGGAATGCTGGAGGATGATTGATCCAATCCTTGTGGGATTCATTTAAGAGTACATTATATATCTATTGTTGTGTGAAAATTATTTGCTTCAGAATGGTCTCATATTCAAGTAATGTGCAGTTTAATGTTTCCAGGTTAGCGTGCCTGGTCAGTGACGGGGCATTAATCTGCACATTACTTGAATATGAGACCGTTCTAAAGCAAATATTTTCACACAACAGTTGATATATAATGTACTCTTAAACGAATCCCACAAGTATTGGAACAATCATCCCTCAGCATTCCCACTGATTCCCACTGATCGGTTACTAGCCATCCCCTTTAATGTTAAATTTGTAGTCCACGTTATTAAAATTACACTGACATGTACATGTATTGCTGGTACATTTAAAGGGTGTGTACAGTTCTGGTCGAGGTGTAGATTTAGCTTTTAACATTTTTGCGAGATATTCAGAAACCACTCTGTGAGATATCAAAGAGCATGCAGTTCTAAGGGGTATCAAACATTTATTCGATGAAAATCGGTTTTGAAATGGCTGAGATATCCAAAAACAAGGTGAAACAAAGAGATCCTAATAAAGTTGGGGCATGTCGCCTTTTATTATTAGCACTTTTTTGGATATCTCAGCCATTTGAAAACCAATTTTCATCAAATAAACGTTGAATCCTTCTTAAAATTACATGCTCTTTCATATTTCATAAGAGGCTTTTCATTATCTCACTTAGGAATGTTCAAAACATGAATCCCTACCTCAACCAGTACTGTACAGTCCCTTTAAGTCAGTGCTACACGGACCCACTGAATAACACCAAGTTCTCCAATTTATGGTCTTAGGTAACAGGTAGTACATGCTCAAAGATGATAGAGCACCATACAGTCAATGAAATGTAATAGCTGGTGTTCCTGCTCAACAGTGTGGATGTATTTCCCCGCAGATTGGAGAGTATGTGAGGTGGGGCACAAACAAGGCGGTGATCGAACTGGAACTGTATAACCCAGACGGCAGAAACTTTGTGCTCCGACGGACGATCAATCGTCAGGGCAACCAGTCACACTTTCTCATGAATAACTTGGGGATGACGGGCAAACAAGTGACAGTGTTCGCAACAGAGATGAACATCCAGATTGGGAATCTGTGTCAGTTCCTGCCTCAGGTAAATACTTGTATCGTAGGTAGTGCATCGTTTGCTAGTCCTGTGCAGTGGACTTGTGAGTGTAACACCCAGCAGAACTTCGTGAATGTCTCCCACAGGATGTTGGCGGTGGGCTGATGGGGCAAACTGTTTAGGCTAGCTCCCCTGCATTGCTTCTTCTCGAGTAGAGAAGAACTCAAGCTTGATCATTGATGATTTTGAATGAATTTACCTCTTTATGAGCCATGTTCGCACCTCCGACTCAGTCGATGGCGTGCTAACTTCGCATATTCCGCTCAAACGCACAAACCCGCCCAAACTGATCGAAAAATTGCCAAATGCCACAGTACAATAGAAGCGTTTTTCGCAGTTCCCTTCCTCTCGTCTATAGCTTGCTTTTTATGTGGTGATTGACTAACGAGCAGTATTTCATACTGGATTTGCGTGCAAATTCTAAGTTTCTGTCAGCTGCTTTGTGTGCAATTGTTATACGTTTACAGTAACCGTAGCTACTGGACATTTGAAGGAAAAGCAATTATAGCTTTGTCATAGAATTAACATCAATGCAAAGCTTGGCATTTTCTTTACAACTTTGCTTTAATACTTCATCTACAATTTAACATAAATCTATAAAAGTTATATGGCCTTTTTTACGATCAGTGGTGTAACTTTTGTACTCAGAGGGTCAAAATTTCAAACAAAATATTTTTTCATTATTCTGTTTGATTCCTGTTGGAAAGTATTCAAATTTTTGAAAAAATAACATTTCAGACCTTAAAGCTGAAGAGTTATTGGTGTAATTTAAGGAAAACCCTGGCACCTGAAGTAAATTTAAGCAAAATTTTGTTTTCATGAATTGCACCATAATGACAAAACTCTGTAGTCAAACTTCACCATGCAAAGTTTATATGGTTAACAACAATATATAGTTTGTGAATCAAAACTAATTGGGGGTTGAATATAAAGTGAATTAAAAAAAAATACATGAGATTTATAAATTTTTGGTGAAAATACCAATTGACATGCAATTTTTAAGATTTTAACTATTTATTGGAGGGCAAGCCAGGTCAAACTCTATACTATAACAAGTCTTTAAGAAGGGCTACCTTCCTATGTAGGTTAAATGAAATTCAAATCATTTCTTTAAATCTTGGATTTTTCACACATGGATGTTTCGGAGGTGACAGTTAACATAATAGAATGTTTCGGAGGTGACATTAATATTAACACTCAGTTTTTTTGAGAATAAGTGACAATAACACAAAACTTCTTCTTTTTATCAATGTTTTTAATAATTATAGCTCAAGAACAAGAAATTTACTCCTGTTTCAAGCAGATAAACCACACAGAACAAGTGTTTTTTTACACTACATTAATTAGCATGGGCACCGGTAGTTTGCCTTCCATTTGGACAAAGGATGTAAGCTAAATATTGTGATCTGAAGAAACATGGCATTCCATTTTCTACCTTAAATTGAGATGAGGGTGTGAGATCATTTTAGTAATGTTTCTTTGCTCTCAGAACATTTTATTCCACAACACCAGGGAAGAATCACTTCGTTTCGGAGGTGACATTCAATGTTAACATTGTGTTGAAATATTCATTTACAGTAAGAATATGACAGACATAAGCTAGATATTGTAACCTGAAGAAAATTGGCATTCTATTTTCTACCTTAAATTGAAATGAGGGTGTAAGATCATTTTAGTAATGTTTCTTTGCTCTCAGAACATTTTATTCCACAACACCAGGGAAGAATAACTTTGTTTCGGAGGTGACATTCAATGTTAACATTGTGTTCAAGTATTCATATAGTATGTCCCCCCCCCCCCCCCCAAAAAAAAAAAAAAAAAAAAATACAATTAGACTTTTGCATTGATAGCACCCAATATGATTAAATCAGCTAAGATCTACTTTGGGGTCTTAAATTATAACATCTTAGCTCTATTTTGCAGAAAGCCCCAGTCAATTTGGTTAAGTGGTCTCAAAGAAATGTGGATTGTTATAAAGGATGTCAGGAGTCTGATTCTTGCAAGTTAGCACTTGGATGCTCTTGGAACTGCAAACACAATATACAGAACTTGGAGGGAAGGGATTCCTGACATGCTCTACAAAAAATCCTCATTTCTCTTTGACCTCTGAAGCAAATTGAATGGGGTTTTCTGTAAGGTGTGGGCAATGAGTTATAGTTTCAATCCCTCAAATTGTATTTTAGATTGATTCACTATCTTCAAAGTTATTGTTGCAGAGGGTACCATTGCAATTTTTTGATGGGGACATAGGTTATGAATGCCAAAAGCAAAAATTCTTATTTGACTTGTATTATGTTTTTGTTTGCACATAGTATTATAAATAGATTAATTCAAGGATGTTCATGAATTCTTCATCATTCTTGATAGCCACCATACAAATGTTATGATACTGATGAAAGGTGTTTGGTTCATCTGGGATAAATTTTATATATACCAGATTCATTTAAACTGTTGACATTACTAAAATATATTTTATGTATCTTTCTGAATTGCTTGAAAATTACCAGCAAATCATATATATTAGTCACTTTTGAGAGTAAAAAGTATAGGATAAGAAAAAATCATTTTATTGTTTTGGAGGAGACACAACACAGAGACAACCCAACTTCTCAGGTGTTACAATGTAACTAATATATTGTGAACATTCATGTCTTTCCTCATGGCTTTAATTTTCAAATATAAGCTCTTTCTTTCAGTTCTTGTTATTTTGTTTAGTTATTCTCTTTCATGATAGTGGATACCAGCTCATATTTTGTTTTAGATTGTAATTCATACTAATCTTTAGCAAGTTTTTACAGTTTGGTTAAGACAACAGTTTGTGTTTCCCAGCTGAAGAGAGCAGCATAATGCTTTTGTGTTAACTTATGGGGAAATTTTTTTTTGTTGAGAAATTTTACCCATCAACTTCACAGAAGGTCCCGGACACAAACTGGTCTCAAATAACCCTATAAGGGACCAAAAAAAGGACAAGTTCACCTCAATAGACACGAGGGTTGAGTAAATACAGCAATATCAGTAAAACACATCAGTGAGAGTTTGAGGAAAATAAGACAATCCGTTCCAGAGTTATGAATTTTTGAAGTTTCTGCTCAGTCAAAGCTGAATGAGAAGACTTCTATAGCTTGTGATGTCACACGTGTACAAGGATATAGAGAAAGTATCAAGAAAATTCAACATATTTTCACTTTTCTTGCATAACAAAAGAACACTTGACTTCTCTCTTTTGGAAGGCAGGGTGAATAATATTACCCTAACATACATCAGTAGCAAGTTGAAGAAATGTGCACTTTTTTTCAAAAAGTAAAGTTTTGTGAAATTCACTTATATTTTCTTTATATCGTTGTATGCATGTGACATCATACACTGTCGTAGTCATCTCATTCAGCAGTGATTGCATAGATACTTTAAAAAACCCCATAACTTTTGAATGGATTGTCCAATTTCCCAAATTTTCAATGATGTGTTCTACTAATGTTGTTGCATTCACTCAATCCACGTGTATATGAAGGTGGACTTGTCCTCTAAGAAACCATTTTCTTTTCCTTGAAATTCCAGGACTTATAGCAAAATTCTAAGATAAAACATAATAACAAAACAAGGTAAACACGTCATCAAAATTATATTTAGATAGAACTACAAATCTTGTTTTTGGATCTTTCCCTTTCCAGTCCTGGGGACTTGTTCCTCTGTTCACTTTAGTTGTCAGATAACTTCAATAATCTTAAAAAATGTCAATAATTTAAAATGTCATAAACAGTTGGTTCAACTTGGAAAATGTAATAATTATTGTCCTATTAAAAAAAAAAATCACATAATTTTGTTTATGATTACCACGTTGTACATGGAAAAACAACAACTAAGAATTCAAGAACAAGTTGTGCACCAGCTATAGGCATGTGGCCTTTTTGTGGAGTTTGATTATTTTATGATTTTTTTTTAAGATTGTGGACTAGGGCATGCATGAACTGCCACATGTATCACTTTGGTATCAAGGGAATTCTGGTGCAAGCTAGGTATACAAAAGTCACTTCTATTGTGATGATTTTGTAGATATTAAATGTATTTGAAAATGTTAATAGATAGTGAAAAGGAACTGAAGTCTTGCCTTTCACTATCACATAACAATACGGTGTTAACAAACAATGTCACCTCCGAAACACAAGAAAAAGCAACCTACATGGAAAGCTGTGATTGGTAAATCTTCACAACTAAATTGCCTAAATTGGAAATCAAGCTTCTAAGATGAAAGCATCTATATGTTTACTTAACTAAAGCAGGAGAATTGATCTTGATTACAATATTATATATACAACAGATGGGTGTATTTTGTGCATTCTCTTTGTTAAAAAAGTGAAAAAATGTAAATTTGCCCTAAAACGTACAGTATAGTAATAAAAATAGAAGTGAGAGTGTGTTAGTTGATTTCTCCACTTGGAGACTTATGTTACTAAAATTAATGAAACCATTGGTGTACATGATATGGTTTCTCTTCAATAGAAATGAGCAAAAACTCTTGTTAACAGTGTTTTGTCACCTCCGAAACAGTAATTCTTAGTTTTTATTAGATTTTTTATTAATCTCTAGAAAATTCTCACTTCCTGTTCCCATATTACTATTTTCATCCAAAAGAGATTCCTGTCAATTGGACAGAATCAAACAAAATTGCTTTGTCTTCGAGAAATTATCAAATATAATACGCTTGTTGTTTCGGAGGTGACGATTGTTTCGGAGGTGACAAGTGTTAACGGAAAATTGTAAATTGCTCCGAAATGAAAACAACAGGCTATATTTCTACTACCTTCCTTCAGAGATAATGTGAGGGGATATGTTACATTTTTGTAAATGTAATGTATAACTGATGTCAAGAATAAAACAATCAAATACATAAATCTGTTGTCTCGGAGGTGACAGAAAAGTTAACGGAAAAGTTGCATAAATTTATAAACACTCACCAAAAAATGATAAGCTATTTGAATCAAATAATCTTTAGATCGAAGTTAAGTCAGATTGATTACTATTCTGTTTTGATGGAAATTAGCAAAGTTGAATTTTATAATTGTGAGCAAGAGCTAACTCAAAAGAGGGGTTAATTGTTAACGGAAAATGTCACCTCCGAAACATAAAGTTTAGACAATTTCAGTCTTTAAAGAAGAGAAAGCAGAACCTGGTAAACATAATAGTTCTTAATGTTGGATACCTGTCTATCACCACAACAACAAAAATAATGAAAAGGAATGAACAATTTAATATGCTAGGTCTGACAAAAAAACCATGTCAGAGTGCATGCACCAAAAGTGTTGGATTTCAAGCATGTAAGTGCATGCCACATCTGAAAGAAAAAGAGAGGAAAGTTCATTAAGGTACCCAAGGTAGACACTGTGGGTGGTAAGTTTATGAGAAAAAATAATGCATATCTGTCAGTGTATAAGAAAGTTATACACCAATTAGTGCCAAAACCGTGTTTTACACCACTGATTGTAAAAATGGCCATATAGATTTGAAAAATAGAATGTTTTCTCAACGCATGACTACGTTGGTGTCTCAGAATAATGTGGCACATGGGGGGTTTCCACCATGGCACATCACTTTGTATAATGGTAAGCATGACTTTACTTTCTTGGGTGTTTTGTCCACTGTTCATTATCCGAATTTTGGAGCTTATGTCTTCTGGCACTGGTAAATTTATATTTTCTGCCCGCTCAAAATGTGACAGTTTTCTCATAGCCCCTGCAATGACTTGATACACAGCAGAACTTCCATAAATATACATCCTCAGGGTATGGGTGGTATGTTCATGGGGAAAACCATTAAAGCCTGCTCCCCTCTGCGCTGCTTCAGCTTTACAGGCAGAAATGAATCCAAAACCAATCGTTGGAAGAGATGCTATGAGTTGGCTTTTTTAGATTCTCTTTTGGCAAAGTGCGAGGATGCTGCCACTACCTTTAAAAATCAGTCGTCCAAGAAACATGAGACAATTTCGATGAACCATTTTTGCCAGATCTGATTTGTAGTTAGGATCATGCATGCATTGTAGTCTTCAACTGAGACTTTGATTATATGTTATTGACTGATTACTTTTTCAATTCATTCCCGTCACAGGAGAAGGTATCAGAGTTTGCGCAGATGAACCACATAGAACTGCTGGAAAAAACGGAACAAGCAGTGAGTATGTTACTGGTTTTACCTATTCACATGTAATAGCATTGTCTTATACTGACATTTGGGTAGGAGCAGGCTTGTGATCAGAGTGCAAGTCTTGTTTCTGTGCCTTAACCCATTGAGGACGAATCCAGAGTATACTCGGGTAAGTGTCTATGGGAAATGTGCGTTGCAGCGAAATTCAGCCTGTCCTCAACGGGTGTAAAGAACAGATGTATTTCATGGATTGAAATGAATTAAAATGTCGTAATAACACTTTTTATCTTTTAGTGATCCTGAATTCTGTAATCTCATTGGTCAATCAACCACTGAATATATCCCGTATTCCGTGATAAGGTCATATTGTGCGCATGCGCTAAATCCACCACTGAATATATTCCGTATTCCGTGATATGACGTCATGATATTACACAGCTAGCTGCGCGTGTACCAAAGACGCTTATAGGAAAGTGCGCGCTAATCCTGTACAAAACAAATGGACAGCGCGCGGTCCTCAGGCGTATTATGCACATAACCTGAGACCACTAGACGCTTGATAAACGACAACAACAGCAACTTCAAAGACAGCGCGTCTCAGGTGATGTGCATCTTTGCCTGAGCTAGCTAGACGAGCTGTCTTTGCCTTTATGTCTAGATATCTGGATATCTGGCTACTGCACTTATGGCTTGTACGTACAATAATGCGCGCATACAATAATCAGCTCGCGAGACGTAGGCCGAAGTCAACATGGTCATGGCTGACAGCCGGCGATTTCAACATCATTCACGAGGGGAAATCAGCGAGAAGAAGGTTAGCACTTACACTAAAAGATAAAATCATTACCCCCTGCTTGTTCTTACGAAATACGGGAAATATCTACGGTCTGGTGCCATATTCCATTCGGCCTCCGGCTTCGTGGAATATGGCACCAGACTGTAGATATTTGCCCGTATTTCTTAAACAAGCAGGGGGTAACTAATAGTATTTGACCATACAAGAATGAGTTACGTAAATGGTGTGGGGTAAGATGTCAAAGGTCACAGGTTGAACAAAAACAGAAATTGCAGGGTAATAAATGTCAACATTCAGGTAATGGTGTACCAAACGCTGGGTGACTATTGAAGATGACTGCATTCCAAAACCTCCCCTTCCTCCCCAAAAGAAAAGAAAAAAGAATATACAAAGGCGTATATATAGATGGGTGTAGGGCAATTACCCCCTGGGCAATTACCCCGGACCCTCCCAGTGGCCCTAATCCTAATCCTAATCCTGAACCTAATTGTAACCCTAAATCTAACCCTAATTTTTACTCTAACCTTACCATTAGCCAGTATTTAGCCGGGGTGTAATTGTCCGGATACGTATATAGATATTTTATATTGGTATGTGTGAAAGAAAAATATATATTTATATATGTGACCCTGCACCATAAAACAAACAAAAGTCGCCAGACATGAACTTTTAGTTAAGACCATATTCTGAAAGAGCAGACTTTAAGCTTTAAAATGATGTATAACTCAAATCAAATGGACTCTCCTAACCTATCTAAGTATTGGAAAGAAAGCACAAACTCAGGAAAAGTGTAAACTGAGAAAAGAGGCTCTGAAGTACAGTGTCTATTCAAGCGCAATCTTTACCAAACCGTGCTGGCTGTGCGATGAATGGGACAAAAAACAGGAAGTAAACCACCGAGTAACAACAATGAAGGGATTATCAGATTAAACCTGAAATTAAAGATGCCTCATTAACACATTCCGTCCATAATTAACACCAACTTTCAAAGCAGTAGCACTATCCTTTGAAAAGTTATTAGAGTTGAAAGTGAAGAGTGTGTACAAGGTTTTTCAGAAATGAAAAAGGGACTCTAAAGAGACACCTAATCACACTATTCTAGCAAAAATGTTCGAGATAAACTGCTAAAAAAGACACTTTTCCGCCCGTTTTATGATCCCAAATTTTAGCATACTGTAAAAGAAGACTGGCTCTTTCAGAAAATATGAAAAAGTCAAGATCGGCTAGGTTGACCCATTTCACTTATTTTCAGTCCTCATGCAAAATTAGGGTGTGCGACTTTTTGTTCATTTTGTGATGCATGGTCACATATTGACATCCAATTATTCCATACTAGGTGGGGGATGCCGATCTCTACAATGACCACCAGACACTTAAGGAACGTCACAGCAATGAGAAGGAGCTGCAGCAGCAGCTGAAGAACAAGCAGGACCGCCTGGGGAGGCTGCGGCAGGAAAACAGCCGGTTCGAACGTGACGTGGAGCGCTTCAGGGAACGCGAGAAAACTCTGGAGGAAATCGAGACCATGGAGAAGAAGAAGGCGTGGCTGGTAAGAAAGTCATCGACTTATATCTCGCTCGTTCATATACTGGTTCAGTCTTTCGTATCAAATGGTGTAAAACTTCTGAAAAGTATCTGGAGCAGAATGGGACGGGTTAGGTTGTGTAACCACTACCACAGTTGATTCTCAGTAGCTTAAAGGTCGTATATCCCTTTTGCAAATGTCAACAAAATTTTGGAAAGTTGAAGAATAATGCCTTCCAGCATCTTGTAGTCAATCTTTACAATAATACACCTCAAAATTATGTATAAAAAAATGAAGAAATTATAAACTAACCTCATGTCACTGGAGAATTCCACACTCCTCATTTTCATAATGGTTGGAATTTTTCTATGGTCCTACACTTTAATATTTCACCAGAATTCTATAATATTTATTCCTCCTCCATCAAAGAGAGGTTTCCAGTTGTATTATTTTGAGGACAGGTCTGAATTGCCTACCTCTACAATACCAGCTTATGAAAGGAATCTAATTTTCAGGGTTGCAAAAAGAACACTAAACTTTAAACAGGGGAAAAGTGTGGGTACATATTGTACAGAATCAGCTGCCATCAAGAGTACTTTGGGATAGCCTTCTTTTGACACTCTTGAAATTCAAAAAAGATACGCACAAACGAAAATCACACAGCAAATTATGACGGCGTGGGCATCATCATCTGTGATGTGTGAGAAACGCTCCTGAATTTTTCCGATTTACTGAGTAGCCTGTGTGCATGATATTCACACAGAATGAATGCATCGTTTACTTCTCAGCAATCATCACTGCCCATCAGCTACTGTGAAACCAGAAATGTTCACTTACATGAAACTTGTGAATTCCACAAGGAGTCCAGATTTCATGGAAGTAAAATGCTCATGAAAGCTCTTGTCTTCACAATGTATTGAATCCTAGCACATGGAGTATACTCAGTTTTTCATGGTTGGCAGTTTGTGACTGTTTCATGCCGCGAAAGAGACTGTCAGCTCCAATTTGTGAAAGTTTCATGCCACAATTTGTGTATGTGTATTTCTCCATGCTGTAACTCTGTTCTTATTTTCAGCTGTACGATGACAAACGACAGATATTTGAGGCATGTAAGAAGGAGAAGAAAAGCCTAGAGAAGCTGGTGATGGAAAGAGAGCGGCGAGCCCAGCCACTGGAAGCAAAATTGAAAGGAATGTCAAAGAAATTATCCGCCTTAGAGGACCAGAGAAAAGCTGTTGTAAGTTCACAACCTCATAAAGTATTCTTTGGAGATTTTTTGGTTTTTTTTAAAAATTGTGATTGGGTTCAAATCATAACTTTTTTGTTGCTGTTTGAAAGGCACTACGAGAAGAAATTTCTGTCAATGAAAGTGTGACTTTGCATTGAGAATGAAAACTGATTCCTTTTGTGTGCTCAGCATTGTCAAAAGTAATAATGATTATAGGCCAAACAAATTAGAAAAGACAACCAATTTTACAAAACAGTAGAAAATATTGATATTTGTGGAATGCTATGTAAAACGTTCGCCATGATGTGTGCGAGGTCCTTTTATACTGAATTGATCTTCGGTATAGACTGAGTATTTATTTGATGTTAAGCATTTATCTAATACACTGTTTAAATAAGGTGGGAGTTTGAAACAAATACCTAACATTCTCATGAGACTTCCAAGCAAACGTGCTTTTTCTCTGTGTCCATTCTTCATGGTCATGTTGATATGACACAAGTGAACGTAATACTGTAAAATGATTAATGTTCGTGTGGATTTCAATTTGGCGAATTTGGCAAGCGCCAAGATTTGCGAAATTAAAATGCACGCGAAAGTTCTTGTCTACACTATATGCATTGAATGCCAGTGGCAGTTAGCGAAAATTTCATGCTGCAAAAAAGGCCGCCGGCTCCAATTTGCGAAAAATTAATGCCGCGAATGTATCATGTTTTACAGTATGTGAAAGATATTTGCTAAATGACAAGGAATATCTTTGTAAATATTACCGTGTTGAGGATGAGTCCCAAGAATACTCGGGCATGTGTCTATTAGAAATGTGTGACATTATGACAAAAACAGTCCATCCTCAGCGGGTTAAAGATTGAAAAAAGTTATGAAATGCATCAAGGTCTAAGCTGCGGATAGAGCTTTATACCACTAATCCCCCCCCCCCCCCCCCCCCATCTCTCAATGTATTCATATTTTTGCTTTAACTCAAAACATTGAGTTGGACGAAGTTAAAGTGTGTTTGTGTCAGACACCATGGTATTCAATGCAACTGATTGACAAATTGCCCTACATCAACGTAAAAAATAAGCACGCAATTCAGTGCTTATTTACGTCGATGTAGGGCAATTTGTCAATCAGTTGCAATGAAAACATCTTGACAGAAGAATTTTGTGAATTTGAACCATGGTGTTCAGTTTATATGTAGCTTCATCCCACAGTGTAAAATGTACTTTTATCTTACCTGCAATTTTATCTTCGTAGAATCTGTTGAGCTGTGTCAAGAGTGAGAAAGTATGCTGACATGTTTCTTTGTTTGTCTTTTTCTGCCTCCTTGGCACTTTTTCCTTTTTCCTCTTTTTATGTGTAGGCAAGTGATTGCTCCAAGCAAGAGTCAGTCATCACTAAGAAGCAGAGGGAGTTGGGGAATTTGGCGGAGGAGATCACCAGAGTTCAGGAAGAACTGCGAGCAAAGAAAGCGCAGGAGCAGGAGCGTGCGTCCAAGTGAGTTGTCGTGGCGATGAAAGTGGACTCAGTGGCAGATATTTGATGCTCTATGCCTGAATTCACAATAAAGTTGTTTGAATCAATTCATGGTTAAAATTTGATCCATAGACTGAGACAGATGCAAAATGGACCTGACACATAGAGCCATACAAAAATTGTAGCCATATTTCTTATAAGCCATGTGCTGGATTTAAACCACCTAGTTTTTGAATTGCCACCCATTTTTTTTTTTAATACTTATATTTGTTTTTTTTTTTGCTCTTTCCTTTTCCCTTTCATGACCCATTGTTTACACTGTGTGAAGACAAAATATGAATTGTATTATTAAGTGTTTACTTGTGGCACATACATAACTTTGAAGAATAGAGAGTAATAACAAGTAGATACTTAAAGCATTTTACACAGACACTTCCTTCTGTACATTTATATTTCATTGAAGTATGAATGCTAGAGAACAACTGCAACAGAACATCAAGCAGACTTGAGCTACTCAGCATGGTTTGTATAAGCTCAAGACAGGCATCCTCAGACTATTGTACACCAGTGGAAATTGCATGATTCTCTAAAGCTCTCTTGTATCACAATTAAATATTTATGGGTTTAACTGACAATAGCTTTGTTTGTGAGTGCATTGAAATAGATAGCTTGCCTGTAACTGGCTCCATAATACTCTGTAATCACAAACATGTGTATGGTTTAGAACTGAATACCATGTAAATAGCATGCCTGTAACTAGCACTATGATATTTTCATATCAAAAAGGTTCAACACCACAAGTAAAGTACCAAACAAATCTGAAGTTCAGCAGTATGTAAGTTTTAGGCTAAACTTAGCTTCAATTTGTATGTCTGGAATATGACCTGAACTGTATTCTCCTCAGTTGCCTCCGGACATTTCTGTGTTGCTATATAAGTTTGGATAGGAAAACAGAAATATGCATGTATGATGTATGATTGACAATTTCTACTTTGTACCATTTCTTCGTTGTCCATTGCAAATATATATTTTAAAAAAAAAGCAAGTGATTACTAAAGGGTGTGAGCTATTTATCACAACTCTTTAACCTGTTGGAGACAAGTCCCGAGTATTCTCGGGCAGATGTCTATGGGAAATGCGTGCTGTAGCGAAATCAGCTCTTCCTCAATAGGTTAAGATTCTGCCATGAAGTTGTCTGTACTACAAAACTTTGATATTGTATTTATGATGAAATGGTAGGCTTTGGTAGGTAATGTACATTGATGTTGATGATTTCAGAATACATGAGTGGAAAAAGGAAGTACAGGGCTGGAAGAATAAGCTGGAGACCTTAGAGCCAGATGACAATATCAAGGTAAGAGATGATGACGATGGTAACGATGATGATGACGATGATGATGATGACGATGATATGATGATGATGATGGTGGTGATGATGGTGATGGTGACGTGTTGATGATGACGATGAGGATGATGACGATGATGATGACGACGATGACGATGGTTATGATGATGGTGGTGGTGATGATGATGGTGATGGTGACGTGTTGATGATGACGATGAGGATGATGATGATGATGGTGGTGGTGATGATGGTGATGGTGACGTGTTGATGATGATGATGATGATGACATGAGGATGATGATGATGATGACGATGATGTGATGATGATGGTGATGATGATGATGATGTGAGGAATGAGGATGATGATGGTGCTGAGGAAGAGGAGGGGTCTCAAAGGCACTTTGACCACTGCTGATATGGTTACAAGGTCTCCAAATCACAAATCCAGGAACTGTGATCAAACTTTATATCACAGATTTTTAATTGCTTTGAATTTCTCCCCCCCCCCTTATTTGCTCCCACTAAGCTCTGAACACAACCCCCCCCCCCCCCCATGAAAGGAACCTGACTACAGGCCATCCATGGTATGACTACGTATTGTGCAATATTGAACACAGCACTCACCTGATAATCAGAAACTGCTTTTTAGAACCCCACTGAAGTACATGTGTTGACTGTGTTTAACTCTTCTTTATCAGAACCATGAACCGTTTTATCCTGGCATATTTTGGCTTAGGGATTTCATTTCCTTACCAGAGTGGTTACTTTCTTACCAAACCCAACAGATTCTGCCAATTACACTGTCTAAACATTTGGCGTAAACGCAGTTACTAGGACTTAGTGCTTTGGTGGTCATATTGAGTGTCGTCGGCTTCTACCACCGATATCTATAGGAGGTATGATTCCTACAGTAACTTCTACTCATGCACTTACCACCCCACCTTCAGTGTGATTATGTACCGTCACTTTCCCCATGTGTGGCCTATACTCTCCTTCTGTATACATATATATGTGTAGTATGTGTGTATGTGGACAGGTGTAAGGCGAACATATTAAGGAGGAATTGATATGAACAAATGCGTTTAAAGTGTCATAATGTGCATGTTGCTACAACTGTAACTTGAATAGTGTAACCAAAATGCGTTGAAGTTAGCAGTGTATCCTATTTCTCTGCATTGACAAAATCATAGGTGTTGAACTATGAACTCTAAAAAGGATTATTTCGTGGATCAAATGAACATAATTTGTTTCCTCAATACATTTGCCAAAACTATGAGACTTAGGTGTCCTTTTTCTTTTACGACCTCCTCAAGCAGGAGAAAAACTTGTCTCGTGACCCCTCCTGATCAAGCAGTGAGCACTGTATGGACAGAAATACCATGTTTTGATGAGAATGATGAAAAAGTTAATATGCCTGTGCTTTTGAATTTGTAGTGAATTCCTTTTCCTTTGACATTTTCCCCTGCAGCCTCAACTTGCAGCCAACATGGCAGAGTTAAACAGAGTGACACAGGAGACCACTCAGATATCTACGAAGTGCAGCAACATCAAAGTGGAACGAGATAACATAAAAGGCGAGATTGGAGGTGAGTAGCCATCAGTGCATGTGTTTGTTCCTTTATATTTTACCATATTTTTTATTATTGTTACCTCCACCAAGGGAGGAGGTTATGTTTTCGTTACCTTTGATTTGTTTGTTAGTTAGTTAGATTGTTTGTTTGTTTGTTTGTCCATGTGCAAAATAACTCAAAAAGTTGTGAAAGGATTTGGATGAAACTTGCAGGAATGGTTTAGAATGATACAAGTAACAGATGATTGAATTTTGGTAGTGATCCGAGAATTTGGGAGGAATTTATGAAGGATTTTTGATATTTTGGCAGGTAGGGTCAATGAACTTGGGAGTTCAGGCTGCGCGTATATGCGGTTTGCATGCGCGCAATAAAGTGCGTGCTCTAGTTTCTGCTAGGGCGAGGCGCGCAGCTGAGGGTTTATGATGTAACAAAGGCTTCTATATTGGGAAATCGGCGACTTTCAGCACACAATGCTGTAAGTACGTATGGGTGGAAATCACTGATATCTCTATGGAAAAAATCACTGATATCTCTATGGAAGAACAATATCAGTGGTGGAAATGAGCTGCATGCTTGGCAGTGGTCTGCACTCTCAGAGTGCTTCTCTAGTTTTATATGGGATGGTGGGATACTTGTCAGCAATTAGTTATACATGATCATGCCCCCAAGGGCGATGCTCAAACAAAGGAAGCACAGAGTACTATAAACAGGGAATTTTTTGCGGTGTGGAAATTTTCGACCATTTCGCATGGCATGAAACTAATGTGAAAATAAAAGCATTTGTAAATTTTGCTTGTTACGGTATGTGTTATGGTATTTTGTCACTTTGATTTTGCAGAAGTGAAAACACTTGAAATTCATCTTACCCAACTGAGAGAGAAATTGCTCATTTTGAAATTACGTAGGACATGCACATTTGGTATGCACACAATGCATATTGCTACTGGAGGTGTGTATACTGTTTTGTATGTATTCAGTTCGTAATTAGCTCATGGAACACATTGGTACAAATTACCTTTCTTTTTTTCTCAGTTGGTTTAATAGGCACTTCACTCATTTTCAAAGCGGCATAATGCATATAGACTTGCCAGACATATCAATTTATGGAATTCATGTTCAAACAAAGAATGAACTTGCGTTTAGACCAGGGTGCCGTTTCATGAAAGTTGTCAGCGCTGACAAGTTGTCAGTCTCTGACAATTACCATAGTAACAGTCAGTGACCAAAGCTTCTCAGCCAATCAAAACCAAAGATTTTACTGAAATTGTTCGAGACTGACTACTTGTCAGCGCTGACTAAATTGATGAAACACCCCCAGGTGACCAGAATAGTCCAGATTTGGTGGATTTCTGAATGCTGATGAAAAAGCTTAGCAGGTTAAACCATGTGCCTGGTTATGTAAAGGGTTAAGGGTTTGTGTAAATATTGCCCTCGTGGCATACCACGAAAAACACTTTCTGTCCCTGTGATGATGTGTTTCATTAATCGTGACACTCTGCAGCGCTGAATAAAAGGCTGAAACAAGTCAATGACCTGAGGGATCAGAGACTCCGCCTCCTACGGAACAAGTTCCCAGACACAGTCAATGCAGTCATGTGGCTGCGCTCCAATCGAGACCAGTTCAAGAAGCCGATTCATGAGCCCGTAGCTCTTGTGGTAAGAAACATGTCTCCTTTATGGTTTTCATGTCCCTTTTGCAACCCTAAAAATTAGCATCCTGTCATAAGCTGGTATGTTGTAGAGGTACAGAAGGTAATTCAGATCTTCTCTCAGAATAATTGTATCCCCCGAACAGAGTTCGGAGGATACTGTGGATTTGGCCTCGTTGCGCCGCCGCGTGTCCGCGTCCACCGCAGAGATTTTCTTGTGAGCTCTCTACTGGCTGCAGTTCTTCTTAGATCATCTTCAAATTTGGCATGAATGTGTATTATGGACTTCAGGCATGAGATTTCTCCGCGGATCCGCGGATTTCCACGGATTTTGAAATTCTGGGGAGAAAATACTAGTACACAGTCGGGAAAATTTCTGTGATTTTCCTCTTTTTCTTTTCTTTTTTTTTTTTGCAGCCACCATATCTCGCCGTGTGTGAATGGTGATGAGTGCATTTTGTCAGCGGGCAGCTGTGCGATGTTGCATGTTTCATGGATGAAATGGATGTGAAACGTGCGTGTCGATCAACTTGTAGCTACTATACTAGTGTAGCTTGCAGTGTGGTGTGATATGATGCACACGTGTGTGAGGCTGTAACTGCGTATTACGTGTATCATTACTATCAAGGAGCTTCGGCATGCATGCTGCCGCAGCATTCAGCGCGATGCGTTGACCAAAAGATCGGTCTGTATCTGTCCGTCGGGCGGGGAATGTTCCGCGGAGACTGCGTCTGGCTTCACAGATCTCCTCCGTATACGGAGGACAGCGTTATGGCAAAATATAAAAGAGTCCTCCGGACAGACGGATCTTTCTGTCTACGCGATGCGTAGACCTCCGTAGGGATCCGTGAAGCCAGACGCAGTCTCCGCGGAACATTCCCCGACGGACAGATACAGACCGATCTTTCGGTCAACGCCGCGATGCGCTGCTTTTGTATCCCGCTGATTACGTTGGCGTGACCTAACGTTACATTTGTCATCGTGATTTTGTGGACCGGTGAGAATATTTCTTTCTTCAACGAGAAAATGAAGACCCTCGATAAGGATGACCCTCGTGTAGCGGATATTGACACAGATGTCTCCAATACAGTAAGTTCAAGTGGCAGTGGTTGGAATATGAAGTTGATCTCCCAGAAACAGTTTCGTCTTCTAACCACGTTAGGCCAGCGAGTCAATCGACTTCCTCGGGACCTGGAACTTGTGATACATCATCCGCCGCAAGGATTCGCTTTACATTCTGGACTTCATCCAACAATACTTCATTTGCTTGGTCTAACGTTACATTAGCTGTTTATGGACTTAACCGGGTCTACAAATTTTTGTACCTCCTGTAAGGTATTATAGGCAGTCTAAGTTAGCTGTTGCATGGACGTAGAGACAGTCAACAGTGCTGAGCTACGTGTATGATTTATTTTCAGCTGTCTTACATACATGATTCTCTACTAGACTACATGGACCAAGTACAAGATCAGCAATACTTTGCCTGGTCTGCGCACTGTAAACTGTTAATGGACTAAGGTAAAGACAGCCAACAATGGCAATGCTAAGCTGTGATTTATTTTTTTTTTTGTACCCGTATGAACTGAATCCAGCAAGACGTCACCTGGGTGTACATTACTGTGATTTATTATGGCCTCACATTTGAGAAGGTCCTAGGTATTCAACAGTTAAGCATACTATTCCTTCCTTTAGATTTTGCAAGTGTCATTCATGAGTTCAATTATCACAATGTTTCTCTGTAAAATGTACCTCATAACAATAGTAAATTTCAGTTGTAAAATGCATTAAAATGAGTTTTTTCATACCTTGAATTTCAAAAAGTCCTCACTGTGGGAGGGGGACACCCCCCTCCCACACCCTCTTGGGAGACATCATTCTTCAACCATGCAGAATTTTGTGATGTTTGCAAAAGGAATATATGACCTCCTCTAATCCTGCACAAAAGTTAGTCCCAACCAACACACATTCCTACATTTGAAAGTGAATGCTTCAATAAAAGGGTGGAAATTGTTAATTTTGAAAACATTATTATGAATCTTCTGTAGTCATGTAGTATAATCAACGTTTGTGGGCAGCAGAATTTGAAAGACCATGGGGTGAGGGGGGGGGGGAATGGTGCAAGCAAGGTCTCATTGTAGATACTCATACTTCATGAGGAAGCATTATGGAGTGACTTAGTGAGTGAGGTATTAATTCTTTGTGCTCTGTCTTGATTTAGCTCAAGATTGGAGACAAGGACTATGCTAAGTACGTCGAGAGGTCTATTCCACTTCAGGACCTGCTGGCATTTGTTTGTGAAGATGCTGATGACCAAGACAAATTTATCACTGAGGTACGAAAATCAAAATCTAGTTGAACACCATGTTCAAGCTGGTCTGCATAGACCGAGTAAGATCAAAACCTTTGCAATAATTCCTCTTAGGGGGAAATGGATGGTGGCTGCTAAATTATTGACCGAAAACATGTTTTTTATAACGTTTTCTGTGCGTACCAATGGATGAGTTGTGAAATGATGGCATCATTCAGCTTTCCTTAGTTGCATCTGTTGTTGCTACCATTTATAAGTATTGGATGAAAACATTTTTTTCCCCTTTTTTTGAGGGGGTTGTCTGATTTTGATGTAACTGAATACTATTATGTCATTTTATTCTTTCCATTTGAGTTAGCTTGACACTACCAACACTATTCGCGATGCTTTGATAGTGAAAACGCCGTCCTTTACTTGTGGTTTCGTTGTGATTTAGTCGTGCAAAAGTCGTGCTTTTGCACTTACATATTGTCCCCGTGGTTTTGCCGTGATTGCGTTGTGATTAGGTGGTGAACGAGTTGTGAAAATGTGCTGGAATCGATGTGATATTACCGTGGATTAGTAGTTGTTACGTCGTGAAAAAGTCGTGCTTTTCGGGCAGAACAATCACCGACATCCTGCCTCGCCCCCTCGCCGGCTAGAGTGACTCTTTTGTTATGCAGCGTGAAAATCGAACAAAAGACACATGCTATTCATGGTGATAATCCGCCGATTGTTACATCGGTTTTTGTCCGCAGCTCTTGGGCTCCAAAACCACGACTTTTTCACTACTAGTTCACGGCCGAAGAACGATCAAATCATGCTGTTTCAGTGCTTCTGGAGCGTTGCAAAGTTTGATAATCCGCTGATAATCTTGGTTCCAGCACCTTGTTTATCCATTTCGATACAACAAACGAAGCTCCACTTGCATTGTTCATGTCGTTTGTAGGCAGTATAGTATGGTTTCGTCGATCGACGCGAGCACCTAGAATAGCATGAAAAGACATGCAACGAAGCATGTGTATTCGTCTTCGTAAATCCCTGTGTTCGTCTTCGTAAATCCCTGCGTTCGCTACCACATTAATTACGACAAATCGCATGAGTGTTTATGTATACCATGCAGGTTCTTCAATGCGTTATATCACGACAGGCGCAGGCGCGTACCACGTGTCGTGTTTACCAAGACCATAAATTAAAGAAGTGCAAGATGCCTGAGCGGGACGTGAGACATGTCGTTTAATATTCATTCAGCTTCTAATTTTATCGTATCGTCCTTATTTCTACATCGGTATTGAAAGCCTAAAACAAACAAAATTGTATTAAAAGCAATCATCCAATTTTACTATTATTTAAGCACCTTACGGAGCCGAATGTTGCCGTTAATCATTTTCAAATGTAAAAGCAAAGAACCGACATTCATTTTAGCATCTTACGGAGCTGAATATTATCCTTAGGCCCTATTCATTTCCGAACGTGAAAGTAAACATCCGCTATTTATGTTAGCACCTAACTGAGCCGATAGATACCGTTAATCATTTCCAAATGTAAAAACAACAATGTGTTATTTATTTTAGCATCGTACGGAGCAGAATATTACCGTTATTCATTTCCAGATTTAAGAGTCAACATCCAACATTTATTTCATTATCGCATGGAGCCGAATGCTATTGCTGTCCACTTCCGAAAGTGAAATGAATAATCTGACAATTTTTTAGCATCGTATATACGGAGCCGAATGTTACTGTTTTCATTTTTGAACGTCAAAGCAGACATCAGACATTATTTTCCCATGCAACGCAACTGAATGTTACTGTTATTCATTTCGAAATGCTATAGCAAAATACTGACATTTATTTTAGCATCGTATGTTGCAGAATGTTACTGCTATTCACTTCCAAACGAATGTAGGCCTAAAAGCAATCATCTGATATTTATTTTGGCATCTTCCGGAGCGAATGTTATTGCTCTTTACTTTCGAAAGTAAAAGCAAACACCCGACATTTATTTAATCATTGTACAGAGTTGAATATTATTGGTATGCATTTCCGAACGTTAAAGGGATCTTTCGATATTTATTCTAGCATCTTCCGGAGCTGAATGTTATTGCTATTTACTTTCGAACGTAGAAGCAAGCATCCGGCATTTATTTTATCATCATACGGAGTTTAATATTATTGTTATTCATTTCCGAACGTCAAAGGGATCATTCGACATTTACTTTAGCTTCTTCCGGAGCTGAATGTTATTGCTATTTACTTTCGAACGTATAAAAGCAAACATCCGGCATCTATTTCATCATCGTATCCGGAGTTGAATATCATTCTTATTTATTTCCGAACGGCAACGCAAACATTCGACATTTATTTCAGCATCTTCCGAAGCCGAATGTTAAGAATCCTTTTCATTTCCGAACGCAAAATCAAATATCTGACATTAATGTTAGCACCGTACGGGGCCGAATCTCACCGTTATTCATTTCAAAAAGTATAAGCAAACATCCAACATTTGTTTTAGTATCATACGGAGTCGAATATTCCCGTTATTCATTTCCAAAGTTAAAAGCAAACATCTGACATTTTTTTTTTAGCATCTTACGGAGCTGATTGTTACCGCTGTTCATTTTCAAAAGTATAGGCAAACATCCGACTTTTTTTTAGTGGCCCGATCGGGCCACCAAAATCTTAATTTCTGAAATTTTAGGGGCCCGACGTGTGTTTTTGGTGGCCCCGGGCCACCGTTAGTGTCGAGCCCTATGACGTTGAATTTTTTTTTTTTTAATGCTTTTGATGATGATAATGATGGATCGAGGGCGCTTATGATAATGATGAAGACGAGGTGTTACGATAATGACTGTGATATATTCGGCCCCTGACAGCGTGCAAATGCGGACGAAACTTCCACGCAGAGCAGTGGCAAACTGAAAGTCTCTTGCAATTTCTCTTTCAGATATAGAGCCTTGTTGATAACACAGCCTACAGACAGAACAATTTCCGTATAGTTTAAATCATGAAGCTTAAAACGCTGATATGGATATTCTCTTAAAGAAAATTATATATCTGCTCAAGAATCAGAAGTGCTAAGAAGTTGCCGCTCATTTCATCCAATCATTTTATCGCGCGGGATATCGTGAACTATGTCATAATTATGTACAGTATAATACGCAGGGCGAGTGATTGTGTCTTGGCCCGTTCAAAATATGACGGAGTATTGTTACAAACAACATATACGACATATACTGCACGCGGAAATAACTAAGCGGCACTCGTTATTCTGATTATAGCAACATTCCGTATCATTAACAGCAATATTACGATTCAGTGCAAGGTAAATTATCGTAATTACGGCATCATGAATTCCGTTATCAACAATAATGCAATTCTGTCCTTAACAAAATTTGATAGAATTAATACGGGATAATCTTCATGTATATTCTTTGTGGATAGATCAGATTTTAAGTGCCCATGCATGTCCAGTCAAGTAATTTTCATTGTATTCACGAATTCACAGTTTACGTCGATATAAAACAAATTTTCAATCGGTTGTAATGAAAACAATACGAGGCAAGAATTTCATTTATTGATATTTTCGAGTAATATAAACAACATGATCATGACAATGCAAAACCCATACGATCTCACGTTTTACCGAATTGCATGTAATAAACTGCTTACGAGATTAAAAGGGAGTTAAATTTTGAACTGTGAAATTACTCTGAATACTACTTCGAGGATTTGGTGATCAACAGTAAATAACTGTTAGTCGTTTTCTGACGACGAAGTGCACTATAATGTCCATGTTACCTTCTACATCGAACCAGGGAGGTGGAAAAGATCCATCTCCAAACCGACCCATTATATCGGCACAGCTCGGTCATCGTTGGTCATGCATGCGCAGCTCAGCGACTCAATGCCGTTCCACCTTTTGATATCATCATCAAGCACAAAAGCTTCCAGCCGCAAGGAGTTAATGAATATCCGGGTCATTGTTAAACAACCTACGATGGGGCAGGGAGCACCTTGGCTTTTATGTCAAGAAACAGTTCGTATACGTTTGTAAAATTAAATGCAAACAAAATAGAAAAAAAGAACATCAGGCTTTACAAATCGGGGTTGGCCCCTCATGATTATCTATGAACAGTTCTTTTTATTAGTGACCCGACTGATGTGACCTCTATGGTAAGAGCTTAATTTAAGAGAGTACCTATGTAATTGTTACTTATCTACGCGGTTTTTTATTCATATAGCGCAAGCAACATCTGGCGGAAACTCCATGTAACGATTGCATTTTTTTTTTTTTTTGGGGGGGGGGGGGGGTTAATCATACCCTCGTATGGAACAGTGTCCAAAGATACATGTAACAGGTATAGGCACTATATCCATATTTACGTGTGCGGGAGGGGAAGAGCACGTAATCGAGGGAGAGCTGGAGCATAATAGAGAGCACAGAGCTTGTGACAGACCATCACGGGTGCATTTGTATTTTTAGATATGATATTCAACACCATTTTTATGGAATTCATCATGTACACATATTTTTTTTAAAGAAAATGTAAGAAATTTAATACTCTGGGACAGTGGGCATGGCTATAAAATCGTGACTTTTCTGTCACCTCGTGAGTCCCGTGCGCGTCTGTCACTGTGTAAGAACTTTATAGATGATGATTAAAGGTGCGAGGAAAGTTTGTATCGAGATCTGGATTTCAACGATCTAATTCACACTTTGTTACAATATTTTTATTCTTTTTCAACAAAAAAAAAAAACAAGAAAAAGAAAATGTGTACTGATCGATCGGGGAACAATGAGAATGGCTACAACCATCTGATGGACGTGTGCGTCTTTCACTGTAACCAACTTTATGTGAGTGAAGAGAAGTCTATACTAGTAATGTGTGGAGAAGGGGGTGTCCCCCTCTCACACGGGGGAGCTTTTACATTTTTAGAAATGAAATACAACAATCTGGTATAGACACTTGCTGGAATATTTGAAATATTTTCTAACGATGTTTAATATTCTGAAGAGGTTGGCAGGAAGCCTACAATGTCTTCTTATACACGCATACAAATTAGCAGATTACAAAACTCGGGAGATTTGTAAATCCGCTAGCAAACTTTTTCGCACGTAAGAAAGACACAAGACACAAATATTAGCGTGAACAGCATGCTAAACCCAAGAAATCTTGCTGCCCCGCGGTGACTTGTGAACGGTCGACCAAACTGCGTTCTTGTTTTTTATTCCATCATTAAAAAGAACGTTTCAACGGCATACGCTCCACACCACTGTGAGGCACAAGAACGATAGTTTTAACTTTATCGATTTATCGATAAGCAATTAGCAGGTTACATTTGTTCTTATTAATGGTTTTAAAAAAGAAATATCACTCAGTTGCCTTGGAAATTCCCGAAATTATTGTCTGAGTATAGAGCAAGTTCGAAGGTTCACGACGAATGAACGCTCTCAGGCATGCATGCATCATGATTAACATGTGAAGCACATGAAATAAACCTACTCGACGGTTATTACATTTCAGACTTCGAAGAAAGAAATGGCAGAAGAATACACGCCCTGTCTAGTAGTATGCGCGCATTCCTTACGTGCCAAACATGATAAACAAGACACACCGCAAGTTCATGAACTTTAGTTTCTGAGGGCCGTGGGAAAGGCAATGAATTAATATTCGAGAAATTATAGCTTGAAGTTAAGAATGTATTAAACTACAATGTACAAGTGTATTAAACGAACGCTAACAGTATTCTGATTGTTTGTTTCCCACCCCCCTCTCTCTCCCTCTTTCTCTTTGTGCCTGACAAGAGAAACGAATACATGTAAGTTTGTACTAGTATTCCATCGACTCATGAGAGAAAGTATACTTCGGAAAAATATAGGCCTACAGACCCCATATTGGAAGTGAATAAAAAGGCTGTGCTGAAATTCTTATCCATGCAGGCATAATCAGTGTGAATACTAGTCATCTTTTAATTGATTTGTGATCGACACTTGTACCCGTCGCGTCGATCTTGTCCGGTCTTCTCATCCATGTGGAAGGAGTTTAAGGTTCACGCCAGTGCCGTATATAAAGAGAGTCTGGCCAACTGCTAATTTGGACGCCATGTCGTTACCGCGCGTATTACACGTAACAGGGTTAGCGTGTACGCTCAGACGTAACAAAATAACCAAGCCAAAGGGGTCGTAAACACAGAGTTCTATGGTCGTAAACAGTGGGCACTGCATTATGAGCGCACTTTAGTAACGACATGGCGCCTGTAGATCATGGGACCAGCTTTTGACCAATCACAGGCTTCAAAACACATAAGCCAAAAAGCGAGATGGCCACTCTCTTTATACGGCCCTGCATGGTTCACGCCAGAGTATCAGGTGCACGCATCACTTTGTACAAGTGCTCTGCGCACCTGCACTGACCGCTCACTGGTAGTGCGGACGCACGTGGATGCATGGCAACGCATTACTCTCACTCGTGTTAGCTACAATGTATGTAGTGTGGCGTGGTAGGGTACATTGATAAAGGTTTATAACTCGAATGTAGTTTGTGACAGTCATTCGGATTCCGCCACACGGCATGGGAGAAATGAGATGTTTATCTGAATTTTTAATACCCTCATGACAAAATACGAACGATCACGCTTCCTACATAATTTAAATGTTGATAACTCTCGCTGTACATCAACATTTATCAACTTGCATAACTATACACAGCCCAGTCGTAGTAAAAATCACATTCGTGCGCTTCTATACTCTTTGGTAAAAACACGGCGTCCGATCGGGCTAACATGCCAATGACCTTGATCAGGGCTCCACACTAACTTTCTGGTGGCCCGAAAAAAAAAATCAAGAAAAACTTAAGAAAAACTACATCGGTCCTACTACAAAGAAAAACAAATATCAAATATTACTGAAGTGCGTCATGTCGAAAATAAATGAATAGAACATTCAATCATCTTACTGTTATTCTGAGTTCTAAGATTTAGCAAATAGGCTTATAGATTATTATGAATGTTATTGCAATTTACTTTCGAACATAAAAGCAAACATCAGACATTTAGTTTATGGGTGCTGTTCGTTATTCCGATGGTTTGCTATTCCGAAGGTTCGTTAATCCAAAACACACAAAGTCTCCCTAGGATGATACCTAGAGGTTCGTTAATCCGAAAATGAAAACGGGTTCTTTAATCTGGACATTAATTGTGGCGTTATTCCGAAGGTTCGTTATTCCGAAGAATAGTTAATCAGAAAATGAAATTCGGAACAACGCCGGGAACCTTGGGAATAACGAATCTTCGTACCGAAGAGCCTTCAACGAACCTTCGGAATAACGAGCTGTAATCTATTTAATCATCGTACGGAGTTGAATATTATTGTTATTCATTTCCAAACGTCAAAGGGATCATTCGACATTTCTTTTAGCATCTTCCGGAGCTGAATGTTATTGCTATTTAATTTCGAACGGAAAAGCAAACATCCGGCATATATTTTATCATCGTACGGAGTTGAATACTATATTAATATTCATTCCGTACGTCAAAGCAATTAAACATGAAACGTTAATTTTACCATCGAATGCATCTAAATGTTGCTGTTATTCATTTCGAAATTTGAAAGCAAACATCCGAAAGTTATCTTAGCTTCGTACGGAGCAGAATATTACTGCTATTCACTTTCCAACGTAAAAGCAATCATCATGACATTATTTTTATTTTAACATCTTCCGGAGCCGAATGTTATTGCTATCTACTTTCGAAAGTAAAAGCATGCAAGCATCCGACATTTTAATCATCGTACGGAGTTGAATATTATTGTTTTTCATCTCCGAACGTGAAAGTAATCATTCGACATTTACTTTAGCATCATCAGGAGCTGAATGTTATTGTTATTTACTTTCGAACGTAAAGGCAAATATTATATCCGGCATTTATTTTATCATCGTACGGAGTTGAAAGTTATCATTATCCCTTACCGAAAGCAACCATTCGACATTATTTTATTTCAGCATCTTCCGGAGCCGAATGTTATCCTTATTCATTTCCGAACGCAAAATCAAATACTAGTATCTGACATTAGTTTCAGCACCGTACGGAGCTGAATCTTACCGTTATTCATTTTCAAAAGTATGAGCAAAGATCCGACATTCATTTTTGTATCATACGGAGTCGAATATTACCGTTATTCATTGCCAAAATTGAAAGCAAACATCTGACATTTATTTCAGCATCTTCCGGAGCTGAATGTTATTGTTATTGACTTTCGAACGTAAAAGCAAATATCCGGCATTTATTTTGTCATCGTACGGAGTTGAAAATTATTGTTATTTATTTCCGAAAGTCAAAGCAAATATTCGACATTATTTTATTTCAGCATCTTCCGGAGCCGAATGTCATCTTTATTCATTTCCGAACGCAAAATCAAATACTAGTATCTGACGTTAATTTCAGCATCGTACGGAGCTGAATCTTACCGTTATTCATTTCCAAAAGTACAATGTATGAGCAAAGATCCGACATTCATTATTGTATCATACGGAGTCGAATATTACCATTATTCATTGCCAAAAATAAAGCAAACATCTGACATTAATTTTAGCATCTTACGGAGCCGATTGTTACCGCTGTTCATTTCCAAAAGTAAAGGCAAACATCTGACCTTTTTTGGTGGCCCGATCGGGCCATCAAAATCTTAATTTCTGAAATTTTGGACCACCGGGCCACCGTTAGTGTCGAGCCGTGCCTTTGATACATCGGAATATTCGGAAAGTCATTTTCAGTACCATTGATGTTCTAGACATTTTCGTTACGGCGACAGGAACGGATTACAAACTCCATCGAAGTGAAATTTGGAGTGGAAATCGATGCAGATTAAGGGAGAGTATACAGATGTTTTGAGTGAGGCAGGGTGTTTACTGTTTCTCCGATTTTACTGAGTTCACGCTTTACGTTGACATTGCGTTCACGGAGGTCTTTTTTACGTTTTTACGTAAAATACAAATGATTTTGTTGCACATTTTACCATGTAATTTGCGACGGAAAATAAGCGATCGATTAGATGCATGTTTTCAGAATATACCTAGAGTCTGATCATGCACTTTCGCTAAAGTTTATATCTTTTTTTTTCCGTCCTCACTGTGTGCACTTCGCAGTCGAAGCGATTATCGTGTGCCCGGGCGGCAAAGCGCGATGAACTGAGGGAATTCAAACAATGTAGTAATCTAACGGTAAGCCATGGTAGTAATCTAATCCACGCGACTATAGAAATTTGCGGACGGCTTGCTGCGCTATAACAAAAGCTTTCGAGAGTCCGATCAAGACACTCTCGCCAGAACTGTGCTTTTGTTCCGATTGTTACATTTTCTAAAGAGGGCGAACAAAGATCTATTAACATGACAAAGGGGCTACCTCATTATCTACCTCATCGATTTCACGGCGATATCACAATAAAACCACGACTTTTTCACGACGAAAGCACAACCATAGGACGACTAAATCACGGTGTAAGGACGGCGTTTTCACTGTCAAAGCATCGCGAATAGTGTTGGTAGTGTGATCATGGTGGGAAAATTGTACATACATATATCAACCATGCTCCGATCTGCCAATCAGCTTGCCTTTTTACCACGTGGAACATGTTTTTGTTTTGTTTTTTTCTCTCTCAATCTGAATATGATAGTGTGGTTTTGACATGGAAGCATAATTTTTAAAATCCTGTATGTATATTATTTACCATGCTTAATAGTATGCAATTTCCCCATTCTAAACCAAAATATGTTCTTTGCTTGCAGAACAAGTTGATAACTCTGGATCAAAATGTCCTTTGATCTGAAGAGGTTTGAAGAACTCTATACTGCATGAAATTAAAACCTGAGATGTCTTCCATTTGTGATTTATGTCTTTACTTGCTTGTATAAAAATCATAAACAAATTTACTCAAGGATAGATTGGGTTTTGTTGTATGATTTCTTTATAAAGAGAGAGAGAATCTCTGTTCAGCCGTTACATCACATCTATCTTTCGTCTCTTTTGTTTATAATTTTGTTTCATGTTTTGTCACACCAGGTGCGAGATAAGCAAGGACTACGTGTGAACGTCGTGAAGAGTCCAGCAGAGCCCCTCTCTTCATTCAATCCTCCAAAACCAATCCAGCAGCAAGGGTGTGTTAGACAGCATCCATGCATTGCATCTGCACCTTTCACAGAGTGCCATTTCACTCCATGTTTAAGTTGTCATCTTTAGATAAGGAGTCTGAAATGAGATAAACAGATTGGTAGAAGTTAAATAACAATCAGAAATGGAATTTAAAAGTTATAGAATTTCAAGTTTTGCATATATTTTGCCAAAAAAAAGAGAGAAATGATGATAATCAGTGTTATGTTATTACAACACAACCATAATCTGTTACATTAGTTCTTTTTGCAAGGTTTTTGCAAATCCACTTTCAGCTGGCGTAACCAATGTGATTCCATTCATTCAAAAGTTTTCGGTTTTGTTGTTGTTGGGTTAGTGCCCATCTAGCACAGCTGTTATCAGAGACTCCAACCCCATGCCCCTTCTGATCTGGAGATTCTCCTGCCTGAAACCCCTAGCGAACAGGAGACTCTAACTTGATGTGCATGAAGCGCGAAGTTCTAGAGTTCTAGATTCTCTCTCCGTGCTATCTAAGGCTTATTTTTATGCCTCCGCAACGAAGTGGCCGGAGGCATTATGTTTTCGGGTCGTCCGTCCGTCCGTCCGTCCGTCCGTCCGTCCGTACGTCCGTCCGTCCGTCCGTCCGTCCGTCCCGTTTTGTTTTTGTTGATATCTCAAGAACCGTGTGGTGGTTTTACATCAAACTTGGTATGAGGGTATATCCTTGGGGGATAATACTTTGTGCGGATTTTAGGGTCACAGGGTCAAAGGTCACAGGTTATTTTGTGAAAAAAATTGAAATTTCATGTTTTTCTCCATATCTCGCAAATGGTTCAAGGTATCTTCATGGAACTTAGTATATATGCTTGTACCGATGGGCAGTGATTATCTAGGGAAGTTGGGGGTCATGGGTCAAAGGTCAGGGGTCAAAGGTCAAGGTCAACTCCTCAAAATATCACTACTTTCCTTAAAATGCAATATGCCTGAAGGTTTTTTTTTTTTTAACTTGATGTATGGCATGTATTACCTATTATATATTTTTGGGGAAGTTTCTTGCCAAAAGGTCAAAGGTCAAAAGGTAAAAGGTCAAGTGAAAGTGCTAAATTGCACTTTTTCCTCCATATCTCAAAAGTAACTCAAAAAAAGTAACTACCTAACAGTGATTCTCTTTGGAACTGTGAGGTCAAAGGTCAAAGGCCAGGTTTAGATAATGCTATTTTCCCATTTGATACTGAAATTATACTTTTTCTCAATACCTTGAAAATTACTCAATGCATAAACTTATAAAAGGGTCAAAAGTCAAGTAAAAATCATCAGTTCCCCAAATACCTGCACTCTGACATTTTAATCATTCATCCAATTGAACCTAGTTCTAGAAAAGTGAACATTCAGCACATTTGAGGCAAACCTGTCATTTTAATATTTTGCCAATTGTGTGAAACTGTCATCACACATTGTCAAGACATTGTACTATAGACCTATTAGGAGAACCATGCATTATGGCGGAGGCATATCAGTAGCCGTAGCGATATATCTAGTTCAACATACGTTGACAATAAGTAAGAAATCATTTCAAGCGGGAGACACAGAGCCAGGGCGGGAGAAATTAAATCTCAAGCGGGAGAACGGGGGATTTTGCAAAAATGGGCTTTCGGCGGGAGATCTCCCATCGAAAGTGGGAGAGTTGGAGTCTCTGTGTTATTATCAATCAATTTAAGCGCCCAATGTCTCTTTTGTGTACATTTGTACATTCAGTACAATGTTGTGGATGCTAGAAGTACTTTGATTTACATGGCTGTTATATTAGAAAGTATTACAGAGTTGTCATTTCAAGGAAAGAGGTTAATCCACTGTTCTATGATAAAAAAGAAAAAAATGAAGAAAAAAAAAAACGTAACTGGAAGAAACACGCCTTAATTTCAAGTTTTGAAGGAAAGGTACAAATATATTTCAAGATTCAAAATCAGTGGGAGGAAACAGCTATGGTGAGAGGCATTTGCAGAAGAAAGCTTTAACCTGTACATGAATGATACTAGTTCCCTTGTAGTGGATGAATGGTGATGAAATAATGAAAACTCCTTTCCTCCAGTCTTTTGAATATTCACCTGGATGTTTTGATTTTTCTTTCTCTCATTTTTCTTGTCATTGCTCTTCCTTTTTCACATTTTTTTCTCCTTCCTGTTCTGTCCTTGTTCTTCTCTTCCTACTATTTTCCTGTCAAACTTTTTTCGTTTGCTTTTCCTTCTTTGTCTTCTGCTTTTTAATATTTGTCCACCCCATCTGTCCGTACATGTTCCTCCTCCTCCTCTTTGTTGTCATCTTTTCTTCTTTTTTTCCTCCTCCTTCTCCTTCTTCTTCATTCCCTCCTCCTCCTGTGCAGCTTTGGTTTTCAGTGTTACCTGAAGGATTTGGTGACAGCCCCGGATGCTGTGATGGCTTATCTCTGCAAACTCCACAAGCTGCACCTGATCCCGCTTGGCAACGATGACACCGAGCGTAATGTTGACAGGGTATAGATGTGACTTTCATTAAAAAGAGCAAAATCAAACAGATGATACAGTACAAGTGTTGTGAAAATTGCACTTTGAAAGAAACCCAGAGAGAAATGTGGATTGAGTGAAAGCAGCAACATAAGTAGAATATGTAAGTGAAAGTAAGAGAAAAATTGGACAATCGATGCAAGAGTTATGAATTTTTAGAGTTTTGGTGTTGGAACTGCTGGATGAGGAGACTACTAGAGGTTATATACTAGAGGTACTTGGGTTTACCTTTAAGAGACTTTAAAGTTTTGTGTGTTTTCATGCTGTATTATACGTGTTAGTGACAGCTGGAGATACAAATTATATGTGGTGCTTATGACATCACCTTCACACAGTTTTTCACTTAATTTTTTTTTTTTTTATCATGAAATCCAAGTAGGAGACTGTGCACCATCTACATCAATGTGTTGTGTTACAGCATTACACCTGACAGTGATGACTTTTAAAGGGAAATGTTTGCAGTTGTTTGGTCATCTTCAGACACATGTTCTCTGTATAATTTTGTCTACAAAAATAAATAATTTGTGTAATTTTTGTCTACAGAGAAAGTGGGGTGTAAGATGGTGACGTCATCATCTCTTATGAAATGTCTACATGCGGCTGTAATCAGTAGTGCTGTGCAGTGAAAACATGAATAATTGTTATTGTACTCTTGATGACAACTACATGGCAATATTCCAGCTATCAGTAATATGATATGGGTGATATTTAATAGCCATTGGCAGTTTTACTTTATATAAAGAGTCAGTTGAATTGTCAGCATTTCTACAAGAGGTCATACTGTGTGTCTTTTCCCTTGTTATACATATTATTTCAGAACTTTCAGCATCATACAAATTCAAGTTGACTACAATGTATAAATCATGTAAAACTTTTTGAGCTGTGTTACTACATTGTCAAATTGTGCTGTAAAATTTCCACAATTTTACCTTGTGTCATTCTGCCTTCTTTTTTTTTACATTTACATAAAAAAGAAAAAGAAATTTGTATTTGTTGATTTAATGCAATTAAAATATATTGTGAGATAAATGTGCCCACTGTTAGTGTAGCCTGTGTATATTCCTTTCAAAACAATGGCAGGTGATTGAGCACTCCGGACTGCGATCATTCTACACGCCCGGCTACCACTACAGCGTCAAGCAGAGTCGCTATGGCGACCGCATCAAGTCCTCCCTCAGCTCCCAGGTGCGGGAGGCCAAACTGCTGGGAGTCAGCAACATTGACATGAATGAGAAGAGGGATCTGGAGGCACAGATTCAGGCAAGATTTAATTTTGTTGTATGAAAAAGCTGTCATCTTTTTGCATACCAATAATTCAGTCTCTGAGGTCACAAACTTTTTTGCGAGATTTTGTTTTCCGTGTGTTATCACCAAGGCTATCATAAATGCACTATGAACACTTGCCCATGTATACTCGGAACTCATTTTCAATGGGTTAATGCCTGTCCATTCAAGATGAGGTGGTGATATTTTTGCGTGTTGTTAACTTCGCTGTCCGACAGTAATTTGCAAAATTTGCAAAAATGAAACGCTTGCAAATATAAAAGTTTTCACATTCGTCTTATTTGTGATAGCTTCTTTAGCAGAATTGATAGACAAATTTATGAGCTTTTATCTTATTTTTTATGTATTTATTAATTTTATTGATATTCATTTTTTGTCTTTGTTTTGATATGTTTTTTTGTCCCCGCCGAACGAGTTCGAGCAGGGGACTATGAAACGGGCTCCGTACGTGTGTGTGTCCGTCCGTGTGTCCGTCCGTCCGTCCGTGTGTCCGTCCGTTTGTGCGTCCGTGTGTGATCAAAATGTTCAAAATGCTACTCCTTCGCCATTTCTAACCCGATTTTGATTCTGTTTGCTTTATATGATAGCACTACATGGGAGCTTTGAAATTTCTATACAGAATTTCAATTGTGACCTTTGACCTTGACCTTTGACCTATATTGTACATTTTGCTTCAAAATGCTACTCCTTCGCCATTTCTAACCCGATTTTGATTCCGTTTGCTTTATATGATGGCACTAGGTGAGGGCTTCAAAACTTCTACACAGAATTTTGACCTTTGACTTCTTTGACCTTTGACCTTGATTTTTGACCTATATTGTACATTTTGCTACAAAATGCTACTCCTTCGCCATTTGTAACCTGATTTCAATTCCGTTTGCTTTAAGTGATGGCACTAGGTGAGGGCTTCAAAACTTCTACACAGAATTTTGACCTTTGACTTCTTTGACCTTTGACCTTGATTTTTGACCTATATTGTACATTGCCTACAAAATGCTACTCCTTCGCCATTTCTAACCCGATTTTGATTCCGTTTGCTTTATGTGATGGCACTAGGTGAGGGCTTCAAAACTGCTACACAGAATTTTGACCTTTGACTTCTTTGACCTTTGACCTTGATTTTTGACCTATATTGTACATTTTGCTACAAAATGCTACTCCTTTGCCATTTGTAACCCGATTTCAATTCCGTTTGCTTTAAGTGATGGCACTAGGTGAGGGCTTCAAAACTTCTACACAGAATTTTGACCTTTGACTTCTTTGACCTTTGACCTTGATTTTTTTACCTATATTGTACATTTTGCTACAAAATGCTACTCCTTCGCCATTTCTAACCCGATTTCGATTCTGTTTGCTTTATGTGATGGCACTAGGTGAGGGCTTCAACACTTCTACATAGAATTTTGACCTTTGACTTCTTTGACCTTTGACCTTCATCTTTTTACCTATATTGTACATTTTGCTACTAAATGCTACTTCCGGCGGGGACATATATTACGCACCGCGTAATTTCTACTTTTCCTTGTTTTCTTTGTGTAAAATCATGGTGGCTGCAGTGGATACAATGCACATTTTTGTTGTTTCTAATGTTTTTGTTTTTTGTTTGTTTGTATTTTTAATAGATGAATGCCGATATCATTTGTCCATTTCAGTTCCTATCACAAGATTCGTAATGACAGTTTTTGGGTGTAACTAACACACACACACAAATTGTCTTGCAGTACTTTACTAGTGCAAATGTACATAGCCTGAACTCTTTAGGGATATACAAGTTATGATATGATGTGTAGGCTCTTGTAAGTTGTATTGAAGTTGTATAGAAGCCTTTTGTTATGTCATCAAACTTCCAGCTGTGAGGCGCGCCTCACCTTAGCAGAAACTAGAGCACACACTTGAGTGAGTGTATGAAAATCTCAAAAATGCGCAGCTTGAACTCCCAAGTTCATTGATCTTACCTGCCAAAATATTGAAAATCATTCATAAAATCCACAAAAATTCCTGGATCACTCCCAAACTGTATTCATCTGTTACTTGTGTCATTCTCAACTTTTCCTGTAAGTTTCATCCAAATTCGTTCACAACTTTTTGAGTTATTTTGCACATGGACAAACGAATGCCAATGAAAACATAAAACACACCCTCATGTACCACTTTCTTGTTCATCTTTCCTCTTCTAATTGGATGATTTAGGCAAAGGAGAGAGACATGCAGGCGGCAAAGACGGAGTTTGAAGACTACGAGAAACAGCACTTGCAGTGCACCAAGCGAATCAATGAGCTCAAGGACATCAGGACAAACCTGAATCGCAGCAAGAACCAGCGACGTACCATTCAGCAGAACATCAACACCAAGCTTGAGCTGTGAGTTTTCTCGTAAAGATTAGAATGCTGAGATTTAAATATTTGCATTCGGTCAATAGCACAAGCAGGGTATGCAAATGCGTAACAGGGGAAAAATGAGAAAACTTGGTGAAAATGTGTTTTTTGCTGTTTGTTGTAGCTGAGTGTTCAAATTTTCATTTCATGTAAAGAAAGAGTCAAAATTTTGCATTTAACTGTGCATAAATTAGCATTTTAATTAGGGGTGTCAAATTACATTGAAATGACTAATATGTTGGAAGATTAGATATTCCGTAACTTCTGTAATCCTTCTTGAATAACTTCACTCATTGTGGTGATTTATGATTGTCACTTTGATACGTACATGAGTTGCCCTGCTTTGCACATGATGACTGAAGTGATTTCTTTTTTTCTTTCTTTTTTTTCATGGAGGTGGGGTTTTTTTTGTTTAAAATTGACAAAAAACCTGAAAAACAGTATAGCAAGCTACGGCTAGTACAGTTGCACTTTAATAAAGTGGATCATTCTCTCCAAAATTTTGCATACTCAGTAGTACTTCTAACATCAGATGTTACTGATGAAACTTGTATCATTTCCTGATGGTGTTATGCAGCATCCGGAAGAGAGAGGCACAGGCAGTGGATCTAGAGCAAGCCAAACTGGAGGCCAACCAGTCCATCCAGAGATTCAACAACCAGAAACTGACTATTATCAAGAAGATTTGTGAGCTCAACAAGGTGGGTGAAACAAAGCAAAAACAAAAACAAGACATGTCCAGTCATGTACTTGATTCTTCATCGATCTTGGCTGAATTTCTATCCGCACATCCCTGTGCGTTTACTATGTCGTATACTAGTGGAAACTTAGTGTAACGAGATCCTTGGGACCAAGACAATTTGTTCTTTATATCAGATATTTTGTTTTATCAGTAGTAAATAAACAATATAGTACAAATGAAATAAATTCATTGTAACTGGAGAAATTAGTTTGTTATATTAGGTATTTTGTCACATGAGATATCTTTACATTGAGTTTCCCCCGTATTGTCAACTGCTCCTCGTTTGTAGTAGAAGTAGTTATGGTGAAATGTAAGTCCTATCATAAAGATATATCTTATTTCGAGAGTGGCTGGTCATTATGTCCTGAGAAACAAGTCAATTGTCTTCCTATCAGTGAGGCAGATCCAATTTGGCACATACAGAGTACCTCAAATATTTTCAAGTTGCAGCATCAAACATGATCAAAGGGAATAAGACTGAACATTGTGACTCCACCTTTTGAACCTCCTTGGTTATACGTTGTCTGTACAGTTGTTGCCAGACAACTGACATAGAAGTACATTTCAGATAGTATGGCACTCACTGCTATGTGGAAAATGATCCAGGATTTAGAGTATGCTCCCCACCCCCCCCCCCCCCCCCAAAAAAAAGGTGTGGAATTGTATTGTGCAAAACCTGTCTTGCTGTTGTGAGTGGGTTCATATGGTTATCGGCAAGGTGCATACTATTAGGTATTGTTATGCATTGGTCAGCTGACTTCACTGTTTATGATGCCACAAAAGGCAAGAAAGATTTTTGAGCAGTGAAACTTTATGGTGGGAGCAGAAAAAAACAAAACCATATGAATTAAATGATTAAAAACATTCAGTACATATTTCAATCACACAATTCCTGAATTTGTGTGATGTGAAGACCCTTATACATCAAGAGAAGTGATCATAGACACGGGACCAAAATTGGATGTCAGGGAGCCTGTACACTCGTAAGTCTGTCCTAGCTTTCACATGTACAGAGAGTGTTTGATTTGGAATGTGGTAATGACACATCACTAGAACGGTGTTTCATATTAAGCATTGTTACCTAGTGAATGCAAACTGGAATCGCGGAGGGTGATTTGAATCATATTTCTAATTGTGTTTCAAATGACAGTCGAGCGGTGATATCCAGTCACGTTTTGCAAGAATTAAAAACCGAAAATGACTGTGTGAACGTAAGTGACCTCCAGTAGTGTTTTCAGGGCGGAGTTTGTGGTGTGGTGACCTTTCAACCGCTTCCACAGAGAGACCGCACTCCTCAAATGCTAGCACTGCAGTCAAAACGCTCACTACTTATGGCTCAAGAGTTTGATGGGAAGTTAGAAAGAAGCCAAACCTCCCCTCCTGACTCTGAAATTCAAGCCCACGGAATCCGTGAAGCCTTCCTCGGCTATATGAACAAACAAGGATTTTGAATCGTAATTGCAATTCTGTTTGTAATTCAGCATTCAAATTAAGCACTCTTGGTGCATGTGAAAGCAAGGTGTATCTGGTCTGTGTCTGATACAGACCTGATCCAGGCTCGCCTTTCCTTGGCTTTTTACTGCTCACTTTTAAATGTTGGTTTCTTTTCATCTGTATTTTTTCTTTTCTTTCCTCCCTTCAGAGTTGCCTGCACTTTGCAATGAGGAAAGTGTCCCTGTTCTTCCAACACGAGGTGTGCAACAGAGCAAAGGTGGAGCTGGAGGCCAAAATCAATGAAGATAAATCAGAAGAGCAACAACTTCTGGTAATTCTTTGACTGTTTCATCTCAATTTCTAGATTTCATTAATCAGAAAAACACAGGCATCCTCATTTAACCCTAACCAGGCCGGGCTTTTTTGGGTGTTCTGTGGCCGGGGAGGGGTTGATTCAAACCCCCCGAGATCTCGGCCGTCGATCGCGCAATCGCCATGAAATTTGGCACGTGCATTACCTGTGGCGTAATTTACCAAGCTATACAAAAAGAAATGGAAATTTTCGTCACAATAATTAATATATGCTTAAAATCATACATTTTGCTCTAAATCAGAAATTAAAGCTCCTAGAATCCTAATTTTTGGTGAAAACATTCTTTGTAGCATTTCTAACAATGTACTTGAAAAAAAAATTTGGTATCAAAATCAATTTCTTATGTATTTTGTTGTTTTATCAATTTCGTATGTATTTCTTTGTTTTTTCGACCTTTTGTTCTATCATTTTTTTTCTGCAAAATTTATGACAGAACCTATTTCAAGCATAATTATGTTAAAATTGATTAGTTTCAGCGTATGAAAGTGAAAATAATCACATCTTTATGAATAAGAAGAGAAAACTCCATTTGCATAGACTTTATACACAAAATCATGTTTTTGAGCCATTTTCGGTCTGACAGGCATGTATAAAACGTCATGCAGCGTTGTAACGGTATGTGCGATTTTCGCGAAAATGGTGTCAAAAGATGCGCGAGACTTGAAAGTAAAAATTCAGCGAACGGCGTGGTCAAAAAATTTCGCGCGGCGGATTAGTCACGAAAAATGTCAAGGGGGGTTGATTTGTTATACTGCATCAAAATCCTATCACAGCCCCAACAAGATGCTGGCCACCAAATAAATGCTGTTCATGTACTGTAAAAGTGGAAATTTTCACTCATTTCACGCAACCACAAACTAGCGCGAAAATAAAAGCATGTGAATATTTTTGCTTGCCATATGTTCCAGTAATTGATGTCTCAATTCCGTGGAATTAATTACACTGAACTAGAGCTTTCTTTAGCTCAGTCGGTAGAGCGCCGGGCTAGCAATCCGGAGGTCTTGGGTTCGAATCCCGATGGAATCCCATTTTCTTTGCTCAATTTTCCACTTATGAATTAAAAACAAGCGAAATTCATCTCACCCGGTCGAGCGCAAAAAAAAATTACTCAAGCGAAAATATCCACTTCTACAGTAAATGCATGTAAAACCATATCACCTCAGGAGCATGCTCTATGTTACTAGACAGTGCTCACATTTCCAAGCATTAAACGTTGGCATTCAGACAATAGGTAGTTAATACACCAACTTTGTATAACTTCCAGTCGAAAGCCACCTAACCCTTTGAGGACGAGTCCAGAGTATACTCGGGCAAGTGTCTATGGAAAATGCACGTTGTTGCAAAATCAAACTGTCCTCAGTGGTTTAATTTGCAGTTTTCATAGCTTTGGTGCCCACAACGTGATACAAAGTTCTTGGTTACAGATCACCGTAATGCTGCATGTGAATCACCAGTTGTATGTACTCTTCGACGCCTTGATTACGGAAATGTGTCTGCATTTGGTGAAGATATTAACTCCTCTCCAATTTTCCCCTCACCATGACTTGCTATGAGCAGGGTAAGCTGCAGGAGGTGCAGGAATCCTTAGACCAGGTGAAGAAAGAGGCCAGAGCTTTGCTGGGCGAAGCAAGGAGGAAGACGGGCAGCGAATCGCCATCCGACCCTCTACGCAAGGTAACAACCCACACCAGCAACTCCCTCATGTCATGTCTACGCCCTGAAGGGTGCCCAGAGGCATTTATGTATGTGATTGGGTTGTCCATCCATCCAACATCATGGGACTGTGTGCAGAAGATTTGAATCAATCAGTCCCCATTGGACCTAAACCATCTATGCTCACACAATGGTGTTCTCTGTATTTTATTTTGGTTTGTTTGTTTGATAGTTACGTACTTTATATTACCATTGTACTGCCATCCCACTGCTGTAAGCTGTTGTGAAAACCACATGTGCGACAGCCCAGCTCAAAACCCACAAAAAGTAGGCCAAAACAAATTTACGCTTTCTACTGAAAATAAGAGTAAACTCTGGAAAGCTTTAAGAGGATAATATAGATCTTGTTATAATTGGACCATCTTATCCCATTTAAAAAATGATTGAAATAAGGAGAAGTTGGAGATGTAGTTTCACAAGAAAAGGTAGAAAAGAGGATTTACAGATTAGGGTCACTTCTGGCATGCTGTGCAGGAGTATTGCTAGAAATTGGCAAAAAAAAAATGGCTAATACAGTGTTCATTGGCGTAAGCGGGCACCTGATAATTGGGAACACAAGAAAAGAAATGAAAACCAATTAGAAAGCAACTTTACTAATTCCCTATCAATTGCTTGTTTCATATCAACATGCATTCTGTACTTGCAAAGAATGTTTTAGACTAGTCAGTTTCGAGACCTCCATCCAGTAAAACCACTAATTTATGCTATTTTATTCTCCGCGAAGCTTCACTGTGTGCATGACGTGGCGAGCTAGCTCGAAGAAGATTCGATCAGACATTGACAACACACATACACAGTCAACCATACATGCATTTGCTAGTTGGCCAGAGCCAGGTAGTTGTAACATGTCATGAAAGATACTACAAACTTTATAAATTTGAGTCGGTCAACTTATGTGGCCTGCTGTAAAACCAGAAATATTAGCCACATGAAAACTTTGCGAATTTGAGCTTATGGCCTTTTCCATGGCATTAAATTTTCATGAATCGCCAATGGCATTCAATGTATAGTGTAGACAAGAACTTTTGCTTGCATTTTAACTTCACAATTCTTGGCTCCGTGTGAAATTCACAAGACTTGGCTTCTTGTGAAATTTGCAAAAATTTCATGCACACAAAAATTCCTGGTTTTACAGTTTTTTTGGTCAATTACGGGGAATCCTAACCTACAACTTTTTTTTTAGATTTTGAACTGGGCAGTCACGTTTGATGGTCAGCAATAAGAAGTCCTCTGAGTGTCAAGGATTTTGTGGATTAAACAGACATGCATTTCTTTGTCCAGCTCTTTGAGCAATACACCAACAACCTGGACGAACTTGAGAGCCAAATCCACATGAAGCAGACCCAGGCCGATTTGCAGTATCCAACAGACAGGAGAGTGGTCATGGACTACGAGAAACGGAAGAAAGAAATCAGGACGGTTGAAGCCGAGGTGAGATAAACCTGACAGCTACCACATTTGATGCAAAAGATATTTATCTACCTATCCCTGTACATGCTCTCTATGCTTTTACCTGTATTAGCTAAAAATAACAATATTTCTGAATTTCATATACAGTGGACTCCCATTATAACGAAGTCCTCTGGACCAGCACTTTTCTTTCGTTATATCAAAAATTTGTTATAAGCGAACAAATAAACAATAAAAGACATAGAGCGGATAATGTTGGGGCCTAAATTCTTATTTTATTCTGTTGTAACCAGAATTTCATCATAACCATGTTCGTTATAACGGGAGTGCACTGTATAATGCACATGCATCATCAACTTGCTCATTTGAATATTCATAAGGACTGGTTAAGAAGTGTTCCCCCCCCACCCCCCCCCCCCCCCCAAAAAAAAAAAAAATGTGATGTTTCAAAATGTCATATCTTCTTCATTTTTTATCCGACTTTTGTTATTTTGGATCATTTTTTTTCTCTTTCTTTTGAAGTTTACTTATGTTTGGGGTGGATTTCCTTTTTAATTCCATCCCACTTTTGTCTTTCACATGGGCAGATAACTTGCCTCGGTAGAGGCTTCCCTTCTGGAGGCTTCCAGAGAGTATTGGGTCTTGATATTCCTTTCCTTTCTGTGATCATTTTTGCCGCAAAAACTTGACCGCAGGTTGCAGCAGACCAAAACATGCTACAGGAGCATGCCACCCGGATAACGAGCCTGAAAGAAACGTGGCTAGAGCGGCTAAACGACCACATTGCAAAGATCAACTCCAAGTTCTCGCTGTTTTTTTCCAAGATGGGCTGTGCTGGGGAGGTCGCCCTCTATACTCCCGATGAGGTATGACAGACAGAATTGCGTCATTTTTTCATTCATTCGTTGGTTTAACACCCTTACGTTTAATTTCATAAGTGGCGGGCGGGTGACTGATATTGAATGTAAGCGACCCAGCGGCAATTGCAGCTCACTGAAAGTTCTTGAAATTTCAGTTATACTGTATGTATTTTGAAAGGCAATCATCACTACTATTGTCAAAGCAGACTTTGCCCTATGACACTACTTCCAAATCAGCTCTCTTCTGTTATTTTTTTTATTTTTTTTTTACATGAATACCTTATGTTTACAATATTCCATTTCCTCCAAAAAAAGTGTCACTATTACTGCCCGGGATGTTATTAGGCCAGTGTGTTCTTACACACCGTTAGTGCCAAATGATTTCATGTTATGCTTGTGAGCATGGTATTTCAAGAGTAAAGGGATCTGAAATGAAATGTGTCGTTTAATTACAGCCACTCTTGATGTGTCATTCAAATCAATCAAAACTTTTTAACAACACCCTGAATGGGTCAGAAAATGGACCTGAAATTCTACACCACGCTTATTTCTGGAACTAATGACTGTGCAAACATATTTACGTATCATGTAATGTTGATGCCATCATCACTCACACTCCCTTTTGTTGAAGGGAATTGATGCTGATGCTAATTTAATATGTTAGTTGCTAAGATAAATTTGTCCTTTGTCATTCTTCATTCTTTGTCAATTATTGGATTTTTCTTTTATGTTGTATTATTTCTGCATGCCAATTTACTGTTTTGTTTTGTTTTTTCTGCTGCCAATGCAGCAGTCCCATCATGTGTGTTCTCGTTTATGTCTTTTCTTCTTTTCTTTTTTTCTTTTAAATCCTCTTTATGTTATTTGCAATGACTCCTCCACCAGGAGAGCTATGACAAGTATGGCATCCACATCAAGGTGAAGTTCCGGGCCAACGAGAGGCTGCAGCTGCTGACGGCCACCTACCAGAGCGGCGGGGAGCGCAGCGTGGCCACCATCCTGTACCTGATGGCCCTCCAGGATCTCAACAAGTGTCCCTTCCGTGTGGTGGATGAGATCAATCAGGTAAGCCGAACGACTTTACTCTGTTTTGCTCTCCATGTTTGATACATGATGATGGTGATTTGATGATCTGAGGGTACGGCATTATCTGTCTCATATGTCCTCTCATCAGGACAAATGATATACTGTTTATACCCATGAGCACAGTGAGTGGGTTTAAACAGTTCCAAAGTTAAAGAGACTGTACAGTACTGGTTGAGGTGGGGATTCATGTTTTGTACATTCCTAAGTGAGATAATGAGAAACCTCTTAGGAGCATGTAATTTTAAAAAGGATTCAAAGTTTATTTGATGAAAAATGTTTTCAAATGGCTGAGATAACAAAAAAGTGATAATGATAAAAGGCGACAGGCCACACCTTTATTAGGATCTCTTTGTTTCACTATGTTTTTGGATATCTCAGCCATTTCAAAACTGATTTTCATCAAAGAAACTTTGGATACCCCTTAGAATTGCATGCTCTTTGATATCTCATAGAGTGGTTTCTGAATATCTCGCAAAACGTTGAAAGCTAAGTCTTTACCTCAACCAGAACTGCACACACCCTTTAAACAAGAGCATCCAACTTGCACCGATCCATGAAATAGGCACGTGCATCATTTTTTTTTTTTTTTGGTTAATATAAATAGGCCCTTAAATTCATGAAATTCAACTTTTTTTCCCCATCATGCGTCCAGTACACTTACAGAGCCTGAACTATGCATTTAGATTTTACATCATGGTCACTGAGAGGAAGAATTGTTATTTGGTTGACTGATATTTTTGTGGAATATTATGAATATTCTGTTGGTTCCTTTCTTATCAATTGAATGGCTTTTTAAAAATCTTTGACACAGGGTATGGACCCAAGCAACGAGAGGAAAGTCTTTGAGTTCGTCGTGGAGACTGCGTGCCGAGAAAACACCTCCCAGTATTTTCTGATCACCCCAAAGGTAAGATCTCCCACATATCTAACCTTCACTCTGCCCTCGGCTCACTCTGCTTTAGAGGGAACCCAAACCCAAAGGGCAATGTGGATTGAGTGAAAGCAGTAACATAAGTAGAACACATCAGTAAAACTTAAGGAAAATCGGACAATTGATGCAAAAGTTATGTATTTTTTAAGTTTTGGTGTTGGAACCGCTGAATGAGGAGACTACTAGAGGTTATGACGTACGAATGAGTGTCCTCAAACCCTGGAATACTCCCAACCCACCTGGGTAAAATAAGTGAATTTCCCCCAACAAACCCTGGCATATTCCTGACCAACCTGGGCCAAAAACATGCTAAAATTCCTGGCCAACTTTAAACCATTGAGGACGTTTTGATCTTGGTACAACACGCATTTACCATTGACGCTTACCCGAGTATACTCGGGACTCGTCCTCAACGGGTTAATACAAGTCCCGGCTCTTGCCCAGGTACGATACAACTACCCAGGGGTGTGGACTACTGTTAACATTTCATGACAAATGCATTATTCTCCTCCAAGATGTAAGTGGTGCAGTATATTTATAACTACTGTCTTGGTCTTTTTGTGGTCCTCTCAACAGCTGCTCCTGAACCTCAAGTATGGTCCAAAGATGAAGGTGCTGTGTGTGTACAACTCTCACTGGATGCTGCCATACAAGAAGTGGGACATTGACAGGTTCATCAGTATCAAGGAGAACATGAACTGAGGGACAAAGAGGGGGAGATTTGGAGGGAAAGAAAAAGCAAGAAAGACCAAAATATCCCCCTTACAAAAAACCAAAAGTTATTGGAAGACATAAAAGAGTTGACAGCAGCAGACACTCATAATACACAGACTGACAGAAAGAAAATGAGTTGGGGGTGGGGGGAGAGAGAAGAAAAGGAAAGAATGAATGAAAACCAGGGTATGGGCAAATAAACGGGGAAGCATTTGGTATATCGCGGATATTGTAAGAGGGTTATCTATCTGCACAGTGACACCACTCTGCTGATACTGTGCTTCCATATTTCAAAGAACTAGTGTGAAATCTGCCTATTGTTACATGGGCACAGGGCACATTGCCATTGCTTGCAATGTCTGTCTGCATTTTGATCTGAAGAAGTAATTGATCCAAACACCACAGTTGCCTTTGTGACATGACAGGTCCCGAGTAGAGTTTGACATCGTGCAAACCACACCCATTTTGAAAGCAAAGTACAGTTGTTAGTGATCCACAAGTGTTTTAAGTCAATCAAAATGGGCAATGATTTTGGCTACTGTGTGGGTCTCTTTTATGCATCTGAGTTCACAGTAGACATGGACCCTCGGTCCATAACTCTTGGTGTGCCATGGTATGCTCGATATTTTGAGACTGCAACTCATGAGTGCTTTTGGAAAACATTCTGTTATTCAAAGCCATATAATTTTTTTTTATAGAAGTGTTTATGCTGTCTTTGTTTTTTGATTGGCCTTTACTTCAAACATTCCAAACCCCCAAATAGACTTTAAAATGGTATTCTTGGCTATGAGCACACATACTTTCATGAATAGGTCATAGTCAGGACGCGCTGCAAGCTATATAATGGAATCGCGCGTGATGCTTTCAGTGTATGTGGCATATTGCGATTTATCAATCAGTTATTTCACAATACTGCATTTGAGAAAATATGCGAATTTGACAAGCTATCAAACAAGTCGTCCATGCAGCTGTGGCACACACAAAGAGTTAATAGCTTAAATCACTAGCGTCATGTCAGAGATCATTTGGTCACTTTTGGTCCGAGGGATTTTACCCTGTTATGATTTGCCCATGTTTGAGGCCCTGACACTTGACCAAAGCAGCAAAAATGCAGTGTCCAGAAACCTATGTCTGTCCAGCTGTGCACACTTTCAATTGTTGTCTTTCTGTGAGTCTTTCCTGATATGAAGATGCAATTTGCCTCAAGGTGTGTATTGCAAAGATGTCATACTCAAAAATAAGAGGGACGTATATTCAGGGAGCCTATCCGTAGCTGTATTACTTAGGCCATGTGAGTTAACCTCATTGGGTACCATTACATATATCCTTTCATATTAGTTGTGACTGATGTAAAAAGTGGTAGTTCTTATCCTGATCAATTGATGTGCTGGAGTAATGACTCTTTTTAGAATCATTTGAGATCTGCTGCTTCTTCATGTTTTTTTTTTTGTGTGTGTGTGTGTGTGTGTTTCAGTTTATATACTCGTAGTAAATATATTCTTTCATCATTGTTTCAAGGTGTTCCATTTTATAGATATACTGAAACATTGTTTGTCCATCTAGTATAATGCACTCTTTCTGCCTAGATCTCTGTAAAACACAGTGGACATTCCCTGTAACAAAGTGCCTTGGACCAGTGAGATGACTTCGTTGTAGTAAAATACTGTATATGCTATATATTTAGCGAGTCCAAATTTTCACGAATTGGGAATTCCCGACGATTTCGCGAGTGGTTAAATTCGCGGTCGTGGAGTAGTATTGTATCCCCCGAACAGAGCTTGGAGGATACTATGGATTTGGTCTAGTCGCGCCATCGCCGCGTCCACCGCAGAGATTTTCTTGTGAATGCTTTACCGGCTGCAGTTCTTCTTCGATCAAATTTGGCATGAAGATGCATTATGGTAAAACAAAGACGTCTATTGTTTTTGGTGGTGGCGCCAATGTTTGTTCCGTCTTTATACACAAAAATGTAAATTTTTCAGAGTCTGCTTGTGTGCGCAATACCAAAGAGGAGTGGTAGTGTTTCTTGACCGTTTTGTTCATATTCTGGACACCTATACCTATTGGTAATGCTGTCCCCACTGTTCCTTCTGTGTTAGGGTCAAAGGTCACCCTGATCAGGTCAAAATTTGCAAAAAAAAATGCTTATTTATGCCATAACTTGCTTGTTACTAAATCTATTTTATTCTGACTTGTTAAGATGTATGGGTTGTCATTCTACATGTAGGACACAACAGTTTGTGGTGATGGCGCCCTCAGTGTTCCGACTTGGATGCCATGTCACATTTCTTGTATGTACTCTATCCGCCACATTTCTTGTCAGATGTTGTTCAAACTTGCTGTAGAAGTTAACGGGAGAGCTTATTCTAGGTAACATAAGTTTTCATTGACAGCGCCCTCATTGTTACGAGTTTTATCTGATGCCATATCATATTCATTGGCCTAAGAAGTCATCCAAATGGGGTATGAGGGGGACGGTTCAGGGGAGGGTGTGTGCTCCAGGGGGTCCCCAGGCCGAAGGCTCTAGTTATATTAGGGTTTGAAAAGCAATGAGATATGAAGGAAGTTTGAACAAGAGAGAGTACTCTTTAAAAATGAGAGTGTGTTCAATCATTTTTTTTTTCCAACAACAAGAATCCACCATATTTGTGTACCGTACTTCTATGCTGATATGAGTTTCCTAGATCACAAATTCCTCACCGTCCAGTCTCTAGTTTGACATGGTCATGGTTGTAGTTGATTGCCAGAATCTGGTACATGGGCTTGGACAGAGAAGGCACTGTATGAATTGTATAATATTGTTATACAGTGTATTATTGTATTGTTTGTATGGTATGTTATAGTCTCATAGAAAATGTACTGTACTCTATTGGGATGTATTACATTAAGCTGTAGTTTATTGTATTGTATTGTACCCTATCATTGCTGGATAGTCAGGACCTCAAAAATTTCTCATTATACCAAATTGTTGTTAAAACGGACACATCAAGGTTTCTACATTGATACCCAAGAGTACGACTGTAGGTGATTGCACCACATTAAGCCCAACTTGCAAAGAGAGGTGTCTTTACAGCATAGATGTGTGTCAAATACAGAGTGTGTGTTCTAAGAAGAGTTGTACTAGTATGTGACTGCAATTCTTTGAGTAGTATTGGATTTACAGTATGATCAGTTCCAGTTTGCAATAAATAATTTCTTCTTAACCCATGCATCTCAATGGGATACTTCACAATGTCTAGGGTACTTGCCAATGTCTTTGATAACTACAGTACCACAACCTGTCCCCCATAGGCAGAGGGTTACAGCAGGACCCTTATTTCACGGGATGCTTTGGTCTTGAGTATCACGGCACGTACGTGTGTACACAACATGTGTGTTTAAATCATGTATAGAGTTTGATACATTCAGTGAATGTTTGTTCCATAGTACATCTAGTTTCCTTTAGTGATCACGAGATCATATTAAAATACATTTCATGAAGGAATAACATGGGAGTTCTCAGTGCTGTTATTTTTGTTCCCTCTTGTGTGCCTTGTGAAAGTCTGTTGGTTTTGTGAATAATAATATTGATCTGCTGATTTATTTCTGCATTTTCTTTCTCAAATTGATACTGTCAGCAAATTATCTAAATGAAATATATCATACAATTTTGACCAATTAAACAATATCATGGGGACTGATCTGGCTACAAATAAATAAATCAGGTACATGGAAAAACGAATGTTTACAAATTTGCAAAGAGATGAAGGAAAGTGCAGTGCAAGAGACTGCCAATGTTAGCAGAAGCTTGAAATGTTGACGGCGTCAAAAGAAAGAACATGTAAAAAAGAAATCCAAACTGAATGGGATGAGTGAAGGTGAGTGTGCAGGTGCACTGGGTAACATGCAAGGCCTCATGGTTTAAGCATTTTTGTATTTTTGTATTTTTTATGCCTTCGCCATGAAGTGGCACCAGAGGCATTATGTTTTCGGGTTGTCCGTCCTTCCGTCCGTCCTTCCGTCCGTCCGTCCGTCCGTAATGAATTTTGAGGACAGCGTAACTAAAAATCCTTTTGAGGTATCCTAATGGAACTTGGCGTGTGTGTGTATTAGGGGGTGAAGTTGTGCCTATCAACTTTTGGGTGCACATGCTCAAGGTCTAAGGTCAAAAGGTCAAGGTCAAATGCTCAAAATGTCACTATTTCCCCCATATCTATGCAATGCCTGAAGATATTTTCATGAAACTTAGTGTATACAGTACATGTATTACCCAATTAAGATTCCCTGGTGAAAGTTTGAGATCATGAGGTCAAAGGTCGAAAGGTCGAGTAAAAATGTTACAATTTTACTTTTTTTCTCCATATCTTGGAAATACATGTAGTTCAAGGTATCTTCATGGAACATATGCATGTACTGACTGTCAGTGATTATCTAGGGAATTTTGGGTTCATGGGGTCAAAGGTCAGGGGTTAAAAGTCAAGGGCAACACTTCAAAATTGTACTATTTCCCTCATTATTTATGCGCTGCCTGCAGGATCATTATTATTATTATTATTACTTGGTATATGCATGTATAACCCAATAGAGATTCTCTGGGATTTTTTTTTTTTGCCAAAAAGGTCAAAGGTCAAAAGGTCAAAAATCAAGTGAAAGTGCTAAACTTTACCTCTTCCTCCATATCTCCGAAGTGGCTCAAGTTATCTTGAAACTTAGTACATGTTTATGCATGTTCTGCCTGACTGTGATTCTCTTATGAATTTTAGGGTCAAAGGTGAAGGGTCAAAGGCCAGATGAAAATGGTAACAGTTTACTATTCAACACAGAAATTGCACTTTTTCTCCGTACCTTGAAAATTACTCAGTGCATAAACTTATGAAATGTTCAAAGTCAAGTAAAAGTCCTAAAATCCCCAAATACATGCTCTCCCATTCATCCAATTAAATCTAGGTCAAGGAAGGTGAACATTCAACACATTTGTGAAAATGTAATCACACATTGTCCACATGTACTATAGACCTATTAGGAGAACCATGCATTATGGCGGAGGCATGCCAGTCACCATAGCGACATTTCTAGTTTGTTTTGTTTTGAAGGGAGAATGGGACATTAGACCTGAAGTATTTTATAAATTTCTGTGTTCATGAACTGCTCTTCACTCGTGCAATGCAATACAATAAATGCAATACAATACAATACAATACAATACAATACAATACTTAAGCTGTGGCTTTATCTATGAACGTCACGTATATATATATATATATATCGTGACACACGAATATACACCCATGCAAAAATAAATAAATGAATAAAAAAATATGGCTTCTAGCCAGGACTGACGGGTCACATGTGATTTAAAGCAGGCACGTACTCACGTAGGTGTTCAGAAAGCAAGGAGAGTTCATTGGAGTTGGTTGTATATCAAGGAGATTTTAGAGATCGAGTCACAACTTTCTTATTCCCTTTGAACCCATGTTCGATGCCACCTTTCAACAAAAGAAATATACATATATGTATATTAAATATGTATATATATATATATACATATATATATATATATATATATATATATATATATATAGTAATAATAAAGTCACAACAGAGGAATGCAGGGAATGCATTAATAGCCAATCTTGATTTAATGAATGGTCCGAATTTTCGGAGATCCTTCCTCTTCTTCAGGGATGACAGTGCGAATTTTTACAACCAACAAAAAATTCGCACTGTCATCCCTGATGATAGTACCGATGTGTTGGCTCAGTGAGTAGAGCGGCTGCCCTCACAATCGGGAGGTCGTGGGTTCAAACCCCGCTGCTCAGTGGCTGCCGGGCCCACGATCAATTGGGCAAAAAGAATTTCCATTCTTGGACAATAAAATTGGGAGTTTATATCCAAAACAATTATTATTATTATTGAAGAAGAGGAAGGATCCTCGAAAATTCGGATCATTCATAAAATCAAGATTGGCTATTAATACATTTCCTGCATTCCTCTGTTGTGACTTTATTATTGCTATTTCTAGTACTGTCAATACGCGGAACAACTATATATATGTTATTTGAAGTATGTACCTAACTGGATCTGCCTCACAAATATAGGAAGGCAATGGACCGTTTCTGTAATGTACATGTATTACAAGTCATGGATGTTTCTTTTCGTACAGCATAGTAACGAAGCATTTCATTCACATGTTCCCTCCGATAGCGTTCCACCATGTCCATAGAGAGAAATTCAATTAGTTGTTGCTAGGTAGGACAAGCCTCTGGCAGGCTTTGTAGTTGTTAAAGAAGAAATCCACCCCAAAATAAATAAACATCAAAAGAAAGAGAAAAATATTCCCCACAGAACAATACAATAATGACAAAAATCGGATGAGAAATAAGTAAGGTATAACATTGTGAAATTTCACATTTTTTTTCAAAACATTTCTTGACCAGTCCTTATGAATATTCAAATGAGCGAGGTGATGATGTCATACCCTCACAATTTTTCATGTATACATGCTATATACTAAATTCTGAAAGTGATTTCAGCTAATAAAAGTAAAAGCATGTTCCCATACCAAGATATATCAAAGTTAATATTTTTTTTTTTTTGGTTGGTTGGTTGGTTGGTTTTAAGACAAGTTTCATATTTATACAGCTGAAATAACCATGAGGTTTTTGTCATTTCTGTATATAAATGAATAAGAAATTGTGAGAGCATGACGTCGTGGGCTTGCTGATTTGAATATTCATAAGGACTGGTCAAGAAATGTTTTCCAAGAAAATGTGACATTTCAAAATGTCACCTCTTCCTCATTTCTTATCCGATTTTTGTCATTCTTGTATCCTTCTGTAGAAAATATTTTTCTCTTTCTTTCGAAGTTTATTCATTTTTTGGGGTGGATTTCCTCTTTAATTGCAACTTTTGTGAACAAAGCAGGCATACAATTTGAATACATTCCAGAACCGGGATATTCATTCATGTTTCACTGCATAACGACCAGCCTTTCTCTAAGGAATGTCTTTATATCATGGTAATTACTTTTCGCCATCTGGGCATGTATGACATATCAAATTATGAAGAACTACACTTGAATATTAAACCAAATCAGTTTTATTTGCTGAAAAGAAAAGGAAAAAAAAAACTCGGAAAAGTGATAAATTCTGCTTTCCAGGAGAGTGCAATGTCAAACACTCCCGCAACGTACAGTCCGGATTCACACTTTTGTTCATATTTCTGGACTTGACTGACTTTTGTTTTGTATGTTTTATCTTTAGGTTATAAACAATCAAAATATAACCGACATTATGCTCATGATTGTTAAAAATGAATCTTTACGATTGTTCAGAAGGATGACGGCTTCAAACCCAGAACATCAAAGGCAAAAATGAACCTGTGGAATTCTTTTGTGCATCTATAAAAAAAAACTGACAACGGTTTGATTTATAGCCAGTAGAACTCCTCCTCTTAAACCTTCTTACGGTTGTTTGCAGCTCCCGACGCAGTGTGACGAAAGTTTTTTCATTCCACGTGAGATTTACAGGAAGATGCTTTGCAGGATTTAAGAGATAAGATATTGACAGGAAGATGATTCGTCATGCCCGTGTGATAGGCGTAATTTTTTCTCTTTTCATGTAAAAAGGACTTTCCTCCTACTTTTTTTTTTTTTGGCGATTCAACTGTGCGCATTCGACTTACCCGATCTTTGTGATTCTTTTTTTCTATACACGAATGCGAAAAGCGAAATCGGGACTTTGCTTGTTTGGCTTCGAATTGATTACAGGTAATTTTCGGCTCATGCGACTTTGACTCCAACTCAAGTTTGTTTTGTGCGTTTTTGTGATATATATATATGTATATATATATATATATATATATATATATATATATATATATATATATATACAGGGCTCGACACTAACGGTGGCCCGGTGGCCCGGGGCCACAAAAATGAAAGTCGGGCCACCAAAATTCTTTGAAAAGTATGTTAATAAATTCGTAACTTTTTGCACCGGAAATTAGCAGTTAAATTTGTTCAAAGGATGAATGAAAAGGACTGAATGAATGCCTGAGAGTGAGTGTTGCAAGTTTGTTGAAGTTTATTTACGAGTAGATATGTCCAACTTCTAATTCTTACCATCATAAATCTTAGATATTTGACTTTTAATGTTTTTTATAGGTTTTTTTTCGGGACACCAAATTTTTCTCTCGGGCCACCAAAAATTTGAAATTTAGGATTTTGGTGGCCCCATCGGGCCATCAAACAAAAAAGTTAGTGTCGAGCCGTGATATATATATATATTCTTCTTTTTTGGGGGGGGGGGGGGTAAATCCCTTCTTCACGAATTGTCACCAGAGACATTTTGTTTTCGGGTTGTTCGTCGGAATTCCAAATGAAACTTTGCATATGTATATGAGGAGACAAGGTTGTGCCTATCAACTTTTGGGTGCACACGCTCAAGGTCAAAGGTCAAGATTAAATTTTCCCCATATCTCTTCCATGCGTGAAGGTATTTTAATTAAACTCAGCGTTTACATGCATTACCAGGTAAGGATTTTCTAGAGATAGCTTTTGACTATGAGGTGAAAGTTCAGAGGTCAAAGGTATTAAAAGAGAAAATGCTAAAATGTCATTTTTCTCCATATCTTGGAAATGGCTCGTTATCTTCATGAAACTTAGTACATGCATGTACTACCTGACAGCGTTCTCTTGAGAAGTTGGGGTCAAAGGTCAAGTTTGAAAGGTCAGGTGAAATTCTAAAAATCTGCTATGTAATGCTGAAATTGCACAATTTTCTCCATACCTTATGAATTATTCAGTGCCTAAAAGTAGGTACATTATACATGTATTACTGCACGAGGATTCTGTAAAGAAAGATTCCGGTCATGGGGTCAAAGATTTAATGTTAAAATGCCATTATTTTTTCCATATGTTGAAATAGCTTGAAGTATAGTAATGAAAACTGGATGTTACTAGTTAGTGATTATTTGAGAAAGACTTTGGAATGGGGTCAATGGGCAAGGATCAGGGTCAAGTGAAAATACTCCTATTCCCGAACACTTGATCTATGAAACAATTTAGCTATCCAAATGAAATCTGGTTTTAGGAATGCATAAACATCAAACACATTTGGGATTGTGCCATCAAACTTTCAAAGAGGGCATTTCATTTTTTTTTTTTTTACAAACCATGTGAAGCTGTCGTCTGACACTATCAAGATTTACAACAGACCTGAGGGAGAATGATGCGATATGGCGGAGGCATAATATGTCAGAAGCCATATTTCTATCGAATGTCGAAATTCGATTATTTCAGTGTTAGTTTGAATAGAGTGCGTTACGAAGAAACCATTAAGTTTAGGACCAGATAAATCACGTTATTATAGGCAGAGTTTGAGATAATAGTGGCTTTTGGTTGTTGTTTTTTCTTTGTTCGTTTCCTCGCTTGTTTGTTTGTTTTCGAGAGTTGTTTGTGTTTTGGTGTTAGTTTTCTTGTACCAAACGGTGTAATGTATTTCGCCTAAATTACAAATGTCAATTATTACAAAACAGTCTGCTAGATCTATTCGTTAGCCATTGAGCCATCATTAGGCATCTGCAGTGACTTTTATTGTTCCTAATGTTTACATAGAAAAGTGCGAGGGCGTGCACACCATACGTAGAAGCATCGATGATGCATGAGTACCTGGCAATACAAGGGTAATAACGGAAAGACATTAGTGTCTATCGGAGGAATGAGCTTGCCCTGAAGGAGCTATTGCCCTCGGTAGATGGAGACCGTGATACTCCATTATCACCATACTATCATAAAATGCATGTAACGGATACTCACGCGTATGTTTATACCTACTCTGACGATGTTTTCACTCTTTGTCGCTTACACACACACACACACACACACACACACGCTCACACACACACTGTGATATCATACTGTATACACTGTCGGTTACAATATACCTTTACACACTTTCGCTCATACCACTTCTCGTACTTGTTCATAGTTCCTTGGACCACGGAACCACAGGGCTGGCTGCTTTATCCCCTCCCTTAATACACTTTTGGTTCTGATCTTACTTGAACTCGCTAGAGGTATCTGTGCACACCTTGATTACTTTTTATTCCATAGCACATGTATTTTTTTGTTAATCCCCGCATACAAGTACGAGTATATGCACCAACGTACATGTATTTTGGCCAGTTACGTCTGTATACCCGAACTACTGAAAAAGTGAGTGGTTCCGTTGTGCACACTATGCACCTAACGCCTGATGTTGATGATGGCAATGGCGTTTTGCGTGATTGTTTTAGCCAAGAATTTTACGTCGAACATTGTAGTTGTAGAAGGAGGCAGTGGCGTGACACTAGGAATGTCGGAAACTCCTCGCATTCGTCATATCGTCTTCCGTCCCTCAGAAAAACAAAACGAAATATTTGTACAACCAAAACCTCCAAATGATGTTCTTTAAGTCAGCCAGCATCGCACTGAGCACATTTCTCTCCCTCTCTCTCTCTCTCTCTCTCTCTCTCTCTCTCTCTCAAAAAAAAGTACAATATTATATATACATTGTATATACATATATATATATATACATATATAGGCCTATATATATATATGTATATATGTATACATATACATATATAGGCCTATATATATATATGTATATATGTATACATATACATATATGTATATATATATATATATATATACATGTATATGTATACATCATAGATATATATATATATATACAGTGTATATATATATATATATATGTACAGTGTATATATATATATATATATATATATATATATATATATTATATCATATAATATATATTATATAATATATATATATATATTATATGTGTGGTTCTTTTTTTTTTTTTTGAATGAGAATACAAGTTTCTTGCATGTCGACAGCATGGCCCAACAGTTTTCACAAAATTCCACCCGCGAAGTTTTGATGCATAGTGAAATGGTTGTCTGATATTCGACCACTGTGTCGTCCTTTGCCATGTTGATATCTATCTGTCTTACATCATCTTGTACTAGCCTGTACGACAGCATTGTACCAGAGTATATCATAGACAAATGAAAAATTTAATATAATTGCGTAATTATATACTCAAACCTGAAAATAATTGTATATATCTATATCTATCTATATATATATATATATATATATATATATATATATATATATATACAAATATATATATATATATACATGTTCATATGTATTTGTGTGTGTGCGTGTGTGTATGTGTTGATGGCTCTCCATGTCTTGGTCAGTGTTGTTTTTATTTGGTGGGGCAAAGTTGTTTTTCGTTTTCAGGAGAAAGCGCTTGTCAACAACGATTTAGAAGGAAATGACAATTGGAAGGTAGAAAGAAGGGAAATATCAAAGGGCACAGCACTTGGAAAAAAAGCACCGTAAAAAGCAAAGATACATACAGATGTTTATGCTCAATGAGACACCTGAAATTGCCGTCGCGCGTGGGTGATACGACAAATTGTGCCGGCCCACGAGCCGTATGATCAATTCACGGAATTTGATCGCGTTTCGCAAAAATAACGTGTCTATTTAAAAACCCCGAGACGCTTCCGAGGGGTCAGCGGTTGAAGATTGATCTTGAGACCGTATGGTGTTGAGCATTTTGTGCTTATTGGTTTTTGTGTTTGACCTTTTTGATCTCACTTTTACTAGAGGCCAAAATAATACTGTATTATTACTTCGTACAACGGGCCCGCAAAGAAATGATTAGAAATACATTACTGTCAACGCCTGTCATCCACATAGCTGTCACAAAGCGAAGGGTATAGTGCACATGCACTCAGAAATGGACTGAGACACGTCATAGAGTTTTGGTCATTGTCGGCTCGTATTTTATTCACCTTGTTTGTCAGTTGGAAAAATAGAAAAATAAGACTGCATTATTGAAACGAAATTCCCAGTCGATCGAAACTGTAGTACGATTATGTCTACGGCTGTGATGTTGAAGATTGTAAATCAGGTTCCCCAAGTGTGAGGGCAAAGTGTCATAAATAGAATATAGATTCGTGGTACATTTGACTTGTTGCATTATGTCATGTAATGATTTCAAAAACATAACTCTATTCATAATGACAAATATTGACAATAATCGTTGAATGCGATTATACGCTATAAATATCCACTTCAACAAGAACGACGCGGTGGCATATGAGTCTTTGATTTGTATAAGATCGGGAATACGAATCGGCCATTTCAAATCAAATCATATCAGCATGTGCATTTGAAACATTATTAGGATACAGGTAGATCTGTCAGCTGACGAAGGGCCTGAAAATAGGCGACTGTCGTGCTAAGGAAAGGTTTCCCGGGAGCTTCTAATCCGGACGTCTATACGCCTTCTTACCATGCAGGCAAAAACATCTATACTAAGCCTCAATTTCTGGGCATAAAAATACAAACCCACATTAGGAATACCGAGTACGTGACTCCATCCCTCCCCAACCCCACCTCTCTCGAGTATACTTCTAATCTTACCGTATACGCTTTATTTCACATTTTCGCACTTATAACCGCCGATAAATGTCGAGGTCGTTTGTGTTTTAGCGTGCTGCGATGATTTTACAATGCCAGCGCTATGTGTGTCCATGGCACGCAAGCTGTACTGAGATGTGTGTGTGTTTGTGTGTGTGTGTGTGTGTGTGTGTGTGTGTGTGTGCGTGTGCGTGCGTGCGTGTGTGCATGTGGGTGTGTGTGTGTGTGTGTGTGTGCTAGCTTGTTAAACCCATCGATATTTCTATATAAAAGTCCAGAGAGAGATATTGCAGATTACGGAAACCTTTTATGAGTGAGTACCGACCGGGTTAATATCTAAAGATGATCACCACACTACTACATCTAGTCCTGCCCACGCGATTTGCTTGCGCTTCGGCGCACCAGTCCCGCACTAAGTGGCAATGATCCCTCCTCATAAGGCGACGGCGCTGCTGTCGCTTTTTGCGGAAACCATTTGACTAGATCGGCGAGCGACATATGAATTCGGATACCGAAGTGTGGCCTAGAGGCCATAAGGTTATCCAGGAAGGATGCTTTTGTACGCCACGAATGCTATATGCATGCTTTCCGTCAATTCATCAATTCGCGGAATCAATCAATTGAAAAGAAAGATTTTGGTCAGTGGGCATATCGGTTGAGAATCCAGCGCGAAATGTATGGGTCAGTAGTAATTTCTCTGTCGTGAAGATTCGTCAGTTGACAAAAAGCATCCTGTGTACCCATCGCCTAGTCTAGACAGACATTACTTCAGTGAACTCACAGTGTACTTTGTGTAGCTTGTTGTTCTGCACATCGTTCAGACAAGACCTAATATTAAGTGATATCTTCTTTTTTTATTCCTCAACCAGCCTCAAAACAAATACTTTGCGTGGCCAATGAGTTAAATCATGTAATCGGATGTCTAAAACTTTCGCGCAGTGTTTGTTAGAAAGTCAAAATGTTCTCAGAAAGACCTGTTCATGCACAGCTTGAGTCGATTCGACGTGCATTATGCTGTACAATCCCTTACAACGAGGTGGTTTCCTGTGATTTAAACATAGGTCAGGAATCAAGCATGATGTTTATCGAACACTCTTCGAACATCGTAAATTCGATGCTAAAAATCATCTTTTGGAGCAAGATATGGACCATAACAGATTATGGTGTTTATTTTGCTGAGATGGGCTTCGTTTCTCATTTTCCTCCCTTTCCGTCTCGTTTTCTCGCTGTACTCGTGTCAACAGTAGGCAATGCGTACAACATAGGGACATAATTCTTAATCTCAGGTAGGATTTTTACAGCGTAATCTTCTTCCAATAACCTTGGTCTATACAGCAATGGAAACTTCCATAAAATCTATTTTCTTAAAGATTTGTAGGGGACGACACATAGCATAATGATAGAGTCGAGGGCGACATTGAGAAATGTCAGGTAATGTATGGCTCCGTGCTCACAAACACATGATAAAGGTCGCCAGTAACATTGGCTAGAAAAATAAGCAAAACAGTCAATGTTATATTTCTCTCCGTGAGTAACGGCGATGACTATGCGATAAATTTTATGTCGTTTTTCATCGCACTGAGTGCAAGTCTCATCTTCTTCTTTCGTATGTTCTCTTCTTTTCCGGGGAACGGGGGAGAAAATGAAGTACATTTTCCCCGCTCACACTCTCAGTACACTTTGGTCACTTATATTGGCACTGTATAGTCTCGTCTCTTGCAAAGATACTTCCCCAAATCTATCGATCATATTGATATCGATGATATTCACAGTGTCAACAAATGTTGCGTCATTTGGAGAAAATATCCTCACTTTATTACGCAGAGAGAGGCAGACATAGTAGACATATTATGTGATGCTACCATTCACGAAAGAAGTATGAAGTTTACGTAATGCCAATCCTGATTTAGTTCTGTGCTTGCGCATACTATGTTCCGATTCTCTGTGAAAGAGGAAGTTACCGTTGTTTTTGTGTCATGATAAACCGGTCTCAGAAAACTGACAAAAGACACTGGAAGAGAAGATCGAGAGGGAGAGAGAGAGAGAGAGAGAGGGGGGGGGGGGAGGGGGACAGAGAGATAGAGAGAGATTATGATGAAGTAAAGGCAAATTATTTTGTTGTTATAATGTACACGTGGAACCGAATAAAGGGCGACTGCAGTTCAAATTCAACAACCGCAACCACGAATCCACTGACAATAATTTACTTGTTCGTTTTGTCTAAAAAAAAAGTTTTAAAAAACCTTAAAAAACAGACATACAGGTAAGATTGGAAACGAACGTCATATTACGAAGATGGCAAGATTATTATTCCTGACGAAACTATTTTTTAGATAATTATATTCATCCACTCTGTTGTTCATCTGCTGATTTTTGTAATTCATTCCTTGTGAAGCACCTTGCAATGTGAAACTGCTGGAATCGCGTACCTTTCCTCCCCTATCTGTATTATCATCTTTGTCACTAGTGCTATCGTTGTGGCCAGTGTCGAGAAGGATAATTAATATATGACAACAATTTAAGCGTATAGAGACCTTGCAAAAGGTATTATGCGCTATATGAGAACTGCAATGATGGTAATTATAATAATGATTGCCCTTATCAATGAAGATGAAATAATCGATGACAAGTTAATGATGATTTGTAAACAATTATTATCTTACCAGAAAAAGAAACACTTCTGATGTTGTCCTGTCTGATGCCCACTTGACCGAAGTGCGTATGAGCTTGGATGGACATGAGTCCATTAAAACTTTATTATCATCATTCTTCAAAATGAACTAATAAATAAGTCGGAATTCATCCTATAGTTCTACGTCGGGTGACAGGGTCTTTTTGGGGCAGATTTAAAACAGTTATTTGTCAGTTATGTCGACGCCTTTGGAATTTCAGTTTATAATAACACAAGTTTATACCATATACGGGTTATATAGTTTGACTCGAATTAACATGAAAAAAACAACAACCGTTGCTGTATAGTATGCAGGAAGGAAATGCCTAAGCGCCTTTCTTTTTCTTTTTTTGGCAACGTGCTTTAAAACAGTTGCATCATACAAACGCGTTTACCATAGAAACAGCTAGGTAATAAAATCGACTACACTGCACCGAGAGCAAAACTTTCGTGACTTTTAAATTGGAAGAAACAAAAAGAAGGAAATTAGGAAATTTTTATTGTATTATTTGATTTGCTGTGATTTGAGTTTCCTTTTAAAGGAAGCAATAAATGTTTGTAAGCAAAACATACAAAAACAGAACAAAAACACTGCACCGACTTCCATCCGAAGGTTAGGCAATGAGGACAAAATACCTTGCCTATATAGGGGTACAACGGCTGCAGCCAAGGGACTTGAACCAGACACCGAGGGATTGATAGTCTGTGGTCTTATTCACTCAGCTACAACACTAGTAGCTCCTTTACGTTCTGACTTTCATCAGGAAACAGCCGCATTGGTAAATCATCAACCAAAATCATTATTTTCTTTTCTACGTGAACAAACCAATGGGGAGGTTGGTGAAATACAATTGCCCTGTCTAATTTGCATTTTTTAAAATCATTCTTCTGTTGAGTACACACGGCACAGCGAGTAGGGCATGCAACTTGAACATTGTTAGATTTGCTTGAATCTGTATTTTCTGTACTTCAAAAGAAGTTACGGTTTGAATAACGATGATGTATACTTTTTTTATCATGTTTTGAGTGATCCATGTATTACAAGCCTAGCTTTCTAGTGGACCACTCTTTTTGCATTCCTACTTTATTGTTATCCTTCAAAGTATGCCGAGGTTTTCTCGCACTACTTATATCATGTCTTACTGTGCGATTCAATTTTTTGTTTTGTATTTCTGTTTCCCTTGATTGAAATTAATCTAACAGTGTGATACATTACATTATACTTTGTTTCACTCCCTGCTGGGTGGAAAAATAAAAACTGAATTGAATTAATTTGAACTGTGGTTGCACACGAACATCACTGTTCTGTGAAGACGAGTGGCACTTTCATAATTTTCTCACACTTCTGGTGCTAGTGAATCTTCTGCAATTTGGTCTTGTTGACCCTACCGAAGTCAACTAGAACATAGCGTGGGATCGCAATTCAAGATTACCCTTAGAATGTGTTCCTCGTGTGGGGTTATATTTTCAGAAGAATATTGTTTAGATAGAATTTCAGTTTGTGAAAAAAATGACGCTCCATGATGTCGCACGTCAATCCCTTTCACAGTGTTTGAAGTAAAATGAAGAGTTACCACGAAAGTATAGATTGCCATTGTAGATCATTCTAGGCCAATCTGTCAATCAGTGTTCAAGCAAATTCATTTAAGGATTAGTGACATCTTGATGCGTTTCTTTTGTTTGTGTGTTTGTTAATATTTTTTTACTGTTATTTGCTATTTGTTTGTTTGTTTGTTCTATGTTTTTGATGGTTTTTGTTACTGCACAACAGACACACAAATAACATGGCTTGAATTTGGTATTGGCTATTTAAATCTTCTATAAGTAATGTTAGATTTCGCAGCAAATGTAACGGAAATGACCTAAATATCAATTATGGATATCACGGTTTCCGGTTCCAGCGTGTTCTTTGCAACAACAGGCAGGCAGCGCAGCGAGCTGTTGTCACTGGTCGGAAGCACCCGATCTTTGTACTCACAAATGAGTCAATCGTCACCCCCCAACGCTGCCCATTAAGAGCGCAAGCCCATTGCTGACAACCCTGGTTTCCCAATAATTCGCTGAGAGACCCCACTTTTTTTTTAACTGATTGTGCAGGTGTTTCTGTATTATAGGACGAATCAAAAATAGCCAGACAGAATCTCCTCACGTCGTTCCCAAGCATTATCACTCGCTTTGGGGGCCCAGTCTGTCTAAAATCTGAAGATCAGTGTGCATGATGTGTTATCACTGGATTTTGGCTTGCCATGAGGGGCACGACAGGCTGTAGATATTACCAACATGCAGCAGAATTAAATTGTATTGATACAGTATAGCATCATTCTTATTCTGATGAATTGAAGGTTTTGTGGATTCCCTTACAGGGTTCATTGTGACGGACGTCCTCTTGCTGACACAAATACAACATCTTGGACCAGTCAGCGTAGTGGCCACACAAGCCACAACGTCCCCTTTTGTGGCAAACCTGGCTCACCGTCCACTTTCAAATTAGCTTTGTAATGATGATTAGTTATGGATGGAATAAAAATCATATTACGAAAAATATGATGTGCGAAGGGATCATTAGCATCCCTCACATTCAAGTTTTCTAGAGATTTAGTGATGTAGCAGTGCTAACTTTTGTATTATTTTGATACATCACTGGCAAAAAAAAGAAAGAATATGAATGACCTCTATATTCTTAAATACCCACCATTTGGAGAGTGTAGAGGATTTACCACCATCGCCCTCTTTAAAAGCCTAATACAAATCCTTGCGTGTGACTAATATAATTTTTCGTCAAAATGTCAAATTTTTAACTTTGCAACTTTTATGTTGATATGTGTGTAAGTTTGATGAAGTGTTCATTGTATCATACTTGTTTCCCGCCACTCTTTTCAAACAATTCAAAATCTAATGCACCAAAACTTTGATTGCCAAGAGACTTACATTATCATGATTGGTCATTGGGGAAAAAAAAACTGTCAAATTACACCATCAGACGAAATATACTCGAATTCAGAAAATGTAATACAAATATTAAAAGCATGAGGCTACAAAAAAAAACAGTACAGAATTCGTTGGCCTTCTAAATTCTGGAACAAATTTTATTTCGTGTGTCTCTTCACTGATCAATGCATTTGTATGAGTATACTGACACATGTTGTAGATTCTCGTTCGGTGTAGTATTTGTAACATTAGAATCTAGCAGTAAACCTGCAAATCTTATAACAATTCTGCTTATATGTAATATATGATATGATTGTGTTAGTCCATTTGTTGCAGCATTAATTGAATTTGTATTCTTTCGTACAAACTTTCTTGACTCGGAAATAAAACACGTCAAACGCCATATGCCAAAGAAGAGATTAAGTTTGATACAGATGGATCTCCTTTTATTTGGTGTCATTGTATACAGTTTCCAAAGTCAGAGCCGACATGCTAGGGGAAATTCAGAGGAATGAGGACTCTAGATCGTGGTGGGTGGCAGATAAAAATGGAGCTCGTTACACTTCCAATTCACACCTTCCGATGGCAAACATGTCACACCATTCCATTTGAGGTAAAAACAGTAATAGTATTTACATCAGAAATCACCATTCTATTTTGTCAGGCATGCAAAGACGCCATCAGCGTTCACAAAATGAAAACGATATTTTGGGATCATTCTCTGTGTGTTGTTTGGTCTCACTGCACATATCATGTAAAGTTTTCTATATAAACCGTCATCTTTATATTTCTGCGACAGCCGTCCGTTCGCTATCCCAGATTTCTGCTCCGTCTACGTTCTGCTCTATTAGGAAAACTGCATCTTGAATTACATCCAAAAATCCAGACCAAGTGTACCAAGTTTGGCACAAGCTTGTTCTTTTGATACCGAATTTAAGTAGTAGAGGTTACAGAGTGGTGCCTAATGTAGTAGTAATAGTAGTTAACGCGGTGATGATAGTGACTTTAGTCGTGAATGCTTGCAAAAAAAAAATCTTACATAATGATGATATATATATATATATAATGCGCAAATGACAACACATCTGCATTTTTACCGACATCGTAAATAATGTAATTGGTATATGGGATTAACTTTGAAATATGGAACAGGCTATCTGCAGAAATAGCTAAAAGCCAGATTATGTAATGTCTGCCTCCTAGAGGAATTGTCTTATTTCAAAAGCAGTATCGCTCCAAGGATCTGTCGAGCACTCTAATGCAGCTGCATTTTCATAACCACAAGTGGGCAATTACTTTTAATTGTCATAATGATTCTGAATCTATTAAATAAAAACAATAAATATCATTATTACTATGTAAAGTTCGTGAAACCTCTAATCTCTTTACTTTCGCCTCTTAAAAAGAAACTCAATATCATACACCACACATGGGTCAATACTCCACGACAATAAGACGACATTTAATATTTGATGTGAACAAGCTAGATGATATTACAGTGTATCGTCCTGAAAACGGATGCAAGTTTTGCATTAAAAAAGCTCATTTTCATGTTTTTCTGTCCTCAAACAAAAATGTGATTGACTCATCCTGGGTATGAGAAGATAATGGAAGAATTGAAAGCTTTGAATACAGTATGATAGATGTTGGACGCGACAACGGTCAATTAAAAAGAAATGACAATTTAAACTTGCTACCTTTTGACATTTTTATACAAACTAACGCTGACTGCATGATGTTGAATTCTTAGCAAGATCAGGCAGTCATAATTTCTACTAGAGGTGTGAAGAGCGATGTCAATGACAGCCTGTTGTACCAACGACAATCGCTATCTACAGCTCTTGATATTAGGTAAAAACCAACATCTATTTTTCAAAAGTCTAGTATATACCTATTTACACTTCTTTATTTACAATAATCGTTGCATCGCGCAAGTCAATTGAGCTCACTCTATCTGGTTGAACATATCAGTGAATACAACGTCACGCACCTTCGTTCAGGTGCCACCGGAATAGAACAAAACTCCCTTCAAATAAGATTCTGGTCAAAGGAATCATACTCCACATGAACTACTTCAAGTGTCAAACTAGAAGATTATGCAGTGCAGATTATAATAGTATGATACAATGTGGTTAAATAAAACATAATATATTTTTTTTTGTAACATCAAAGAGAGCCTGCAAGATGGCATGTCTATTTTGAAACATATATACAATTTGTTATAAAAATATGTTATCTATTCTTACCGTTAAATAAATTAAAATTTCAAGTACGATTTAAATGCTTTGCAAGTAATAGAATACATATTTTTTCACAACGATAAGGTTGGCAAGGAAACTTCTACCAATTTAAAATCTAAAAAAAAAGTATTTTCTTCAAGATTGTTTGAAATAAGTATGAATACAGTTGTCCACTTTGGAAACCGATAGACTTCCTTGTTAGGTTGGATCTTTGGAAGTTGATTTCTTTGCATGACTGTATAGTCAACCCTAAAACAACGACATTTTCATATCATAACAGGTGAATTACAAAATCTTTATCAGCATGATTCCAAACCTTCTCAATCAAACCATAAACATTGTAGGGACAAGATTTGTTTGTTTAGATTGTGTGTGTGTGTGTGTGTGTGTGTGTGTGTGTGTGTGTGTGGTCAATTGAAAGTTCTTCATTATTCATTCATCAATTTGATCAGTTTTTGAAACATCGTGATGGTTACATAATAAAGTCTAGGCAATCTCGCTTGATTTGAAAGCAATACATTTGAATACAAGTATGAAAAGAATACCTCTCGGATACGTCTTCGTTTCGTTTTAAACAAAACAACGTTATGTGATCGACGAAGAGACAAAAGCAAATCAGCTAAAAAGTACAATGTAGTGTGAATCATGCTGCTGAGAGAGGGAAGAGAGAGACAGACGGAGAGAGAGAAAGAGAGAAGGAAATAGAATATAGAGCAGTTTTGTAGAGAATACACAGGGAGAAAGAGGTCGATATTATTTGCGGACTGTTTTTCTTCAGTTAGTCTTTCTTCTTCTTTCCTGTGATGACGACGTTGAATCTGTCTTTGGACGGCTTCATGGTGATGTCACCAAACCCGTGCTGTTTGAGCATCTCTGACGCGTTTTCCTTGCCCCACATCGTGCCGAGGCCCGGGCCGCCAAAGAACATCGACACCGGCGTGCAGTGCAGCATGCTGATGACGTAGCCGTCGATGGCACGGGGGTTGCCGATGTTTTTGTGAGGCGAGCTGTGGACGTTGACTTCCATCATCATGAGGATGCCGTCGTCCACCATGACGCGCTGCGTCTCGCGGAGCACGGTCTCGGGTCGTGGCATGTCGTGGAACGCGTCGTAGAAGGTGACGAGGTGGAATGTGTTGGACCACGTGTCCGGCAGCGACGAGGCGTCCTGCACCATGAAGCGGCAGTTGGTGAGGCTGAGGCGCGACGCTTCAGCCCTCGCCTCGCCGATCGCCTCCTGCGAGATGTCGAGACCGTAAAAGGTGGAATCGGGGAAGCGCTGAGCCATAAGCATGGTCGCGTGTCCCTGGCCACATCCAAGATCCAGCACAGATACTCCGGATTCTGGAGAAGAAGGAGAGAAAGAGAGAGAGAGAGAAAAAAAAGGCAGCAAAAGCCGCAAGTGAGTTTGAGTTTATAGGTAACACCATAATATGATCGGTGTCTCTGTACGTGACCGCACCCCACAATGTTGGAAGGGTGCTGATACGGAATGAACTCATGATATCCTAAGCATTTGAGGTTGGGGTTTCCCGTAATGACAATATCAGCACCTAACCCTCTGGGATGAAATTTTGTCCGCAGACTGCCGGTAAAGTTTATCATCGCCTCGCTTCAAAGACTTTTAAAAACTCTTTCTTCCTTGATATGTAGAAAATGAAAAAATCATACGAACATTTTCGATCATTTGTCATGCTACCTTTCATTCAGGCAGGGGCTGAACGGGCAAAGGATATGATGGCTGCGTTTACATTCGAAATTCAGTATACTCTTTTTCTTTCCCCCGAAACATTTCTCCAACCCATTATTCTTATGTATACCTCATCCTGTTAAAGCAGCGACAGGTTTGGCAAATGCAGTATACGCATTGACTCGCCCAATCTTTTGTTTGTTTGTTTGTTTGTTATTTCATCCAAATATCAAATCATAACAACGCATTGTATGTAGGCTGCATACTATTCAGAATATTTTGATCGCAACATTATCATTCAATGATGCCTTGGCACTGATCGCCATGGGAGTCCTAGGTAACACACTGATGGTATCGATATCCACTTAACCTTTAAGGCTTCGAACAGAAGATACACTTCACTTGGGTCATCAGTGTAAGTTGTCGGTGTGAAAAGGGAACACCGACTTCCTCTGAAGTAATTATCACTCTAACATGAAGCAGTACCAAAGATTCACGGTGAACACGTCCTACGATTAATGTCAGATAAGTACATCACTGAAGATGAGAACCGAGCTACTTGTGGAGAGCGGATGCTGCTCCTTGATGGCGAGACGCAAACTGCGTTGTAGGCGAAATCACGTGACATGTGTCGAAACAGCCGATAGAATTCTTTCATATGCAATTACTTTCACATGCTAACGATTGTGCACCCTCTGTCTTTGACCTTTCGAAGCTGTGAGTAATGTCGTGGGGAAAAATATTCCTCGCTTACAGCTCTGATGATGAGTCTATTGCTGAATTAGTCTTCTGTTACAACCACACAGCATCAAGCACTGAAGACATTTGATTTGACCTTCACACCCTCCCCACTCATTCGTACGTTCTTCGGATATCTCAGACAGCGGCTGCTGGTATCCAAATTCAAGCCGCATTCGATGTATGACAAGAAGAGCAATGGCCGATGGCTCTGATCATTACAGCAAAGCGCAGCATGAAATGGCCTCGCAATCGCCCTGAGCGAAACAAAATGGTTGCAAAGAGAATATCCGTGTAATCACCTTACCATAGGAGATGGTTGCAGCCAATGACAGTACCAAATGCTGCAGCGGGCAACATATAACTTAACCCTCTGCACCCCACACTGAGTACCTGTCCATACGTTTGTGTATTAAATTTGTGCACATCTGGAATATTGGAACAGAGAGGGTTAAACAACCCCCAAAGATTTGCGCATGCATTCACTGTTTCAGCTGACAGTACACGATTGTTCGTATAGTACAGGCCCATTTGAAATCTTCGTCAGTGATGTCGAGTGATGGTGAGGTGTTGGTATTAGCCCGCTCCATACTGGATTCTGAAATCTCCATAGACTTAATACACAGGCCACTAGGTTCCCTTACGGAACGAGTTAAGGAGATCACTAGCGAGAGTTTCTTCCTCCCCGACAAAGTTGTAGAGTTAAGCCAGTTGCACATTTTCTTAGTGCCATTAGAGCGTGAGGAACTTGTGATCGATACAGTTTATCGATGCAGCCTTTTGATGGTTATGGTTTGAGTGATTGAAAGTAAGAGAAACCGATTAGCTCTCCAGTCGTGCATATCATAACAAACTCTTCCCATGTGAATGTTTTATGAGTTGGTTCGCTGAATAGCCTTTCAACTCCGTTCATACATACAGGATATAAAGTGCAGAATTTGAAAGCCACGCGACATCCTAATAAAATATTGAACATTGAACATAGGAATATCGAAACGTATAAAGAAAAAGATGCTCTGAGTTTCGCTACAACTGGCGGAATGATCAACCTACGCGCTGCTCGTTCTCTTTATATTGATTGATTCACCCCTTACTTTTCTTTTCTTTTTTAAATCTTCCTTTCATTGTATGGAGTTTGTTTTTTTTTTTTTTTTGCCAGTTACAGTTACAAATGGATATTAAGTATTCAAGGAGAGTAAAAGATATATAGCAATTTCTAGTCTTGACAAAACTGTTCACGATGTGATAACTTATCACTGGAAGTTAGCGATATTGCATGAAGTCTATAGTCATAAACAAGAGTAGAAAGTACATTGTAATACAGAAGGCCGCCAACATATTAGTAAGGCTTGACTTGTGAGGTCCTGTGGGGACCCAAAAAATAAGCGAACAAAATACTTAGGTGTTGGATAATTGATAAAGCAAAAGTTCGAACGTTTCATGAAGCTCATCTTCAGGTACGCCTACATGTATGTATTTTAACTCATGCGACATTGAACAGGAGTGTTTTATTGAGGGCGTTGCGCACAATAATAACCCAATTTACTTCCTCACCGGCTGGCTTTATCGAACACTTACCCTCTACTAGATGCTAACCAGTACCAAAAATTATCATTGAGGTCATTGCCTATACCTAATGTATATTGCTGGATAATTGGTGTACATCTAGCCAATAACCAGGTCAAGCAAAATACATCTCGCTTTATCACATCTATCGCTAAATCATGACGTAATACATGTACTTCCAATAACCAGGTTAAGCAAAATACATGTCGCTTCATCACACCTTTCTCTAAAATTATGACGTAATACTTGGCAATGGAGGGCTATACGATCACAACAATTATTTTCAACGCTCCAGCGCTCGTTTCTGATTAGTCAAATTCGTAATTAGATTGACTGCTTGGCAGTTAAATGCGCAGTCCGCCGTTGTCGGGTGTGAACACGCCATTCGATGAGCGGACTTAACGCCATAAACACTTGTTGAAGGTGAAATCGGCACACGCATCTTGCAACACAATTTCCATACATTCAATGATAAGTGCCGACACGCTCTGATATTACGGTTATGGTAACACACAGGGGCCGTGCCCAGTTTTAAAGGCTATAACTGACGCATGCTGCACGTCATTTGATACAGGAAATTAAATTGTAAGTCTCGGCTGATCTTTGATTTCGAGCCTTGGATGTTGTTTACATGAATTCGCAAAATCTTTACTGGTGATTTTTTTTTTAAAGCTTATGTAGAGGAGCAAATTGTATGAAGGAGATTTTCAAACAACCTTAATCAAAGCGGGAGCATATTTCAGGATGTATTTTGAACTTTCGCCTGGGGTGGATGGAGTCCTTATATTATGAATTACGTGACCATTGGTGACTACGTAGAAGGTCCATACATTCGCTGCATCAGTATGCAATCCACGTCAGTAAATTACAGTGATTACGTGTATGCATATGACGTGTCTCCACAACTGTAATTAATACATAATATATCTACAGTATAGGTACATGAGCAGATGAGGAGATGTCACAATTTAAGATGAGATGAGTTGGTGTTTCATGCATGAATTTACGTTAAACATGTAAATATATCACTCATCTATATATGTGAATGTTTGTGTGTGTGTCTGTGTGTGGGTCTGTGTATGTTCGTGTGTATTCAAAAGGAAACAACAGTTACATATGTACTAAAGATTAAAATTACGCTCTTATAGAGAAATTCTGCTTAGGCCTATGTTCAAATTAACTGTGAAAAAGAAATGGATCAGTCAAACAAAACGAGACGAAAGATTCATTAAAATCTGACACAGCGAATTTTAATAATTCAAGATGCACTCCCTGGAAGACATTCCCATCGGTATTTCAATTGAAAAAAAAAAAAAGAAATCAAAAGAATGACTTCTTTGTCAATGATTTTACATCCATACGAACGAATTTCTCCTTGACAGACTATAGTCATTGTTGTCAAATTATTGCACGTCTAGAATAATTTGATGCAATGAATTATAATTTCTACTTGAAGAATGCATTATTATTTATAGTACAAGGACATTTATTTTTGAAACAGCTCGTTAGTTAGTCAATTGAAGACGTGTGAGGCCATGTAAAGATCAATTAATCTGCTTCGCATTGGAAAACTCCGTAAAGTTTTTTTTTTCTGATTTTAATAAAACTGTGACTGTTTTTTTGTGTGTGTGTGAGTGTGTTTGTTTGTTTGTTTGTTTGTTTGTTGGTTGGTTGGTTGGTTGGTTGGTTGGTTGGTTGGTTGGTTGGTTGGTTGATTGTAATGGACTTTCATCATTTATGAAGGGTTGCTTGAGATGAGGCTGTAGACTTACCAAGGAGTTCTTCCAGACCGCCAATAGATGGGATCATATCCTGAATCAAACAGTTGTCATGCATCTTCCGTGACATGTGGTCCATAAAACTGTGGAACCTGGGATACTGGGAGTATGGAACGCCTGCAGAACAAAACCAAAACATAGAAAAGAATGGACAGAAGTTGTTATTTAATAAATCTTGACAAGTTTTGAATTAAAACCACCCAGACCAATATTGCCCTCTCTCCTTTTAGACCGACATACTCTTGGAATTGTTGTTCTGTAACACATTCTTGAGGCACAAAGATGGGTTTTGGTTACACGATATTTCAAACAGAATGTCCTTTTTGAGCAAAGAAACACCCTATGTCATCCCTTGTGCCTCGCACCTATGCAGCAACTGTGAACTGAGTGTAAAATTTGATTTCGAAGAATATTGACTACAAGATTCTGGTCCTGTGTAATGCTATTGGCTCTTTCTCATTGTGATATCATCATCGGTTGATTAATTATCAGATAAATTATATTTGTACAATTCCCATTGTGTGTCTCGGTACACAACGATTACCGACCTTGTGAATCATTTCTTACCATAGCAGGATAAGTTGGATAGATCCGCTTCCAACGCTTCACATTCTCACTGCACAAAGAGGGAGTATTTTGACCAGAATAAGAGCTTAACCATCTCTTCATCTTCAACCTTATATTGACTAAGTCAACATGAATCAATAGACGGATGCACGTCACGAGTTCAACACCCACGAGTCATACAGCCCACGAGCTCGACACTAGGCGAATAACTAAGGCCCATGAATGCGACAGTGAGCAAACAAGGCCCACGAGTCCAACACTTGGCAAAAAAAAAGCCCATGAGACTGACATTGCGTACATTTAGCCCCGTGATGTAATGAGTGTCGGACTCGTGGGCCTTTTTTGCCTAGTATAAGACTCGTGGGCCTTTTTTGCCTATAGTGTCGGACTCATGGGCCTTATCTGCTTGGTGTCGAGCTCATGCGCTGCATGACTCATGGGCTGCATGCTTCATGGACTTTTTTTTCAATGTAGGAGCTCATTGGCCGTAATATTTGTTGGTGTCGTGCGTACAACCAAGGAGGTACAACTCATGATTTCAGGAAGAAAAACTGGAACGAAGAATTTGTAATGGAATTCGTTGTGTAAATGTCATTTCCTATGTCATGGAAGTGAAATTTGAAATCATTCTTGAGTAGTAGATATTGAGCAGGAAAAAAGAGAACTTGACGCGAACTTGTAATTTTACAGGCAAAATGGACTCATGCCTACAAAAAAAAAGAGAAAAATGATTGTGTATTATTTTGGTCATGAAAAAATCTTGGCTGGGAGTTTCCAAAGGCCACTTGGATACTTCATGAAAATTTGATACAACGTGTGATGGAGACTTATTTATAGTTTCTGGTTCTTATTGACATGAAAAGAAGGTGTGGAAAAGATATGCTTCATATCACAGAGGTTGAAGGATAGACAGACCAAGACCCCATTTCATAAAAGTTGCTATGATAGCAACTAACGCTGGAATGACAAATGTCATGGTAACGACAAGAATCAAGCCTCCTGATTGGATGTTGTCACTGCAATCTGCTATCCTAACATCTTTTGTGAAACGGGGCCGTCTCGGATCCTCAAGGAAGTAAGTCTTTTAACTTTGATTTTTTTTTTTACTTAAATCAGGAAGCTTACTTAATAAATGTTTACTGTTGCATACTATAATATTTATGAGTCTTGTTGATGTGGAAGGAGTCGAAAAAAACTGTAAACTGCAAACATTTTCTACGCCATGTGTGGCGAGGAAGTCACTCAATCAACCTAAATTAGGATTACCACGAGGCATTGCAATAATTGGAAAACAGCCACTTGCCAACTAAGAATGCGACGACACATTTTGATGAAACGGAATTTGTTCAGAAACTATGAAAACGCCGGATGTGGTTTTTTGTGGTGCTACAGCATGAAATTACTGGAAGCGCAAGTCACGCAGTCGTATGCGCTGCAATATGTTGCATCTGTTTTGTTTTATTCTCTATTTCTTTCTCTCTCTCCCTCCCAGGGCTTTGACATCGTACCATTTAAACTTGTGGTATTCAGTGCTCTAGCTTTTCAGCTTGTTTTGTAGCTTCCCTCCCCGATCTAGACGCATTGCACGTGACGACGGGAGAAAAAAAAAGCCTTTTGAATTTATGAATATTATCAGGAATGAAAGAGGGAAGTGGACTCGGTGTTAAAACGATTAAAAAGAAATTAGCTGTCGGCGAACAATGATGACCTCGTGCCCACGTAAATGCGATAAATTCGTCATCCCAAAAATGTCGTATAACAAGACAAAACTATAAATGGACGGTTACGAACGCCGTCAGCTCTCCGCAGCCTTACGGCATTCCAACTCTATGACATTTTCGTTTGCTGCATGTCAAAGCGAAATAATTACTTGACACAGAACCGATTAAAAACTAACTATGGTGCAAAAGAGGAAAACGGCACTCCACCCCCGCACGCGTCCACCAGCTCTTTATGGCGTCATCTCCGTATTGCTGCGGAGATGATAGTGATTACTATTACGCAGAGCAACTATCCTGATGGTTCAATTACGTCTGTGCTTGAGTGGTATCGTCCCTGAATTTCTTTTTTTTCCCGCAGTGCAATAAGTTTGACGCAAACTCTCGCCTTTCACTTCAACAGAAAAAGAAATATCGACAATGCAAAACCGTCCACGAAATGATTGTTCGGATAAGAAATCTCCCAATGCAACACGTTTGATGCAACAGACAACTCACTCATATAAAGTTATATACATTATATTATATTATATTATATTATATTATATTATATTATATTATATTATATCATATCATATTATATCATATTATATTATATTATATCATATCATATTATATTATATTATAATACATTATATTATATTATATTATATTGTATCATATTATGTTACATTATATTATATTATACTATACTATGTTATATTATAGTACATTAAATTATAACGTCGGTTGACAATGATAAGGGTGTAAAGTTGCCACTAAAGCCAGTGTTCGAGGCACTTAACACCCTTATCATTCTCAACCAACGATATTATGTCAGTTACGATCCCTCATACTTCTGGTTGACAGTGAAGTCACTATGTCCATCACGATCTGTAATTAATCTTGATGGAAGGGAAGGTAATGGCGTATTAATAGTCACAGACGTTTGGCGTTGATCTCCGGGATAAAAATAACGTACGAAGGTTGTTGCTGCTCAGTAACCATTGGCATTTCTCACGGCAAGGAAGGTGTTGCCACGAACACTTCAGGGTGAGAACAGTTACTATCGAATCGCACCCATTGCTTACTCATCATCATTAAAAACACCCCCAAAAATCCATACCACGCGGCGTATGATATCGCTGCTCTATCACTCGATGGAGAAGAGTCGCCAAAGTGCTTAACCTGTCTCTGTGCCCGCGATCACCGATCGCGATCACACGCGATCACTTTCGAGAGAGAGAGAGAAAAAAAAAAGACTACAGATAAACTGTCCCATGATGAATTTACAACTTGAGAAGCATTTCCGTGGAAGGAAGAAAACACAAACACAAGAATATTGTTCTGTGCTTGCAAGCTCATGCATTTTCCTTCACATTTAGTTAAGAATTCTTTGTAAAGATACTACATGTATTTGCATCGAATATTTGCTATAGAAGCTGTGAAAACTGGATTATAACACGATTTGGTCGAAAACAAAGAAAATGTACAGTTCATTTGGAAATATTCGTTTGTTTAATTGTGTGTTTGTTTCATTTTTTGTTCCATCTGAGAAGACGACTGGATAGCCCATATTCAGCTGCACTAGCTAGTCTTCCATGGGGTCCAGTTGGATGTGTGGTAGGACCACTTCACCGGATTATGCACTCTGCGCTTCGCGATGAATGAATGAAGCGGAATCTTTTACGTGTATGAGGTGTGACTCTCTCACACACAGGACCTCCATTCCATGTCCTGTCCAAGGGACAAGGGGGTAATAACGAGAGTACTGGAGAAACACACATTCTATTGTTAAGAGATTTTGCTTTTGAAGTTCGATGGCGTCTAAAATGTAAAAGTTTGCTCACTTACTTGTACACAAAGTAAGTTGATTGAGTTGACCTCTTGCGTTTAAATGCTTATAAAAATAAAGTGGAAAAGTATGATGACTGTAATAACTTTATGACTAGACATCATTATTGCAATGGCTACGATGTTAGGTGACTTAATAACACTGGCCATATTTGCTCAAATTGTGTGGAGATAGAAACAGAAATAGAGATAGATTTATAAATATAGAGATTTTCATCATTTCCTTAAAATTTAACACGTGTCAATTCAAATGGCAATAACAGGATGACTTTTCAACGTACATATTTTCAACAAGCAACCATTCCCAACTTCTACGTTCCTCTGAATAAACTGTTCGAATTGAATGTTGTTTTTTTATTCAGTTTGTAGTAATGGGATTTATTTGTTGTTGTTGCATTGATTGTTAATTCATTTGTTTGTTGATTTCATTTCTGCATTGTTTTCTCCACAAATATGCCCACAAATATCACGATGAAATAGAATAAAAATAAAAATCACACAATGAAGAAACAAAAGCCTTCCCGATCCGATCACATTTTATTCCCAATTGCTTGGTATAGGACTTTATTAATACTTGCAAGAGAAATTAGATATATATTTATTCCAGTCTCGTCATATCCTAGTCTCGTCACCAAGGTACGCTGGTTCGTAAAACCTTGTAATGCCCGTAAAGCTTAAATCTGCAAATGACATTGACTATTATTGGTGATAATTAATGTCAAACTTTAGATAATGTGCCCACTCATTAGTTGGGGAATCATATCTATTTCGTAATGAAAATGCTCCCTAGACTCGTGCTCTGTCTGCCAGTCAATTCCATCGTTTAAAGGCTCAATGCCGTGTAAATGTCACGTAATGACCATGGAGTTTGACGTTGTTAAAGGTTCATTTCATGAAGGGTAAAGTGGATGGAAATCTGACGATAAAATTGTCCTCTCGACTGCTTTAATGTGTGCCCCACCCCCCCCCCCCCGTCTGCTTCACGTACACCTACACATACACACACACACACACACACACACACACACACACACACAATATATATATATATATATATATATATATATATATATATTGTATATATATATATTGAATTGAAGTAAAAAATTAAGAATATTAGATAGCATTTAGGCCAATCACATTTTGTACTTTTTATTTTTGGATTTTTTGTTGTTGTCTTTGGTGTTTTTTTATTTGTTTTGTTTGTGGGTTATTTCATTGTTGTTGTTGTTGTTGTCGTTCTCGCTTTTTTTTCTTTCCCGTCTTTGTCCATATTTTGTCCTTTTTTAATTGTTTTTGTTTTCTATACACACACACCTTTTGGTCCGTCTTCCTTGAAGCAGCTGAGCACAGAGTCGTAGGCCTGACATAGCATCGGGACGAGGCCGCTGAATGCCACGATGTTGCACGGTCCGTTGGTAAGAAACGGCCGCCTGGACTCCGGCACGAAGTACGTTTGGTCATCGGGATTCATCTCAATAATGCTGGCAACCACCATAGACCCTAGCCACTCCCGGACGTACCTGTGAAGCAAATAAAAATATATATGATAGAGAACGAAAATAAACTAAGGGCTCGATTGTATCCAGCACAGTCCGTGCGTCTTGGTACCTGATCGCGCGACGTCCAATAACACCTTTTCAAACAACTTGGGCTCTACATGGACAAAGGTAGTAAAGTTCTCTTTTCTTTCATGGCCAGTGTCAGATATATCTCTACGCTGGAGTCACTGTCCTTTGTGGAGCTCAAGAAAACAGAAATGTTGGAACTGTTTGTGCACCTGCTTGTAGCTATCATGCATGTTTTCACCCTTAAAGAGTGTTTATTTCCATTCTCTCCACCCAAGTTCAGTCCTGACATGATATTGATACTGTTGTCTTTCACATGTTTTCACAGGCGACCAAGATGGCGCTCGGAAGCTTTGGCGGGCTCAGTATTTCACTCAGCGGCAACTTTGGCGCGATTAAAGTTTGGAATGTTGAGCAGGTTCAACGCCCCATCGGCCCACCATGTCGCTCCGTCTCTCTCCTTCGTCTTCTCCTCGCAGAATTACTTCAGTTAACCCCTGCGTTCAGAAATATCTCTGTGTGTTTTCTTGATAGAGTAGTGGGCGTTGCATAAATATCGGAATTTGTTGCCATTGCGCTGACAGGCGATTGGTTCTGATATTAGCGGCACACTTCGTGTGCGGTATCAGGGGTGAACCACTAGCTCTACTGGAAGATTTAAACAAGTTTGCGCACGCACATCAGGAAAGTGATACCTAAAAAGACAGTGTGTGACAGTTGATGAATTGTATATTACCTTACTTAAGAGTTAACTTTGTAATCATACACGCATGGCGTCGTTTCCTCAATAACACAGACAAATGAAATACCGACTCCTAATACGCGAGCACGTGTAGACTGTAAGATTGACTCTTCTCGAAAGTGCCAACATCCTGCATCACTTTAAAGGAATAGAATATTCATTAAAAAAAGAATATATATATATATACATATATATATATATATATATATATATACATATATATATATATATATATATATATATATATACATATACATATATATATATATATATATACATATATACACATATGTATATATATGTGTGTGTGTGTCTGTGTATGTGTGTGTGTGTGTGTGTGTGTGTTTGTTTGTTTGCGCCTGTATTTTTTATGACATTACGTATAGCAAGGCCTACAAAAAAGCGGCGACTGCTTACACCTGTATTGACCAGTTGTTCTCTACAATTTCAGAGAAATAAGACATAAGTAAGAAATGAAGGTGTTTGAAAATGTTTGATTAGAATGAAAAAAAAGAAAGACTTCACCATTATCAAGAGAGTGAGCAATATTTTATTTATTATGCTTGATGAATACAATCACTCGAGGAAATCACCTGTCGTAAGAAACCGTTGCAGGCATAATGCACCAGCGCACACTGTATGACTCCAAATGAAGCCATTGAGAGGTCTGGCATCAGTTAAAGCATTTCACTTTAGGGTAGCCTTCACTGCACATTCAATTAATAGAAGGCAGAAAGGTGGAGGGAAGTGGCTGCTTATTGTCAAGGTAGAGTGCAACCACGGTCGGAAAACGCCACGTACATTTTGGATAATGAGGCGGAAGTAAGTTGGAAAGAAACGTTATGGAAGAAAAAAAAAACTATCCTGCAATTTGCCTTTAGATGTTACGGATTTTATAGTACTGTCATTAATGTGTGATATCTAAACAGAGACTTTCATTGATTCAAAAGCCTATGGTGTCGATCAAAGAGCGATGTTGTTCCTTTTGTAGGCCGCCCAAGGTGGATATTTTTCGTCACCTTCCGCCCCTCCCTGCCCCCACCCCATCACGGTCTGTTGGAATGAAGTGTCGGTCGTCACCCGTCCCATGCCGGGTACCGGCGTGTTTGGAGAACAAACTCGACCATATCCGTTGTTTGTTCGCAGGGCAAGCGTCGAGTTGCTGGAGCTATGCGGAGCACATCCCAGCGGCAAATCCCTGGGCCCTCGGAAGCAGGTAAGTGTAGCCTGAAAGAGGTACATGGAACTGGCCCCACTTTCACCGCTCGTGCGGGTTTGGAATGCAAACCTCGACTGTTTAAAGGTTCATGTCCTTGACAGTCCGCATCAATATTACTTACACACCAATGTCATAGGCTCTTAGACGGCTATTTCCTTCATTTTTATGTGCTTGACTACGAAATTATGTAACAACTTCAGGTGTAACAAGGAATTCTTTGACAAAGAAAAAGAAGATTTTCAAAACAAATTGTACGTAATGATAATCATGCATGAAGACTTGGATTTTCCTTTTTCTAAGTAAATATGTATTTCGGGAAGTTCTTAAATACGGCAATTTAAACCTTTACAACGTTTACAGCTTTGACATCAACAGCGACAGCTAGACAAGAACAAATCGGAGACCAACATCCGATTTGTTGTTGTCCAGCTGTCGGATGGCAGTATGTCTGTATGTATGAGAAAAAAAAAATGTTTAAAGAAGCTGCATATCAAATTATATATATTTTCTATTTATGCATACATGTAGGCCTACATGTGTCATTCAAACTTATAGGAGACTTATCCTTGAGCATTACAATGCAGTAAAGTTTAGTCAAGCTTTGGGTTTAAAGGCGCCACAGGTGCAACAAAGAGTTCTGGTGGAATAATCGTCGCCTTGCCAATACAAAATTAGCTTCTCTTGATTCTTCTGTTTGATTAACTGTACCCAATTTGTGCTGACATCCATTATTTGCATTCCCCCTTTGTTTTCTGCATTTAAATGGTACATGTGATTTAAGATGAAAAAAAAAATCGCCGTCTTTAACGGTAACCCGTCTACCAAAAAAAAAAAAAATATCATATTGATCGACAGTATGTCGAATTGATGAGATTAACAAAGTGTCTGACTAGGGACTAGTGAGAACAATTATTAATCCCTGAAGGACTACCTACTTATAATGTCAATTATAGCAAGGTCATGGGAAAACATTAACTAAGCGTCGACCGCCCTCAAGGGCGTGGACAAATGAATATCAAGGTACTCACGGCATGGCCGTGTTCGTCCATGCAATTTGCGTTATGCCCTCGGATCCATATGAATCAAACGTCACCAGAGGGTGTTGGAGAATGGCGTCGGGGTGGTATAGGAAGTTTGAAATGGCGCTCATTGTCACAACTTGCGCATGGCAAGCACGCATCACTTGACCTTGACAGGGGGAAATGCTACAAATATTCCAGCCAAGGCTGACATTGCTTGAGTCATCCAGACCCCCCCCCCCCCCATCCAACCCCCAACTCCTGAAAAAGAGGACTGTTTGGATTATCTGAGTAAAAGGACTACGCACACAAAACTTAAAACATTACTAAAACAGTCAAAGAGTTTTGGGTGCTTGTTTTCTTTAATTCCGCTTTCGTTCCTGCCAAGACATGTTTGTCTATTTTTTTTTTAATTCTCCATTTCACATTAAAAGATACACAGAGCATTATAAAAATCATACATTAATCAAAGATGGATTACAAAATGGATAGATTGCCCATTTCGGATAATAATTCTGTTCTTCCATGCGGTCCAATACACATAAATGCTGAAAATTATGACATAGATAATAAAATATGTATTCAAACATACACACAAATGAAACATACTTCACCCCAGAACTCAAACTGAAAACAGTAAAAATAAAATAAATCAATTTATCAATATGTATATCAAATATTACCCACACCCAAACACCCCAACCCTTTATCATTTACTCTGACACTATTCCCTTTAAAAATGACAAATCAATGCTTTTTTGTCAACCACAGACTTAACTTACACACTATACTATAGGATATTATTGCACGTCATTTTAAAATTCAATAATTTAACTGCATACTTAAAGAGTTAAATGTATTGTTTACCATTTGCAGATGAAACAAAAACCCAGTTTTAGTGCTTCAAAATGGTTATAAACAGTGACCTAGGGATAAAAATAACCAGTGTAAAAAGTTATTCAGTATAATCAATGTTAAGCATTGTTAAATATACAAAATGTGAACAATTGTTATGATAAAATTGCTTCCAGACTAATTAACTTACATTTTAGGCTTTATCGCAAAATTTTATGTGGTAGGATGTTTTTTTATACAACTGACCTACACATATGCATTAAATGTGATAACTAGAACATTTTTTATATCACTGCTCCCAACGGTAAACAGTACCTTTAGGGAAATCAAACATCTACATACATAATTATGATATCATTATCTAATTCCATATTTAACACATAAATACTTGCTATAATTCAGTCTAATTTACGGAATATCAAAAACAGCCTATGCATCTGAAATGCATGTCGACCTGCGTCCAGCAACGATACTCCCAACAACATCCTACACGCTGCGAAACGAACTTCCAAATACGCCCTATGCACCCCATAATAGCCGTCACACCATCCTTTCCCAAATAACTTGGACACGCCCACAGAAAGACCCTCTAAATATTGCTTTCTCATGGAAGTGTATTTGAAAATTGCAAAATATCATCACATACTTGCCACTGCCGTGGCTGGTTTTTTTTTTCTTCTAAAGTTGGTGTGAATGAATAGTTAGCTATACAGAAAGAAAAAAAAATCAAAATATGAGGGTTTTTTTCACTCATACTTTACTTGTTTGTATTTGAAGAGTTGTCGGGGGTCTGTTTACGACCCACGTTAGCTTTCTTAACCTTTGATTCCCGTAACCTTTGAACATATTAGACCAATAAGGAGAAGGGTGAAGAATGGTATGTGCTTGTTAAAGATGCCAAGTTTCAATGTAATCCTATAATCCCTTCCTGGCGATGACTAAAAAAGATTTCAACTCCTGTCTTTCGTTACGCGTTCAACGCAGGGGTGAGTCAATGTGCTTCAAAACCAATTTTCTTGAGAGTAACATTTCCTGAGGTTCGACATCCTCTATGTCCTTCCTGAAGTGAAGTTTCCCTCACTAATATAATGGCATTCCCTTAGCAGTTAAGCTAAGAATAGTTGTCATGTCTATCCACGTTTTTATTTCTTTGGTGCAACCACAAAACTATATCACCAGAAACAAAAAAAAAAAACCAAAAAAAAAAAAAAAAAAACAATCCTCAAAAGTCCATACTATTACAGGATGAATATAGACAAAACAGAATCAAAAGCAGATTTATTAGGTCATGTAATATTCCAACCTAATGACCTAACAACATCCAGAGTAGGTTCCATGTAAGAAATTCTTCAGTATGAATGAGACATCTTGATTATTTTCTGCAATCCGAATTCTGTGTTGATGGGATGGTTATACATACCGAGTAGCCTCTGTTGCAGATTTTGTGGTATTAAAATATATCTTCTGTCATGCTATCACTGTATTTCTATGGATGCATACATTCCATACATTCACAAGGTTAACCAATCTCCAAGGAAACCTCCTGCAAGCTCTGATGTCATATTGTATAATCTTTCCCTAGGGAAACATGCATTCAAGAGAATAGGGGTATATTACATAAAACCGAGTACTTCATGTTCTCGAAAGTGCTTCACTGTGTGCAATATATACAAACAAAACGACTTCAAGTTATCAAGCACGTAACCTTGATGGTAATCGAAGCACATACATTCCAAGGCAAAGGGCGTGTTAAACTCCTCGGACCCTATAAATAACACCGCTGCCTCTGATCCGAGTTTTCCTTCTATGTTTAGTTGCGGTAAGGTTGTTTCATGATCTTCCTTTATTATTTCATGTGGAATGATGATAATGTACTGATACGTAATCATGCACTATCATGTTTCTGACTAAGATTAATTGATCACAGACGTGTACTGCTTGATTACAACATTTATCAGTGACCATCTGCGTATGAACGTAGATAAAACAGACCTCGGTCGTCGTAGGGTTTATCTAAAGTTTAACGAACGGATGTGCGACCCGGTAGCCATATCTTTACATTTTGCTCTAAGAACGGGTAGCAGAGATAAATGAGGACTACAACGAATAATCTCACCTTCTACATCTCACCGATTACAACACGTGGACTCGCTTTTGAACTTTTCTTTGGAATCCCCAAGGAGGGTGTTTTGTCATTGCTGTTGTTGTTGTTGTTGTTGCTGCTGCTGTTAGAAATTTCTAAACTTCTACTAGATTATAATTATCCGCTATAATTGCCTATGTGTGAGAGAGTAAATAAATGCATTTTTAACGATACATGAATGAATGAATAATGAATAACGAATAGATAGATTCATATAAATTATTAAAGAGAAATAAGCATATTAATCAATAAATTTATCAGTATTACATGTACGATAATGTCTACAATTGCTCTCAAAGAGAATTGGCCATACGTATTGAAGGGGAGGGCTGACATTGAGATTATTTTTGGAATATGATCCACACTCTTTACACCCTTGTGTAAACATGAACTTAAGTAGTAACCATAGATATTATCGTCTTTTAGTGTACTAATGCAAATAATTCTCCAGTTTTCCACTCTTTTTATAGGTTATTACTTTATTTTGGTCAGATTATACTTCGATCTTGTTATAATAAATGTTTGTTTTATCTCACTAACATGTAATAGACCTCCTAGCCTAGTAAAAGTATACAGCAAAGTCACGCGAGTGGCGCGTAAAACAATGTTGAATGCATGTGGTCGTTACATTATAGGTCACTAATTAATATGTATGAAGCTACTACAGAAATACGTGATCAGATAGATGAAGTATCACGCGTTACAATGCCTACAAAAAGTTTTGTAAACTGCAAAAGGTACAAGAACGCTGTGTTCACCACTTCTTCGTCTTCTTTTGGGGGTAATGGCTTCTTAGAATATTGCGAGATGTTTGATAAGGATTTGAGATGCTGATGTCGAATTAGCCTGCCATTAGCCATTACGTCATAGAACTAACTGTTCTGAAAATCGTGTATTTGGAGATTCCTCTCAAAAGTTATCTCAGTAACTTTTACCTATTTATCGTGTGTATGTACAAAACAGGTATACACCATCAGGGACATCACGCTTGGGACATGGAACACCTTTGACTACGCCACTTCGCAAGACAGTGTGGCTCTCAAACATGGCAATCAGATAATCCAATTTTAAAGCATTTGTATGAGAAATCACTTTATATATCTTTGCATATATGCATATAAAATAATACATGTAATAAATATAAAATATGTGAATCATATAATGTAAATAATTTAATTGTTGGGTCAAGTGATGCCATTTTACGTAAGCTGCAAGGAGGCACTGATTGTAGTCAAGATAACACCAAGTGAACTAGGTAATTATATTCTAAATAGATATTATAAAATGACAGAAATGACTGTAAACATATGATAATTGATAAAAGATGAAATCAAAGATCAAATCAACCACTAAATATGCATTAATAGGAAGAGAATATTTCATAAAATGATAACGATCAGATAGTGCTAGATTATGATGGCAATGATACAAAAATGAAAGTTTCTTGTTTGATAGAAATGTCTACATAAACATTATATTAGTTGTCATAAAACAATCAAGGTGCTGGTTTAAATGTGAAATTATGCCCGGATGCATAATTCTGCCAACGGTGGCAACTCTGTGCCTGTATTACTCAATATTGTATAATTATGTCTGCTTCATTACTAGTCTCACTATCAAGCCCTTCATCAAGCGGCTTGATTATTATGGAAATATTGGCAACAGCCTAGCGATACGACTTTTAAAGGAGTTTCGGTTGCAAATAGTGACTTAAAATGACCAAAGCTTATAAATGTTATTGTTAAGCAAACCTATAGGTCAGTGCATCCTAACCTGATCTTACACATTATACGCTCGTGGTATATCCCTATGTCGTGAAAAGAAATTGTAATCCAATTCCATGACCATATTTTACATACGAACAGTAAAACCTTCTTATCATACTAGTTGTGCCGTCTCTATTAAATCAAAACTGAAGATAAAGTTGTATTACGTTTTAATGCACTTGTTACTTGTCACCAAGAAGGTGATATCACCTTGTTTGCACCAATTTGTGAGGATTTTCGCATACAATGATGATGAGGGCTCCCTGCTCCTTGTAATGTCATTTTGTTACATTCTTTACAATCTTTGTTCGCTAATTTTGATTTCTAATCAAGCAGTCCGCTCTACACAACCTCATTGTAACACTGCCTGAATTCCCCCACCTCTAAACAAATCAGAATAGTGCTGATTCATTATAAACCACATGATTTCACCCCTTGCGGAGTTCGAGAAGCTTCGTTTGAATGTCAACCCTGCGGAATGTTGCCGAGAAATGAATCGACTGAATTCATTGAAGACGAAGATGTTTTACCTATTTCCTTTCTAAACTCATTTCATTTGACCTTTTTCCAAACCCTTTGGACCCTTTGAGACTGATCGTTCTATTTAGAATATCCTTGAAAATCAATAAAAACAACCCAGCAAATTTGGGAGTAGTAGACGCCAAACAGCGAGATGACTAAACACCGATTCTGGGAAACTGTCTATTCGACATGTCTTAGAAAGTCAGTTGATGCATGCCTCCGCGGCCTAGTAATATCGACTGTGCCCCTTTTTTATCACGAAGAATGCCGCATGAATCAAGCTTAGAAAGGAGAAAGTGGTTCGATCTATCTATGAAAGGAAAATGCCTGAAGGTTATACACGATGCTCATCCGTCGTAGCACCGGCTGACTTGCCGGCGGTCAAGGGGCCCTTGAACCTCATCCCTTTTTTCCGCTATGCACAGCGCCGTGGGCGCTATATATACACACTACGCCAGCGCCAAGCTATAGACTTGCACACAATCGTATTATGTTAGTTCCTCCTTTTTCCTCAGTAGCGAGAATGAGTACTTGCCCCACAAAATATAATTTTACATGAACTTGAAAATAGGAGCATTTAATACAAATATATCGTGCTTAGTTTTCTTTTTCTCTGTCTTTCTTTCTGTTTGTCTTTCTCTCCCTCTCTCACTATATATATATATATATATATATATATATATATATATATATTTTTTTTTTTCATATTATTTGAAAGAAAAAATGTGAAAAATCTGAATCAAATTTGCATTATTACGCCATATGATTGAAATGGAAAGAATAATGAAGTTAAATGGACTGTACTCGTCATTTCATGCCATCCACGCTAATTGCACTCCATGCAATCTTTGAGTAATATAGATTAATGTTCGACTGATATTCTGAAAAAGCAAGATATGTAGACGGACTCAGACTGAGTGAAACTAGATAATAGGAACTTCACTTTCTCTACTCATGATAGGAAAGAAAGCAAAAAAGAAAGCAAAACAGAAAGCGAGCATCTCCTATTATGCTCTTCATTCGTGACTGACATTTGATTACAATGTAATGTCAGTTGCATCACATGAATCAAACAGTTTGTAACAGGTTGTAACATTATTACTGATCCCCGTCAAAACAATGAAAATCTCCTCTGCTGACACGACGACTTGCACAGGACAATTAGAAGATTTTTTTTTTCATTTACTATAGAGTTTCTATTCTTTTAGAAATTTATATATCTAATTTTTTTTTTAGTTCACTGCCGTAAGAGTCCCTTAATGTTCTAAAGATTTTCTCGAGATTTATTTATCAAAAGAAGAAAAAAAAGGCTGTGAAACTGACTGAATGAAATGAAAAGATTTTATCTTCTTATTTTTTTTTTGCTTTTATTCTTGTTTTTTGTGTGTTTTTGCTTTTGTTTTTCTTTTCGTTTGACTTTGCTTGGTTTGGTTTTGGTTTTCTTTTTTCTTTCTTTTTGCTCTTGGCGAAATATTAAGTTTAGGACCTACAGCTTCTCTCATGAAAGGTGTACGTGCTTTAATGGGTTAATTCATTTCAGGCATAATTTGTCGCGATGAATATATTAGTAAGTATTTCATATGTGTAACGCACATACAAACAAACGTACACGCACACACACACACACACACACACACACACCCACACACACGCACACGCATACACTCACACAATATCCGTCGATGCTAACAGCTCTATGTAGAACAAGCCATCAACAGAGATGGGTGAATCGTCGGTCACAATGTACTAGAAAACATCAGACACCGGGTGCATTATCATCATTTTTCCCCCTCGCATTCAAGCTCCTGCTCTCGATGGCCGTAATGATCGTCGGGGCATTAGGCGATTTCGTCTCGTTCGCATTCTCATCCAGACATGTTTTGCTCGGGGACAGAAAAGAGAAACTAGTTCTATTTGAGGCGCACTTGAACTCGTTTTGGCGCGAACCCAATCTCCGCACATCCAGAGACCGTCTGCGGGCCACAACGCGAAAGAACATACGGCGGGGGGAGAGAGGGGAGTCATGTCTGGGAGCTCTTGGCCTTTTTTACATCTTTCACAGCAGAGCGTGGCTGTAGGTAGCTATGTAGAAATGAAAGGAAATGAAAATGGCCATATTATGCGTCTATCTGACGTTTCATCAAAATGAGAACGGCGCTCCTCTGTAATAGCATTAAGGAATATAATTAAGTTTAATTTGGGCAAACTTCCAGAGCGATGACAGGACGTCTAATCTTTTTTTTTTTTTTGATGAATTTAGAAAAAAAAATGAGATCATAACGAAAACATTCTCTAGATTGGGGAAAGATGGCATCCCTCGATCTTTACTTTAATACACGCGCATGATTTAATGATAAAACAGGTTGGCTACCACGGTTGTCTAGTATCAAGAGACAATTTCTTCTGTCTGGCGGGAAAAAAATGCAGTGTGTAGCATAATGATATTTGTCATCATCAGTCCCTACGCGAAGTAAAGACATCGGCTGCGTGGCTTTTACTTGAGACAATAACCATCTCCACTGGCGTAGATCGATCTTCACCTGGATGCCCCAAGTGACAGGTGAAATCCACACTGAGTAGCACTTCCTAAATTTCGAATATGCTACGTGTGGATATAATGACCACTCCAAGGTGTAATGTCAACCCCGACAAGGTATACCCGCCCACGGAAACCTTACTCGCAGTGTCGCGTACCCCGAGCCAAGGGGCGGGAAGTGCAGGAGCATCCGGGTCGTATCAGGTGCGCTTTATGGGATATGTCCGTCGAATTCGCGACCGACACATCGATTCCTAAAGCTGGACTTGACGATGTCAATGCCTCCTCATAGTTTGCACTTCTGAAGAAGAACAAGACAAGTTTGAAACAGCAAAACCAACCGGATGGCCGCCAGGACACTGCACCTTGAAAGTGCTTCTGGTAGTCAGTAGTTGCACTGACGAGTAGCTAAAACTTTGCGTTCGGCCTTAGACAGATAAATTATTAACCTGCCCTATGAAAGCCAGACTAGTTGATGTGATTTCGCGTAACGTGTGTGTTACTATGAATGGGATTTTCGTCAAGTAGCCGTACTCAAGTTCGCAGAAAAGGGAAAATGCATAATAGAGACAAACTTTTTACTGTATCAATAGTAGAAAAGTTGCAGCAAACAGCAATGCCAAATTAGCATATTGTAATTCTATTAGATGCAATATTGCTGCTCAAGTCACTGATGTCTCGTTAGTATTAACATGATGCTGATAATTAAATTGATCACATGTCTTAGAATTCTATGGCATAAGTATAATTTACATATAGAATAAGTGTTTCCAACATCAGGATAGTATATCAATGTAGTGACATGGAATATAAGACACGATTTTGCTCTTAGATTTGAATATTCCTCAGACCTTACAGTTATTCTGCTGATTAACTATATCTGAGTGATTAGCCATCAATCCAGCGCCCGAGGAATCATGGAGTAGAGTACAGACGGACAAACAGACAGGCATATAAAGAGAGATGGTGGGGGGGGGGGGGGGGAGGAGAGATGGGGAGTAGAAGGGCGGAAGGTGGGCGGGCAGACCTCGATCTGAGGGACAGTGACTAGGTCGAGGCGAACTCTTGGGCTCATTTTGTCTGTTCCCGCCATTCTGCCTTCGTGTCTGCCCCGAGTGCGTTGACCGCGATCTTGAGACGACGGAGGCGGCAGCCTGGCAGCCTCGCAGCCAGGCACCGTACGCGCAAAGTCTCTTCCCCAAGCTTGCCCGAGGTGATATAGTTATTTACCGAAGAGAGGATCTACCATCGCTCGAACTCTCGCAGACCCTCATTATACGATGTTCTGACATGTACTCGTAATTCGTAGCTATGGAGTCATCTCGCGCTCACCCTGAGGTTCACCTAGAATTATTTTCGAGTTTGTTAAGAACGGTCACATAAGGCGACATTCAATAAATGTCAAATTGAAGTCAACAAGCGACACGGAAATATTTCTCAAAAAGTGAGTGCATCACAGTGAAGTTGAACTTTAGATTTCAATGCCAATATTCAAGTTGACTTTAATGAAACAGACAAACAAAATGACAAAGAGTTCACAAGTATCGGATAGAAGATGAGAAAGTTGATGAATCTAAGACGCAAAATTGGAAGAAACAATGATGTCATCGAATCAAAACGCTCCAAATGGTTTGTAGACAAAACACGGTAAAAATCAATCATCAAAATCGTAATTTGCCCATTACAAACTCTCTTCCCCTAAAAGCCATCGTTGATACATCTTGTAGTTTATAACAAGACTGATGCAATGCTTTTATGTAAAGGATTTGTTCTACTCCTACCGATATCATACTAAAAAAAGAAGTGAATTTCATGAAGATATATGAATACATCCCATTGATAGACTTGTGAAGTAAGGACTTCACCTCTTCTGCCAATTTGAATACGTGTTTACTGTTATCAATACAAAATGGTAAAATTACAATTACCTGTCTTGGTTTAGTTATGATCTGAAAAAAATATATATCATTTTATTCCTCTGATTATCTATAGCTGTAGCAACCTTAAGCACGGGGTGGGATTAGGTTTACTCTTTATGCTATAAAATGTCCATTAAATTTTCAGCCAACGTGCTTCCCCACCAGTGCCAGACTATTCAGACCATGGACAAGCAATAGTTGTAGTCGATGGCCATCCGAGAACAAGTGAATGCTATAGCTTTGGAAATCACATAAACAATGAAAACTGTAATCAGTATACGATACATAGGGTCAACAGGCACAAACAGTGTTAATGTCCCGATTGGGTGAAAGCATTTTAAACATGACCGCTTGCCTTGTGCTGGGTGACATGATTTACAGTACTCGGGCGGAGGTGAGAAAACATGGAACCTATTCATAGAGAAAATTCAACCCTGTTATTATGTTGCTTTGTATGAAAACATAAATATCGGAGAAGCACATCAGTGGAGATTTGGGTAAAAATCGGTCAATCAAAAAGTTGTAAAACTGTCAAAGTTTAGAGAGTAGGACAAATTGGCAACTCCGTGTGACGTAGATGTTAAATAGGTCTCCATTTGGTTTGTACACTAAACTGGCCCTACAGTATTTTCCGGAGAAAAAAATATCTTCAGATCTAGTCTCGGTATATGATGAAAGTAATACGTCTTTGCGTGTTTTCTTCATCGGAAAAGTTTAGCCTGTGCAAAAAAAAAAAAAAAAAAAAAAAATTTAGAAAACGACAATAAGTGAAGTTTGGTCTACAAAAGAGATGAAATCATATTCATCACCTAGCTTACGTAGAGTTGCAACTTTGTCTTATACTCTCTACTACTTCTATGATTTACAACCTTTTTATGTGTCCCTTTTCCCCCAAATTTTCACTGAAATAAAACTTTTCTGATTTTTCTGTTTTCATACAAAGCAAGATGATATATCAGGATGGAATTTTCTGTCAAAGGGATTGTACAGTTTCAATTGAGATGGGGTTTGATGTTTCCAACTTTTTTAATGATTTTTTTTTAGATAAAAAGAAAACTCTATGAATAAGTATGAAAGAGCATATAATTCAAAAAGGAATTCAAGGTTTATTTGATGAAATTGGTTTTGAAATGGCTGAGATATCCAAAACAAAGCAATACGAATAAAAGGTGGGACCAACCTTCAATTTGATCTCTTTGTTTTACTCTGTTTTTTGATATCTCAGCCATTTCAAAACGATTTTAATCAAATAAACTTTGAATTTCTCTTTAATAGAATTTTTAGCAGTAATAGAAGTTGTAAATATGACCCGCATCAACAGCTTGACTGTATATGAGCAATCTTAAACTTATTTTAATAGCTATTACTTTTTCGATTAAAGAGAAACTTTTCTTTGTTCTTTTTTCGGAAGGTGACTTTTCAGTATTACAGGGAGCAGAGTTCAACTTAAAGTGATCTTCAGATAATGCCCTGTAACATAGATTACAGAATGCTATTGCTTTGCATATTTATCCAGGGGTATGGAAAAAGTTTTTCCTAAATATTCTGTTCATCGTTAGTTCCCTTTATTCGCAATCTTCGACAGGTGGGATACTGTATTTGAAGAGTGAAATGATTTCATAGAATTATCATTCTGTTGGTTTTTTTTTTATGTTATAATTCACCCTGTCTCTCATGCTGTATATTTCTATGATTGTTTTAAGTGTTATTAGATCTGACATCCTAGTTAGAGTCAGAAAGTCAGTGAGACATTACTATATCAAATTGAGCTTAAAAGTGGTTCAATTCTCTATGAACGTTTTACACACACACACACACACACACACACGCATATATATTATGTATATATATATATATATATATATATATATATATGCAATGTATATTTCCTACACACACACACGCATATACATACAATGTAAATTTCTTTCTCTCTTTTATGAATGTTTCTTTGATATAATGGATCAATATTTGCCCGCTTTATATAATGTGTCTAATGGTATTTATATAATCTCACGAAATATTTCTTTTTCAAATCATTCGTGCTACCCATTTGGTTTTGCATACCTTCAAACTTTTAATGTACTTCTTGTAATTATACACATACATGTATGCGTGTATGTAAACATACATCTAGGAATATACTATTTCATAGGGCCTATATACCATAAAACATCATAAAAAAGATGATTCTAATAAATGTATGATATACCTGTAAATGGTGGTATATATACCACTTCCATTCAGCTGTTCACATACAGCATTTAGATCAAGGCTTCATATTTGGTCCTTTTCACAGACGGCCTTTTCAACATTTGAATTAAAAAATTGTAAAGCAGAGTCAATTCAAGACTTGTTGGTATACCAATGTTTAAACTTTTGCCCAGGTGATGTAAACGTCCTTTAAACACCAGGGTACATATTGAATAATGATGTCAGCCGCGGTTGTCTCATACTTGTTGCATGGCGAAACTTTCACTTCACAATTCCTTTAGGTATTGTATCTTCACCATCTGGAAAAATCAAATACAGGCGCAAGCTTAAAAATAACCTAAAGTTCAGCTGTCTGCTTTCGTGTCTGAAACCAGTGTAATGCCCCTTACCTCCTTTCACGTGGGTATCAGAAATAAAACTCACGTTAGAAAGCTTTTTGGTGGGTGGACCATGTATGGAAAATGTTAATCAGTCGAGATCTGATGACACATTTGTTCGAGTTCAGCGGGTCACGAATGATTGGAAAATAATGTCGCATTGCATGTAAGAAACCACATGCCGTAATATCTAACGCAGACGATAATGCCAACGACAGGCGTCTTACAAACTGTGTATCCCCCGATACTTATACGTAGACACTATCTATGCAAGGCCCTTTTTGATTTCAATTAGATAAGCATTGTACTACACACTGAGACAAGAATGAACAGATTTACGTCCGATCATATATCAAGGTCTTGCTTTCTGCTCTTTTATATGGGATATCTAATATCTTTCACAAATCAATTATCACCCCTTTGTCAGACGGAAGGGAGCTTGTATTGAACAATAGGTCTATGTCAGTTACCTATAACTCGGCCCAATGTAAAGCCCCCTTGTCCTTTCACCATTGAGGAATATAAACGACTGAATGACATCAATTACAAAGTCCATTTCAAACAACCCTGGATGGAGTCTGATGAGATAGAACTAAGTTCAAACGAGTACAGTAAACTGTAAAATCAAAACTTTTAGATTGCCATTAAAAAAAAGGAAGAAATGTGAAACGAATATATGGAGCCCATGGCTTGCCAATGGTCATCTCCACGTATCACCCAAACAGTATAGTTTGGATGTCGTTCACGATTCATTTCTTTACAAAGATCATGTTCAAAATAACATGTATTTAACAGTATTCTCCACCCCTCCCCAACACACACACACAAACATACATAATTATTTTTGTTACTCGATGAACATAATCTGTTATTATGTTCTTTTCGATCTAAGAAATGTTTATCTGATGGTGGGAAGCAAAGAAACAAAACAAAGAAATATCAACAAAGAGAAAAAAATATTCAAAAGAGGAGTACCATAGAAATAGATGGATGAATGAATGAATAATTTCATAAATAAATGAATAAATGAATAAATAAATAGATAGATAAATGAATGAATAAATCAATAAATGAATAGATAGATAAATAAATAAATATATAAATAAAATAAATAAGATGTGTGAAACGTATTGTTTTCCTAGCATGATAAATCCTTCCAATTATTGTGTAGAGCAAATACGTGTTGATACCAGTTCTTTCAGCAAACTACCAACAAAAAAAAAAAATCAATTTTGCGGCTTGCATTATTTTTGTCTTGTCGTATTGAAATATTTGAATATTATGAACCAACTACATGGGGGATCTTTGCTAATCCAAACATAAGCAGTATGGTCCAGGAGTACAATAACTTGATAGCAATCTTTTGTAAAGGTGAAACTGGATTAAAGGGATGGTACAGTATTGGTGGAGGTGAGAATTTGGCTTTTAACCTTTTGCGAAATACCAAGAAAACACTTTGATATAGTATAGAACATTCCATTTTAAGAGGAATTCAAAGTTTATTTGATGAAAATCGGGTTTGGAATGACTGAAACATCCAAAAACAAAGTAAAACAAAAGCGATCGTACTAAAGTGTGGGTCCCACACTTTATTAGAATCGCTCTTTTTTGGATATTTCAGACATTTCAAAACTAATTTTCATCAAATAAACATTGAATTCCTCATATAATTACATGCTGTTTCATATTTCATAAGAGGTTTTTCGTTATCTCGCCAAAAATGTTAGAAATCTGTAATTAGGTCTCAACCGAAACTATACAATCCCTTTAAGGTTACTTCCCTTCCTCCCCCCCACTACTTCGTGATATTGTAGGTTTGATTGGGACCATCAGTGTACGTTATAATGTTAGTCATTCATTATTTTTGAGAAAAGTTTTAAATCTAAAAAGTGTATTAGTTGTTGAAGATACAGAGACTACAATATTCTTACAGCTGCATATTCGGCGTTAAAGGAAACCAAAACCCTAAGAGAAATGTGGATTGAGTGTAAGCAGCAACAAGTAGAACACATCAGTGAAAGTTTGGAATGGGACAATCGATGCAAAAGTTATGAATTTTAAAGTTTTTGTGTTTGAACCACTGGATGAGGAGACTACTTCAGTTTATGGCATCATGTGGGGACAACAATTTTATTATAAAGAAAATATAAAGAAAATTCGACATGCTTTCACTTTTCTATTATAATAAAAGAGCACTTGACTAACCGGTTTCAGAAAGCAGGGGGAATAATTGCTACTCTTAACATATGTCAGTATCAAGTTGATGGAGTGTATAATTTTCATGAAAACATGAATTTCTGTGGAATGGAATTCCCTTTATATTATCTTTATATTGTTGTCCACACGTGAAGTCATGAACTCTAGTAGTTTCCTCATCCAACGGTTCCAACACCAAAACTTTTAAAATTCATAACTTTTGCATCGATTGTCCTATTTTCTTCAAACTTTCACTGATGTGTTCTACTAATGTTGCTGCTTTCACTCAATCCACATTTCTCTTTTTGGTTTTTGGTTTCCTTCAAATGTTTGACATGATAGATATAGTGTGTTGGATTTAATTTAAAAAAAATAGACGGAGGAATTGATTAAGTGCCGGTACACGTGGTTCAGTGAACAGTGTCCGGGCACCAGCATTGGTATTCCATATTTTTTTTCCCGACCTGTGTATCTCAAAATAACTACATGTATATTGTTATAGAATAGTATATCATTTACTCATTATTTATCTAGCGATCCCCGTCCGACAAGCTTTGCTTTTTAGTGGATCACTATTTTCCATAATCGAATTTATTTTCCGCTCGCCCACGAAGTATTTATACAGTGTTTTTCCTAATTATTGTACATATATGTTGTTCTAAAATTTGTCTCGTATATTACATGAATCTTTTGCAGACGTTTGAACAATATTATTTCATGACATGTATACTTTGTACTATGTTTTTGATTTTCGTTGATTGGAAATAAACTATGATTGAATTGAATGGAATTGAAAAGTCGTTCTGGCAGGTCATAGGTCTGTTGAATACCGATCATGCCGATACAAAGGCTTATATGAATATCCATTTTATAAATCGTATTTGCAGATAAGCGTACATTGGTTTTTTCTAAAAGAACAAATCAAAGTTAAAGTTACATCGTGAAGGCGCTTTGAACAAGACCGCAGTCATAGTAGGCTTGCTAAGGGCACTCTGTATCTCAGCAAATAACACATTATTTGCATGATTTATGCAAATAAACGTGTAAAAGTAAGAAAAATCTAAATATCTCATCCAGACAAATACTTAACACGACAGAAACATTCTATAAAACCAGAGGAGAAAAAAGTCAATAACTGAGGATTTGTATGATCATAAACACCTAATTAACATCACATACCACAAGTAACGTGAACACATCAACTTTTAGAGTTCTTTTCAAAGCTAAAGCTCTGCATTTTATGATACAAACTTCCAGCCTACCATACACATCCCTTGGGTCAAAAGGAAATGGTTCATCCTAATATAAACTCTTTCTCTTTGCAAATAATACCTAATTAGCATATCAATACCTGAATATAATTATACAAGTTACCAATTGGCAAAAAAAAAAAACCCGAAGTATTAAAATTATTGATTTGAACAAAAATTTCTAACAAGGAAGACAGAGTGATAGAGAAGTATAAAACCTGTGCAGGATTGCCCTATAAATATAAAAGTTTGAATTCACACTTTCCAAGATCTTGACCTCATCTATGTACTGCTTACAAGGAAGAATTTCACTCCGATTCGCAGTTAAAAAAAATAAATAAAAATACAGCTGATTCAAATGCACTGCTGTAAATGCAAAAATACTGTGTCAATTTTGATTACTAGTTTACTCACCCTACAAAGTATTTGTGCAATTATGAAGGAAAACTACATGGTAGTAAGATGTATGATAATTCAATGTTTCAAAATTTTGCATTTTGTAAACTTATCTACACATTTTATGCATGAAGTGTCTAATCAGTGAAAATATAGTCAAATTTGAGCAACTGAAGAGTTTTGTTGTTTGCTATATAGAACGCTTCTTTATTACTCTGTTTTTGGGAGACATTAAGTTCAGAGTGATTACAACATTTACCTTTGTTTTGTGCCTGATTATCTATGTAGGCCTACAGGTATTGATGTGTTTGATATGCAAATTTTATGTTATTTGCTTACAGACAATGTGTGTCTTTGTGTGTGTATATAAACCATTTTGTGTTTGTGTGTCTTTATATTAACTAATTTTGTTTATTTATTTACTTGATTTTTTTTTTGCCCCAAAGAACATACATGTGCATTCCAGGTAATTACTTTGTACTACAAAATTTAGTGCTTGGAAAATTATAAATTCTTTCAAAAAGAATTTTTTTTTTTTTAGATATGATCTTGAATAATTATACAAATCTTGTGGGGTTTTTTTATAGATGCATTTCTATCTCTCTCTCTCTCTCTCTCTCCCTCTCTCTCTCTCTCTCTCTTTATATATATAATATGTATAATACATATATGTATTTTATGTATATATATTACACAGTATGTATATATATGAAAAATGAATTATGACATTTTTATTTGCATGGGTTATGCAAACTAGGGCTTCTTTGCGTAGATACAGTGTGTCTCTCTAGAAAAAAAAATTCAGTTGCCCCTGGAACATTTGTGCCAAGTGGTATATTTGCACTAGAAAATGCAGTGTTTACCCCTCTTGCAAGCATTCTATCACATTTTAAAAGAAAATGCGTGCTTGTGTCTGTGCGTCTGTCTGTCCTTGTTGATGAACATGTTGGCGAGCAGTCTGACAATGCACTGGTGATAGACGCATTGATGTGATATATGCGAAGAAAGAGCATGACGCATTATAAAAGCATTATGACATACTAAGTAATCTAAATACTGGTCGTATCTGTTCATGACGCCCTATTACAAGTGTTGTTGTTGTTGTTGTTGTTGTTGTTGTTGTTGTTGTAGTTTTATTTCCACACTAAATTGATGATGACTTAGACCCGTTGAAGACTATAGTCATGAGACTACCCGGTGTCTATGGGAAACGTGTGGTACAAGAAAATCAGCTACTCCTCTAGTTGTTAATAGATAGACAAAGCACACGGACACTAAAATAGAGGTTTTGTTAAGATAAGACCCAAAATGTGACTTTAACGGAATTTTAAAGGTTCACATGTTTATTGCTTATTTATTGTTTATTTATTCACGAACAGGGAGTGGAGAGTGAGCACTGTCAGTGCTGGCGGGAAATAATGTGTCCAGACACCGGGGCAATAATAGTATGTATAGCGCTTTGAGCACTCTAGAGTGGATTTAGCGCAATATAAATTCATATTGTTATTATTATTATAATTTCATACGGAGGAGGAGGGCACATTACGTGGGTTGATAATTTGATTAACTCGAACATCCTCCAATGGTTCGCAAAGAAAAAAAAATAGTTTCAAGAATCTCAGAAAACATTCTTTTTTTTTACAATAACATACAAACTACAACGCTGTAATCCCCCTTTAATGCAACAAGTAATTGCCATGTCAGAGTGCATATAAATTGTTTTTATTGATCTCGTTTTCAAATGAAAGAAAGTGCAGAAAAGCATTGTGTGTTGGTTAAGGGAAGACTTGTGGGGTCGTAATATGAGGTTAGAAGGTGGGTGCAACTGATATGACTGGAAACATGTGACATTTAAACTTCTATATAATCCTCTTTGTCTATCAGATATTGATGAAGACAACATTTGAAAATTCTTAAAATCTAATTAAATCATTACAGGTTTGTAATTTTACTGAGCCTAGATGAGTTTTGGTCCCACAAACGTGTTTACTGTTTGGCGACAAGGAAATGTAGTCTTGTACTCCTGGGATTCATCATCCCGGGTTGATAAAGCTGAACAACCAAAATAATATTGACAGGTTTCGAGGTGAGACTGAATAGGACGTTTAAAACTACGGTTTTTCAGATGAACGTAAAGATAATACAATGTCAGAAAACACGATAAAACACAGGTCTCATTGAGTGTTCACTCAAGCTCGAGTAGATCTTATTAATATGGATATACAATAATTATAATATTATCAATATAATATTATCATTTTTACAGAGGCCAGGAAGTCAACCAATGAAGGTATTCAAACTAAACTAAAGTGAAAAGTAGAAGGAGAAATTTGTGATATTTATGGTGTTACACAATAGTCTCTCACGGACATAATGCAATTATGAAATTAAAAAAAATATATATAAAAATTATGAAAAAAAAATGATGTCGCTACGATAACAAAGAAACATTAACATTAAATACTCCCACCTCCTCCCCTTTGACAGAAGACAGAAGACAGAAGACATTATTGCAAGAAGTACATTATCAAAATGCTTGTACTCGTCTTACTGATCTCATGTAAAAAAAGGGGACATATAGCGAAATTGAGATTTGAGAGGATTTTACTTCATTGAGATACGACTTGAAACATGAGACATTTACATTTCTGTTAACTTTTTCTTTGTCTGTCCACAATTGATGAGGCGAACATCGTGAAATTCTGAGGTATTCATGTATAAACAGAGTGTAATGTAGATGAGAAATTTTAGATGCCGTGGTGTTATGCAATCCTGTCATGGACACATTGTGTAATGCGGTAGTTACGTAATTATCGTCTTGCAGATTAGCACGGCCTTTTTGAGAACCACTTGAGGCCACGAGCTTCTGATTAAGCTCGAGATATGAAATAATCGTTGGTCATTTTCTCTATCACATCCATAGATATTCTTAACCATGTCAATGAACAGTGTAACAATCAACGCCTGATTTGTCGTCTGGGTTACAAGGTATGAGACACAAAACTCAGACAAAGTACAACATAGACTCCTGGTAAACACCTGAGCAAACTGCTAAAATACCCTAGATCCCGGCCCCCACCCTCATCCTTCTGTATCATTAAGGGTACGCATATTGCTAGACCCCTCCCTTTGAAAGTACCCCGTATCTCAGGACTGCAAAAATTTCTCTCCCCCTTTTGCAGGCTTTTCTCGGGCATTCCCTGCCTTAAAGACCCCCTATTAATCCGGAATACTGCTCAATGCACTCCCTATTTCAGGTGAGCTCTCATTCCAACCCAAGACAGCTCAAGACAGACCCCTCTCACCCTCATCTCAGGTAAGATGTCATGAAAATATCTTTGGAGAAATTGCTTTTCGTGCAAAATGGGATTTGTTAATTGTAAGGCCTGTCAAAACACAATTGCAGAAATTTCAGGAATTGATCTCGGGATTTGATCAATTTTTCAATGACTTTCAAGAAATTTATAACCCCCTTTTTTAAATTTTTCTGGAGTCCAAAGAGAGCAAAGGAAAAAATAACTGCCCTTTTTAAAAGAAATTTCAGGAACTTCAAGAACTAAAATGAAAAACACAATAACTCCACAAGTGCATTAAGCTAAGATAAGTTGTTCCTGTGAACAAGGCTCAGATATTTGGCGGGAAAACAAGATTATACGAACCTCATAACTCTATGAACAAAGATTACTGTCATAGTACTGTACAGTGTCATCGTATTTCTGAGATTTCCACACACATCATAAGAATACCAGCTGAAGGAAGCGAAAGATCTTGTTGAAGTTTAGTAAAAGTGTGACGACTCGATGACTGAAGTGCAGGTTCTTTACTTAATATATATGAAAAGGGAAATCATAACGATAGCAGCGGAATGACTATGTTTAAGTTAAGCATTCTTTCTACCTTTAATAAAACAGCGTAAACCAAAGTGAATCTAGTTATACGTGGGCTCAACTCTCATGAATCCACTTTGTTTTGGATATTTCAGCCATTCAAATACCAATTTTCATCAAATTAATTCTAATTACTCCAAATATTGTGTGCTCCTTCATATTTCATAAGAAGTTTCTCATTATCTCACAAAAATGGAAACTCGAAGCCCCATTTCAGCCAAAACTATACCATCTCATTACTGGTTCATCCGCAGATTCTTCAAACACAATCATAAAGACGAATTAAGCTAATGGTAAATATTGAAAAGTTTAAAGTTACCATTGAGTAAATAGGGCTCAACTCGGTTCTAACAACGTTACTATATAAATTGTTTAATTATGATTTGTCTAATGTTGCTATTCTAGGAATTGGGTCCACACGCAATACATGCAATGAAATATACGCAACTTGTTTTCAACCAAATGTAAGGTGGTATTGCGTTGTTGCTTTTTCGGGAACAGCGAATCTTAAATTATCTGCATATCTAACTAAGACGATCCTCTGAAATAATTATTTACAAGAATTATTATGTAGATATCTTTAGGCAAGATGTTAGAGAAAAGTGATTTTGGTGTTTGAAAGCCCGGATTATTGGATGGAGATAACGGAGATGGCGGCAGTGTGGTGACGATGGAGACAACTAAGTGATTACCATGACAACAGTCGTGAGGGTGATGAACACAATTACAATAATGATAATGACATATATGTTGATGATAATACGATGGAATTAACCTTTATAACGATAAAAACAAATACACTGAGAACATAATTGCATACGTTTGTTTGTTTGCTTTTCTTTTTCCTCCAGTGAGTATTGAGGCTTTTAAGCTCTTAAAGGGGAAGGCTAGTAACTGATCAGTGGGAATCAGTGGAAATGCTGGGAGATGATTGTTCCAATCCTTATGGGATTCATTCAAGAGTTCATTGTATATCTATTGTTGTGTGAAAATGATTTGCTTCAGAATGGTCTCATATTCAAGTAATGTGCTGTTTAATGCTTCCAGGTTAGCGTCCCTGGTCAGTGACGGAGCATTAATCTGCACATTACTTGAATATGAGACCGTTCTGAAGCAAATCATTTTCACACAACAATAGATATATAATGAACTCTTGAATGAATCCCATAAGGATTGGAACAATCATCTCCCAGCATTCCCACTGATTCCCACTGATCAGTTACTAGCCTTCCCCTTTAAAGGGATTGTATAGCTTTGGTTGAGACCTAATTTCAGGTTTCTAATTTTTTTTTGTGAGATAATGAGAAACCTCTTATGAAATATGAAAGAGTATGTAATTCTATGAGGAATTCAACGTTTATTTGATGAAAATTGGTATTGAAATGGCTGAGATATGCAAAAAAGGGCGATTCTAATAAAGTGTGGGACCTACACTTTATTACGATCGCTTTGTTTTACTTTGTTTTTGGATGTTTCAGTCATTCCAATTGTTTTACTTTGTTTTTGGATGTTTCAGTCATTCCAAACCCGATTTTCATCAAATAAACTTTGAATTCCTCTTAAAATGGTATGCTCTGTACTATATCATAAGTGTTTTCTTGGTATCTCGCAAAAAGTTAAAAGCCCAATTCTCATCTCCACCACTACTGTACCATCCCTTTAAGCTCTGGATCCTAGAAAAAAAAAAGTCAAGTCAACCCCCCCCCCCCTCCAAAAAAAAAGAGGCTTTGAATCATTGTTTTATGATATTTCCCCAGTTAGCATTGTTCAGATAGATTGTCAGTTGTCAATGACTTGAATATCTAATTGCATTTTTGCCAAAGGAAGTTTGATTTTTTTTTAAAGCAAAGTAGGCAATGTGTGTATCTACCACAGTTATCTATTACATATTCCAACAACATTTCGCGACAAATAATAAATTACTAATATTGGTGATGTGTGTAATACGCAAAGTTTGATCAAACTTATACTCTAGATTCATTTCAAACATTCTTGATACAAGTAATAGACAATATCCCCCAAAGCAACGTAACGTCCTCTCAATGTATCGGAAATTATTATGTGTATTTGAATTATGTACATACGTATATTGCCTGTGCGGACCTATTGTGTGGCGTCCAAACGATTGATTTAAGGTTGTTCAAAACGTTTATTATTAACTTAGTATTCTGCATTCTATTTGTAGATGTTTTCATTTCTTATATTTTGTAGGCGCTCTGAGCCCCATGGAAAGAGGGTATAAACATTGTATTGTAATGAAATTTATCACCTATAGCACTTAACTATACTTGACAAGGCAGTCATTAAGATGATGCACTTACATTTTTAATGACAGCAAGAACACCTTGTTAGGTCCAGATGCAACTCATAACCTACAAATGTCGTTCACGTAGTATTCCTCGTTGTGATTACCATCCAACAGTTTGCGTGGACAATATGAACAGGTATTACTAAATGCATCGGTGAACCTCTTTTGATACTTATATAAAGATTATCTAATATCTTCAGCTCCTATTGGCTATAAATATTTTCTCCTCATGCGATAAGGGCAATTAACGAACTTGAATTCGACGGTGTCACAAGGTTTCTAATATAAAATATTCTTTATATTTCTTATAACGTCCTGGGGTGGGGGGGGGGGGCAGCAGGGGCGTCACCAGCTTTTTTTCAAGGGGGGTGCGTTTTGACACTAAATGTTTACGAGATTTTTTGGACAGACATTTGGAATATAGGAAGCTCTCAATCCCTAGACTTTTACTGTTTGTTGAGGGAAACCAAGCGGGGAAGGGGCACCGGCGTAGCTAGGATTTCATCTTGGGGGGGGGGGGGGTTAGTATGCGAGGGAGCGAGCAAGGGTGGGGGGAGGGTGTGGAAGTGCCGGAGGGGGTTGTACCCCCTATAAATGGATTATGGAATGACGGTGTGAAACGACAAATTACTGGCAGCGATATCAGGAGAATGGCATAACGACTACATGCGAGCGAGGGGAGCGAGCGCGCTTGAAAATTTTGACATTTTGCAGTCCAAAAACTGCCGTTTTATAGCCATATTTTATTGCTTTGTAAATTAAGGGGGGCGCACCGGGCGCAACTGCTGGCAATTACTGGCAGCAACATCAGGTGAATGGCATAATAATTAAATGTGAGCGAGCGAAGAGAGCGAGCTTGAAAAATTTGACATTTTACAGTCCAAAAACTGCCATTTGGAGCCATACTTTTTCGCTTTGGAAATAAAGGAGGGGTGGGGGCGCAACGGGCGCAACTGCCGGTAATTACTGGTAGTAACATCAGGAGAATTGCATAACAATTAAATGCGAGCGAGCGAGCGAGAGAGCTTGAAAATTTTGACATTTTACAGTCCCAAAACTGCCATTTGTAGCCATATCTTTTTGCTTTGGAAATTAAGGGGGCACACCGGGCGCAACTGCTGGCAATTACTGGCAGCAACATCAGGTGAATGGCATAGCAATTAAATGTGAGCGAGCGAAGAGAGCGAGCTTGAAAATTTTGACATTTTACAGTCCAAAAACTGCCATTTGGAGCCATATTTTTCGCTTTGGAAATAAAGGAGGGGGGGGGGCGCACCGGCGCAACTGCCGGCAATTACTGGCAGCAACATCAGGAGAATTGCATAACAATTGAATGCGATAGAGCGAGCGAGCGAGCTTGAAAATGTTTACATTTTACAGTAATAAACAAACACACTGCCGTTTGTATAGCTATATTTCTACGCTTTAGAATCTAAGGGGGCGCATCGGGCGCAACTGCTGGCAAATACTGGCAGCAATATCAGGAGAGCATAATGATTACATTCGAGCGAGCGGAACGAGCGATCTTGAAAATTTTACATTTTACAGTCCAAAAACTGCCTTTCTTAGCCATATTTTTTCGCTTTGGAAATTAAGGGGGAGGGGCACCGGGCGGAACTGCTGGCAATTACTGGCAGCAACATCAGGTGTATTGCATAACACAACTAATGCGAGCGAGCGAAGAGAGCGAGCTTGAAAATTTTACATGTTACAGTCCAAAAACTGCCGTTCTTAGCCATATTTTTTCGCTTTGGAAATTAAGGGGGCGCACCGGGCGCAACTGCAGGCAATTACTGGCAGCAACATCAGAAGAATGGCATAAAGATTAAATGCGAGCGAACGGAGCGAGCGAGCTTGAAAATTTTGACATCATCTTTTACAGTCCCCAAACTGCCGTTTGTATAGCTATATTTTTTCGCTTTGGAAATGAAGGGGGGGGGGCGCGCACCAGGCGCAACTGCCGGCAATTACTGGCAGCAACTTCGGAGAATGGCATTACGACTAAATGCGAGCGAGAGGAGCGAGCGAGCTTGAAAATTTTGACATTTTACTGTCCAAAAACTGCCGTTTGCAGCTATTTTATTTTTTTTTTCGCTTTGGAAATTAAAGGGGGGGGGGACGCCCGGTGCGCCCCTCCCCCTGGATCCGCCACTGGTAGTCCAGGGTGTGGGTTTATGTTCATGACTGGGGGAGGTATGACCAGCGAGGTGGCGTCGAAGTGATCAAGCGGGGAAAGGATGTCCAAAATCTGCACTTTAGAGCATCCCCTAAACTAATTGTGCGTGTTTGTTTGTGTGTGTGTGTTATATACATGGAAAAGTTAGGAATTAGCCCAGGTCAAGTCTTTTTATTGGCAATGCAAGACATTTTTATTTAGACTAGTATGTAAAGCAACACTGCAAAATGCAATGATCTAGCTTTGATAAAACGAAGCGTAAGGTACAAAGGTGTACATTCTACATCACATTGCGCAACATTGTAGCGACTCTTCGTTCGGATGTACTGAGTACACTGCGCACATCCTGCTTATATGCAGAATGCCAACCAGGAATCACAATCTTTTGTCGGGTCCGGGCTTTTTGAACAATGTTTCACACTATATACCTATTTAATTATGGTTAAAAGAATCATAGAAAAATATCTTATTTCTGGATCACCCTTTCATTCAAAAGCAGTTTACTAACACTTGAACTACTATTTCGGAAATCTTTTTTTTTTTTTTTAACCAGCGGATTGGGAGGGGGGCGTACCCCCCCCCCCCCCCCCCCCTCCGTAGTTACGCCACTGCTTTTGGGTGAAATAATTGGACAGATTTCTTGATTCTAACAAAAAAGCAAGAAAATCTTTTCATCGCGGGAATTATGATTATGTGGGGTGGGGCAAATGGTGCGCTTGCCTTCCAATATTTTTATGGGGGCAACATTTTTGTTTTCTTTCAAAAGCAAGAAAATCTTCTCATTTCGGGAATTATTAATTATGGGGGGGGGGGGGCAAAACTAAAATATGCTTGCCCCTCCATCTTTTTTTCTTATTTTTTTTTAATGAGGCTAAGGCTCGCTCTTGGGCTGGCAATATGGATTGGTCAGAAGTAACGTACATAGACCCTACATACTTTTAAAGGGATCGACAGTTCTGGTTGAGACCTAATTTCCGGTTTCTACCATTTTCAGGTGGGATAATGAGAAATCTCATATAAAATATTAAAGAGCATGCAATCTTATGAGGAATTCAATGTTTATTTGTTGAAAATTGGCTTTGAAATGGCTGAGATATCAAAAAAGAGCGATTCCAATAAAGTGTGGGACCCACACTTTGTAACGATCGCTTTGTTTTTCTTTGTTTTTGAATGTTTCAGTTATTCCAAACCCGATTTTCATCAAATAAACTTTGAATTCCTTTTAAAATGGTATGCTCTGTACTATATCATAAGTGTTTTCTTGCTATCTTGCAAAAATTTAAAAGCTCAATTTTCATCTCAACCAAAACTGTACTATCCCTTTAAGTAGCACACGTACATGCAAACGTGTATAAGTGGTCCGTATCGTACGGATGTACAGTACATCGATAAATAGTAAACACTGTAGAATACTAATAGATATGTATAAAATCAGTGCTGCCAGAACCAGGGGTGCGAATTGTTTTTGCCGACGATTTTCTTGTGTGTGTGTGTGTGTGTGTGTGTGTGTGTGTGTGTGTGTGTGTGCGTGTGTGTGTGTGTGTGTGTGTGTGTGTCCCTGGTGCAAAATATGAAAAAAAGATAGAAAAGAATAATTATTTAGCGTCCGGCGTGGAGGTCGCTCGCAGACTGTTTTTTTTGTTTTGTTTTTTTTTTTTGTTTTTTCTGAAGGGGGGTGCGTTCGCACCCAACGCACCCCCCCTGGTGACGCCCATGGGCAGTGATATCTTAGATGAGAGAGAGAAAGAGAGAGTGGGAGGACGGGTCACTTCAAGACATGACTTTAAGTCTTTTATTCTTGAGGGGTAAAGACATACTTTTGGATATTACGGCGACATATTCATTCAATAAAACGTCTGGAAGAAGCTACTTAATATGACAGAAGGAGAGAAGTGATTCACCTGTTTTTCTGCGAATCGTGATGGAGTATCTTTTAAGTTCCTAAATAATGCAGGGTCTCTTTATTTGAAGAGAATCATCGTGTCCTGCAGAATTACCGCCCTGAGCGGAATTGCGTGATCCAAACCTCTGACTACATTAGCACAAAGGGTTTTCGCCGACCGAAATGTGTCTTCGGGTCAATTCCGATATCGCCAAGCGTCCACTGACAATGATAAATCCGACATTTCCTCCGATTCGTTTTCCTCCTTGGCCCATCTTCGGGAAATAACGCGTGATATTTCTCGAACTATGTGACCGCGGCGCAGAGGGGAGGAGAAGAAATGGGCTGCATATGTCTCTTCGCAGTAATTCAATTGCTGGTGGAAATTACGCGTTGCATTTGCTAGGATGTGAGTTGTGACGAGGCTTCACCCCGTCTCATTTATTTTGCCCCGTGATATTGGATATTTGCGTGAGACTTTGCTTCTCCCAAAAACTAATAATCATTATATATATATATATATATATATATATATATATATATATATTAGGAATATTGCAACCATCTGAAAACAATTAATCGAATTTGGGATACGTTAACCTTATCCTGCAGGTTACATCAACCTTGAAATCTCTGCTCCTCGAACTCCTCGTGTGCCCTTTGATCTCATTCGCTTATTATATTTCACCGCAAAATCCCCGATCTGGCCTACCTTTGCCTTCCGTTTTTACTCTTCTTCTTTTTCTTCTTTCCTACATCTTTTTTTTTTCAACTCCAATCGACATCTGCTGGGTTTGCTTATTTTATATCCCTCGAAAGGTTGTGCATTATTTGTTTAAATCTGCGAAGAATTCGGTGTAAAGATGGCTTCAAGGAGAGGTTTGTATGTCATCAATGTTCAATTAAAACGCCCTAGACCTGAAAGGAATAAGTGGAAAAAAGAGGACTGGAGTTATAATATCAGCTTGCACGACCATGACAGGACAGGGATTTTTTTTACCATCATCCATTTCAATTTTTGGTACAGACTATTTTTGTAAATAAATTCTTAAATATGACACACACCTATGGTATTTACACGTATCTTTCACAATTTTTGATAAGTTTGATCGATTTGTTTTTATTTATTCAGCCTGATACCGGAAATATTCATACATCATGTTTACAATCTTGAAGTTCGTCGACACACCATATCCAAGTTGTCCTGATTGAATAATCAAAATGAGACGATCAAAAAGATTGAGGTTTTTCATAATGTTATAAAATTTCAAAGTTTTCCATGTTTTCACAAATTTATGATACTAATCACAGCCATTATACTCAAGTTAACTGAGGTTACAATGGCAAAACCTTACAAGTCTCCCATCGAGCTGTACGCAATTTTTTCCTTAATTTCCATGTATGACATGCAAGCAAAAGAGCAAATCGCATGTTTCGCATCGTATTCTTAAAGTCGTGAAATGACCCGTAAACGACAACTCTTAGGGGACAAAGAGGTTGCAGTTGGTAACTTATAGACATATATATTATATTTATACACAATTTATTGACATATTTTAATTATACGTGGATGCAAAAAACAGCAAGGTAATGACTGAAGCATTTTAAATAATTTTTGTATTCTTTTTAAGACGTTAAATTGTATACAATTCCACGTTGTTTCCGCGCGTGAAATATGATTTCAATAAAACTTTTTATCATTATGTCTGAATTAACGTATTGAAATAAAATCTGAAAATGGTATAAAATTGCTCTTTATCATATACATAAAACAATAAGCATGAGTGTTTACTTCATACGAAGTACCACGAGTACTATTTCATTTTTGCAATGGGCTGATGCTGTCTCCATGTTACTACATGAGTGGGCAATTGCACGAGCATGTGTGTATGTATTGACTATTGCTTGTTATTCACTCTTCTCCATCATTCTTTTGCTTGTTACACATGGCTCACCGCATAGTGCCTGCATCAGGCTGTAACATTGTCTAAACTTTCTAATCTAGATAGTTTAGACTAATCTAAAGATTAGTCTAATCTTGCTTTTCTTTCTTGTACTTAATCATTATTGTTTATAATGATGTGGTTTAGTGACCCATACGTTTGAAGGATCCACGTATTACAAGATTTGCTTTTTTAGTGGATCACTCTTTTTCCATCCCTTTCTGTCAACCTTTCAAAGTAAACATTACTGTTCTTTGTTGTACATATTATATCTTACTTTAGGATTCACATTGCGTTATGTATTTTCTTTTGTCGAACTGACCAAACAAAGTGATAGTGTAAATATATGCATACTTTGCATTTTGTTGTACTCCTTGTTGGATGATGAATGGAAAATAAATGAATTAAATTGAATTAAATGTTTGATCGATTGTAGACAATATCAAAAAACAAACTTTGGATATTAATGTTTTTGTGATATGTTCCTTTATAAGTTTATATCTATGGTATAGGAATTTTATCTAAACTTAAATCTTTTTTACCAAGAAAAATATTGCTTTCTATTTACAATGCTTTAATATTATCTCACCTTAACTATTGCAGTGAAATTTGGGGCAAGACATACAAAGATCATATTGACAAACTGTTTAGATTACAAAAACGTGCGGTACGGCTTGTAACAAAAAGTGATTTTCGAAGTCCGAGTCTACCTCTTTTCATTAAAAATAAAATTATTCCTATATTTGAACTTGTGCAACTTAATGTATTGGTATTCATGTTTAAGTATCATAAAGGGATACTCCCTTCCATTTTTCAAAACATGTTTAGAACAAATTCGTCATTCCATGCATACTCAACCCGTTTTAAAGATAATCTTCGAGTTCCAAGTTGTCGCTTAACAACAAGGTCTCATTCTATTCGATTCACAGGGGCGCATGAATGGAATTTAACTTCTTCTGATCTTAAATCCAGTACTACACTTACTCGTTTCAGAACCCTATTCAAACGTATTACATTTAAAAACAAACTATCATCCTTGACTGAGTAGACTTCAACAGCTGTACTTTTTCTTCTTTCTTTATCTTCGTTTCTTCACCCTCTTACCAATCTCTTGCATTGCATTTTTACTGAGTGTATGCTTGCGTATGTCTATGTGTATATTGTAACGTACTTCTGTATTTTTTAATTTACTACCTATGACAGAAATTTTGATATACTTAATATATGCTTAATTGCATTTTTGTTATTGATTATTTAATTGCTGCAAAGGGGCCTCATAACAAGCACTAGTTGCTTTCAAGGGGTCCCGGCCTTTGAATGTTATGTCTCTTATAATGTGCAATTTTTTATGTTCTATCATACAGTTGCCGAATAAATTGAAATTGAAATTGAAATTGATATCAATAAAATTTGGACTTTGAAATCAGGAGCCTTTTGCTTCGAAGGAAAGTAATGAGATTTCCATGGATAAAAGAAAAATTTTCAAATTCATTATTCTGTACTGTCCTACACATGTTTGAAAGTCTGTTGAACACGAAACGTTGCTTTTAAAACGTCCGTTTATCAGGTGTTTTTTTTTTTTTTTTTTGGGGGGGGGGGGGGAGGGGTGCCATTGAACAGATCTGGAAGGATTAATATTAATAGTGTTAGCATAGGTCCAAAAACCTTATTTTGCTATGCAACCGTTCAAACAACGTGGCGGAAACTTTGCAGCGTTCATGTGGCAAGGAAGCCGGGGAAAGACGAAACATTACCAGCTTGCTCAAAATCCGGCGCTGTCTGAAAGTCTTGAATTTGCGTTCCCTAAAGCCACGACCTCGTTTCAGATTGTTTGATTTACCCAGTTGAATCAGGGCCAATGCCGTGTAACCTCGATACTTCTCGGACGGGGGAAATTAGAGGAAATAGCCGTAAATGAAGACGTCATGCTTCTTCTGATATTTGCAGGTATGTCGGAAAAAGAAACATGTCAGTCTAGGCTTGAGGAGAGGTACCTATATCAGTATATGGAATGGCACACTGTCAGCATATACTATTTCAAAAACACACACACAATCTAACAACTCAAAATAATATGTGTGTGTGGATTTTTCGTGACCACCTTTAATGTTGTTGTTGTTGTTGTTTGTTTGTTGTTTTTTTTTTTTGGGGGGGGGGGGCAGGGACTGGGGAGGCTCATTCTTCTTGTCTACTGTTCTCTTGAATTAAATTCTAAACCTACTTATTGATTCCGATTACTATTTAGTGATATACGCACATACATAAAATCATATAAAATTATGAGATGCTGATACTCTCACCTATACTACATGAATTGCACATCCTGCATAGAATTAAATCTATTATTATTATGTAGTATATGTTTATAAGTATATGCTGCAAGGTGCTTTTTTGTTTTGTTTTGTTTTGTTTGTTCCTCTTCTTATCTATGATGTTAATACTACTTTACTTTGGTATATTGATTATATACCATGATTATGAACCTCGTCATGAATGACTATAATAAAAATTATACCATATAACTGCAAATTACAAAAAAACTCCATGTCGGTGGAAATATATTTAGATTTGGTAAAGGTTTAAACTACGACAAATATTTCCACGTTGTTAGAGCTTTTCATTTTTTTTTTCCAGAAGGATTTTATCATTGCAAATATTTTTGATTTATTTAGTGACTATATACTGACTAGTTTCTATTGATCAATTCTTTCTAACTGTATTGAAACGTTGCGAATATCAATTTGAATCAAATTAAGCTAATATAGAATTCATGCTAAATAAGGTATGTATAAGTTTACCATAATTTTCAAAGAAATTCTGCCATTAAAATTAGATTCATCCGTGAAATAAAAGAAATTATAAAAAACATACAAGATAACTCTTCTTTTGTCTGATTAGAGAAACGGTATAACAGAAATTCTAAGCGTTCATGAAGGAACATAACCTTATCTATTTGGACACTTGAGTGAATATATCACAGCTAAACTAAAAATAAAACTACGTTGATAATATTGGATATACTTGTTATGTAGGCACAGTTACTTTGTGCGAGATTTATGAGTTGTAGTAACAATCAAGTTTTAATATTCAATCTCCAGGTGGTATCAATCAATCAAATCAATCAAAGCTTTTCCATATCAGGAATTCAATTCTATTGTCTCCTTGTAGAGTCAAGTGGGCATTTGCAACTCGATTATAGTTTGTAAATACCGAAGCTTCGTTAATATGAAAAAGACAATTTTCCTTCCCTACGCTTCACTATTCTGAAAATGAAGTAAGTTTCGCTATTCAGAGGGTTCGTTAATCAGAAAAAAGGGTCACTTTTCCGACGGTCCGTAACAGTCCGAAAACGAATTTAGGTTCGTTATTCCGAAGGTTTGTTAGGTAAGCACGTTCTTTTCATTGTCGGACTATCGAACTTCCGGAATAGCGCCACAAATGTTCGGATCAACGAACCCTATTTGATGTTCGGATTACCGAACCATCGGAATAATGAACCTTGCTTCATATTGGGATTAACGGACTTTCGGAACAACGAACCTTATCATATTTTCGGACTAACGAACCTTCGGAATAACGAGCATTACCGGGCAATTCAACGTCCTTTCCAACTGATCCTCAGCTCGAAAACTCAAGAGCAATATATGCCATCTTTCCAAAGGTTGAAACAAATAAAAGTTGCATAGCTCGATAGTTATTTACATATATATATATATATATATATATATATATATATATATATATAATTATATATAGTGCGAGAAGAAGAGCATTCGTGGACCTAGCTAGTGATCAACGTGTGTGTTTATTGCCGGGCTTTCGGTCTTGTTAGGACCTTCATCAGGGCTGTACTGATACAAAAATGACTCACTCGTATGGCTACACTCGTAACAATATAAATCTAACTAGCGTGAGTCTATAATGGCTATGTCATCAATGAATCCGTAGTTATATAACAGAATACAATAATAAAACATAATTAATTTCATATCATTAAATGTATTTCATAAAAGTATAATCATATCAAACTCGTGTTATTAATTGAAATGAGGGTATATAACAAAAACGTCAATTCAATATCTTCATGTTGTATGTTATAATAACATAAGACTATAGTAATAATTATAGAACTACACATTTTCATGTCGTCGACAACAATACAGCATGTGGCAGCACTGAATAAATAATGAAGGAGCTACACTGGTGCTGTACACGGTCGGGACTCCTTCTCGCACTCTCTCTCTCTCTCTCTCTCTCTCTCTCTCTCTATATATATATATATAATAGTTATATATACTTATATATATATATATATATATATATATATATATATAATAAAATCAAGGAATGTTTGTTGGTCGCTCTTGCTTAGTTATTCTAATTGCACTAAATGTATGTTACATAATTGTTCGTAAAAGTATTGGGTACTTTGCTTCGTTTTATTCTCTGAGATTTTATCTTCTTTTTTTTTCACTGTTGAGGTAGAGAGGTGTCGCTTGCACACACTAAAAAATCTCACCATAACGAAGTGTCGGGCTACCACTTTTAAGGAAAGATATGCCTTTATCATATTTATGTGTGGTTGTGTACAATGTTTTATGTATTTTTTTCTCATCCAGGAAAGGGAAAAATAACTCAGGGCTTTGCGCGACCAGGGTTTCGAGACCGTCTTCAAGGCCAAACTCGGTCTATTTTATGGCCAAAGACGGCCAAACTATTTTTGCTATCTTTCCTTTAAATCTTACTTTATCCAATAACAGAAATAGGTATACCCCTACGTGTTAAAGGTTTTGTTTGCCATTGGGAGCAGTGACTTAAATAATGTTCAAGTTATCCCATTTTTCTCACATGTGTAGGTCAGTTGTATCACAAAACATCCTACAATATAAAAATTTCGCAATAAAACTTAAGATATAAGGAGATATCACTATTTTTCTAGATAAACCGTAACTGTATATGGTTTATTCTGGAAACAATTTCATAATAGCTCTTGTTCACATTCTGTATATTTAGCAATGCTTAACATTGATTATACTTATCAATTTTTTTGCGTTGGTTGTTTCTATCCGTAACTCACATTATTTTAGAACTATTTTGAAACACTACGGCTGAATTTTTGTTTCATCTGCAAATGACAAAATATTAATGCCTTAAAGTACATTCATTTTATTGATATGTGGTGTCATAGAAAATCATGCTTTATGCCTCAGTTCAATATCCGATATGTTATACTTAGTTTATTTACGGTTGGCATTTGAAGCCCCTTAACATACTTGTCATTTGTCACATAGTTATCAAGGTTTATAATCATTTCAATGTATTATCAAATTAATTCATTTTCTGATGTTTTACTTTTCTACTTCTTAGTGGCAATATATATTCGACGCGATTTGTCATGCCTGCCAGTTTTTAAAATAATTACCATGGTTTATAGCATCATTTTAATATTTCAACTTATCTATTTCTTTTCTTGTTTCTTTTCGGGCTAACTTATTTCTTTGTCAGACCACAGAAAGATGCGTTGTGATGATGTTGGTGGTCCCAAGAGAGAGAGAGAAAAAAAAGTTTATGTCGAACCTTGATATATATAAATTATATATTCATGCATGCATGCATCATTAAGAGACAGACAGACAGGCAGACAGAAAGACAGACAGACAAATTCAATTAGATTATAAATCCATTTATGAAAAACTACTTGTGAAAAGTTTTGAGAAATATTATGATTAAATCACAGACTTCAATTAATCGGATAAATGTTGACTAGTTCTCAGAAAGCTTTCACAGCACAAACAGATTGATTAGGATACATATTCTAACATTGAATATAAAGGCTTTCGATAATGGCAAGCCAGTACGCAAACTTTGTTTTTTCATTTGAGAGCGACGTACGTCATCCCCAGGTATTACATATTCATATGTCTAATAGAACGGGGACAACAAATTTGGACTGCTTAAATCCAAGCATCAGACGTCTAAGCATGAACGTAAAGATAAAAGACAAACTGATCTCTGGCGACCTACATTATCTGCGTCCGTGTAATTCTTTCCCTTTATTTTCATCCTTCGTCGTCTGGTATCTCATCAATTATTACTCGTTCCTTAATTAAGCCGCATGCACTCAAAGCGCATGTGGATTGTTCAACGATATTCCAGTCTCGTGTTAGGTGTTTCAGACATGCGTCTGCTTCCGAATTTAAGTCTTGACACACGCTATTTTGCAATAAAGCCAACTTTTTTTTTTCTGCAAATGTCACTGCCTACCGTATGGAGGTGAAGAGCATCTATTTTCGGAGTGGGTAGAATTTGATTAAATTTTCAATGCCACGTTAATTTGGGTATTCCGTTGACTGACCGGCAGTTGTATTTCAATCCACACAGAATGCGACGCGATCAAACTACATTCAATGGTGCCGAAACTTTGTGCGGTTTTTCTGTCGTAATTGTTGTGTTCTATGACATCACAGCAGACCACTCGAAACACTCAGCAGGACGGGTCGTAGTGTTACAGTCTTGATGCACTTAGCGAAATGTCAAAGCTTAGACTATAGATGGGTATACCGTCATTAGACGTCAAGGACAGAATACAATTAAGTAAGTTTCAGTGTCATGGTGATTTGAATATTGAGGTGCCTGACCATGAGATGCTTATCGATAAAGGCAGACCCATGCCACCAACTTATATCACAGAGAACATTCTCCTCTTTGATTTTAAGTTATCGACGTCCTAAAGCATCATAAAAATGGCTAAAAGTATAAGAAATAGCGTGTTCTTTAGAGTATCTTTGTTTCGAATTCCTTCCCTATGAGTCTGTAGATTACATTGAACCTCTTTTTCCCCTTTCTTTTCTTTTAATTCTTTTGTCCTTTCCACCACTCTCACGATTTGATTTGATCACTTACATTGATTCCCGTTTAGGGCCTATTCATCCTAAAAGGACGTGTTGCACTATTGGACCTTGTACAAAAGTGACATTGGGACAGTCATTGCCAGTAATTCATTACTTTTATTGTCACTGCGGGTTATATAGACCTCATCTTTCAAATCTCAAAACTGTTTAAAATAAGCTGCCATTGAACATTATGGTTCGAAAATTAATTAAAGCAAAAATCTTTGTAAATTGAATTTAACACATGGTACAATAAGTGAATATTCCGTTCAATAGTCTTATTTTTTTTATTTATTTATCTATTTTTTTTTTGGGGGGGGGGGGGTAATAACACAAAATACCAATATTGATATAGTAGAAAATTATTAATTTAAAAGAAATCATTGAATGAAATGCCAGTTCTTTTCAAAATATCTAAGGTAAGAAGAACAATATTAACATTACGTCAACATCAGCCAAATAATACTCCAAGATATCGTGTTATAGATTTTTTTTTTTGTAATGCATACAACAATCTTCGTCAAAAATATCGAAGTCCGCTTTTCAAGGAGAGATTCACTTTGATAAGTTCACGCGCATGACTTGCAGATGATACATTCGAAAGGACTGAATGTTATCACAACTGCAAATTACATATGCAAGGCTATACATTCACTAAGTATGGTTGCTTCATATTGCTTTGGAATTGCCGAGAAGCTAAACAAGTAGATCGGTAATTGTTGCAAGTTACATCAATGGTGACTGAAGTGAATGCACTAATAATTGGGGGAACAAATAAAGCTGGTAGAAAGTTGGGCATATTGTTGCATTTGGATACAAATAATTGTATATTTTAACTTATAATTAGGTTGGAAAATATTAGGTTTTATATTTTCCGGCAATAGATTTCAAGGTATTTTATTGTTAACATGTTAGATATGTCGAAAGAATTTTGATGATAAATTTCAGTTTAACACATTATATGTGGTAGGAATATTTTGCAAACAGTTTTATGCACCAATAAACAATGTAGTCTTGAGCAAACATATTATTTCCAAAGAGAAACAAAGGCTCCTCTAAACCTCCACAAGGTTATAAAGATGGATGCTGCTTAAATAATCTTTCGAGCATAGAAAAGATAGACAGTTACAGACATACAGACGGAGAGACAGACAGAGAGAGATATGTGTACATAACTTGCTGTGTGATAGACACTGCAAGCACGCTAATCAAAGTACACATCTTTAAGTATATCTGTATGCCTGGCATGCGCGCTGTAATCCTTGTTTCATCCTTACGATACGCCCGCCTTGCACTTGAACGGTCATGTCAGCGTAAACATCCTATCAAGCGCTTCTTGTTCTTCTACGGGAGGAGGGGTTGGGGGATCGTTTTCCATTTTTTTTTCTCTCTCTCCGCGAGCGGCTTTCTCAGACCAGTGCTGGTTGGATGATACTGTGATGACAAGAATGGGGTGAGGAGTGAGAGGTGGTGAAAGTCAGAGGAGAATGAGAAGTATGTCATACACGCTGTTGTCTTCTGCCAGGGAGGAGGGCAGCGCACCACCCGTGAGGAACCCACCCATCGGTTCCTATACCCGCCGAGGCGAACAATGTCTCCTCGCCACGGATGACGAAATGGTTTCATTCACTTTGCATTTTGAAGGCTATGCAGCAGCAATCGAATCATTTCGTCGATGAGCTGCTGCGCAGACGGCCGTGGCAGAGCGATCAATGGAATTACAGTAATTGCGCTTCATGGTCAACGAACTGCGAAATGTTCATATACGATATGCTTTAATCGTTACTAAATCAATCGCTTAATAGTACCTTAATATTTTTGCCATTGAAACACAGATTAACCATGTAGATGATAGGTACCTAGGATATGAACTGGTGTCTTTCGAATCCTGAGGTTGCGTTTGATATCCATAAGGAAACTTTTACAGCCATTTCTGGATACTCCATCAAAGGACACAGCGTCGCCTGCGGCAAAAACGCAAGTAATGAACGTAACATACCTCTCCCTATTCAAGTGAATTCCAATAAACGATGTAGGCCTAAGTTCAAACAAACAGAGAGACTGAAATCAAACGACCAGAAAGTATCATTTCAAATCCGACACGGAGTAAGACAGTTACGCAAATGTTTATTTGTTTTATTTTTGTTTTATCATTTGCAAGTTTTGACGCAAAAAGTGACATTAGTTTGTCACAACACGATATGCAAATTAGATACTATGATGTCATCGCTTCATTATCATTTTCATTGTAGAGCTGTAATGAAATATCAATGGTGACTATTCAGGGGAAGCTGGGTTTGGTTTGCTAAACTGATCATAATTTTTGGTTTTTCAGCCAATGGAAAAGGTGATGCGATGACGTCAATAATGCTATCTATATTATTTTGCACAGAGTGAGGATGCGAATGAAATCACTGTTACTTACCTAGCGTGCCCAGCACAACTTAAAAAAAAAATAAAATAAAATGACCTACCAATCAAAATTAGAAAGAAACCATCACGGTCGAGTTTTCGTAAAGCTCCCGGAGAAGTTTTACCTAGAAGTTAATGTGTTAATGAGATGTCATTAGTATACATTTACCATATAAGTGTAAATACTTAATGTTCTCCTTTCATTAGATGTATACTTTGTCTATGACATATATGATTGTATTACAGATAATTTTCAGTATGTTTATTGCATAATGAATTGAACATTTAATTTTGTGCACTAGAATATCTTTCTGACAACTACGTCATAGTAACACATTACTGAACAGTAACAAATTAGGAAACAAAGTATGCATTTGTTCCAAGTTTACCGTGCACTGCCGGCAACCAGGGATAGCCTGGTGGTTGTGTCGCTACCCGGAAAGCGGTAGCCTATAGATGACAGGTTCGATTCCCGCTGTTTTTTTTTATTATTATTTTCCCGACATGTTTGATAAAAATGTAGATCAGCAGTTGCGATCTTAGGAATTTCATTTGTACAGAGGGATACAAATTGAAGAAAACTCATACCTCAATCTTACCTCAGCTGAAAGGGACTGTACAGTTCTGGTTGAGGTGGGGACTTAGCTTTTAACGTTTTGCGAGTTATTCAGAAACCACTATGAGATGTCAAAGAGCATGCAATTCTAAGAGGTATCAAAAGTTTATTTGATGAAAATCGGCTTTTGAATGGCTAAGATATCCAAAAACAAGGTGAAACAAAGAGATCCCAATAAAAGGCGTGGCCTGTCGCCTTTTATTATTATCACTTTTTTGGATATCTCAGCCATTTGAAAACCAATTTTCATCAAATAAACGTTGAATCCTTCTTAAAATTACATGCTTTTTCATATTTCATGAGAGGTTTCTCATTATCTCACTTAGGAATGTTATAAACCAAAAACCAAAGAGAAATGTGGATTGAGTGAAAGCAGCAACATTAGTAGAACACATCAGTGAAAGTTTGAGGAAAATCGGAAAATCGATGCAAAAGTTATGAATTTTTTAAGTTTTGGTGTTGGAACCGCTGGATGAGGAGACTACTAGAGATTATGGCGTCATGTATGGACAACAATATAAAGAAAACATAAAGGGAATTCCACAAAAATTCATTTTTCATGAAAATTACACATTCCATCAACTTGATACTGACATTTAAGGGTAGCAATTATTCCCCCTGCTTTCTGAAAGCGTTTAGTTGAGTGCTCTTTCATTATGCGAGAAAAAGTGAATTTTTATGGAATTCCCTTTTCATTTTCTTTATATTGTTGTCCACACATGACATCATAACCTCTAGTAGTCTCCTCATCCAGCGGTTCCAACACCAAAACTTTAGAAATTCATAACTTTTGCATCGATTGTCTGATTTTCCTCAAACTTTCTCTGATGTGTTCTACTAATGTTGCTGCTTTCACTCAATCCACATTTCTCTTTAGGTTTGTATCTGCGCAAGTTTCAAGGGGCCAGACTTGACTTGCATTCATGTTATATTCTGGTTTCTAATAGTGAACATGCTGAATAAGACTGTAAACGTGTACAATGATTATCATTGCATTGGATGATAAATCATGTCATTCACTCATACTTGAAAACAACTGAAACATCAAACTTATAGCTTCAATATACTTTCTTATGGCTTGCAGTGAAAGTTTTATTTACTTAATCTTAGGTAATTCTTTGCAATCGTTATTGCGTATTTGCACAAGATTCAGAGGAAAAATATCATGCAAAGACTTTGAGTGTTACAGTATATGTCAATTTCAATATCTCCTCAAACTGTTCTCACTTCGAAAATTATTTTTAGATGATATCAGTTCGTAAGTATCGATTACATAACTATACGTCAAGATACTACGACTGAAAATTGATAAAAATATTGCTGATTATTATATGGAAACTGTAAATGCACGAGTAAATTCATGCTTTCATTCGAACTTTATTCGCTTCTCTAGCTTTGTTGATGTATTTGGCACACACACATGCAAGATCATAGGAGTGAAGGAGGACATACACAGACGGTTTATGAATGTGTGTGTGTGTGTGTGTGTGTGTGTGTGTGTATGTGTGTGTGCGTTAATGTGTTGGTGTTAATTTATCTATTTGACCAGTACGAAAAGAACTGAATAGGGGTATAACGCCCCTTGTGTCTGCTAATTCGTCTTTTCAGTCAGAAATATTCTTTTGTTTGTTTGTTTGTTTTTTTGTTACTGGAAAGAAATCGTGGAGAAAATAATTCTTTACGAATTTGCTGTTGTATGCCGTTTGGGAAGGAATTCGCTGATAATTTCATCTCTCAAAAATTCAACGGTCGATCAGGTACTCAGACGTTTTAATTCCCAAAGTTAAAATCAAATTTCTTAAAATGGTCGAAGACACATGAACCATTCATTTTTTTTTTCGAGGCTTAGGCATGTCCTTTTTCGGTTCCAGCAGTGGGACTATTTGGGTTCCCTTTGAATATTTTATTCATTCAGACAATAAGAAATGAAGAAATCATAAAATCATGTACTAGTTGAAAGTGCGTTTAAATACATCACATAAGTGTATGTGTTATACTGCGCTCCTCGTGGAAGGTTTCAAGTGTGTTTTTCAAGTGTTCTCAATAATCGTTCACTTAGCAAAATGAAAGACATTTCTGTTATTTCCCTTTGAAAAGGTGACAAAGTATTGGTAACACATTTTGCTAAATACTTCGGAAATAACGTTGCGAATCGCGCGCGCCTTCAAATTCCCGTAACCTTCGTTGAAACTCCGTTGGCAGTTGCGCATTACTCGTTCCAGCCGATACATTAACTCGCAAATCTCTTGCACGTGTTTTTGTTCAAACACTGAAAAGCGAGATCTGTTTACCGGTGTAAACACGGCGTATTAAATAAAAGAACGTGTGAAGTGCGTATGGTTACGATTACATCCAGTCCAACAATTTGCGAAGATCAGCTGAAGAAAGTTTGTTTCAGTTCGTAACTTAAAGGGATAGTATAGTATTGGTGGAGATGAGGATTGGGCTGTTAACTTTTTGCTAGATATCAAGAAACCACTTACAAAATAATACAGAGCATACCATTCCAAGAGGAATTCAAAGTTTATTTGATGAAAATCGGTTTTCGAATGGCTGAGTCATCCAAAAATAAAGTAAAACAGGGCAATCCTAATAAAAGGTGGGTCCCACCTTTTATTAGGATTGCTCTGATTTGGATATCTCAGCCAATCCAATTCAAAAACAATTTTCATCAGATACACGTTGAATCCCTTTTGGAATTACGAGCTCTTTCATATTTCATAAGAGGTTTTCCATTATCTAAACACAAAAATGTTTGAAACCTGAAGTTAGGTCTCAATCAAAACTGTAGATCCCTTTAAGGTCTTCTCAACTGTATATAGGTACACAGGAAAAAGAACTTTATACTCTCAACTTTAACCATTCCCGCTATATCGTGCGGTCGTTTTGCCTCTGTAAACCCAGAATGCCTGTCCTATCTTTTTTCACAAAAATGGAAAATGCAATAAGTTATAACAACTGTCAGCTGTAACTTGCATCGTCACAGTAAGGACAGTGTGCCTTCACCTTTCTTTGAAAGAGAGAGGGGGCACTCCGGACAGATCTAAGGCCTTCCGTGTTTCCGGATTCTCATCCTTGAGCAACACCTAGTTTTTCAGAGAATCTGAAATTGACGTGCGTCCAACCCGGAGCTTTACTTCAAGGATTTACAGGGAATTTGATTACGCTGCTTTATGTCTATCCAACAGTACGTTCCCGAGCACATCAGTCCGTGAATAATAACATGTGAAAAGAAAAAAAGAAAATAAGTCGAGTCGATGTACAAATTCTACGGAATATCATCTTGTGCCTGTCTGGACTCAAACGTAGTTTTAAAAACGAACTCCAGTAAACGCTGTCATAATAGGCCCACAGACAGACACAGACAGACACACAGACAGACAGACAGACACACACACACACACACACATATACATATATATATATATATATATATATATATATATATATATACATATATATATATATATATATATACTAGTATATATATATATATATAATATATATATGTACATATATATCTATGTATATAATATGTCACTCTGTCTCTCTGCATTAGCTGGTTGTGATGCAGGCAAGATTTGTCAGGAAACAAACAAACAAAGTATGGTTCATCAAAATAAGATCACGTGGTGAGAAACCGACAAGCAAAGCTTGGCCGACCCCGTTTTTGTATGGTGTTCGCAATGGTTTTTTGTTTGTTTGCTTGTTTGAAAAAAGAAAAAAATTATTTCGATTCCATCATCCGTAATCGATTACAAACTGAACATTCTGTTATCGTGTACTGTATGCGTCCGATGTAATCGATAGTAGCAAGTTAGAATTGTTTAGTGACAGGAATGACCATATTAAACGCAGTGGACGCTACAAGAAGCTTTAATGACACCATGTTTGACATAGTTTACGAAGTTTCATGCCATTGAACCGACGACGACTGAGTAAGAAACGAGACTCGGCTCGTCAGTTTAGCCCAGCGGATTGACAGTCATAAGATACAGGGACGAGCTTCAACGTCTGATAGCTTTCCCATATCTACGACATTTTGGCCTCGCCGTAATTCATGTGGATGTAATTCTGCAGCACGACAATGTGCGCCCCCACAAAGTTGGGTGATAAACACATTCCCCCCGAGTTAGGGGGGAATCGCCAGGACTGTTGGCGGGCCAGCTGCCGAGAGTTCAACCCCCCTGAAAAGAACCATGTCGATGTGCTAGTCGCTGAAACGTAAGCAGAACCACCATGTAGGAAGACCTACACCAAAGGTCTCCGCCGAAGAACGGAATCGCACCATTCATTCCACTGTAACTGCGCATACTTCGTCAAACTTTTTTGAAAACTTTTTTTCTTCGGCGGAATAACTTTAATATCCCTTCGCGTACACAGATATTTGTTTTTAAAAAAATGATCATATTTATGGAACCACTACGCCGAAATCACTCTATAAAGGCAGATGAATGCAATTCAATATAAACACAGTGTTTTTGGCAAGCTTCCAACCTGGATGTTGGCCTATGAATTGTTATGGAGAAATTCTATGAAACCAATAACGGTTGAGATGACAATGTATGGGAGAATGAACGACTTTTAAATGTAGAGATTAAAACACATCCACCGAACACCTCGGTAAGAAAGAACTGTAGTAGATCAGGCAGTAACTCCAAATTTAGTCTTGAGACGTTACTATGACATTATTATACCAATATGATGCCACTTCAAAGACATATTAAGGTGTCAGATGCATATGTTCAAGGTGTATAAAGACAGGTAACCTAACAAACAGATGCCACCAGAAAGGAGGTACGTTACTAATCTACATGATGGATTTTTTTGTGTGTGTGCGAGATACCCTTGCGACAGCAATTTTTCGAACTGTTAAACTTGAGCTTCTCTTTGAAATCTTATTCTATAATCAAGAATACAGAGTATGACATGAGGAATTGCTGGTTGCTGCGTCGGGTGAGTCCTTATAAAACTTTCATGGCCTACTCATCTTTTGTCGCAGCATAACCTTTCTTGTGAAATTTTGCGCAGAAGTTGTGTCTACAATGCAAATTATGAGTCCAACTTCTCCTTGTCATTACTTGTAGGACTAAGTATGTTATAAAATGTGAAAGAAGACATCATCAGTATAGAACGAGCGAGTGCCAACATCGCAATATACGAAAACACACTTTTTCTTATCAAGCATCCAACTTTTGATAAATTCTTGTAGAATTTTATCTTTTCAAGAGTGCCATGATGTCTTGTACAACGAAATTTATATCTATGTACCATTATAAAGTAGCTTCGAAACTTTTGCTATCATTTTCTGCTACCCATTTCTATACAGTGTTGATATCCCGTACCCGTATGATTTGTTCTTTAGAATAACATAAGTCATAAAATGAAGACGCCGAAGTATCCAACCTTCAAAGCCATGCATGCATCACTGACACGAAGGTACTTTGTTGACATCACACGCAGTGGAAGGTGATGTTTTCATGACATTAACCGCTCAAGCAGTGCGATCTCCCGGGTCTATGGGACGAACAAAAGTCGAAGATAGCATCTTCAACCGTAACCAGTCACCAGCGTGAGACAGAGGCGGAGAGATGAGGCTTCAGAGTCAACCAAAATATCAAAATGACTTCAATTTCAGACTGTCATCATTTGTCAAAAAAAAAAAATCAATATCGGTACAATTTATCTGCGATGGGCAGGCACATGCTTTGTGCTTCGATTCACACTGGCGAATTGTTGTTTTACTTTTTTTTTAACTTATTTAATTGGACGTATGGTATCTTGGCTTGCACACCGGTGCTTCATATTCATATTTGGTCCACCTTCACACGATAATAACTTTATTGAATTATCAATAAAGTCATATCATGGCCTTTTTTCAAATCCTTCAGCTTGCTAATAACAGTTGATCCAAGTTCCTCCAGCAGGAGCGGAAAAAAATTAAACTACATTTGGTTTTCTGCCAAAATGGTACTGATCACCCTTAAAATCCAAGGAAAGCTGTTCTCGTACATGTACCACATCGGAATATCAACGCGGACAACTCGTATCACTTTGAGAATGTGGATGTGTGTTGTCCCAGCCCAGCAGATCCGCAGACTATACGATTAAATTTGCCTCGAAACGAACCAGTCATTGCCTACACACAGTGTTCAGATACATTTCTTTACCTCCTGTTTAAAATGTTACCAAACTGCAACAACTGATCTTTGGGTCCCTCTAAGAACAATTACCAAGAATATGGTATTATACGCACATATTAACATAATTACATTGAGTGAGCAGATATATGTTTGCAATGGTGAATGAAAATGTATATAATGTGTGTATATCATTATATTGCACTGTGACAAACAATCTCGTTTCCGTCTTTACCCTCTTTTAGGTGCATCCCGTATGAGCAAATAACATGCTAACAATCCCCACCCTTCTCTTTCGACATAGTGTATAAAATGTACGAATATTACGAGGCAAACATGGGGGACTTTCTTCGGCTTTTCTTATGTGCACTATTAAGAGTGACTCCCACGGCCGATTTGACACTGTAGCCACGTAGAAAGAGTACCATTTGAGGCCTCTAGAAATGAACCCAAATCAAGTGATGCGTTTACCGACAGCCAGGCAGTCATAATGCTCCAGATATTGGATTTCTTGTAAAGTTTTTGCCAGTATTGGTTTGTTTGTTTTTTACTTTAAATACGTTTGGATTTCGAAAGTGACAGATGTCATGTTGATGTGGCTTCGCTTTTTGAGGGTAGTTCTGATATATTTTCTCCCACTTAATGTAGCCAGCTTGTGAAAAAAAAAACCGCAAGTGATTTCTTTCGCGAAATCATCCAAGCACTTATTCTCTCTTTCAATAATTTGTGTGATTATTTCGTTGATTCCAGTCTTCAGTGTTCATGAATATCGATTGGCGTACGTAATGGCAGCAACTTGAAAATAATGTAAAGGGCAGAAATGACCTTGGGAATCTGATGTTATCATGTTTGGGGGTTTTCATCCCTCCACAATGGTATCTCCGGAATCTTTATACGGGTAGCACCTGCTGCTATTATAATCATTATTCGGATTTTAAGTGATGATACGCTGATATTTGGCTATTGTAATCATCGCATCAGTTTGACTCTCTGAGTTCACACAGATCTGAGTTCCTCGCCAGCACACGTCCATTCCTTTGTTTTTCGTGACTAAACAGTGGATGCATTATTATCAGAAACTTTTTCCTATATTCTCTTTAAGATCTTCAAAATAACCATCATAACCTCAGATGTCTCTAAATTATATTGAATGAACATCCGACGTTATCACCACATGGTATTAGGACTATGATTTATCCCAATTTGTACTCACCTTCTACATCATGCCGCTACTCACTAGCACACCAACTGTCGTAATGTGCATAACCATTCCACTTAAAGGACAAGTTCACCTTCATGAACATAAGGATTGAGAGAATGCAACAATATTAGTAGAACACATCAGTGAAGGTTTGAGGAAAATTGGACAATCGATGCAAAAGTCATGAATTTTTAAAATTTTGTGTTGGAACCGCTGGACGAGGAGACTACTACAGCTTGTGAGTCATATGCGTACAACAGTATAAAGAAAATGTAAAAGAAAATTCAACATATTTTCACTTTTTTCGCATAATAAAAGAGCACTTGGCTTGCCTCTTTCTAAAGGCAGGGGGAATAATATTACCCATAACATTTGTCGGTAACGAGTCAGGGGAATGTGTACTTTTTTCAAAAGATGGAATTTTGTGAAATTCTCTTTATATTTTCCTTATATTGTTGTACGCATGTGACAGCTAAGTTATTCATACACTGCAGTTGTCTTCTCATCCAGCGGTTACTGCACAAAACCTTCAAAAATTCATAACTTTTGAACGGATTGTCTGATTTTCCTCAAACTTTCAATGGTGTGTTCTACTAATGTTGCTGCATTCACTCAAACCATATGTCTATGAAGGTGAACTTGTCCTTTAAAGACGAAGATGAAGGAGTAATACATGTACCTACTTTTCTCTTCGAGTGATTACAAGGTTCCATGTCTAAACTTTTGCAGGATTTGCTCTAACTAACAAGCTGTGCTACTGGGGACTTGAACAAAACAAAAGAAACGATCACCCGTATTCTGACGACAAAGAGGCATGTGGTACGTTAACTTCCCATGGTGTTTTATAATCCTTTTGAACAAATTACTGCAAATATCTTGATCTGGAAAACCAATCAGGGATCACATCAAATTCCATAGCATTTTTCTGAGGCAGAGAAAACACATTTTGTGGGCCTAAAATCTTTATGATTCAGTTAGATTTATGGCCTATCTAGAGAGAAACACGCCAGTAGGAGATAAAGACTTTGTTCTTATGTTAAATTGTTTCTAGGTTAAGTCAGTTACGGAGTCATGGATTCGATACATTTTTGAAGATGTAGACAGAGTTGGTGTGACACACAAAACAAAATTCTTAAAAAAAACTGAAGTCCGCTCAACGAAAGGAGCGACTTACCGTTCTTTCATGCCTGCGCTCTCGGCGAGCTGGTGGCTGGTAATAGGCTCTGACTGGCTGGCGAGCACGTTGAAAAGACCCGTTTCGCAGCCCAAACTCAGTGCCAAACTGACCGTGGCAGCACCAACTGTCTTCATCATCCTATCTGCGAACTCCCTGGGCGATTCCTCACTCCCGCCCTCCGCTTTCCGCATCCGAATCTCCCCGTCCATGTTCGTCCTCCGTTGATTTTTCCTCTTTATCTCTTCGCAACAAAAATAACAAAAATGATTTCGAACAAACCTCGATAAGACCTACTGAAATTCGACCAGTCTTCCAAAACGAAATATTTTCGTTAGTCTTCGCTGTGGGGATGCCACTGATGAAATCAGAGAAAGCCAGTAGTCAAAATAATGTCTGCCAAGAAATGACTTCTCATCTGAGTGATCACGTTCCTAGTCAACGACCTTCACTCGAGATCAATGAAACGCTCACAATCAGGCGATAATGTCGCCAGATGTCGTCCCGTCAGGAGCTCAGAAGACAATTAACGTTTCGGCGCGGGGCAGCATTTGCTCGACTGATTTGATGCTGTACACGGACGTATATATATATAAGTACTATATGTTATGCCCATCGAGAACCTCTGCATAACACATCGCTCGTGTGCGCACGCCCAGGTTTGTCCGCCATGAAGATCGCTCACTACCTGTCTACCGTTGATTTTTTTTTCCAGCCGGCAATATATCAGGATCTACGAGAAAGAGATTGCGGGCGGACGATAACTCTTCGCTCATGTTTCAAACTTACGTTCTGTCGTGATTATCAAATTGTACCCATTCTTTTTTTTTTCTCCCAACGTAGTTTTCTGAATAGGGCTGTTTCTCATACGAAAAAGAGCAACGGTAAGGTTTCATTGACCGATCGCGCGTCGTCGTTTTGACCGATGGTATTATTTATGTAGCCATTTGTGCAAACGAAATGCACTGTTATCCTTGTAACCATCACTGGAAGCTTTCATGGTAATAAAGTGTTACTCGACAAACAAAACTACACAAATTTGCAAAGTTTTTGAAATATTAATGATGATTTATAAGCCTCATCCATCACTTTTTCTCTAAAAGAATACTCTCCACATTAATGACGGATGGAAACGGTATAGAATCAAAGAAGAAACACATGCAAAAGGGTGATCCACACAGCAGTACTTTGGAGTGACTTTCAGTTGACTCTACAGCGAATCTGAGAAATGAAACTTGTCGACATCGGAGCCAAACTATTTCAATAACAATACTGCTATATCACAGGTTGCTCTAAAATTTTCATTTCGCCGGTATCGGTAAATCCAGAATTCGAAGTCAGGCCAACAGACGGACCTCGGGGTGAACATCTATAAGGAAATAGTCACAATATCTGCGATATGGATTACAGATATTCGCCTCTCTCCTTTTGACGTCCGTCACTTTATTCACTTCGCGTCAGCCGTGTCAGTGGGTCTCTGGTAGGATGATTACTTCAATGGGGCTATTTCGAGGCCTGTTGAAAACTTGGACCTGTGTCCAATTTAACCCCCAAATCTTCTGCAGGCCAGCAGCTTGGCCCAGGTAACAACAATGATTTTTTTTCTTTTTAAATAGCCAAACATGATTGACTGTAATTCCTATACAGTATACGTCCATGACCAGTGGGAGATTCTCTAGAGAACGAAGGTATGTAGATAAAAGTATCACAAACATGCTACATGATTCTACCATGTCACAGAGTGCCTGCATTCAGTGTTGGCACACAGAATGAAACCCTTTTAAACAAATGTAGATCTTACTATCACGCCAGAAGTAAGTCATCCCTTCCATTAATTGATGTGTTGCTTGAATGATTTATGACATAAATACTGAGCTAAAATTTCGTTTTCTTACTTTGTTGTCGTATTTTTTTTTTATAGATCTGTCTCGATTCTACTGGAATCCTTCGGAAAAATGACTATCCGCTTGATAGAAACAATTTCTTAATCCACTTTAAAATCTACAGAATCGTTTGGGCGTACAGGCGATACCAATAATGAGTTCCAAATCACTACAGTGCAAAATCAAGATTTATACCAATTATGAATAAACAGTAAAAAGTGTACACAGCATTTGTCGAGTAATATGCATTCCATGTTACCTAAATAAACATAACTATAAAGAACTATACAAGTACATGCTTAAGAAATGATTAAATCCTATTTAAGTTTGTTTGCTGTCTTCTTTACATTGGATTCTTACATTGGATTTTCTAGAGACGAAAGAAATATCATTTGCTTAATTTTATTGATACCTAAGACTAAGAGTTTAGGAAAAAAGTAGAAAATATAAACTACATACCTTAAATTATAATAAAGAAATAAACAATTCAGATGAAAAAACTAAGTATTTCAACAATAGATACGACACTTTTTGGTTGCATTGCTCGTAAATATTATTCATAAAAATTGATTACCTTCAGCGCTGTAGTTTTTCGTTTTCTGTTTTTAAAATTACATTACTCACAGCAAGTAACATCGTGTCAACAATCGAAACTTAAATACCACATTTAACAATGTCATGAGAGGCATGGTTGATTTCATGGTTGGAATTTATAGTTTCTTTGTCACGAACAGCAAAAAAGCAACTTCTTAAATACTCTTGATGTTGCCTGGCCCAGTATAACCATTGGAATATCAAGTGAAATCTGCATGAGAGACTCAAATACTATACCGCATCTATTTTAGTTTTTTCAAGTGATCAGACGTCCTCTACAGCATTTCGGTAAACTGTGATTTTTGTACGTGAATGAATTTAGATAAAGACTATAATACTTCGTGGGCATTTAGCAGTTTACATAATTACCAATACATCTGTGTAGTTTAACAATATTCAAGCTCTCTTAGCCGGTTTTATGAATCATCAATCCGTATTCATGATTTCACGGACACCGGAAAAAAAAAAAAAACAATATAGTGTGTATGAACTATTCAGTGAGTATGCTTAGAAAGTTCTATATGTGTAAATGCGATAGAAAAGATAAAGTACGCTGTGGTATGGAAGACCGTAAAGAACGATAAAGTGGCGCATATTCATTGTATGAAATTTCCGAATTGAGAATAATTATGTTACGTTTTTATTGCCACCAAAATCCTGACTGTTATCAAAACACTATACAATAAAAGTTTTAGAAGCAATTTGCTTGTTATAACTGCTTGTTTCTCTCTGTTTTATTTCATTTCAGTGAAGATAAAAGATACTTCTTAACAGTTTTTATCTTCAATATTCAAATCAGCAAGTGGACGATGTCATACTCTCACAAATTCTTATTCATTTTATATACAGAAATGACAAAAATCTCATATTTTAGCTGTATCAATATAAAACTTGTCTTAAAACCACCCAAAATGAAAAAGAACAAATGTTAAATCTGATATATCTTAGTATTGGAACATGCTTATCTTGTATTAGCTAAAAATAACAATTTTTCCCGAATTTCATATGTAACATACATGAAAAATTGTGAGGGTATGACTTCAGCAACTTGCTCATTTGAATGTTCGTAAGGAGTGGTGAAGAAATGTTCTAAAAAATGTGAAACTTCAAAATGTCATACGTCCCATACTTCTTATCCGATTTTTGTACCGTTCTGTAGGGAGTATTATTTTCTCTTCCTTTTGAAGTTTATCTATTTTTGGGGTGGATTTCTTTTTTAAGGAAGAAAATGTCGACTAGCCTTTACACACATCAAGCACTAGTAATATCACACGCAGAGATAATTTGTTGAATGCTTAAACTGCCTTGAAAAAAAAAAGCTGATAAAATCGAGATTAATCATTTCAACAAAATTCAAATATAGCGCTATGTTTACTTTCTAACTTGAATAGAATATACGCTGTGATCATGGGAATATGTATGTATTCTATTTATGCGGTAGGAAAAAGCCGATAGTTAGCCATAGGTTACATCAAGACAAATCAATTGATTTACTACAATAGGGAATGTTTCACACGTGTGAAGACGACTCTGTACTTTCACTTTGTTCCAGACATGAAACCTACCTCGAAGACAGGGTGCAGAGACGTTCCACGTGTTATCCTTGTTGCTTCTCGGGGTCACTGACATGATGGAAATAACCGTTCAGCAGAGAGCAGTTACGCAAAATGGCTTTCCGTGATGTGGATCGATCAAGATACTTTACAGAATGACTTTTGCATAGGTTCTCTTAAATCTTGTTGTCAATTATCTGCAGACATTTGAAATGGTTGAGTTCTTCGTGAGTAGCTTTTTGTCAATCGAAGAAAGTGATGTACTAATTTTGTAGAAGATTTAAGTTGACTTGACACAATAGACAAATAAAGTCAAGAATGTGCCTATAACCCTAAATAAGCAACAAAGAAAACACAGAAATCAACATGTTAAGAAAATCTACATGCAAATGTCCATTCAGTATATGCAGCAGTACAATATTTGCGTCTTAGAACAAGACGCCTGCACGTTGAAAATTTGACATATTAGTGGCTAATTCCCCCGTTGAATTGGCGGGAAGTGGGTTCTTGTGCCCATTTCCACTGCAACAATAGCTTGCCTTGCTTCACAGCAAACAAAAGTCATCTACCGAAAACAGTTGTATCGTATGACTAATGAAGTGGGTTGGTTTTCAAGTTCGAAACAAGCAGCCGGTCTATATTCCACCAGTCACGGTATTAACCTGGCACAACTGTGGGGGCCCAATGTTAATGACTTTGGTTGACTTTTACCCTTGAAATACGGATTTGGTAGCCATGAATCGCGATAGGTGGTGGCGCTGGCTGCCTATCCGTCCATACAGCTGCGTAAAACATCACAGAATGTGTCCAACGGCGTCTTAAAAACACCGCCAGGGTTCGCCGGGAGATTACTTTCCAGTGCGAAAACAAAATTTTCAAGTTTTCATCTTCGCCGATTTTAGCTTGAGCTAGGACCGTGTATATACGTGTTTTGAATTCTTAACGCAGCGCAGTGATACGGTGGCATTATGCGGATATGATGGCTGATGTAAACAAATTAGCGTCAAGGAGTCTACAAGTTTTGTCAGAGCGACCTTTCGATGGTTAAGATTTGGGTATATGTAGTAGCGCGTCGTCGGGTTACCCTTGAGCGCAAAACCAGACAGACAGTTGAATGGCCTTCGCGATGGCATAGCCTTCGTGACCTGAAGGCAAAGGTGTTGCTGCTCCGGAGACTTTCTGAACATCTTCTCTAAAAAGAGAGATAGATAATGTTGAATAAGTAATCCATTCACAAGGAATTGTCAGACATGTTATCTCAAATTAGTCTTGTCAACCCCCATATCGTCTTGCAAGTGTATACCCACGAGGCTCTTTTTTTTACAGTGTTCTTCACCCCGGGGTTCAAAAACCTTCTCTGCAACCCTGTTTGTTCTCCACACCAACGTTTGAGTGCTTTTGGCGGATGGTGAATAATAATGATAAATTGTGGGTTTTTTTTTTTTTTTTTTTTTTTTTGCCAGGTATTCATAAGATTGCAGCCTGCGTTTTCGAGCCACCCAGATCTTCTTGTATCATTGTTCTGGTTTAATTGCTATTGTAGTGGTACGTTGTCCTGTTGGCTCACCTGTCCAATGGTTCTAAAATGCACAGAAGCTTCAGTATTTAGGGGTCTCGATTTTGGATGAAGCCATGTAGATATCAGTCCACGTAGGTTTGAAAGATCCAAGCCACAGATTTCCAAATTATCGATGACGAGAAAACAACGAAGTAGTAATGTCGTCTGGTCTTCAGACTTGTCTTCTTTATGTTTGCTTTTGTATCATGATTAGGGGGTTTCTTTACTTTTACCACATTACCAGCAGACGGCGACCGAACAACCAGACAACAGACATTGCTTCATTTTTTTTTTTCGGGTGGCGGGAAAGTGTCGGTGGGCTTGTATAATCAGTCACCAGCGAATGGGATCCGGTCTCCGTCCAGGCAGCGAACTGAAGGTTGACCCTGTTCGTATTGTCGCCCACCGTAAGTGCCCTGATTGTCGGGGAGGAGCAATAGCACTATAACGAGAAACCCGAGTTGAAGTTCAATGCCATATGACTGCACGCGCGTTTAGCCTCGTCCGGAAGACACGAGTTGAATTCTTGGATCTCGTACACCCACATACGAGTACACGTTTGTTCTTGCCCAAACTGCGCGCGTTGGGCTCCGATGACTTCTTGTGTGTGTGTTTTCCCCCTTTGAGACATTAGCGAGCGCTGTAATAAGCTAACGACTAGACTACCATTGGTTGAAATGAAACTACCATTGGTTGAAATGAAAGAATAAGACTTTTGGCATATTTGAAGTCTTCAATACAACTAAATTATACATCTTTTCTATGACAATGATCAAAGAGCAAAAATTTAGCCTTCTTAAAAATTTCTTTGTGTGTGTGTGTGTGTGTGTTTGTGTGTGTATTTATAATGGCAGCGCATTTATTTCACGATGTGGAGTTGGTACCTATACGACTGTTCTAAACTGTCTCCTATTTCAAAATTTCCCTGTACTTTCTGTTTATATCGGGACAGTAAAGATATTTCAGAGCCAAAATATGTCACTGAAGTGTCTACTTAAAGATAGCTCACTTCAACATATTTACCTTGCTTAGTTCTTATCTATGAATGAAGGGATGAGGTTTGCGCATTAGACTTCCCTTGTAACTACTCATCACCCCGAGTCGTCAACACCTACCTTATAATGAGTGTTTTATGGCGGTTGTAAGAGAGTGAAGTGCATGTTGGGTATCTTGCCCCGAGGACAATCTCTTTGGTCCTTCCTGCCTTATTCAAGATATGGCGCGTGGTTGAAGAGTTTAACAGGTTGATATATATTAAGTCGTGTGTGGTAGCAGGTTTTGACTGAGCATGCGTTTACATGTTCCAAAAAAGCTTCAACATTCTTTTTTTTTTCTCCTACGATCAAAATCCTGCTGTGAGGAACGGGAATGTATTAACGCACCCCTCTTCGTGAGCGCCGCGGGTCGTCAAAACCTGGCAAGGCAAGAGGATTCTGCTCCTAGCTCGAGCTGCCCGTAAGGACATTCACAGATGCAAGTGAGAATTAAGTTAGTACACCGGGGGGTAAAGGCGTTTGCCAACTCCACCATCGGAAATGGTCTGAGCAGAGACGTGTACGCCAGTGTCAGTTCACAATGCGCACTATTGTGTCATCACCCAAGCAGGATTCGCTCCTTGTAACTCGATGACAGGCGGGTAAAATGTTGCGCCGCTGTCCGAAGTGTAGAGGGACGGCAGAAATTAGCACCGCAACACTTCCTCATATCAACAAAAAGATAATTACGCTTAGTATGTCTCTTGAATGTGTGTGTGTGTGTGTGTGTGTGTGTGTGTGTGTTTAAGCGCATAATATGCCTGTATGTGCGTGGAGGATAGAGATTAAGTCTGTCATTGTTAATGGCTAACTTTCTGCATCCACTATCTGTGGCATGTTGCAATTGCGTTCCTAAAAGGGTTAACGAACAAAGCAGTCTCAACATTGTTCAATTCATTACTCGTACCCTAAAGGCAGGACGATTGCAGTATGATTGTAGTTGTAAAACACACACACACACACACACACACACACACACACACACACACACATGTAGGCGCCACTCATATTCTTTTCAGCAATCGTTCCATATGTGGTCAAGACACAGGTACGGAGGACAATAAACTTTGAATTGAAAAAAAAAAATGAATTGACAATCACAAAATTAAATGGATTAAAAGATGACGGGGCAGAAAACGCCACTAACTGTAACCAAATTAAAGGTTCAAGGGTCCAATTGAGGTTGATCCTGAAAAATACTCGCTATTGGAAATCAACCATGTAATGCAATGAACGGCACGTTTTGTTTAATAGAAAGTATTATAATTTACGATAATAATATCACACATAATATACACACATAGTTACACATACACTTGTACACTACCTAAGTGTAATAATTACCGTATCGTTATTAGAGGTCAAATTATGATAATGTATCATGTTGCATTATATGTCGCTTTTAGCTTTCTATAGGCCCGTGACAGATATAACATACATACACACATACACACAAAAACTGCCATGTCTGACACGTCGGAGCAAGGACAAAAATATTTTGCATGCAAAGAGAAAAATCAAGACTGGATGTTGTTTTGTAATGGCGCAGACCTAAACAGGAAAAATGTTAGCTAAGCAATCGACACGGCGAGCTTCAAAGCCTCAACCTAAAGTAGATGAATTCATAACAGAAGCATTGCAGTAGATTTTTGATGAGGGAAAAAAGTCGTTGACATAATATGTTGCTAGCGTTGATTATCTGTACTACTTTTTTTTCCAAATTGAAGTAAGCAGCATGAAAAAAGCTGGAATCGTGCGGGATTCCGAGAAAATGAATGAAACAGTAAAAACAAATATTAGTAAAATAACCTTCGCAATGAACAAACTAAAAACGAAAACATGTCCATTACATCTTTTTAATAATTATAGAAAAAAAGGATGACATTGGTTGAAATATTTTGTTATGTCATCGACCATTCTAAGATGGTCCAAAGCATAAGGACGCTTTCTGAACGTAATCATCTTCAAAAGAACATTTTTTACATCAATGATAAGAATACAAATGCATCAATATCCCGGACAGATGCATCGATATATGTCCTTGTTAACATGTGAAAATATAAGGAATATCTTTACAATATTTGAGGTATAAAACTTCCCAAAAGTTTTTTTTTTTCATTTCTCCATCCCAGAACAGAGGGTAGTAAGCTGTTCGATTGAAAGTAGAAATCAGGTAAAAGAAAATAATAAACATCAAAAGAACAGGTGCAGATGCTTCGACGGTGGTATCATTATCACCAGAACGTTCCTTCTCAAGTTCTTTCTTATCTGATTCCACATTTGTTGTCATGACATGTATCCAACTTATCTCTTTTTCATTCTCCCTCAGTCTTCATTCTTCGATGTTATACTTGCGCTGATTTTTTTTTCTCGTTAAGCGATATTTTTTTTCCGATGAATTATACACATAGTTATAAAAGATATTCTAAAATCGACTCGCAATTTCCGTGAGAAATGTCCAGCAAGCCTGAAAATTCACACAAAAAACCTGATATGCATTTCAAGAATTAAATCATCAGAGTTACCGTACCATCCCTACGTCGGCTACCATGAGACGGTAGAATGTCTATACATTTAAACTGAATTGCTTTATGGACAGCTGATGGATTTCACAAATTTCATTGGAAATTGGCTATAAGATGCGAAAGCTGCGGAATTTTTAGTTTCTCTTACACTGTGTTGATCTCTCGACACTTTGCTGGTGGTTATAATCACTTATGTAAGCTACGTCACATAATGATATCAACTAATCATGCCACTTGACCTGAATATAAAACTTTGTTCAGTGATTTTTTTTTGGTAACGAAACAATTTGACATGCATCGCGTCCATTGCATCATAAAGCACAGATTTGTTAACCAGTGGCTTGAAAATTAACTAAATTCTTACTTCTGCTTAATACATTTGTGTACAGACCAGAAAGGTGTGAGGCAAGGATGTTTTCACTTGATAGAATTAGCATCATGGTTATAAACTTTATCTTTTCTTCATGAAAAACAAATAAAGTAATCAATAGGTAACTTCATTTCCATCATTATTTTAGTTTTTTTATGGAGTGATTTTATCTTAAATGCTCCATAATACATTTACCGGCCTGCGAGTTGGCGGTAATTCTAAAATTGACTATGGATCTTTATTGTTGGTTCATATCTTATATACGGGAAATATTATGGTTGACGTAAATATGATTTCATTTCAGGGAGTTTCAGTTTGTGTCTAACATGACAGGATAAGACTACTTACAGTTATTCTGCATCATATATCTATTTCATTATTGCCCCCTTTCAATATCACAATGGACTTCTTTATTTTTTAACAGACAGGATCATTGAACATGTTTAATAGAATAACCACTATCTCATCACACATTTAAACATTTATTTACTTGCTTTCGGTCCTAAGGAAATTTTCCACATCATTTACTCAGATTTGCTTCAGAATCCTTTGAACGAACAAACGTGGAAACACGTCAAAGCTTGGGCCCTTTTCACTGATAATACAAGATGGAATGATGTCCCCATTCTTCTAATCGCAGGTGGGAAAGATCAAATCTAGGGGATACGAAAGAAGGTTACGGTTTTTGATGAATGGCATGATAAGCTATCAATGACAATTGCTGTGATAAGATTTGAGATTTTAAAAAAGGGAGAGAGAAAAAAACAGTATGATTTTGCCAAACATGAGGAATACAATGGTAGAACAAACGCCGGACAAGAAGACATTTGCGAACACCAAATCATATATAAAAGACATTGTTGTTTTGTTTTATTTCTTTACATATAACACTTTCATGGAAACGAAATTAAAGTGTGTGATTCATTGAACTGAATTGGAAAAAGAGCTGAAATTTTCTACTTTTTGTCAATTCAATTATACTTTATTTCCTTCAAACAAAATGAAACACAAAGTAATAAAAGTAATACATAATACAACGGGTATGTTTGTAAATTCATGTTGTTGAATACTTTAAAAGAAGTACAAATTATAAAGTCATTAAGTCATTCTGGAGACCATTAAGCAGAGAAAATGCTCATTCAATGAACAGTGATAGTTTCAATTTAATCTTGCTTTACTTCTTCAATTGTACGAATGAAATGATCATGACAAAATCAACAAAGTTCACATCAAACCATAAACAAGAGTAATTAAAGAGTACTTAAAAGAAATGGATATGATTACGCGTAAGTTCAAGATACCTTATTGCCCAGAGGCTGTCGTCCCAGTCAAGGAAGCTTCTCTCATCGACAAAATTATACAAATAATTCATTCAACAATATTGATTGACAAATGTACCCACTGTATTACGTATTGCTTTTTAGTTTGATGGAAATAACGTATAATTGGATTAAAAAAACACTCATTGATTATTTCATTTATGTCTTGTCCGCCTTGGACTACGTAACAGAACATTGTCGGATTTTCGGAGCTTGGGTATTTGTTACAAATTTCAATTCAATTCAATTCATTTATTTCCATTTTTTCCAGCAAAACGTAACACAGAATAAATCAAGAATTATAACATGAGGCATACAATCAACTGTGCAAAAGATATATACTAGTTAATAAATAAAGATATACATGCATACCGGCAAAATACAAAGTTATGTTTAGAGAAATAAGAATTGAGAGGTCCCTTTACAAATTTAATTTATAGAGGGACCTCTCAATTCTTTTTTTCTTTAATATACAAAGTTATGTTTATATAGAAAAAAAGAATTGAGAGGTCCCTCTACAAAATTCATTTGTAGAGGGAGACAAATTGCAAATTGCACACCTCGACACGTTACTACCTATGACAAAATGTTGATTTGGATACAATCAATACTAAGTACTACAAAAGCACAACTGTGCATATTATCTTATTTAATTCAGTTTCAGTTATGCGGCATTATCCTTTATAACCTACATAATATATGGGCATGTCTTAAACATCATTCTCTCTCAAGGAAGCTACTCGATTCTTCCTTTATTGCAGCCTTATCCGAGGGTCCAACAACCAAGTAGACACTTTCATCTGCAATGGGAAAAAATTGCTTTGTTTGATTTGGTTTTCAAGTCAAAGGCGAAAAAGGCCTCGTCACACTAACGGCACGGTAACGGTAACGGTCCGGTTTGTTGCTAAGTTGCTCCAAAAGGAACAATGTCTGATTCTGTTTAAAAAATAATAATATTAATGATTCCGTACAAAATCACCCAAACTTTTATTTTTATGTCAAAATGAGGAGCAAAAATCACCAGTTGAAGATCACCAAGGAAGGAATATTGTAACAGAACCAGAGATGGTTCCTTTTGGCTCACCATAGCAAAAAGCCGGACCGTTGCCTTTACCGTGCTTGGTGTGGCGAGGCCTTCAGCCTTCTCGGCCTTTCGGTGAAGATCAAGTGAAGTATCATATGTATACAGCTACGTTATGCTCACCTTCTCCACAAAAAGAGAAATTTTAATCAACACTCAACATGACATTTTTTCCCCAACTGCGACGCTATCACGGCATTGTTCTCTCCCCTATTCGATTACCGCGTCAATTGAAATTGGTCCAAAACCTTTAAGGTTTGACCTCAAATAACCTTCCGCCCCATTTCGGCCATCCAGCAAGAAGCCACTGTAGCGTTCTGTGAATAAAGCAATTTGTCTTTAGCTGTTTCGCCAATCACATTTCGTTACTATAGTATTCGCTGAAATACGCTCTCCAGAATACGTACAGACACGGTGAGTTATATTTTGTACTGACGAGAATATAACGAAAACTTAACTCATCACATACTGGAGACATAGAAATAATAACAATAGCTTTTATTCGTGTAATCAAAACAAGAAACCAGCTTTAAATCTATCGTTATCTAGCAAAAAGCTAAACCTATAGAATTTTCAAGCGACATGTTCAGATTCAAGTTTCTTATTTTTGGAGTTTAGCATCATTAAAAGAATATATAGAATCAAAGGGGAAAAATAGATGATGACAAGGACTGCAGAATGAGTATTGATCGGGAATGATAGTATGGAGGGATCAACTTATTCGTAAAATCATTTGTTTGAAACTACAAAGGCTTTATCGCACCTATAATTGTGAACCGTAGACAATAACAGCAACAGAATTATGAACGGAGCATGATGGAGTACAGAACATCGGTATGATGTCTAATTATTCTCTCATGAAGTCCAGGTAAAGAGTCAAATGATATAGTTTTGGTGTTGTTTGTTTGTGTGGAGGGGGAGGTCGGTTAGAATAGTGATTTTATAAATCACACACACTAGTTGTTGATGTCACAATTTGCTATATAATTTGCAATAAATTGTTAATCAATCAAATCAAATTTGACTTTGTCATGTAGTACGTCATTACATTGCGATTAACTTTTTTGTTTTACCACATACCTATTTTGGCTGTTACGTACACTTTGAAGAAATGCCTTTATATCAACCTTAAGAGATTCAAAAACCTGATATTCTTTATTAAACATTTTGCACATTGATACTCTCGTTCTAATGTCGAGTCTTTGCAGCGGCATTTTTTGTTCTTTTTTTTTTTGAGGGGGGAGAGGGAAAAAGATGTAAGTTTCTTGCTTCGAGAATGCCAACCCTGTCCTGCCTGTAGGGGCCAGGAGTGGATTAAAATCAACACTCGACACCGAAGCAAAAGTTCACCCAAAGTACATGGGAGTTTCGAATGAACAACCTGCTGGAAGCGAAGGGTCGGGACCGGCTCGACTTTCCCCGTCAGCATGGTATGGCTGGCATGGAGACGAGCTGTAGCATTTTGCAACCCCATCAGAGCAATAAGAGAGAGAGAGAGAGAGAGAGGGGGGGTGGGGGTGGGGGAAGGGACATGACGGACAATCCAGGCAGACAGCCGATTTTGTCGCATTGAAATCAATTTCAAAGATTTCCCTCTTCTTCTCTGCCCTCAGCAATTCAAGAGATTATCGCTTACGCAAATCAGAAGGTTCCATACACTTTCGCGCCATATTCTTTATTTTTTTTCCTTTACCCCAAGACTGATATTTGTATCTGAGATTGGGTTGTACTGGGATTTTGGGGAGATGTATTCATACTTTCGCAGCTTCAGGGAACCCGCAGCTTTTTCCAGGTAAATTTCCAACAATAATAACCCCAGTTAGATCATTTTAATGCAGTTTCATCCAAGAAATAGGAGAGACAAGAAAATGTATAATATAATTAAACTTTCTTTGTATCGCATAATCAATAATTACTGGGATTGAATGTCGCGTTTTGGTAAATAATTCTACATTTTGATAGTGAAAAACATTAACTCATGTCGATGTGCAATGAGCATGACTCATGAAAAGCTTTGCAAAGATTAAAAGGAATGGAATAGTATTGGTTGAGGTGAGGATTAAGCTTTTAACTTTTTGTGAGATACTTAGAAATCACTTTATGAAATGGTCCAGAGCATACAATTCCAAGAGAAATTCAAAGTTTATCTGATGAAAATTGGTTTTGAAATGGCTCAGACATCCAAAACCAAAGTAAAACAAAGCGATCCTAAGAAAAGGTGGGTACCACCTTTTATTAGGATCACTTTGTTTTGGATATCTCAGCCATTTCAAATCCAATTTTCATCAAATAAACTTTGAATTCCTCTTAGAATTTTTAGAATGATAAGAGGTTTTTCAATATCTCAAAACTCACCATCAATAACGTTGAAAACCCAAAGCCCCATGTCAACCGTAACTGTCCCATCCGTTTAAGCCAAAATCTGAATGTTCTACTGTATACTGCAATTCCTCTTACCTCTTCAATTTGTGTCTAAGAATGTCACGAACTTAACATTGCCATCACGTGACCCCTGTGCCTTAATGATTGTTACGATTTTAATTGGTCTTCTCTATTCTATTTGACTTCTATTTCAGTATTTCAGATAAACAATGACATCCTGTTTGGGCAAATTATGATCAAGGCGGCAATGGCCCTTACCTTCCAAAAACGGAGGAAACGCTTGCTTTAATGCTATCCTTAATATTTGTTCTTGCTAAATAACGGGAATAAGTGTTGTATAAGACAGGGCATAAACACGTATACTCATGTCTGTGTGCCGTATACAGGTCATGTTTTAGATTTGTTATCCTACGTTGCCCCTCTGTCGCAGTCTTGGAAAGTACCAATAAAGAGACCAAAAGACACACTGATTCAACAGCCTACTAAAGGCAGATGACTGGTCTTAGGATACAATGAATAAGACAATACAAGAAAAAATTCAGAGAAGACAATATATGTCAGTATTGCACAATAGACAGTAATGGAGGTTTAATTTCTCCTTACGTCTATAGTGCGCACATAACTATGATTTTAAAAAAAGAATACCCTATTTAGGTGTCAATTTCCTTCGAACTGGTGCGTGGAGTTTGGGAGCTTATACCATTAACAAACGTTACAGGGAAAATCAAAATCCCTCTCTCCTCTCCCTCCCTCTTTAATCGCTAACGGTGAAGAGAATTCACTCTTTTCCAGACCAAACAAGGCGGAGCTATAACAATACCAAAAAACGTCGACCCAAAAGTCTGGAAGCTCCTTCTGTAAACGATTGTAGCTCCAACCAAAATACAGTAACAGAAACCGCGTCGGTTTGAATTATGGAACGTGACCTACATAAGCGTACAAAGGTATGGCCGAGACCGAGAGTAATTTCTTTTCCCACCGAAAAAACGGTATCCATGGTAACAGAGGCGAGGTTGTAGAATAAGACGCTGTCATATAACTTTCAATACCCAAATTCTCTCACAGAAACTCTGCCCACCAGATAGTTACAGGTAAAGTACCCCTTCAAAGCTAACATACTAACCTCTTGCTCCTAACCCTCCGCCATTCCCATCCCCCTCCCCCCCCCCCCCCACCCCGAAAAAAAGAAAGTACTCTGCAAATCTTCTGCAAACCGTTTATTTATTCAACTTTGAGAGTACTTTGGGGAAATTTCTTTGTCAAGGCTGGTCTGCGTCGTTCAGGCACTCTCATATATTTGACCTTCTTTCACCTTGGAATAAGAGCGATATCTCAAGCGTTTCGATCAAAACACACGAATCGACGTTAGCCCTACGGAAGTGCTCGTAAATACAAATATGCTCTACAAAACACTCTCCTTCGGTCTATATCTTTCACTGCCTGATTGCCCATACGTACTCTTCCGATTAGCCGTAGAGCCGAATACACGAAATGGAAGACCATTGCAAACACGTAGGCCACCATAGCCCTTGAGTTTAATTGTTTGATTAGGGATATTTTTAAAGAAAAAATAATATCTCATTAACACGGAAAAGTCTCAATTTACGGGGATGATGAAGACGGGCTTTTAACGAAGCCGACCAGTTCCACCTAACCATTCCCAATGTTAGATAAGCGGTGAAATTCAGAAGAAGTCTTGCTAATGATAGCACGATGATCATAGACAACAAAATGACCTATTTACTCTATATTGGTTAAACAGGTAGATATGAGGCTCTCGGCTTAAAATAACATAAAAGGAAATCCATACAGCTTTATTGTATGTACGTGAGGGGGTGATGATTACTCCATGAAAAGAGCTCGCTGTCTATCTAGAAGCCAAAATATAAACCGGCAGAGAAAGAGAGAACAGTCATGGTGAAAAGCAACTGGTAGAGTTGGTGCATGGATGGTGACTTTGACGGGTGGTAGAAACCCCACCCCTTCTCCTGTAGCTTGTCCTGGCCGTAACACAATCCAACGCAAGCCCGAGGTATAAAGCGTTCCTTCAACTCCATTGAACTCGATGAAAGAAGATTAAAAGTACAAATGTAAAGTTCAAGGTACCCCGTAGTCTATTCCATTGCACCGTGGATAAACAAAGATTTACTTTGCTCCAGTTGCTGTGTGCGTCTCTAAGGGGTAGCGAGTGTCCACTAACTGCCTAATAAGCGCCAATCAAAGATATTTTTGTGGTACGTGCAAAAATATGTGTGAAGAAGATATGGACACGTTTTATACCTGGCAGAGTTTAACGCGCAGCGCCGGAATGGTTTTGCCTGGAGTTGATTTACTGCCATGATTTCAGTCAATCTAGAATTTTCTGTCAGATTCATAGTAACTTCGCTGTCAAGTTTTCAAAGAGTACAACATTAGTGCTTTCAAAATCACGAGGATTTACAATTATTATCAAAAGTAATTCAAATTAATTTGAGCAAATAGACAAACGTTTTGTTCAGTATGTTAGCTTTCAGATATACTGCGAAGGTGAGGACTTTTTGACGGTGAGTGTTAACAGGTCCATGCATCACTCAGCTTCCCTTAATTTGGCGTATATGCTACATAACAACTTACCTCTGTTTTTGTACATAAAACAAAAGCTATAATATTTGTCACTAACGTTGCGGCTAGCAATGTGAATGCATTTTCAACGTCATTTTCTTGGTAATTATGACACAACATGATATACGTCATGCCCAGGTCAATCCATACAAACAGAGAATGCAATGTAGTAAAAAGAAGAGGAAAAAAATCAATGTTTCTCCGATTGCAGATAGTTTATGCACTTACGGAAATTGTTGGGATACGCCAACCATTATTGTGTCGAGTTATGGGTTATCAATGGAAGTGTTTTAATTGTTTAGTTCTTCCTCGTTGTAAGTGATTGTATTTACTTACTTACTTGGACGACTTAAAAAGTGAGAGAACATGGAGAGAGAAAAACAGAAAATTGCAACTGCCAAAATGTGACAAAGACTTCATCCGAAATAGAACCCATAGCAGGAAAGAGGAGTCTTTCAGCATAATCAAATAAGACATTTCCACAAGAACAACAACAACAACAACAACAACAACAACAACAACAAATGTGCCAAAAATATATGAACAATTTAAGAACGAGAAACGAGAATACTAGATATGAAACTGACAATACATAATACAAACTTTCGCTTTAGATACATTGGCAGAGATAGAGCAAAAAATTGCACCGGTGAAACTCGGTAGGTCAAGTCAAGAAGGTGCCAGTAGCTGGGTAAATTTTGCTTCAGCCTACACTAAAATACTCTCACTCTCTATCCTTTTCTATGCAGTTTTTATATTTTTTGTTATCATATTTCCCTCTTTCTTCCACAAACCTTTGAGCAAATTAAGCTCACAAGCTACTTCAACTAAATCTGCAGATGTTTGCGCGCTTTCAACGCCTTGGTGACAGCACCAGTTAACGCCACATTTCATTGGGTGATTTCGATGACATTAAAATCTAACAGGCCGTGAAAATAGTAACAAAACGATTGTCCATATCGACAGGATTCCATATTTATTTACTCATTCACACTGCGCGATTCTTGACTGGCATAATATCACTGTGTATGTTTATAGCATGAATTAATTTGTTTTGCAGTTAGGCAGTCGAAATGCAACGTTCAGGAAAAAAAACGGTACCATGGAATTAACAATGTATAAATATACTGTTCTCTTCCAAGGTTGACTTGAATTTTAACCATACATGAATAAATTTCACAGGTTTTGGTATGATAACTGTAATTTCAATTTATCACTGCACGCTTGTTGGATTTCAGCTGAAGGGTAATACAATGGTGGTTCCAGCGAGGACTTCACCGGGCGCACGCCCCCCCCCCTTTATTTTTTGTTGAAACAAAAGAAATAAAAAAAAGGAAAAAATGGGGGAGGGGTGCGTGCGCCCCCCCTTTAATTTTGTAAACGCGCCCCCTTTTTGCGGAATTCCTGGATCCGCCCCCGTAATACATGTTCTCTGTCTGTGTCTTCTGTTCAAATGCGCAAATATGGCTGGGGTTTTTTTCAATCTATGGTATTGCAAATTTTATATCTCCTGTCCATAAGAGGTAAACAATAATCGTCTTGATCCTCTTGACATGACAGGATTATTATTGAGATTAGGGCTGATTTAAGCGTTTATTTAGCAACCTTCAACAAGGAGTAACATCTCCATTAACGTTAAACAACCAACTGTTATTTGATTTCATGGCTTGTTGATCTTGTACTTAGAATTTGTTAGCAGCTGTACATGAGCTTCACCAATAGGTAAACACACATACAGGGAACACACACACAGACACACACACACACACACATATAAATATATATATATATGTGTGTGTGTGTGTGTGTGTGTGACCCTGCACCACAAAACACACAAAAAGTCGCCAGACATGGATTTCTAGTTTAGGGCAGATTCTGAAAGAGCAGACTCTAAGCTTTACAATGATGTATAACTCAATTCAAATGGATTCTCCTAACCTATAAAAAATATTGGAAAGAAAGCGCACACTCTGGAAAAGTTTGAACTGAGAAAAGAGGCTGTGAAGTACAGGGTCTATTCAAGTGCCTAATCTTTACTAAGCCGTGCTACCCGTGCCATGAATGGGACAAAAACCTTGATGTAAACCAGTGTAGCAACAACAATGAAGGGATCATCAAATTAAGCTGAAATTAAGCATGCTTGATTAACACATTCTGTTCATAATACATGTCAACTTTCAAAGCAGTAGCATCCTCGCTTCAAAAGTTATTAGAGTTAAAAGTAAAGAGTGTGCAAAGGATTTTCAAGAAATTAAAAGGGGCCTCTAAGAAAAAACTGATCACACTACTTTACCAAAAAAAAAAAAAAGGGGGACTGTAGAAAAACTGCTGAAAACCCACTTTCCCATTCAATTTATGATCCCAAATTTAGGGATAATGTAGAAGAAGAATAGCTCTTTCAGAAAATATGGAAAACTCAAAACAGACTCGGTTGACCTGTTTCACCTTTCTTGAGTCCTCACATGAAATCAAGGGGTGCGACTTTTTGTTTGTTTTGTGATGCACGGTCACACACACAGACACACACGCACACACACACACACACACACACACACACACATATATATATATATATATATATATATATACACTCAGCAAAAAAAAAGTAAACACTTGTTTGAGTTCATAATTTTCATAGAAGATTTTGATGAAAATATCAAAGGTAATTTAATTGGCTATCAACCTAGTAGGTGAATATATTGGAAAACTTTACGCATGAGTTGACACATTTGTTTTTGTAATCCAAGGAAAAAAGTAAAAATGGCAAAAATTGACATAATTATTGTCTTTCATTTGCAAATGCCCTTTAAGATAACAATAACAAAAGACCAGTTTAACACAATGAAAGACATGAAGGAAATAGCAAAAATAAGTTTTCGTTCTCTTTATCTCTTTATAACCTCAAACAAAATCAAAGTGGGAAACTTAAGGGGGGGGGAATAAAACATTTTCTGTCAACTCAAACTTCAAATGGCATAGGGAGTAAGGGCAAAAAGATTATTAAATGAACACAATATCTTTATTTCATTCATTCATTTAAGTAATTTCAGAATTCATGAGACAAATTCAAAAACCAAATGTAATTTACAATTTTCCTAATTTGAGAAATCAATTCAAAATCCTGCCATTTTTTGCTAATATTGCTTCTTCTCACATTTCATTTGAATTTGGATTTGAAAAAAAAGCTTCATTTTCCTCTATTATTTTTAGCCTTTCAACTTTCAACTTTCAACTTTATTTTCATTTCCATTAAATAAACAGGGAAAATTATATACGATGCATTGACAACATATTTGTAATAATAATATTAATTAATGATCTATTGGGCTTCAAAGATATTACAGGGATCATAGGTATATTTTTGCAACTGAATTCATGTTTTGTATTGTGTTAAATTTGTCTTTTGTTCTTATTGTTACGTGGAAGAGCATTTTACGCATGAATGACAACTTGTTCATTTTTTTTTGCAATTTTTACTTTTGTGCCTTGGAAGAGAAAAACAAAAGTGTTCACTCATGCGAAAAGTTTCCCTTTTAATTGACTTACCAAGTTGATAGTAAATTAAATTACCTTTCATATGGTATATAATACATTAACATTTAGCCAAAAATTCTATGAGAAATATAAACTTGAAATAAGTGTTTACTTTCTCTTTTTCTTTTTCTTTTTTTGCCTAGTGTATATATACATACACATGTTGAGATTTTACGTATTGGCTCCACAAAGAAATAAAAATAAACTGGAAATGCAATTTTTGCCAATAAATTATGTTAAAATTATGTCAAATTTCGGCGTCCCATGCCTTCTTCAGGAGTCTTGGCAATTATCGTATAAAAACAAAGCAATAATTGAATATTGTCTAAGAATGTACACTTTACATGTTCAATTTTTAATTTGTTTTGATACCGTTATTGTCAAGACTTGTGGAAAAAGCGTGAGAGGAAGAGATTTGAGTCATATAAACGTAATAGAATTCATTGACCAAAAACGTATTAGCAGTTTGCTTGTATTTATATTATATATATATATATATATATAATCACACACAGTATTTACATGAACAAAAGCGTAAAGCGCTTCTCTCCTCTGCAGCAAATGTCTTTGAGTAACTCAGGGCTTCCCTTGGATTGTCGAGTAGTACAAGTCTCCTGTCTGTGCACTAATGACATAGGCCTCATTTGACCTACTTATGACAAACTGACTATGCTGGAAATCATACGCGTTCTATCTCACTCTTCAGATTTTTGGAATTACCATGCCATTGTTTCTATAAGGGTGACGAATCTCGCACCATGGCGAAATGGAATGGAAACGAAATTGAATCGAATGCCCAGCCAGGCAGCTGTACACGTGATCTGCCAAATGAAGTTGACAAGCGGAAATTAGAACACTGATCTCACACCGAAAGGAGAGGAATGGGGTCCATGGTGGGCGCAGACGATCGAGGGGTGAAGACTGAAATCTACGGCTTTACCGCTGCGCGCGTAACAAATACTTCGGCCGGAAGTTCAGCTCACTTCAGTTCAGTTTAGTTTTATTTCTGCATTGCACTGTCAACACAGTGATACAAAATCTGAGGGAGGTGTCGGCACACACACACACACACACACACGCACACACACACACACACACACACACACACACACACACACACATGCATAATTAACATACATTATCATGCGATACATGCGTAAGAAAATGTTTGAAATAAAGACATGTATAGAGTAATGGCATGTGGAACGTAAACTTCTTCAATAACTACTTGGAATCTTCCGATGTAAAAATGAGCGTGGTCTTATAGCTGACACATGTATAAAAAGATACATATGTACATCCTGAGATTGTCAGTTACAATAGATTAATAGCCGTAACATCACTTTGGTAGAGTGGATAAGACTTGACTGCCAAACGGACGTCTCGAGTTCGCATTCGCGACATCCCTGCTGGAGAGAATAGAGTGTCCCACAGTGTGAACAAGAATGTGAAACACGGTGTGAACTGTACAATGTCAACATAGTGTGAAATCTCGTCACACTGTTAAATTCGAACGTTTTAACATTGTGTACACATTGTGAAGCATTGATTCACAGTGTGAAACAGAACATTATTATGTGAACACTCTGTAACACCACACCACAGTGTGAAATCATCTTCAGACTGTTGTATTCGAGGGTTTTTCACATCGCAAAATATGTGAACAATTTGTGAACACACTGTGGGACACTGTGTACTTTCCAGTAAAGATTTTTTAACTCACAAAGTCCCTTTCAAATCATGTATTATAATGAGTAAGTGGCATTTTCGGGGTAATGATGATGTCAGGGCCTCTGGAAGAGCAATGTTAACACTGAAGCTATCATCATCATCGACGTTAATACGCGTATTTCATTACAAAACTTTGCAAAAAATGCAACGATTCAATTTGACTATATTCAAGGTCAAAATGTAGTGAAAGTGTATGGGAATCTGTACTGTCCAATCAAAGTCTCATCATGAAGTCCTTTGTCATCGAAAAATTTGGTATTATGTTATGATGTTATTGTTACGTGTCAGAATAAAACCAAGATACCCAAAGGACTTCTTCTGAAAAAAAAAAAGTAGTGCTGTTCTATTTAGCTTTTGCTTTACATTGTTTACTTGTGTGTGCCAAAATATCTGCCGGAGTACCCTTGTATCTCTCTGAGTGCAGCACGTGCTAAATTCAGCTTGACTTAGATAATATGTTCTAGGAAATACCCCAGCTATATAGTTTGTGAGTTTAACATGAATTACAACTGATTATTTTCTTCATGACAAAATTTTGAAGAAAAAAAAAACTAACTTACTGAACAAACGTGTATTTCAGTTTGGTTTATGAGAGGTAAACGAGATCAATGCCATTCAGCTTCCCACATATTCGATCATCTTTCTCAAATGGTCAGGAGTATAAAGCATCATTGATCAAACGAAACAAACAGAAATGAGGAGTGATAGCTTCATTTTGTATTTAAAAAAAATCATTTTGATTCCTGGAATGTAAAAGGTCTTAAGGATGCTTCTGACAGCCTTTTGATAGTTCCACGTAGGCTGTTTCTTGCAGCTAACGTGATTCTGCTTTTCAACCGGCGAAACCATCTTCACAGCGCTAGGAGCAACACAGGCAAACATTGTCCCTCACGTTTAAACGACCGTTGCCTTTTCTTGTGTGATGTAGTGTTATAAAACGTATAGCTGTATCGAATAGTCATGTCTCTTTAACTCCCTCTTAAACTAGTGGCAATATAGGGGCCTATAGGTTTTGACGGCGACGCACAGGCGATGTGTAAATAGAGTTTGGACTGCTTTCCGAGATGGTAATTAGTCGCAAGAATGAACGCTTCAAACATCACAATAACATTTATAGTCTTATATATTATGTTCATCACCTGGTCTTTACTAAACTGTAGGGCTCTATTTCTACATGTGGTTGAAGTAAATTTTAAAAAATACATATTTTACATGGCCTATTTGACCTCCAACTTAAACACAGATCTATCTGAATGCTCAATATACATAATTTGTATCACATACTCCATGCTTGTCTTTAGCGCAGCAGTGGCAATGTCTCTTCAACGTAATTTATAACGTTGTTTTGATTGAAACGCTTTTCTTGTCACTAAACGGCCACCGAATGTTTAGCTTAAAGAGAGGAAGATTCAACGTAGACCTTACAATGCAAAATGTGCATCTTACCAAACAAAATCTGAGAATTTCTTAGACACAAGAATTCGAGGGTCGCATTGTAAATTCACAGCGTCATAGGTTTGTCAATACACATGTACCATATTTGCCTAAATCTTTAAAAAAAAGAAAAGAAAAAATATAGTTTGATGGAGCGCAAACTGCAAAAGTATTGGTGACGAGACAAGCGTTACATTGTGTTAGAATCACGTACACTATGCCAAAGACGTTGCAAGTAAATCATTACTATGATACAAATACTGTGCATATTAATCATATCACTGCTAACAAAGTAACTTCAAATAAAATGAATTTATTTTCACATCAAGCATGAAAAACAACATTGATCATGCAATCAATGAACATAATGACAGTGTTTCCACTGTTCAAATATTACTCGATAATTTCATTCAATGGGCTTTTTGTTATATTTTTGTATGAAAAAAAGTAATGTAGAAATAAAATGAAATGGAATGAAATAAACTAAAATGACAGGTGATATAGCACAAAACCACATAATAGAGGCTTGTTCATAGTGATCCCCCTAAATAATAATAAGAAACACGGACTTGATTTACAAAGAAACATCATCAGTGTAAACCACGCTGAAACATACATACTAATGATTTCAATTTCAATTTCAATTTATTTTCGTATTTCTCGATGGAAAATACATGGTATATAACAAAATATAATACAGAATGTCCAGCTTGGATATATACATGAAGAAATAGGAATACAAAAGTAATACATAACGGTCGATGTGTCATTTTCAATCAAAGTAAAGGATGCGAAGAGAAATACGATGGAACCTACTAAAAAGCAAAGCTTGTTGAGTGTAGGTCTCAACAAAAGCCTAGTGAGGGGAACAGGATGAGGAGCACGGGTACAATTAAGACCAAAAGTAAGGATAAACAAAAGAGAATGACTATTACTCGGGGCTCAGAAGATTCTTCTCACATGTATTTATGTGTGTGATAAAATGAGAACAAGTAACCACATGCTGCACACTATAGCAGTTGCTCTAAAAGCAATTTTGACATGGGAGTGATAATGACGTGAATACTATATAATTTTAGGGTTTAAACATTTCGGCTTCCATAGACACGGGGAAAGATTTGAAAAAATGGAGAACATGAATCAATTGCAATTCCTATATGTGATATACCAGCCAGCTGCAATGACGCATAAAAGAAAGGAAAGAAAGAAAGGAGGGGAAACTATGCGACACAACCAAGGTCTTACTAGAAGTGGAAGGAAAAACACCGATGGGAAGGAATTTGAGAGAGCATGATGAAGGGTACAGGAAAAGGAAAAGAAAGGAAATTTCTACTATATAAGTTTCAAAACTTACATTGAGTCTTCAAGTTCATCAAACAATTGTGTCTTACTTTTAATAAAGTTTCTTAAATCATGTAAAAGACTTAGTACATTTAACCGAATTTGGCAAATTATTCAGAAAATATGAACAGTATAGAATATGGAAGATTGCGACTTTGAAGTACGATTAGATGGAGTATGGCTATTTCGGGCAATGCTAGTGTTGTAATTATAAATTGAAGAGTTTAACATAAAATACTCATTAAATACTTCACGTAAGAAAAAAAAAAGTATTTCATGCGTGAGAGCTCCAATTTCCGAGGATATTAATTCATTAATTGGCAATATTTTTGTTTTTAAGTGTACTGCTGGACAATTATAAGGAGTGAGTTCATATGCTAAATGGCAAGTGTTCGTAATCTGTAACCTGCTCTATATTTTTCTTTGAAGTACCCCCCCCCCACACACACACACACAAATAGCAATAATTAAAAAGTATGAAAAAAGTAACTGATGTAACAGTTTAAGAATATTTTGAGGACAAAATTACATTGTGTTTAAAATCCGAACGCAAGATTTTACATATGATCATTAATATGATAATTCCAAGGTGGTCTAAAATACCTAAATCCTTGGTATCAAACACTTTATTCATTCTCTCAATCCCATCACATAAATCTAAGTTTGTATCATTATGGCTCCACTTCCAAATAACATATAATTCGTTTTACTAATATTCAGAATTAGTTTATTTGCTGTCATCCAGTTAATTGCTCATTACCATGATGATGTATAATGTTGGGGTCAGAACAATGCAGAAAACAAGCTTCAAATGCAAATAATATGTAATGAAGATTTCAAGTTGAATTAGGTAAATCATAATCTAGAATAGGGATCCAAGGATAGACCCCTGGGGTACTCCATGTTTAATTGCTTTAAAATTTGATGACACTCCATCTGTCACGTTTAGCAGCAGCTGTTTATGATCTGAATATATATATATATATATATATATATATATATATATATATATATCCAATATTAAGTTCTAGTAATCGATAAACAAGATATAGCTAAGTCACTATGATATTATCCATGATACTGATACAGGTACGTTTTGATAAAGACATGAGAAAATAATCATGAATCTTTAATCGGAGTTTATGAATGTAGGCTATTATTACAAGAATAAAATAATTTTTGATAAAATGATGTTTAAAGCAACATTCACCGTATAAGAGGATCAGGCTCAAACGCATTACTTATTTTCGTCTTTTATAATACTCATACAGCCATGACCATGCAATGTTGATCATTAAATGATGAAAGTAATGCTGCCCATGGCTTAATGTCGAGCCATAGGAAGAATTTTCCCCATTGTTCTTTGTTTTGAATTCTATAAAAAGTTTCCACAGATGGTCCAGTTTTATGTTGAATGTTTGCAATTTGATTTAAAGAAATGGGTTCAGGATTCTGAAGAAGTGCCAAATATCATTGATCTTTTTCTTCTTCGAGATGTATCACCAGCTCACCATACATACACCTACTCACATTTCAGATATAGGCCACCAATGGCTTAAATTTGGCAACGAATATAAGGAGCGTTCCCAAGTAAGACCTTATCTTCAACTGTGCCTCGGTGAATTTAGGAGAGATTTTTTCTTCTTCTTCTTCTTATTGGGGTAGATTATCTCAGCTATCAACACCGAGACATTGCAATACACTTACCGATTTTTGCTCATTTCAGGTGACATCTATATTTCATAAATTGCTGCAGCTCCTGAGAGTGTGGCCCCATAATATCCTGTCTGCACGAATCCCGTCGGGGCTTCTCCTTCGCCACCGCCCGAGGGGATCTCTTGATGAGGATTATTACCACCAGATGCCGAACTGGAACTGCAGGAACTCCCCACTGGATTATACCTTTACCACTCAGGCGGGACAGCATAACATAATTTCCAAGTTTAAATAAAGAAAAGCACGAAGAAAAATTTTATGACTCTAATGAGATCAAACATGTCATGTAGGTACTATTATAGTCTCTGCCATTTCTAAGATTCATCCTCGTTTAGATTTATCTTGTGAGTTGTTTGGACAGGCCACCACATCATTTAGGAAAAAGGGCATGAACTACAACAGGTGAAAAGGTACTGAGAAAAATGAATAAAGAAAAGAGAAGGGTGAGGAACGCAATTGACCGACTTGTGTAAAAGTGAAGGAAAAATAAGAAGACGGAATTGGAATGAGAACGAGAAAAATGAAAGATACACGCTGCGCGACAGCATGCTGGGAGCATAAGTAAAACTAAAAACGCTGTGAGATTCTGACTAAGCCTTGCAATTCATTACGAAGTGAAATGAAATGCGTAAGAGGCTTGCGCGTTGAAATTTAAAGAAAAAATGATAAAAAATGAATAGCGCTTAGGTGAGAAGAAAACGAAGAGTCACAATGATAAACGTAAATGAAAATGTCACAGGGAAGGCTATGAAGAGACAACGGGGCTACCAAAAAGTCAAAAGAGGAAAACAAAAAGAAAGAGCCTTTAGAAGAGGATGAAAGAGATCGAGAATTATCAAAATTATTCAGAACGTGAAGGGAGGAAAGAAACAGAAGCCTCACAATATGAATTAGATGAATACAAAGAAAACAATAAAAAGGAAAAGCGAATATAATAGATGGGACGACCATCGGGAAGAAGAGAATCTTCTCCACGGCCCTATTTCCGTAGAAGGGTAAGGAAGGCACGCTCCTGCCTCCATACCTCCCTCTCAAATTTAAAAGTAGGTCAATGCTTTGCAAGTAGAACACATCACCAACCAGTCGCGTTTTCTATTTCAACACACTGCCTTGCTCCCTTCCATGCCTTGACTTTTGTTGTTGTTGTTGTTGGTGGTGTTTTTTTTTTGTCCTTCTTCTTCTTCATCATCATCATCATATTCATTTTTTTTCTCCATCGATCTGTCACTTCCTGCTCCCAAACCCGGCCCGTCACATTAATCATTCATAATCCAGGAATCATGGGGGGTAACGAAGTTTACGCTATGGGTACGAGAAAGCGAACACTTAACTTCTTTTTTTTCCTTCTTTTTCCTTCTCTTTTTGCAACGAACGTCCATAGCACTGTTTACAGCGGCGATTAAACTCGTATGACCCGATATTCCACTGCCTATACACTTCCTAACCCCTTGTTTTGTTATTCTAATCAATTTTCTGAATTTTCAATACATTTTCTCCTCACTTTTGTCAACAACAACAGCAAGAAGGTAAAGCCCTGTGCAGTAAAGGGAAATTAAAAGAACAAAAAAAGTGCTTTGATCACACCTAACAAACTTCATCTCAGTTCCCAGAAAGTAGTACAAATAATGATATAAATATGCATATATGTATATAATATGTAACTTGTCATCTCAAACTAGCTTTGAAAGTTTTGAGACAATGTTGTGTAAATGAACACGACGTACAACTGCCATCTGTATGTTTTGAGTCTTCATTTTCTAAAAGAAAAAGAGCGACCAAAGGGATTTATTAGTCCTCTTCATTCACCGTCAGAAGGAATCATATTACTAGTATCAGCTTTACATATTTGTACCAGGCCTGTAACAGCCTATTACAAATAGCGCCACCAACGCTTGTAAATATGAATTGGTGTGTAGAAAGAGGCTTGCACAGACAACTTGGGTGTAAAAGCACATGTGTACACAAATTCGACTTTCGTGTGTCAATACTTATTATACCAAATAGCAACATTACCACAACCAACACGTTATTCATCGTTTCTAAGCCGTAAGTTTGAAGAAGTATTGTTTCTGTAACTTGTTTTCAAAAGAGAGTTAGTTCTTTCAGTGAGCATCAAATACTACCAATAACATTATGACGTTTCAAAACAATATTTTGTTGTCGTTGTTTTTTTTATTGCACCTGACATAATTCTAAGCTTAAGTTAAGTAGAGTCTTCAGAGTGGTGGTCAGTGAAGGTTTGGAAAATACATTAACGTCAAAATAGTTTGACGGCCCGTCAGCGTCAACAATTGCTCGGGGCACACAATTTGGAAGGATTAACTCTTCCTTTCCAAAACAAATACCTTTCCTATAGCATTTTACTCATTCCTTTCCACTCTGAAAGATGTAACAGCTGAGAATTTGGCCTGATGAAAAAAGGGGAGAAAAAACGCAGCGGAAGATGTCGAAACTGTTCTCGGGAAATTGTCTTCAAACTTGATCTTACGAAATCATGACTTTAGCTGTACAATTTGTTCCCACCTGCACTATATGCATGAATTACTCCCAGAGGAATGAAACCACGAAAATATCAAAGAGAGGACCAGTTGAACAACTGAAGAAAAGTGGTGGGAGGAGGGGGGGGTGAAAAATTGCATTCTGAGATCTATATTCTCTCTTTAATAAAGACTGGAGGGCGTAGATAAAGTCTTACGTTGAAAGTGAAGGAGGCAAGGTTAGGGGCCATTCTTCTTCCGTCATACGGCCAGCTGTCACATTCCTGTGTAAGAGAAGGAAGAGTCAAGTGCAAATAAGGACAACTCGCATTCTGTATTTTAATCTTACTTTATAATCATGTCGTATGTTATAGTTATTGTTAGCATACTTTATCTACTGCATAATCTCTCTTGTCCCTCTCTTATCCCTTTGAATATGATGTGTTGCCATAGTGATTGCGATGAATGATGAAACAAAATGCATACTTGACATGAATTAAATATTGTTTTGTTAGCGCGTTCATTCATTTAATTATTTGAAGATGCAAAAGTAAACCAATAATAAGTAGCAGAGATGCAGCGTGGAAGATTTAAAACTGGTTAAACGATAGAGAACGAAATATTGAATCGATCGCATAAAAGCAGTCTAATACAGTGTTGTGACACTTAAGAAAGTGCTGGAAGTACAGTACGTTAAAATATCTGCCATGTGTGCAAGGAAAGTTCCTGATTACGTAACTTCAATGGAAAAAAGTATTTCGCATGATGCTATTTGTTATATTTGTTTGTTACTTTTGTAATGATAAAAATTGTTAAATTGACATTGAATATATACGTTTGTATAATTATGTATTGATAAACAGCCATATTATACGCATATTGGTTATGCAGATAAATGGATGAATAGATATATTTATTATGTGAAAATATTCTCGATAGAATTTACAGTATTATCACATGCTGTAAAATTGCACCTCAATGTTTCATCCAATGATGATCAGCTTCAATGTCTTAAGAGAAATTCCCTCTCCGCTATTTTGGCGCTGTTATTAAGAATGTTTAACACCTATACCATCATACTTATATCAACTTGGTCATTAACATCTTGCAATGATGTCATCTTGTGGTCTATATGATGAGCGAGCTATCACCGATTTGCTTAGGTAGTGTTAATGAGAGCAATATTACATGTCGTGTTTTCTGCCAACAGCAACACCTCTGCGTACAGTTCACTGATGTGTTCTATCTCCACCAACCTCGTATATCATGATCTGTTACTGTGCAGTATATCTACATGTATGTACGTCAGTGCATGCTATGCGAGATATTCATAATCCTCAGAAACTGATGAAAACCTGTTGTTTGTCTGTTTGTTTGTTGTTTGCTTGCTTATGTAATGTCGTTGCCACACAGACGTGTTAGTGTCATCCCAACACAGAGTAAGTTGACAGTTGGTAAGAGGCTCTCGTGTCAGTTTACATCAGGATGCTTGCCTGGCAGCTTTTCAGCGCGCACTCCTGCGAACAGCGCTCCGCGGAGACCGCCCCGACACAGCCGTCGAACCGCGGTGATAAATCAATCCTCGCGACTAGACATCATTTTACAAGGCATTTACTTCCATAACCACAATGATAGCAATACAATACTACGGACTGTGATTTTCTGCCTTGAAAAGCTGGATTCTCTAATCAACGTTCTCATCAAAAAGTTCAAATCACTTTGTAATTGCGCTTTAACGCACTCATCATGCTCATCATGAACATTGTTCGTGCCATTTCATATTTCTATAAGCACTGCTGTAATGCAGAAAAGCATTGGTGATTTTGATCAAATTGCATTGAAAATCCTCAATAGATTGATTCATATAAATATTTCTATTTCATAGATACATTTTTTTATATGATCAATGCTATAGTCAAATTAGAGGACATTGATAAGTGTTCTGTACGAAGTACAGAACAGTTAACAATGTCCATTTAACATTATTCTGCACGAATAAACAAAGAAGTAAGTACATTGTATACCTTGGAGAGTGTAATTGTCAGAATTTTTATAGGCAATGTCGACTGCCAAGGAATCAACAGAAATTCCAAAACATAAATTCACTGATATTCGTTTATTTTGAAGTTACAATGAATAAAACTGACAGGCTTAAATTTATACAATGACTACGTTTTGTTTAAACACTTGGAATACAGTTGCATAGCTATTGAAATGAAGAGGAAAAAGCCCTTAGTTTTGTTGGGTTATTCATAATTCTAGACAAGCGATGCCTCCAAGTATGTCTATAATGACAAAATCCACTGAGATCCCCATATGGAACCTTACATTTCGCAAGTAACGCCTGTAACAGAGTTTACCATAAAGATATAGCATTTATTTGTACTCTGTTAACAATTAACTGTGTCTTTATTACACGTTATTATGTTCATTACATTGTTGTACTGATTTGGTGCAATATATTTGTGTACCCAAACATTTCATCGTATACTAGTACTCATTTTGTTGGAGATGAAATAAAACAACTTGAACTTGAACTTGAAGTAGCACCTGTTAATTTGTTGTTGTTGTTGTTGTTGGCTTAGCATCACAAGATTCTGTCCCATTTCCCAAAGAAAGGTCATCTAGGCAACGATAACAAGCATCTCAAGAATATCATCGGTTGAAATACCGTCCTCTTTCAAATTACGTGCCAACTTTTCCGTTCGATCAACCGTCACTCAAAAATGTGTTGAGTGTTGACACAGTGATCCTAAAGTTTTGTTAAAAGTCCATAATAATGATATAGAGTCGACTGCTTTCGTAATGGCTTTTCGGAATGACTGAAAATTTGCAAATATCCTCTTGGATATGCCTTTCAGGTGAATTAAGACAAAAGAGTTTTTACTTTGTCTGGACTTTGAAGACTTTATAGAAGTTTGCTAAACCCGCAAGGCCAAAAACGTTTGCTAATTTGAAAAACATTTAGAGATCCAAAAATCTTTACCGTTGTTAGAGAAGCTGCGGGCATACATCTTGGGGGACTGAATACGTCACTTCTGCACCAGTCTTGCTTATATCACGTTGTCAATCTCATGTCATCTCCTGTCAGTAATCTGACGTAAAATTATAAATAGATTCAATGATTTATCACATTAAACTCCACAACTTTTTCCCGTCCCCAATGTAGATAAATCCGGACCATTATCTGTTCGGTTTCGTTCGGTGTTTACTCACCTAAACTGAGAAACATTCGGATTAGAGAGAGTGATTCATGGTAGCATGGAGCTGACGACAACATGTGACTATATTCGATGTGAAGAAAAATCCTTCTTTTTGACATGATAATAACATGAAAATATAAAGAGAAATCCTTCATGTCTGTAACGTATTTTTCCTTCGCACCTGTATTTCTGTACGTCAGATCTTGGAACTTTGTAAACCATGGTAAACCATGGTGTGTTAAAAAAAAAAAAAACCACCCACAGATATCTACAGTGGAACAGTAGAAGTGGAATGCTCTCCAGGTGCGCAAATGGGAAACTTGCGCTTATCAAGTAAATAATTGTGTGACACTAATGTAATAAGGATCGATTCCACTTACATTATCTTATATGATTGTTGTTGTTGAACCAGCTATATATTCCCATTGTCATGCGAACACAAGTCATATGCAAAGATAATTGTATCATACATCGCAATACAGCGTATAAACGTTAACATGAGAATGATAATGTCACATGAAGATCAGGAAGAGGAGACAGCAACACAGGAAAAAAAAAAGATAAAGGGCAAATTGATTACTCAATGTGAAAACGATTTTCAAAAACAGACAAATTAAATCATGTTTTTCGATCATATTACATACACTGTACAAAGCATGATACAACCCCATTTTGATCATTGCAATGCAATTTGGATGAATGCGAATTCAAATTCCACTGCCACACAGAGACTCGCTCAAAACAGGACACTGAGAATAACCTTCCGAGTAAAATGGCATGCGTAGTCTAAAATTACTGTATGCAACATTATGTTATTCTAATAAACTGTCCAAATGTGAAATTAGTGAAAGATTTGTCAGTATTGTCCTTTAAACTATACTACATAACAATTTATATCAAGGAGTCAACGGGGAAACAATAAATGTAAATTTTCCTATCAAAGCCAAATACTAACTTCAAAAGAAATAGCACATTGCACGTATAGCATCAAAAGTCTATAAAAATCTTCCAATCACTCTAAAATGTGAAACTCAATTAAATCGATTTTGGGGACGACAAACACTGATAACATGATATTCTGAAAATTGAGATCTGTAAGAAACAAACATATTAATCTTTCATTATTTTATAATTTCTGAATTTTCTGTTCGTTTATGATATGATTTCACGTAGAATGATCTATGATATTCAAGGTAATCATCTTCCTTGCATATAGTATTTTTTCTTTTCTTGGGTGGTGTATAAACTCTGATGTTCTTTGACATTGCTAATCTTGTGAATGTTTATATAATTATTTTGTATTGTTTCATGTGTTGTTTTAAGTTGTAAACGGTTATATATACGACCCACTGAAAAACAGCTGTGACACTGGCAGTGTTTTTAAATCGTATTGATATAGATGTAAACAGATAAATTGCTTAAACGGTTAATTGTCGTGTTCTGCTGCGGATATATGTGACCGCGCGTGCATCACAAAACCAACAAATAGTCGCATGCCCAAATTCTTTCAGGATTCAGGACTCAAATAGGTGAATTGGGTTAACCTAGTCGATCTTTTCTTCTTCTTTTTTTTTCAGAAAGAGCAACACTTTTTTGTAGGTTCCTCTAAAATTTGGGATTAGAAAATCAATGGAAAATCGTATTTTTGTAGTTTTTTTTTTCTAGATCTCTCTTTTTTTTGTGTGGAATAATGTGAGTACAAGGTGAGTCTTAGAGAAACTATTTCATATTCTAGAAAGTATTTACACACTCTTCACTTCCAACTCTAATAACTTTTGAAAGAATGATGCTTTTGCTCTACAAGTTTGTATCAGTCATGAATAGAGTGTGTTTATAGAGTAAGAGCAATATCAGCTTAATTTGATAATTCCTTCATTGCTATGGGTTGTTATGGGGTTGTACATCCTATTTTTTCTTCTTCTTCTTTGTCCCATTCATTGTACAGAGCACAAATTGGTGGGATTAAGCACCTGACTAGACCCAAAACTTAAAAACCCATTTTCTCAGTAACACTTTTCCAAAGCCTGAACTTTTTTTCCATTATTTATATAGGTTAAGAAAGTTCATTGGCATTAAGTTATACATCATTTGAAATCTTAGAATCTGCTCTTTCAGAATCTCCCCTTAACTAAAAATCCATGCCTGGCGACTTTTTGGTGGTTTTGTGATGCAGGGTCACTTATTATGCGGTCAAAACTTTTCGTTTCTCAAGACTTCGACGAAAGTTGAATTATCCTCATCTGAGGTTTTGTCATTTTTTTTTTCAAGACGAAAAGCGATGATTGAGGTCTTGCATTATGTTGTTTTCAAACAAGAATGATTAAACGTAGCAAAGTGTTTATTATGATCCCTCCGAAAAATGCAGTATTGATGGGGTTTAACAGCTTACTCTGAAACAACCTGTTTTTGTTTTTTTCAAATAAACGAATTAGGAAAATGCTTAACAGCAGGATGATTAAAGCGTTATCTTCGCTTTAACTGACATCTGTTTCATAAGAGGGTCACCATAAACAAATGAACGAATTGCACCGGGCGATCGATGTATGCTACGTCTCAGAACTGCAAAAACAAAATTATCTTTAAAAAAAGAAAAAAAAATGGAGATGGACCTGTTCGTACACCATGTGCGTGTGCGTGATGGTAGTCACGCTTGCTTGTCTGCTGCACATCGAAACTCCACCTAAGTGAAGCAAGACGACTCGGCAGGTTGAAAGTTCGGCGTAAACTTCCAGGGGGAGACCTCAACAAGCTGGGGCTCTGTCTCGGGAGCGATCCGTCATGTATCCCGAGCATGGCCCATTGGTCAACGTATTAACAAATCCCAGGCCGTCTATTCCCGCGCTGAAGGGGCGCATGATGGCGGGAACGTATTGTTTGATTTACGATATCAACAGTAGTAAAAGAGTCGTAAAATAAAACACGCGTGACGCGTTAGGAAGGTGGGGTTGGGTGATACAGTGTTTTCAAAAGAATTCACGAAAGATAAACACAACTCCTCGCCCCAATGTTTCTGATATCATTTCTTCTGTAGATTCAGCTAAGCGGATAGTTTATCTACTGTAGATTACCTTAAACATCCCATACATTTTAACTTATGTATATTCTTCCACTACTCTTTCTTCTCCCAACAAAAGGTATCTCTAAACTAAATCTCTCATTTATCCTACCGTCCCAGGGATGTCGTCTTATGCTTGTATCTTCTAGGTCATTTTTGCATCACTGCGTATTCCTATCTTGTTATCAACTAATTTATCATCTATTGATAAAAGCCCTGTCTCTTTCGTAATCCTTACCAAATGAGATCGCTAGCCAGTGATCATTGTTTATCACTTAATTTTTCTCATCACGTTCTTATAATACTCCTTCTCATCTATGTACTGTCATAAATGACAGTCATAAATCACTGAGTGGAGATAAATAAAATCCAGTGCATTGACTAGGCGACGTTGGTGCAGTTCTTGCACACTGATACCGGCGAATAATCCTAAGTCATTTATAGATACTCTAAAAGTTGTTTTCGAATCAAAGTGTCATGTTCAAGTCATCTAGCTCATTATTTTGTGCAATTGTGGAGATTTAGGAATACAATTAGAAAACAAATTAATCAAGAGGACTTAGCAACATAGATATCTGCACTTAATGGTTTTCCGATACAATTACCAGGTTCCTCCTTAATGAAATTTAGTCTACAACGAATTGCATATCCAATTTTTCATTCAAAAAGTACAAGGCAGCAGACCTGAAAATTTGAACAAACGTTACAAAGCTGAATTACTACACAAGAAAATCGGATGTGTTGTCATTATGAATGGATAGCTAATATACCGTAAAGATGTATGCATAATATTATTTCAGTATAGTTATTGACAAGTGACAATAATTCCAATTAATATTACTGGCGCATAATGAAATCAAGTTCTTTGCTAATTCCAACTTCGAATAGCTTTTTGCTTGTTAAGGTTTTGGGAAGTACTTTACTCATGTCAACAGATAATGATAAGTGATGTTATCTGTAGAAGGACAATGTCTGCCATATTTCATAAAGTACATTTGTTTAAGACTCGCCTTGACCTTGATTCGGGTCAAAACAGATCCAGTCTGTGACAGTAGAGCCGCCTGCTTAGTTCACAGCAATTTACTGACGTTCCATCTAGTGAGCGGGTATAAGGAAAACATGCTACGTGTATTGAATTTCAATTCAACTTGAATTGAATAATGTCGGGCAGTATTACTTGCAATCGTATATGACGCCTTTCTCAAATACATGTTTGTTATGTTCTCGGTAATATTTTATTCTCTCTTCTTTTTTTTTTTTTGTTCAAGACATTGCTAGTGATGTTCTCTATTACCCATGAAAGATAGAAGCTAAGTATATGCTCCAAGGCAACCACAGCAACAGTGACGATTGTGTTTGTTTTAGTGTGTCGGTTTAAATATACAATATATCTTGAGTGTGATGGCGCCGGACTTGACTAGCATAATGAAGACCTCGGCTCAGATCATCTCTAATATGACGAAAGAAAATCAGACAAAACATAAAGCGATATTATAATGATACTAATTTGTTTACTTGTTTGATGATGCGAAACTACCATACGTGAGTTTGATTTATGTGGCACCCTCATGAATGCCACGTATCTATAAACACGCACACGCACACACACATTCTTATGTGAATGTCTTTGTGCCTGTCTCTGTGTGTCTGTATATGTAAGATAAAATACTAAAGTATGTTTTAATCTAAAATCTTTTCGCAGTATTCTCGGTCATCGCAGTTTTTTTTTTTTTTCCAGAATAATCTGTTGCAGGCAATGTAGTTGTTGAAATGTCCACTGTGTCTCGTGTACTTGTACCATAGCAGTTGGGTCTCCTATGTTTCTGTCCTATTCTTTTTGTTTTAGTTCTGCGGGCCTTACTCTCGTAAAGACATAATTCTATTTGAGGTACCAATAGTGATGTGATACAAATGCCTTATTGTCAGAGAGTCTCTCCATTTTCGGCAGAGCATTTTAAGTCTCGTTAAAAGAAACTCATCATATGAACATCGACTTATATTCCTTACGTTTACTTGGCAACGTATTTATTTTATCTATTCGTGTACTTCAGCTGTTCTGCTGGAAAATGCAAACCTGAAAGACAGGTAAAACTACAATCGTGAAAACAAAAATCAGTACTTCCTTAATGCCTAACTGGAATAGATCGTGTCATAATCAAAACTGTTAACACATAGTAAATGATACATCATGATCACGAGATTTCAACAATATTAAACTAATAGGCATTGTACAGTAATCATATAGGGTTTCATTACAAGTTATATCAAAACAGCTGTCCATATACTGAATGTGGGCTTAGCTGAGATAGTCTTCCTTTTTGTGTGTGTGTTGAAAACGAATGTATGCATGCAGCAAACCAATAAAGACTGAGCAAAATGTCTGTGTATAATCCATTTTGAATCTTAGCTGCCCGATCGGACTACCAAAACATTAATTTGGTGGTCATCGGGCAATGTTGAGTCTTGAAATATTAGGGCTCCACACTAACTTTTATTTTAGGTGGCCCGATCGGGCCACCAAAATCATTGATTTTCTTTTTTGGTGGCCCGAAAGTAAAATCTGTTGGCCCGAAAAAAAAATCAAAAAAAAAACATAAGAAAAACTAAATCGGTCCTACTAAACATAAAAAAATAAATATTAAGTATTACTGAAGTGATACAAGTACACATGTCTAAAATAAATGAATAGAATATTCAATCGTCTTAACGTTATTCTGAGTTCTAAGATTTAGCAAATAGGCTTATAGATTATTATAAAAGTTGATACCTATTTAGGTGGTCAAAACTTACGTTTGAAATGAGAAAGTGGGAGCATTTGCAGACATTTGTAAACATCCGACATTTGTTTTAGCACTGTAAAGAGCCGAAAGTTACCGTTATTCATTTCTGATTGTAAAAGCAAACAAACGACATTCATTTTAGCACCTTACGGAGCTGAATGTTATCCTTATTCATTTCCGAAAGTGAAAGCAAACATCCGCTATTTATTTTAGCATCTAACTGAGCCGATTGATACCGTTAATCATTTCCAAATGTAAAAGCAACAATCAGTTATTTATTTTAGCATCGTACGGAGCAGAATATTACCGTTATTCATTTCCAATTTGAAAGCAAACACCCGACATTTATTTTATCATCGTACGGAGCCGAATGTTACTGCTGTCCACTTCCGAAAGTGAAATGAATCATCTGATAATTATTTTAGCATCGTACGGAGCCGAAGGTTAGTGTTTTTCATTTTTGAACGTCAAGGCAGACATCAGACATTTACTTTACCATCAAACGCAGCTGAATGTTGCAGTTATTCATTTTGAAATGTAATAGCAAATATCCGACATTTATTTTAGCATCATATATGGAGCAGAATGTTACTGCTATTCACTTCCAAACGTAAAAGCAATCATCTGACATTCATTTTGGCATCTTCCGGAGCCGAATGTTATTGCTATTTACTTTCGAAAGTAAAAGCAAACTTCCGACATTTATCTAATCATCGTACGGAGTTGAATATTATTGTTATTCATTTCCGAACGTCAAAGGGATCACTCGACATTTATGTTAGCATCTTCCAGAGCTGAATATTATTGCTATTTACTTTCGAACGTAAAAGCAAACATCCGGCATTTATTTTATCATCGTACGGAGTTGAATACTATCGTTATTCATTTCCGAACGTCAAAGCAAACATCAGACATTAATTTTACCATCGAACGCAGCTAAATGTTACTGTTATTCATTTCGAAATTTAAAAGCAAACATCCGACAGTTATTCTAGCATCGTATGGAACAGAATATTACTGCTATTCACTTCCGAACGTAAAAACAATCATCTGACATTTATTTTTAGCATCTTCCGGAGCCGAATGTTATTGCTATTTACTTTCGAAAGTAAAAGCAAACATCCGACATTTATTCAATCATCGTACGGAGTTGAATATTATTATTATTCATTTCCGAACGTTAAAGCAAACATTCGACATTTATTTCAGCATCTTCCGGAGCCGAATGCTATCCTTATTCATTTCCGAAAGCAAAATCAAATATCTGACATTAATTTTAGCACCGTACGGAGCTGAATCTTACCGTTATTCATTTCCAAAAGTATAAGCAAACATCCGACATTTGTTTTAGTATCATACGGAGTCGAATATTACCGTTATTCATTTCCAAAATTAAAAGCAAACATCTGACATTTATTTAAGCATCTTACGGAGCCGATTGTTACCGCTGTTCATTTCCAAAAGTAAAGGCAAACATCCGACTTTTTTTGGTGGCCCGATTGGGCTACCAAAATCTTCATTTCTGAAATTTTATATATATATATATATATATATATATATATATATATATATATATATATTAGACGCACAGAGGATGCGTGTGGGCATAGTTATCATCACTTTGTCTTGATATAACAGTATGCTCCAAGAGATATAGCGATATTTCTCTTACATTTCTTTTATGTATAGTGCAAGTGGGCATGTACTAGTAATTCGTAGGTGACATATTATTGTCACAGTGATGTGCCTATAAGGCGCATGGTTTATCTACTAACATTCAAACAGTCGTGACATTCACGGGACTGTTTCTTCTATTTCGCTTGAATCCGCAACAACTTTTCAGTTTAAGTTTAATAGTTTTTATTGTATGTAGACAACTTTCTCTTTTGAGAGGTAGATTTGGTTTTTATGTAATGTACGTGGGAGAGATTAAAAGACGCAAGTAATCATTTGACACATTCTTTGTATTACTAGTAATATAGGTATCTCGATCAATTAGAGTAATATACCTCATTTGTTTTGTGTCAAATAATTACTAGGATTCCTTTATCTCGGCTCTTAGCACACGTTTAACTGACTGGGGTCATGAAAATTTTTGTTAGGAGTTGGTTCCTGAACAGTATACAAAGTAAACAGTTGGCATGACCGCGTCTTAATCACAAGACATGTATTTATTCTGCCTTCCGTGACCATTTTGTTCCAGCATATGGACGGTGTAACCATGATTACCATAAGACATAGTATAGTTTAATTTCTTGTTATCTAAAAAGCTAAAAAGAATTAGCAAATCAATAAGACTGAAGCGAACCATCAGCACCTATGTTTCTTATAACTCTCCATTTCTTTCTTTTACAGCATGTCCCCCCCCCCCCCTCATGTACTCTTATCTAAATGATCCAAGAAGCCTCGGTTTAAAGTACAACTATACATACAGAGAAAACAAGAGCGGAAAGGATGACATCGTTAAAAGACGGCATCATCTCAGCCGGGTATCAACAATCTACAGACTCTTACATCCGGAAATCAGGCGGGACCGGAAAAATCTAAAATCGAGTGAAACAAAAATTCAAAACCTTTATTCCATGCTGATGACGTTGTTCGGCGAACTGTCCTCGTTTGGACACCGTCAACGGGCACTACACCCACGGTGACCCAATTAAACAGCCTTATTCCATGAAACGCTTTAAATATCGGTCTGGCCATGTCGATGACCGTATACCGGTAGCCTGCGAAAATCATATCGAGACGTTGATATCGCCCGTCCTAGTTTGATGCAATCATAAAGATCTTCATCGAGACGCCTTGAAGTGTCTGACCACCGGAGTTGCGGCTAATTTGGCACATGTAGTTCGAAAAAGAAGGAGGACAATTAATTACACAGTTCTTCTTTTTCTTCTTTTTCTTTTTTGGGGCCATTGCCTAAAGTTAAGTCCTTGGCTTGTTCTGATTCTCGATATCTGTAACGTCTGCTTAATGATGGATTAGACATGCCTCTGGAATCGAGCAAATTTGGAAAAAGTTCGTGACAGTAAATTGAGGAAACACATCAAGCAATGGAATTGAAATATCCTTCTTATACTTTAATTTTGGTCCTAAGTGCTCAATCAAATGTTCAATAAAGAAGAAAGGTAAGCCTAAGGGAGTATGCAAATGAAGTCATAGGAATAGAAACAACGTCTTCAAGCTATACTTCTTCAACGTCATATAATTTTTCCGAGGGGAAAGGTAATCCAAATTGAAATCCCAAGTTGTTGCTCTTTCGACTTGAAAATAGGCCTATGTCCACGTCATTTTAAGCGACAATGAGGCATTTTAACTGTTTAGTTAAACAAAATGAAACTGCCTATTTTCTGTACATGTATTGTGACGTACGTAACTGTCATAAAAAATGCAATATAGTGAAACACTTTGGTAAAGTTATATTCAATGTTTTTACGGAAGTGAGGGCAGTTTGATAGGCAAAACTTCGCACCAAGTTGGACGTCTTTCGCATTCCTGTCCATTTCTGTATAAAAACACTATCCTATATGTTTATTGATTTCGTTTCGGTCTCTTTCATCATTTTTTTTTCTTGCAGTTATTACGGACAGATAAACAGCTTTCTTTGTTATGTTTGTTTATTAGCTAGGTTGAACAAATATGAATAATCATGGTGCAATATTACAAATCCCTTTTGTATTACGTATTTGCTTTTTGTGTTTGTTGTTTGTTTGTTTGCTTGTTTATCACTGGTTAGAGCGGAAATTTTATTTTGAATATACGTTGTAGTCAATCGGGTATGTGATTCTCTTACAAACATATAGACAGACATATTATTGCAAGCATACACATGCACACAAACACACATGAATGCACATACAAACACGCCTATACAATCTTATGATGAAGAGTAATTGTTAGATTGGCTGAAAATTTGACTCAGCGGGGGTCAATGTCCTGCTGCTTAATTGGTGGTGTATTGCGTATCTTGCCTACGAGTGTTTACTGACATCACAAATAGTACGTGTTAACTACATGCCTTAGTTTTCAACAAACACAGATAAAATGTCCGTTAAAGCGTGCTTTCTTGAAAAATGCATTTTAAGCGTATTCCAGTCGCTTAAAGATAGAAATCAGTCAAAAATCCATTTCTCCATGCTCGCTATTAGGTGAAAGTACAAAACGTCCCTCCATACCAAATCCTGTAAAAGTGGGTTTACAAATGATCCTTTCTCACGTCACGTTTCACAGACTCGGAGTCGCGGAGCTCTGTAGATTTTTATCTCAGAGATACGGTAGATTTAGCAGTTGGTGTAAATTGAGTCAAATTAGGTTAAATATGCAAAAACCTTGAGTATTACCATTTTCGCTTTTTTTTGGCACGCTGCTGGACCGGTCATATGAAATTGCTAAAACAGACCATCCTCCGTAGGGAGTGTTGCGCGGCTGACCAATATTAAACGATATTAACCAATACAAAACGAATGAAAAAAAAAAACACAAACTTAAAACAAAACAACTGTAATTATGGTAGTATCTAATAATAATTACTACATCAACAAGGAAACGATAAACAATAATGGTGGGGCAAAACATTAATCTGTAATATCAAAATCATCAACACAATGGAAGGTGATAGTGGCAGGATTACATTACTGTGTTTTCTACAGACGTGGGGCCTTGCCACCATTAGATAAATGACATGTCCTTTAGAAAGAATCCAGTCTTTGCGCAAACACGCGCGAATTACCATTTTAGTAGATACTAGGCAAATCTGTGAATATAATCAACGACTCACGAAATCGTCAGTGCACACGTGAAAGCAAAACATAAAGAACATTAAACATTAAGAAATAATGAAAAATAATCATGGACAATCAAATTGAGCCTTCACGCAAGTAATACGCCAAATAGTGAAATTACGTCACAACATGTATCACTTGTAGTTAGGTACACAAATATAGCCTACATACATTCATGCCGCACGGCTGTTTATGAAAATGATGGTATGGTATTGGTTGAGATGAGGATTCATCTTTTAACTTTTTACGAGATGCTTAAAAACCACTTCATGAAATGATAAAGAGCATAGATGGATCCCACCTTTTATCAGGATCAATTTATTTGGATATCTCAATCATTTCAAAACCAATTTTTCCCAAATAAACTTTAAATTCCAATTCGAATGATGTGCTCTTTAATATTTCATAAAGTGATTCTTCTTAGAATTATAATTATGCTCTTTCATATTTCATCAGAGGACTAGTTTACACACACACACACACACACACACACACAAGTTGCAAACCCGTCAAAGTCCCACCTCAATCAAAACTATACCATCCCTTTGACCGCTTAATCATCATTGAACTTATATTTCTTTATTTCATCCGTGTTTCTTACTCTCTATCATCAGCGTTCTTATTTTGACGCTTTGGTATTGGAGGGACAAAGAAATGCGGCTAAGACTCAAGAGGGGAAACGTTTGTTAGTTAGCAGTAGTAGTAGTAGTAGCAGTAGTAGTAGTAGTAGTAGTAGTAGTAGTAGTGGTAATAGTTGCTGTTGTTGTTTGGTTTTTTATCATTTTTTTTGTTACAGAGAGAATCGCGCATGACGAGCAATTCGGAAAATAATAACCGCCCCTCGAACTGTAGAGGGCGTTTAACCATCATAAACATAAGGATTGAGAGAATACAGCAATATTAGTAAAACAAATCAGTGAAAGTTTGAGGAAAATTGGACAATCCGTTCAAAAAATACGAATATTTTAAGTATCTGCGCAGTCACTGCTGGAAGAGAAGACTACTACAGTATATGATGTCACATGCGTACAACTATATAAGGAAAATAAAAAGAGAATTTCACAAAACTTTACTTTTTGAATAAAGTGCACAGTTCTTCGACTTGCTACTGACGTATGTTAAGGGTAATATTATTCCCCCTGCCTTCTGAAAGAGAGAAGTCGAGTGTTCTTTTGTTAAGGGAGAAAATGGAAATATGTTGAATTTTCTTTATTCTTTCTTTATATCGTTGTACTCATGTGACATCACAAGCTATAGTAGTCTTTTCATCCAGTCGTGACTGAGCAGAAACTTCAAAAATTCATAACTTTTTAACGGATTGTCCGATTTTGCTCAATCTCTCACTTGTTGTGTTCTACTAATATTGCTGCATTCAATCAACCCACATGTCTATGAAAATGAACTTGTCCTTTAAGTTGGTGCTTTGTCGTAGCGCTGCTTTCACCTCATAGAGAAGGTATACACTTCTACACACGAAATACATCTTTTGGTGTTATCTGTGCATAGTTTCTTTCTTTTTTTCGTCAAAGTAGAATTGCCATTCGAATATCAATAGCACGTGTCCATGCACAAACAGCCTTAGCCTTAGAAAAAGAGAATGCACTAATTTCGTCAGAAAATAGAAGCATTTTAATGAAATTTAGGACGACTTGGATATAAGAACGGACTCCTATATTAAAGATTCGGAGAAAGAGAAGGAATATTTCTATAATTCATATCACTTGGATATTCTGCAACAAATACATTCAAATCTCGTGCACTTACAACGTACTAATCAACCTGGGCATGGATTTCCTGGTTGGATCAACGGAGTTCGGGGCCCGTTTTTGCACACACACACACACACACACACACACACACACACACGCACACACACGCACACACACACACACACACACACACACACAAAATGTGTCCTGACATGCGATAAGAATAATCATGTTAAAATTGCTATAAAACTCCCCAGCTTCAAAGACTTGGTAAAAAATATACGACATCGGAGTAAATGCATTCATCAATTCGAAAACAAAATCATATCACACACGTTCATCGATAAACTTTGCGATGGATTATCAGCAATCGTTCTGATATTAGCCAAAGTCTGAAATTCGTCACGTTGACAATAACTTATGAATCGTCATATTATGAGCACATTCGAGTACGGAGGGAACATACTCTGCAGTGCTTCATGAAGTTAATAACGATGATATACTGAGACATTTATTAAATTTCGATGTCGCCATGCGGAATGTCATTTTGTTCGATAGGGGAACACGAAACACATCTTAAACCCGATATCAGCAGCTTGGATTTTTCTTTTTTTCAAAGCTTCGAATTACCAGCCAGAATTCGGGCTAGTTCTGCCGCGTCCATGGGCGAATACGTCTTTTTGCGATCATTAAGAAGGAAGATTGGATCAGCGATGATGTTGACATCGAATCCCTGCCTCACCAGCTCTGATTTCTGATGTTTGAAAGTGGTCGTAGTCGGTATGACTGGCATGAGACGAACGAAGAGGGGGCGAGCATAGCGGGGCAGTGATTCCGTCACTTGACGATAGAGGGCGTCAGCGTCAAATGTCCCGCCGCGGCGCATTGAGATACTTGCCATACCTGCGCGACCGTCGTGTCCTGGTGGTGATTGGAGGAGTGAGGGATGCCATAAAAAGTTAATGACATTATCATTATAGAAGTTAACTAAGACTTATTTACGTTGCAAGCTGAACACAATCTTTTCCCTCCTATTGTTGTGTACCTGAGTGGTTTCGGCTATATACATAAGGAAGTTGGTCCTCTAGTGTGACAGAAATGTTTCAGACATACTAAAATCTTTTACTCCAAGAACAACTGTAACATTTCCATACAAAATAGAATTCCCATAAAATAAAGTATCATTCTAGAACATTTTCGAAGTTTACATGCGGATAACTACCGATTTACTCAAGAATTATGATGCTCGATCATTCTTTCTGGAATTTTTCGCGTCACATTCATTCGAAGTTATGCTCTTCCCTTTGTTTTTATTTTTGAAAAGTAGCGTTAATCTTAAACAAAATGGAAAGATATTAGGTAATGCTGTAAAGCCGCATAAAAACAAGAGAGTCTGAACTTTGATCAAAATTTGTCATTCTATGTCAATTTGTCAATTCTATGGACCTAATGAAAATAGATGAAGTGTATTGGACATGTGGCTCTCATCCTTGACAGCCATCGTTATCTGGTCCAAGTTTGCTAATCGATGATCTTTTCATCATCTTGTAAACAGAATCATACATGGTGACTGTATCGTTTAGATTCAATAGATGCTTGGGCAGTACGCATGCTCGTACGTGACTTCATGATTTGTTATGTTCTAGCTGACTTTGCCGTGTCCATGAAAAACATAGACACATTAAAGAAATATCCGGTGTTTGTCATCAACATACCAATTTGGTGCTGGATACCACCACACCACAAGGAAAATTGTCATAGTTATCATTTCCCCCTGAATGTACACTAGTGTTCATTGTCCTTCCTTTGTCATATATAAATAGACATCAATGATAAGTCCCTAAACATACTCAATGTCACAAATGACGTCATGTCATTCTGAAACTGTTTCCGTTTCCGGCCTGAACATACTATGATACCATACCCACATGGCTTGTGTGAGTTAGCGGTAGGTAAAAGGATTAAGAAAAAAAAAAATGTTTCCAAAGATCAACCCCTAGTTTTTAGTTATTCACAATATTGGCTATAGTCTGGATTAACACACTGATTTAAATTCAATGAGATATTTGTTTCGGCGCAGACTGAGAAAACACGCGCATGATGAAACTGAAGGGTATGAGCAGAACACACACACACACACACACACACACACACACACACACACACACACACATTAACAAAGACAAAGCAAAAACAAATACAAAAACCGTTGCGAATTTCAGGACTTAAGTGATAGTAAAGTTGGTTCCGGTGGATATGAAACATAAAGGGTAAAGAATCTTTAATGCGATTCATATCATATATATATATATAGTGTGTGTGTGTGTTGTAATATATATATATTTATATATCTATATATATATATATATATATGATATATATATAAATATATATATATATATATATATATATATATATATATATATATATATATATATATACATACATATATATATACTAGTATATCCTAGCAGGTGATCTATGGAAAATTATTTTCAAGTGCATGCAAGACCTTACTTTTCGCTACCTGTATCAAAAAAAAAAGCTCCATGATAGCCAGATAGTTAAACGAGTTGAATGCTGCAATATGGCCCCAACAGTGATGGATCTTATTCAAATGAAACCTGTTTAAATCTAGTCAAATCATATAATATGATTAGCTCAATGATTATCAAAACATTAATATGCGGCTATATTATTGTCATTATCATTGTTATCTGTATATCTGTTACAATTAATTACTAGTTATATCATCTTCTAATCACCTTTGTCATCATCATCAATCGTAACAACTTCAATATTATGTATTACCTGGTACTTCCACACCATAGACGTTGGCCTCCAATATGTTGGGATGCTGGCAGATGATGTGCGACACCTCCAAGGTTGAAATGTTTTCCCCCTTCCATCTGTTGAAAAAAAACAAACACACGACGTAATAATGATAACGCGCGAAACTATTGTTCTGTGAGCTCTTCACATTTTCCCCCTTCCATCTGTTAGGAAAAAAAGAATGACGTAATAATGATAACGTGCGAAACTATTGTTCTGCGAGTTTTTCGTCTAATAGCAGCACAGCAGAAGAATAATCAATATATTCCTCAGCTATCCCTGTTTACAGAATATTCTAACACGTGGGACAATTAGGACTGCTCACACATCTTGACAGCAATATTACACGTGGTACGTATCAGGGCTTACACCAGTACACGTGTACAAGTAAGCAGTCATGATGATTATCACTCGGATTATCAAGAAAATTGTTGGTGCAAGCTGATCACCTTTATTCACGACCACCGTAAACTGATAAGCATTTCTCGTATATATTTCTATCATAATGTATGATCATCACATGAATAATTTCAGTGCAGAAATATGCAACAAAATATATCACATCAAAAGCAAACGGAAGCGTGCTTTCTGCGAGACATGTCTGGCTCGCAGTAGTCTTGCGGTAATCCAGGGTGAGCTGTATTCGTGCCGCCGCCTTTCCGGTCGGCTTGCCTAAGCCTTGTTCGAGAGAGAGAGAGAGGTGTAGAGCGTTTAGGTTAGATCTTGGAGACTCTCTCGAATAATCATCAGAAAAGTATACAAACGTTTTGCCCCTTTAAATACGCAGAACGTTAGTTGTCAGTGTTTCTGCCATCATCAAAATAATTCAAGTTATTTAAGTTGATGAACGGCATTTTTTTCAATCAGTTGAAATAAAAGCAACTCGACGCAAGAATGTATTAATTTGAATAAGTAACCCATGCAGTATACCCGCTGCTGTGAGGGATAAGAAAGAACCAGCATTTGGCTGACAGGTGGAAGCTCAGTGGTCCATCGGATATAACTATTAATCAGGAGATCGTTGGTTCGAGTCCAACCAGAGTATGTAGCAACCATGCAGTCACCAGTTGGAAAGCGCGCAGAAGCGCTCTCGTCAGCGTATTATCGGCTGCGCGATAGTAATGGTATATGATGTTTGAGGGCGCTATACACCTAAGTTACTAGTACATGTACTTATTTGCATAATTATAAACTTCCCCTTTTCGGCAATTCGCTTTCTACGGGAAATGGCGTAAGGCATAGCAAAGGAAAAAAAAAGTAGTTCTATAAAAGCTTTATAAAGGGACAAGTATCACGTGATTTCCAGAGAGAAGTGGGGGCGCTGTGGAATAGCGGATAAGACTCCCGACTCCCAATCCGAGGACCCGAGTTCGATTCCCGCCCAGTGCTTACGTCCTTGGACGAGATGTTTAACCCACAATGTCCCTTTCGACCCAGGTGTATAAAATGGGTACCTGGCTTTGCTGAGGTAATAATAATGGCTGGGCCCTTTGGTAGAGCAGTGGCAACACTGAAGAGGCTACCCTGGATACTAAGACCTTGTTATTATCATTATTATTATTGTTGTTATCATTATTGTTATTATTACAGTATTATTATTATTATCATTATTACTTTTATTATTATTATCATCATCGCTATTGTTATTACTATTACTATTATTATTATTATTATTATCATCATCATTATCATTATTATTATTATCATCATTATTATTATTATCATTATCATCATTATTATTATTATCATTATTATCATTATCATTATTGTGGACAGTGATGGAACAGTGGCGATCAGCAATCACACGTTCGTATCTCTTGCTCATGGACGTGGCTTGTATAAATAGTTTGTTTGTTTCTTTGTTTGTTTGTCTGCTTTTACTTCAGAAGGACGTCTTTTATGATGCAATGTGTGCGTGGTTTGTGTACAGCACCATCGGTAAGAAATAGTAGGGTTAAATTAGTGCTGCCATTACCACTGCACTGGCTGCCTTTTTCGTACAGTGTCTATTATGACACCTATCTCGAAAGAAAAAAAAAACCAACAACTGCAAAGTAAAACTCCAGACAGAAAAGAAAAAAAAAAATACTTCCCACAACCTCCATCAGCTCGGACTTTTTCTCTGTATGAGGACTTTCGACACTTATCGTACACCTTTTCATGAAAAAGGACACCTGAAGATTGATACTAAATTATGTTGCATGAGCGTACGTATGAACTGATACATATTCTTATGTTATGCGTTATTATGACGAGTATTTACAACATGCCTTTGTATAGCAGCGGGTTTTGTTTTTCTATGCCAACAACTCACCCCTCCCCCGCCGACAACACGTTATGCCGCCCTTATTTACAAGCACACTTTTTTTTAAATAAAGCTTTGTTTTCTTGGTAGTTACATGCTAACAATTTCCCTTTTTTATCGCAAAATAATACTACTTTCTGCAGCGAGACTGCTTCGACACATGCCCCCACATTTTATAATCATAATTTTATTATTGATATGCGCCCACTTCAATAGTGCAATATATCTGCGTCCGTTGTGTTTTTCACATTTTTCTCCAAAATTCCTAGTTGTTTATTTTTCTTATTCATTTCACTTTTAACCATCACTACTGTATAAACTCTCTGATCTAAAAACAACAAATCGAAATAAAAGAATGCTATCATGTCGGTGTCTTTCTTTATTATTATTGTACTAACATTATTATTACTATAATTATTTTATTATCATCTATCCAAATTACTGTGTCCTTGACCATTTTGTCCATTCGTATCAATGGTCAGTGAATATCCAGATGTATTGTAATTGCGATTTTGATGCATCTTTAGTCTACAAAACAATGTAAAAAAAGAATGAAATGAAACAGAGTCAAATACATGTAGAGTGAAATAAGATACAACACGTGTACCACCAGACCTCTTCTTTTCCTTCGGGATCGTCTCTAGCGTCTGGCAGAAGACTAGGTGTACGGAAATTTGACTCTGTCGTCTGCTTAGTTAGCTGTCTGGAATAACCAGAGGTCACCTTGTACGGATGACCCAAGTCGAGTGTGTGCAACCGCAACATACTGAACGCGGAAAGTTCGGGCTCTGGCAAACAGCTGGAGACGCTATACTGGCAGAGTGGAGCTGTAATGCGCGTGTGAAATGTCGCGAGTTGATATACACGTACGCCCATAAGACCTTCGCCAGTGATACATAACGCAATGCGCATGAGTGCTGACTGATCTTTACTTATTGATTGTTATCTCGGATGGATATATCACTAACATAGCATCAGAGAGAGAGAGACAACTGCAGCATAAAACCTAACCATCAATGATCAAACCGACATGATCGCATGCGGTGTACAGCTTATCATGTAAATATACCAACCGATCATCCCAGCTGCTGCCTCATCACATAATCATTAGCGTATACACACGCATCAAGAATTAATTCACTTGTAAAACCAGAAACCAAGGAAATGGATCCTCTTCCCAGTTAACAGTGAACCAAAACATTGGATTCATACTCGCAGCGCCGTAACTAGACAGCACTCCTGCCTAGCATTCGAGAATTCTGCCGACGACCCGGTGAAGACGAGACCACCACCGTGGCCGCAAGTACCAGTATTGCAATGGCTCTGTATTCTCGCAGGCGTCTCGCCGCTCTGCTCTGCTCATGTCTGGTCTTCCTCTCGATCTATGCCATCGTGACGGAATTTAAACATCTCGACACACTTCCGACTGACCGCCAGTCTGCTATCCTTGGAGATGTCGTCATATACGGGAACTCTGTCCGTTCTGGAAACATACCAGCCGAACATGGGACTAAGATTCAGTATTGGAATGCTTTCAGTTCCCTTTCTTCCATTCGAAATTTTACCACCCAAGGAAAAAAGTCCAGCATTGATTGGACAAAAAGAGAGCCGCTGGCAAAAGAAAAGACATTCGCAGGGAGCAATCTCGCTGCGTTTCCTTCGGCTTTATTTAGACCAGAATTCGTTGTGATTTTAGCACAAATGCGAACAGGTTCATCTGTCGTAGGGCAGATTTTTAATCAGAATCGCGATTTCTTTTACCTCTACGAACCTCTCCACATCAGAAATGACTGGCTGGCTGAAGGTAGGAGCAATGCCGACATTGAGAAGGCCATGTCGGAAGTATTACGCAATATCAGTCGATGTAAGTTTTCTTCCGAGTTCATTGGGAGTTTTGGGGCTTGGGGAGGACGGACCAAGAGCCGCGCTCTTATGCCACTCTGCAGGGTAAAGAAAGATTGCATGAACCTGTCGCCTGCCGTTGTTGAACAAATATGTTTGTCTTTTAACAAACGCATGGCCATTAAACTTATCCGAGGGGATATTGAGCAACTGAAACCTCTGGTTGAGAATGACGGGGTAAATGTAAAGATTGTTCATCTTGTTCGCGATCCACGAGGTACAGCGAATTCGCGTCTTGAGTACAATATTGCCAAGAACAAGCAGCGTAGAGATGAGGATAAGGAACAGATGCCTCGACTCAGTGTCAGCTCGCGCAATGGTAATGTCTTCTTGAACTTAGTGCCTTCGCGAAAATCCGTCTTTGAAGAACAGGTCGCCCCAGGGTTACCTGTACTCTGCCGATGGATGTGTTCAACACTGCGGACTGCCCAGTCCAAGCCCGCGTGGCTAGAAGGTCGCTATAAATTGGTGCGGTACGAGGATTTTGCCGACAGACCAGTCGATGTGACGCGTAATATCTACGAGTTCCTGAAAGTGCCTCCGCCGTCAGAAGTCCTGGAGTGGGTGTGGAGCAACACAGTGGACGACAACACAGTGGACGACGAACAAGACGACGAACTGTCACGCAAACCGTTGTTCAAGATGCACAAAAATTCATCAGCCACTGCATCCAAATGGCGACTCAACCTGCAGCGGTCGGAAGCTGATTACGTCCAGTCTGTATGTGAAGAAGCCATGCGTCTTTTTGGTTACAGACAACTCGCGCCATCGGAAATTATCTTTGATACATCACTGTCTTTGGTAGAACCATTAGACTTGTCTCTGCCCTGAAATAGTACAATGATCCTACAAAAGCTGAGCAGAGTGACCATTATCTCTTTCCCGTTGTTTCTCTTCTCTTCAAGCAGATGACTAAATAGAAGACGTTCTTGTGTTGCATGGTCACAATGCTTATCGGTGTTGTTTGGGTTACTTCTTCTTATGTAGTGGGTACTGCAAGGATATCATACTCTGAGGTTTCATTCCTATTAAGTATTCACTATGGATGCATCGTTACACAAAACTGTATTTTCAGAGAACTGAAATTCTACTGTAACAATATGTTATATCTATATTTTTTTTTTTTCAGGTAAAAATATCAAACACCAAATATCTGATCAAATTGGCACATACGTCAATCGATGCAATGAGATGGTGCAATGCATTTACCACGTGTGTGATATAGGCCTTGCTGAAAAGTATTTGAATTTTTTCTTTTTTATTAATTCCTTCTCATAATTGCTCTGACAGGCGAGATGTATTATGACTAGAATGTGTCATACTTAGAGATATATTTCAGTATCTGAATCCAGTGGAAAAGAAGTTGAATAATTACATTTTTTGGGTACCGGTGGATCAGGAAACTGCATTTAGTGCAATCGAATCAGTTTTGTGTTAATTTACAATCCACCAAGATCAACTACATGCATGAGATAAAATTAGTGTTAAACCGTCGCCAGTACAGTAGTTATGAAAGAGGCAAAATTTCCTATTTTTCGCCTCAAAATCGAAGCGTGGAATCACATAATCAAGTATACGTAGTGCTCCAAACAGTTTTGTCGACTCACTTTCCGTCTCAAGAGATAAGAAAAGTGTGCATGAAATATGTACAGAAACTTGAAAAATTGTCAGAAGTCACAGTGATATTCTGACCTAATCTGAAATGGAATGTTGTTTATGAGGCTGTACGGAAGTCTTCGTATTTTGAGTAGACCCCTGAAAGTCTCCGCCCCCCCCCCCCCCTCGTGCTCAAATGTACCGAGTTGGGATAGGAATATCCAAATCTGATCAATTACTGTACTAATCTCTTCAAAGAGAATGTATCTCTTGCATAGTAATTTTAACTGTGTGTATTTAATGCAAAATCTTTTCAAGAGGTTTTTGGTACGTTTTGTATTGTAAGCTACAAATTTCGCGTTTTACATGTAGTTTCCGCAACACTTCAATATGAAGTCGAGTGCATACACCTGTATATGGTACTCATTAGTTTATTAAACGCCAAAGTGTATACCAGAAACTTTTATGTGCCCTTGCCCCTATAATCATTACATCGATATTTTGTGTGAATCTTTCGCAAGGCAGGCGACCGCACGAAAAGAGAAGCTACACAATGTAAAAATGATTTTGGGGGTTATTGCTGAATATGACAGACATCGTGGTCGAACATTTATAATTGTAATGTCTGCGACAAGGCCATATTGGAGCAAGGTAAATTTCCTGTATTCTGACGTTCATGATTAAATACGAGGATAAAATCATAGGATAACAGTGATAAAAGAATAAATAAATCACGAAAGGTAGCATTTATTTTGAATATTGCAGACATCAAAGGCCGAACAGAGATGATTTCGTTGTTTAATTAAATGACTGAGCTTCAACCAACCTTGAATTGTAGAGGGCAAGCTTTCGTCCTCTCCTGAGGACTTTCTCAAGCCTTATGCAGTGGAGTGTTGTCTTGCTGCCGTTGCCTGTCTTTATTAATCACTGGACCATAGATTGGTGAAAGTATAGCCTGAGTCTCTGTTGAGAGCTGGATTGACCCTTCTGATCCAAAGTGCTTCCTTTATTTTTCTTTTCAACCAGTTGCTGAGTGTGATGGATTGTTTAGTCTCAGTGCCCTTTTGTGTTCCTTGAGTCTCTCGTTCAAGGTTCTGCTGGTTTCCCCGATGTGACAATCATGGCAATCAGCACAAGTGATCTTATACACAATGCCTGACCTTATTTGCCTTGGGACTTTGTCTTTAGCATGGACTAGTCTACTTCTCAGGGTATTAGAGCTCTTGAATGCAATATCAACGTCCTTGTTGTGGAATGCTCTTTTCAGACGGGAGGATATGGTGTTTACGAAGGGGAGGACTACCCTATTGCTAGTCTCCTTTCTTTCCTTTGTGGGTGACTTAGTTCTTGTTTTGTCCTTGGCTTTTTGTCTCATCCAAGCTGGGTATCCACATGCTGCAAGGGCCTTGTCAATATGGTGGAATTCACTCTGTAGTGCATCATTGTCAGAGGTTACATTTCGAGCTCTCAAATACAAAGATCTAGCAACTCCCTCCTTTGTGTTAAGTGGATGATCCGATGACTCTTACAACACAGGACACAACATTGAATGGGATGAGGCGCGTATCATTGACTTTGAAAGCAACTGGTTTAAAAGAAAAATAAAGAAGCACTTTGGATCAGAAGGGTCAATCCAGCTCTCAACAGAGACTCGGGCTATACCCTTTCACCAATCTATGGTCCAGTGATTAATAAAGACAGGCAACGGCAGCAAGACAACACTCCACTGCATAAGGCTTGAGAAAGTCCTCAGGAGAGGACGAAAGCTTGCCCTCTACAATTCAAGGTTGGCTGAAGCTCAGTCATTTGATTATTCATCATCCCCAGGCGATGAAAGTTTTTAGTATGATTTCGTTGTTGTTTAAGTTTAATTTAAAAAAGAATTTCATTCAAAATACACTGTATGTACGCCAAGCAGATGTTGTAACAGATGTACAGATGTAATCCCATTTAGTAGTTTACTCATAAGACGTGCATGGGATCAGTTTACTGTCAGCACACGTTGTTATGGGAGAGGTAATTTTCTGTAATGTTCCGTTCATGATTGATTTAACGGTTTTAGGGCAATTACCTCCTGGACAATCGCCCCGAACCCTTCCCCTGACCCTAACCCTAATCCTAATCCTGAACCCAATTCTAACCCCAACCCGAACTCTAACCCTATACCTAACCCTAACCCTAATCTTTACGCTAATTTTATCACTAACTGAAGAGTTTGTTCGCAAAAACCAATAAGTCCATTTTTGAAGATTTTGAAGTACGGTCTCTGTCATAAAGTACAAAATAATACCTTTCAAACGATATATTGGTCACTACATATAAAGGTACATTTTTGAAGTTATCAATGGTCAAAAGAAGCAAAAATTTTCTTATCATTCTCTCTATTTTTCTTGACCTTTAATCGCAAGTATCTCCATTTGGCAAATATGGACTTATCGGTTTTTGCGAACAAACTCTTCAACTATTAATTATCAAGGGGTAATTGTCGGGGGGGGGTAATTACCCTGATACGAATTTAACATCAGGATAAAATCATACAAAGGAAGTCTCTTAGAATGAGACAAATCACCTGGGTGATGTGGGATTACCTGCACACAAATTTCAATATCTTCGGAGCTATAATGACAAGTACAAACTTATAACTAATCATTTTAAATGGAGCCTAACGACAGGTGTTTATTCACGTGAAGTTAGTTATTATTTCTTTTTATCAGAACTCCAACGTGACGTATGATAGACAGTTTTAACTGTAGCTTTTCTTAGGAAGTTCTTGTTCAGTTCAGCTTTATTTCTGCATTCCATTCGCGATACCATGTAACACAATCTAACAGAGTTGGCGTAATCACACATTCTTTATGCCAAATTATGCATTATATTCAATACATAGGAGCAAAACATAAAGAATAAAAATATACAATTTCATCTTCAACATGCACTATTCAAGAGCAAAGTTGTGCTGTGATGGTGTCGATTAAAAGAAGTGTGCCTTGCTTTGACAAAAGGAAGCAAGTGACAATGAGTACAAATGCTGCAAATAAAGAAAATGATAATTATGTCTTTGGGTAGGCCCTTCAACATGGAAATTTGTGATGAGAAATAATGTTCATATTCATGTACGGCATATTATGGTGATGTATTTACGACAAGTCGAAGAGTTTTGATATTTCTTTTGAAAATAGTGATTTTGTAACTTGCTTCATTTTGCCAAAATATTTTAGGCTTTTTGCAAGCATAAAAGAATTTGACAAAAGGAAGAAGTGACAATTATACCGCGAGGTTGTCACTTGCTGTCTTACCTTAAAGGGATGGCATAGTACTTGTAATACTTGTATTGGTGGAGATGAGGATCAGGCTTTTAACTTTTTGCTAGATACAAAGAGACACTTATGAAATAGTACACACCATACCATTCTAAGAGGAATTGAAAGTTTATCTAATTAAAATCGGTTCTAGAATTGCTGAGACATCCAAAAACAAAGTAAAGCAAAGGGATCCTAATACAAGGTGGGTTCCACCTTTTATTACGATCGCTTTTTTTTTTGTTGATATTTCAGTCATTTCAAAACCAATTTTCATCAAATCCACGTGTTATCTAATCATACCAGGAAGCTGTTAAACATTGCCTCAGATTATGGTCTGAAACAATTTGTAACAAAGCCCACTAGAATTACACCACTCTCTGCTACAACCATTGACTTACTGTTCTCATCTAACCATGAACATATGCAGTATTGTGACGTAGCACCAATCACACTCAGTGATCATTATATGGTGGTATCAGCTATTGGTAGAGTGAAAACAGCCACATCAAATCATAAATATGTTAACTCGCAATTTAGCAAATCTGGATTTTCACACATTTTGTAATGAGCTACGCAGTGAATGTTGGGATGAAGTATTTTGTGAAGTAGACACCAATACCGCCTACGAGATGATGGTTTCTAAATATGTGACTGTATTAGATAAATTTGCTCCAATGAAACGCAGAAGGGTTAAGCAGAAATCAGCCCCATGGATGAATGATGACATTAAGTCGCTTATGTTTGAAAGAGATATAAGTAAAAAGATAGCATTGAAGACCAAACAGATATCTGATTGGAATAGATATAAGCAATGGAGAAATCGTGTAACTTCATTGATTTGTAAATGTAAAAGAAAATATATAAATGAAAGTATTTTTAAAAATAAGGGTGACTCGTCCGTTCTCTGGAAGCTTCTTCATACACTGTTACCTAGAAGAAAGGGACATGTATTGCACCATGTCAAATCCGAAGGAAAGGACATTCACAACTACAAAGATATAGCCAATGTTATGAATAATTTGTTAGTGGATGCGCCAAAACGTCTTAAGTCTAGTTTGCCGAAAGAAGATTATCGCAGTTCCGCTCAGTACATTAAACAAGTAACCTGCAAATTTTCATTTGATCCTGTCACCGAATGTGAAATCATGAAATCTTTTGATACAATTCCGAGAAATAAGGCAGGCGGTTGAGATAATTTACCAACAAGTGTGTTGAAAGATACTTTGCCTGTGATCGTGAAACCATTATGTCATGTATTAAACTTGTCTCTGGCTCAGGGTAGAATACCAGAAGCCTGGAAACTAGCTCGAGTTTCGCCAATTTTCAAAGGAGGCGACATGACCGACCCACAAAGTTATCGACCCATCTCGGTCCTTCCAGTCCTTTCGAAAGTCCTCGAGAAGGTTGTTTTTAAGCAATTATACAAGTATTTCAATGAAAATAATCTTTTAACAAATAATCAATTTGGATTTCGCCCTAAGTATTCAACTTTGCTTGCTCTTGTAACAATTACAGAAAATATCCGGAAGGCTTTAGATGAAGGGCGTGCAGTTGCTCTCATTACACTTGACTTGAAAAAAGCCTTCGATTTAATACCTCATGATGTGATAATTGAGAAGCTGCGAAAATACGGTGTAGAATCCGACAGTTTAGCCTGGTTCAAAGATTATCTGGCGTTTAGGAAGCAAGTCACAGTTGTTAACGGAAATATATCTGAACAACGATAGGATAGGGGAGTATCCTCGGACCGCTTCTGTTCGTGATAACTATCAATGACATTGTTGAAGTTGTACAACATTGTACTGTCTCTTTGTATGCTGATGACACTTGCCTTTACTACGCATCAAACAATCCCCATGACTTAGAAAAGTGTGTAAATCATGATTTAAGGGCGATAACGAACTGGCTGAGGTACAATGGACTACTGCTAAACGAGAAAAAATGTGAATACATGATTGTCACACCTATGCGGAAAAAACACCTCTTTGATAACGTTAAGGTTACGGTTAATGATTTTTGCGTACAACAAAAAAGCTCCTGTAAGTATTTAGGTGTGACCTTAAACGACACCCTGACATGGAACAATCACTGCAAAAAATCCGGTGTTAAATAGTGAACACCGAGCTGGTGTTAAATTTTCGGTGCTCATTTATGGTGTTAAATTAACACCTCCGGGTGTCATTTCCAAATTTTAAACTGTTTTTTTGAAGAGTTTCTTAGTAACTGCACTTCTTGTTGATTTTTAATTTAAACAAGACGATCAAGAATTTTACATTAAAATACTAGATTTTTGAAAAACTGTGAAAATAAATTTACACCAAAGTAACACCAGCTGGTGTGGTCTCTTATTGAAGCTGGACGGGTGTTAAACCATTGATATTAACACCAACAAATATCAAATCAGCGCAATGTGGTGTCATTTTTGAAGTGTCAAAATAACACCAGGTACAGTGTCAAATTAACACCACGAAGTGTCAGGTGAACACTTTTCAACACCATCACAGTGCATTTTTAACACCTGTGGGTGTGGTCCTTTATTGAAATTTGATCGGTGTTAGATTTAACACCCGTGGTGTTAAATCTAACACCGATGTTTTTAAAGTGATCACATTGCCAATGTAAAGGCCAAACTCTCTTCTGCGTTGTACTGCTTCAAGAGAATAAGGCCATATATTCCGCAAGACACCGCCCTTATTTTATACAAAGGGTTAATTCAGCCCCATTTGGATTATTGCTCAATTGTGTGGAGGAACGCTAGTAAAAGTCTAGTAAATCAAATAAGTGTTTTGCAGAAGAGGGCTCTCCGCACCATTCTATTAGTAGATAATCGTTTCAATAGTCGAGCCTTATATGAATTATCTGGCGTAGAAGCAATTATGAATCGCTGGGAAAAACACGCGGCAATATTTATCTTTAAATTATTACACCAGTTATTGCCATTATTTATCTGTAAAAAAGTAGTTATCAAAATAGATAAATATAATTTACGTAATTCACGTAATATCATCATACTTCCAAAACCCAGAACAAATTTTATGAAATTTGGATGCATTTATTCCAGTGTTAAAATTGTCAATAGCCTCCCCGAAAATGTAAGAATACTGAGTAATTTGAAGGGTTTTGAAAGAATGTTAGTGCTATAGTGTGGATTTCATAACTATGTTTGAGCTAATTTGTCTGAATTTACGTGAACTTGTTTGTGTCACCCTCTTTTGTAGCGTTTGTGTTTAGTGGTTACGTTTATATTCCTCTTCTTCTTCTTTTTTTTTTTGTTCTTGGTATTGTCTAGTTTCTGCTATATTGTAATGTATTTCATTCATTATGTTATGCATGTTGGTTTTTTTGTGTTTTTTTTTGTAATTGTTGATTTACTTTGATTGATTTGTTAACTGTTGTGTTGTTTTTGTTGTTGCTGTAACACTGTACTCACGGCCTCTCTGAAAAACAGCCTCATCTGGCTGATCGAGGGCATTTTATCCCGTGATTAAATAAAATAAAACAAACAAACAAACAAACGTTGAATTTCTCTTGGAATGACACCCTCTTTCACATTTCATAAGGGGTTTCTCATTATCTCAGCAAAGAAATGTGAGAAACTTGAAGTTAGGTCTCGACCAAACCTGTACTATCCCTTTAATGATTAGTTTGCTAAACCTGAGGATAGGTAAGTTGAAATACATCGAACTCACTTAGTTTTACTAATACAGTAGATCTAAAGGGTTACCGCCCTAATAGCCCAAAGGTCCGATGGACATGATGGACCAAAGGCCCGATAGATCGAAGATTCTGTATGTGTGTGCATGGTGTATACATTATGAATGGTACATGTTCTAGCCATGTTCAAAGTAGCCTAGATCCAGGTGTGTGTGTGTGTGTGTGTGTGTGTGTGTGTGTGTGTGAAAGAGGTAGAATCCAGGCGAGGGAGCGAAGCGAGCAAGCGGGGGGAGGGTGTTGGAGGGGGTGGGGGGGGGGGGGGGGGGGGGGGGGCTTGCTCACCTTCCAGAGCAGGGAAAATGTGAAATTTGAGAAGTAAAATGGCTCAGGCTGCGCTTGGAGGCCCCGTTTCAATGATCATCAATATGATGAGACTGCTTGATAGATTTAGAAATCATTCAATTTTATTTCATTGTAACAATCATATGAGACCAAAATTAGATTAACACGTCCTCATTTAGGATGAAGGACAACATATATTACAATTTGCATAGTTGCTTTAAAGGGCAAATAATTCTGTATGCTGCTTGCGTATTGTCGGCATAACAGTGTTTTTAACGAGAGCTAATTAAGTACGGTATGTAGTAGGTGATACAACCACTCTACCGAGTGAGATATATGAGCCCAATGACTTCTTTTGAACACGCATTGCGTTGAAATGTTGTTGGTAATTCATTCGCAGGCAGATGATGTGAACGTAGAAACACTCCAACTTTTAACATCGTGACGGGAAATGTAAACAGTATGCTCGACTCCGGGTAATCATTTTCATTACTTATAAAGAAGAGAGAAAAAAAAAGACAATGGGGATAGAAGACCTCGCTCTGCATCAAAATGGCTGTCTAAATTGGAATTGGGTGGGAGTACATGTACAAAGACTCGCGCTCGAAGTGAGCAAACACATAATTATTTTCTATTCTCTTCATTACATGCCTAGTGGGGGGCGCAAGGGATTTTTGGTTCAAAATTTTCCAAAAGCACCAAAATTTGGCACACATGTAGCCCAAACCATACTATTTCGATTTTTGATGGGCGCCAAGAAGGGCGCCCTCTGGGGCGGCCATATTGGCAAAATCCAATATGGCCGCCATATAGGTTTAAAGGTCACTTGCATTTGAAAACATAAAAGGGTTATAATCATTTAAAAAGTCAGGTTAAGAGGTTTTTCTGGGTCAAGGAATTCGAATCTGAAGTTGTTTTTATGGTCTGAAGTCAATTTTTCCTAATAAGGTCACCTTAAGGTCATTTAGGGGTCAAGCCATTGTATTCATAACATTTTATTGAAAAAATGGCTTGCCCATGGTCAATATTCCAGGAATGCCAGCCTTAGTAATAGAATTGCAGTTGTCGACGGCTGAAAAAAAGGATATTTCTTGTGAAGGGCGCCCTCCGGGGCGGCATATTTACAAAATTCAATATGGCTGCTACCTACGTTTAAAGGCCAGTATAACAACTAAAAACCTTTAAAGTGTTACAATAATTTGAAAAGTCAGCTTTAGAAGGTTTATGGGTCAAGGAATTCGATTCTGAAGTTGTTTTTATGGTCTAATGTCAACTTTTCCTTATAAGGTCTCCCTAAAGGTCATTTGGGGTCAAACCATTATATTCACAATAGGTAATTTAGAAAATGGCTTGCCTATAGTCAATATAGGAGGAACGCAAGCCCTGCTAATAGAATTGCAGTTGTTGAGGGCTGTGGGAGAGGGAAAGGTGGGCTTTCTCACGAGTAACATCAATACATCTGCTTTCATGTTAAGATTTCAAACACTGTAGGCATACACTCATGAATTATAATAAGAACCCCTTTCTGAGAGTAATTATGTTTAAGGGATCTTACTGAGATCCTTATTTCACAATTAAAGGACAATTTCACCTTCATATAGACATGTGGGTTCAGTGAATGCAACAATATTAGTAGAACACATCAGAGAGAGTTTGAGGAAAATCGGACAATCCATTCAAAAGTTATGAATTTTTAAAGTTTCTGCTCACTTAGGGCTGAATGAGAAGACTACTATAGCTTGTGATGTCACATGTGTACATCGATATAAAGAAAGATTAAAGAAAATTTAACATATTCCCACTTTTCTCGCATAACAAATGAACACTTGACTTCTCTCTTTCAGAAGGCAGGGGGAAATAATATTACCCTTAACATTATGTCAGTAACAAGTCGAAGAAATGTGCACTTTACTCAAAAAGTAAGGTTTTGTGAAATTCTCCTTTTATTTTCTTTATATCGTTGTACGCATATGACATCATACATTGTACATGTAGTAGTCTTCTCATCTAGCGGTGACGGCGCAGATACTTAAAAGATTCGTAACTCTAGAACGGATTGTCCGATTTTCCCAAAACTTTCACTGATGTGTTCTACTAATATTGTTGCATTAATTAAATCCATAAGTATTAAAAGGTGGACTTGTCCTTTAAATTTGAAGACTTGGTAACCCTTCAATTTCATTTTTAATGATTACTTACGGTAATTTTTTTCTGTATCATTTCAATAATGGCCTGTTATGATATGGCTACACAAGCTTTTAAGTGAGGTTCTGTCCAAAGCTATGGCATATCATAGTTCACGTCACAATCATTCCATTAATCATTTTTACATAACAGGCGCTAAGAGGAAATGTCCTCACCGACTGGTCATTTGCGGAATTCAATATACATTGCATTTGCTTTAATGACAGCCAAAAGAGTTAATTAGAATTCTGGGTAATGCCCTTTCAAAGAGTTTTCAAGATTTGATATTGCATTTTTATTTTCATCTTCATCTGCAAGGAATGCAATAAAAACATACATATATGAGAAATAGAATCCTACTGTTATTTAATATATTAATAGTTTAGCAATAAGGGGGAGGGAGCTACTCTCTATATTACCAGCGTCCTTGATGTTGCCACTAAAAAAAGAAGTGTTTTTATTTCTCTGTTGCAGTTCAGGAATCCTCAATCGCAATAGATATTCATAATTCAGATTTAAATTCAATGAAATAACAATTATGAAGATCACTCCTAATCTGGATGAAAAAAAAAATCTGTCGTGTTTAAGAGAGTTTTTAGTACATCAGGTTGGCATCAATTTGCTATTTTCGAACTTGTGTAAGAAAGTTCTATTCTAAAGTCCTTATAGGAAATTGTATGTTTTGTCCACAGCTGAATATGCCGTTCAGAGAACATGATGGTCCTGGTGACGCCATGTAGGGAACAAGCATATTTCACTGGTGCACAGTGCACAGTGACACCATTAACAGGGTACAGATTAGATATGTTATAATACAACTTTCATGACACCTTCTAGGGTATATTAAGATTCTGTCCAAAGTGCTTGGACGCAAATTGGTATGATATCACAAGACTTTATAAGTTGGTATCTCGTTGGTCTGAAGACTATAGGTTGCAACTCTACTCTCCGCAACATCTCTACGACGCACGACTCCTGGAGACGAGCCCGATCTCCAGGATTCGCAGGAGAATCGAACATTTTCGATTTTTGCAGAGACTATTTCCGTCTTCCAGCTTGTCTCCGAGACGTCTCTGCGAAGTCTCCATCACTGTGGCCATGTCTTGGGGACTAAATTTGTCTGCAACATCTTCGAGATGTCCCCGCATCTTGTGGAGACCGTAATAACATAATGGCGACGAAAGGGACAAGTCGCTGAGAAAAGACGTCTCTGATAAGTCCCTGCGACTGCAAAAGCCGTGCCAACATCCCCGTGACTTCCAAGCAAACAAGTTGTCCCTTTGTTTGAAGACGTCTTGGACGTCGCTCTGGAAATCGAGTTAGTTGTGACAGCGAAAATAATTTCTTCGAGACGCTGGCATAGCGACAATGTCTCCTCCCGTCAGATAGGCCCTCAATCCCCTCCCCCCCCCCCCCACTTTAAGTTTGCAGCGATATCAAACTACATTGTACTGACCATGGCTCGCCTGACACCTGCTCTTACATTGTGCATTTTCACATTCATTCATTCATTCATTCATTCATTCATTTCATTATTTTTTTTTCCATTTCCATGTTTTCCACCTCCCAATGCATGCCTTGAAACAGCTGTTGTGCAGAAGAATGAAATTTGGTACTGAAGCATTGCGGAGAGTGGCCGATAGTACTAGTAATTCCCATGTACCTGTGCCATCTTTCCCCCAACTCCGCTCCCTGAAGTCAGGGATCACATCATGACCCATGCTGTCATGATTCCAGTAGAAGCTCACTTGCAGCAGCCAGATTTGCTCCCACGTTATGACGAGATGATGCCTACCGTCGTTGACGCTGGTTGCCCCATAAACCTTGTTGCTCATCAGTCCTTGCTGGACATGAGCACGATTATTAAGGTAGTTAGTGTGTCAGTGAGCTCTGGTTTGCTGACCCATACTACTTAGGCATTTTGCATGCCACATCAAAGCAAGTCTGAAGTAATGTCGCACCCTGTCAGTGCCTGATGTTGGACTCTGGAAGAGAGGTATGCTGTACAGGAACGAGCTGAAAAGGCCTTTATCTTTTCAATACCACGACCCACCCGTAACTTCCTCAGATCAAAGGGATTAAAAAAGAAAGCACACTACCGAAAATGTGATGTTATGCTCATCCGTACGAATGTATACTGTTTTCAGAAAATGCTTTCAGAAAACGTTATGTCATCCTTTGTAAGGATATCTTTGCGTAGATCGCATATTGTTGTTGGAAAGCTGAAGGGTTGTGAGATCACAATTCCTGTTGGATATTTCCGTCTCGTATCACGTGCTCAGGATGAGTTGTCCGTCCCATTTATTCTGGATATCTGTGCGCTGATAAATGAGGGCAGTTCTTTATTTTTCAATCTTAATTTTCAGGAAGCCGCTACACTCGTCCAATCATAATTTGAGATTTGAGTGGTGCCATCACTATCTCTTGTCAGAAGACTGCACAGTGTTGCTGCGCAAAAATGTTAAGATTATTTTCTTCAGGATCAGTATCCCATACAACATCAATAGGTGTTCAGTTTCCCTAGTCATTTGCTCTTTCAGTAAAGAAACGGTTTCGTTTGATAAAAAGAGAATAGAAAGAGATAAGAAAAAAACTTCAGCTGAATTGCCTTCACCTACTCTGATAAGATACTGCCATTAAAGTACAGTGTACTTTAATAATCGAATAGCTAACTGCCCCTAAAATACTGGTCTGACCTGGATTGAGGAGCTCGATTCCCTGGAAGCTTCGGCCATTGCTTCCTTCACTGAAGAAGCAGACGCTGTTTCAAGGGAGAACAGGCATACACCAATTTCAGCAGGAGGAGAATCATATCGCTTGCCAGCTGAAAGTTATATAATTGACCATGTAAGGTGACGAGGTGGCTCAGTCGGTAGCGTATGGCTTGCGGTCTAAAGACTTGTGTTACGGCGCGGGTTCGAATCACACTTATCTCAAGTCTAGCTGAGCAATGGTGTGTGTTGTCATACCGTCCCCTCTAGTAGAGGCGCAACAATTTGCACCTCATCACTTAGATATAAAAAGTGGAAGTCACTTGTGTGAAAGAATCACAAACCCAGCAGACACATGAAAAAATCCCGAATCGGCATTCCGTTATCGGAAAACTCAAGGTGCATAAACCGGTAAAGTGGTCCGCCCCAAGTACATACAACTGACCAGTTAGTTGCATATACGGGCTATCCAGCTATCTCGTCAGAAGGAAAAACGAAGACAAAATAAGATTAGGCGTGTTTATTACCCTCTTTGCCATTGCACCCTGATTCGGCAGCTTGGAATACTATGGCGGCCGTATTTAAGCATGTTTATGTATTTATATATATATATACACACACACACACACATATATATATATACATATATATATTGAAACAAAGAAAGGAAAAACTGACCAGAAACAATCAATAAATAGTGAAAACTTTGAGCAAAGAAAATGAGAGAAGAAAACGAAACCGACGGAAGCCTGTTTTCTGTGCTAAAAATTTCAATATATATATATATATATATATATATATGTACATTATGATAAAATATTTTTTTTTCATTTATTTGTCATAATCATTATTGATATGTAGGGGGATGGAACCCCTCTTGGCCCTAATTGACCATTGAAGGAGTATGGAAGAGATGACAATTGGGACAAATTAGGGGTACCAGTGAATTGCAGTTGAATGCTCACAGACGCCATTTCAAAAAATGCACAAAATGCCTGATTTGACCCTTATTTGACCTTGAAAGTGACCTTGAGAGGTGATTAGTGACCTTGAATTGCAGAAATGATATTTAGAATCACATTCTCTGACCCCGTAAAATCTTCCACATGGGATTCATGACATTAATCAACCTTTTCAATTTGTAGCTGCAGTTGACCTTTAACCCGAATGGCGGCCATATTGGATTTCACCAATATGGCGGCCCCAAGGATTTTTAGTCTTGGCGCCCATCAAAAATCGAAAGAGTATGGTACAAGGGACCTATGAGCCAAATTTGGTGCTTTTGGAAGAATCTGAACCAAACAATCCATTTTTAGCCCTTAGGCCCCCAACTAGTCAGGATGGTCCGAGCTAGGTTGGGGTCCGTTTGGTTGAAATATACAACCAGACGTGGAGAACGGCGTTTAAACCTACTAAATTGCTGGGTTACTACCAATCTATTCCAATTACTCGCTTACTACCAAGATACTACCAGTTACAATTCATCCAACGAAGATACCAGTACCAGTGCAGCTCATCCAACGCAGATACCAATATCAGATACCACCAGTTCACTCGCATACTACTCTAGCAGCACCGTAATTGCATTGCACTTACTCACCAATACTTATGTTATACTGCAGCAGACTTCATAGGAAACGGTCCAGGCAACAGTGTCCACTACAATCAACGCTTTATTAACACTCAACAACATTAATCATCCACACTTTGGCTCATACTCAGGCCCACCCAGCGACTTCGATGTTGTTGTTGTTTTAGATTTGTTGGAACTCTCTGCCGGGTGGGCAATTTGCTCCAAAAAATATAATTATTCAAATATACCTTTAAATTCAATTTCAAAACCTATACTACTTCTAATTATTTACAAAAAAGCTAATCACATTTATTTTAATATTTACAAGTGATATATTTACAAAGGAAGGAAAAGGGATCAGCACCTACTTTATTTATTCGACCTATTATTATTCTCTGATCGCTATATTTTTGAAACAGTTACGCATTTTACTTACTGACCTATTCCTCAAATACTAACGCTTATTAACCCTCCTCATCATACGGAAATGATTAGATAACAAAGCAATAATTGTATGAAAGGTTATTACTGAACGTAATCGCATCTCCAACAATTATTACCCCTCTAAAATTTCTAACAAAACAATTCATAATCGTTAGTTTCCCTGAAACTGATTGATTCATGATCGATTGCTAAAACAATCGATCGATTATGTAATCTATCACGGAACTTTCAATATTTGACAAATTTTCACCCGTTTTCTTACTAATACACTAATCTACCAATTCTTCATTGGTTACAATATATATATATATATATATATATATTGAAACACGGAAGGGAAAACTGACCAGAAACAAATAATAAATTGTGAAAACTTTGAGCAAAGAAAAAGAAAAACCCATTTTCTTTGCTCAAAGTTTTCACTATATATATATATATATATATATAATTCATGTATGTATATATATATATATACTCGCGATGAGGCGATGAGGCCCTTTGGCGATGAGGCCCTTTTCAGATTCACTGTTTTGGAGCCGGAGATTTGCCATGTCATCTTGCAGTCATGACTACGCGTCATTGGATGCGTCACTATGGACACTGTGCGCTACCTCCATCTGTTTAGCGCAGTGACTTCTTTGAAAGGTGAGTTTCAAAATCCGTCTGCCCATGATCAGACGTGTTTTCATGTCTGTTTCAGAAACGGGTTTGATTAAGATCTTTTGTCACACCATGGGCACTGATGAAGAGTGTGACCTTGCCTTTCAGTATTTGAGAGCTATGCTCCGTTTTTAAGATCTTCAAGATCCAGGATTTATTATTATTTTTTACGGCGTTCTTTTTCTACTGATTCGTTTACTATATATATATATATACAGTGTATATCTCCGAGAACAATTATATTCTTACGATAACACCAAAACACCTGTTTTCTTCCACCATTGGGTTTGGGTACTCTCACTTCTAATTGTAGATGTAATACCGAGTCTCGAATGGCGATTATGGACACGACCACGGCTGGGAACTTTCAATCGTGTGGACTGCTGTCCGCAGTGCTTTAGTATACGGTGTAGAGGAAAAAATATGAGTCAGCACCGAAGTGGGACGTGCAGTTGGTGGTCATCTGTCCGTTCGTCCGTGTGGACGTCTTTCTGTGCCCGTGGGTGATGCTGATCATTTATTTGGGATTTGAAGGATTGGGCAGGCACATTTGATATATAAATACGTTTCATCTTTTGTCAATAATGGTACACATTCTGACCTCGTACTGAATTATTACTGAATTGTGCTCCCCCACCCACGTGGTGTTTTCAGCATGGTGGCGACGATTAGGGTACAATAGCACTGACAATGATACGATTGTTCAGGGACACACTCTAATCATTTTCAACTTTTCAGTGGCTCTGAACCTCACCAAGCAATGGCACGATAGGTCTCGGCATTTACATGTCCACATGTAACGTTTAAACATCGGGAGTTTGTTTGTTTGTTTGTTTGTTTGTTTGTTTGTTTGTTTGTTTGTTTGTTTGTTTGTTTGTTTGTTTGTTAGTGGTGTAACAGAGTTATTAGGAACAGGCCATTTAACAAAATACCGGGTGTCCCAAAAAAAGCGGAACGGTGGATTTTCAGTACCTTGCGGTCTAAAAGTTATATATCTTTTGACATCATGAGAAAAAGCATCTTCCGCAGAAGACTATGATACCCTAATCATTTAATTTGGTTCAGTACTTTTTATTCTACGCCAATTTCTGAAAATGCAGTCATTGTCAAATTTCGCCGGATTTTTGCGACTTATGAGATAATAATTTGAGTGCGACACGCGATCCATACGGTGAATATTGTGTAAGCTCGGTGATCCATGTCAACAAAAGATACAGCTTTCACATTGGTCACGGGCCAGGAAAAAACAGTGTGTGTGTGTGTGTGTGTGCGCGTTCCCAATATGAAAGCGTTATCTTTTGTTGACATGGATCAACGAGCTTGCACAATTCACCGTATGGAACGCGGGTCGCACCCAAATTATTATCTCATAAGTCGCAAAAAATTGAAAATGACTGCATTTACAGAAATTGGCGTAGAATAAAAAGTGCTCGACCAAATTTAATGATTTTGGTGTCATGGTCTTCTGCGGAAGATGCTCTTTTTAATGATGTCAAAAAATTTATCACTTTTAGAACGCAAGGTACTAAAAATCCACCGTTCCGCTTTTTTTGGGACACCCGGTATAGTAAACAAGAAAAAAGCACGATAATTAAGTATCAGTATCGATTCATAATCATGTAACTCATTAACTAGACTTTAGTTACGTATGATAGTATGATAGGCAATAGTAAATGTATTTACTTTTGTGTACCCTGACCCTCATGTAGTCTCCATTCATTTCATTTTCACATTGTGTAACGTGTACAGTACAGTGTATCCTTTGTAATGTTCATTCTGGTTTTTGTTTCATGTTTGTGATGTTAATGATATGTATCCTATATTCTTTACCTGGTCGAATAGATAATAATAATAATAATAATAATAATAATAATAATAATAATAATAATAATAATAATAATACATGTACATCACTTTTAAGCCTCAGTTGACATATTTTCACAAAGTATTTCCCTCAAGCGTGTAAATTGATTACTTTAGGCCTAAACGTTGATTTTAAAAAGAAACGCACAACACACAGTCACCCATAACATCATAGACACATGCGGTCTGGTCAGCCCCTCAAAATTTCATTATTACCCTCCGATATTTTTTTTTATGCAATGCCTGCAGGATTTTCCTTATTTCCTTTTTTTATACGTTGCGTCCCAGCGTAATCTAAAGCTACTTTTCAGCACGACGCAGGGGAGGGGAGAACGTCCAGCGCGTCAAAATCTGAAACCCACTAGTGATTTCAACCAATACGTACAATGTACTTTCATATAGCATTGTGTGCTGAAAGTCGCCCGATTAGTTGCTTCAGAACAGTCTCATATTCAAGTAATGTGCAGTTTAATGTCCCGTCACTGCACAGGCATGCTAACCTGGAAACATTAAACTGCACATTACTTGAATATGAGACCATTCTGAAGCAAAAAATTTTCACACAACAATAGATGTGTAATGTACTCTTAAATGAATCCCAAAAGGATTGGAACAATCATCCCCCAACATTCCCACTGATTCCCACTGATCAGTTACTAGCCATCCCCTTTAAGTTGGTTATGTACATGGGGGGGGGGGATGTGCAATCGTTTATGAAGACTTTTCCATGATTTTATAAAGAAATGCTAAACGATAAATATTTTGTCTTTAATTACGTAGAAGAGATGGGTAATCCATTTTTTTACAAGCTGGAATTACTTTCGGCATTCGGTACTTTGGAGGTATTATCCCTGGGGAGAAGAAAATGTTTTAAAGAGAATTTCACAAAATTGTATTTTTCTGAAAAAAACAGAAGTCACATTTCCTCGACTTGTCACTGACGCCCCTGCCTTCTGAAAGAAGCAAGTCTAATGTTCTGTTATTACGCTAGAAAAGTGAAAATATGTTGAATTTTCTTTATAATTATTTTCTCTATATGGTTCTACACATGTGACATCACAAGCTGTAGTAGTCTTCTCATAGCATTCAGCAGTGACAGAAACTTCAAAAATTCATAACAACTTTTGAACGGATTGTCCGATTTTCCTCAAACTCTCACTGGTATGTTCACCTGATATTGCTGCATTCACTCAATACACAATGTCTGTGAAGGTGAACTTGTCCTTTATATACATGTGATAATGGTGTGAATCATGTTTTTTTTTTTCCTTCTTCCTCTTCGGTGAACTGACACTGGATCTTCACAAGATTAGATTTTCATCTCTGAGTTTCCTCAATATCGTTTGTAACTCAATTGGAGTCATACATAGGAGAAATGAATACAACGGAAGTTTCCCTGTGGGTTTCATCTCACGCCAGGTGTGTATAGTGCCAGGCCAAGCAGGATGAGGTGCGAGCTTGTTCGTATGTACCCTCACAACAGAGCTACCAAGTCTCACGCATTCTGCGTGGGACGGGTCCGTCTGACGATCTAACGCATGGCACTTTTTTTCTCACGCATCGGGCGAAGTCTGCAACTTGGGCCTATAATAAGAAGCATAGCTCAAAGGATTAAAGTGATAGTTGCAATTGAAGGTATATTCCCTTTTGTCTTTCAAGATAAGTAAAAAATAGTCACTCAAGTATTCACCAGATCGCACCATTAATAGCTAAAAATTGAAAAAGCTCCCTATTGGGGAAGGGGGACACCACCCCTCCAACCGCCCGGTCGCTTCGCTCTCTCGCTCTCGCGCATGCGCGCGCTCCGAGATGACGAGTCATGAAAATCTAACTCATAAAAATGTTTTGAACTTGGCATCTCTGTCACAAAATTATCTATAATAAAACGATATTATGTTGGTCAGAGTATGGGCAGGCTCTTTGTAGGCTAGTAAACTACAATTAAACATAGTATTTCTTCCCCATGTTCAGGTCCAAATTCTGTTACAATGCAGCACTTCCTCATCGGCTAGTCGCAATACTCAGTACATTGGCTGTTCCATGTTCTCCACCTCAATAGAAGCAATGCACCAGTGACATTTTTTTTTTTTTTGGGGGGGGGGGGGGGGGAGTGGGACGGTCGCGTCTTTGTCGAAGTGATATATATGTGTGATAACAATTTACGACGTCATCGTTTTCCTTTCCTTATGTGAAGTCTAAACTGCAAATCCACACCATGCTTACATTTGTAGTCGAAAGATGTAAGCACACGCATACAGAAGGTAGAGTTTTAATCAGATTCGGAATCAGCAAAAGATATTACATAATAATAATAAACTTGCATAGTCAGTAACATTGTCAGCTTTATCTGCGACCTGTTGATGAAGTCCTCTTTGACTTCATTCTTAAGGCCGTGTCACACCAGCCTTGCGTGCGACTTGCAAAGAACAGTTTTGACTACCCGGAGGTCCCCGTAGATGATCCACACATGACAGTACCTAGCATGTATCTCAAAAGTAGTCGCCCGGAGGTGCGCACGCATATTTTTTTACCCGCAACCGTGTTTAGGCCCTGTCACACCTTTCCGGGCAAGCTACTCGGGCTTGTTACGTGTAGGGATTTTCTAGCATACCGGACATTCCTGAGGGCGGAAAAGGATTTGTGCGAGTCAGCGCATGTGTCTTACTTGCTGGACGCGTTATACTTGCGAGTATACTGTGTGACCTTTGTACCAGTCGCGTGGGGGCTGACAACTCAGTGAAGGAATTCCTCTAATGGAATGGCTGAAATCTCACAGAATTTCATTATCTTGGCTGCATACGGGACTGCGAAGTACCTGCGTGGGAATTGCCTGGGAAGTACTGCCGCTAAGGGTCTCCTACTGGCGTTCTGCGTGGACCTCTACGGGCATTCCCGCGACTCACCCGGAAAAAGTTTTGGTCATGCTCAAAACTTGGCTGCGATTAAATCGGACTTGCGTGAGCACCTCCGGGCAACTACGCGCTAGATACTGTCAGGTGCGGACCAACTGCGGAGAGCTCCGGAGAGTAAATTTGTTTCCCCGCAAGTCAAGCCGCAGAAGTTCCCCCGTACGGTATGACAAGGCATGAATGAAAATTGCAAACATTCTTGTTCGCCCGCTGAAAATCTTCTACGTGCTGGAAACTACCTCCTCGCCACAAGCCCGCGTAGCTTGTCCGGAATGGTGTGACACGGCCTTTACTAGAGTCAACCACACCAATGACATTTTCATGATAGTCTGAACAAGTTGGGAATGGTGGGTAATTCTTCATAAATTACATACACTATTACTATTCATTAGAATTACGTTTATATCAAAATCACCATTTTTTTCGTACAATGCTAGAGATTTCGGGTGTACGTCACGAGACCAACACCCACGAGTCATACAGCCCATGAGTTATACAGCTCACGAGTCTTCCAGCCCATGAGTCATACAGCCCACGAGTTACACAGCTCACGAGTCATACAGCCCAGGAGTTTGACACTAAGCTAACAATTAAGGCCCACGAGACCGACACATTAAGCCCCGTGTTATATCTGTCGAACTCGTGGGCTGTTTTTGCCTAGTGTCGAACTCATGGGCTTTATTTGCCTAGTGTCGAACTCGTGGGCTGTAAGACTTGTGAGCTGTATGACTCATGGACCTGTTTTTAATGTCGAACTCGTGGGATGTATGACTCGTAGGTGTCGGTCTCGTGGGATGACCCCGAGATTTCCGCTTGCTTCATAGGCCACGATATTCTGTTTCAGCATTCAGATGAGTGAAGAGTGTCACAAACAGGCATATTCGTATTCTGAAAATCTCGAGGGGTACTCCCGTGCTGCTCCCCCTATACCCCCACCGCCATTTCAACCCACACCAAAAATACATATGCCAGTGGGCCTACCATTCTGACTACCCCTTAGATCAATGTTCGATTCACGCCTGTCATTTCTGTAGCACGAGTGCGTGTTAACCCTTTTCGTCGTCTTTATTTGTTTCACGTTGATGAGATACGGTGTTTATGTTTCGCATGGCGAGCGTACAGTTACAATTTCCTTCCTCAATAAGTGTACCACGGAAAGAAGAAGCAGAAAAAAAAAAGGAAAAAAAGAAAAAAGTCAGACACCGGGCGAAAAAGAAATACATACCCACATACATGCATACCCTATACACACGCACACACATACAAATGAAATCTGCGTGTATATGAAAACCCATGAAAACCTCATGGGGCTAACGGACTAAAGTTTTGTTCTCTTGTTCTCTGTTAACCCTCTGCGCTTCGCATTAATTTCTTGTCTATAGGTATGTGCGTGAAATTTGTGCCCATTTCGCTAATTGGAACAGAATGGGTAAAAGGTCCTCGAGAAGAATGGTTGAGTGTGAATGAATCTTATTTATCGTTCTTGTTTTCTTCACGGTGATTGGGTGAGGAAGGGGGAGAGACGGAAGACAAGGACGGACGGACCAAATCGGCAACGGAATAGCGAATACATTCTGAAGAGGGAACCTTTGGAATAAGCAGATACACCCGACATTCTGACGACCATGCCAAATTCTTAAAGGTGTTGTTTACCATTGGGAGCAGTGATTTAAAAAAGATCGAGTTATCACATTTGAATCATATGTGTAGGTCAGTTGTATCACACAACATCCTACCATAAATATTATAAAAACTTTGCAATAAAGCCTGAAATATAAGGATATATCACTATTTTTCTCACTAAACCATAACTGTAGACGGTTTAGTCTAGAAAGAATATTATTATAACTATTGTTCGCATTCTGTATATCTAACAATGCTTAACATTGATCATACTGATTAACTTTTTACACTGGTTGTTAGTATTCCTAACTCCCATTTTAGAACTATTTTGAGGCACTAAAGCTGGGATTTTGTTTTATGTGAAAATGTCAAATAATGCCTTTAAGCACGAGGCTTGTTGGCAACAACAGAAATTAAAACTTTTTTTGTAGATGGTAACGGTAACACTGTCAAGATTAACGGTAAGCAATATTCTGCCAAATTTATCATTTCTGGTCAAATATTTTCTGCTAGGAAACAGAAATAATCTTAATTGGTGCAACGAATGGAAATAAATAAGTGGGAATACAATTGTTTCCTTTGTGCGGAGAGGGTTTTTAATTTAATCTCATTCGGTAGGCGGTCATCATTAATGCTGCCGTATAGCAGTCACCTAAAAACAAAATCATTTCCTGTGAATTCTGATACTGTGATTAGCTTCATCAAAATGTAAATGAAAGTCATGACCTTATGGCAGGGATGTAGTGATTGTATGAGACGCGGAGGTATTCCAGTCGGTTTTGTGCAACAGTTGATTGCTTTAGTCTTGTTGTTTGTTTGCTTGTTTGTTTTTTTCTAATCAAGCTATTTGAGAGAAGCTACGTCAGTATACACGAAGGAGGCAGTACTATCGTGTGTGGAGATGATTCAAATCCAAAATGTGATAAAGGCGATATGTGCTCAAACTCTACTAAAGGCAGCTACAATAAAGCATTTTTTTAAAAGTTATTGCAAGAGCATTTGACATACATGAGGTTAAAGTTGTGTGACGCATTTCATGGTCCTTGTTGGTTATAGTACATGTAATAGGCAGAGGTAATCGGGCTTCGCCTTTGCAAATGTTGGTTTCAAACCCCTAATTACGAACTTATTGCAGAGTATATTTCACCTGTTCAACAATGTTCGATCTGTGAACTTAATGGTCTAATTTCATCGTGCAAATGAAAGTCGTATGGACCACTACTGCACTTCCTCCGTTGCTGTTTTTAAAGATTAAACGCTTGGTAGTGTCTTACTTCCACATGACTGCCTGATAGAATGTATTTGAATATTTGAAGTGAGATCCAACCGTCTCCTTCAGACGTACGTGCCTTAACGATTAGGTCAAATGCAAGGTAGCGATTTCAAAACACGGGTGTGTCCATTGACTAGAGGGAAACTCCTTTCCGCACAGAGGTCGCTGAAGCAAGCGAGAGAGTGATCATGACGTTTGGTAACTACAGAAGGCTTATATCCACCCACCCAACCGATTCAGTCCCTTCCATTTTATATTTTGTTGTTGTTTGGTGTGTTTCTTTCTAAATAAGACAAACAGGAAAACAACGGGCAAAACAGCAGCATGAACAACGTAATGCGTATATACATGGCAGTGAGCTTGGAGATTACTGCTACATATATTTTAAATGTAGGCCTACATGTTCTACCAATCCAGGAAGGTGGGTCACTCCCGCTCCCCCATAAAACACAGGCAAGGTAGAAGTCAAGATTCTGCACTATTTTCTCAAATTTCTGTTCGTATACAATTCAGCGCGACACGTAATGATCGTCAAGCGGTGCGATCCCGAGAATCTGTTTTTGTTCTCATTTTTTTTTTTTTTTTTGCACATCCTCGGGATCTGTTTGAATACTGTAGCTGTAACCCGCTGTTACGACAGAAAAAAATATAAATACAGCGGTCCAGAATGTAAGTTAACCGTGGAGCAGCACCATGGTCTATTACAATGTCGTAGAAGTTCCAAATGAAGGAGGCACACGTAATGTCGGTAACTAGGGGCAACGACCCGTTCACCTCAGACCGCAGAAAGTAAGGCATATTCCTTCCGCATGTGTTATCAATTCCCCATAGAGGCTCGGATGTAGAATTCTTTTAAAACGAAAAAAAAAAAAGAAAACCCAACAAACAAACCACACACTCACACAAATACATGTACACACAAATAGAAAGACCTGCTGATATGGCGCTCACTTGAACTTCGCACGTATATACTTCGCCTATTTTCGTTGCATCTTTATTTAATTTCATCAGTTTTGAATTCAGTTTCGTCGAGAGATGCTTACTGCGTTTAAATCCTTGTTTAGATTTCGCCAAATTGTCATCCATTTTCGTTGTTTGTCAATGACATTTAAGAATTAAGCATTAAAATTTGACAATTGTCACTGACATTCATCTCTGTCTGTCTGCAAGTTAGGAGTGCTCGGATCAAATTCGTTGCAGTTACTTTGTCAATCAAATTCGTCAAACTTTATGTGAGCCTTAATATTCTGAGGGTGAACCAAAACTTCAACCAGTCGGTCAAGTGGATAGGTGGGAGTAAGTGTGTGAGAGCTGTGAAAATCAAACACGCTTTTAGGTAATGGTTAAAGTGACACAAATGTGATAAGTAAACAAATTCAAGGGAAAGTCCAGATGATTTTATATATAATTTCACACATTCATTATAGTACATAAATCAAAAGCTCCATTTATTGTATAGATTTGTGGAATTTACTGTGGTCCTTTAGCAGAGAAACTAATGCTCTGAAAAACCCAAAACAAATTCCATTGCACAAGGATGACGACGTAGGCATAGGAGGCTCACATATTTCAGAATTTAATTCAGGAATGTAATTCCATTACAATGATTTGGAGTATAGTATGTGTCTCACCCAACTGGCCCTCTTATGGGGCACCACCACCCTTTTTACAAATTGTGATCCCCCCCCCCCCTGTCAAATTTGGTTAAAATCTAGAACCTGCAGATATTCAAGACGAAGATGAAAAGTTTAAACATTTTGCAATGAGCTTATTGATGGTACGTTGTATTTTTGTGCCTCGCCCTATAGAGAACCACCACCATCACCACCACTATACCACTATCATCATCATCACCATGATGACAACTCGATTACACTATAATCATGATCCCCTCCCCAACTGATGATTCCTGTCGAGTTTGGTCAAAATTTAAAGGGCAAATAATGACAAATTTTCCACCTTCGTATAAATCGTAAAATGATGCCACCTTTAAGTTTTCCAACACCATAATCCTCCTGAGCATCTATTATGAGCATCATCATATTTTAACCCTTCATAGTGCAAACCTGAGCAACTATAGACTGAAGTTATACAACATTGTGCCTTTGTGCTTCGTGCATGGTTGTGCATTTCATGGCCAACAAGGTTGATATTGCGAGAGAAACTTCGAGTCTTCCTTGTATAGGCCTGTATACCGTGTGCACCAATGCATGGAAGGGAGTGATGCGGAAGTTGAACTTGAAATAACAAAACAAAACATGGCGTGGTTTTCCCGGACAGAGAAAAATTAAGGGAGACCATCTATCTAGTTTCCTATTCTTTTTCCATGCAGGATATTGTCGCTAAAACGAACTCGCTGGTATTTATAATGTGCAATATCACATAAAGCGTTGCAGACCTGTATACCCAGCCCCCCCCCCACACACACACACATGATTATGCATAATTTAAGAAAAAAAAAGTTTCAGGTGTCCGTCAATCTTCAATCAATGGACGGCGAGTAACGCATTAGGCCTTCTGCCTTGCCATACAGACATCAATAACCAAACTGATGATTACTACTTCACTCTGAGTTGATACAACAATACAATAAAAAAGAAAGAATCAAAAGCAAATAAGTGGACGGTACTCCTGAAAAGTTCGAGAAAGCGTCAACAACAATCCATGGAAATGATAAACTTTATACTCCCGCAGCTGGGAAAAGAAGGTGTTGAGATAATAACTTCATTATCCCAGCTCACGACTACAGTATGTATTAAACGTTTTCTGTATTTTTTTTTGTTTTTGTTTTTGTTTTTTATTGTTCCATATTCCACATTTCAACAAATACATAAAACATAAACATCACAATACAAAAGCCTGGATGAATTGTCACGTACAGCTTATAAGACAATAAAACATGTGAAATATGAGGAATCTACATAGAAGCATTGCTTTTGGCACCGTGTGCAAAACTGGTGTGTTGGCGTGAAAATTTCGGCAAGTTTCCTTAGCCCCCTCTCCCTTTCCGTTGATATTTGTTGAAATCCTGATTTAGTTCTTTCCTTCCTCTCTTTCTCATTCTCACTCTCTCCCTCTCCCATCCTTCTATACCCCCCTTCTCTCCCTTTCTCTCTCTCTCTCTCTCTCTCTCTCTCTCTCTCTTTCTATCTATCTTTTTTTTATCTATCTCTGCGCGCAGTTTCGAGTTCTATTCTGGCAACATTTCTTCGGGAAATTATTATTCCTCACTACATAACTTAGCAAATCGAACCCGACAGGGAACATGATATGAGACATCAACCCATGCCACGTTTAATCGAGCACAATGCCAAGTCTTCAGTGGGAATTCTATCCCTCGAATCATATGGACGTGAACGTTCAGATATGATTCAAGTTTTCAGGATATTGCATGACATGGAAGATTTTGATCCAGGTGTTCTCATTGTTGTTAATGATCAGGTCACACACGGTCATAAGTTTAAGGTATGGTTGAGGTGAGAATCCAGCTTTTACTTTTTTGCGAGATACTTAGAAATCACTGTATGAAATGGTAAAAAGCTTACGATTCTAGGAGGAATTCAAAGTCTATTTGATGAAAATCGGTTTTGAAATGGCCAAGATATCCAAAAACAAAATAAAACACAGCGATCCTTATAAGAGATGGGCCCCACCTTTCATCACGATCGCTTTGTTTTGGATGTCTGACGCAGTTAAAAACCAATTTTCATCAAATAAACTTGGAATTCCTCTTTGAATTATGCTCTTTCATATTTCATAAAATGTTTCTCATTATCTCAGAAAATAATAACCAAAAACCATTGAAAACCTCAAGACCCATCTCGACCCAAACTGTACCATCCCTTTTAATATATCAGGGAAGATGCCGTCTGCAGTATACACAATTTGCAAGAAAAATACATATATAGTAATATGAAGAAACGGGGGATTGCCCGTTCAGCCATATTTGCAAAATACGATTGTTCTTCCACATGTTCCCATATTTACAATACAAAAATAATATACTGTACACTCAGAACATGGGGAAAAGATAACTTAATGAACAAGAGACCCGCGGGTCTAGCGCTCACCTGAGTATCGCAAGTTCACCTTTCACGCAGTCACTAATCTAAATTAAAATTTGACCAGGCATTCTCAAGTAGAAGATGAAAATGTACAATAAGGGCCCAATTTTTTAAAGATTCCTTAATTTGGGGGGATTGGGGCCCCCTGGGGCCCTCTGGGTGGGGCATGGTGCCCATTTTGATAAATTGAGATCCTGACCCCCTAGGGATGCTACCTGCCAAGTTTGACAAAAATCCATCATGAGGTTTTCAGGAAGAAGATGAAAATGTACAATTCAGGCCCCCATTTGGACCCTTCCAACCACCCCCCCCCCCCCTACCCAAGAGGGGCACCCCTGGATCTCCTATGAACAAACTTCAAACTACAGTCATTAATGTACTCACTCATAATATTATCTTAGCTCTATAACTTCTGATTCTAGAGAAGATTTATAAAGATTCCTTCATTTGGGGGGTTTGGGACCCCTGGGGGCCCCCTGGGTTGGGCATGGTGCCCATTTTAACAAATTGAGATCCTAACCCCCTAGGGATGCTACCTGCCAAGTTTGGTGAAAATGGGTCATGGGGTTTTCAAGAATAAGATAAAAATGTACAATTTAGGCCCCATTAGGACCCCTCCTCACCCCCTCCCCTGGGTCCCAAGGGGGGCACCCCTGATTCTGCCATGAACAAACTTGAAACTACAGTCATCAATGTACTAACTCATAGTATTAACTTAGCTCTATCACTTCTGGTTCTAGAGAAGAAGATTTTTGCGGATTCCTTAATTTTGGGGGGTTTGGGCCCCCTGGGGGCCCCCTAGGTGGGGCATGGTGCCCATTTTAACAAATTGAGTTCCTAACCCCCTAGGGATGCTACCTGCCAAGTTTGGTGAAAATGGGTCATGGGGTTCTCAAGAAGAAGATGAAAATGTACAATTTAGGCCCCATTAGAACCCTTCCCCACCCCCCTCCCCTGGGTCCCAAGGGGGGCACCCCTGATTCTGCCATGAACAAACTTGAAACTACAGTCATCAATGTACTAACTCATAGTATTAACTTAGCTCTATCACTTCTGGTTCTAGAGAAGAAGATTTTTACAGATTCCTTAATTTTGGGGGGTTTGGGCCCCCCTGGGGGCCCCCTGGGTGGGGCATGGTGCCCATTTTAACAAATTGAGTTCCTAACCCCCTAGGGATGCTACCTGCCAAGTTTGATGAAAATCGGTCTTGGGGTTTTCAAGAAGAAGATGAAAATGTAAAAAGTTTACGCACGACGCACGACGGACGACGGACGACGGACGACGGACGACGGACGACGGACGACGCACGACGCACGACGCACGACGGACGCCGGACGAAGGGCGATCGCAATAGCTCACTTGAGCCTTTGGCTCAGGTGAGCTAAAAATCATTTACAGGTATATAGTGAGAGTCTACAATAATCAGAGATAAGAAAAGAAAGTAGAAGAGCAAAGAAAAGAAAAGAAGAAGAGAAAACAAACTTGAAAAAGAAGCATGACCCCCCCCCCCCCCCCCCCAAAAAAAAAGGTTCTACGTTTGGTACTTCATTGTGTCTGATTTGTTTTTCTTTTTAACTACAATGCTCTATCTAGATACCCAGATAATAAAGTTTGAAAAGATCTGAAAGTTAATGCATTACGAATTTATTGGGCAGTTATTGATTATAGGCCTACATTGATATGTAGAAATAAAAAGTCCTTTTGCAATCATTAGAATTTGGCTTAGGCATAGATTCAAATTCTGATTTGAACGAAGTGGATAATTCAAAATTCCTCTAGAGATATTATCAGACATATGGTTTGGGAAAAAATATCCCATATCTTAGTCATCATACTTATAAGTGTTTTTTTTTTTTTGCGGCATTCAAGAGATTCCCAATCCAAAATATCATGAATATTTTGAATAGAACCAGAAGAATATTGATTTACTCGTAATCATACGGCAGGCTCTATTCAGTATAGTTTTTGAAGGGCTGACAAAGTATGCAGCCCTTCAAGTGTACATGGTGCAAACTCATTCAATGACCACTGGAAACAGAAGTATATAATGAATTTAATCTAAAGTGCATAAACTGACCACCCAGTGGAGACAGTAGGCATTGAACTTTTCAGTGTCATTCATTCATTCATTCATTCATTCATTCATTCATTCATTCATTCATTCATTCGTTCATTCATTTCCATTTCCATTTCAAAACATAACAACGTACGCTTACAAAATTCAAAATAAAATTACCTTGCTAGAATGTATAGATTTTGAATGAAGGGATCATAAAAAACACACACGAGACTTGTTGGAAATGGTTCCCTGCAAACAATCATTATCAAACTCGATGGAGCAACAATCAGACAAATTCAAATGATAAAACAAAGGTGAAAGATACAATGAAAAGAGTAAAAAGGAGGAAGAGGAGGAATCATTGCATACTTATAGGCCTATACAATTATTATTTCAGGTATATTTCATCAAAAATAAAATTTTAAAAAGTCTTTTAAATTGACTTAAAGTCTTACTGCTCTTGATTGATGGGAGAAGGGTATTTCAAAGAATAGGGCCAGTGTAAAATATGGAAGAGCATTTGAAATCCGGTGTAATGGTGTGTGAATATGTAAGGCTTGGATCTGTTGAATGACCCTCTACTTGCCTACAAGACTTATTTGGCGTCATCATATAGGTAATTAACGTAATACGCACTCAAAACGTTCCCTAGGTGTCACCTCTTCCTTCTGAAACTTGTTAGTACAGTGAGTAGCTGGCCAGGGGTGTTTTTAAATAATGAAACACGAGCTCTCCCCATTTTTCTCTTTTTCTCCTTTTTATGAGTTTTAGAATGTGCCCAAGATCTTCTACAGAATCAAATAATGTAACCTCCGTTTCACCTGTGTTATACTGGCGGAGGTAATAATTCGTTTACGGTCATTTTCGGAAAACATGGTGAAAGGTTGAACAACAGCGTCCCATAGAAGGCATTCGCATGGATGACTTTGTCAATTGTGTATTGTGACCATCAATAGAATGTTTCATAATATAGCATAGTGGGCCTGCATGATGCAGTTTTTAAAGGTAAACGTGTTCCTGACACTATTCCAACACTTAACTGCATCTCATAAACTTGATTACAGTGTGAGTTCATCTTGATTGTAATAAACGGAGTATATAAAATAAAATAAAAAAGGCTTCAGGTTTCATCAACACAGGGTAGAAATTAAGGCAGACTGATTTTGAGGCTTCACCTATGTCAATACCGAACATTCCGATTGGTCTACACACCAAGTTGTTTAAAACTCGAGCATAGTTTATAGCATTAATTGTAGGGCTTATTTAATGATGGCATTTATCGATATTAGGCAATGATTATTTTTTAAGGAGATGTTGCTGAGTTACAACCAATAATTACCAAATGCATGTCTTTTCCCATTGTATCTTTAAATGCAGTAAACCAATAGGATATTTGTAAGGTAGAAACCACCTTTATCATTCTTTGCCCGTTCTATTATTATGCCGCTTTGTATATTACCAAAGACGCATCACTCCCACTCTCTCGCTGATATTACGCCCTCTTTTTTTTTTCTTTTTTTCTATCAAAGTCAACTTGACTGTTGAGTGTTAAGACGTTTTATTTTAAGCTCCAGTCCCAAAGGGCTCAAGAACTAGACACTCCCGCGCAAAAGCTCACCTGAATGTGTCACCGAGACGGTCTCTGAAGTGCAGGTATCCTTCCGCATCGATGAGCATGAGATCCGCCGTGTTGAAGTACGCGTCTCCGGGGACCTTGACGTCACGCGCAATCTTCTTTGCAGTCTCGTCCGGTTTGCCGGCGTAGCCGTCGAAGATCGTGAACCGGTTCAACTGGATCAGGAGCAGACCGGGTTGTCCTGTGTAGGAGAAACAAGCTGTGGTACTAGATCCGAACTTTGAGAGAGGATTTCAGTTACTTGTTACCATCTATGCAATTTTAGATCGGGCTATAATCAACAATAAAGAAAAATACGCCTCATCTGGGAAAGTTTGTTTGTTTGTTTCTTTGTTTTTAAGGAGAGCATTTGTATAATTATTACCATTAAACAATGGTTTAATAGTACACTACGGAAAATGTGTAAAAAGAAGTATTTATTGTATCGTAAGTATCTTAAGAATCGTAGTATTAATAATGAACAGAAATTTAAACAATATCGGAATATGGTAAATAAGGAAATACGTAAGAGAAAACGTGAATATTATCATTGGAAATTTAACAGCGTGCGTGGGAACTTAAAGAAAACATGGTCTATCATAAATGACGTTATGAATAAACAAAGACAGAGTAATTGTATAGATTCATTACAAATCAATGGTCATCTTATTGATGATAAAGAGTCTGTCGCACATTTTAATGAATACTTTTGCACTATAGGTAGCAATATTAGTTCTGATGTATATGATTCATCTGAATCTATTCATACTTACCTGCACAAACCTGCACAAAGCCTATCCATGTTTTTTAAACCTATCACAACTATTATAATAATTATTATTATTATAATTATATTATAATATTAACCATTGTAAGTGATCTGAATATAAACAAAAGTCCTGGTGACGATGATATCCATGTCAATGTATTTAAGAAATCTATTTGTTTTGTAATGGAACCTTTATGTGCAATATTTAATTCATCTTTGGAAAATGGTACATTCCCTCGGAAGCTTAAAGTTGCGAAGGTAATTCCAGTTTTTTAAAAGGGGGATAAGCACCAATTACACAACTATAGACCTATATTGCTGTTGTCAATTTTCACCAAATTGTTTGAAAAATTAGTCTATGCTAGATTGATATCTTTCATTGATAACAATGATATTTTATATCATTAGCAGTTTGGATTTCGACATGGTTACTCCACTTATATGGCATTTACTCAAATCAATGGAAAAAATATCAAATGCATTTGAAAATCATGAGTTTGTGGTTGGAATGTTTTTAGATTTAACAAAGGCATTTGATTGTATAGATCATAGTATATTTATTACTAAATTGGAATATTATGGGATAAGAGGGAGTGCTCTGAATTGGTTTAAGAGTTATTTATCAGATCGTTCACAATATACAATTGCAAATGATATAAACTCAGATTTGCGTTATGTAAAAACAGTCGTTCCACAAGGCTCTGTACTGGGTCCCCTCCTTTTTTCGTTATTTGTCAATGATCTGCAATTTGTAAGTCCTACTTTGTTTTCTATATTATTTGCAGATGACACAAACTTATTTTTTTCTGGTCGGGATGTTCATGAGGTCAATCATATGGTGAACACAGAAATGAAAAAAGTATATTCTTGGTTTGTTGCAAATCGCCTGGTATTAAACATAGAAAAATCATGTTATATGATTTTTAAAACAAAGAATAAGGTAATATATGAAAATGTTTTACAAATATATGTAGGTAATGTTAAAATTAAACAAGTGAATAATATTAAATTTCTTGGTGTGATAATTGATGATGGTTTAACATGGAAAGACCATATAAATGATGTTTGTATTTAAATAAGCAGAATTGTAGGTGTTATGAGTTATTTGAAATATTATGCACTTCCTTCAAAGATTCTTTTAACCATATATCACACAATGATTTCCCCCCATTTAACTTATTGTGCAATAGTATGGGGTCACACTTCATTGTACTTATTAAACCGTGTGTTATTATTACAAAAGCGTGCAATAAGAATAGTCTGTGACGCCGCCGTAAGCCCTTTTGAGCAAACTGCAACATTATTCAAAAAATGAAAGTTTTAGAAAGTGATCAAATAGTGCAATTACAAGTGGCCATATTTATATTTTCATATTTTAAAGGCGTTTTACCTGTAACCTTCCATAAGTTATTCGTTCAAAATAGTGCAGTCCATAGTTATAACACAAGATGTGCTAATAATTGTGCTAATAACATATGTTTACCTTTCTTCCAATATAAGTTTTCAAAGACTACAATTAGATATATTGAAGCTAAGTCCTGGAATGAGTTACCTGCTATTATCAAAGAATGTCCTACATTATCACCTTTTAAACGTAGATATAGAATGTTTTTAATCCAAAGTGCAGCTGAATGATTATTGGGATATTTGCCTTTTTGTTTTGTTTTGTTTTGTCTTTTGTGTGTATTTTGTCCTTTTTTCAATTTTGTGTGTAATTTCTAATGGTGTAGATTCATTCTAAAAATGTATATCTTTGATTGCAATTTTGTAGCCTCATTTGTAAAGGAATCGGCCTTGATAAGTCCTAGTGGGATGGTCTTTTTCTGATTCCCACACATGCTAATTATAGCTGTTTGCATCATTCCTTTTGTTTCTTATATAAACCTAATGTGCAATATATGTTATGTCCGTGTACATGTATTTGTGTTTTTTATACTTTTTAGCATGTGGAATAAAATTGAATTGAATTGAATTGAATTGAATAATGGAGTACAAAAGAATAGCAGCAAAACTAGTAGTGAAATCTGCTTGATAATGCTGGTTTTACCATTACCATTTCATCGAGAACAGCTGGAAAAGGAACAGTCTTTTGTCTGTTTGTTTGTTTGGTTAGTTGGTTGGTTGCTTGCTTGTTTTGGGGGCAATGTTTTTTTTTTTTTGGGGGGGGGGGCAAAGCCCCGTTGTAAAGAGGTGTTATTAGGTTTTGGAGGATTACCATATTTTGATATTTCAGAAAAGTCGTTTAACTGTCGTCAGTGTCTCTATTTTCAACTATTGCGCAACGATTACTTGCATCGAGACATTGAGACGAAGGGCAGAGAAGGTCCCATTGCAAAGATTTTTTTTTTTTGGAATACCATATTTGATGCCTCAGAAAAAGTCGTTATAACTTTCATTAATTAGTGCCTCTATTTTTAACTTGCCATACAATTTAAAAGCTATTTGGATGGAGTCGCCCAATTAAGTTCCACAATATTGTTCAATTCAGTAGTAACTGAATATAGCAAACACAAATTATGATATTAGACGGTCTTTATAACTTCAACATGCAAAGAGCGTTGATCGTCACGGCCCCTGGATTGTCATGTTTGATCTTCAAGCAACGCTCTTTGCATGTTGAAATTAAGACCGTCTATAATATGATAATTTCTGTTTGCTATTTTGATGTTATTAATTTAGTAATTTTAGCTCTGTGTGGATAATAGTCCTACATCTCATCGCGCCTTGAACATCTTAGTAGGCGATGTTAATACATTAAAAATTGTCATGATTTATTAATTGTTCGTGATGAGTCTTGCAATCTAGAAGCGGTCATAATGGATATGGTGTCTTATCAGGGTCCTCACCAACGGCCACGTGTTTGCATCGTCCGTTCGAATCTCGCAGCGGTTGCCCCGTGGAGTAGTCATACTCCACTAACTCGATATTGTCGTTAAAAGTCTGAGAGGAGAAAATCATTAATACACAAATATAGTGCGCTCTGAGAACAAATTTAATGTATAGTTCTTTGCGTGTTGCACACAGGTGGGCTATCAGACGTAGTTCGATTATTAACAAAGAAGGAAATATTTAACGAATAACATGGAGCATTATCCGTACAGCTTATTTTGTTATGACAAACCTCGTGATGGTCGGGACTTTACAAACCTGTACCAAAATGAAATTGAACGTTTAGAACTATGGCATATACGAGATATAAAAAGTAAGTTTTTGAAAGGAAAAAAAATAGGTTAACAGGGAACAATGACAAAGAATAATGACAACAATAGGGGACTAACGACACCATTGTGCACAGATCAGCTATCTTTGTAGCCTTTCCTGTGGCTCAAGGTTATGCTTCACACAACTCGTCTTATTCAGGGGAACGATATTTCGCGAGTATTTCAAAACTGGGTATTGGCAGGGCACATGTACACGTCTAGAGGGCTATTCCAAGTAAAAGTGAAAGTCTGCTCCATCCATTGCCATATTTAACAAATTAGCTATTCTAAGGTAGTAAGATCACACATACAGAATAGAAGTCGCTTCATTCAAATCAGATATGACATTATTATTCCGTGAAAACAAGTGAAACTTTTTAGTTTCATACAATTCTTATTTTTGTGTCGCACACGAATGAAAATTTCTATCAGTTTGCTTACTCCGCTTGAACAAAGATTGTAATTCTACTCTAAAATTCGGTGCCATATACACTGTACTACATAAAGACTGTGTTGCCATGGATACCTTGTGGATCCAGCCGTATCTCCCAACCACGCCTCTCTTTCCGTCCGTGTTGAGGAAGTTGTGCGACAGTTCGGTGGACCCGTAGAATTCTGCGATGTGCTGGATGTTGAAGCGGGTCTTGAACTGATCCCAGATGTCGGGTCGCAGTCCGTTCCCGACCGCCATCCGTATCGACTTGCTGTAATGCCCGTCATCTGGACGCTGAAAAAAAAAATGAATACATATAATATTATTATGTATACTATATTCGTTCTGTGTTTCTTTCTTGCTAATTTGCTCTGTTTCTAAAAGTAAACTGGATCATTGATATCTTAGGAGTATTAGGAGGTGAGTGAGAAGGAATGTTTTATCTTCTTTAAATTGAGTCAAAATACTCATCTTGTGAAGTAAGTGATAAATAGGCTTACTCTTTATAATTCTTTACATGTCTAACTTAGCCACAAATATTTTATCCTGTTTCTGATGTAGAACTTAAAGGTGACGAAAAGGGGTGTATGTTTGATAGACTTAGCGGAACTGAGGAAGAGAAAGAGAAAACATCTCTCTCTCTTCCCATTTTCTCTCTCTTTTCCTCTTTTCCCGCACTCTCTTCCCCTCCTTCACTTTGATAACGATTAGTAGTTTTATGTAAATTACTCAAATATATTCATCCACTCGACGTGAAAACATTCCATGGAAAGCTTTAGAAATCACGTCAGTCCCTGACCTATCATACTTTGTTATAAACGAAGATGTACAACAGGAAACGTTGTACAGTGATCTCAGTCAGGTGAAAGGAATATTTTTTTTCTGCATCTTCTTTGTTTCTTTTTATATGTATCTTCTACATTCTTGTTTGTGTTTGTTTTTCGTAATCACGCAATTCGTTACCTTTTTTTTTTTTTGGTTTATTTACATTCAACCATTGACCTACCCTTGTTTGCGTTTGCAAGTTTTTATTTTACGCTGCTCGTTACCATTGTATATTTACATTCAATCATCGACCATTAATCCTTGTCCTGAATACCATGGAATATGATCATATTTGCAAATTAGATGATTAGTCTGTAATGCCATAAATTTACATCGCGTGAGATAGAGCGCTCTCCCAAAGCGTGTCGTACCATACCATGCCCGCGCCAGACGAGCGTTCGAACGATGGAACACTCTCCACTGATGTGCTCCAAAGTGTTAGTTGACAATACATTGTGTGAGAAGGATGCGCGTAACACGCACATACGTCATAATGCAAAGAGTTGATTTCCTTTGTTTGGGACACCTGTAAATAGAGCAAAGCACGACAGGTGCATGACCCGGTTGATACAAAACGTGTGATCTCTTCTAAAAAAAACCATAACTCCACAGATGAGAGCGCTGAACTCTCCAAATCTGGCATGTGTACGGTACATACAGTATGTATTGGATTGAGTCGCTTTTGAGTGCTCGTACGCGGCCAGTCCCTCTTCCGTTAAAACGTAAGCAGCTGTAAACTGCCCTAATTTTCTCGCGTGTTATACCCAATATTGCTTCAACTTGCACCATATTTTCTCGTTATACAATTTCCACTCCCCTCTCCAAAGTGAACATGAGCAATCAAATGAGTGTCATTTCACATTACACGAAGGCCTACCTCAGGTTGGGCTAGTAGGTATCTGCAGAGCTCCCCAATGTACTGAAAGATGGTTGTCTCGTGCTTTCGAATGTCGTCCCAAAACCGAGATGCAGAAAACTTTCTGGCTATTGCTAGCGTCCCTCCTGGATTTTGAAAAGAAAATGGATTTCTGTACTTATAAGTCATTCAGGCGAAACTATAAGTGTTGTAATACTCACGTTTATTTCCAAACATTAGTCTCTGTATAACTAACTCTCTCTCTCCCCCCCCCCTCTCTCTCTCTCTCTCATGTCGCACATGCGCACACAAACCCCCGAACATATCACGCTCGAGAGTCAGTATACTTTGACATCAAGAACGACCAGGGGACCGTTTCATGAAACTTTTTGTCAGTGATTTACACTGACAACTGTTAAAAGCTACTGAAATCCTTATAATAATAATAATTCATAATTCAAACTTTATTTTCACTTTCTTTCTTCAACAGAATGTATAAGAAACAATATCATGAACTTGACATGCGAATCGTTGTAAATATATATAACCAGACAGGATTAACAACATATTCTTGTCTACATGATCAGTAAAATAAAGATACATACATTCTATATACACACTGTGGAGAAAAAAAGTGGAGGTACCCACTCAAAAGACAAAGCTTGTAACATGTGGATACCTCTGAGGGAAAGGGGGAAAATGGGGTGAAAACTTACAACTACAAAGAGTGCGGGAAACTGGGGAAGCGGGAAATAGAGAAAAAAAAAAGAAAGCAAAAGTGTGAAAAAAAAGAAACAAAAAAAAAACAGGGAAAAGAGGAAGAGAGAGAGAGAGAGAGAGAGAAACCAAAAATTTGTTGATGCATACACCAAGGGCGAAAGCCCACAGAGACAATCAGCCTTGCGTCTGATTGGCTGATAGCAAATTTGTCGGTGAAAACCTCCGACGAACTCGTTGATGAAACGCCCCCCGCAACAACATAAGGCCAAGCTAATTTGAGAGTTGATATAGAAATCCACCAAACGTAACGAATTATCTGCAGAATGGAGTGTTCAGGGACAGTACGACATGATATTCAAGCTGGCTTTGATAAATAAGTCTAATATTTTTATTTATTCATTTGTTTATTTATTCACCACTCATGGGTTGGATGACCCTATTCAGCCAATGGCAGTTTTTCATAGGGGTCCACACCACACTGAAAATACATAAAATCACAACATTCATATTCAAACATAATAGTCACATTCAAAGTACAACAAATTAATCTACATAAAACCAAACAATCAATCCAGAAGTGAAGTACATATACAAATAAACCGAAACAGGGGACAACAATTATTGGGGAGGGAGGGGTTACATATGTTCAAACAGATCATTGTTCTCATTTTATGCATATATTGTGCTATTCATTAAATTCTATTAAAGGAGTGTTATTCCATTCAATAGATTAGGGTCGCCATTAAGGTGGCGTTTAAAAACGTCAATTGATGGAGGGGTTGATGAGGGATAATCCAACTCATTCCAAAGTTTGGCCCCACGATAAGTAAAGGACCTTTTACCATAATTTGTTCTTGGTTGAATGAGGGTTAATTTACGGGAGGATGATCTTGTACAATAGACTGTATCTCTGAAATTGAAAATATCGCTGGGGTAAGCGGGGCAGAGTTTGTGAATTGCACGGTACATTGTACGTACAAACAAACAGAGCAAAAAAAAAAAAAAAAATCGGATCTGAGATTGGTATGGAAAGTTGAAGTTTCTCGTTTTCATGAAAGGGAGAAATTACCTGCAAGAAAAATGGTGAACATGCCGACGAGTAGTGCGGCCGAGTGGTAGAGTGGTAGAGCTGTGTACACCACGTCGTCTGCCGTGTACGGAGAGTAAGGAGCCGACAAGTGCGATGCGGAGATGATGCGCCAAAACGTGATGTGGATCGGCTTCGGGAGACCTGTTGACCAGAATTCAGAGAAGCAGATTCAAATCATCAAATCCGGGGCGAGGGGAGGGGCGAGGGGAGGGGCGGGGAGCGGGGATTTTTGCTGCAAGAGTTATTAACTTGTCATCATTACAATTACGACCCTTAATGCACTGACTGCATATCTAACATTAGAGAAAAGTAAATGGAACTGTTAAGTTAATCACATAATAGAGCACACAAATCAGAAAGAAATTTATTCCCCCCCCCCCCCCCCAGGAAAAAAAATCCAAATTGGGAGGGAAACAAATGTGATGCTAATCAAAACAGAAATCAGAAGATCGACATGTGTTTTGTTTTTTTTTTTTTGTTTTTTTTTTTTTTTTGGTCAGCTTTGTCTTGACTCTCGTTTGCATTCATGTGTCTTCGTATCTGTTTGATTAAATTTGTACGATCGTAAATGTTATGGGATTGGCCTTTGAAAGAATCTACCCCTGATATTTTCCCCTCATCTCTCCGTGATCTATTTTGTTTATATTGTTCCTTTACAATGAACCTTGTGTTTGAGGTTAATTTTGCTCACTACCTCGTAGCGTTGCAGTCAGCCATAATTTTCGCACTGCCTTTTTCCGGTACACACCTGTAAGACCAAGGGTCAACTCTCACAATCTATCACACTCTCAAATATAGTTGACGTCTTTTTAGGCAGAAGTGCTGCCGTTGGATATGGACAGGGTTAAACTTGCAGCCATTACCTGTAGTTCCCGAAGTGAATATATAAGAAGCCGTCTCCTCTTGCCTCGCCTTAACTCGGGGAATGGGCAATGCTCTGGTTTCTTTGGTATCCACAACGAAAACATCCGCTGGGAGCCCATCCTCCGGGTTGGCGTCACCTAGCAACCAGACCTCCATTCCTATTTCCCGCAGATTTGGCAGAATACGTCGCACAGCCGGAAGAAATTCTGCAAAATAAAAATTAATAATCATTATCATTAACATTTTCGTCGTACAACTATATCCGGCTGCGCTTCGATTTCAACTATTTACAGGGTTTTTTTAAAAAATTCATTTTCTTTTAATCAACCTTCCTGAACTCTTATCCGAAATATACACTAACTACATGTATACATCGTTGTTTCGTAATCCGGCACTTGTAATGTATGTGAAAATAGGCGATGTGATTATAGTCATTACAAAATCCCGTTCGTTCGTAAACCTTGTACAATACAGAGCAATTAGGAACCAATGCACGAAAACGGTTCCTAGTATACTGAAAGGTACTGAAAATGACAAGCTCAATTAGATAGTTCTTGGAAAAGTAAATATCAACGAATTTGAATACATTAGCCCCATTCACGCGAACAAACTAGCGGGATGATGATCGCGCTCCAAATGTGGAGATTTGTCACCTCCTAATTTGTGTACTTGTGAATCCTGATCCCCCTAACGGTGACCTTGTGCTAGTGTGAGTTGCTCACGTTGCGACAGAGCGCTACTCGATAGTCACAATCAAAGGCAAAGATGATAGAGTGGTCACAATGATTTACCAGAACCACACAGCAGAGACTTGGCTCCACTTAGTCGGATGCACTCAAGTAGAGCTAAAGGTTTCAGATTCGTGTTCAGCAGACTCGATATGACCCCTAGCTTTGCCAGGGCAAACCACATCCAGGTGAAAGCCGCCTCGTTGTGCATCAACACGGCCACCACGTCGCCTCGACCGACTCGGTGCCTGCTGCCGATCCATCTCGCTAGGTCGTCGGCCCGCTTGTTTACCTCGCCGTAGCTGTAGCGCTCGTCCTGGTAGAGCACGCATGCCTTTTCCGGATTGCTCCTCGCGTGCTCTTCGAACACGTCGACGTTCGTCTTGCCGGAGAGGTTGAGGAGCTCCAGTCTTTGCACGATATCGAAACTTCGCTTGAGCATCCAGAGATCATGCCATATCAGCGGGTGTTTTTGTCTGAGGTACATCAGACCGGCTGGAAGGGCCACCGCCAAAGCGGTGCGGGTGCCACTTCGCTTTCCCATGTTGACTTGCCTGCATGGAGCTGCAGTTGAATCAGTGACTTATCGATATTAGCATAAGACATGCAGTTTTGCCTGCTTTGGTACGCAGTGAATGCGAGAACGCATACAGCCGTTTCCGCACACACGAGTTGAATCTTACAGGGTACCAGCAACAACTTATCTGTTGCATCACTAAAAGTTGAGCCCAGAGTTTAAAGATCTTTACAAGGTCAGTGGAAATACTGCTTGCACAAGGCGGGAGAGGGGGTGTCAGATTATGTTATCTCAAGTTCACCACTTACGGCCGCTTAATCACAATTCATGAATATTCCATTTACACGCCGCAAAACATGACCTTTGTACCATAACGTTGCTTCGCTTTGTCAGCCTGCACATTTACTCTACTCCATTTAGTCACAAAGACACACACACACACACACACACACACACACACACGCACACACACACACACGCACACCCATATACGATGTGCATTGTTACATTGATGTATAGCGATCGTTTGACGGGAGGGGGCGAGAGCTCGGTTCTCTCAATGTCATTGCCTGCATTCTCTCTCATCGCCGAAAGAAATGAGTTGAATCTTGCACCAATCATTTCATCATCATTTTATTTATCAATTTAAATGCCAGGGATTAAGTGAGCCCTATTTCTGTTCTAGCCCACACTATTCAATTTAAAGTAAAATGACAATAAATCATTATGTTTTCATTTTATTTATTTATTTTTTTTTTTGCCCTGGAAGTGATTTTTTCATCCTTTATTTCTAAAATAAAATTTCTAGGGCTTTTTATTGACAGTGATTTGTCTTGGAAATCCCACGTCAGTTATTTAAGTAATATTCTTTCCAAGAATACGGGTGTTCTTAATAAACTGAAGAATATTTTTGCAAGTCAAATCCTGCTTAATCTTTATTCTACTTTGATTACTCCGTACCTTCATTATGGTATTCTTGTTTGGGGGAATGCACCTAGAAATCTTCTTGACATACTGTTCCGTGTTCAAAAACGCGCCATCAGAAATATTAACCATGTTGGATATTTGTCCCACGCGAATGATTTATTTTTCAAAAATAAGATACTGAAAACATCAGATTTATTTAGTTACAACGTCGGCATATTTATGTATACATTTTCTGCCAAGGAGTTACCGGATGTTTTTACTCCCATGTTCAGGAAAAACTATTTGATTCATAATTATCCTACCCGCCAAAGTGACGCATTTCACCTTCCACGTACTCGAACAATTTTCGCTAAAAAACGATATTGTATACGGGCCCTAGATATTGGGCCGAATGCATAAAACAAGCAATTGCTTGCAAGCAAATGCTTCAAGCAAAAGCACAAGCTTGTCTAGCAAAAGGTCTAGCTCAAGCAATTGCTTAAATCCATATGCATAACCTTTTGCTAGTGCTTATACCTTTTGCTTGTCCCGCACAAGCAATTGCTTGCGTTTTCAACAAAAGGGACGTCACGCCTGTGCGAACACAAGAACAAAGGCGAGTGTGGCAGCAGGTATTTGAAAGGGCATGCGTGTGCAGAAACATTTCCTGACATTGCAGAAGAGCTATGAAATGACACTCATAAATACACACACAGACGCACACACACAACTATACACACACTCGTATTACTGGCAGATTGCCATCACTGCTTACATATAGCCCGGATGTTCCAGATCGCACGTGGAGAGACGTCTCCTTGCTCTCCACCGAAGTGAGTCATCCTACCTGTTTTTCATCACATTTTGCATGCTAACCACTGGACATTCCCGTTGTTGAAATGAAAAATTTCTTACTCTACTTATGAGTAATTTCTTGTAGATTTGTACCACTCCTTCACAAGTGTGGTCTTTCTTCCATGGATATGAAAATGATACTTAAAAGGGAACATCTCAGATAAGCAAAAGCTCAAGCTCATTTTACAGAGCTTGGAAAATCGTAAGCAATTGCTAGCAAGAACTAGCAAAAGGTATGTTTTATGCATACGTCTTTAAGCAAATGCTTGGTCTCTAAGCAATTGCTTGCGGCAGCAAGCAATTGCTTGGGCTTGCTAGCAAAAGCTTCTTCTCACAAGCAATTGCTTGTTTTTAAGCATTTGGATTCGAGTAAAAGGCTAGCACAAGCAATTGCTAGCGTTTATGCATCCGGCCCATTGGAATGACCTCTCCCCCGAAATAAAAAGCTGCTCGTCTTTATATTCCTTTAAACGCAAATTAAAAGAGTCTTTATTGAGTACATATCTTGCAGAAACTGAATAATTATAATGTCTTATGTAATATTGTGGTATGTTATTGTCCGACCAAACATTCTTGTCAACACGCTGCAGATTCCATTTTGGGTCTTGCTGTCAGGCTCTCCGAATTCATCATTATCAATTCCACATTCTACTTCGCTTCCCTCTCTTCCCCTTTCCCTCTTTCTCTCTCTAACTTTCTATACAGAGCTTGACGGCGGACACCAAATGGCTTGATCCTGTACATGTTACTTCTTGTGTCTTACTGATCATATCCTGGCGATAGCTTTAATGCAACAACAGTTTATAGTATATATACCAAAGTAGGCTTTATGATTATGCAAATCATGTATGCTCCTGAAACCAATGATAGCTCGGTCACACTAATAGTTCACATTTTAGTTTTTTTTTTCTTATTTGGCACCCTTACATCATCTGGTCTTATCTACTATCCGTTCTCCGTTTCTCTTTCACAAACACTGATTACTCGGGGTTTACAGCCAAACAAGCTTGCTTTCATGTAGGTCCCGCCATACTTTTCTCTGATCAACATATAATTACTATGTTATCACCATGTATATTGTTGTGTTTTGCACATTGTTTACAAGGTGAAAGAATTTGTTTGATTTCTGTTATAATGTCCATAAATGAGAAGTATGGAAATAAAATGAATTGAATTGAATTGAATTATTGCGAAGACACAACTTTGATAAATCCTCAACGAAGGAGCACATTTAACTTCTGAATAGCAGGGCCCCTAAAGGGGGTCTATTAAAAAACAAATCGAAAAAGATAACAAAAACAATGAAATCCAATGACTGCTTATACTATCTATAGTTAGGCCTATCAAAGGGGATGTCATGGGGGAAGAGGGGAAGTGATCCTTGATCCAATCAATCGTGAAAATACCCCCCCCCCCCCAACATAGATACACACACACACACACACACACACACACACACACACAATGTTTCTGTCTTTGTTCCCTTACTGTGTCTGGTATTGGCGACCATAGTCTGGTTTCCAGACCCTTTGCCAACTGGACTCCGCCCCCCCCCCCCCATATAACTTTTTTTTTATTATTTGATATATCATTGTCATATTTGGCACATGGGTAGATTAACTCATACTCTACATTATATACCGTACATTTGACTTTTCTCAAGGTCACCCATGGAGGGCGCTATTTACCAAAATATAAAGAAATACATAGGAAATATGCTTAAAACATGATTTTTCTGTATAATTTCTTCATCCCAATTATATATGTATTATTATAGATCAATCATTTTCATATTTGCCACAAATGATAAGCAAGTGGAATTTAATTATTTGTTATGATTGAAATTTCTCAAGGTCACCACGTAGGGGCGTTATTCATATCAACATAAAGAAATACATAATGAGACCTGAGATTAAATGTTTGGGATTGGTACATGTATAGTTATGACATTTCATATTTGCATAATAGTGGAACTTTGAGATTGCAAATTGATAATATGATAAACTAATGATATTAGAGGCATAACTTTGGTGAAGGAATCAAAATATCACAAAATAGAAGGGCAATCTTTAGAAAATATTATTGTTTTCAATTATCTCTATTATCTCTATTGTTTTATGCCTTTGTCACATAAAAACAAAGGAAATAATAAGAAAAACTTTCCAGGACCATAATTACTTAAAATTTTGCTCCTTCAGCAAATTTCAGCCAAGAAACGCCCATTTCATACACTGTAATGCTGTTAAATGAAACGGGAACAGAAAAAAGATGCAAAATCTGACTGACATGGTTGTCAGTTTGTGGTTGCCATGGCAACCAGCAACATCAAATGAATAAATTATATATCAAAATGTTTGCAATAAGATTTTAGGAAAAGTCACCAAATTTGGTTGAAATCGGATTAAGGGCGAAGGAGTAGTAAAGGAAAATCTGGTAGGGGGCACAATGTGCCCCCTTGGGCTTTATAGGGTTAAACATGTTAAGTTTTGGAACTTCTTATACACTTATTAAAAGAAAGATTTGCTTCATAATGCATGTAATAATTCATATTTGCAAAGTAAAAACAACGAAGACAATTAGTTCCGTTCATTACACTTCATCTAACAATGTCTAAATTGAAATATCTTAAGTTTTTGTTGTATCTTGTATCATGGGTATACCTAGATTACACATTTCCTCTCTCCGTCTCTTGTAATTATCATACCTCAAGTTGCTCGGCTGTCATTGACGAAATAGTGAAATGTCAGAAAAACAAAATAGTAAAGGTGTCATCAAACTCGGACATAGAGTGAAATACAAGTGATTGAATCTCAAAAATGAAGTTCCCTATTCTCCCGAGTCAGTGATATTTAGTCGCATTCAAAATCATTCAACTTTTGTAATCACACGTCTCTAAATCTAATCGTCTCTGTCTCTAAATAGACAGTGTGCAAAACGTTCACAAAGTTTCTTCTTTGATATAAAATATGATTTTAATCATATTTTGTGTGTACAATCCAAGGGGAGAGCTGTAAGTGATGACATCCCTTCTATTCTTCTGTGCAGTGAAAACTTCAAGATTCCAGAACTTTCTTATCTTTTACGTCAGAACATCGGCTTATACAGAGTGTACATATCGCAGAGTTTATTTCTAGACAATTCTGACATGCTCGGATACAAACGGGCATAATTCTGCCGATGCGAGATGTGAGTCAAAACAAGCTTGAGGTATACGATAGAAAACTGAAGTTATCCAGTTTGAGAGATACATGTATACTTTAGTTAGGCGACATGATGTCCTATAGATACGAGTAGACGTAAAGAGCAACATTCCAGCTTTTGGTTACATTTCAACAAAGTTCTCTCTACACTAACATCATGACATGATCGCGAAAATGGATATTCACGTACGCAATAAACTGTATGTTGTTGTTTTGTTTTTTACGAACACAATAAAATCACACTAAGAAGTTAAAAAATATCTGATTTCCATGTTTCTTCTAAAACATAATCTTATTTACAATATTATTTTACATATTCTTACAATTAAAGCATTTTGATATAGTTGTTTTAATTTCGCTTCTGAAAGCCAAGGTGAACTGTTTCATATTTTGACACAGGCATGGCAATTTTGGAAACAATTTACTCAGGTTATATAAAATCTTATGGCATCGTTACAATTATGGTAATCTTGCTGTCTTCAGTTCCTCTTGTAAGGCTTTTAAATAGTCTTGCTACGATTTGTTTCTGATGTACAAATAATGTTTACTGTTTTTTTCTTTTTTTAATAATTGAAGTTCGATGAGTATACACATAATATATGTACATGAAATTTCAGTTCAGTTCACTTCTGTTTACATGACATTATTTCAGAACGTCTGAATAAAATGGCAGTTGTCAACGGTCAATAGGCCTGACATTAAACAAGCCTTGTCAAGTGAGCTGAAAAGAAAAACGGTCGATGCTACTCTTCGCACATTTCGAAAACGCCCGGAAGCTGCGGTACTTGCTATGTCAAATATGAAAAAATCGGTATTTCGAGTAATGTTGAAATTGTGTCTTCTTTACACAGTGGACACAGTTGACATTTGCACAGTATCAAATTCGTCAAAAGACAGGGTTAGATTTAACATTTTCATATAAAGTCAGACCTTGCTTCAGCAGACCAATACAAATGTTTTGGAAGCAATATCAAGCCTTTCACAAGTTCCGTTGTGAAAAGGTAACAACTACAAATTCATCAACATCACAGAATTGAAAAATCAGGCAAATCAATGAATAGATTTGAAGTTGTTCGAGGCGCGGGATATGTAAAATAATGTACAAAAAAGGTGACATGTAGCTTTGACGATGATTTATTAAGATGAAAACAGTAGGAACATTAAAAGCAAGTTTCATATGAAGGGTTTGTTTGCAAAAACCGATAAGTCCATTTTTGAAGATTTTGAAGTACGATCTCTGTCATAAAGTACAAAATAATACCTTTTAAATGATATATTGGTCAATACATATAAAGGTATATTTTGAAGTTATGGTCAAAAGAATAAAAAATTTTCTTATTATTCTCTTTATTTTTCTTGACCTTTAATCGTACATATCTCCATTTGGCAAATATGGACTTATCGGTTTTGCAAACAAACTCTTCATATTATATTGTGTTTGAGGTGTTTTTTTTTTCAGATTAAGTCTTACTAATTATCAAAATGTATATACATAAAAACTACAATGTACCCGTGATTAAGCACAGAGAACGAGTGAACTCTACTGTAGCATACATGTACTTTAAAACTGCATGTACTAAACCACCACATCGTAATAACATGTTGTAAGTCGTCATCACCATAATAGCATCATCAAGTTTTCTATAACGACTTTTTATACTTAAATACTGATTATCGTTATTTTTTTTTGTGCATAGGATCAAGATATCAGCCACGGGCATGATAGTAACCATGACATACTTGTAATAGCAGGGAGGTTGGAGGTGATAGTGAGCATGGCGTTTCAGAGCTTTGCATAACCACTGGTCAGTGCCTGAATGTGTCGCTGTGTGATTGGTACGTACGTCTCCTGGGAAGGTTCGACGATGAATACCTCTTCGAAGTCGGGATTGAATCCTCTCTTAACCAGATCCGACTTTTTTTGCTTGAATGTCGACGTCAGATCTGTTTCCGCCACCATGCGCAGGAACTTGGGCTGCGCGTAGGTCGGCAACGAGGAAGTCACGTGACGATAGAGATCCCCGTAGTCAATGGTGGCGCCCTCTCGAACGACAATCGCCGCCATACCCGCTCTCCCATCGTGTCCTGCCAAACATGACAGAAGTACGAGGCAACAACCGAAAGTTACTGGGATTTGTTAAACGAACGTTTTGTGTCCTTTGAGAAGGTTGAAATAAGATTCATTTGTTCAAGCAAAATTAATCTGAATACTATCTATGGCACAGATAAATGGGACAGATTATCTCCAAGCACAATTTAGATAATACAGTCTCTCTGACTTGCTGATACGGATAGCACTGTTCCCATCTCTGTTCCATTGCGTATCAGGTCAATTACCCCCCCCCCCCCCCCCCCCCCCGGCTAAATACTGGTTAGTGATGAGGTTAGAGTAACGATTATGGTTAGGGTTAGGTTTAGAGTTAACGTTTGTGTTAGGGTTAGGATTAGGTTCAGGATTAGCGTCAGGTTAAGGTTCTAGCTAAAAGGCACTCAATACATTCCTATGTATTGAGTGTCTTGTAGTTAAACCTACGGACGTCACATCATCGTAATTTAAAGTGATTACAACGCATGTTTGATTGCCCCAGTGAACATTAGTTCTCCGACATCTACCTAGCCCCCGAAATGAACACGATATACGCTGTAAATGACTGCAGCTGAGGAAAGTCCCTTTTTTGACCGTGTTAACAGAGAGTGGGGAAAACAGTTGACCCTAACCTATCGTCCATTGCTTCCTACTTATGACACCAATGTGAACGTATCGTCGACACTGAGTTACGAGGCTCACCGGGCACATATACGCCATACACGTTGGCTTCCTCGATATCAGGAAAACAACTGAGGACGTGCGATACCTCGAAGGTGGACACATTTTCTCCCTTCCATCTTTGATATGAAGAAACAAACACACGAAAAAACAGCATGAATTAGTCATGGAAGCATATTAATGATCAGAAATGTAAATGCCAGAAGCATAATATAGATCGTACTCAATTGGGAATTTTACAGCACGTATATTCATCTCGTCACCTACACATAAAATGTGAGAAGAAATTCATCATGTACTTACAGCCAGTAAAAGCAAGATCAAGTGAAATCATAAAAGTCTTTCAAAATGTTCAAACACAGAGTTAACATTCATGACGTCATGAAAAAGAAAATAATGATAGGCAGAAGTAAAGCTTACGTACTAGTGTGTGGAGATGACAAAGACTCAACAACAACAAAAACAACAACATAGAAATTGGAAACCATTCAGAAAGACATTATCGAGTTGAATAAAGCATTAATACCACATCAATGTGATAGCAACTTTAATGACCGGAGTTCACAAACATAGCTTAAATCTAGTCCATGGATTATGCAAATTTAAATTGCGTAATCATGCATATGACTCATTGTATTCGCCAATAGACATCCAGTGATAAACACATGCTGTCACGAGGATGTGCAGGGTGTACCTATTTCGCGCTTCTGTTAGTCCATGGACGAAATTTTAACCATTAGAATGGATCGAGAGTGCCATTGTGAATTTCGACGAATGTTGGAGAAACACATATTTATTTTCATAACAGCTAATCAGCTGTTCGTTTTGTGAACTGATTATCATGGTAGTTGCAACCGAAAAAAGCTTCTCGGTTATTCTATGATATATGATAGTGACATTTTAGCATTTTCACTTGACCTTTGACCACATGGATTAAAGCTTTCCCTAGAGAATACTTACCTGGTGATACATGGTGATACATACATGAATACACAAAATTTCGTGAAAATACCTTCAGGACATAATGCTTCCGGCGACACTTCGTGGCGGAGACATAAAAAACATTGAGTGTCGGTTATAGAGACATGTTAGGCGCAGACATTATCGGGTGCACGTCACGAGACCGACACCCACGAGTCATACAGCCCAAGAGTCATACAGCCCATGAGTTATGCAGCCCACGAGTGATACAGCTCATGAGTCATACAGCCCATGAGTTCGACACTAAGCAAACAAGGCCCATGAGAGATTAAGCCTCGTGTTGTATATGTCGAACTTGTGGGCTGTTTCTACCTAGTGTCGAACTCATGGGCTTTATTTGCATATAGTGTCGAACTCATGGGCTGTATGACTCGTGAGCGGCATGACTCATGAACCTGTTTTCAATGTTGAACTCGTGGGCTGTATGACTCGTGGGTGTCGGCCTCGTGGGATGACTCCACATTATCACATCATCTAATTTGTGCGAGTGGGACCGACAGCACTGTTTCATAAAAACACCGAAAATTGTTTCTATATCTTTTTATGTCCGGTTGGTTCTGTCCTATTTCCTGTTTCATGATTTTTCCGTTTCATAGACGTTCAAGGTCATTTTGAACATCTTGTGGCATTTCACTCGAACAAAAAAGTGCAATTCCTTCAGCTGACTTTTATACACCGTCACTTCCATGTACAAGTATAATGCTGTCAAAAACAACAACAAGACGCATTTTCCAGGCGGTGGTTCTGACACTGACCTGTAGGTGTCTCCCACTCGATCGATGAAGTACACGTAACCTTCACTGTCGATTCGCATGACGTCACCAGAGTTGAAATACATGTCATCTGGCACCTTTACGTTCCTTACGATCTTTTTCTCGGACATCTCACGCTTGCCCTTGTAGCCGGCGAACTGTCTCCTGTCCATCATCTTCATCAACAGCAGTCCGGGCTCTCCTTCGTTGAAGAAAATATTAACTTATTTAAATATGCTGTAGGGTATGCTACGTGCTCATACATGATTATAACGTTGAGTTTAACTCAGTAAATGCTGATAAAGTGCTCCCTCTTCTGTTAAAGATACTGATACTTGTACTGCGAAAAGCAATTAGGGATAGGTAGACATGGAAATTAGATAATGATACCTGTAGATGAGACAGATTATGACGAAGACGATGATGATTCAGGAAAAATGAAGAAGAAGAGGAAGAAGAAGAAGAAGAAGAAGAAGACATAGAGGAAGGAAAAGAAGAAGATGAGGAAATAGGGGAAGTAGGGTCAAGAAGAGGCAGACGAAAAGGCACAACAGCAAAAAGCACAGGAAAGCATTCAAGAGGAGGAAGTGGAAGATGGCGCGTAGAGTTGCCGATACGTTAATGCGAATTACAATCACGATCAGATCACTGAAAATAACTCCAATCTACTCTACAACATCGTCCTCTGCATGCGCATGCCACTGTTTGTTTGTTGGTTCATTCACATCAGAGAAGATGGCTTGACAGCCCATATTCAGCTACACTATTAAAGCTGGTATTCCTTAGGGTCCAGTTGGATGTGAGGTGGAAGCACTTCACCGGGTGAACACCCTGCTCTTTGCGACGAATGAATGAAGCGAGATTACACACAACATTGCTCAGTCCAGACTTGGGTTCGAACCCGAGTCCTCAGGATTGTGAGCCAGACGCGCTACCGACTGAGCCAACTCACCATGCCATGACATAGACAAACCGTGTAACAAGAAAAAAAAAAGAAACAAACAGTTCAACTTTTTGCTTTAAAAAGTCACTAATGTATCTATGCACGACAAAATTCTTTAATAAACACGTTTTACAATGATTATTGTTTTTCTTTTCTTCGCAACTTTACAGAATTACTTGCATAGGAGCAGGGATTTTTAATGTTTTTTTTTTTTCTTCACCAAATTAGATAAAAGAAAATACGTTACTGTATACAAATGACTACTGTGGATAGTTTCTAGGGTTCTTGAGGTACCTGCGGGTAGACGAATGCACATGCCGCTGCCGTCTCGCTTTGGTTGGCCGGTGGCAAAGTCGTACGCTACTACCTCGATGTTATCGAAAAATTTCTGTCGAAGCAAAGACAAAACAGATAGAAATAAAAAGGTAGATATGATTACCTGAGAAATACATTTGATTGTGTGACGATATTTCAGTAGATTCGCATTACTTTCCAGTCTTCTGCAAATAAGTTCACGTTTATGTGATGATAAATATAAAACTAAGTGATCAAACTGTAGTCACACATACATTTTTACTCAACCATTGAACGGGGCAAGTTTTACACAAAATAATGTACAACATGAGAAACGAACAAGAAAATGAAATTTTACTGTACACCGTTTGCAGCACAGGCAAAAATTGAATCGAAGGATACAGATTTCGATTCCTTGGCAAGAAAAACAATCCAGTAAAGATTTTGTGTCAATAGGTCAAAGGGGGACCGACTAGGCCATGTGATCATTACTTTATGTGTATAATATACGATATAACTTGTGAAAAATAAAAGAATGAAAATTTCAGAACTTACTTGTTACTTGCATTCCACTTTGAGGTAATCTCTACAATCCTGCTAGTTTGATTCTATTCTATATTCTAACTTCAGAGCAGTGCTGCATTGCTCTTCCATTACCTCTTTGGTGTATCTGAGGGCACGATAAAAATTACTTGGGGACTATTGTAATTTGGTATTCACGTCTGAACTTGTCAACCATGCTTCCTAATGAAACATAAAGTCTATAGGCACTTGACATATTATTCTTATGTGAGGCTTATACCCGCACTGTCCATGGATATTTGCCGACCGAACCCACGCGTCCCTCCACGTTGATGAAAGAGGTTATGGCTTCCGTAGCTCCATAGAACTCGATGATCCGGCCGATATTGAATCTCGTCTGAAATTCTTTCCAGATCTCAACGCGCAGTCCGTTCCCGACGGCTGCTCGTAACGGTACCTCGTACACTCCGTCGTTCTCTTTCTGTGAGTAGGAAAGGTGCACGTCAAGAGTTCGACACCCACGAAGCATACAGCCCACGGTTTATACAGTCCACGAGCCATACAGTCCATGAAATCGACACTAAGCAAATAAGGCCTATGAGTCCGACACAAAAGCAAACAAGGCCCACGAGTTCGACACTACAAAAACTAGGCCCACGAGATCATGATGCAGAGTCGAACTCGTGGGTCCAATTTTACCTAGCCAGTGTTGAACTCATGGGCCTTTTTTGCTTAGTGTCGAACTTGTGGTCCTAGTTTGCCTAGTGTCGAATTCATGGGCTGTATGATTCGTGGGTTGTATGATTCACAGACCTTTATGAAGTGTCGAAGTCGTTGGCCGTGTAACTCGTGGGTGTCGGTCTCGTGAGACGACCCCGGTATGAAAAGCGTACTGTCGGAAGAGTCATTCTTATTTGTTTTGTCCTTCTGTCACTTCTGAACATATCTTTTTCATTTTGTTTTTATTCTCCTATTTAGTCCTAAGTTTTCTTCGTTCTCTCCATCTTAACTTCCCAGCCTCCTTCTTCTTGAACCAAACACTTTTAAAATCAAAGCTAATTCATGCATAAGTTGACTTGGATCAACGTAGTAAACTCTTACAACCCATAAGGGAGAATTCTGATTAGATTTCGACATATTCATGGTATTGACAGAAAATATATGAACGTTTTAAGTTTCACTTGTTCTCATCAAACAGTGTTTTCGCACACAACCTCACAACTCTGTCATTGGCTTCCATAAAAGATGAAAATCCTTTTTTGGTCGATAACTTAGCACTGTAACACTTCTCCTGTTAAGTTATGACAAATCTGTAATAGTACATTAATGATTTATTCTAAGAAAAGAAATTTATCAAAGGTTTGTGCGGGTTAATGTGAAACTCCTCACACAACTTGCCTTAATGGCTGTGACCTACATCACTGATTTCCTTTAACATGTAACAAATTTGTCATCTTACGTTCCATCTGAATAAACTCTCGCCCCTTTTGCTTTTTGATTTCGTTCTATTTTTTTGAAGTCAACGTGATCGTGGAATGGCAGTTTATTTCCATATTCACACCTGGCAGGGAACATAATATAATCAGCTAGATAGATAGATAGATGTTGAAATATTCACGTCACTCACTTAAAAGGCGGTTTGATATACACAATGAATACGAAAGGCGGTACATTGTTAAAAATGCCTCAAAGCAGATGATTAAAAAAAAAGCAAGCAAAATGCGCAGGTACGCATGTATAAAACGAAATCTAATCGCTTTAACTTAGGTGAGGAAAAGCATATCACTTCTTCGAAAGGCAAAAAGTGTTACAATAGTATCAGACACCGCAGCGTAAACGTACCGCTGGCTGGGCCAGCAGGTAGCGGCATAGTTCCCCGATGTACTGAAAGATAGTAACTTTGTACTTCCGTATGTCATCCCAGAAACGACTCGCAGAAAACTTCCGCGCTATAGCAATGGTACAGCCTAGAAAAAAGAAAGAAAGAAAGAAAGAAACAAACAAACAGTCAAATAAAAATCGAACAGTTTATAATTGTGACGGAAAAAAAAATCCACTTTTTAACTTTTAAATCAAACTTAAAAGGTGGCGTGAGCTAAAAGAAATGAGGCAGCATAGGTTTCATGGGGATTATGACTGAAAAAAAAAATAGGGGACAGAAGGCTCTCGAGTAGACAGGAGTGTACGCTCATGGGAAGCAGCTGACATGTAAGAGCTGCTCCCTATACAAGTATTAATCCGGCCGAGGAGTGAGAAAGTAAAGTTCATCCCTGCAGGTTATGGGTATTTTTTCCATGACATCACAATTTGTCTTGTCAAAATAGTAAACAGATAATCTTTTTTTTAAAGCTGCACAACATGCATAACTTTCTCCCATTTTTCACTGATATTCATTCGCTTTCAAGAAATTCATATTGTGCGTGGTTTCTAAATCTACGCTAAAACCAAATGCACTTTATCAACCAGGAAATGAAATTATCTTGTTCTCATTTAAAACAGATATACATTTTTTTTAAATGTATTTCTGTTTTCGCAACTACTGGGTATGACCATTACATGTATAATGTTGTATCTTCTTGTTGATTTGTATGGCTCCGAATGGAACTACCCTGCTTTTAAAGAAAACATAAATGAATGAATGGATAAATAAATAAATAAATATACAAATAAGTAAATAAATAAATAAATGTATGTAGGTGTATATATACACATATACATATATATATATATGTATATGTATATATATATATATATATATATATATGATACATAAAAACAGTAAATCAATCCAAACACAATTTCAGGATATGAAATTAACTATAACTCATTGCCCACAATTTACAGAAAACCCCATTCAAATTGCTTCAGTGGTCAAAGAGAAATGAGGATTTTTGTACAGCATGCCAGGAATCCCTTCCCTGCAAGTTCTGTCTATTGTGTTTACATATTAATACGCAGTTCCAAGAGCATCCAAGTGCTAAACTAGGAAGAATCAGACTCATGACATGCTTTACAACAATCCACATTGCTCTGTGACCGCTTAACCAAACTGAATGAGGTTTTCTGCAAAATAGAGCTAAGACATAATATCTCAAGTAGCATTTAGACGGTTTAATCATATTGGGTGTTATCAACGCAAAAATCCGATAGTATTTTTTTAAAATATACTGTATACAGCTCACCTGCAGTAAAGCTCCCACACACCACTATTAGGAGTGCTGAGGAGTGATAGAGAGGAAGCGGTACGTAATACACGTCGTCTGGGTGAAGTTTGGCGTTGTAAGTCTTCTTCAGAACCATCCCACCACCGACAGCTTTCTTATGTGTGACGACCGCCGGTTTAGGCATCCCTAGTATACACGAAAGACAAACAGTACCAGCAAATTAACAAACACACAGACAAACGAATACAAATCTCTGCCCCTCTGATGTGGTTATGATTACCCCTTGAGTAGTGATAGAAGTGATGATCATAAATCAGATGACATTCAAGTAGGCCTATTCATGAGATGAATAATGATTATTAAAGGTTTCAATTCAATTTTTTTCAATTCAATTCAATTCAATAGTTTATTTATTTCCATCATCACAAAGAAAAGAAAAGAAAAGAAAAAGTTGCCATAAACCAAAGTGATACAATTTTTTTGTCCTTTCTTGGTTGCTGATTTGGGCTTCCAGCTTTATTGGTTTGGGTTGTGTGGTGTTTTTATTAAACATGAGTTCGCGAGTAGTATTGGCACTGCTGTTGGGCTGAACTTTTTTTGTTTTTGTTTTTAAACAAGTATATCTATGCCAAATTGCTTTGCTCAGAACCTTTTCGTTACAAAGTTCGGTCATTGTGATGAGGGGGAGTCACTTATTTGTTCGTTTGTTTTTTTTTCGTGTTGTCGTTGTATGTAGTACAGTCAGTGACGGCGACCGTTGCTGCTGGCTCTACATAAGGTAGTTTTAACAACTAAAATTTCATGAAAGATTAATTGCGCACTAGAAACGTGGCGTCCACTTTCCAAAGATGCTTTTTCATTGCTTTTATATAACTCTGGATCCAGCTTAAGTGAGGCAGTGTACATGCTGTATGAAAAAATGTGTACTACATTGTAAGTGTTGTCAGCAGCAAAGCATGGATTAAGTGGGATTATAGTAGAAAACGTTAAAGGCGTTATTCACCATTTGCAGATGAAACAAAAACCCAGCTTTAGTGCTTTCAAATAGTTCTGAAATGTGAGTTATGATTGAAACAAACAATGTATAAATTTGAATCAGTATAATTAATGTTAAGTACCGTTAAATATACAAAATGTGAACAATAGTTGTAATAAAACTGTTTCTAGACTAAACCGTCTACAGTTATGGTTTATTGAGAAAAATAGTGATATCTCCTTATATCTTAGGCTTTGCTTTATTGCAAAATTTTTACATGGTAGGATGTTTTGTGATATAACTGACCTACACATATGCATCAAATGTGATATCTCGAACATTTTTTTCAAATCACTGCTCCCAATGGCAAACAGTGCCTTTAAGGTAAGGAGACACAAATTTGTATTCTGAAGGTTTCTCCTTTGTATACTATAAAAATGATAATAACCATGTAATGTCTCCCTAAGGTGACATCAAAAGATATATATATATACACATATATGTAAATATGCAATCATAATTATTTAACAATCACCAATGTTTTCGTATCGATATCTGACCTGTTGTGCCCGACGTAAATATATAAGAAACGACATCGTCCAGACTGCTAATGGGGACTGACGGGAAGTATTCCTCGGTCACCGTGTCGATGTCCATGGTAACCACATCGTTCGGCGGTGACTCGATGCTCTCGCCCGTATCGTTGACCATCAAGAGGTCGATGCCCAACTGGCGGAGGTCGGGCAGGATGTCGCAAACAATGGGTAGAAACTCTGTATAGAGAGTGGGTATTGATCAGAGAGAATGTCACTAGGATTTTCATTGCAAATTGAAGACATCTACGTGAACTTATTTATCAGGCCACAGGAAAATAGCCCAGATACAACACTCCGGCCCTCTATCCCCCCTCCCCCCCCCCCCCAAAAAAAAAAAAGAAAGAAAGAAAGAAAGAAAGAAAGAAAGAAAGAAAACACCTGTTAAATGATTAAGACGCTTAAAAAGGGAGCATTCATTTTAATTTACCTGAAATGTAGAATTCCGCTTCCAAAAAACAAACTTGGGCCAAAATAAGTTACTTGCATCTCTCCGTCAGTATACCTGTACCAAAATTTCAAGTTTTCATTTGGTTACACAGAGTTGAAGTCTCAACTTTCAACCAGTCTTGAACTCGTCACCAAGACGAGTTAATTGATAAGCAGTATAAAAAAATTGTCTGCTGATGATCTTCATCTCTGAACCTGGGGAATCACAAATCCAAAAATTATATCTACAAAAGATATGCTGTTGTCAGAATAAACATAATGGGAGCCTTTAATGCACCAATTTTGACTCTCATTTGCATAGGGTGTGACATATAGACCTTAAGTTACTGCCTTGAAGCCGTCTTCACTCGACAGTTTGTTTTTTTAATGTGTTGTCAGGTTAAGTGTTATATGCGCCCAAATTTGAGTATAAATTTGGACAAACAATTCCTGGGATACAAAAAAGAAAAGATTTTTTTTTGAGTTTTCGTGTGGGTGTGTCTCAGTGTTATATAGGCGTGAAAAACTGTAGATTTAACAACATTAAAAAATGACACTGAATGTTTTAAAGGCCATCTTCACCTTCAAATCAAGTTTTTAAAATTTCAACTTTGACCGTCATTTTTATATCCAAGATAGCCTGGCATCAACTGGCCGTTTATTTATGATATTTCAATTTCAATTGTTGGAAAAAGAAGAATGAAAAATAAATGAATTGAAATTGAAATTGAAAATTGATATGACGGACTTATCACGTTTATGGGCCTTCAAAAATTCAAGCGCGTTCGTACCAATATTGTTTCTGAGATAAAGATACAGGGAGTGTGTATGGGAGCCTGTGTGTGTTTGTGTTTATGACACACAGAGATGAAAGAAGATGAGCACATTTTAACATCCTTGTTTTTCGTCGTACATTTTTCATTAATTAGAGCATGATATCTCTATTTCATCTATTTTGTTTGTTACTAACAACAATTTTGTTAATTGATGCAATTAAATTAATCTATTTTGTATTAACAAAATACAGAGAAATAAAGCCCCCCCCCCCCCCCACTCAAAAAAAAAAGTTGAAATATTCGGCAATCGAACCACTATATAGTATTGCAAAGGAGACCAAACCATCTTCCGGTAGACTTGAGATGCAGAACTGGAAAATGGCCTGAATTCATTCGAAATTCAAATTTTCCAATTTTTGAGAATTTCAGCATGATCCCAACATTTGATCGAGAAATAAATGCAATGTTCAAAGGTTTATTGTAGTAACTACGACATTTCCAAAATTAATAGAAAACGGATTTGACAACAACAGATATACAGCTTCAAGAACATTGTCATGTAAATTTATGATTGGGAAAGAAAAACAGTTACCTCCCATAGAGTCATAGGAAATCAAACTTCAGTTAAGAATTGTATTACATAAAAGTAGCAATATTAGTAGAACACAACAGTAAAAGTTTAAGAACGGAACACAATCGATTGAAAAGTTATTAATTTTTAAGCTTAAATTTCGGTGCCGTCATCACTGGATTTAAAGAAGACTAGTACAGTTCAAGACGTCATTAGGGACAACAGCACAAAGAAAATATTGGGAGAATTCAACAAAATTTAATTTTTCATGAAAAGTATACATTCCATCAACTTGTTGGGTGGCATATTTGGCAAATTTTTCAGTCAAAAAAAGAGTCGAGATACGCTACTATAGGGCATCATCTATACAGCCAACCTGAACCAAAGATGAGTTTCTTGGCTTCGCTTGTTCGTATGCAGTGCAGAAGTGTAGTTCCACGAAGGTTGTAATTTATCAGGCTCGAAATTACGCCTAGCTTCAGCAGTCCCAACCACGTCCACAAAAACGTCGGCCCGTTGTGTAGCAGGACGCACACCGCGTCACCTTTCTTTAAGCTGGGGTCCGAACCGCTGATCCACCGCGCCGTCATGCTTACCCTGCGGGACACGTCGGCATAGCAGTACGAATCTTCCTCGAACAGGATGCATGGGTGATCGGGACGTTCCTGAGCAGTCTTTTCGAAGACGTCCACCATGGATGTCCGGGATCGGTCCAGCTCGACCATACTCCTATAAAGGAAGAGAATGCTGCCCAGTTGTTGCAGGTCGCCAATTAGGGTAGGGTACTTCCAGCGAAACCAGGCGTATCCCGCTGGAATGGACACGGCAGCAAGAGCTGCGGCTCCCTGTCTGGAATTCCAATCAGCAGACATGTTGCGGGTTTTGTGCTATTCTCTCGTCGCTTTGCTTTATTCCAGAACATGCAGAATAGTATCACTCGCTGGCTTTGTGAAAATAGTGTTCTCTCTTCCTCTCTCTTGATATTTTGTATAAATAACTCCACTTGAACACACCGTATACCGTATGTTTTGGGGGTGTTTTTTCTGCGGAACTGTTTGTCGAATCGCTAAAAGACATAGGCCCCGCTGAATGCACACACACACACACACTATACAATAGAGTATATGACCCGTTAATGCTGGCTTTGAAACTCACAGGATAATAAAATGAGCAAAAAAAAAAAAATCCCCTTTGCTCTCACCAGATAAACACTCAAAAGTTCAAAGTACAATGTCGATGTGAGCTGCAGGTCATTTTGTTTGTTTTGTTGAGTTAAATTCGTTTATTTTTTTATGAAAATAAATCTATGTTAGCACAAGGTGTATAACCTGCAAGTAGCCTGGCTGGTAAATATACATTATTATTTGCCTGTTGTATTTCAGTGTCGATTAAGAGTTAAAAATGGTGTATGAAACCTACTTACTTTTTTGTCAACCTTGCAAAGTGTGCATTTCTATTTTTGCTTATTTTACGTAATAGCATATATAAGCCTATATACTTTATGATCCTTGCATTGTGTATTTCTTACCAAATGATACAACAATGATTTGTGTAATGTTTGCTTTGTATTTTTATTCAACCTTTGTTGGATATTCTCAGAGAAATTATAAATTGAATTGATTTGAATTGAATTGAATTGATTTTAATTGAATCGAATTGAATTAGAATCAAACGCCCAATATTCACAAGGCCTGTAACATCGGGGTGGGGCGAGATTGACAGAATGATGTCACAATACGTCACAAAGGTCAAGTCAGTGATGTCTTCATGACCACCAATTATACAATAAGTAGAGAATGACCCAATGGGTGATTTCAAGTTCGGTGCTAGTGCTAGTGCTAGTGCTATCTCAGCACTAGCACCGGCAATAAAACCGAACTTGAAATCACGTCGGTGTTGGGAGTTGACCTCAAAATTATGACGTATTTCCGGTTGCTGGTGCTGGGCTTGGTGTTGAATGTCGTCTGCTGAACCGAGCTCCGCCGATTGTGTTAGCGATTTACGTGCTTTTTCGCCATTGACTAACACTAGCCCCTAGGGATTAACATTTTCGTCATTTCAAGTTCGGTGCTGGTGTTAGCGTTGCCGTGCGAGACTCAAATTCACGTCCATAATAGATGCACGTTTTACGTGCAAAGTCTATGCTAATGCAGTGGTCGCCCACGTAACGTACACGAACACTCTCGACATGGCTTCATAAATCTGAGCCTGGGAGCAAAATTAAGATAGTTGTATTTTGGGGAGTGGATGAAATTTGTGGCATTTTAATATTTCTTCCCCACTATGTCCCTAAAACTAAGCAATTTTGGCTACATCTTTTAATAATTATTTGACTGTAATCACGCGCAATCACTTTTTTCGTCGCGCAATTCCCGCGGAGCTCGCGGTGCTGTGATTCCAACACCTAGTGCTGGTGATCGATAATTTTGATCGGTATTGCCTCGTTAATCTGACCGTCGGTGTTGGAGCTCGATTTAACGCTGTTATTCGGGGGCTAGCACTAGCACTAGCACTAGCACCGAACTTGAAATCACCCAATGTGTGAAGTCTGCTCCTTTTGAGTGGCAACGTCTGCACGTCTGCTCTCTGTGCTTTACAACAGAACATTTGATTTGATTTGATTTGATTTGATTTGATTTGATTTGATTTGATTTGATTTGATTTGATTTGATTCGATTCGATTCGTAATAGTTAATACGGAGTTGATAGTCTAATGGGATTTTTAGAATGTACACTATACGGCTCGATAAGATCGTGCAAGCTGTATTACTATTTTGTCAGCTTGACGTGACTGTGTGTGGTTATCGGGGTTATGGCTGTAAAGGCACAATAGGACTTTTTCCGGTAAAAGGAAGATTTCGGCAGAGTGTCCTTCAGAGTGTCATGATTATGTCGAGGGGAAATCAAACTGCCATGCACACAAACTCCTAAAATGAGTAGTCATGCAGTCAAGGTATCTATATTCGCCACGTCGCACCGTTTAAAGTGTACTTTATATCCATGTATATGATTATACATATCAACATACGGAATACCTCAGCGCCTCCCCCTCTTGTAACTGTGTAACTTAACGCTCGGTTAGCGAAAGGAACAGATTGCCATTATGCAAACATGCCCTTTGGAGACATCTAACTCTATTGTATATATGCATTTATCTATCACCTACCAGTATTTCAAATACAATAATTTCACTACAGAAGTGTACCTTGGTACGTAAGGAATTGAGCAATAAAACGATAATGAAAACAATAAAGTTTTAACATGTTGTAAGCGCAAAATAACAACGAAACAAAATCCATTACATAGAAGATCTAAAGAGGTCCCAAAATAATGAATAACTCATACAGGAAAATCACAAACAGCAAAATTCATCCCAGTGCATCACAAAATAGCAAAATGTCAAATAAAACAGCGAAACACAATAAGGACGTAAAGGGAACAAATGTTGATGCAAAATGTTCCAGGAAAATCGACAAAAAAACAGGTGGAATTTAACCGCATTTGATTGTTTTATTGAATCAGCAAATTTCAATGAGAACAGATAGGCCTACTGCCATTATTTAGTAACATCGTTGTAACTTTGAATGAAATCTGTTCAACAGAAACGCTGTTGGTGATTCATGTTATTCATTAATCATAGAATTGTTCGCCTATAAAATCTTCTAAAGAATGAAGTAATACACCTGCCGAGAAGATCATTGAAGGTAGAGGTTTACATGGTGGTGTAAAAGATTGAGTTTTACGGTTCACCATGTGGTAAGTCCTGAAAGGGACTGTTGGAAGAGGAGATAGTACATAAGTGAAGAGGGAGAGGTTAGAAAAGGCGAGGGGAGATAGAGAGTAAATAAGAGTGTTGTAAGAACTCTAAATCAGCAACAAAAGACACAAGCATCAAAATTAACTAGCATGCAACAAATGCTTCGTTTGAACTTCTCATCATATCAGCAACTGTTTCTTGTAGTATAACAACCGATGCGAATATCTTGTTTAAATTTCACTTCAAATTGAAACAATGAAATAAACAGAACCGCAAGAGATCTAATATGGCCAGAATCTATGTTTATATGCATATCATGAATTTTGTGATACAATTATTTATGCAGGAACGTAGCTGAATACACGCACTTTGACAAAAGTAAGTAGCATAAAATACATGTATGTTCGTTAATCTGCAGGTATGTTCCTGAGTAATCAACGAACGAGCAATGTACATCGCGTGAAATTTACCGTTAAAATGATAATACGGCATTATGAATGCTTTTCTGTCTACTTGTTAGATTTTACGTTCAGAGATTTCTTTTTTTAGATTTTATTTTCAGATTTTACTTGCACAGCGTCTAGTTGGATAACAAGACCCTATTTGAACATGAACAAGTTGTGCAATTACATCAACTTGTTCAGGGTGATGTATTCAATGGATTCAGTCATTGTCGGATAGGCATTAATTATCCCCAAAGTAGCCACAATTTTCTACACAAGCATAATGCTATATTACAATAAGCTTTTTATAACGATATCATATCTATCTGAAATAGGAAAAGAGGTCAGGAGTATAAGCCAGTTCGGAGTTCCACTCTGCGCATGAGCAGAACAAAGGTCATTCGGACCAACAGGCACGTTGGTTTTTAAAGTCACTGGGATAAGCGTCTGTGATGTATTATTATGTATAATGATTATTCATGTAACCCTCATAAATGCTACTTGCCAGCACATCCACCTGACAGCAAAAGTGGTATTTGACAATATCGATAGAAAGAAGTTGTTTTTACATTCAATGTAAGATAATGAAATGGATGCTTTCCCAAGTGTTAATTGACGGATTATTCTGGCCATCTGGTCTATGCGAGTTCATTCTTTGTTTAAACATTATTGATGAATACCATAAATCGTTGCGTAAAGCTTATGCATTATGTCGCTCTGAAAACGAGTGAAGAGCCCCTTAACCGACTGAGAAAAAAGAAAGGTCATTCGGACCAATGTGCCCATGAGCTAACTCCGAACTGGCTTATTTCAAGTACATTTCAGTATTATCATTAAATCGGCAACTTTTCAGTGTCCTCGCTATACACGTGTAGCTGGCGCGCTTCACAGTTTTGACTGGCCACTTGTCAGTGCCTGAATGTGTCGCTGTGTGATGGGCACGTACGTCCCCTGGGAAGGTTCGACGATGAATACCTCTTCGAAGTCGGGGTTGAATCCCCGCTTGACCAGATCCGACTTCTTGTGTTTGAATGTGGACGTCAGATCCGTCTCCGCCACCATGCGCAGGAACTTGGGCTGCGCGTAGGTGGGCAACGAGGAAGTCACGTGACGATAGAGATCCCCGTAGTCAATGGTGGCGCCCTCTCGAACGACAATCGCCGCCATACCCGCCCTCCCTTCGTGTCCTGTTGTACAAGCAGATATTGAATGCACGTCAGATGGGTACTGATGACATACCATAGACATACTTTGCCCCACAATATTTGCAAAAAAAAAAAAAAATGTCAGATAGTCACAAATATGAAAGTCGGAAAATAATAAGTCTTCAAAAAAACAAATGGATGCTAAAATCCAAAGGGATTTAAAAATCTCTTTGCTCAAGTCACAGCTTTCAACTCAGTTACATCATGTACCCAATTACTTGAAATCTAGCTGGTGACAGGACCTTCACGGTTACTGCTGTGGAATAATCTCTCCTTGATTACCAGGCAGTCTGTATCCACAAATTCCTTCAAAAAAAAAAAAAAAAACTCTGAGAACATTATCTACGAGTTTTCTAAAACCAATTTTCAGCTCTGCACAGGTCTAGGCCTATGTGTGTGTGTGTGTGTGTGTGTGTGTGTGTATGTGTGGGATACAAAATTTGTATGTGCGTATATGATTTGTGTACAAGATACGTATATGCCTTTGTTAACTTATTGCATGGCGTCCAAATGATAGATTTAAGATTGACTGAAATGTTTTATCTTTATTAACCATTCTGTATTTTGCTAAATAATTTTTTTTTGTCTTCAATTTTTGTAATTATCATTTTTGTAAGCGCTCTGAGATTCATCGGAAGAACGTTCTAAACATATTGTATTGTATTGTATTGTATTGTATTGTATTGTATTGTATTGTTATGTAGTGTATTGTATTGTATTGTATCATATAATGTTCATTTCTTCAGAGTTTGCTGGCTCGGTTCGTACACCGTTCTTAGACCGTTCGTAAGTTCATAGCCTGGTCGATGGTCTAGTCCAATATTTATTTTAACTTCGTACGAAACCCTCTCTTCGTAAGGTGGCCGTACGAACGTCGTGCAAACATCGTAAGAACTACGCAAGATTTTGTAGGGTCGAGAGACAATTCCAGAAGCCTTCAATTCTTACGATGATTGTAAGAACGCCTTGAGTCGTTCATAGAGGGCTCTTACGTCTTTCGTTAGAATGTCCTATACGTTCGTAAGGGACTCTTAAGGCGTAGGTACACAATTTGTGCAACTGTTGAATTTTAGGGGGTATAAAGCCAAACGCGCGAAGTTCTAATCCTCACTCTGTTCTAGGTGTTCGACCACGCAGAAAGCATCTCCGTTAGATATGGGACCAAAAGGGAAGGCAATCAAAGGGGGAAGGGGAAGAAAAGAAAAGAGGGTGATGAGGAGGAAGGAGCGAGAGAGGGAGAGTTGGAGCAACAACCTCCTCCTCCTCTACTTGCAGATGCAGCTGCAGTTGTAATCACCTTGGCACCACTTCCGTCTTGAAGTATAAAGCTTTCTGCTGTTACAGAATCTTCGACAGGACACGGCAGCGTCTTTTTAGCAACCCGACAAAATATTTTTTTAAAAGCGTTAAATCTTCTTACGAATGACTTGAGAGTGCCGTCAGTTGCACGTACGACCATCTTACGACAAAAAGAAATCGTAAGATGGCCGTAAGTCTGACGAGAGAATACCTCAAGGCATTCTTACGAAAAACGTACGAATTCTAGGACTATTGTATAACTGAAAACCATTTCGTTTCTCTAAAAGGTCTTAAGTTGTTCTTGCGTATTAAACAGCGTTCATACGAAATTAGCAAGGAGGCCGTAAGAATCTATGCCCCATCTACGAATCTCTACGAACTCCAGAATTCGTACGAACAGTGACATTCGTACGAACGCATCGTTCGTACGAACCTTTGTGACCGTAGCTTTAATTCCCAACGCTCGTTCAAAGATTGCCATCACGCCTCCTTCCCTAATAAAAGAAAATGTCTTTTCCATAAAATGTTAATCGTAAGTTTGTGGATGCAACGTGATGTTGATTTGAGTGTTGATTGTATGCCTATTTCCATCTACATACCTGGCACATGTACGCCATACACGTTGGCTTCCTCGATGTCATTAAAACAACTGAGGACGTGAGATACCTCGAAGGTGGACACATTTTCTCCCTTCCATCTAGGATATGACATAAAAACAGAAACACACACATCAGAATAAAAGGCTCATAACAATGTGATAAGCAAAATTACAGCATGAATCTGTTTTACCAAAGTGGACAGAAACGAGGAATGGTTCAGATATATGACGCACTCGAATGGGAATTCCGGACCAGTTGTCAGAAAAGAGAGAATAAGATTTTGTAAGCTCAAGCTGGAAATATTGATCAAACTCTGAAGAAAAATAGGGAATTTATTTGACTTTGAAACTTCTTGCCAATTTCTGCAAAACAGAAAAGTTAATGTGAATATGCAAATAGTGAACTGAGGATGTAATCACCTTAGAGTTTGCCGTCAATCGCGTGCAAAAAAAAAAAGACGAATATCAACTCCTTTTCAGCTACAAAAGTGAAAAACTTAATGTTTTACCTGCCTGAATATTCTTCAAGTAGCATAAATACAAACTAACTTGCAATTTGTGAGACTCACTCATTCACGCCCAAAAAAGCAAGGTCCGTCGCCCTTACCCAGTAAATGAGTACTGCCACCCGTGGCTACAGGAAGGGTCCCGTCCATCCCATTGTTCTCACCTGAAAGTGTCTCCGACTCTGTCGATGAAAAAGACGTAACCTTCACTGTCGATTCTAAGGACATCACCAGAGTTGTAGTACTCGTCTCCCCGGACTTTCACGTTCCTTGCGATCTTCCTCTCCGTTACCTCACGCTTGCCCTTGTAGCCGGCGAAACGTGTCTTATTGAGGATCTTCATCAACAGAAGTCCTGGTTCCCCTTCATTGTCATTCATCGTGTGCAATAATCGAGTTAACACAGGATCATGTATTGTGATCAATTCATGAAAATCTTTAAATTGTATTGAGAATTTTTTATTCATTGATTTTTGATAGGGTCCCATTTATTGATTTTTAATACGGTTCAATTTTATTTCATTTTTGTAAACACAACATCAACAATTTTCCATTCCAATGAATGATGGGAACGTTTACATTGTGTTTCCTTCCCCATACTGGAACATGGCATTTGCCAACAATAATACTTAATCGTTGACTCGTGATACTCAGAAATCAAATATCCCAACATTGTATTATTGACTGTACAGTTGGAGTTGGAGACATTCCAGATCAAGCACCACGAGTTCCCTTCAAAAGCGGATATTGGCGCTATACAAGAAGCCATCACCATCACCATTATCATTTCTCTTCAAAATTCTGCTCGAATCCAAAGAGATCGGATCTAAACGTGAATAAGTTCACAAAAAAAAAAAACTTTTATATCTGTTTTCCGTCAGCGTCTGTTTGAAACAAGGCCCCTCTCGGTATCTGAAAATCAACGTGACAGGAAATAGTTCCAGTCTGACTAAGACTGGAAGGAGTTTAGAATAAAAATCTCTTCACAACAGTTCAAACGACTGCGCATTTTCTTTTAAATTTAACTGAAAAACACATCAATATGTTCAGATGTTGGTGTCTTCTTGACTGGTATGGAATTCCTACAAGATAGAGAAAAATGGAAGGATCGCTCTGAGGAGGGCAAAGGGACACAGTGATTCTGTATGCTGGGAAATTACTTTGCTGTCTTTTGAAGGGCACGTGAATTTTACCCACGTTATCAGATATCATCCCCTCATACAAACAGCGAATATCAAAGATCAAATGCGCAGTCGATTACGGTATATTTTCAGCCAATGAAAATATACCTATATCTATGAAAATACATGTATATCACTCATAAACCCTGTACCTCACTTACGGTCTACAATAATGATAACAGCCTACAGTGTATATTTCGCAATAGCCAACTTTATACCTCATTCCGCTGACGTCGTGCACGTGAATCAAAACGAAATGAAATGAAAGCAGATCCAGTTTAATTTAAGTCTGTACTTCTTGTCACATATTCCTTTGAATCAGTAACATAATATGTTTTCAAAATTTATGGTTCTTAATGCAAAAGACACAGATTGTCTCTTTTCCAGCATTATCTAGTGTCCTGTAGTATTTGAGAAAAAAATCAATTCTAGACCAAGCACTGAATAAAGAAAAGGCTGATTGAATTAGGGTTTTTTCGACGGATTAAGAAAGATTGTCTGTTAGTCTTTAAGCCAGTCAATCCTTTGAATTGGTTTTTAAACAAACTCTAGGTCTCAAAGCCTGTCAAAAGGCTACATTGCTTATGACATACCTGTGGGTACACGAATACACATTCCATGTTTGTCTCGCTTTGGTTCCCCGCTGGCAAAGTCATACTCTACGATTTCAATGTTGTCGACACATTTCTAGTTAAACAAAATCAAGTGTGTTAAATTGATGTCAATGTCAACGTCATCTAATGTAGGTCCTATACAATTATCATGATATAGGAGTTAAGAACAGAAAAAAAAATTTTTCATTGAGAGAAGTTAATTCTGGTAGCAAACAGGTTTAGACATTCTTAAAAGTCATGACGAATTAAATTTTGATAAGTGGTAGAGCAAGATAATGTTTGAGAAAAAGAAAGATGCTTTTGAAATAAATTCTGTCTTAAGCGGTTTTTTTTTTGAATAGTGATCATCAAACCTGGCATGACATACACCCAAGAGTTAATTCTCGAAATCTCCTTTTAACTAAACAGTGATAAAAAGGAACTTTTCAAGTAAGATGAGAAAATGGTGAAAAGATATAAAGTGGTGACAGCCGACTTCCTGAAAACATATCGTCTTGATCTTAAAGTTCGTGTGTCCATTATCAGTTTATGCAAACCACGAAATTATTTCAATCATTTTCACCAGTTGGTATATAGTAGAGGTAATCAATTGAGTCCTTTCCTGGAATTATAAGACGGAAAACTTCTTTATGATGGAGGGGGAGTAGACACTATAGATTTCCGGTTAATTTTTCGGACCCGAACAAATTCCAGCCATTGTTCTAGATACAACATGCGGATAGTGGCTGTTGGTTGTTTTTTTTTTTTTTTCATTTTTGTTAATTCTTATGCGTATCACCATGAGTTTTGGGAGGCATTATTATTTAATATGCAAAATTTGGTTACGTTTCCAAATGGGATATATACGACACAATCATTACCGAAATTTATATGATTATCTGTCCGATTAATACCGTAAAGGGATTACCCTCATTATCCATGAATATTTTCCGACGGTGCCAACACGTCCGTCGAAGTTGACGAACGAGAATACGGATTCCGTAGCTCCGTACACCTCGAAAATTTGGCCGATTTTAAATCTCGTCTGAAACTCTTTCCAGATCTCAACGCGGAGACCATTCCCGACGGCTGCCCGTAACGGTCTCTCATACTTGCCGTCATTGTCTTTCTGCGGGGTAGAAAAACATTAACGCACTCTTTTCAAAAGCATGCTGATAAAGTAGTTCTCGATTGCCGATTACGCAGAATGTGATTATAAATCATTCTTGTGTTTACATCTTCTATTTTCTTCTACCTCCTCTCCTTCGTCACACTTAATTCAATTTAATTCTTCTACCGAATACTCTTATCTACCTTTCCTCGCAATTTCTGTAAGTTTCATTTTCCTTTCTTTATTTTTTCTACTTCTCAATATTCTCCCCTGCTCAATCGTTCTTTTTTTATTCTATCCGACTTCTTACCATCTTCTTCTCACCAAATCCATTTCGAAAATCGCTGTAAAATTATAAACGTATAAGCAGGGCTTGTCATAAGTAAAGTATACAAGGCAGAAAACTATTGCTTCATAATAATTATAGTTGCAACGTACCGCTGGTTGGGCCAGCAGGTAGCGGCATATTTCTCCAATGTACAGGAAGACAGTAGCCCTGTACTTCCGTACGTCGTCCCAGAATCGACTCGCAGAAAACGTCCGGGATACAGCTATTGTGGAGCCTGAATAGTACATTTGTGACCGTGCATCACAAAACGAACAAAAATTCGCACACACTGATTTTGTGTAAGAACTGAAAATAGGTGAAATGGGTCAACCTTGCCGATCTTTACTTTTTCATATTTTCTGAAAGAGCAAGTCTTCTCCTACATTATGCTAAAATTTGGGATCATAAAACGGGCAGGAAAGTGCGTTTTTAGCAGCTTATCTCGAACAGTTTTTTGGTAGAATAGTGTGATTAGGTGTGTCTTTTTGAGTCCCCCTTTAATTTCTTAAAAACCTTGTGCACACTCTTCACTTTCAACTCTAATAACCTTCGAAAAGATAATGCTACTGCCTTAAAAGTTGGCATTACCTATGGACAGAATGTGTTAATAAGGCATGCTTGATTTCAGTTAAATCTGATAATTCCTTCATTGTTGTTACTCTGGTGGTTTACTTCCTGTTTTTTTTTTTTTTGTCCCATTCATCGCACAGCCAGCACGGCTTGGTAAAGATTTAGCTCTTGAATATAGACACTGCATTCAGAGCCTCTTTTCTCAGTTCGCACTTTTCCCGACTGTGTGCTTTCTTTCCAATATTTAGATAGGTTAGGAGAGTCCATTTCACTTATACATCATTTTAAAGCTTAAAGTCTGCTCTTTCAGAATACGCTCTTAACTAAAATTTCATGTCTGGCGACTTTGTGTTCGTTTTGTGATGCAGGGTCACATTTAATAAAGGAGGGAGGAGTTGTAATCAAAATATTGTATGAAAACCTTTGTTTGGAGAACGTGTAATACGCTCCTCAAGACAGCTGATGGTCTTGATTATCTCTTCGTATCCAAAAGTATGATATTTCCAATACATTTGTATTTATTTACTTACGTATTCATGCATTTAAAGAATCCACAGAGGAACACAAAGAGCAGAGTGAGAACTAACTAACAAACAAACACATTTTAAGATAAATGTTATAGCACATACAGAGACAGTACATTAAAGAGATCAGGGCCCTGTTTCATAAAGCTGTTCGTAAAGTTACGAACAACTTACGAACGACTGGTGATCAGTTCTGATGTACTATACCTATCAGAGCCCTGATCTTAAGATCTTAAGATAAATGTTATAGCACATACAGAGACAGTACATTAAAGAGATCAGGGCCCTGTTTCATAAAGCTGTTCGTAAAGTTACGAACAACTTACGAACGACTGGTGATCAGTTCTGATGTACTATACCTATCAGAGCCCTGATCTTAAGATCTTAAGATAAATGTTATAGCACATACAGAGACAGTAACATTAAAGAGATCAGGGCCCTGTTTCATAAAGCTGTTCGTAAAGTTACGAACAACTTACGAACGACTGGTGATCAGTTCTGATGTACTATACCTATCAGAGTTCCCATAATTCAGCACAAGATCTGATCACCAGTCGCTCGTAAGTCGTTCGTAACTTTACGAACAGCTTCATGAAACACCCCGAGGTATACATGGATACGGAGGGAAATTGCCCATTCAGCTGTGTCGGCGAGGACTCCGTTGTTCTTCCGTGGGGTAACGAGAGTATTAATGCGACGAAAAATGTTCATATGAATAATCAACTAATTCAATAAAATACATGTATAGAATGACTCGTAAAAATTCAGTACGAAATACATTGTATCTAAAATGAACAATTATAAAAAGTGAGGACAAAAACTTTTCAATCCATTTCTGAACAATTGATAAACTGTCAGACAACTTTAATTCAAAAGGAAGACAGTTGAATTGTCAAGCACCTCTATAAGAAGAGTTCTTTTGTAATAATCCGTATCGGGTTTTGGTAAAAATAATTTTCCGTGGGACCTTAGCAAATAGTAATGTTGGTTGTATTTGAACAAATTTTGTAAATAAGGAGGGGGCAATTCATTAATTGCTTTATATACCATGGTGTTTAGATGACAATAAGGTCTAGATTCCAAAGAGTTATACCTTATACGGGTATGAAGCTCTGTAATTGAAACATGTTCATAGGGGCTCACGCCAAGTATAGTGCGAATAGCTCGATTTTGTAATTTTTGTACCTAAGGGGTTATATACTTATAGCAGCTGCTGTTCCGTATAATATGTCTCCACAGTCAAACATTGGGAATATAATTGCGTACCATGACATGAAGAGAAATGGTATAGAAGATCTCGATCGTACTCTAATTAAAATCAGTTCAGGAGAATCAAACACTTCAGAGTTTATCAATTCATAACTGACCGAGCTCCGAAAAATGTAAATGGCAACACCACCCCCATTGCGGTTTCGATCTTTACGAATCAAGTCCTAATCTTCAATCTTTAACTCGTTGTAACTAATGGTTTTATCCAATACAGTCTCATTTAAGGCTAAAATATGAATATCATTGTCATAATATAATAGTTTGATTTCTTCAATGTTTCGATATAAACTACGAACATTCAGATGAATGCATTTGAAATCCTTATTGTCAAATTAGTCATACTTAATAGATTTGGCAGAATTGCTTTCAGTAATATCCACATTTCGTTCAGTAAATACTTTATTAGTACATTTCTTCTTGGATACAGTAAATTAGGACGAAGGAAAAGGTAAGTACTGAAAAATGCATTTTGGGCATCTCCAATTGATAAATGAGTAATGAATATCATCATGTTCTTTTTTTTATTCCCACACAAGTAATGTGCATCCAGGCAAAGCATGAAGTAGGCCCTACATTGTAGTCTTCTCTGATTGTTTGTTTGGTTTTTTTTTTACTGATTTGGCACATGATACACAGGGGTATTTTAGAGTCATGAAAATGTCAAACAACTTTTATCATGAATCAATGCAATAATGAATGAAAAGAAAATCAAATCAAATCACCTGTGTCAAGTAAAACTTACCGACAGAAGATAGGACTTAATAATGAAAGCCACTTCAGTATATATAAAGAGAATGCATCATTATAACCATATACACTAATATTGCTGTAGTTTGTAGATTTGACCAAAGTTGGATTCTCATTATGTATGGGTTGAATAGGCGTCAGCACATTACAGGGAAAAGTTACGATCAGGTCACTTTCCGAGTTGATGACCCGTTTGATTGTCTTTCCTCCAGTAGCAGGAAGCAGAGCGATTACTCTTCCTTCCGATGACCAGGATGAAAAAAAAAACTTTACAGCACGCTTTTGTTTTTTGTAAAAACATTTAATGTAGGCCCTACATGACACATCTGATACTCGTAATCAAAGGGTTAATGGAGAGGGCCTGTTAACTTGAACGTGGTTGAAAAAGAGCATTCTCCTTACCGAGCTACAGTGAACCTTATACACACTTCAAATTAAGTAAAAGTAACTTTATACAGAGTATTTGTAGAGGAGTGCGGTCGGTTCTTGCCTGTCCTGACGTATAACAATGAAACTAATATCGACAACTTGAACATTGCTGAAGCAGGGAGGTATGCGAATAGCTTAATAGGTGCGAGTAAGGGAAAACACTTAATGATTAATCTTTACTGTGTATGTTTATACATAAAATGCTCTCTGGCGTAGGTTCGTCTATCAGAAAGACAGCTATGTAGCTGCCAAGTATTTGTGGAAGACAAAATGTAAGTAATGTTTTCAATAAAGGATAAACAAGACAATATGTTACCTTTTATCAAGCTGCCACACACAGCGAGAAGGAGCCCGGCGGAGTGATACAATGGGAGTGAAATGTAGTACACATCGTCTGCTGTAAGTTGGCTGTACAAATGGTAATAGAGTCCCGCAGCCACAAGTTTTGAATTGGGTATTACAGCCGGTTTGGGCATCCCTGGTATAAAGGGTGGGGGGGGGGGTGGAGGGTGGATAAAATACATAATTTGTTATTTTAGCAGATTTTATGCAAAGAACTTATACCCACACTACTCTTAAAAATAATCTCTTTGGTTGTATGAATATGCGATTGGGTGGTGATGGCATTTGGCGCCAATGACCATTATTATTGGGTTTGAAAAAATATACCATGCAGACACTAAAATCTTGCATTATTATGTCAGTCTAAACTTACCTGTAAGACTGATTGAGTTTGTCACAACCGATATAATCTATGTTAACAATCTTATTAGTGAATTTTCAAAATGACAGTTATTTTTAGAAAGCTTCAATGGCGTCTAGATCACTCTATATCACTATGATGATCTATCATTTTTTATCCTTAATTTGTGAGCGTTTCTTTCTTCTCTAATTAATTGAATGAGACAGTAACTAATTAGTCATCCTAAACTTGGGTAGACTGTATAGTGCCGCTTACGAGAGTGGAGAGGAATTTTCGTCAAAGCGGATCGTTTCACAATCATTATATTATGCTGACCTACTCGTATATGGGTCTACAGATTGCATGGGGTAATAGCTCGGCATGCAAACCCCTATTGATAGCAACAAAACTCTTCGACTTGTTTACATGATACACGCATCATGATTGCACGTACTTAAGCTTACGTGACATTTCTGTCTTTTCGCATGAGCGCGTTGTTTCAGATTTTTTTTTTAATGGGGAAAAGAAGGAAGTCCTGACGACAAACTTCTCTAAACTTGATTCCCTCTTACCCGTTGTTCCAGATGTGAAGATGTACGAAGCTACGTCATTGAGACTTTCAATACGGACCGAAGGGTAATGATCATCGGATACCGTGACGATATCCATGGTTACCACATCGTTCGGCGGCGACAGGTCCTCAATGCCCGTGTCGTTGACCATCCAGAGGTCGATGCCTAGCTCGCGAAGATCGGGCAGGATGTCGCACACGGCGGAAAGAAACTCTGTGGTCGACACAAATCGGAGTATGGAAATATTAGAATGGGACAGAAAATCGCTGTGATCTGTCTGCTATTGTGTGCGTGGATGTGGATGTGCTTTTTTTTTTTTTTTTTGCACGTGTACATTTGTATTCGTGTGCATTTTTCGAATCAACCCTGCGGTAGAATTAAGTTTCCTGTAGCCGAAGACTCGAATGAAATCTCACCGTTATAGCTGTTCACGTTCGTCACTCGCTGAACATTTTTCTGTAGGTTCGAGATAAAGACATATCTAAAAAACAAACAAACAAACAATCAATATAAACGCACGAGTGTGAATACCAAGTTCATCTTCGTGACTGATGCAATATGTAACAAGAAACTGCCATATCTGAAGTATGTTTTGAAGATTTCCACATTCGGTGACATTGGATTTTTTCTCTTCAGCATCTCACAATATTTTGTAGGCTTACTAGATCTGGGCTCTACAGCAGCACTAATTTATAAAACTTGCCGCTACTTAGCAAAAACAAGCGAACAAACAAACGAAATGATCAGAGCTGACGATCTGTAGCTAAACAGTCTTGTTGCAGATGCAATGTTTTTGTTTACATTTGGACATTTTGAAAGTTTTTTTTTTTAAGGGTCTTATTGCTGGAGGTACTGACCTCATTTCATTTCACTGAGCTACAAGTGTTACTTTTAAAACAGCAAACCTGAACCAAAGATGAGTTTCTTGGCTTCGCTTGTTCGTATGCAGTGCAGAAGTGTAGCTCCACGGAGGTTGTAATTTATCAGGCTCGAAATGACGCCCAGCTTTAACAGTCCCAACCACGTCCACAGAAATGTCGGCCCGTTGTGTAGGAGGACGCACACCGCGTCACCTTTCTTCAAGCTGGGGTCCGAACCGCTGATCCATCGGGCCGTCATGCTTGCCTTGCGGTTCACGTCGACATAGCTGTATGATTCTTCCTGGTACAGGATGCAGGTATGGTTGGGAGTCTCCTTCGCGTACTTCTCGAAGAAATCCGCGAAGGAAATTTTCGTCTTATCAAGACTTTCAAGGGTTTTAATGACATTCACAATGCGGCGCAGTTGTTCCACGTCAGAAAGTAAGGTCGGGTACTTCCATCGAAGCCAGGCGTATCCGGATGGGATGGACACGGCTGCGATGGCTGCGGCCTTCTGACCAGTACTCCAAGATAAAGACATGCCAGATTTTCGTCCTCAGGACTGTTTTCACTGAGCAAGTAAACGGATTTGCGAAAGATGAGAATATCTGAAAATCGCAACGTCCAAAATGTGTATTCTAGTCTGCAAAAGATCGCCCCAATGTCGAGAACGTTTCCGGAATCGTGGTCTTTGACTTGCTGGTGATTTGTTCTTAAAAACTTATTAAGAGCTTCGTCATATGCACAAGACCTACTCAAGACGTGTGCGACGCAAACTTCGTGAAACTTGAACATCAGGTCCCGACAATATAGAGAATGTCTCGCGTTTCTTCGAAAGCAGCGAAGTTCGTCCGATCACTTCTCGACGCGCCCACGTGACGTCTGACTTCTATAGACTAGAAGGATACGGTGTGTGAGGGAGCAAAACAACTGAAAACCAACAAAAACAAAAACAAAATGTGCTATTGTTTACAGTACCTTTTATGAGCTGGCACGATATACTTCTCCTTTTGTGTGAGTGTGTGTGTTCGAGAGTAATGAAGTGTTTAGTATTCTCATTGTGTTTGCTTCATGTCATACGACACTACCTTACGCCAAGACTGTCATGACCGTTCAAAGTACAAATCCCTTAAAGGCTAAAACATAATTTTCAGAAACATTCATCTTCAACCATGTGGAATATACTTGCAATACAATATATCTACCTAGAAACTTACCTGGCTGACGTTTTCCGTGATGAAGTTTTAGGTGATGAGTTATTCTGGAGACTTTCAGATTAAAAGCGTGTAATTTTTAAAGTGGATGTAGAAGACTTCTATTCCTGAAGCGCTATCCCTGTTTAGTAACGGGTATGTAGAAAGCTACTAGTATCCAATGTCATGAATATGGGGAATTGTGATGATTGAATCACCCCCTAGCATGTACTGAATGGAATGCAGCTAAGAAGCTGCATGAAAATCACGCTTGTGCGATGGGTACTACTGCTGTGGCCCGATATTTTGTAGTTGATGTAATCCAACATAAATCATCACATAACATCCACGATCGCTTGGATTGCTTCCGGCGAGTCTTTTTTTTTTTTTTTTTGGAGGGGGGGGGGGGAGGGGTAAGGTCGAGCATTTCTATCGTTACCCATCTGAAATCGTGTCATAGCAGCGTTATTTCAACCATTTCTTATGTATAAGTCTGCAATCGTTAGAGGAACAATGGGCGGGTTGTATATTCATATTGAAACTTTGTTTTTACCTTTAAAGTAAACAAGGCAAACATAATCGGGTCATTCATATCGCGCAAAAAGATAGCGCCGTGGAGATAGTCACTCATCTTCGTTTTTTTGATCATTCAATGTCACACTTCGGTGAAGGAGTTTAGCATTTGCAGTGTAAATTGCATCTTTCAAACTAGAGTGCACGTCGAGAGCGTTCAAATCCATTAGTCTAAGAATGCTATATGCACTCAGTAAAAAAAGAAAGTAAACATTTTTTCAGGTTCATTTTTCTCACAAAATTTGTCTAAATATTAATGTTTTATATACCAGGTTGAAGGTAATTTAATTGGCTATCAACCTGGTAGATCAAAAAAGAGGCAAGATCTTATACAAGAGTGAACACTAACGTTTTTCTCTTCCAAAGTACAAAAGAAAAAATTGCAAAATTGGACAAGTTGTGATTCGAATGTGCTTTCCATAACAATGAGAAAAAAAGGCATTTCACACGATAACGATGCAAATTAATTTGCAGAAATCATCCTATGATTCCTACAATGAATAAAGATAAAAGTGGCGAATAAAATGGAGAAAAAGGAAAAATCTTCTGTTCATTCCATATTCAAATGCCATTAATGGGGCAACATTAACAAAAATGGTAGAAATTCCAAGTGTTATTTCAAATTAAGAAAATTGAAAATGATATTTTATTCTTGATTTTTTTCTCATGAATTCTTAAATTTATAAATCAAAAGAATAAAATAAAGAAATTATGTCCATTTAATCATCTTTGGGACTAACCCCCTGTGTCATTTGAAGTTTGATTCGTTATTTTCTTATTTCAAACAAATATAAGGGGACGAAAATTTATTTTTGCTATTTCATGACTCTCATTGTGTTAAAAAGGTCTTTAGTAATCATTTCTCTCTTGAAGGGCATTTGGAAATGAATGAAAATATGCCAATTTTTGGAATTTTTGCTTTTGTGTCTTGGAGGACATATATATCAATGTGTTCACTCATGCGTAAAATTTTCCCTTAGCCTGTTACGTAATGATAGCAATGAGTAAGGGGCATCTCGGGTGAAGATAGTGCACACCATAGTAACGGCACTAGCTGTAGAAGTATAGTAGTAGTAGTAGTAGTAGTAGTAGTAGTAGAAGTAGTAGTATAGTAGTAGTTGTAGTAGCAGCAGTATAGTATAGTGTATGTAGTAGTATCTTGGTAGTAATAATGATGATAGAGGAAGTACACATCCAGCTGAAAAGCAGAAACAGCATGTTGTAGACGCATGGAATTTATTATGCACATTTTCATTCTGTAAATTGCACCGTAATATCACAAATTACAGAAATTAATGAAATGCTAGAATAAAACAGGGAAGCAAAATAAAAAAAAAGGAACGAAGAAAAAAGTTTATATGAAATGCTCAAGTAAAGCGATAACGAAGCAGTTTGGATGGAAGCGTAATATTACATTGTATTTCCTTTTTAATCTTTAGGCAACAAATTCAATGAAAACGGAAACTACAATATTGGTCATATAATTCAAGATGGAATGAAACTTATATACAATCGTACAATATGTCAGTTGGTATTACATGTTATTTATTAATCATAGAACTATCCTTCTGAAACCTCCCGAAGAATATGGAACAATGCAAATATACGGATGGTATATTGTTTACAATGATTAACATAAGATAAATTGGTGCACAACTTTAGGGCACTTTGGACTCCCTTCAGAATGGTTGCCCCCATTCTCTTAGCCTTTTGCAAAGGCAGCTCGCAATACAGTAATTTGTGGACGTGCACAGTCCCAGCGAGTTGCTTGCTCCGCTCGCTGTGTGCAAGCCAACAAATTATTGCGAGTTGCCTTTGCAAAAGGCTACCATTCTCTCTGCAGATCTCCCAAATCCTGTAAGATACAATAACATGACAACGACACAACTGAAGCAGTATAATATAGTATAAGACATTAAGGAAGGGAACGTAGACCAAGAGGGCGATAGTACGGCCACAAAAAGCACGTACCCCTGTTTGGATTCAATTTCAGTTTTAGTTGGCGTGATATTCATGATTCTGAATAAAGCAATACGAGTTGATAACATGCTACACAGAATACGATAACAATTAAGTGTTATTTGCTGACATGTCTGCAGATGCTAACATCCTACTTTAATTATCGAAGATAAGAAGACGCTTTGTCATGCAGGCATTATTACGGTATCGAGTCCATCGTTTTTGTTAACCTTACCAGCTTATTGAGATATACGACTCTTAAGAACTTTGAACAAATCATCCAAATTCGCATTCGCAGCTAAAGATAAAAGGACAATTCTGGACAAAAGTTTCTTAATTCAAAAAACGACTGTCGATAAAACTTACAACCACAGCATCGATTGTTCAATCAAATTCGGATGAAAAGAAAGTTAAGGAAGTTACGAAATCTAGAAATCTAGAAATCTACGAAAGATAGGACACTTTTTTGCAAAACAATGTTCGAACAATGATATGAGTATTTTTTTTTTTTTGGTTTAATCATCCAGCTAGATGTGAGGTGGGAATACTTCTCTCATGTCTGTAGCTCAGCAGAGTTCATTATGTTATCCCCTCACATTTTCTTAAAGGATCGTGTACAAAAGAAAAAAAAAAACCCACACACACTGAAAATTAATTTTTCGTCTGAATAACACCTGGCTGAATAACGTTACCCTGATGATCATTCAGATATCAAAACATTTGAGGTAAAAACAATAACAACAACGATAAAATGAAAGTCAAGATAATACTTTTATGTAAAAATTATGCCCCGCAATACCTAGACTACGAAATCATCAACTCGCTCATTTGCATATTCATATATACTGTTCAGGAATATAGTTTTACACAAATTATGAAAAACTTCAAAATTCTATAAATTTGCTTTTGTTTATTCGATTGTTTTCATGTTTTCCACTTCTTGGTTTATACTAGTTTACTTTTTTTTTTCATTCCAGTGAAATGAAGAAAGAAATTTTAAAAAAATATTGGTCTGATACATGTATTGTCCTTTTGTATGTAAGTAAATGCTCCAACCTTCTCGCGACTAGTTTTGATAACGATATCAAGTTCTGTGGCATAAAAATTACGTATTACAGCATTGCCTGCAATGATGACATCTTTGCACATAAATTTCGCGCGAGGAATGTAACTTTCAATACTTCGAGGGTGTATCTAAACAATGACGTATGTGTTGTTGTTTTCTTCTATCTAACCGTGTCTAGCAGAGAATGAGGCTCATGAAGAATACGCCACTCCTGTCAAGGAGCAAATCAACTGAGCAAAAAATCCTGTAAGTTGTTTGATAACAATACCCAATTTAAACTTGTACAAGCTAGGCAAGTATTTCAACTTGTTAAGGTTGATGTATTCTGAGGGTTTCATCATTGTCGGATGCGATACGCATACTCCTCTCAGGTAGTAACAGGTTTCCTCACAAGCGTATACAGTAGATAGTTTGTGATATTGATAACATAAAATCGCAAAGAGTTCAGAAAGAGTACGTTCATTACGTGGAATATTATCCAGTTGGTGCCCACGTGGTTTCAAGTTCACATGAGATTGACAACATTTCAGTAGTGTTCCTGGCGCGCTTCACAGTTTTGACTGGCCACTTGTCAGTGCCTGAATGTGTCGCTGTGTGATGGGCACGTACGTCTCCTGGGAAGGTTCGACGATGAATACCTCTTCGAAGTCGGGGTTGAATCCTCGCTTGACGAGATCCGACTTCTTGTGTTTGAATGTGGACGTTAGATCCGTCGCACCCACCATGCGCAGGAACTTGGGCTGCGCGTAGGTCGGCAACGAGGAAGTCACGTGACGATAGAGATCCCCGTAGTCAATGGTGGCGCCCTCTCGAACGACAATCGCCGCCATACCCGCTCTCCCATCGTGTCCTGTTGTACAAGCAGATATTGAAAGTACGACAGATTCGATATTTGCAGCAGATCATATCAGACATTACATACTGCCCTCTACGATAATTACACGTCATGATGTCAGTTACCCAGTCACAAACATGAAAAAGGGATTTAAAAAAAAAAGGTCTTCAAAAACCAACATTGTAGGTTCCCATTATGCTGGCTCGGTAATGCGTTGTATGCCCTCGTCAACCTTCTCATGCAATGAAAGAGTGCTCTCGGTTTGAGGTATGATACTGCGCATGTTCATGCGATTACATGTTAGCCTATAGCTCTAAACTTCACATTACGGCATTCGAGACACTAAAGATACATAATTATTTCCAACGCTCAACCAGCCACTTCACACATTCCTCCCTACTTAAAGCGTAATACACTCGTACCTTCACCATGTTCATCGCAAGTTTGAGAATACAACGTGATGTTGATTCGTGTGTTGATTGTATACTTATTTCCTTCTACATACCTGGCACATGTACGCCATACACGTTAGCTTCCTCGATGACAGGAAAACAACTAAGAACGTGCGATACCTCAAAAGTGGACACATTTTCTCCCTTCCATCTAGGACATAAAGACAGAAACACACACACAGGAGAATGAAAGTTTTTTTTTTTTTTATATAAACGTGTCATTCGACATTACAGCAGGAAGCCGTTATGTTTTTAAAAAAATGAAGACGAGGAAAGCGTGAGATACTTGATTTCGGACCAGCTGAAATTAGTTGGAAAAAGAAAGATGGAGTCAATAAGAAAGAGTAAGGAGGAAAAAGAAAGCATATAATTTTGTAAGCACAACAGAGAAAATTTGATCAATACCGCATGAAACTTAGGGATTATATTTTTTTTAATTGCGAAGTTCTACTAGTATCTGCAAAACAATTTGCATCAACAATCAACAATAGTTAATATGAATATGTAAACGTTCGAGTTGACGATGCTATCACCTCACATCTTGCCATAGATCTGCTTCAAGAGTATAAAACTTAATGCTATACCTGCCTAAATAGCTTCAAAATAGTGATCAGTCAGATATTCTACGATTTGAGACTGGGGCATAATTAAACATGAACCCACCCCCCCCCCCCATGACATCATCATCTAACTTATTTACATATTTACAAACCCGTCAATTCCATTGGGAGCTTTATACCTCCATTCCACAGAGATTATCTCTCATCGGCCACTCATCGGGGGCTAAGTTTATCGCTTCCGGCCACCCACCGGAGTGTATCGGATCGCAGTCCTATGAATCTGACTCGTGTTGGTCGACAACCAGGCCAGCGTCAGACATGTCGAGCGTAGATCCGATAAGACAGATCGACCGACGAAGATCACGCGCGATATTATGTCCGACACCCATCTGAGGCTCGACCAACCAAGTCGGCTTCATCAGACTGCGATCAGATACATTTCGGCGGGTAGTCTGAAGCAACAATCTCTGCTTACTGCTTATGATGAGTGACCTATGAGATAAAAATCTTAATGTCTATGGAATGGAGTACTAGATCTGCGACGCGGGCGTTTAAGACGACGATTGCGTTGGCCATTCTCTCCCTGCGTCGTGTTGCAAAGAAGATTCAGATCGCGCAAGGGCCCAACCTATGAAATAAATGACGCCTCCATAATTTATGATCAGTGCAGTAAATAGCTCTCTCCGCCGTGAATATTGAGCGAAAGAAAACATAGCCCAGAACGCGGAGTAAAAACTCGGATAGAGCGAGATTTAGGACTTACTAATAAACAGATCGATTTTGATAAGCGATTTTGCGCAAGCGCAGAAGTTTTGTTGTTGTTGTTGTTTTCCTCTGAACGTCCGCGTCGCGAAAATCTTATCTTCCCACCTGAAAGTGTCTCCGACTCTGTCGAGGAAGTAGACGTAACCTTCACTGTCGATTCGCATGACGTCACCAGAGTTGAAATACATGTCATCTGGCACCTTTACGTTTCTTACGATCTTTTTCTCGGACATCTCACGCTTGCCCTTGTAGCCGGCGAACTGTATCTTGCCAAGCATCTTCATCAGCAGCAGTCCAGGCTCCCCTTTATTCGTTATGTAAAACAATTGGGAGACCACGATCCATTATTACATAGGCCTAATAAATTATTGTATAAAGAAGTTTTATTCCAATGAAGGACGGATGAGTTAACAATGCGCTTTTTTGGATTATGGCGGCCTGCCTTTAGATTTCTGCTCGGAATCTGAACAGGTCGGTTATCAGAGCGACTAAGTTCTCAAAAGGATTTATCCGTTTTCTGTTTGACATAAGGCCCCTCTTCGTGGCTTACGCGAAACGAAGTAGTTCCCATCTGACAGTTTGCTCGAATAAGGTGGAAGGAGTTTCGACTAATGTCTCCTCTACTGTAGTTGGAACGACCACGCACAAGATTTGTTTTTTCTTCAGTTAAAGGGGAATGATATACACAATATAACTAGAAAAGCACTCTGAGAGCGCACACCTCCGCCAAGTATGGAGCCCATTTCCACCACTGATCTTGTGCTTCCATCATAGAGATATCAGTGATTTCCACCCATACATACTTATATAGCATTGTGTGCTGAAAGTCGCCAGATTTCCCAATCTAGAAGCCTTTGTAACTTCATAAACCCTCAAGTTCATTGACTCGACTACCTGCCAAAATATCAAAAATCCTTCATAAATTCCCCCAAAATTCTCGGATCACTACCAAAAATTAATCGTTTGTTACTTGTGTCATTCTCAACCTTTCCTGCAAGTTTCATTCTAATCCGTTAACTACTTTTTGAGTTATTTTGCACAAGGACAAACAAACAAACAAACGGTAACGAAAACATAACCTCCTTCCTTGGCGGAGGTAATGACATGTGGGTTGAATGAATGCAGCAATATTAGTAGCACACATCAGAAAAACTGATAAGTAATTCAAAAGTTATGAATCTTTAAAACTTCTGAGCCGCCATCCCTGCTACAACAGTTCGTGACGTCACTGCCGGACAAGGATAAAGAAATTATGTAGATAGTTTCCCATGCAGTTTCATTATTTTATGAAAAGTACATTTGCCCTGACTTAAGTTAAAGTCACTGACAAAAATGTTAAGATAAATGATAATTCCCTCTGTCTTCTGAAAGTGATAAGTCAAGTGATCTTTAATTATGCTAGAGAGATGAAAAAACGTTTAATTCACTTTAAATTTTCATTCAGATCGTTCTCCCGCGGTGACGTCACGAACTTTTTGTCGCTTTTTTCATCCACAGATGGCGGCACCGAAACGTGATATATTCATAACTTTCGAACGGATTGCTTGATTTTCCTCGAACTGAACTGATGAGTTCTATTAAATGGCTGCATTTACTCAATCCACACTTGGGCATCGCTCCCGATTGGCCGCAAGATCAAGAATTGGTTGGTTCCGTTTGGAGTTAGTGTGCAACATATTAGGCAATTTAGTGCCTTCAGACTAGTTATAGTTTTCCTCTTTAGTCTGTTATTATGATCTCTATCAACTGTCTATTCAGATCTTAGAGGGCTTATGATACAAAAAAAGGAAGCTCTCTTCTCCAGTGTCTTGTAGCAGTGACCTATTAGATTCAAGGCTGAGCATTGCATAAAAAAACAACGAATGAGAACGGTCGTCTGGTCAGTCTTTAAACCCGCCTATCTTTTCATATTTGCCTTTGGTTGTTTAAACGAACGCTTGGCCTGAATGCCTTGTTAAAATGCTACGTGGATTATGACATACCTGTGGGTACACGAATACACATTCCATGTTTGTCTCGCTTTGGTTCTCCGCTGGCAAAGTCATACTCGACGATTTCAATGTTGTCGAAGAATCTCTATAGTTAATATAAAAACACATGTGTCAGTGCAGAGAGTAATTAATACGGAAGGCAACATGTTATCACGTCGACGTTATCTAATACATAACATTGCCATGTAACAGATAAAAACATAAAGACATGAAAAAGAACAATCTTTCACTGAGGTAATAAGCAAACAGTAGTATACCAAACAGCCTTTCTGTTGAGATGAATGAATTCTTTATTTGAATTGAGGTCAAGATAACGTAGGCCTACATGCAGGAGGAAAAAAACCGAATCATTTAATCTGATTTATATGGTTATTTCAAGAAACCTCATTGGATATCGATGTGGTATGAGAGTTGCAGGAGAGCAGTGTTATCAAAGTAACAGTACTGTGTAAATAGAATAAATACCAGTATGAAAAAAATAATAGTATTCTTTAATTACTTTCTTTAAGTTTATTGAAATTGAGTCCCTTATTTGCAATTATCAATTAAAACCAAAGCTAATTATCAAAATTTCTGCAAAGTGCACGCCAATCTCTCTACAAAAGTGACAGAATAATTATCTTTGTTAATTGCGGTTGCTAACCTGGAAGAAGAAGAAGTCATGCGTGATTGGATGACAACTCCACTCAAATGATACTTTTCTTGTGGCATCAACGTTCTGGATGACTTTAGAAGACCAGTATATCAAGCCATTATCGATCTTATTATTATTTTTTTTTTTTTGTGAATGCTCTTGCAGTATCAGTTTCAGACTTCAACGCAATCGTTGAAACAGTGACTGTTGTATACCTGACATGACAATGACAATTAATGCAATCTCGAAATCTTTTTTTCTTTCTTTTTTTTGAGAACAATGATAAAGTGAACTTTCAATTTCCAACTTCCTAATTAAGTAGTTTCGTTCACAAGACATGTTTTCCCGAATTTATGATTCTTATGAAAATCCGTCTGTGCGATTCCGTGCGAGGATTTACCCTCATTATCCATGAATATTTTCCCACGGTCCCAAAACGTCCGTCGAAGTTGACGAAAGTGAATATGCCTTCCGTAGCTCCGTAGAACTCAAAAATCTGGCCGATTTTAAATCTCGTCTGAAACTCTTTCCAGATCTCGACGCGGAGACCATTCCCGACGGCTGCACGTAACGGTCTGTCATACTTCCCGTCGTTGTCTTTCTGCGGGTAGAAAAACATTAATGCATTTTTTTTTTTCATAAGCGTTACGATAAAGAAATTTTCAATTATCGGTCACAAAATAGGGTTTGATTCTTTATCATTCCTGAGTTCACATTATTCTTTAATAATAATGATGATAATGATTTAATATTCTTCGTCAAATCTGTTTCAACTCCATTCTTCTACCGACCAGTCTTCTCTATTCCATTTCCCGCATTTCATATTGATGCATTATCCCCTTCTTCATTTTTCCTTCTCATTATACCCTATTACTTCATTGTTCTTATGATTTTCTTCGACATCTTCCCCACCTTCTTTTTCCCCCGGACCATTTCAACAACTCGCTGTACAATTATAGAATAATGTAAACAGGGTTGTCTTCAGAAGCTTAAGACAGAAATCTACCGCTGTCGTATACAATAGCAACGTACCGGTGGTTGAGCCAGCAGGTAGCGGCATATTTCGCCGATGTACTGGAAGATAGTAACCCTGTACTTCCGTACGTCGTCCCAGAATCGGCTGGCAGAAAACTTCCGGGATACAGCTATTGTGGAACCTGAATCGTGCATTTAGTAAAGGAGGGAGAAATTATAATCAAAACTATTACATGAAAATCTTTGTTTGGAGCAGAAGGTATAAAACACTCCTCATGACAGGTGAGGATCTTCGTTAACCCTTTGGATCAAATCTATAACCATGGAGTTACAGTTGTAGCTTCATGTTATCCATTCCCTATATACATTAGTAGATTCTATATCCTACATCGTTAGATATATGAGATGGTACCTGAGTAGCTTAGATGCGATGAAGTGTAAAGATACAAACAATTCTATAAAATACTAAATCTTCACTATGAATGTTCTTACATAAACTGTTTTTGGACGTATGGTTCTTCCGTCAAAAAGACAGCACTGTAATACTGCCAAGTATGGACAGCTTGATGGAGGGGAAAATACATTTTTTTTCTATTTTTTTTTTAAATAAAGGTTGAACAGGATAAGGAAGTTACCTTTCATCCAGCTGCCACATACAGCGACGAGGAGCGCCGCGGAGTGATACAATGGGAGTGAAATGTAGTACACATCCTCTGCTGAAAGATGGCTGTACAAATGGTAAAAGATTCCCGCACCCACAAGTTTCGAGTGAGGTATGACAGCCGGTTTTGGCATCCCTGGTATTGTGGGGGAGGGGTTGAATCAAACACACGATTGTTATACCTCAGTAGGTTAACATTATGATAAAGATTCAACACCAATGGTGATGATGATAATAAAAATGATTTGAACAATAAACATGAAATTAAATTACATTTCTTACAATACTAATGATGAATACTGAATACAAAAATTAATGAATACATCATTTTCATTATTTAATTAAGAATTTGGTGAACAGTAGTTAGTAGTACTATTTATTAGGTAGGCCTAACATGACGTTGAAAAACTTGATATGTCCTCCATAAGAGCAAGTGCACTTGCAAGGTTGCCGCTGAATTTAGCCTAGGATGAACGAAGTGTCACCAGGTGAGTGGATATAAGACTCAAACTGAAACAACGCCAACATGTCCAAATTCAGGATTGGTTGTTAGATATAAATCCAGCGTCCTGCCAGCTGTATTATATAGTGCACTTCTGAGCGTCTTTTGCCAAACGATCTCGACCTACGTTCTATGATTCTTCAGTTAAAGATAAAAAGGAAAGGTACAAAGTCTTGCAAGCTAGTAGGCCCCTCGGTCGAATCACTTAATTTCCTGAATGTCATTGTTGACTCAAATGGCAAGCAATGGTGGTTATCAAAGTTCCCTCTGACTAACCCTGGCATGCACTTAACATCGTTTCACTTTTTTTGTAAGGAACAAAAGGAGCTCCTGTCGACAAACTCCTCTAAGCTTGATTTCCTCCTCGTACCCGTTGTTCCAGATGTAAAGATGTACGAAGCCACGTCTGTGAGATTCTCAATACGGACCGAAGGGTAATGATCGTCGGATACGGTGTCGATATCCATGGTTACCAAATCGTTCGGCGGCGACATGTCCTCTATGCCCGTGTCGTTGACCATCCAGAGGTCGATGCCCAGGTCGCGGAGATCGGGTAAGATGTCGCACACGGCGGAAAGAAACTCTGTGGTCGACACAAATCAGAGTATGGAAATATTACGATGGGACACAGAATTGCTATGATCTCAGTCTACTGATTCGTGTGTAAATGTGAATGTGTCTACACAATAGTCATGTACATGTGTGCACTTTTCGAATCCACACTGTGGCAGAGTAGAGCGTCCTGTAGCCGAAGACTAGAATGAAACCTCTGTGGTGGTAGCTTTTCACATTATTCACTCCCTGAACTTCTTTCTGTAAGTTCAAGTTAAAGACATATCTAAAAATCCAATCAATGAAAACGCAGAAGTGTGAATAGCAAGTCCATCTTCGTGGATGGGGGGGGGGGGGGGGGGTAGCGGGGGATCGATGCGATACGTAAACAAGAAACTACCATATCTGAAGTGTGTGTTTGAACATTTACACACTGGCTTTTCTCTATGTCATGTCTGTGTTTGATGTTTCGGCAACTTCGGCTCTCACAATAGATTCTTGGCTTACAAGATCTGGGCTCTGACAGATCATTTACAGCAGCACTAAGTTATAAAAATTGCTGCTAATTAGCAAAACATACTGTACGAGTGAACAAACAAACGAAATGATCAAAGCTGATGATCTGTAGCTAAACAGTCTTGTTGCAGATGTAATGTTTTTGGTGACGTTTGGCCATTCTTTGTTGGAAAGGGGAGGGTTATGATATGGGTACTGGCCTCATATCACTTGACTGAGCTACAAGTATTACAGTACTTTCAAAACAGCAAACCTGAACCAAAGATGAGTTTCTTGGCTTCGCTCGTTCGTATACAGTGCAGAAGTGTAGCTCCACGGAGGTTGTAATTCATAAGGCTCGAAATGACGCCCAGCTTCAACAGTCCCAACCACGTCCACAAAAACGTCGGCCCGTTGTGTAGCAGGACGCACACCGCGTCACCTTTCTTCAAGCTGGGGTCCGAACCGCTGATCCACCGCGCCGTCATGCTTGCCTTGCGGGACACGTCGGCATAACTGTACGATTCCTCTCGGTACAGGATGCAGGGATGGTTGGGAGTCTCCTTCGCGTACTTCTCGAAGAATTCAGGGACGGAAATTCTCTCCTTATCAAGGTTTTCAAGCGTTTTAAAGAACTTCATAATGCGGCGCATTTGTTCCACGTCAGACAATAAGGTCGGGTACTTCCATCGAAGCCAGGCATATCCAGATGGGATGGACACGGCTGCGATGGCTGCGGCCCTCTGGCCGGCACTCCAAGATGACGCCATGTTAGAGTTCTGTCCTTAGTTTTTAGCGATCTACACGTGCTTGAAAGATAAAACTCCTGTTCAAGCTTCCTCAACACAATACATCAGGTACGTCTCCACCAATGGAAGTCAAATTGCGCGTTTGCACCACTGGGGTACCAGTGTTTTACCATCGGCTGAAGCGGGGTCAATAATAACAGAAACCCTGACTGCCTAAAGATGAGATTCTAAAGGTCACTCTTGTATTTCGTTTACACGATTACGATATCGATAAACGCTCTTGTGACTGTTGGCAGTCACTTGACAACTAGCTCAATGTAAAAGCGTAAAATTCGACTCCAGCTAAATCCTTGTTCTTATAAATTCCTCCAAACTCCTCTATAGGACTAGTGCACCGGTTTTGTCATTGTCACGTACAGTGTACACATACTCTCATCTAGTCTCCTTCAGCTAAAAGGGTCTGTACTTTGAACGGTCTTCATGGTGTAAGCGCACAGTAAACACTTCAAGTAGTACTATTCTCGTACGCAAACAAGTAAAAAAGAGAGATATATAATACATAGATGGAAATGTACTGTCAGCTCAGGGGACATGATCACACACAAAAAAATATAGCATTGAATGATTTCTACGGTCGGAGACATTGATGGATACTAGAGGAATGCTCTATAAAAAAAGAGAACTGCAGTTTAACATGAATGAAAGGTATGAGCAGATAAACTTTTATCATATACATACTATACTAGTCTGCATCACTTTACCTCATACCACTGCTAGAAACAGGTATACGCACTTGCACTGGGTACGCCCCCACAAACAAACAAACAAAACAAAAACGCACCCACAGACACACCAAGAACATCGCAATTGGTGCTGAAGTTCACCAAGATAAGCGGTCCCTCGATCAGTTTTCAAAGTTAAAGTTAAACACCACGCAACACCAATCAAATATCTATGCTGATAGTGCGGGTGTCAGAGGCTGAACCTTGTTTTGAATATGTACGTGTATCTCAAAATGCTCAAGAATACAAAAGTTGCATGATCCAATGTCGGATTCGCCATCCTCCAAATAAGGTAAAACTTTATTTTTGTTTACATTTTCCACTATTCATATAAGAAAAAATATACAAATTTCAGATTAATGGCGGCCACTTTGGTGGCCATTTTGAATATTTCAAAACCCTCAATGATGCAAGAGTTGCATCATCTAGATTCGGATTCAGTACCCTCGAAATAGAGTAAAAACCATCAAAAAACAAAAAACAAAACAAAAATCGGGCAGACAGTAAAACAAGGCGAGGCTCAAAATCTGACTTTGGCATCCAGACTATAACAGGATAAAAGAATACTACTATAGTCTTTAAACTCAGACAAGAAAAAAAAAGTCTTTCTCCTTCTGTCATACACCCAACCCCCATCAAAGTAAATTATTATCTTGCTCTTCCGGAAAAAAAAAGTCCGCAAACTCATCAAGAATGATATGTAATGTCGGTAATACATTCCTAAATAATCTTTCATTCATCCATTTATCGCTCACTGGCTTTGTATTATGACTCTAACCACTCACTAATCATGAGGACAAAAGTTATTTGACCAGAATAGATTATCAGAAAGTAATGTACAGCAAGGGATGGTTTCAGTTTCATTAAAATCTTTATTTCGAAGGAATGATATCTTTAATTTGGGAGAGTATGCAAATTACCTGCGGGATACATGTACAACATTCGCAGTCTACTCGCGTAGTCTGGTGGTTTCTTCTCAGTAGTTATCATAATATATTATGTACAATGTTGCAGATATATAATGTGAACTGAAGATGAACACAATACATTCTCGTAAAAATGAAGTAAAACTTCTCGAACCTTGACGCTGTATTCACAGGCCTTGATTCTTCACAAAATTTCAGACTGCTTCCTTTGTTCATAGTCTCAGTGAGCGCATACATTAAAAACGAAAACCCCAGCAATGGCTTGTAAGACAACAGATGCATATTTCACAATAACACCGTAATCCAGTCTCGGTATATTTCCTCAAAACACAAAACAAACAAGCAAATATATTCAGAAACAGAGACATAGATCGACATGATATTGCAAGGGACAGGTTTGACATACGAGTCCTCTGTAATGGTGAGTGATTGCCTCCATAAAAGCTGACTTTAATAGACATGTTTGCCAAATGCCTCGTTTTTCCCTTTTGACCTCTGTCCTTTTGGAAGTTGCAACATCTACTTAGTAGTACGTTCATGCTAATTCATAGTCACGTCGCAGTATACGGTTACGTCCATTAGTTGAATAGTGTTCGTGTCTGACGTTTCTCTATAGCACGGTGACATCTCAGAGTTCAAATTTGGCCTTGGTCTCTGACCCCTGACCTTATATGTATCTAGCTCAGAGTTTCAGCATTACAATGACCTTACCTGATTTCAAAACCTGATCTCAAAAACTGTCGGCTGTAACAGATTTCTTGTTTTCCTTCGACCAACTTTGATTGAAGCTAACTTAAATTACATTACGCGGCAGCTGTGCAAAATTCAAAACTTGAATTCTTATTCAACCATGAGTGACTCGTGACTTTGTGGCCTTGGTTCTTCTCTGTACACCCATCCCCATACTAGTCAACATTGCATCATCCCAAAGTTGTTTGGGTTACCCAAAGTGGTCCTATCATGGACATATGAACATAATATGATTAACGTATGAACAGAAAAACAGATGAGCATATGAACAAGTGAACATATGGACAGATGTGACATATGGACATAAATGAACATGAGCATATGAACATATCATGAGCATATGAACAAATGAACATATGGACAGATGCGATATATGGACAGACGAACAGAAAAACAGATGAGCATATGAGCGTATGAACAAATGAACAGATGAACACATGGACAGATGTGACATATGGACAGATGAACAGAAAAACAGATGATCATATGAACAAATAAACATACCATGGACAGATGCGACATATGGACAGATGAACAGAGGAACAGAGGAGCATAAACAAATGAAAATATGAACAGATGAACAAATGGACAGACGCGACATATGGGCAGATGAACAGAAAATCAGATGAGCATATGAACATATAAACAGATGAACATTCGTGTATGTGACATATTTATGAACAGAAAAACAGATGAGCGTGTGAACATATGAACAGATGAATATGTGGATAGATGCGACATATGAAACTATGGACGAACAAACAATCTAAAACTTTGGGCTATTTGTCCTTCCATGTCAAATATCTTTCCGGGCATACATTAGTGTATTTCTTCAATGTTTAACATTTTCCAGCAGTTGCTTATGGTACATCTTTCCTCAGGCTCACGAGGGTACAATCTCCGGATCATTACAGCTTCTTAGCTTGTTTCAGTCACAGTCTTGTGTCTGGAGCATAAATATCTAACCCAGCGAATATACAGATCACCTCTTTCAGACATGTGCCCACTGGACTCCTACTGTATATCGTGTGCAACAAGTTTCTCAAGACCCAAGTCCAAAGAGAGCCTCGATTGGCACAAAGTTATCTGCAATCTTGTGAACTGAACTCAGATTTCAAAATAATCGAATAGAGAGAAAATATAATATACATGTATTATTACTTTGTGCTGGAGAATGCAGTTTCCTACACAGAGAGTTTGTAATATTATAGACAATGTACTTCATGTTTCACAAGTCAACTGTGTACAGAAAAACAAATTTCACTTAAACAGTTCACATTATATGAAGAAGATTTGTCACTACCATCATAACGGTACGATCTAAGGAATACAGCTTGCACTACACATGTGACAAAATTACATGAAGCAATTCTTACATACAAGTTCTTTGCAATTCTAGTTTTTGTATCTCATTTTGTAAAATAGAAATGACATCTTGTATATGTACACTATTACAGTATTAAAAATAGTCAATAAATGTTCGATCAAGTTCTTCCCTGTTTTTGTCTGTGCTTGTTCAGGAATACTGTTCAAAATGAAGGGCAGTTTTGCAACCACACCTAGTTTTAGAAATTTTTTAATTGAATTTTTTCAACCACTAGCCTTTATATACCACGACAGCTTGGCAACATTATACATTGTACATCATTGGGTCTTCCGGCTAGGTGATATAACTACACATATATGCATATTAAAAACATCACAAGCTTATTGCCAATTACTATGTCTTCTTGCCAATATGGCGCAACTCCACGAAAGAATACTTGTAAGTACTTGAAGACAGTACAACAGAATTGATAATTTTACAACAGACACAAACATTACTACACAAGCTATTACTTTTTCAATGCAGTTGCTTTATAATTATTGTATAATGAAGAGAATAAGAGATGAACAATCAAAAACCACAAAAATGGCCATGAAATTTAAACATTAACCCGTTGAGGACGAGTCCCGAGTATACTCGGGCAATTGTCTATGGGAAATGAGTGTTATTACAAAATCAGTCCGTCCTCAACGGGTTAATTAAGGAAAAACCCAGCACATACCATTATTTTGATTTGCATGTCATTGAGAGTATAGTCTGATTCCGTAATCAGTCGTGCGATATTGCCCATGAAAAGTGCTGAGTTGAGAAAACATATGATTCTTGTCGGGTTTTTTCCCCTTCTGAAACCAATGATATCCATTTCTACTTTCACACACTTATATATTGCATGGATTTACTCATCCACATGTTGGCACAATATTTCCTATTACTCTTAAGCTCACCAAGGGTAATAATTATGATACAATAACATGGCCTTATCTACCCAGGGTAGTCTCTTCAGCATTGCCGCTGCTTTGCCAGAGGGCCCTGCAATTAACCGTCACCCTAGCATTACCAGGTACCTATTTGATATGAACCCGGGTAGAGAGGGACATCCTGGAAAAACTTGTCCACGGATGTAAGCACTTGGTGGGATTTGAACTCGGGACCGGTGTTTGAACGTCAGTAGTCTCGTTCACTATACCACAGCACCCCCACGTAACTTCCCACATGTTCAATCTACTCCCCAGCTGTAGCTTCTGGCACAATTGCTGATGCATAAATACATTCAGTGCATGCTTGTCATTGTACAGATACACAAACAACAGCACAGAGAAGTTGCAAACTTCAAATCTGTTGTCTTTCACTATGACATTTCAAACACTGACACACCAGATCACGGCTGAAGTCTGGCACTATTGTATGTACCCTTTTGCTCTGATAAAGCATGGGATTAGGTTTAGATATATCTTTACCCAATGTGTTCTCATGTTTGTAAATCTCATTACCTAAGCTATCTTGCTACCCCATATGCCCTTCAGATTGTAAAGATTTTCGTGAAAGAGCACAATTCAGAATCATTTCAAAATTGTGACTTTCCCTGTGAAAGTGATATTTCAAACAAGAAAACTGTTTAGACATTATATCACTGGAAATCTAGGAACATGGACTCCCAACTTTCTCTACAATGTAATACTGTATGCATTGGTACAAGGGCAAAAAAAAAGTGGCAGCCATTCTGACTAATTGAGTTACTGTGTACCTTGCATAAAGCAGTCGAGCATTCCTGGCATCACATGCTCTGATGGAGCGAGTTAATGATGCATGTAGAAAGTTTCATTGTTTGACCAAAGTTTAAAGTTTTGATTGTCCACTCATGATGACCTGAATGTGCCTGCTGGTCAGTGGGGTGTAGGCCTTCTCCACAGGGTCGATGACAAAAAGCTCGTCGTTGATGGAGTGCATGTCGAAGCCCTGCTTGACAAGTTCTGTCTTCTTGTGTTTGAACGTGCCCGTGATCTCCAGCTGGGCCATGACGCGAAGGAACTTGGGGCAGGCGTAGTCCGGCAGCTGGGCGGTGACGTGAGCATACAGGTCTCGCATGTTCACCTCCATGCCCTCATGTGGTACAATAGCAGCCATGCCTGCGCGGCCATCCTTGCCTACATTGTGCATAATGGACAGTTGGAAAGCCTTATTCTTGAGGATAATAATGGGTACTTCTCGACAGTCTACGAAAGTTTGAAAACAATACAAAGGCCACACTTTTCATGCAATATCTACCAAGCTGTCACATCAAGGGCAACCACTTGGTCACTTCAAAATCAGTACATCAAAGATGATCAACTTCTGCAGCAAATGCAATCACTTTGTGATAAACATACAGGGCACACTGTTGTAAAGAAATTTTGTTACAATGGAGCAAAAATCTACGATCCCAATCTTACCATTATTATGGTCTATGGTGCCTAATTCCCTTCAGTTATAACAAAATTTTGATACAACAACAGAACACTATCGGTCCTGAGGACTTCGATATAACGGGAGTCACTTGCATTGTGTTGTTGGGGGTGTAAAGCATCTTATTAGCAAACACAAGCACTGTGATTAGAGGGGTTTGCTGAGTTTTAACCCATTGAGGACGAGTCCCGAGTATACTCGCGCAAGCTTCAATGGGAAATGCGTGTTGTAGCAAAATCAAACTGTCCTCAACAGGTTAAAGGGAGGATCTTCAATTTGTGAACAGGACAAAGGATGATATTGTTGTGATTGCAACTTCAAGAGAAATACACTTGCGTGCACATTTTCAATGGAAAAGACGGCAATATTACAGTAGTGGCAAAAGAATTCTGTTGCATAAGATCAAAACTGTTAAAAATTGCATCTCTTCAAAAGTGACGTGTGTACATGCTGAAGTCAACATACGGGTGGAGTTTCCCTTGAATATATAGCCTACCTGGTATTTGAACACCATACACATTGGATTCCATGATAGCCGGAAAAGAACTGAGAACTTGAGAGACTTCCATCGTGGACACATTTTCACCCTTCCACCTGCAAAGAGAGAAAAGAACAAACATAACTGCAAAAAATACTATTTAAGGACCACCAAGAAACTTCTGAAGCCTGAACAATTTGAGATCTTTTTCCAGTCAATCACATGAATTAAAAAAAAACTAGATATATCGCTACGGCGACTGATATGCCTCCGCCATAATGCATGGTTCTCCTAATAGGTCTATAGTACAATGTCTTGACAATGTGTGATGACAGTTTCACACAATTGGCAAAATATTAAAATGACAGGTTTGCCACAAATGTGCTGAATGTTCACTTTCCTAGAACTAGGTTCAATTGGATGAATGATTAAAATGTCAGAGTGCAGGTATTTGGGGAACTGATGATTTTTACTTGACTTTTGACCCTTTTATAAGTTTATGCATTGAGTAATTTTCAAGGTATTGAGAAAAAGTATAACTTCAGTATCAAATGGGAAAATAGCATTATCTAAACCTGGCCTTTGACCTGTGACCTCACAGTTCCAAAGAGAATCACTGTTAGGTTGAACATGCATAAATATGTAAGTTTCATGATGATACCTTGAATTACTTTTGAGATATGGAGGAAAAAGTGCAATTCAGCACTTTCACTTGACCTTTGACCTTTTGGCAAGAAACTTCCCACAGAATATATATTGGGTAATACATGCATACATCAAGTTAAAAACAAAACAAAAACCTTCAGGCATTGCATAAATATAAGGAAAGTAGTGATATTTTGAGGAGTTGACCTTGACCTTTGACCTCCTGACCTTTGAACCATGACCCCCAACTTCCCTAGATAATCACTGCCCATTGGAACAAGCATATATACTAAGTTCCATGAAGATACCTTGAACCATTTGTGAGATATGGAGAAAAACATGAATTTTCAACCTTTTTTTTTCACAAAATAACCTGTGACCTTTGACCTTTGACCCCGTGACCCTAAAATCCTAACAAAGTATTATCCCCCCAGGATATACCCTCATACCAAGTTTGATGTAAAACCACCACACGGTTCTTGAGATATCGACAAAAACAGAACGGGAGGGACGTACGGACGGACGGACGGACGACCCGAAAACATAATGCCTCCGGCCACTTCGTTGGCGGAGGCATAAAAAACAGAAACAAAACTGTTTCTACCTTTTCTGAGCAGCAAAAGTCATGATCGCCCTGAAGGATCCATAGAGGGATAGCACAATCACATAAATACTGAGGAAATATGATCCTATCAACATGAAATGAACAGGCCATCCCCGGTGTGGATATCCTTCTTTGATCTGCTCAAACTTCACAACTCTGACACAGCTGAGGCATCCTAAATCAGGGACTCAAATATGCTCATCATACAATTCTCTACGATGTCATCTTCATTGACCAATTCTTCCAGACAGCTCGGAAGACACTACTCCCAAACCTGTCACCCTACATGAGAGGTGTTACATAGCGGATTAAAATGTGAATGAATAAATGAATGAATGAATGAATGAATGAATGAATGAATGAATGAATGAATGAATGAATGAATGAATGAATGAATGAATGAATGAATGAATGAATGAATGAATGAATGAATGAATGAATGAATGAATGAATGAATGAATGAATGAATGAATGAATGAATGAATGAATAAATGAATGAGTAAATGAGTGAATAAGTGAATGAGTGAATGAACAAACAAACAAATATGTGAATAAATAAATAAACAAATAAATAAACAAATGAATAAATGTATAATAAGGGTAGTAACATATAATATTTTCATAACTAAGAAAATATGACACATAAACTGGACTGGGACTACCGTACTTTTGTTTGATATTGCTACAAGCCACAAATATGTGAATCTTGCTACAGCTAGGGCGTGGACTAAGAAAAGGGAAAATGTTTCACACTTCTCTGTCACTTCTCCTACTTCACTCCATACTTTTTCTCTCCTCTCTTCTAGACTGGACCCAACTATATCCAGACTCGGTCCGTGACATAACCCATTTTCTATAAGATACCTTTAAAAAAGCAAAACAAAAGTATGACTTGTAGCATTAAAGGGGATGGCTAGTAACCGATCAGTGGGAATCAGTGGGAATGCTGAGGGATGATTGTTCCAATCCTTGTGGGATTCATTTAAGAGTACATTATATATCTACTGTTGTGTGAAAATTATTTGCTTCAGAACGGTCTCATGGTCAAGTAACGTGCAGTTTAATGCCCCGTCACTGACCAGGCATGCTAACCTGGAAACATTAAACTGCACATTACTTGAATATGAGACCATTCTGAAGCAAATAATGTTCACACAACAATAGATATATAATGTACTCTTAAATGAATCCCACAAGGATTGGAACAATCATCCTCCAGCATTCCCACTGATTCCCACTGATCAGTTTAATAGCCATCCCCTTTAACCTTGAAAATGCAAACTGTTATTCTCTCTCCACTTCACTATCATTTTTACTCTTTCTCTGCTGTCTTCCAAGGCGTACCTGAATGTGTCTCCAACTCGGTCCATGAAATAGACGTAGTCCTCTTCGTCCATCCTCAAGAGGTCCCCCGTGTTGAAGTAGACGTCACCTTTGACCTTCACACCTCTCTCAATCTTCCGCTCATTCATCTTCCTCAGACCTTTGTAGCCAGTGAAGGGGTTCTCTTTGTCCACTTTGAACAGGGCCAGGCCTGTCTGACCTGCAGTCACAAGAAATTAAAAGAAAAAAAAACAGTTAAAAGGAATAAAACACCAACAAATGCATGGCATGTCAAGAATCTCAAACACAGAAACATTCACACATAGGAGACTTTGTGCCATATACTCTAAAGTCTAGGGATCTATGGGACTAACAACTGAAAGGAAGAAGAGAAAAATACATGACAACAAGTCTCAAAATACACACAGAGTGGTGATTCACTTTAAGAATCTGCTCAAAAACAGTCTTTATCTTCTTGGCATACTCTCTATATCCTGATATGAAAGCATTTCACATTACCTGAATAGGCAACTTTAATGCAAATCTGCGACTCCAAAGTGGTGAAAGTCACGGAATGTAAAAACCATGTCATATTCCCCCCCAAAAAAAATTTTTTTTTTAATTAAAAAAAAAAATCTCTTGCTACAGCTCACATGTCCATTAAAACACATATAAACATGCTGGCATGTCCATAAGTTTAGCATATAGTTTCCTTACATTCAGTGAAGAAAATGAATATGTCTAGTGCACTTTAATAATCCGATAATTATTCCAATGCAGACAACTGACAATAGGACCGATTAGAAACAGATATCAAAGGTACGTGAGGAAACGTCACAAACCCATTGGTACAGGGACACAGAATCCATTCTTGCCCCGTCTTGGTTCTCCAGACGCGTAGTCGTACTCCACAAGCTCTATGTTGTCCAGAAGTTTCTGAGATGGAGCAACCATATGAAATGCACACAGTTACAGCTAGTCACTGACCTTCGAGAAATCTACAAATATACAATACCGTATACAGATATGCCGTATATACTGTGAGGTTTTTATTTCCTCAAATTTCAAAAGTCAGGCGCTAATCTCAAGTTTTGCAACACGTTGTAAAAATATAAACTCTCAAGGGGAAATGGATGTAATGCGCACGAGTACACTTTTGCATTCATTTCTGTACTCCATGATTATGAATTTCACCACACATGAAACTGTGTAAAAGTCTTGATTTGCAAAAAAATTAGACTTGCTATTAAGAGTGTATACAGTATCATAAGACCTACCAGCAAGATTAACCCTGTATATTGCTATTTGTATACAGTGTATGTACCACTACTCATCACAAGTGTATCAGGACAATTATCCCCTGAGGAAAATTACCCCTCCCCCAAAAGAAAATAAAAAATAAAAAATAAATAAAAATACTGATAGTGATAGGTAATAGTAAATTAGGGCAAGGGTTAGGGGGTGAGGCTCAGGATAAGGTCCAGGATGTAGGTTAAGATTAGGGTCAGGGAAAGGGTCTAGGGTTGTTTGTTTGTTTGTTTTCATCATTCTGTTTCTGTCTACAGACATAGTGGGAGAAGAAATAATGAGAAGCACCTACCCTCATTATCCAGGGGTACCTCCCGATGGACCCCACCTTCCCTTCAAAGTTAATGAAGCCAAAGTTTCCCTCCGTGGCCGCATACACCTCGATGATCTTATCGATGTTGAAGCGTTTCTGAAACTCCTCCCAGATTTCTGGACGCAGTCCGTTTCCACAGGCAACCTTCAATCTCTGCGGGTACTTGCCATCATCCATGCGCTGAACAGAAGAGAGGGGGCAAAATTTATGTGGATGATCAGAATACAACCATGGACATCAAAGTGTCAAGTGATAATCATTATGCCACTGACTGCCACACTGTGATCAAATCAAGGTACAGTAAAACCTTGATTATCGGGCCAGGTCGGAACCAGTGGGAGTTTGGATAATCGGTTTGGCCGGATAAGAGAGATATGCTCAAATACAGCACTTTCTAGGGATATACACAGTTATAACCAATTTACTAACATCATCATTATATGTACCGTATGGCATTGTCATGTTTCATACTTACAAAGGAAATTGATAAGGAAATAAAACAAAATACAAGTAAAATATCCCTTCACGTGTTGTTTGTTTAATTGATATTGACCGACAATGAGGTCAATACTGCCGCTTGTCGAATACTGTCACTGCATTGTACTGTAACCCCTGCTGTGCACTCAGTGCCAGTTACAAGCACGGCACCAGTCTTTGACATTGTCTCATGAACTGACTTAAAACTATGACTGCAAATGTGTCTCCTGATTTTATAAATCCTTCTAAAAAAAATCATACTTGTGAAATGCTCTTACGGAATAATGGAAAAGGATCTATTCTTACAAAATTTCACCACTTAAATCTCTTAGGACAGGCATTAAATTTTCTGAAGCTAAAACTCATTGACCTTCAATCTTGCACTTCTACAGCAGCTATTTAGCACCTAAACATGTAAAACTGTCTTATCATGGCTAGCCACCATACCAAGTTTGAAGCATATAGCTACAATTGATGAAATGCAGATAAAATTAAATCCTGACCTACTGACCTGATCTTTGTGGAAGATTGTAAATGCAAAGACAAGAGACCCGGGGGTCACGCGCTCACCTGAGTATCGCAATTTCACCTTCCATGCATTCTTGCACACTCTTACCTGAGAACATTGAAAACTTAGGTCTTCATATGGATCCCCCTCCCCCTCAACTCTCGGGGGGGGGGCTCTGCAATGAACAAACTTGGAACTAAAGTCATCAATGTACAAACTCATGGTATTAACTTTGCTTTATCATTTCTGGTTCTAGAGTAGAAGATTTTAAATATTCCTTAATGTGTGTGGGGGGGGGGGGGGGGGCTAGGGGGCCCCCCCAAAAGGGACATGGTGCCCATTTGAAGGAATTGAGATTCTAGGGATGCTACCTGCTAAGTTTGGTCAAAATTCATCATGAGGTTTTCAAGAAAAAGATGAACATGTACAATTCAGGCCCCATCAGGACCCATCTCCATCCCCTCTCCTGGGTCCCAAGGGGGGGGGGGGGGGGGGGCACCACTGATTCCCCAAATCCCATGAACAAACTTGAATCTACAGTCATCAATGTACTAACTCATAGTATTATCTAAGCCCTATCACTTCTAGTTCTAGAGAAGATTTTTAAAGATTCCTTAATTTTAGGGGGTTTGGGCCCCCCTGGGGGCCCCCCAGGTGGGCCATGGTTCCCATTTGAACACATTGAGATCTATCCCCCTAGGGATGCTACCTACCAAGTTTGGTGAAAATCAGACATGGGGATCTCAAAGTGAAGATGAAAATGTACAATTTAGGCCTCATTAGAACCCCTCCCCACCCCCGTCCCCTGGGTCCCAAGGGGGGCACCCCTGATTCCCCCATGAACAAACTTGAAACTACAGTCAACAATGTACTAACTCATAGTATTTACTAACTCCTATCACTTCTGGTTCTAGAGAGGAAGATTTTTAAATATTCCTTAATTTTATGGGGTTTGCCCCCCCCCCCCCCCTGGGGCCCCCCAGGTGGGCCATGGTGCCCATTTGAACAAATTGAGATCCTATCCCCCTAGGGATGCTACCTGCCAAGTTTGGTGAAAATCGGTCATGGGGTTCTCAAGAAGAAGATAAAAATGTAAAAAGTTTACGCACGAAGGACGACGCAGGACGCTGGACGACGGACGCCAGACAAAGAGCAATCGCAATAGCTCACTTGAGCCTTTGACTCAGGTGAGCTAATAAAGCAAATAGGATCATAGATTTGTGATCTGCATTCATGATTGAATATAGTTTGAGGATGATTTGAAAGACAACCTAATGTCAAGATCTGCTGGAACTATTATGGTCAACTCCAGATATAACATGTCCCCAGACCTCAGTCCCAAGTGGGTCTTTATAACTGGTTCATTATAAAGGGAGTGTACTGTATTCAGTTTTCTCAGATGGAGTACAGTACATGGAGTCAGAAAGCAAGACCTCTGTACAGTCAAAAGTCTCAAATAATTTCTAAAGTAAATATCTTTCGTCAAACAATCAAAATTAAAAGACAAGAGGAGTGCTAATAGAAGACAATTTCACACACACATAGACACACACACAAAGCAATTATGACAGCATACCCATGATGGTAAAAAATGTTCAACATATAACACAGCTGTTCATTCACAAGTATCATCTTCTTGTGTTATAATCACCTAAAAGTTAGTCTTCAATATCCAGGATTTTCTTTTGACTATTACCAGACTGCATCCCTCATTAATGTTTGTTTAATTAACAAAACAACTGACAAAAGAAAAAAAATCACTTCATAAGACATTTTAGAAATATGGTACTAAAGAAAGCAAAGGACTGAAATATCAAAGTATCTTATCTTGCAACAAGTGCACTGCAGTTACTCTAAAGCCTCATCCCCATTAGTAAAAACCAGCTAATTAATTGGTGTATCACACAGACTTTGCTCCTGGTCTGATATTGGGCATGGACCACCTTGTTGACTCTAGAGATAACCCAAATGTGACACTGGAGTCAAACGACCCCTTCTCGACCTTCACTCTGATTCTTGTCTGCATGTAAAGCTGATATACATCTCTTGGTCAGGGCCACAGAGCACTAGTACCACATGCATGATGCATCAATGCGTAACAATGTATCTACCCTCAGCACACACATTTGATATATTTTTCAAGGCACAGAGCTAGTGAAATAACAATTCAAAACAACCACATGAAGTGTAACTGTGCAATTGACAGAGACATACAAATTCCAAACTTTAAGCTACAAAAGAAAGCGTGCAATACCACTTACACTACGTATGTATTTGAAGTATTTTAAAAGAATTAGAATCGACAAAACGCTGAAGAGGGTTTTTGAACTTTTCAAGCACTTTATTCGCTAGGCCTGTAATCTGATCATTATCCACACAAGTGTCTCATTGACTTACGCTTCAATATTGACCTAAGCTTTTTCACACTGTCCATGTGAATACACACACATACATGTGTAAAATCCATATACACAGGGTTCTAAACAACCCCGGTATGAAGGCAGTCTTATTTCATTATCATATTTAGCTGACATTTTGAACGACTGAACTACTTTGCTTGAAAGAAATGCAAAAGGTTTAAATCTATCCCATAATCTACCTAGAGAGTCACACATAAAATTTTCTTGCCTAATTCTGAAGCTCTCTGACAAGTCAAACAATATTCTTTCAATAACAGCATTGTGGTTGCTTTGACCCTTGATGAGATACACACATACTGTAAAACGAGGAATGTCTGCATGCATTTTAATTGCGCGAATGTCTGCATGCATCTTAATTTCGCGAATTTCGCGAGAGCCAAGATTCGTGAAATTCAAATGCACATGAAAGTTCTTACATGTGTACCTACACTACATTGTATATATGTGCATTGAATGCCAAAGGCAATTCGCGAAAATTTCATGCTGCGAAAAAGGCTGTCGGCTCCAATTCACGAAAATTTCATGCCGCGAGTATATCATGATTTACAGTAATCTCTTTACACAAGAGAAAGCAGTTTTATCTTTCCAAACTACAGCTGAGCCTACAATGAAAAGTTGACATACATTGCACAGGTCTTTGAAATTTTGCTCATCACGTTACACACTCAACTACCATAGAACGTGGATTACAAATGTAGTGCTCAAGATTTGAAAGAACAATGTTTTGTGCTCTTGCAGCTCCTGTCTTCTTCAATGTGCACTGGGATTGACAATGATAATATGAATTTGGAAATGAGATCTGCACACAATATTGACAAAGTATATTACATTCAAAAAAGCGTTGTGCAGAAACTATTCTATTGAATGATACCAGTGTTCATTCAAATTTTTCCGCAGAAAATGATGGCTTCAGAGAGTGGTCAGAGGAATTGAAATCCTCTGTTTTCTTGAATTAATATACAAATACATGTAGTGCACAGTTGTGCAAGAGCATTAGTGGAGATGCAACGCACTTAATGGTATTTACAATTGTGTGGCATGCATGAGGCACAGCCGAGTGCATCCAAACCTGCAACTTTTTGTCGGTTTTGAGCTGGGTGGTCACTATACGACATTACATGAATAACTTACTGGTAATATTGACGTAAAATCATTATAAGTATCAACACAATGAAAAAAAAAAAAACATGTACTAACCCTTGGTTGTGCCAACAGGTATCTGCACAGCTCGCCGATGTACTGGAAGCCTGTCACGTTGTGCCTCCGAATATCATCCCAAAAGTGGCTGGCAGAAAACTTCTTGGCAAGAGCGACGGTAGCACCTATATGCAGCATAAGAAGTACTCTTACATTAGTTTCAATTTTCATTTTTTCTGTTAAGCCAGTTTGCACTTTTGCTTTGCATATTATGTGTTATGGGAAGAAAAAGGTCATTTGTACAATCATAAAGTCAATAAGATAAGCAATTGTGGTGTAAATGAAAAATCACGTAATTCCTATGAATGTTGCTTGCTACAGGTAGCACATTCACCTGACAGCAAGCCTGGTACTTGGCAATATTGATTGAAAAAGGTTGATAGTTCAGAGTTGTTCTTGTTCAACCCCTCCCCCCCCCCCCCCCCCTCCAACCCCACCCTTCTGTTCTATAGCTCTTGGATTTATTTTTATTTTTCATTCCATATCATTGCCCATGTTTGTGGTTGGGTTTTCATTGAGCTGAGTTGCATCTAGACAGGACTTAAGAGTATAAGTTTTCTTGGGGTAGTACAGTAGGTAACTTTAATAATCACCACATAAAAGATATTAAGACTTGAGATAATTACAGTGCACTCTCCATATAACGAACATGGTTATAACAAAATTTTGTTACTACAAAGTCAATCTTAACATCCCAAAAATAAATAATCTACTTATCTCTAAATGCTTTGTTTGCTCAGCTATAATGAAACTTTGATATAATGAAAGAAAACTGCTGGTCCTGATGACTTTGGTGTAACTGGAGTCACCTGTGTACCACAACAAATGGCTACAGCATGCAGATACCTGTAGAAATAAATCAAATGCATAAAGCATCAGACATGCTTACCATAGTACCACATGCTGGACAAACCTAGAACCAGTCCAGCTGAGTGGTAGAGTGGCAGGGTAACATAGTACACATCATCTGGGGTCAGCCCAGAGAAGAAATGCATGGCAACCCCTCGGATGATCTTCCTGTGTGGAACTGTAGCTGGTTTTGGCAACCCTGGGCATTGAAAGATAACAAAACTTTCTAATCAAATCTGCAATGGCCATACCTTAGATACAATGTAAATCTTTGTCATTGTCGTACAAACATGAATTTAAAGAGAAAATTGTCTATGCGCAAGTGAGGGCACTTCACCTCCCCCCCCCCCCCACCCCCAATTGATTTATCAGCTTGGTATCACAGAAACATGTTCTAAAGGATGATAGCTCCCCATGTATACATGAGTAAAATGTTATGCTCAGAATGTTGTGTGACAACAACACAATGCAGGACGAGAAGACTACAACAGTTCTTCTTATTACTGCAAAACAACAATATAAAAGAAATATGATGAAAATTCCAAAAAATGTCTTTTTTTAATGAAAAGTACACATTGTTTTTATCCCATACAAGTGTAGACACTTGCACGAGTATACTCACGGCTCATCCTCAACAGGTAAGGGTAATGTAATTTCTTCTGCATTCTGAAAGAAGGTCACCACTTGTTCTTTCATTATGCTAATCTTTTAAAATTCTCTTTGCATTTTTTTAAATATCTTTGTTCAGCTGTGACATAACAGACAGTTAAAGTCTTCTCATCCAGCTTGGTGGCACCAAAACTTTAAAAGTTCAAAACTTTTCAACGGATTGTCCAATTTTTCTCACTTTCACTGATGTGTTCTACTGATATTGCAGCATTCACTTAAACCACATGCATATTTGGGGAGCACAATGCAAAGAACTCATTCTTTTTTTAACAACCAAAGCTGTAACTAAAATCATGCATGCCATATTCTACAAATCTCCAACTGCTTTAAAAAATAGAAACTGAGACATTTTGTCAGTTTTAAATACCTGTGGTGCCAGAAGTGAAGATGTATGCAGCAGTCTCCTCCAGTCTCATAGGCTCGCTTGGAAACGGTTCACCGGACATCGTTGACAGATCCATGGGGACGACGCCCACGGGTGGGGCCACCCCGTACACCTGGAAATCGTTCACCATCCACAGCTCGATGTTGAGCGCCCGGAGCTCTGGCAGCAGTTCTTGCACCAGGCCAAGAAACTCTGCAAGGGTGAAATCACATCGTCTCTAAGAGATGAGACAGACTTGCATGTACTCCATGACCCTTGACAAGCAGTATCTTTCAAATGGAGCACTCAATGATTTTGCTCTTCAAATTACATGTACTACAGGGTAAGGGTAATTTCTCACTATTAAACAAACAGGCAATACATGTACTTCCAAAACAATTGATCTAGGGTCCCTACTTTGGGAACAAGTCCCAGTGATTGTCTACAATATGGTTTTGGAGAGGAAAGTCCAAGATGTGGGGACTATAAACATGAGGTAAACTTAGAGGAACACAAGGGGCAGATCAGTCTTGATAGAAGGGAGCCAATCTGGTATGAAAGGGGGTGAAAGCAAAGGAGTGAGCAGAGACAAAGGAAGGTTCCTGAAAGGGTCAGTGATTATCCCTTTTATTAGAAGATCATGGATGGGCAACCTGTGAAGGATACATGCACATGTAAATAAAGATGAATGTAGAGCATATCCTGAACCTAAAAGAGAATATGAATGAGAGTGTCTAAGACGATTAAAACTACCGTAGCTGAAAAGTGAAAGCAACATAGAACTGGAAATAAAAAAGGGGAACAGGAGAAAGGTGGACATATCTGCAAACAAGAATATATCATTGATATATGTAAATAAATCAAAAAACAAAATTGAGATAACAATGATCTACAACACTGAACAAGTTGAATCTTGGAAAGAGAAATAAACTAAAGCAAAACTGGAACAAAAAACATCAAACCAAATGTGACAGACAAAACAGGGAGGAGTCTTCAATCTTGGTAAATTGTACTGCAACCACAGACATCTTGAAATTCAAATTGAATTGACCATTGACTGCTTTCATTATTGTCTTGAATGCACTACTGTCACTGACCCCTCTTGGCAGCATTACTGTGATAACTGTGTAAAGTGTTTAATATCTGACTGTATATGCCAGATATCAGACTAGGTTTCATAATACAACTCTACTTTACAGGTAAGTTAATGAAAACATCACAACTGTTAGTGTTACAGTGATACTGATAAACAAATTTAAATAAATTTAAATGTCACTAACACGAAGGAGTGAAGAACAACAGAAGGCATCTCACCTGTTCCAAATACAAGCTTCTTGGCTTCACTAACTTTAATACAGTGTAGGAGAGCTGTGCTTTTCAAGTTGAAGTTGAGCATGCTGGTGATAATGCCCTTCTTTAAGAAACCAAGCCATGTCCAGACCAAAACAGGACTGTTCTGCATGAGTATGCAAACCGCATCCCCTTTACGCAGGTTTGGGTCTGCCGTAGTTACCCATCGAGCTACACGGTTAGCATTGGTTTGTACATCTCCGTAAGAGTAAGCCTGTTTCTCGAACAGAATGCAGGGGTGCGAAGGATTAGCCTGTGTGTGACGCTCAAAATGATCCACAACCGTAATATCGGAACTTAGGTCATGCCTGAGAGTGGACTTGAGTTTCGCAAGATGTGACAGAAATTTGACATCTTTCCAGAACTGTGGGTAGCGCCAACGTAGCCAGAAGTACGAGGCAGGAACCGCAGAGGCAGCGACCAGCGCGGCTGGCCGAGCGATCCCCGGTGATTGCGGCATAGTTGAGTGGTACCGGTACTTACCGCACTGCTGTCGGACAATCACCGGTTTTGATTATTGGATATTTGTTGGTTGGTGTGGTTGAGCAGTCAGTCAGTGTTTGACGCTCCTTGTCCAATGCAAATCAAAGAAGCTAAACACGATTAACTTTCTGTCGAAATTGTCTGGTTGTACGTTTCCCGGGTTGTCGCTGTAGCCCGAAGTCTGTCTACGATCAACACATTTGAGTGGTGTCATAAATGCTTTGTGCATAAGATGCGTGTAGGCGCTGGGCGTCTGTATCGATGGCATTATGTGTGGCCGCATGCATGTGTGGGAAAGTCTAGCGCGCGGCGCGAGCGAGCGAGCCTCCGACCGAACAACGCCCCCATCCCACCTTTCAGGCAAGTCTTCACTTTGCTTGTGCGGGGCGCGTTTTTTTTAAGACGGCACAGATTGGGGCATGGCGCGTGTTAAACCTATGGGAAAAACGTTGGGTTAGGGTTTTTGGTTAGGGTTAGGGTTAGGGTTAGGGTTGGGGTTAGGGTTTGATGGTTAGGGTTAGGATTAGGATTAGGATTAGGGTTAGGTTTAGGGATAGGATCCCCAGTAGATTTTTAGGGTCCCCAATCTGCGCCGTCTAAAAAAAACACGCGGGGTGACAGAGACGCCAACCCCAAGCACCTTCTGATCTGGAGATTCTCCCGCCTGAAACCCCTAGCAAACGGGAGACTCCAACTTGATGTGCGCGAAGCGAGAAGTTCCTTGCTGCCGGGATCCAACTCTAGGGTCCTAGATGTTATCTCGTGCTATCTAAGGCTTATTTTACAACATACGATGACACAGAGTAAGAAATCATTTCAAGCGGCAGAAATTAAATCTCAAGCGGGAGAACAGGAGATTTTGCAAAAATTGGCTTTCGGCGGGAAATCTCCCGTTGAAAGCGGGAGAGTTGGAGTCTCTGGGTTAGGGGGCCGGTTCACGGAGGTTTTATCCCCTCCCCGGACTGGCAAATGAAAATGTGATGTTCGTAGCAAAAAAAAAGAAAAAGAAGCCAAGCCTTTGATTTGTCGCTAGAACAAATTCGTGGCCAAAAATATCAAAATATGGAGACTTTTTTTTCTGTCAGCAGATTTGGCGAGGGCATTGTCATTGGGATGTGCCCCCCACCCTGTAAAGACGGCAGGGCTGGAGTCTCTGCAACTGATGGGGTTTCTGAGGAATATGTCAGGGGCCGCGGAACAACAAAAAAAAAAAGAAAAAAATCGGGGGGGGGGGGAAATCAAAACACTCATGAATTTGAATATCCAAAGATTCCGCCTTTACATAAAGTTCCCGTCTATAAGCACCGGCGTATAGCAAAAGCAGGTGGGGGGGGGGGGGATGGGGGCAGTCGCCCCCTGAAGATTCTGAATAATTCAGAGTGCACAAGACTTAGGCTTATCACTTACTTTCCGAAAAATCGAAAGTTCCCTCATGTACAAGGGGAATATCCCCTTATAATCAACCCTTTTCGAGTTTTCGAAATATATGCCACAAAATGTGTACACAAAAACGTTTAACTGCAATAAGAAAATACAGAATCTCAGCTCCCTCATGTAGGAGGGAGAATAGGGCTTATCCCCTCCCACATCATCCTGCTATGTCTCCTTCCACAGACTTTCACTTCTTTGCTTGACAAATTTTCAGATATTCCAACAGACATGACAGAAGTGTGCGCCAGATTGTTGAATTTCAATTCTAAAAATGCAAAAAAAGAAAAAGAAAAAGAAAAAACCCTCCCTCTAACATGGGAGAGGTATCTTGCCACCCTCCCGTCCCCCATCGACCTTGACATTCCCGGGGGTAGGGCACAGAACTATATTTGTTTATAAAATAATGTTTATTTCTGTGGAGTGGGGGATGTCAAGGTCAGCTAACCAACACTCAATTCAATTCGATAATGGTTTTATTTCAATCGCATATTGCAGTCAGAGACTGAATTGCACGATGTTACAAAAAATATAACACATACACAATACAGATAAAATAATCATAAGATTACAAAAAGCATTTCCATTATGAACACATCATATTTAGCCAGGATAGCTAGATTATGGACTCGAGAGGAAGTGAGGAAGGGAAGAAGGACAGAGGTACTGATATGGATTATAGAGGCAGAAATGAGGGTGGGAGTGAAAGGGAAAGCGGGAGTCCGCGTAAAAAAAAAAAAAAAAAAAAAAAAAAAAAAAAAAAAAAATTATTCATAAACATCATCAATCAAGATACATAAGTTCAATCATTTGTATGCAATTGTTCATTACTTCAAAATGCTGGAGCATTACAAAAATTCAAAAACTATAGCGGATGCGAGGGAAGATATGAGAGACTTATAAAAAAATACCCCGAAAACAGAAACATACTAGTACAGTCTGCCTTGGAATGTAACCATTCACATAATACCAATATGACCGACACTTACTTTGCAAAGATAAAAAGCGTTTAATTCAAAGTAATTTCATTTTCATTTTTTTCAAAATAAAAATAAATCTGTTGTAGTTTTGTTATTTTGAAAAATTCCCTTAAATTTATTTTTAACCCCCAAATACTTTTATCAAACATGATAATAATGAGCGAGGATGAAATAAAGTTACTAAGGAAGCTTGGTCGTAGTGATGCGATCATGATTGGAGTCGTGAATTTGCACGTACCACGTACATTTCACTCTAAAAGCAAATTATAACTTGGCCAGAATGGCGGAACAGTGAGTTTTAGCGTTTTAGAAATTTTAATTATGAATTTTGTGTCCTCAGATTGTCTTTGAAAATTGCTGCTCTGACTGACACTGAGCGTAGTCCCACACGTTTATGTTTGTGTTAGTTCATCTTCGGTATCCATTTGTCAGCTCATCCATCCCCTCATCTCAGGGCACAGAGGCTCAGTGTTGCATCTTTTTAAGACATGTAAATTATATGCGCTTGTGCGGGTTTCTGCTTTTTTTTTCTGGTTTGATTTATGTGTTATGTTAGATATGGGATCATCTTACCAGAGAATGCACCAGTGCCACCAGCTTGTATGATTCTGAACCCTCAAATTGAAAAATCTCCTTACTGTGGCGTGGGAGGGGGAGACCCCCCTCGGCCCTCCTAGTCCTACACCCTCCCTCCCCCCGCCCCCGGCTCGGTCGCTTCGCTCCCTTCGCCTTCATTATTTCTTACAAAATACTTTTTTTGGGGGGTCAAAATACTGTTGTTTTTGCTTTTTGAAGGTTGGCATATCTGGTGTACTGTAAATTTTTAGATCTACAATGTTATGTACCGGCGCCTACCGGTACGACATGTATGGTTGGACCTACTACTCGTCGACCGCCTAATTTCCATTTGCTTGATAAGAATATCTAACACTGAAATTCACGTAAAAACTTGACCTACATGATTGAGAAAATCCAGGACTATCAAATGCTGTTCCCTTTTCAATTCGAAGTTTTACTTTCAGGGCAAAAATATCGCCGTCAAACTTGAGTGGCCTCTTTTCAGCTCCCCGTTTTGCCACTCCTTTTTTAGATTGACCGCTGTTTTTGCATTGACAATGCACATAAATTGAGTTGTATTGAACACCGTGTTGTACGAAACTTTTTAGAAAATGCATTGACATTACATTACGATTCGGTAAAAATATTCATTCGAAATTTTGTCCTGGATTAACACCATTAATGAACAGTGAATTTTTGTGTTTTCCCACACATCCTCATCAACGGTCAAAGCCAATACATTTTTATGTGCTCTGTGCTCAGTGCAGTGCGTACTAAGCGTTCTGTGCACAAAAACTACGCGATCGGTTTAAAAAAGGGTGGTCGATGTGAAGTACAGCTACCATACAGGGTTGACTGTGACTGCTACTCAGTTGTCTTTCAAGGAAGATAGATGCCATTTCTCTGCTAAATTCAAAAACCTGTGTGGACCACATCTGTTAATGTCCATGACGTCCAAGGATATTATAAAACAAATAGGTCTAGCTAGTGTAAATTAGTCTTGTGCAATTCCAAGGCAATGAACAAGATTTTGCTCCCGGTGAAAGATGAGGCACACTATACAAACTTGGCTTCACCTTGTTGAATAGAGCATCTCTATCTTTCATCTCATGCGAAATCTTGTACCATCGCACTTGTGACCATTCACTATTTGTATACTTATTGTTGTCATTTGATTTGTTGTCAACTCTAATTAGTCATGATATAATGATATTCAACACTTGATATGCATACATGAATATGTATGTATAGCCTACACATTTTAATATGGATGGCAAGTGATAACCTTTTGGCTTTGTCTGAATTTTAACTTCTTCTATACCGATATAAACAAGGTGTCAAGAAGAAGAGGCTACTGCAGGAATCCAACTACCTGGTGACATTTGCCAGAGACTCGAGAATATTGAACTGGATGAGGATGAAACAGAGAGCCTGCTGGAAGAAGCTCTAGAGCTCAACAAGAGACTGAAAGCTGAACTGAAGAGAATAGAGAACGAGGAGCAGGAAGCCAAACCGCAGAGAGAGTCCCGCAGTAGTGCCAACAAGCAGCCGATCTCCTCTTCAGCCAGAAGGCCAGGCCAGAAGACTAATCCCTTGCCACCGATAGCTCCAAGGAAGGGGCAGCCTGCTGGGACAGGGGGCCACAGGAAAGGGGTGCCTGCAAGGTCACAAGGTCAGCGCGAAAAGAGTGCCAGCCATTCATCACCAGCTCCTCATGCCACAGTTGGAAGAATATCAACCAGTGCTGGGGTAAGACGCAACCTGTTAGTGGTATATTGGTTACAGTGCTTGGGTAGTAGTAGTTTCCCATCAGTATACATGCATTTGTAGAAGAATCAGTTATGATTATGATAAGAAAATATCATAATCATAAATACATCAACAAATAATGTATTCCTGCTACTAATAGCAGTAGTACACATGTGTTTGTAGAGGAATAATTCATAATTATGATAAGTATTCTAATGATGATGAGAGCAATTATAATAATGATGGAAAAAAGAGGGAGAAGAAAGAGTCATCCTTATTATGATGAAATGACTTCTAAGAATGTGTTCATTCTCCATGATTTCCACTACAAACACAAACAACCTGAAAATTGTATATCACAGGCAAACACAATTTCAGTTTAAAATGAATAGATTGTACTGATATCTTCTTCTATGTTTATTTTCATTATTGGGTTCTTATGCCTGAAGTTTATTCATTTTCATTTCCTTTTTATGTCATCCTTTTTTTTAAACAGAGTATTGAGGCATCCCAACGCAGGATCAAGTCAGCAAAGAAAGACATGGAAACAAGACCGACACGGTCAGCAGAACAAAGGAAGAAGAAACCTGAATGGAATGATAGGTTTTCATATGAGTGAGCTGAAATGTTGCCTGAATAAGGACAATGAAAGCAGGAACAGAACAGACATGATTTTAGTGCATTTTAACGATGCCACCCGCCTCAATGGATGGACAATGTACAGCATCTTCATTTGTTTGCTGTGTACAGGCCAGTAACCAAGGGAATTACAAGGAGTGATTGCCTGGCATCATATTTGATTTGAAAGATGTTCACACAGGTATATTGCACAGATATCGACTGCTTCGAGGGGCATGGTTAAAACTATTTGTCCAGAGGGGATTTCTCTACCAAGGGCATGGTTAAAACTGTTTGCCCAGAGGGGATTTCTCTACAATGCTTTGCCCCTCAACTTCTCCTTAGGGCATAGCACTGGTGAGATACCACCAAAGGCTAATAGTTTTTTAATGGTGACCTGAAGAGAAGCAGTCAATATTTGTTTTATATTCCACATCCCTTGTAATTAGAGATATTTATGCTAAACCAAGGCATGGAAATTAAACTATTGTGCTGCTGGTCAGAGACTTTACATAAAATATCATTCCACAATGCACAAATACAGATATGCTCACAAGATACACTTACATGCATCTTGAAAAACATCTAGCTGACTGCCAGGCAGTATAGTCAAAACTAGTGACTGCACCTTTGACCAATCAGAATCGAGGATTCATCAAATGAGGTATAATATACCTCCTCATATTATAAACATAACTATATTCAAGCAGGGAAAAAGCCTAACAGGCATACAAAACATCAGCTGATGTGAACTCAAGAAGAATGCCAAGATGTGTGGATGGAAACTGTCCATTTTCATTACAGGTGATCATACTTTCATATTCGGCTGGTCACCAATTTTATGTTTCAAGCCACATTTAATGCATGGCAATGGAAGCAAAGTATGATTGGATCAATGACAAGTAAATGCTGACAGTGGACAGGAATACCCGACAAGGCATGGTGTAATCTTTATCACAGACATGTGCCAAATCAGTGTGGTCGTAAACAGTAACTTTGGAAATAAAAATACAAAATACTGCTTTGTATTCTATGGTAAAGCAAGTCACAGAAGCTCAAAGCATGTAAACTGAAGGCGATGGGAATAAATCATAGTTCTAATCCATATAAGTACAAGTTGGAAACAAATGATGGAAAAGCTGTCACAGTATATTCACTGTATCCAAGACATGCAAAATGCTATTTTCCGTAGAGTTATCCAAGGTTTCAGACAGTTTAATCAGTTCCCACATACAATGTCAGATGGATGTCATGAAGACTGTGTCAGATATCAATAATGTACAAAGCTGTGACAACTACAGTACTTTGGTTAAGAGTCTTTGGTTCAGAATGTTTGAAATGAAACTTTGTTTAGAATGGAATAGTGAAAACTTGTAATATCAAAAGGACAAGAGACCATTTAAAGGGGAATGGAACCCAAGTATTGGTTAGTAGAATATATCAGTGAAAGTTTGAGGGAAATTGGACCGTCCTCTGAAAGTTATACATTTGTAAAATTTCAGTGCGGCCATCGCTGGATGAGAAGTTCTGCGTCACTGCGTGCACCATAGATTTTGTGGTGTATTAATTTTAAGAAATTTTGTGGAAAATACAAGTAGCAAATGTATTGCCTCCCATAATGGAAATGCAGCATACATGTACATCATCTCCAAAAGGAAATCACCATCCTTTCTTCTCTGAAAGGTGTACAAAACTGTAGTGTATAATTCTTACTTCTTATTCTATCACTGTGGTTCTCTGTTTACATATGAAACTGTCTTGAAATTGTGGGGTCAGGAAATAGTTGTTTTGCGTGCATTTATGACATTCTTTGATTTACCTTGTAAAAAAATGGGAGTAAATGGCAAATTTAGGGCAACTAACTTTCCTACATAAATGAAATCATTACAGTGTACTTTGAAATGGTTGAATGAGGCCATGTTGTAGATGACAGATATGATAGCTGTGGCATTTCTTCATTTACGTATCTGATTTTCTCAGACTGCACTGATCTGTAGCTTTTATTTCTACAATCTTTTCAAGTGCTCAATTTCAAATACAGTGCATGCATGTACTGTTAAAGTGGATATTTTCGCGTGACTAATTTTTCGCGCTTGGCCAGGTAAAAAATGTTTCACGTGTTTTTAATTCCACGGAATTAAGACACCAAGTACAGGAACGTATGGCAAACAAAAATATTCGCGTGCTCTTATTTTTGCGCTAGTTTCTGGTTGTGCGAAATGCGCGAAAATTTCAACACCGCAAAAATTTCCAGTTTTACAGTACACCTTACAGCATATTATTGTAGAGAAGAAAACAAAACATACGAGGACCAATTTTGAATGTGAAAGTAATTCTCACATTACATGATGATGGTGACCTCTGAAGGAGAAGCAACATTATTGCACCAACAACATCAGTGGTGATGTATGATGCCATTTTGACAAGCCTATAAGAGGACATTCTTATTGGAAACCTCTGTGATTACATGCTGCACATAATCACTTTGTTGTGTAAAGTCAACACTGTAAAAGTCTACTGCACATAATTTGCGAAGTTAGTGAAAACAATGACAAAAGAGTCCCAACTGACATTCAAAACTGGACATGTTATTTTCTGTACATGTACATGCAGAAGTCGAATACTGCCAAAGTCGATCATTTTCCTGTCTTGTGAAGATCGTCTCACAGAGTCAACTGTGAAATAGATTTCATACATCATAAGAGGCATCAGTAAATTCAGGTCTATCGAAAAGCTGCTTTGTTTTTAACAAAATACGAAACAATAAAAGAAACAGTCTTATCTTCAAAACATGTTGTACATAAGTCATGTTCATACTGCTTGACATTCACAGTGTGGGTATTGTATACTAGTGCCATGTCGAACAAAAAGTAAGCTTCACTATGCACAGTCTATGCACTACAGTCATTGCTTCACAAAGTAGCCTAGCCTGCAGGTCCACCACGTATGCTAACCTCTACATCTGTGGCAATGCATCCAGTGTTTTACCTTGTACAATGTTAATAGTGTATTTCAGTACTGCTATAGTGTAGCTGCAGAAGACTGATAATTGTTTTGATGAGTGTATGTACATTGCATATGTTTGAATTTTACTGAAAGTAATTTGTGCTGTGTGCTAAATTCATTGTATACTGTAAAATGACCTTGAATCAATTGTTGAAACTGTGTCTGCAATATTGCAATAAACTTATGCCATTATGCAAGACTGTATCAAACAATTGTGATGTATTCAAAACTTACTTGATGTTGTATGGGATGAAGCAAGACTGATGGGTTCTGAGATGTTGGTTTTGTTCTTTTTTGTCTTTATTTTGTGTTTGTATGTGTGTTTGTGTATATGTGTGTTTATATGTTCCTCTTTCTTGGTGGTTGAAGCTGGTCATTATAACATAGTCAAGTTTAGTTATACATGTACCTGCTGAGTGTAATGATGTCTTTATTATCTTCATTGAAAAAGTACATGTAGTGGAAAATATATCACCGGACTGATAAAGACTGTCTTAAGAAATCAATCAGTTTCTGATAGGAAACATACACATAGATATTCACACATTCCTTCATCGACTTCAGTGTGTTCTGAGGGTAAACTCCACTGTTATGAATATTGACCTTGCTTGAAAGGGGGGGGGAGGGGCATATCTTAAACAGTGAGGGTTTGTTTCATAACTGTACCCCTCCACCCACCCCCACCCCCCCAAAAAAAAAAATAGAAATAAAAAAAGAGATACAACTTGTACACCTTTACAGTAAAGACACAGCTACATCCTTCACCTGGGTTGTAGGTTAGTCTGCTGTTTTGCCAGTGTTGGTTTATTAAAGGACAAGTTCACCTTCATAAACATAAGGATTGAGAGAATGTAGCAATATTAGTAGAACACATCATTGAAAGTTTGAGGAAAATCAGACAATCCGTTCAAAAGTTATAAATTTTTGAAGTTTTTGTGCAGTACCCGCTGGATGAGAAGACTACTGCAGTGTATGAATAACTTAGATGTCACATGCGTACAACAATATAAGGAAAATATAAAGAGAATTTCACAAAATTCCATCTTTTGAAAAAAGTACACATTCCCCTGACTCGTTACCGACAAATGTTATGGGTAATATTATTCCCCCTGCCTTTAGAAAGAGGCAAGTCAAGTGCTCTTTAATTATGCGAAAAAAGTGAAATAATGTTGAATTTTCTTTTACATTTTCTTTATACTGTTGTACGCATATGACTCACAAGCTGTGGTAGTCTCCTCATCCAGCGGTTCCAACACAAAAATTTAAAAAATTCATAACTTTTGCATCGATTGTCCAATTTTCCTCAAACTTTCACTGATGTGTTCTACTAATATTGTTGCGTTTTCTCAATCCTTATGTTTATGAAGGTGAACTTGTCCTTTAAAGCAACAATATTTGGAGAAAAAATAGATAAATGACTTCAGCATCTGAAGCGACTTTCCCTTTAAAAAAAAGTTTGTAATTGACAAAATTCTAGATTACAAATTGATGTTATGTATAAATTCTATTTTCTTTACCCACCTACCCACACTAAACACGGAGAGAGAACGCACGTTCACAAAGTAGCGTCGTTTGCTTTAGCATCCCTGATTTGACGGTGAGCATTTACCACCTCGAGTTTGCTCGTATGTAGTCGGAAGAATCTCAATTCGCAGATCCAGTCTTTTCGTTCTTTTTCACTTTGGCTGTCTCTTCATATTCGGCAGGTACAGGACACCGCAATGTAATCCAGAAATATCTCATAGTGTCGATCTCAACCAAATACAAAACGAAGTGTTGTGTAATGTTGTAAGGATTTAAAGACTATTCAGTTACCTTTTGATTAATATATTATCGCAGTTATTCAGATTATGACCCAAGATTTATTGATAGTTTGTTCGAACGTCGCGTCACGCAAAACAGTCCCATCTATTGAATTCCATGTTATAAACCAGACATGTATGCAACCCCAGGCCTTGCAGCTGAGCTGCAGCACGCAACCACGACCACTAACTACTGTCGAACTACCCTTGACCGACAAGTAGATTATCTGTGTCTAATTCCGCGAAAAACTTCTCTTTTATAGTATTTGCTGGGTCAATTTTTCACTTCTTTGGATAGACACCATTGATACATAATGCTATTGCGACGGTTTGAACCGTTCGGCGTTCTGGTTCAACGCAACTCCGACCCAGTTCCCCCCGCATGAAAATGGTTATTAGGGTGGAACATCTATTACCGGACGCTTTTCTTTGTGGCTTTGAATTCCGTACTCATAGAATGAAATTTCGGCTAAAAACAACACCACTTATTCACAGACTCATGGAAATTACGAATTCAGCCAAATTACGTCATTTCTTCGTTCCAGTTTTTAGAAAATATGCTTCAAACATACCCCTCTAAAAATAGTGGTTTTTTGCACGGTGCAAAATTGCATTGTATTACCGGACGCGATTTTTGTAATCGAATAATCGAGGTCTTTCGCACCTAATCCTTGCACCAGAATCACAATTCATCCCACAAATCACCGTACACATTCTCACCGAGCGGATGACACACAAAAAAAAATCGGCAAATGAGGCTCAAATTTCGTATTTTACAGTAAAATGTCTGATGACCATTTCGAACAGTTCACGCAATAAAACCTTGTGAGAAATCGACAACTGGTTAGAGTATACGTGCTTTGTCTATGGGAGCTGCACGCGCGGGTGATGAGTTGCGTGCCCCTTAGCGCACAACTATTCCGCATCGTTCGCGTTTGAGGACGATAGCTACAATTTTTCCGATATTGATCAGTGAACTTTTGGTTCTAATAGAATCTTCAGCATTTTTCCTATACGTGAGTGGGATTTCATAGAATTTCAGTCCCGAAATGTGATTCAAACATGCATAATTATTAACTATAAACGAGGTGCGGGTCACTCAATTGTAAATTTGAGGTAAAATGTGAATTTTTTCGTGTTTTTACATTTTTATGTGGCGTTTTTTGCGATTTCGGTCTACACAAAGTTCTGTGAGGCTAATCTACGAAGTCTCGCGCGTACAGAATGTCATTAGTACGCAAAAATGTGCGTGTCCGGTAATACCATGCGTCCGGTAATACCATGCTTGCCCCTACACCAGGTATTACTTTTTCCAGCTTGTTTTTGAAACCAATCTGGAAAAAATATATACACGATTAATCAGTCATCATTTTGACTCACCTCTTCCACTGTTTCCTCCTGTTTTCTGGTTGTTTCCTCCACTTCTTTGCAGCGCTCCCCAATTCATCGCCGCCTTCGTTTGAAAAATGACTGCACGAATTCCGAATGTGTCAATGGCAAGCCAAATGCTTCATACAATCACTATATCGGTATACCGTAGTTATGGGTAAACTCGGCCTAGCGGGTAAAGTCGGCCGCCAGCGCGCACAGTACAATTTTATGTACTGTGCGCGCTGGCGGCCGACTTTACCCACTAGGCCGAGTTTACCCATAACTACGGTACTAATACATTTATTGACTAAAGTACTAGTAACTTGAATGAGCATTTTGCTCATTCACAATATTACGAAGTTAAATTTAGCGCTCGAACAACTTACTAGTACTTTAGTCAATAAACGTTAGTGTACCGATATAGAACCTCTAGGCCCTAGTGATTGTATGGAGCATTTGGCTTGCCGTAGACGTTCGTGCGGTCATTTTTCAAACGAAGGGGGCGATGAATTGGGGAGCGCTGCAAAGAGCTGGAGGAAAACAGAAAACAGGAGGAAATAGTGGAAGAGGTGAGTCAAAATGTTGACTGATTAATCGTGTATATTTTTTCCAGATTGGTTTGAAAACCAAGCTGGAAAGAATAATAATAACCATTTTTATGCAGGGGGAACTGGGTCGAAGTTGCGTTGAACCAGAACGGTTCAAACCGTCGCAATAGCGTATGGTATGGGTTACTATCAATGGTGTCTGTCTAAAGAAGCGAAAAACTGACCCAGCTAATGTCATCATTTATATAAATGAGAAGTTTTTCGCGGAATTAGACATACTTGTCGGTCAAGAACTACCCGTACTTTATTCAATGTTTTCTCGAATTCTTCATTTCGAACCCTTTTTTTTGGGAGGGGGCAGTTTATATAGAGGTCTGATAGATTACTATTTAACAATTGTTAGTCATGGAAATTTATTGGTTATCTGCGTGATGACACCAATAAATTGGGCTGTACCCGTAATTTAAATTAACCACGTTAAGCTTAACTGAGAATGAGATAGAGTCTGTACGTCAGTGAGAGAAGCCAGCCAACAGCGACAACTCGACCGTGCAGTGCCCTGGCCTGGTGCCATGCCCATGGTGGTCCCAGTGCACGACACCCTACTGTAACTTGTTAAAGGTTTTTTAATCAATAGAAACTTTAAATATCTCACAATTTGCCTGAAATTTTACTCACATATTTAGAAAATACTCAGAATTCCCAAGTGCATATTCAAAATATGACGTAGATTCTCTACGCGCTCTATCGTAGTACAAGTACGATAGCGGCTTGGAATGCGCATGGGGATTTATTTTTCCTCGCGCAATGGCTTTTTTGTGTATTAATTCAAAGTATGCTTTTGACGGGGCGCAATACGCTGGAACATTGGAACAGAATACAAATCAGGAGAAATTTTAAGGGGATACAGGTGAATAACCCGAGGAAACACTGAGTAAAAAGAATTGAAAAAAAAATCCTCATTAGTAATGAAAATTGTCCTTGCCCCTTGATCCCCCCCCCCCTTTGAATAAAAACCTCATCTACTCATCTACATCATATACAAGCATAGCTGTAGTTGAGAATGGACACATTTAAGACATTTTTCATATTTATTGTACACTAGTGTAGGGCCTATGTCAAATGTGAAGGTAAATGGAAATGTTCACTTTGACAGTAGCACTCCTACAATAGAGCAAATCACATTTGCAGTGAAGATGATGTGACATTGGTTGTCACTGTTGTTTATTGTATTCACTACAATGGCCATAGTTCCAAAGGTCAGTTTGATAGGATGGAAATATTCAAGAAACCTGATACCTGTATAAGTGCTGATTTAACTCTTTATGTGCCACATTGGCACATCCGACTCAGTCGACGGCGTGCCAACTTCGCATATTCTGCTCAACACACAAAGCTGCCAAAACTGATCGATAAATTGCTAATCCCGCGGTACAATGAAAGCGTTTCTCGGGCTTTTGTTCCTCTCACATACGGCTTGCATTCTATGTGGTGATTAACTATCAAGCGGTGTTCCCGACTAGATTTGCGTGTACTTTGTAAGTTTCTGTCACGGTTTTATGTGCAAAAGTCATGCCTTTACAGTAATGTAGCAACTGGTCATTCAAAAAGACGAGTTGAAAATAGACTTGTCATACAATTTATATCGAAGCAAAGTTTGACATTCCTATTTAACTTTGGTTACTATAACGTCCACCTTTACAGAAATTTGTAGAAGTTATACAAATTGGAAAAGCAGAATTCTTTCTCAAAGCATGACTACCTTCGTGTCTCAGAATAACGTGGCACACAGGGGGTTTCCACCATGGCACATAAAGAGTTAAGGAAAGCATGTTAATTATATATATATTGCTGTTGACCATTGTATGACATGTACCTTCATATTTTAGCTGTGGTCTGGCTCAAACTTAAGAGTAGATCTATATATCTCTCTACCTGCAGAAATGGCAATCCGACATGAGATGTGCGTTGGCCTCTCAAAGGGCCACAAGTTGACCAAGAATACAGCTGTCAAGAAGGCCAAGAGGAAGGGGGTGAGAATCTATTGTTTTTTATTTACAGTCAACCTTGTGCCTAAGTCAAATCTGTTTGGACTGAAGAAATAGCTTTGACTTAGAGAAAATACGACGTATTAGGGATTAAAATCGTTAAAATTTAAAGAGGACTTGAACAGACCTTTGACTAAGGTGATTATTCGACTTATGCGAGGTCGACTTGGAAGCAAGGTTGACTGTGTAATGAAATGTTGTGCAGTATTAGAATACAGGGAATAATTTCCCTTCTCAAAATTGAATAGCAATATCATTATTGGGTGATGGATATAAATTTTGAACAAAATGGGATATAAATATATATAATGAAATTGCAATAAAAATTGACTTTTTTTATAGCAGTCATATCCAAAATGCATAGTGAATTGCTTTGCAATACTAGGAAATTATTCCATGAAGTAGCATTTGATCACAAACAAGAAACATCACACTACATTAATTAAAGGAATGATATAGTTTTGGTTGAGACCTGGCTTCAGGTTTCTTAAAGGCAGCCGATCGCCATCCCTTATGGTACGTAAACTCCAAACGACCGAAGTTTGTGCATGCAATTGCGCAATGCCAGACTCGGTGCTATATCCATAAAGTGTGGGACAATGCTGCCACTGAGACACGTGTGTGTGTGTGTGTGCGTGTGTATGAACGCATCATACACAAACATTGTCATCGCGAGCTGCGGTGATTGGAGGAGAGAGGCCAGAAGACGCGTGGCTCTTTTGGCCTCTCTTCATGGGCATGTGCACTGAGAGTGTGCGTCCATTCGGAAGCTCTCGTGGCTCGCTCGGACAGCCATTTTGGGTTAGGAGATTTGTAGCATAGAGCTCTTGTAGGTTAGTGTGTTGTTCGCTGACCCATTGAGCCAGCGCTATTCTCATTCGGGGTCACTACATTTGATACAGCATGTTGCGTTCGTCTCCGTGCCGCACAAACCACTCGCCACGATTGAGTGCCTTTAATACATTTTCGGATGAGATAATGAGAAACCTCGTATGAAATATAAAAGGGCATGTAAATTGAAGGGGAATTCAACATTTATTTGATGTAAATTGATTTTAAAGTGAATGAGATATGCATATTAAAGGACAAGTTCACCTTCATAAACATAACGATTGAGAGAATGCAACAATACTAGTAGAACACATCAGTGAAAGTTTGAGGAAAATTGGACAATCGATGCAAAAGTTATGCATTTTTAAATTTTTTGTTTTGGAACCGCTGGATGAGGAGACTACTACAGCTTGTGAGTCATATGCGTACAACAGTATAAAGAAAATATAAAGAAAATTCAACATATTTTCACTTTTTTCGCATAATAAAAGAGCACTTGACTTGCCTCTTTCTAAAGGCAGGGGGAATAATATTACCCATAACATTTGTCGGTAACGAGTCGGGGGAATGTGTACTTTTTTCATAAGATGAAATTTTGTGAAATTCTCTTTATATTTTTCTTATATTGTTGTACGCATGTGACATCTAAGTTTTTCACACACTGCAGTAGTCTTCTCATCCAGCGGTTACTGCACAAAAACTTCAAAAATTCATAACTTTTGAACGGATTGTCCGATTTTTCTCAAACTTTCAATGATGTGTTCTACTAATATTGCTGCATTCTCTCAATCCTTATGTTTATGAAGGTGAACTTGTCCTTTAAGCATTCCTAATAAAAGGTGGGACCCACCTTTTATTAGGAGCGCTTTGTGGATATCTCGGCCATTTCAAAACCAATTTTCATCAAATAACCTTTGAATTCCTCTTAGAATGGTATGTTCTGTAACATATCATGAGTGGTTTCCTAGTATCGTAATATCTCCCTAGTAGCTCAATCCTCGCCTCAACCAGTACTATACCATCCCTTTTTTATTTGATAGAGTCAACTGAATTATTAAACTGAAAAGAGATTTCTTTTGGTTAATCTCAGATGCAAACGAAGGTATGTTCTACAGAGTTACTCGGTTTCCCACATTTTCTCTTAGTGATCTGGTGATATTGGTTAAACTACATGTCTATCTACATTGTACGCATGGAAGATGAGGTGATATCATCACATTTATCACTAGTCTCATCTGTCGCGGCACAAATTTTTACCAAGTTCTTTTTGAGATATTGTAAAGTTGAGAAACATGTCTAACATTTTTTTGTAAGTGACATACACCGTTGGGTTGGACTAAGGCTTTACAGGTGAGATCGAGAATTGAAACTTCTTTTGTTTAGAGAATTCTATGCATGCATAATAAAAACTCAAAGAAGTAAATTGACGAGGGTGCTAGGTGCTGAAATTAAAGAATATTTTTGGTGTCTGCAGTACTGCCTGTACAGCTGATTTTTTTATATGCACATATTTCTTTTTGATAGCAATTCTACCTTTGACTGTTTGAACTGCATCCTCAAATTTTGCGTCTAAAATCAACCAAGAAGGTGTTACCAAAATATAGAATGTGAAACATCAAAATTTCAATCTTGGAGATGTTGCTGCTGCAACTTTCAGTGTGGCGTCCAACCACCAGACCTCATGTAACCTGCATTAAAACAATAACAGACGTCCTTAAAATTATCCTCAAAACTAAAAAGAGGCAATATTTTGAGAGAGAAAATGAATATAAGTACTGCACGTAATTAAAAAAAAGAAACAATCCTGCCTTTAGAAACCAGAAGACTTCTGAATCTTACGTAAAAATTGTTCATACTGTGGTAATACAATCATGAAAGACTCTTTTTCATACCTTTCTGCATTGCTGTAGGAGGCATACCTCTTTATATACATAGAATTGTTTGTTTATTTATTCATTTATTTTTTGTCTCTGTCCCTTACCATTAAAATTGTGGGGTTCGTTGTCATTTGCAGATCAACAAGCATGCCAAATTTGTGCGTGACGTAGTCAGAGAGGTCACCGGATTTTCGCCATACGAGAGGCGCTGCATGGAGTTGTTGAAGGTTGGCAAGGACAAGAAAGCCCTCAAGTTCTGCAAGAAGAGGGTAAGTGTATTTTTTCACTATGTGTTGTTTTGTTTGATTATATCGAAGCAGATGAACATAACTTACCACACTTTTAATCCATGGAATGCTCTGAATAATTTGTGCACATTGTTAACTACAAACAGGATTCATTTTTTTGGGCTGGAATAACTGACTACATGTCTTTATTTAGTAAATCTACTCGTAAGGCTACCATGCAGAAATTAGAAGGAAAAAAAATGGATTTGTAAATTACATACATTTCTTGATCCCAATGAGATGCTTTATGCCCTAAAGAGTGATCAAAATTATGTGATGAAGATTGATTTGTGGCTGCAGGACACTAAGTGGAATGATCTACAATGTACCTACAGTAGTAGTCACACCTTTTTATTGTTGGTAGAACCTTCACCTTTTTTTTTAAGGGGGGGGGGGGTTGTTTTGTTTTTGTCTTATCAGAGTTATTTTCTTTTTCATTCATGAAGGGGCAAAAAAAGAATATGGCCAAAGTTTTAAACAGTGACAAGGATTATAGGCAGTACAAGACCAATGCATGAATTTGGTTGACAGATGTGTGCTATGACACCCAAAAGTACATGTCGTTCACCTTAATAGTTAACCAACATACTCAGAATTTTTGAAACTGCAGAAATGTGTGTGGCTGCTCTATTATATACTTATCTGTTGAATTCAAATACTCCTTATTTAAGTCTGGTATTATGTGAGGTGATATGCTGCTTTATATTAAATTTGGTTTCTATAGATAGATTAAAGTCAAATGAACAGCAGTGGTTGACATTTCATCATAATCAGCTCTAGAATAATGTGTAGGAATGTGAAAAGTTTCTCATGTTTCTACAAACCTGAAATCAGTTATCTGAAAAAATGCCTAACCTATCATCTAGTCATTTTATCAGGTCATGTGATATCATTAGTTAATTAATTCATTCATATGTCAATGTCCTCCATGTACACAGCTGGGAACCCTGGGACGTGGCCGCAGAAAGCGTGAGGAGCTCACTGGCATCCTAGCTGCCCAGAGGAAGGCCGCCTCGGCCGCTGCACAGGCTGCTGCCGCTGCCCAGTCCAGCAAGTAGACTTCATCTTCGAACTCATAGCACACAATAATCTCTGCAAACATCTGGATACACTCCATTCCCAACGATGAAATCCCGACACGGTTGGCGTCGGTTTACGGAATGAAACTCAGTGAAAGTGCTTGCCAGTGCATAAGCAGGAAAGCCACCTTCATATCCAACTTCAGCACAGGACGACAGGAAACAACACTGCATGATCAATGCTCTTTCTGTGGTCAGCATCTTGTGAATAAATCTATCTAGATATTTGCAGAATTGAGCATTTCATTTTATGGTTTGTTATGTGTGTGTGCTCTTGTTTTTTTAAAGATGTCATGACAAGGTGCTGTTGTGAGGGTCTTATTTGGCAATAAGGTGAAAGGATGAGTAGTCAGTTCACGTCTCAGTTCCATAGCTTGAGCATCATGATGTACATTGTACTGACACACACACACAAATTTACTTTTCATCTCTAGTTTTGAAATGGCTGAGATATTCAAAAACAAAGTAAAACAAAGCGATCCTAATAAAGGGTAGGTCCCATCTTTCATTCGGATTGCTTTGTTTTGGATATCTCAGCCATTTCAAACCCAACTTTTATCAAATAAACTCTGAATTCCTCTTAGAATTATATGCTCTTTCATATTTCATAAGAGTTTTCTAATTAACTAGAAAAAAATCATCATCAAAAAACTTTGGAAACCTGTAGCCCCATCTCAATTGGAACTATACAATCCCTTTAATGTGAATATATTCTTCCATTGGAGAAGTTACAAAATTTATCACGCAAATGCGATAAAGTTTGTCCGACCATAGACTGGTATTTAACTAATCCTTATAGTACAAATTGATGTGGCAATGATGACGTGGTTAGATGTGAACCCAAGTGTGTATGTGTTGTAAGCAGCTTCAACAGGGGATACGTGAGCATATATGTCTGTTTGTTCAGAGAAGTTACAAGTGAAAAAGCAATCCGCATAAAGGGTAGGTCCCATCGTTGTAAGCAGCTTCAACAGGGGATACGTGGGTATATGTCTATTTGTTCAGAGAAGTTACAAGTGAAAAAGTGCTCTCGAGGCCCTAGCTGCATCATCATTTTAGTGCCTGCATGTAAGCGAATGATGTCGTAATGGGGACATTTTTACACACATCCTCGATTGCTGTGTATGCACAAATACCCGACACGAAGCCTAATTTTTCGCAAACTTAACTGAATTACATTTGTATTACATTTGCTGGTTTTCCATTTCCAATTCAGTTTATCAAATCAATTTTTTTTTCCAGAAACAAATAATGGGATGTACCAGTTGCCTTGAGCAAACTATCATATCCCTAGTTGAAGCCTGTGATGAGTGAGTGAGTAAGTGTGTGTGTGTGTGTGTGTGTGTGTGTGTGATAGCATATACACTGTAGCTTCACATAATTTTTGACAGGACTTTAGACCATGCAATGAAATGACACAAGCATGTTCTACATTCACCTTTATAAAGAGGCACAAATCTTTATTTTCCTGCATAAACAGATTGCAGGGTTGTTATTCTTGTACAGGGTTGCCTGTAACATACACACATATCTGACGTCAAGAAATCGGCAATTTCATCTCCAAATTTACACAGTACTCGTACAATGTAGAAAGTGAGAACAGAATGGCCCATGCAACCTTGTTTTCTTTGTTGCACACTTCCTAAGTGTGCCAGCATATAGTAAAAAAACAATTACAGTGTACAGTATCATGGCAGGCTGACGTGTGTCCCAGCGGAATAAATAGTGAGCACACATATGTGTAGATACAGATTGTCTCAGTCAGTTAAAGGGACATTCCAGACAATTTTCATAATTTCACATCACGTAGTACATAAATCGACAACTCCATACATAGATTTGTGGAATTTATTGTGGTTCTTGAGCAGAGAAACAATAGTTTGAAAAACCTTAAACAAATTACACTGCACAAGGATGATGACATAGGAGGTTCACATATTTCAGAAATGTAGCAGTGTCATTCCATTACAATACCGCTTGCTTGCGAGTTCACCTGTGGATAATCTATGCATGCCTTCTTCTTTTGTTCTGCTTCCTTGTGCCCCAACTTATGCATTCTTATGGTGACTCTGCCATGTCATCATCCTTATTCATTGCAATTTGTTATAAATTTTGAAAATATCCTTATTCTTCATCCCAATTATCACAAATTCTGAAACTCTGTCCTCAGTATGACTAATTATAGAGTTGTTCAAATGTAAAAATCTGAAAATCATCCGGAGGTCTCCTTTAAGAAACAGTTATGTCAGATGGGGGCATCAACACTGGAGCATTTGAAATTAATCCCAAAATTCTCCCAACTTTTTCATCAGAACAGGTTACACATCTCTGCAAAGTACCTGTAACAACAAATGTCCCAACATAATTGTTGGTTGTCAGTACACTACAGTGCATCTGTACTGTCCATGGCCATGTCAAGACGAGTACAATGAAAACCAAGATTGTCTCGCATTCAATACTACAAGTTACCCCTACTTGTTCACAAAATACAATGAACGGGCAAATACATGTGGTTTGGTGCCGTATTCTACGAGGCCCGAGGCCAAACAGAATATGGTATCAGATTAAATTCCCGTATTTCACGAGAACAAGTACGAGTTAAATAACCATTTTATCTTCATTGTGTAGATCTAATTCTAGATCAATTCTGCAGTTTAATTGGTAAACTTTCATATTTCAGAAACTTTGGTCTACTCACTTCTTGTGTTTTCTTGTCTTTGATAACTGCTGCAGTGCTGCAAGCTGGTAGTGTATTTAAATATCTCAAGTGTGTGCAGCCATAACGCACACAAATATCAACAGCAATGCAAAACATGAAAAACAATATACAGGGCACGGAACTCTAGTCACAAAATATGGGAAATATTCAGTGGATGATTGACCAATGAGATTACAGATTTCATGATCACAAAATTATAAAGCATTTTACCACACAAAAGATCTTCAAACAAAGTTATTCATCTCTTTTTATAGCCACAAGAGGGAGCCGATATCCCCATATTTTAAACCAAATGCCATGTTTGATGGAAATTGTGGGGGTTTATTTCCCCAATTGCTAATTTTGCGGAAAGAAAAGTGGAAATTCAAAAATTGTGCTATGACTTGTCATCATTTTTGGTTGCACAATATCCAAATATTGTATAGGCAAAATTCAAGACTAAATAACTGAGTGTAAGTTTTCATTTACTGGTACTAAAAACGGGTGAGAAAGTATGTACTATATGTGACACATATTTTTGGTAAGTGTAAAATGAATCCATGAGTTGTTGAATTTGAAACTGAGAACCACAATTTGGGAATGAGAAATGATCCAAGTATTTTCTCTTTTCCCGAGAAAAGTTAATGATTTCCCACTGCTGAGCCAATGGTGCATTTCTGTAGCAGGAGGCAATATCTTTTGGGAGTTGTAAATTATCTCAGTTTCAAGACAAAATGTTTCCAGGATACCTTGCAAAAAAGACTGAAAAACCTCTCATTTGACTCGACACAACTGCCTAACCTCCATTGACGATGTCAAGAAAACTTAAATGTACAATTCTACAAGAGTTCCAATAAATATGGCAAAAATAAAATATTACCAGTAATGATACAGTCTATCTTATTACGCGATATTGTATACAGACAAATTCTATACACGAGCTGTTTGAGGTTATTTTTTTTTTTCCATCTTATAAAAAATATAAAATGTAAATATAACATTAACTCTGGGAGGCTTGCCCTAGCTGCATTACACAGAAATTGACAAGGATATGTGTATGATGGGAATGGTTCCATAGCAGAACTCTATCAAAGCCTTATGCATACTCGGAATTTTCAGCCTACACACCTGTAACACACACGTAAAACAGTAACTTTCAATAATGGAATATACTAGAGCTATCCCCCCTTCCCCTCCCCTTGATTCTGACATGGAACTGAACTGAGAAATGTCACAGGTATATTCTCAAATAGAAGTGGTACAAAGAGTTTCTTACTGGTATCAAATGCAAACTGAGGTACACATCTCATATCTGCAGTACAAAGGTCACAAGAACTTCAGAATGATACATGTATTTCTACAAACGTGGTCCAAGATCTAGGCACAATCCCAGTCAGGCATGAAGTTTGAGAAATCAATTTGCAATTGAGTTTAGAAACAAAAAGTGATTAATGTGACCACTGCAAGTCTTTGACATAAATGAGATAGTGTTCAGAAATAGCTTCCTTCATAAAAACAGATGCAGATTTCTTAAATACACAAAACACACATGTACCTATTTTGTAAATCATGGATGGTCATAATATGGAATGAAAATTACCCTGAAATATAAATAACAAGTGATGAAATTTATATACAAGAGGAAGAATGGTATAACCAAGGCAACCCAGCCTGGTAGGTAGAAAAAAAAAAGAATATATAAATGAAATATCTGGGAATGTTGAGCGTATTTTTTAAAAAGATCTCATGTCATTTACATCAGCATATTACTTTAATATTTGTGCACTTACAAAGACATAGCCGTTAAATCTTCCCATCTTTAATACCACCATATCACAAAATAGACGATAACAGAAAGTCCCTATACCCTTTAATAAAAAAAAAATAAAAAAAATGAACATTGTATTCACAAACCAGGAGGGCAGCAAGGTGGTCATTAAAGAAATAATGCCTCTGGTATCACTTCGTGGTGGAGGCATAAAAAAATGGTATAGCAATAAAGAAATACAAAAAGACATAACAAATTAAATTTGATTTTTGCAACTTTCACTGTAGGTTCAGATATACTTGCTTTATAATCTCAAATGCTTTTTTTTTTTCTTCCTAGGGTTTCTAATGTACATATTCATCTTTGATTTCATACTCTGAATGATTGCAACCTGTAGCCATGACAGTGGCAGTGCAGCATACCAATATGATCGAGGAGATGTGACAGCTCAGTGGATTAGACCAAGGACTATCAATCACAAGGTCCCTGGTTCAAGTCCCCTGGCTGCAGCGATTGTGCCCTCCCTTTGGAGAAGACCTCAAAGCCATTGGTACCATGGTTGCCTGCTTATGAGCATTCAGCTCTTTCTTAAAAGTCACACATAACGTAATACATTTGTATCCCTTTTTAATATCAAATGAAGGTAGCACACTTGGACCAAATATTTACAGCTTGCAGCTCAAGAATGTTTCTCTTTTTGTGTTCACTGTCTATGCCGTTAATTCACGCGGATGTATTTTCTTGAATTTTGCGAGTCACGTGCTATTCACGAATTTACCGACTCGCAAAATTATTAACTCTGATATTGAATGAGATGTTCACCTGTACAAGTCTCTCTTCATTACTGTACTCAATGATAGCGAACTTAACCACTAGCGAATAAATAGAGAAGTTTTGATTTGTGAAAAATTAGACTCGCTAAATATATGGCATATACAGTAGTTAATTTTCCCTCACGACACCATACTATTTACTCCTATATGACGGGACATAGGATACTACAGAGCTGATAGGAAAGCGAGCTGGTTCATTCAGTTTGGTGTCTGCACCACTATCAAGAAGTCCAAGGTTTGGAAGTCCAGTGAGACTAATTTGTCGCCATGTTTTATTGTCATAGTACTGCTTCATCTCCTCATGTGGAGCAGGCTCAGAAATCTGCCCTCCAAGGGGACATAAACAGAGGTAAAGTGCGGGAGCAAGATTTGATACTTTACTTCTCTGGGCAAACAGCCCGGTGTGCAATCCAATGAATTGGTCCACCCCACAGCACACACTCTAGAAAATGGGCCACAGGAATGACGCGGACCCCCGGAAGGCTTGCCCTTTGGAGACTAACATGGGTATTAAAGAAAACTGATATCAACTGCAAGTACACTGTCCTGTGTGGAAGAGTTCACTGTCTTCCTCCAGCTTATTCTTTGAATTGCTGTTTATTCATATCATTTTTTTTTCTCTCTTTCTGCGGGTAACCTTCTGCTGTATCTTCTCTCGTAATGATGAAATCAAATCATGGAATGTTTGAAAATGAAAGTTACAAAATCATGAAGAGATACATATTCAAATAAGTTGGTTTCAAATGCAAAGCTGCACACAAACAAGAAATCACCTTCCACTGTCAATGACTTGACTGTGAGGATTGAATCTATATGCTTTGCTTTATACAAAAATTATACAAATATGAACATATATATCATCCTCAAATTAGAAACAGCTTCAGTAATAAACTCTGGGAAAACCCTATGACTATACTAAACTTGTGTGATAAATATCAACTACAAAATATGATACAGATTAAAATGAGGCAAATATAAGATGTCTGTTAATCCTTGTCACACACTGGTGAGTAAAAAGCGCTACATTGTATACCTCTACCCCTAGTAGTAGATTTTTTTTCTTTGTATTTTTTTTTTTTTTTTTTGAGGCAATTACTAGGCAACATAGGTAGTAATATGTCTATTTCCCTGGCATAATCTTGGCTTGTTTCTGACAGTGTACTGCTAATCACCCCACAGTGCCTACTAGAATGAAAAGGGGAAAAAAAAAATCACTACCTACTTTAATATGCCGAATCGGGATAAACTCATTTGGTGATGTATAGACCTCCATTTGAGTTGGAAATCTGCCTACTGCATGTGGCAGAAAAAAAAAATGTGAAAAACACCTGACTGCAAAATAGCAAGCACTTGTAAATTAATAGTAAAAATGGCTTTCATGCTGTGAGTAGAAATAAACAGTGCAAACACCATTATCACATATTCATGATAACCTAATGAATACTTCAAGAAGACATATATTTTGGTTTATGCATACGTATGTATAAATAACTAGAACATACAAGTGTATACACTTGAGTTTGTATCTTCATATAACGCATTAGTTTAATACAAAAACAAAGACGAAAAGGTATGGTGTGCCCCTCGAGAAACAAATTCAGCTTTTAAAGATATACAGGCTGTTAAAAATTGTTGCATTGTTGCCATATCTTCACTTCAGCGGTGTCCTCACTTCAGACTCTATTCAAACAGTGATCAGATATACTCATAAATATAATCATCTGGATCAAATATTTAGAATGGATTGCCATCTATGCCCTATGCTCCAGAATCTTTCCTTCGCATGTCTTTTATTCCCTGATTGATCTTTTAATGTTTGAAAGGATGGGGTAAATTTGTGAACGAAACATATCAAATCTGACGTATATATACACCTGCATGGAAGATGGGGAATAAAGAAGAATTCAAGAAGGGGGGGGGGGGAGAATCATTCAACTTGATAAAATCAGTGAAGCTACAAAGAATCATGAAAATGATCGGGTATATATCTTCATACATACTCCCCTTGTACTGCTTAATGAAATTGTATCACCACCAATGATGATTATATTTTGCCATCTAAATCTTTAAAAAAACAAAACAAAAAAACAAACCAGAGGCTAACTCTGTACTGGACTTTGTTGTATTAAAGTGTATATCCCAACAATGATCTCACAGTACAAATGACAGGTACTACTTTTTGAGATAATCTGAAGGAACTGCCCAATGATTGAGATAAGTGTTTCCTAACGTAGTGGTGTCTTGCCTTATTACCAACAATACCTCATTATGAATGGGCATAAATTGTATTATTGTTTTTATGTCCCTTAATTAGTCAGGGTACCAGACATAATGTACATGTAATATAATTTTTATTCAATTGTAGACACTGTCAGAGAGTTTGCATTGTATATGACAGGGTTTAACGATTTATTGTGGCAACATATTATCATTCCCATCCCCAACATTTCTTTGGCTTTCTGCTCAAACAAACCAGTTGTGTTTGCCTAAAAATATCTTGGACACTTGACCGTATCTCAACTGCAAATCGATTTCTAAAAATTATGTTTTCATAATTTGCAACTTTTCTATCAAAATGCTTCTGCGTTACAGTGACATTCAATTGAGAGGGACAATTGATTGTATACAATCAGGAATTTCACCATCACCGCTAAGACTATTCACAATAAATGAAAGCATGAAATCCTCTCTGTATGATGCATGAAGGAATGTATGAATTGTACATCATATCATGTCTACAGGTGCATTTATCACTAACTTCTGGCACAGAATTAAGGTTACCAAACAACTTTCAGGGAGTTTTGGGAAGTTGATAAATGCAAAGTTGTTTTTATTTTTATTATGGGGTCAGAAAAAACACTTTTGACACACCGAAAATACAGTGTGATCGCAAACGCATTTGAGCCAGAAATGCGTTTCAGTAGAATTGATTGCGTTTCAGTAGAGTTTATAAAAAGTAAATTGTTTTGAAACGTGTTTTTAGCCTGGACCTGCTTACGCCAACCACTGCTAACTACACATTTCTGTTCCTCGAGTCAAACTGTGCAATGGAGCCGCACAATGACAAGGCTTCCAAATCGACTCACAACAGAGTTGATAAACCCAACAATTTGAGAAATGCTATCTGAAAGGTGTTTGCCAACACGTTTTGATAGTGGCGCATTTCAAACGTGGGAAAGATGATAAACACAGCGTGAGTCTGCTCACATGTCATCATACTGATGTTGGGGGTGGATGGGGGGGGGGGGGGGTGGTGGTTGGAAGAAGTTGTGGCAGGGAGCCACTTCATTTTAAGAAGTACTTCAAGTTTTCCCTCCGAGACTGAGGGAAACATTCTCACACATTTGGCACTTCTGTGAATTCTGAATGAGAATCAAGACTACAAATTGAGTTAAAGCATACAAGAATTGGTCAACTGACCACAGTACATTTTGATGATTGAAGTAAGAAAAATACAGTTCAGGTATGATGGGAAATCTTCAAAGATATTTTAAGAGTGTCTTGACAAGGACAAAGACAAAGAGTCACATGTTAATGATTTTCTAACATACCTTAATTTTTAATGAATTTGCTCTACAATATATCAATTTTAATCATAATTTCTCTGAAAGAAAGGGTGCATTAACTGTACATGAAAATGATCAATATACAGGGTGAATTCATTCTTACAATATATTACAAATTTCTGGTTATATCTTAATCTAAATATACATATAAACTTTCCATAGTGATTGTAGAATATATATGTATAAAAAGCTTTTACTTGTTTGTTACCAACATACATTACAACACATATTACAACATTTCTTGTTTACTAACTGCTAATACTCAAAGGGTGTCGAGACTTTGAGCTGTGTTCACATCGTTGGATCCATCTGACCATCGGCAAATCCTCCAAACAACACAAGATACATACAGTTCAAACTAGGTCAAAATATAATGCGTATTTATAACAATATAATGCACGTTATGTCAGTCAGTCTGATACATCGTCGTATCTACTCCATCCTGGTACGCGGCATGATTCCCGTAACTCTGCATCCACACTTTCGTGCTCGTGCCACCAGTTTCCCCGCTCACATGGAAAGTCAAAAGATGGAAAACTGAAGGTCGTCACGTGTTCTACAGAACACAGCAAGCACAAAGAGAAATGTGATGCCTCTGTGTGCTGGTTAGACAGTCATGTCTGAGAATGTCCAGAAGGCAGCGACACTCTTAACAAAGACTTGATTTCGGTCCTTGAGATGATTTCTGCATCGTCTGCCTGGCAAGAATCTCTTCTTGTCAGAACTGCGAGTGTTGTGCAGAAAAATAAAAAGATAGAAAAAAAAACACCAACCCTCTCCAAAACTTGAGATGATTTCCTTGCTTTTCATAGGAAAAGACGGCCCTTCCATTTTTCTCCACCTCTCTGACCTCATTTCTTCTTCTTGGGCGAGTCTGTTCTCGTCATATCTGGCCTCAGCTCTCTGTATTGCTTCTGCAGATTGTGATAGAAAATAAAGATTTGAAAGGGGTAAAAACAGACTTAGTTGGTATAGAGCTAATGAAATATTGACATGTTTGTTTCATTTTGTGTGTGTGTTTTTTTTTCATCTTATGAGTACAAAATTGTGTCTGACTCTCTATTGCTATTGGGACTCTGAGCAAGAAAATTAAAAACCAAATTTCAGCAAACCAACAAATCATGAGGTGGAAACATATTAGTATTGTCTGTAATACTGGGTTTATCAGTTATTCTTCTTGCAGAGTCTTAGCTGAATAAATCAAAGATGAAGAATTTGATTAAAAAACAAACAAACAAACAAACAAAGATCCACTGACCAGTTGAGTGTCGGATGGTATCCTGGATAAGAAATCTAGAAGTTCGTTGTTGGGAATGGCATGAGGCTTTCTGATCTTCTTGGTGAACTTATTGATGCCTGCAGAACGGGGGGGGGGGGGGGGGGGGGGGGGGGGGGGGGGGGGGGGGGGGGATGCATGAAACAAGGAAAAAAGTCATGGCACACCTGAACAGAATTCATACTTTCCATACTGGTAATGGTCTCATTTGAAGAGACTTGTATGCCAACTCAACATGGCCACAGTGAGATGCAATTTACATTATGATGGGGAGAACTGTTTCAATAAGACTTTCTCAAGAAAAGTATTATTATGCCCAAATGAGGTTTCTCAACATATGGAGGTTATGGCATACAAAGTAATATGATGTATATCAGATAGGAAAGAATACTGAAAACGCTGAGATTTTTGCAGTACATTAATTTTTGCATATTTTACACTACTTTTGGCTGGCGTGAGTTCTAGAACCTGTGAAAATATCTTCGAAATATTCTCTGCATATTTGTGCATGGCCAGTACCAGGTAATTGTAGTTTCTGTGCAGACCATACATTTGAATGGTTTGGGCAGCACGACTTTTCTGTGAATGGATGAAAACATACGAGTATAAAGGAACTGTACAGCATACATTTAAGAACCTGCAAATATCTTTTTGAACCACACAGCATGAAAATATCGATGTTCACAGATTTCTGAAAAGGTCGATCCAAGGCCAAAATGAGGTATCTTAAAGAGGAGATGAGTATCTAATACAGGTTTAAAACCATGTCGAAAATGAAACGAAGAAGATGTCTACTGAAACAGAATAGGGAGCTTTAGATTTTGACGCGCGGACGTTTGAGACGAGTGCCCTGGACGTTCTCCTCTCCCCTGCGTCGTGTTGAAAAACAGCTTTAGATTACACTGGGACGCAACGTATAAAAAAATAAAATCACACCCCCATATGATCAGTGCATGAAGTAGTTCTCTACATTGCAAACTGTGCGGACGTAAAAATAGCCCAGTACGCGTAATGAAAAACTCAGTCGACGCAAGCTAAAAATAGATCGACTTGACGCGCGCTTCTGCGCACGCTCAGGGCATGTTTTTTTTTCCTTTGAACGTCTTCGCGTCTAAAATCTAAAGCTCCCTATCATAACATTCTGAGAAGACTTTAACCAAATGACAAGACATTATATCTCATAGGTGTTACGTGCACTGAGAAGGAATGAGGGACATGTATTTCAATAAAAAGAGTTAACCCCATGCCAACATGAGGCACCCAAAAGGGAAATGAGGTATATTTGAGGCATATTGAAAAGACTTACCCCAAGCCAAGATGAGGTACCTCAACGGAATGAAGTACAGGATAATGGTGGCTACAATCAAGACTATGATTGCCAGGAAAGACAGCCATGGTACTGTGAAGTTGAATGTGCTGAGTAGGAGAGACAACGAGGAGGAGAATCAAGAGTGTGTACACATTCCTGGTACTATACAATATACACTATACATATAGAGTTGTACATAAAATATTCAAGTGAAAAAAAGATGAAGCAAAGTTTTCTCTGTCGCTTTACATTACCATTTCGAATCTGGTATCATCTTTCAGCTAAATGACCTTGTTTTGCAGTACTCTTGGTTTGCTTGCATATGCCTTAAAGGCACATAGACCCGGTGGTTTAGTCGAATGCGTACGCGGGGGGCGCAAGGCGCAAGTTTCCTACAAAGACCTATGCTATCGACTCCTCTTTAGCGCTTACGCTTTGACTCATTTCCATGAGTCCTAAGAAGTCCGATCTACTCGAGTCAGTGGTCCAATCACAGTTCAGCTCATGATTTGGCTGATAATGACAGCTTTAGCAAACTTCTCCTGTGACGTCATACTAAGAAGCACGCACCCTAGCATCACTACAGACTGCATGATGCGCAGAGAAGACAACAAAGGCAACGTTACCTAGTAACACCTACGCGCTTTACTCTTGATGACAGCTTAACTTCAGCAATCTTCGTATCAATGCTAACAGTGATCGGCACTATCATCCAACAGCGCCCCCGCAACTACTGGGTCTACGCACCTTTAATCTGGCACAGTAATACAGTGTCCACATAACACTCATTACATGAGCTGCATCATTGCTTCAGTCATTTCTCTAAGTTGTCTACATTTGAAAACCTGACTCCTATGAGAAAACGTAAATTTAAATCGTACAGGCAAACAGTGAGACCATTCGGTACTTGCCAAAACAACCTTGCAAGGTGCAGTTAGAGGAAAGAGAGCAAGAGGAAGACCTAAGAAGAGATGGGAAGACAACATACGAGACTGGACAGGCCTAAGATTGAGAGAGGCACTAAGGAAGGCAGAGGAGAGGAAGGAATGGAGGAAACTGGCTGCAAAGTCTTCTGTAATGGTGCCACAACGGTCTTCTTAACTATGAAATACATGTATGTATTAACTCTTTATGTGCCACGTTTCCACGTCCGACTCAGTCGACGGCATGCCAACTTCGCATATTCCGCTCAAACGCACAAACCCGCCCAAACCCATCGATAAATCGCCAAATGCCACAGTACAATAAAAGCGTTTCAAGCGATTCCATTCCTTTCGGCTATAGCTTGTATTTTATGTGGTGAATGACTGACACGCAGTGTTTCATACTGGATTTGCGTGCAAATTCTAAGTTTCTATCACTGCTTTGTGAGCAGAAGTCATTCATTTACAGTAATGTGTCTACGGGGCATTTGAAAGAAAAGCGATTATAGATTTGTCATAGAATTTACATCAATGCAAAGCTTGGCATTTTCTCCACAACTCTGCTAGCTTCGTCTACAATTTAACAGAAATTTATGAATGTTATATTGATTTGAAAAACAGATTGTCTTCTCAACATATGACTACGTGGGGGGGGGGGAGGGGGGGAGGGGGGGGGAGGGGGGGGGAGGGGGGGGAGGGGGTTCCACCATGGCACATAAAGAGTTAAAGATACTAGATACTCTCTGATACCATGGCCGGGGCCACAGGTGATCAAGAGGGGGAAGAGGGTTTCACGAAATGTCTCACTTTTTGATTCTCTCTCCCAGACAGGCCACTTGGTCCAAGGTATTCTGGATGGTCTGACAGACTCGTTCAATGGCCTGGAGCTTCTCCTTGAAACTCTTCTTGCTCTCCTGGGATTTAAAAGGAAAAAAAAAGAGAAGAAAGAAAACCCGCATCAACTTTTGAACCACTCCATTACAAAATATTCATTGCTCGATTTTGACACTGAAAAAAAGTAAATCGTAAGATGCTGATGCACAAACTCACAGACATGGATATCATGTCTTCAGAGACTCCAACCCCAAGCACCTTCTGATCTGGAGATTTTCCCGCCCAAACCCCTAGCAAACAGGAGACTCCAAGTTGATGTGTGCGAAGTTCCTAGGATTCTAGATGTTCTCTGGTGCTATCTAAGGCTTATTTTTTCAACATACGATAGAAATAAGTAAGAAATCCTTTCCACCGGGAGACACAGAGCCAGGGCGGGAGAAATCAATTCTCAAACGGGAGAGCGGGAGATTGTGCAAAAATGGGCTTTCGGCGGGAGATCTCCCGTCGAAAACGGGAGAGTTGGAGTCTCTGTGTCTTATGAAGTGTCAAAACGTTCATGCTACTTCATGCTACATCATTTTGTGGGTATATTCGTATATTCAAATATACAATCTTTAAAAGACAACTTCCATTCTGTTGTTGCTTTATCAAATCAGTATTGACCCCACCAGTGTTGACTTTTGGTCTACATGAATTCAGGTCTCATCATGTGATTTCTTATTTTGCTTTGCATTTTCATTGTTTGCTTGTTGATTTTTTTTTTTCAATTTTTTTTTTTGTAGTCCTCTACCTTCCTTCATGAGGACTAAACTCCCAGTCAAAGTTGCAAGGGAAGCAAACAGAAAATATTGCATGTTTGAAGTGTCCAATGGTAATCCTCCTCTTCTGAATTTCCACATTTATTATTTTTTTCAATTAATTGTGATGAAATGCAGTGAGTGCTGGCAAAGTAGAGGTCATCGTTATGCACTAAAGACGGCGGACGTAATGGACTGGAGCTGCATTTAATAGCTGTAGCTCGGCATTTACCTCACGGTCTACTGGAATTGGTAAATCGTGTACAAAATCTACGGAAATTTTACTGTGTGGTGGGGAACAGGTACAAGAAACAAAGAGCTCATTTCAAATTGCCTTTCTAGCTATCGCTGTAAGGATAGTCCCAATGAAGGAAGAAAAAAAAAATTTACAACCGATTGCAACACAAAATAATCAACTGTCATAAGTCTTTGGTAACTTTGTACATTGTACATATGCACTGAGGATTACTGTATGTGAGAGGCAGAGAAAAAAAAAAATAACCTGAAGTTGAATTGTAAATGATCAGTAAATATGACATCATTTGCAGCATTCACCACAAAATTTGGATTAGTCATACTAATTATCTGTCCTTCAACATGTCTTCACGTCTTTCACACTTTTGAAATGACATCACATCATTGTAAGGGAGGATTATCTATTGAAATAAGTTACACAACACATTCCAATGGAAATATGATATACTATCTGGAATTATATGAAATTATACGATATCATCTCCAATGTCGCAACCATGCATTCACACATCAATCAAAATTTCAGTACAAGAAAGTATTTGTTAAAGTAGCACTGCAGTAGAGTTTCAAAGGAAAAGGGATAGAAATGATTATACGAAATATCTAAACTAATTGACTACACTGATCTATGATATACTATTGTTTCTACAAGCTACTCAGCATGATTCTACTCAAAGTTGACATGTGTAGAGGAGCAAAGTTTGACAACTAAAGTTGTTTATATCATATCAAGAACCACTGAAGAAGACAATATATATATATATATTTCATTTTTTTTTTTTGGGGGGGGGGTGGTCAAAACAAGTACATTGTATCATCAACATTACAGCAAGTACCAAATGGAAATGTTTCACTGCAATAATCAAGGTAAACTACTTTTTGCATACTCACGCTTGATTTTCTGTTATGTTTTTGTTTTTTGTTTTGCCAGTTTTTGATTAACCCGTTGAGGACGGTTTGATTTTGCTACAACATGCATTTCCCATAGGCGCTTGCCCAAGTATACTCGGGACTCGTCCTCAACAGGTTAAGGTGTACTATCGTTCAATTAAAGGAAAGAAACTCAGATACAGTCTTCACTATTCAGAACTGAACTGCCTTCACTATCTTCTGCTGTGCTGGCTTTAATAAACTACATCAGTATACAGCTAATTCTAGTACATGATGCCATGGTTGGGGGAAATGCCAGAAAAGAAATCTAAGCAAAGACAGAACAGGAAAGGTAGCTATTAAAAGGCTGTATCATAATATTGACAGGAAACATACTACTTTCATGGAAACACAGTATCCATTTCAACAGATGATGGAAAGAGAAGGCATGTCACATTTGATTTCATTTTTCAGGAATCAGCAGCAATTGCAAACATACATAAGATAGTCAACATTGAATACAGCTAAAAAAAAAGAATCTACTATGAATCAACTTCCAATTTTTGGTTTATTTCCTCAGCCATTTCTAACAAGGTTTTCTCACCCCAACAGACATTGTGCAGTGCCATGATCCATATGCATGGTTTCTGTCTTAAATGGCCTCACTTTGCCTCACTTTGTCACATTGCCAGAGAAACAATTTTCAATAATATCAAAATCTTTGACAAATGTAATTACAAATCATGCAATTGCTATTTTTTTTTTCAATTTAATTCTACACCCTAAATGACCAGTTCCCTCTTAAACAATAAGCTAATACAACATTACCTGCTAGTTGCTATATTTCAAGTCATTTGGTTTTAAGTCATCTATCACAACATCTTTCGCTGATTTTGTCAGTTGATGGAAATCATGAAAGAAATTTGAATCAATATCAGCAAGTCCTGCATTGAATATTTTTCTTTGATAACTGACATTTGGAACAAAGAAATTTGCATATCTTGGATATCTTTCTTATATAAAGGTATTAGTTCAAATTCTACAGTCATTTCATTATCATTTGTGTGTGTGTGTGTGTGTGTGTGTGTGTGAATAGGTGATTACACAGCAATATATTCACTGCAACACTCTCAAAAGATGAACTTGAATTCAGACACTCTTAGTTTTTCTGAGAGTCTAGCACTGTATATTTATTTTTCAAATTCCAGTGACGTTGTATAAAAGTTCTGAAAATATCATGTTTTGCACATTGGCAACAGAATCTTGTCATGAATTCTCTCTTAACCTGCTTATGATTAAAAACACAATTTGATACAAACACAATGAAGCTTTGAGGGATAGATGGCTGAGGAAATAGACCACTCCTCTTGAACAGCACACTTGGGAAAGGCAGGGACAGGTGTATGCAATAAAGGGTGTATGAAGAAGACAATTATCTCTCACGTCACAAATGGGACCACTCTTTACTTACCGTCTTTTTTTCCTTTTTCTACGGAGCAACAATGGCAGTAAACAGTGGGGATCAAACAATCAGAAGCGTGTTACGGGGGCAACAAAAAGGGGGGTGAGGAAATTTGTGGATTGGGAGCATAAAAACGATGAACAAAATTAATTTCAGGTGCAAGGTAGGGGGGGGGGGGCAAAATCAAACTCCATTAATTCTTACTCAGGTGTAGAAAACAAAAACAAAGCAAACACAGCCCATAACAAGCATTGTCAAACTGTAACAATATGCTATCTCAACTACTGTATACACTTAGTCTGAACAAAACACAACAACCACTCTATGGTTTGACTGTAAAGGTAAATGAAAGGTTTTCAAACTTCTTTTTTTCGGAGAAAACCTTAGAATCACAGGTAAAACTGATACAAACACGACAAGAGTTTCCTAATATATGTAGATTCATTTTTTTTTTCTGCTGATTCTTTGTTTTGTTTGTACACATTTTAAAATTATTTGTCTTATCTCCTTCTTATCTGGTTTATATGATCACACGGCATGCAGAAAAAAATAATAAATCACTTATCACTGCCAATTCTACACAGCAAAGTCACTGTGAAGGTGCAAGTCCTGGTTGACATGTCTTCAAAAGAAACTTCAGCTTTAAAGTGTTCCATCAAACGAACAAAACCAAACACGAGCAAAAAAACAAAAACTGTGAGTCAATCATGCAAACTAGTCCCAGACACTATCGAACCATAACAGCATCACAAAATAATGGGGAATAAAGTATTTTCCCCTTCTTTCTCTCTCTTTTCTTCCTAGCATGCAGATATTTATTTACCTTGTCTTTATCTTCAGCTTCGTCTTCATCTTCTTCACTGTCATCATAGTCCTGGGGGTAGAGAAACACATCAACCACAAAATGTACACATTCATTAATTGGAAGACATTTTGAGTTTTGTGTAAGCTCTCATGATGATGTTCTGCATGTAATTTCAAACATTTTTATCCCCTTTGTGTTTGCATTCAAAAATCAAAATAGTACAAACTAATAAACAAAAAAAGCAGACTTCAAAACTATCAACAAAAGAGTGATATTTCACTAATAAAACACGGCAATGTGATATGATACACTGCCATAAAGAAAACATGTCCTGAAACTTCATCCCGTAATGGCATCACTACCAGCATTGAAGCGTAACATTAGACGCATCTTCCTCTTCTTCTTGAAACACTGACATATGGAATCCAGTATCACATGACCGAAAGTAAAAATACTCGTTTGGTCGATAACATGGACAAATGTTTGTTTCATTTAATAGATCGGTTTGAAATCGTACCCCGGATTCTTGATGGCAGTTTGCTTAAGGATCTATGATGAAAAGCTTGGCCATTATTTCTTGTCAAATATATAAGTCCACTGATGCATGGAATTGTGTTATGGCTCCAGTGATCCTTACACCAACAACCAGCAACTGCTACACCAAAGTTTAAAGGGAACAACCAAGCTGAGTTTTCAGGTACATCCTGCTCAGATGATAATGCAAATTTATGTACTTTTTTTTAAACTTTAATGCTAGCTAGTAAAATTAAACAAAAAGAAAATTGCCAAAGACTCTAAAAATTGTTACCCACATAATCAAATATAACCATGTGCAAGTTTGATACAAAAATAATATCATCAAATTAAATAATACCATCTAACATTTGTTATATTTTTTGATGATTCAACAACAGCATTTTCCAAATACGGCTGACAAGATTTTTGTTTTTGTTTTTATTTTTTGCTCTTTGGATGACTACCCTTTGGAAGAAGGATGTACTAGAATTTACATTCTATTTGTGTTGTTGCCACTTGGGGAGAGGGTTGAGGGAAACCACATACCCCCAGTCTCTCTTGAGGAAGGGGTTGAGGTCAGGACAGTGACTTACATCTTCATCTGGTGGTCTGGAGTAGGAGCTGAGGATCCACTGCTCGACGTACTTCCAGGCAAAGAGCATCAGGATGGACAGAGGCGCCATGTAAAGCTGGAAGTTCCACACGATGATCAGGAAGGCCTGGTGTTGAGGTCGGAGACGGGCAGAAGCAAAGACGGAGACAGAGACAGAGAGATAGAGAGAAGGGGGGGCAAATACAGAGAGGGGGAGAAAAAGAGAAAGCAAAGAACACGCTGGAAAGTGATTAACATCGAAGACACAAAGTATCAGAGGTAAGAGGCACATTCATCCATAAGAGGTAACACCGTACCCACCTTCCTCCTCCTCCTCCTCCTCCTCCTCCTCCTCCTAGTCCTACCCCTTCAAATTATGTGTAACAGCTATTACCAAACTTGATATAGATGTATCAAGTAACTATGACTCTATATCATGTGTACAAAAGTGAAACTTTCTCCACAAAACCAAAAGGAGCAAAACTCAAAGATGCTGCAGGTCTTACAACTTTGATGAAGATGAATCCCACGGAAAGAGACATTATATTATTCTACTATAAAGGATGTGGATGGCATCAACTTTATTATATCTAGTGCTGCAGCAAAAGAAACAGAGAAATCATACTTTTTGTTTTATCTCTGACCCCCAGCAGAAAAGTGATTACAGGACTGCAAATGAAAATTATGAAGGTAAAATGAAATTATGCAGATCAATTCTAAATGATAAAGAACATGAAATACATATTATGATCACGCTCCACTAGGATTGTATTAATGTACAAATGGAAATTTTCTGGAGTGTGCATTTTGTGCAACATGAAACTCGAGTGAAATGAAACATGTGCCCATTTTTTGCTTGTTATATTTTACATCTTTGACTTCAAGGTATGATTGCTATTTGCAAGTTTTCTTCACATTCACTAGCCCTGCAGCATGAGTGAATTGCCTGTCGTAATGCGCACCTGTTACATTTATCGTAATATGTCCAACCAAAGTCCTTAATCACTGTGGCTGCAATGAGCTGCTTGACCAGCCACAAAGTCCATCTTACCAGACTGAGTACGCAAATTACTTGCATGGAAATTTCCGCTTTTATTGTACATTGCAGATTCATAGATTAATATCTAGACATCATCTTGAGGCTGTACTCACAGCGAAGGCGATAATGGTGCGCACTTTACTCTCCCACTGGAAGCAGCTGTTGATGAACCGACCGACATCCACGATAGCCGTTATCATGTTACTCACTCGCGACAGATTGTTCTGTAGTACCTGTGACAAACGCCAATCAAGACCACATACATAAACACATGTGAGTAAATCACAATCTTTCTTGACATGAGGTAGATCTCTTGCTGCAGAAGGAAAAAAAAAGGAGAGAAGAATGAAAAATCAAGAAGCAGAAGATGAAAAAAGAGAAAGAGGGAAAATACACAAGGAAGGAGAAGAAGAACAGGAAGAAGATATATTAAGATGAACAAGATTAAAAAAAAGAAAGAAGAAATTCCAGGATAATGCTCCCACTGAAACCAGCTACATGGACACAAAACTATCCAATTCAATATACCTCAAATTTGACTGCATCCAGCAATACTGTCTGCACAGATTATAAAGGGAAATTTACTTTGTGTACTCTTTCATTTTCTTTTGAATTACCATAACATATGTGAGATCCTTACAAGGAGACATATGTCTCTCTAATCCCATCTGATCAGGCAAGATAAAGTTATTACAAAGTGTATCTGATGGGAATATAACCACTACTTCACAACTGGCTATAAATTTCATTAATACCCAGCAGTTGATGAGGAATGTTACACTATAGGCAAGTTTTTGGAAATGAAAAATTCCTGTAGTACGGGATGCATTTCTTTAAAAACTTAGTATCTTTGGTACTACATAGAAGACTTTCATGACAAATTGACAGGCGGAAGTCACTCATACAGTACATGTACAGTATATCTTTAAATTCTACTTCCATTTTGTTCCTCCCTAAGATAAAATAATGATAATATTCTTACTGCAATCTTAAACCTCTGGTCCTGCTCCATGTATTTGTTTTCCCGTGGGTTGAACGTCCGGACAGCAGCCTTGACCTGAAATGCAAAGAAGCCAGTCACATGACCAATCAGCTGACCTCACATAAAAAAACCCCACAACAACAACAAACAACCCAAACCTGTCACTACATGCAACCACCCGTATAATCTTTCCTGATATGTGGGTACTACTGAATTGTACTGATGCAGAATTTATCATGTTCCACTGGCTTTAGGCTTTGAATATTGGGATAGGCTTTAAATACCGGGATAGGCATTGCCAAACAATAACACAAGATAGTACAAACAGCACATTCAAGAAAACTCCTTATCACCACAAGGGTTACTGCAACTCAACAAAAGTTGGGACCTATGTACCTTCTATTAAGACTTTGTTTTGCTTTGTTTTTGGATAACTACGCCATTTCACAGCTGATTTTCATCACATAAACTTTTAATTTCTCTTAGAATTGTATGCTCTTACAAAAATCATATATAAAGTGGTTTCTACTTTAAATATCTCGCCAAATAAAGTAAAAACCTGAATCCCCATCTCAACCAACACTATACCATCCCTATAAAGCAAAGGATTGGGGTTTGTACTGCATTCTAAATGTACATTTGACTCTCATATAAACCTGGTAGGAGTTACTGCATGACAAGCCATGGTTGTATTAAAAAACTTACATCATTGTAAATGAAGTCCAACTCAAGAAGAATGGTTCCCTTAGCTCTCCTCTTCAGCTTCTTGTCCTTCAGTGTGTACGACCTCCTCTCACTACACCTTGCCTGACATAGACACAAGGGCAGAAAATAACAGTACACTACAGGATAAACCACCACTCAAAAACAAAATGGAAGCTGAAAGAAAATACAAATCACAAGTAAATCTTAAAACCACACAAGAAATCAAAGCAACAAACCAGTGAGACAAAAGAAAAATGGACATTGGTAGACAGTCAGAAAAGAAAATGACTAAATAGAGTTTAAAAGAAAACATTAACAACACATTTTTGAAATCCCTTCTCAAACTGTCACATTTCTGAATTAAAACTTCTACAGAGATATAGTTGATGTCCCAGACTATTTCCCAATTTCTTTTTACTCAGTTGGCTTTTATCCATAACTTGTCATAATGTTGCCCAAAACAGGCACAGGACTTCTACTACTGTAGCATTCAAAGCCCAGGTAAAGTTTTGGCGCTGAAAATCCACTTCAGAAGAAATTGGCTGAATATTTTGTGAAGTGGTCGAGTACACCATCTCTATGTATATATTCGATTTAATAATAGATGTGTGAATTCAAAATAGGTTCTTGGAATTACTCACTACAGGGATTGAGGCATTAAAAGTGCATGAGGAGCCACTGTGGCTCAGTGGATAAAACCACAAACCACTAGGTCACTGGTTCAAATCCCTTGGCTATAGTGGTTGTGCCACAGCTCCTAGGCACTATATCCCCACTCTCTAGTCCTTTAAAGGGGACCTAGAGAACCCAGTCTGTCAGTCAGAAGTTGATAGTTGTTCCTTTTAATAGGGAACCCATAAAACTCATAATTCAATGCAAATCATCACATTTTTATCATGTCAAAGAACTGCTAGGTAGAGGGCATAAGGCTTTTACTGTCATGTTTCTTGTGCAGTGTTTACTCCCATATTCTCATAAGTTGTAGAATTTGTTCTTTATTACAAGTGTGACAGAGAAGCAGAGCTTTGCCTTTGTGTATTTCTGATGGTTTCTAAGACTATGCAATCAAACACCAAGGTCAAATATACGACCACATGTTCCCTCACATTGCATCATGTCGCATGAAAAGTTGCATGTGAAATGCATCACAAATCTGCCAAAGAATTGGACTTTGATCCATCATCATTCCAGCATACACCACTCACACTTCCTCTTCTACGCAGGTGAGTTCAAACATGGCTCTTCATAGGCCAGAAGTAGATTATGCAATTAATCACTTTTTATGGTTCAGGTGAAATTAATTTCTCTGCATAATTACCCTTAGGAGAGGAATGGCGACCTTTCCGAGGAATTCTGGGCTGCCGTGTTTGTCTTCGTCAAAGACCGTCACCTCTAAGACAGAATGAATGTCTTTCACTTGGCTTTAAGACACACAAGACAAAATGTGGATAAAACACGCATGAATTTAGGCCAGGCATTACCAGTATTTTAAGCGTTCTACAAGGCACACATGACATGCCAACAAATATCTTCTAATGAAGCATGTATACATTTTTTTTTCTTCAATCTACCTGGATTATTTTACTTTAATCTGATCTAATCACTCTTATTTTAATGTACACATTTTCTAAAAACAGTTATTTCCTCATAAATCATTCACGATATACCACCCTTCTTACAATGAGTGCATTTAGAAGAGCCACAAACACTCTGACTACTAAATCTTCAGCTTCAATCTTTAACAGATGTAAAAATGCATTTCAGAATATCAATTCACAAGGCAATTCTTTCCAAATACCTCACAATAAATGCACTATTGCCTTGTAAACTGTGAAGACTTTTAAATACCCAATAGATACTAAATGTGTAGACCTAGTTGTAATGGGATATTAAAACAACACATAAAATATATACACTGTAGCCACTCCTTCCTCAAAACTTCTGCATGATGTCACAACTCAATTTTAAGACGATCATGTACATGCACTGTAAAAGTGAAATATTTCGCAGTGCAGAAATTCTCACAATTTCAAGTTCAACTTTCTATTGCAAAAATAACGACATGTGAATGATTTTGGACATACCAACTTTTGTGAAAAACTATTCTTATTTGCAATATTATAAATGAGTATAGTTCTCTACAGCATATGATGTACAGCATTGGGTACATACATTGTATCACTGCAGGATTTAGTCTCTGTTCTAAACTCACAATGTGAACACCTTGCCCCACTCTGGATGTAACGTCTTGTAGACGGTCTGCGTCTGTAGTCTAGCATTGACAAGCTCCAGAACACAGAACGGGTCGCTCTTTCCTGCAGCAAAGACCAGAGAGAAAAAAAAATAGACGATTCCATATCTACCAGATGGGATTAAACCACATCAATCTTGGACTCTGGAGATTCACAGTTCACTATGTCTTAAATTCATCAGAACACTCTGGAAAATATCGAGAGGGAGGGAGATTGACCTTTCTAGAAAGAATTCAGTCGATAATGAACTTTGACTCATCAAAGCCCAATTGTCACATAATCATCAAAACAAGCGAGGACAAAACTTGTTATAAACAAATACAGTTACAGTAATATGTTTTAAAAATTATGAAATACTCACACAAGAAGTAAAAGGGAATAGTTGCAAAACACTATGCTTGATAGGGTGAAGATGTTGTTGTTTTAACTCATTGTTACGATCTTTTTAATTCACTGCCAGTATTTCACAGAATAACAATATCGCTTTGATTGCACACATATTTTGGTTAAATACAATCAAATTGCTTTATCTAAAAGTGATCCTTACATTGGCAACACATCTAAGCAGATGAAAGTTAATATTTGTCTAAAATTGGCACCTTTGTGTAACTTACTCTCTTGATTTTGTACAGATTTAGTGAATCTAACCAATATTGGATAAGCAGTAAAATGAAGCGTTGCCAATTTAATGAGTATACCGTGATCATTTCTGCTGAAGAATTATCCAAGGAGCTAACGGGTTAAACCACTGAGCATAATCCCTCCTTATGCCTGCCTGTATAAGCAGATGTCCCACACTATGCATCACCTCATTGTACAGTTGTACATACAATACTTCACTATTACCAGCAGCTGCAACACATTAATCAGAACAATCCCACTATCCATTCTTGCATTAATAGAATTTTGGCCAAAAACAAAGCCCAGAAGGGGTGCATAGAACATTTATAAAACATGTTACATAGTTCACACATACCTCCAATGTCAGCTGCTTGTAGATTCTGGGCCTTAATGACTATTGGAAATAACAAAAGCAGAACATAGGATAAAAAATGGAACAAACCAGTAAACAATCATTTCACTAAGGCAGAACATTAGAAGTGTCGATCAATAGGTAAAGACAAGGGTTGTGTTGATTCTGTGAAAATGTTCACTTGGGACTACACCATGTGCTAGTTAACTGTGAACATACATGCTTGTAGCACTCCAGTGCAGATGAGTAAACACGAGGCTGGTATACTAAAGGGGAATTTGGAACTAGTCAAAAAATCATCACAAAAAAAAAAGAAAAACAAAAGAGAGAGTAACAATCTATATGTACAACAGTGAAAATTTGATCAAAACCAGATGAAAAATAAGGAACCTATCCTATGAAATATTATGAGGATTTGCTTATTTTCACAAAACAGTTCTTACCCAGTCAATACGAATGTGCAAAAGGTGAGTTAATGACGTCATTGGCCTTGAGGATACAGTGAAACATGCATGAGATCAAAAATTTAAACACACAAGGTCAACTAAAAATGCTATGGTAACATGCTTTGCAAAAGACTGCAAATATCCTAATTCAAAGCATTACATAGGCTGCTGTGATATTTGGATGGGAAGTACAGTGTAGCTGATGTTCCAAGGTTCTCATTTAGGGAACAAATATGAAGCTTCTTTAGTTTTCAGCAACATTACTTGGTATTGCAATTTTCTCATACATAAAGTCAGCAACTTAATCAGGGTTTCCACTGTGATGGGGAACAAATATCACAAACATATAGGGATATATATACAAATATACCTTTAACTTGCAGCCATCCAACATCTTTGATATCCTTCAGTGAATTCAGGAGTCCCTGATAAACAGAAACATCCACAACAAGGTCACTTTTTATTTGCATTATTTCCTTGGCATACAGGGAATAATTTTCCAACTCAAATTTGATTAGCAATTTCAACTGATGAATAATATTTTAAATGGTATTCTGTACACTTCTGTGGAAGAAAACTGCTACACAAAAGTTAGTTTGTGTAGCAGTAGTATAAAAATGCATAGCGAATTGCGATGTGATATCGGGAAAATTATTCCCTGGCATATCAATTTTTATCATCTGCACGTACATGTAAGCATCAGGCAAGATTTATAGCAGCTCTTGGTTTATCATGGTTCCCCGGGGAAAATGATCCAGCACCAGACACTTTTGAAGCAAATATCACCTAGTGTCCGCCTAAATATCATCTCCTTCGCATTTCAAGATACTAAGGAGACTATAATCACCAGCACATCTTACATCTACTCTGTATGCAATGAACCCACATATTCATCCAGGTATTCGTGCTTGGCTGACATGTGTTGTTTAATAATTCTACAAATAGAACCAATTTGATCTAGATACAAGGCAATAAGTTGGTTGTTCTACATATAAATCACCTTACACAAATTCTCAGGAGATTTGACATGACTTGCAAATGGTTGAGTTTACAGACTAAATGCTGCAATATCTGTGTATACCAGTAAATTTGATTAACTATTTGAAGTCAAAACAACTTAACACATAGACATGAAATGTCACTGGTTAAGAAGTAATGAGATTAGGTTAGAAGCTTTTAACAAGCTAATTTCAAAATACATGTAAAATTCATATCAGCAATACAACTGTATATGACCAAAATGGCTTCTTTTCTTCTTCTTCTTTTTTTTTGAAATGCCATGAGGGAGCTATTTCCAACATTACAAAATTTTCAACAGCCTTTTCAATTGACTACCTGGCCATGGTACTGGCTTGTTGAAAATGTGACTAATCTGTCTCCATCCTTTCCATAACTTCTCTAACAATAACTATCATTTATCTAACTTTTTATTGTCATTAGTCTTTTCAAACACATACATCTTCCTCTCATGAGGGAAGACTAGATGCAAATAGCAAAGAAAATGACAAAAAAGTAAGAAAGTCAATTAATCTTGACATACATGAAAGTTTTCCTGTTTGTACAACTGCCTTTGATGAGGAAGAACTAGTTCATACTCATTTCTATATTACGGAGATCTACATTTATATTTCTCCATTTCTTCACTATAGTGCAGGCACCCGTGCTTAACTGAGACATGGCTAAATGAGAACTCCACTTATATGAGGCAATATTACAGCAACATTTCTGAGGCAAATTATTTTTTCTGCTCACACAGCGTGGGACATTGGATCAGACGGGGAATAATTTGTCATACAAAATATCTCTCCCGCTTACTAATCATACAAACTAACATGTGTGATGGAATATTTAATGGAAGCAAGGGGATTTAGTGCCAGACCATGCATTATTCATATTTGTGCCAAATACAGTGAAATGTGTACTCTCACATTTGAAACTTTGCATTGTATGCAAATGGAAGTTTCTGATCCCTTTTAATAAGAGCAGACTCTTCAGGAGATTGTGTAAGTATCACACCCCCATTCCACAGAAATTTTTCTCATCGGTCACTCGTCACAAGCAAAGTTTGTTGCTTCCAGCCACTTACCAAAGTGTATCGGATCACAGTCTGATGAATACGACTCACAGGTCAGTGTCAGACATGTCCACATCAGATAATCTTGGTTTATTCAATAATGCCCGACACATCTAACACTGACCTGGTAGTCAACAAACACAAGTCGGATTTATCAGACTGTAATGTGATGCACTTCGGTAGTTGGCCTGAAGCAAAAAAAAATTCAGTGACCGATGAGAAAAAGAAATCTCTGTGGAACCGGGGCATTACGCCCGAATCAATCTGACCAAGTGGGGGAGACTGAAAAGATCAGCTTTTTTTCAAAATGACTACTACTCAATCACACCGAGATGTAAGGCATCAGATTGAAACATGTTAGGGTCAAACTCACATATTTCAGGTACAGCTCCCTCTTGAGGTTGGGGTCTTGCTTGTAGCTGGCCAGGTCCGACACGTTCTCTGTGCCCACTGTCCCACTGATGGTCAGCAGGATGTCCAGGGTGCCTGCATTGTCCTCCAGCTCTACGGTCAGCTGGTGGGTCTGTTCCATGTCCAGGGTCGACAGGTCAATCTGGGCCCTGGAGTGGGGAAATGGTCAACACCACAAAAACTATCAACAAGACTTTGGCCTAAAATGTTCTCTCACTATCCAGCATCCGTTCACAGGTTTCAAACATGCATTTCAGATTCACAGTCTCTGTTTGGTTGACTGGGCAGACATATGACTTACTGTTGTTCTACGATACAACATAGAATAATTCTCATCAATATGTGCAGTTTTCATGCTTTTTTACATTTCTATACACCAAAGGCAGTATTGAAGACATAACTCTTGTCAACAATGTGTGTGCATTAGTACTCCATTTGTTTTGATGGATCGTTTGAAAAAAATGCATCTGTGTGTTACCATTTGGCAAAGGTATTTATCTGAATTTCCTTTCTAAAATAAATTTGTGGCTACATTAAACTTCCTTATCAGTTCTCCTCATGCCAAATTTTGCACAAGGCAATACATACAAAGAATATGTGTACCGCTGTACTAAATTGAGTTTGTTTTATTTGTGAATTTTGGTTAAATTTTGTTAAAACTTCTACACTATCCTCATTTCCCTCATGTTATAAAACCATTTTATTTTGAATTCATTCTTCCACTAAGTACTGTCTAAATAAATCTTGAAATATTTACTGCTCGGCACCCACATCCAAATAGTACTCAACTCAAATTTTGGGTGTGCTATGAATAAATCCCCCATATTTTACTGACATTGTTACACTCATTAGTTCAATTTCTTCTGAACCATAGAGCTTAATGTCTTTTTTTTTTCAGTTATTTTCTCTTTTCTCATGTAATCTGTCCACTCTGGGCGTGCATTTAGAATGCTACAATTTGTACAAGGGCTGCAAAAAAACCCCCAACAACTCAGCAGTCAATCGCCAGCAACAACCATCGCCTGTGAGTCGATACAACCAATCAGCATCGAGAATTGCAGCAATCTGACCAATCAGAATTGAGAATGACATAATATTGCAAGTGAAACTTATCATCATCAGTTCAGATTGACAAAATTGCAAGAGAAACTTTAATATCATTACTATGACGGAAGTCGGTAGAGCTTTCAGTGACTGGACTGAAACCTGTCTCCTTCTCCTCACCTTCCCATGATGTCGTCCTTTGAGCCGAGGTCTTTGTCCCAAACTGAGATGTCGAGAGTGGAAGACTGCTCCTCATACATGCGCAGGTCAAACCGCTCCATCCATTTCGGGTTCAGTGTCTTGCTCTCCACCTTCAAAGAAATTCATTTTTGTCTACTGATCCTTTGTGTGTTTGAGTGCCAATGGGCACAGAATATCCCACTGTGTATTACAAACTGTCCAAAGTCCCAGGCACAGAAAGGGATAAAGGTACTGTTTACCTTTGGGAGCAGTGATTTTAAAAAATGCTCAAGATATCACTTTTGATGCATATATGTAGGTCAGTTGTATCACAAAACATCCTACCATATAACATTTTTGCAATGAAGAATAAAATACAAGGAGATATCACTATTTTTCTCATTAAACTATAACTGTAGATGGCTTAGTCTGGAAACATTTTTATTAGATGAAAGAAACAAAGATATCATTTAGATCAGCAGTTACGATCTTAACAAATTTAATTTGTAGAGGGAGGCAAAGTGAAGAAACTCGCACCTGAACATTTTTATTATAACTATTGTTCACATTTTATATATTTAACAATATTAAACATCGATTATACTGGTTCAAATTTCTACATGTTGTTTCTACAATATCCTTAACTCACATTTTAGAACTATTTTGAAGTACTAATGCTGGGTTCTTCTTTCATCTGCAAATAGTAAATTATGCCTTTAAGTATGACTCATCAGGGAGATCACATTCAAAAGATCATGGTACCAATGAAAGGGTTTGAGCCATTACCCATGTGGCCGAGATGTGCCTCGCACTGAATTATGGGAAATAACCATTTCTTGGAAAGAAAGGGTCAGAGAAGAATGCAGCCAAGGGAAGTTGTAAGTGACAGGAAAACAACGAGTGAAAAACGGCACTAAGCCTAACCAAGTGCAACTTATATCTACATGCTAGTAGACATTACATCTTCGAGGAACAATGTTGGGAAAAGTTGCCTCTATCATAGGACTCTGCATTCAAGTGGATAATGGATGTTTACCACATAACAGTTGCACAAATAGAGCTTAAAGTATGATTTTTCTTTTCCCCACAAGAGTCCCTGCAATATTCTATGCATGTGCATAATAATTACTGGTATACTGTATTAGCATGTACTTTATAAACATTATGTATGTATACACACATACTGAGCATTTCCCTGTTTTAAAAGTCTGAGAAAAGAGTAGATGTTTGCAGTCAAGGATAACTCACCCTGCTCTTCCACTTCTCCCCGCCCAGTTTGAACTTGACGTAGGGATCGCTGAAGCCGTTGTCGTCCATGGGGATCATGTTCCGTCCCTCCAGCAGCGTGATGGTGACCACCCCTACCCAGGTTTGGGACTTGCCCTTCCGCTGGGTGGCCGACCGCATCTCGCTGTCTCTCCTGAGTCTGAGGCTGAACTGCATTAAATAGGGATGGGGAGGAGGGAGGGTGAATAGCATTGCACAGGGGTCATTCTTTGGAATACTCTAGTTTTGATACTTTTACACAGTCCATGCTTCTCATGACTAGATTAAATGGAATCTTCACTGGAAATGCAGCACCACAATATGATCAAACTTCATGCTACACATTGGATTATTCACTAGTGACGGACAGGCCAACACAAGCACTAAATATTTATTTGAGCACAGTGTACCGTTACAATCAGCATGATTATAGCTGTTATTGTATCAACAAGAATTACTGTTTCAAGATGGCAGTGCCTTTTTTTTCTGATATGATTTGACATTTTGAAATGCTCGTTCACATATTTCATAATGGCAGTACTTTAAAAAAAAAAAATTTCCAAGGTTGTAAGTTCTTTTTCCTGCATGGTGGTGGTGAAGATCAGAGATCTCTTAACTTTGGTTTTTCATATTTTGACATACTAAGAACTACATTTTAATTCATACTCAAAAATGTAAAATTAGAAAAAAAAAGCGAGAGGCCTGCCAGCACTCAACACACGATTGCTGAATTTCTTTTTCAAGTGCCACACTGAATTTCATTACATACAGTACATGATTCTGCCACTCACTACATTTTCTTAAGATTCAATTCTACTGCAAAAAAAAAGAGAGAAAATATCACAATTTTGATGAAATTTCAAGTCCCCCATTCATCAAAATCTGATACCTGAAATCCTCCAATTATTGCATGAACAACACAAAATTCTAAATTAGGCCTCATCATAAATCCCTGAGCTTTGGTAGATCTGCAACAGAAAAAAATATATATCTATATATATACATACATATAAGTAAATCATGATTGTCAAAGAGACTGAGACAACTGCCCAAAGGGGCCAGCCAATCAAATTTCCACTTTGACACAGAAAATGTCAGGTGGAGAAAATATTTAGCGAGGTAGGAAATAAAATGGACAAAACAAATCAACAGATGGATAAAGAGAATAGGAAAGAGAGAGCAAGAGAGAGAGAGGGAGAGAGACTGAATTTCCGAAGAGGGTCGGCCCAGACACCACAAATACAATACACCATCGTGCATATATACGTAAATAATTTGCCTTCTCCAGCGTACTCAAGTGTTCTCATGTGAATCGAGCCTCCCTCTACGGGGCGGATACAAGGGCCATTTGATCCTACTCCATCTCATCCTCGGCAAGTCAAGGGTGTGGAGAGGGCATCCAACTTTCCACATTCCATGCGCAAATTGAGGGTGAAAGTGGAATAATATCTAGCAAACTCACTCTGCAATTCAAAACAAACCACTTACATTTTTTTTTGGTGTGTGTGTGTGTATGTATGTCTGTGAGTTGAGTATCAACAGATTCTTGTTATACAATCTGCGATTGATGTCTCTTGCTCCTATATTTAGCTATACAAAGTGTATATGCATATATTTGTGGTATAGAGACATATTACTTACAAAACATCTCTCTCTCTCTCTCTCTCTCTCTCTCTCTCTCTCTCTCTCTCTGTCTCTCATATGGGGTGACCTGCAGGATGGCATATCCACAGCTCAAAACAACTATATGAATTTATTCTCTTTACTTTTTGTCCATCCACTGGTAAACCTCAAACCTTAATAGAATCATCCAACCAGTTAATTTACAATTGATTTCCAAAATGGAAGTCATAAGATACTTTAAAATAGACTACCCCTAAAAGTCAAAAAAGATTTTTTTTTAAATTTCTATTTGTATAGATTTCTGTTTAACTCTCTCTCCCTCTCCCATATACTGCCTGAATGCCACTTTCTTTTATTAATGATATTACCAGTCAAAGTATAAATGGGGCTTTTTTCTAAATAGTATATTTATCATGCTTTCCTTAATAGCACCACTTTATCCACTTGCAGCATTTCTTCATATTCATATTCACATCTCTTAATTTTGGCAGTCATTTCATGAATTCATTATCACTTCCATGCCATACATAATCTATGACTGGTTGATAACATAAACTGGCACTTCTTTTCTCTCCATAGCTTTCTTTCATTCATTTATTTATTCATTCATTCATTTACTCATTCATTCATTTATTCATTCATTCATTCATTTACTCATTCATTTATTTATTCATTCATTCATTTACTCATTCATTTATTTATCAATTCATTCATTTACTCATTCATTTCATTCATTTACTCATTCATTCACTTATTCATTCATTCATTCATTTACTCATTCATTCATTTATTCACTCATTCATTTACTCATTCATTTATTCATTTATTCATTCATTCATTCATTCATTCATTCATTCATTCACTCACTCATTCATTCATTTCATTCATTTACTCATTCATTCACTTATTCATTCATTCATTCATTTACTCATTCATTCATTTATTCACTCATTCATTTACTCATTCATTTATTCATTCATTCATTCATTCATTCATTTACTCATTCATTCATTTATTCATTCATTAAGTCAGTCAGTCTGTCATTCAGTCACTTGAGTATTCTTTATACAACACGAATGGTAACAATGAACTTGCTTCATCATTATTTTACTCATTCCATAATTAGTAAGTAACAAAAAGTGAAATTGTAAGTACTGCCTTTCTGTTTAACTGTATTTTGTATAATTACACCAAAATATGATTTTGCAAAGCTCCATGCTCTTTTCTTTTGACTCACATTTTCACGAACTTAAATTGTATGCTTTTCACTGTATTTCCTTTTTGTTTCTTTTTCTACATTGTATGACTGATTACACTAGGTATGACTGTAACATAGTTTTCATTTCTACTACTGTAACATTTTTAACTGTTCTATTCTTTTGAAAGATGAAAAGCAATAAACCTACTGAATCATTCATCCAAAATAATTATTTTTTCCCCCTCTATTCTGTCATGCATTCATTGGTTCATTCTATGCTTCATTTGAAATGGCATATCACATAAATTTATGACTTCATCACTGCAGCAAAAAGGACTTGAAATTATATTTTGCCATTCCAAGTTTTCCTGGGAGGCATGTACAGAGACTCCAACCCCAAGCACCTTCTGATCTGGAGATTCTCCCGCCTAAAGCCCCTAGCAAGCGGGAGACTCCAAGTTGATGTGCACGAAGCACACATCACGAGCGCAAAGTTCCTTGCTGCCGGGGTCCAAGCTCTAGGGTTCTAGATGCTCTCTCGTGATATCTAAGGCTTATTTTTAAACATAGGTTGGCAATAACCAAGAAATCCTTTCCAACAGAAGACACAGAGCCAGGGCGGGAGAAATTAAATCTCAAGCGGGAGAACGGGAGATTTTGCAAATATGGGCTTTCGGCGGGAGGTCTCCTGTTGAAAGCAGGAGAGTTGGAGTCTCTGTATGTATACAACTTTATAATAGCTTGTAGTCAACTGAGTCATCATATTTCCATGTGACTTATAGGGCTTTCCAAATGGGCTACAATTAAAAACTGTCCTGTAGATTTTTCTGGAAGATATGAATACATTACAACATTATTGGCTTGTGATCATCTGAGTCATCATATTTACATGTAGCAAACAGGGCTTTCCAAAGGGACTAAATTAGAAATTGTCCTTTAAATTTTTCCTGAAGATATGAATATCTAGTACGTTACAACATCATAAAAGCTCATAAATATCATCTGAGTCATCATATCTTCATGTAGCTTAAAGGGTTTTTCAAAGCAAGAGGAAGCGTGACATGATAGTGATATGTGTTTGATTATCAAAAATTTGCTAATTTTGCAGGATACACGTGTGATACCTGTGCATGACATCTGACAGTTTATATTAAACACATCTCATCACATTCATTCTACTAAAGAGGTCATCAAACAGTGGCTGAAGACTGCAAACAAACTAATACATCATGAGCACCAATTTACAATATTCCAATCATGTGGCATCCAGGAGAATTCTGATTTCCACTAATTTCTCTCAAAACACACATCCCCGGCTAATTGCATTTCATGGCAGTGAAGTGATAGCTATGTGATAATCACACAGTGTATAATCATATTATCAGTCACCATGGAAAGCATCTCATAAGAGTGATAACCAAACAAAAAAAACTACAATGTGGGCTATCTGTTTTTCTTCTTTTCATGCAAGAGGACTGAGGTTTTACCTACAAAATTAGGTTTGACCCGTTGAGGATGGGCTGATTTTGCTACAACACACATTTTACATGGACATTTGCCCGAGTATACTCGGGACTCGTCCTCAATGGGTTAAAAAAGAAATGATAGCTGGATTTTTGTTGTTTTTCCTTCTTCTTCATGTGATAAGAATGGAGTACAGTGACGGAGAAACACTTCTGGGCATTTCTGTCAGGCTTGCCCAGCAAGCTCTGATTATGAAAAAAAAAAAATGGAATTTAAATGAATGCATCTCTTGCCTGCCAGCATCTGGATTACAAGCAGACATGGATTTTTTTTTTCTTTTTTGCTTGTACTGTAGGGGGAATTAAGGTATAAATAGCTATTCTTTGGCCTTTCATTAAAAGTTTGGGGTTAAATTTGCACTACTTCAACATTCAATATCATATGAAAAACAAAGTATGAGAACATAGTTGTATTTACGTATGCACAAATGCACACACACACACACACACACACACACATGAATTAAAAATACATAGTATATATACTCTAAATGTACATAGACATGATAAAAAGAAACAAAACATTTCTTTCATCATTTCCAAGCAGTCTAGAAAACTATCTATGGCAGACTACTTCCCCAAGCTACATGAATTCCCACATTTTCAGAGCTCCTGAGTGCTACAACACAGCTGCCAAATGAGCAACATGCTCAGTCTGTCTTCCCGTAAATGTTCAGTACAAGTGAGATTATACTGTCTCCTTCAAGTCAATAATTAAGATGGGGCAAAACGAGGTGGCTCAAGATGGGAGAAGACATAAAACCTGGTATATATACCTCGTCAATTTGAATAAAGAAAAAGAAAATGAAAAAGAGGTGAGATGAGCAACTGAGTCAACATCTGCTAATGTCACAGAAGGAGCAGATGCATTTTCATCCCACAACTTACCCAGGAACTTGAGTGAGATGTGGTCGAGCTGCTCGTCCCGGCGGCTGCGGCAGTGGCCAGAGCAGCAGTGGGGGAGAGAGGGGGTGGAGACGCGGGAGGAGTAGAAATGGGGACGGAAGAATTTGTTGCCATGGAGGGACTGCCCTCCGGCATCTCGTCCGATGACGGGCTCGGCTCAGACATTGTTTCGAAAAAAGTACAAACCTTTTATGCACAGCTCAGAAGTTCAGTCGAACATGTTCACTCTCTTTGTCACAAAATCACTGCTAAGTTTCCTCGACAGAAAACGGCTCACTTTAGAGCTTGGCAGCAAAAGAAATGTAGCTAAGCACACTTGTGGAAGAGTGTTCTCTTATCATTACATAGAAGGATGACCACACTCCATGGAGACTGTAGAATGTGCTGAATAATATCTGTTTTTAATATGACCAATGTCGATGAAACTGCACATTGAACTACTCACTCACATCTGAATGGTTGTTCTCATCATGTTGAAAGGTTCAACATTTGTCGATGTTAATACCTGCAAACTTTTCATTCAGACCGAGTATAACATAAAAGTTTGTGCGCAAGAAAAAAGGAGGCATACGACTGTCAATTCAGCTTCAAAAAGTGATGACACGGCACTCACATTGGTAGGCAAATAGAACTGTTTGACCAGCAGTACACACAGACTGAAAAATGTTCACAGAATGTTGGCTTTAAGGTCCAGGTTGCTCAAAAGTGATTAAATTCCACATGTACAGAAAACATATGCCTTTTTTATTTCAAAAAAAGACAAAATGCAGATGAAGCATGACAGAATTCTATCAGATTTTTCTTAAAGGTGCAATTGAAGTCAATGCCATGGAAATAACAATGTGTGATACCATGCACAAATCCAATTAACACGGACACAGCATCCTCTGTTCCTGTTCAGTGCCGTGGCTTAAAGCAAAAACATTCCTTTGCAACATATGCTTGTGACAAAATCACAATCCAATGATTCCGTCTCCAGCATCAAACCGACATGCCCGTGGTCAAACTGACAGTTTTCAGCAAACATTCAATCCAATCCTTTCACATCCCTTCGCATGACAGCTAAAAACATTTCAGATGCTTTTCAAGTTTCACAGAAGAGGGTGACAAGTCCAAGCCTAATTTGTGACAAAACAAGATTTATGGAAACACGCAAGCTTCTGTCAGGGCGGTGGCGGTGGTGGTAGTGGTAGTTAGTGGGGGTGGAAGTCACATCAGTACCACTACCTAACTATGACATGGGTGGGGAAAAAAAAACCGGCTATGTGGCATAATTGCTTTGGCTAAATAATTACCACCAATAAGCCCTGCAATTACTCAAAGTCTGATATTGATTGCTAACACAGCTGTTACCCCTCATGTGTTTGCATCAGAAATACAAGAAAGAAAGAGAGAGAGAGAGAGAGAGAGAAAGTGTGGGAGAAAGCATGAGAGCTGCATGCATTAATGGGTATAATAACTCGCTTACAAAGTAATAATCAGCTATATCCCAAGACTATCTGAGCATGCAGTGTAGCACCTTTTTCCCCTTCTTTTTTTTGGGGGGGGGGGTGGGGAGACATGGGAGGGAGGGCTCTTAACACCAGCAGACTTGATTGGCCAATTTTGTTCACTAAAATGTGCGCTTATCACTATCATCATCAGCATCTCTTCCATTATCAGCAATATTACCAATATTTTTATCAATCATCATTGTTAGGTCTGTCATCAATTCTTGCTACAATTCATATCACCAGCATCAATATCATCTGTCATCTAATTACCAATTATTGTTTTCACAGCATCATCACTCAAAGTTCTTATTTTCCATGCAAAGGTTGCTTTCACATTATAAAGAGAAAACTTTTATTCCTTTTTTTTCACCAAGTTTGAAGGCTACCTGCTTCAACCAACCCAGTCTGCAAAAAAAATTGATAATAATAATCTAAAAACTAGAGAAGCACTCTGAGAGCGCAGACCTCCGCCAAGCATGCAAATCATTTTCACCACTGATCTTGCTCTTCCGTAGAGATATGAGTGATTTCCACCAATACGTACTTATAGCATTGTGTGCTGAAAGTTGCCAGATTTCCCAATATAGAAGCTTTTGTTACGTCATAAACCCTCAGCTACACGGCGCGCCTCACCCCAGCAGAAACTAGAGCACGCACTTTAGTGCGCGCAGGCAAACCTCAAATACGCGCAGCCTGAACTCCCAAGTTCCTTGACCCTACCTGCCAAAATGTCAAAAATCCTTCATAAATTCCCAACAAATTCTCGGATCACTGCCAAAAGTTAATCGTTTGGTACTTGTGTCATTCTCAACCTTTCCTGCAAGTTTCATCCCAATCCGTTAACTACTTTTTGAGTTATTTTGCACACGGACAAACGAACGAACTAACTAACGAACTAACGAACAAACCAACGGTAACGAAAACATAACCTCCTCCCTTGGCGCACGTAATAAAAAATATGGGTTTCCAGATAATCTCATTACAGCATCTACCATACTTTGCAGAGCCCATAGACCTGAAAATGCAAGGGTGTATACATGTATGAGGGTACAAAAAGCATAGTGTACACATTCTGAATCGAACTTTGCAAGAAGATAGGTTTCAATGCTGCAACATAATTTTGACAAAGGAGATTCAGGGGAGACCACATCCAACCCATATACATGGTCTCACAGGGGTGGGAGGGATAGGAACCAAATTTGCATTGCAACTGTACCTTAGGTTTTGACTCATTTTGACTGAGCTGTGTGCATAAAAAGGGAGAGAAAAGAGCCATGGTCAGTGTGATTTGACATACGGATAGCAGGCTTTTGCAAATCCTGAGAACCTATCAGGATTTTAGGAAGTATTTTTCTAGATTTACGACTAGTCTGAAATAAATACATACTCTTTGTCCTGCAGGTACAAATGTATTCATCATCATCATCATCACTGATATTTCTGAAAGTCTTTGTGCGAGTGCTACTCTACCTACAGATGACAGTAGCAGTCTTGTGCAAGCAATTCTCTTTCCACTTAACTTTGTTTTATTTCATGTAAGGTACAGTAATGTTTTACACCTCGCACCAGACTGCTTCTTCATCAACCAAACAAAAAGCAGAAACTTTCTGTAATTCTTTTTACACACACACACACACACAAATGCAAAGCATCTCCCTGTCAAGAAAAGGTGACCTCTATGCATATTTTGGATGTTCATACAATATCAGAAGTGCAGCAATTCATGTTCTGTCATCACTCAACTGCCATTACATAGCCCATTCTCAGTGATGATTTCCTATGATGCATTATGGGGTGGGGGTGCTATTCAAATTCATTTCCCACTGTTTTGTTTCTACACACATTGACAGACACAACTGATAAAATATCCTAAATCACATCAAGAATCAGAAATAATGTAATTTTGCACTTGGAATTGTCAAGGAGTCATCTCTTCCTTTTAGCGTTGACATAAAGCATCATTACTATGATGACTACTCTGATTTCTGAGAATACAATATAATAGCGTCTGGTAAAGGAAGGAATTTACCAGGGCCCCATTTCGTAAAAAGTTGCTATGATGACAGCAACTAATGCAATGTCAAGTGTCATCGTAATGACAAGAATCCTGCTTCCTAATTGGCTGCTGCTACAAGAAGTTGCCATTCTATCAATAATTGCGATCATAAATCATTTATTAAATGAGACCCAGGACAAAGGATGATGTCCGACATAAAAAGAGGTGAAATCACAGAGTCTACAGAACACTCCTCTGTCGGGTCACAGTTTGATAGGAATCAATTACATGTATATCATTCTCTAGAAAGTTGCTGTTGCCTTAATGGTTGTATATGCAATGATCAAAACGTGAAGGGAATATAAATCACTCCACCGATTGAAAATTGTGATGTGGTACAAGTCATGCAAGGCATCACATTACATGTACTTCTCTGTATCGAAGAACTAGGATCAGTTTAAATAACTTGCAGACAATGTGGTGACTCAGCGCTCAGTCTTGGTCTGCAGAATGAAGTAACTGTTCTGGAAACTGAAAGAACCTGATGTCAATTTGCCTGTATTTGCCTTTTGACTAACTCTTATTTTAACTTTGTGATTTAATCCTGGTGCACGAACAGAAACGGAAAGAACACCACATGTACCCAATAAACCAAGAGTGAAACAGCCATTGCCCTGTCACAGGACACCGACATTTGACCCCAAATCACAATAAAACCAACATATATTACAGCACGTACGACAACAGACATAATGCCTAGAGTAAAATGTGTACAATGGGTACAAATCATCTTTAAGAAATCAATTAAATGAAAACCAGAAAAAACAAAAAACATAAAAATTCAAAACAGTGTTGCTTGATATGTATAACATGAAGGGGAAAAACAGATATTTAGAGTACATCTTTTTTATGTAAAACAGAGAGACAGTGACAGCAGTTGTCCCTTACTTCATCTTTGTGGTTTTGATATGTATACTGTATACCTACACACGTTTTATCGTTAGGAAACCACTGAAGTCACTCAACCTCATAATTGCCTAAGGCCAGTCAAATTAAGCGCATAAGTGAGCAAATGTAAAGACGAACAGTTAATCCAGCATGTGTGGTAAGAGACCCAGCCCTTGGCATTTAAGTTCGTCTGACAGCTCTTAATGGCGTCCTTCAGCACTCGTAACCCAGCTACACTACATAAGACCTTGCCATAGGTACCGGCATAAGTCTGCCGTAATCTACAGAAGATGTTGACCTATTCCACCTATTCCAAGACATACATACATGTACGCACCAAGGAGAGTCTTTGCCACTACTAGTCTTGCTTTTGAGAAAGCATGTTAAGTCTGACAAATCAAAATTGAATATGAAATTAGCCTGTCATGTTATCTTTAACCCGTTGAGGACAAGCTGATTTTGCTACAACATGCATTTCCCATAGACGCCTGCCTGAGTATACTCGGAACTCGTCTTCAATGGGACAATTTGTCACCCTGTCATCAGTACTGTGTACTGGTTGCAATCATGTACATTTGTAAGCAAAGAAGACTAGGTGATCATATCACTGATATCATATAACATCCAATTAGCTTGTACATGACAAGATTACAAAATGACATGCTTTGAATAAACTGCAGCCCTATCAGCTCTAGAGAAACCATAAAATAAATTAAAAATAGACACCCTCACTATCAGCCCTATTAGCCAAACTGAAATAAAAATAATAAGAAAAAAAAAACACACCCTCAATAATGGTTGAACATTTAGCATACTCTAATGCAAGGAATACAACACCTTTTGTTACATCTTATTCAAACAGAGGAAATCTGTAATAGGTCAGTGTATAGGTCACTGAGAGATATGCCAAACTCTAAAATTTGTCACATCAACTAATCTACAGACATAATTGAGACAGATATATATACTGCTTGGTAAGAACATTTGAAAAGCTTTGTTCTGGAACTTTTGTTTGTTTGGTTTTTTTGTAACAGAACTTGATGTAAAACAAGGGGGAGGGGAGGAATATACCTCCAAGCATTATGCCACTCATGATGCTCATTACAGTACTCAGAAACCCATATAATCATTATGGTTAAGTTGTTTTCCTCTTTAAATTTGCATCACATGGTTGTAATTGTGTCACTCCCTGATATTCAAGTAACAATGAGATTAATTTTGCATGACACATATACTCAAGTCTCCATTTTTCTTTTATTTTTCCATCTGACATAAACTATAAAGTGCATCACAACAACATGAATGCATGCACATGGACTACTAGTATCTAACAACTTTATCAGCAGAATAAGACAAACATGCTAAAACATCCTTCAGAAAACATCTATTTCCAATAGACATTTGAAACCGAGTCCCACAAAAACTTGGCGCACCTTCAAATGGTATATGAAACCATACAACCATTTGCTGTAAACTGATAAATGGACTCACTGAAAAACAGCCCCGAGGCTGATAGTGGATGTATTGAAATAAAAACAAACAAACAATTTCTCTGAAATTCATGGAGTTGCCAATTTGCAAACTCTGACAGAAGCTCTTGGGCTCCCATTAGCAGCTAGCGTCACCCAGGTGGCAGTCAGTGATAGACCTGTGAGAACTCTTTATCAGCAAACCAATGAGATTACACACCTTTTCATTTATTCACATTCCTTCACATTCAAATAGACCGAAGAATTCACCTTTTCCTACCCCACACACAGCAAATTGAGCAAGACCAAGACGAGATGGCCCAGAGAAAAGTTGATTACCTTGTCTATATCTATGATGCAACCCTATACCAAACATGATTTGTGGACACACTCCAGCACCACCGCAAAAATGATGCAGAAATATGAATGAGGGGAGAAGCTATACAGACAGTCCTGCGGAAAAATTAAAACCCATTCATTCAACCTATAATTCCCTTGAAGGCAGCTCAATTTCAAAACAGCTTAACTCCCAGGAGACCACACTGATGGAGCATCCAGTATGGTTTTAACCCATCGAAGACTAGCCCAGAGTATACTCGGGCAGGTGTCCATGGGAAACGTGTGTTATAGCAAATTCAACTTGTCCTCAATGGGTTAAAGGGGATGGCTAGCAACTGATCAGTGGGAATGCTGGGGGATGATTGTTCCAATTCTTGTGGGATTCATTTAAAAGTACATTATATCTCTATTGTTTTGTGAAAATTATTTGCTTCAGGACGGTCTCATATTCAGGCATGCTAGCCTGGAAACATTAAACTGCACATTACTTGAATATGAGACCATTCTGAAGCAAATAATTTTCACACAACAATAGATATATAATGTACTCTTAAATGAATCCCACAAGAATGGGAACAATCATCCCCCAGCATTCCCACTGATTCCCACTGATCAGTTACTAGCCATCCCCTTTAAGGTTGCCTGTCCTGATGCTAACAGAAAACAATTTCCACAAAATAGAAGAGCGGAATCCAGACTATAGGAGAGGCAAAGATTACTCTTTCAGACCACATCTCAATCATTCTCCACCTAAATGACATCGTCCTGTCACTGAAAGAAAACAAGATGAATAAAATAAATATGCCTCTCAATCAGGAATCATAAACAGAACACCATGTAAGCATCACACTATTCCCCCCTTAAAAAAAAAAAAAATATATATATATATATATATTTATATATAAATGAGTAAAATAAAAATAGAATTGAAGGGATTCCTGCTGCATTTCATGCATCAAATTTGAACCCTCGTCGACATGTGCCTATTAGGTACAGTCATAAAATGTGCAACTGGTCAGAATCTAGTAAAAGGTGTTCAATCCAAACTCGATTTACTTATGATTGAAATAGAAATTATTAATCAAAAGCATAAACACTTCTAAAGTATTGAAATTGTTGATAGTAAAATCTATAAAGTGACCTCTATCACAAATAGGATTATATCATATATACCTGGAATTTAGCTTACATCTTACTCTTGACCTAATAATATGAAACCCTTGAAGAAATACAAACTGTCATAATGAATAATGACGCACACCTCACTCGCATGACCTCTGGCAAACTTGTGCCGAAGTCCAGCAAGAGGCACAAAGTTAGTTGGTAAATTGCTACATTATTGACACATACAGTTGTATTGGCTTATGACCTACATGTATGCTGATGACCCCCTGAACACAACCACTACTGATTTTAGACTTATTCAATTAGGGGTACTCTTATACATGTAATTCTCCATATCCCTAATAAAATTGAATTCTAGTCTCTTTATTTACAAAAATCTATACTATCTTTGCCATGCAGAAGAAATTACTGATTCAATATGTACAGTTTATGGAGTAAGATCATAAAAACAAGATTATCAGTTCCTTTGATATATAAAAAGGTAATTATAATATCTATAACTTTATTTCTTTCAACAGTACAACTCTTTGCTCTAACTCAAAGAACATTCTAAACTTTTGTACCATTTAAAGAGAAATTACTTGAGCAGTAGCATAACAGCCGGTCAATAAATATTACACCCTCACTGGAAAAAGATCTGGGGCTTGAAGTTATTCAAAAGTACAACTATTTGATCTTGCCGAGAAGAAACTACAAAAAATGAAGCTCGATTGGCACAAGCAACTTTAACATCCACGCTCATAAAGCTTAAAGACATAAATTTGGATTGAACAGCACAACAGTGATGGCAATCTCCTTCCCCATCCTACCCCCCAATCCAATCACCCTCCAAGAACTGATCCCATCGGATCCCGCAGGATCTAACAAGTTCTCTGTTTCTGCAACAGGTATGATACACAAAGTGGTGCGGAGAGTGTCATTAACTACACCTTGGTGGATTCTCGGGGGAAGGGGGGGGGGGGGTTACTTTTCACACTGATATTACACATTGCTGCATGGGGATTTTTCTCACCTGAAAAACTGTCTTTCGCTTCTCCCAAGAGATCTCCAACATTCACACATTTGAAGCTGATATTTCACTTGGAATGACGGAACGGGATTTTTCATCCCTGTCCACACACCTCCAGTGGGTATGAATAAGGACATACAGTACGTATTGATGAGCTCTCACAGCCAACTATCCGTGATACGAAAAACAACATCGAGCAGGGTGACAGAAAATTCAAATCTTACCAGACTTAAGGTGTGCAAGCAAACCCTATCACCCCTGTATCCATCACCTGATATTTTGTAGGTATAGTAAGGCGGTCTCTGAATGCTCCCCTCCCCCGCTGCCCCCCCCCCCCCCCCCAGCTCTCCTGTTAACAACACCAAACATGGTGTTTTCGAGCAGTTTAAAGGATCTGTTTGTCTTATTGTTTGTTTCATCACATATTGTATGCTTAATGTTTGAGACTGCCAAAGGCAGACAGTGTATTATACAAATTTGTATCACATTAAGTTGTACGTAAACATTTATTGTAAAACACTATTATGCTCTTACAACTTTAATTTCAAATGCATTCATTTTTAATATCGACATTTCCTTTGATAACAAAAAAAACCTTCTACTGCATCAATTTGTATTATTATTATCATCATTTCCAATGTCATAATCATTATTACCATTAGTCATATAACTTTTGCTAAATTTTTAGAGTATAATTATGAAAGGAAAATTATGATCTTAAGGTTGAGCATTCATCAGCCTAGGAATACAGCTAGGGCTGGTTGTGCACTGGTCAACATGGGATGACACTTGCAATCACAAGTAATAACTTAAACTTTTTCACTTGCATATAACACTGACAAAGAACCCCAGAATCAGAAGTTTGCCTTTAAAATGCAATTCACGCCTGAGAGATATCATTCATTTGGAGCTATAAAAGGAATTCAATGCACGCAATTCTTTCATCCCAATGCAGACCACTCTAGGCACACTTTATGACACTGGTTTTAGCTGGAAAGTTCACTCAATATTGGGATACTCCTTAAAATATATATAGATAATACAAACAAAAACACACGCAATGCAACCACCCTGCTGGCACCTTACTAAAAAGACAACACCAACCAAAATACGCCATCAAGAAAAATGATCCTCAAAATCACACTGCGGTGGAAAACCAGACTGGGACAACTGAATCCACAGATGGATTGACTAACACCACATCTGACACGACGGTTTTAATGTAATATCACTGCTGACACAGTCCCCTGGAGTAGCACTGATTTATCATCAAGTACAAAATTCTGAGGCAGAAACAAAGGCGAAAACAGAAAGCCTTGGGATTTGGGGGCTTGTACCACTGCCGCAAGTCCATGCATTTCAAATCCATACCAGACAGTTCCTTTGCTTACAATAAATATAGCGACTGCCTGATATCTTATGCATAGGTGGATTTAGCCGTGTGGTGAAGGATTTGTGACGAAACACCAGTATCATGAGCCAAAACAAGCCCGTATCATCCGCTGGAAATATGCATGGTGTGAAAATAAAGAGTTATCACGATGGAATGATGAATTTGCTAGCGGCATGACGCATTCCGTGATGCGTGCACACACACATTTGATATTTACAAAAAGAAGGAATATTAATGTATTTTACACTCTTCCCTGGGCTAGCAACCATGATAAACCACCATCACAAACATGCTTATTTCTCAAAATTTATCTTCTTTGTGGCAGCAGCCACAGATTATCTAGTTCATGATTTATGAGGGTAATCAGTATCACCACATCTGGTTTCAATGGCTTTAGTTCCTTCCCCCAATTGGCAGAAATGTTTTGTTTTGCATACTTTTTAAACTTATGACAGTATGCTGAAGTTGAAGAACTGTCACATATAAATTGTAGGTGTTATGGTATTAAAATCAATACAGTTTCCACGAATAGACTACTCCACTTCAGTTTACTAACACACACATACACATGCGTGTGTGCACGCACACACACACACACAAATATATGTAGATACATAAGTCACATTTTGTGATTATTAATGTGATTATTCACTTACTGCTGCAAACTCGCCCTCATTCACTGGAATCAATGTGAATACTATGATGACGTAGCCAAGATATTCATCAGTAGTGTCGTCCGCAAGGTCCAACTTGGCTTCAAGGGGCCTGAAATGCAAGCACAACCACTTCATCATTACAACACAGAATTCCCATGAGAGAGACACATTAATCTAGATATGCGCAATATTAAGTTCTGCATATTACAGTAATATCAATACTTGGGTATCATTTTCCCTTCTAACCTCTCCTACCCCCCCCCCCAAAAAAAAAAAAAAAAAATCATATGACGGACAGGCAATCAAGTAAATTGGAGGTTTCAGACCAATTTCCCTAACAACTGCTTCAATAATAGATATTCCAGCAATTGGACATGAACTCTCCATCAAAATGTAGCTGCACCATAACAGACAAATCCGACTGAAATGATCCCTGAAATTGACAGATTTTTCAAAACGATCATGCCTCTGCATTGCATCTAAAGGAAGAATGGACAGACTATGACTTGCACATTCATCTTGTTGGTTTAGAGCAACATACAGAATCACATTAATTCCATAGAATGAAGTAGTGGTTGACAGAGTACACAAATTTTGGTCACATGACTTAAACTAGACCAGAATTGGCTGACTCCAGTCTTCACTAGTATGATGTTGTAGCATGAATCTGCATGATATTTTTTATTTCTCTCCATAAAACCTGTACAATGTGCACTTTGGTATTTCTATAAAATGTACATTGTACCAGTACCTCTTTTCCTGGCATGACTAATCTTTTAATCCCTTGAGGACGGACTGATTTTGCTACAACACGCATTTCCCACGGACACTTGCTCCAGTATACTCAGGACTCGTCCTCAACAGGTTACAGATCAGCTGTTGCCTTCCTTTCAAAGTTGAGAATTTACTTACTTTCTACACTCAAGTTTTCCCAAACTTAAGGATGCACATGTCATAACATTCCATTCTCCTTTTTCCCATCTCAATTCTGTTCCTCCTTATTATTTTTCCTTCACTGTCTCCCTTCTTTTCTATCTCTTTTCTTTACTCTTTCCTCTTCTTCTTCATCATCTTCCTAGCTCTCTTCTTTTTATCCTTTTCAGTCCTCCTCCTCCTCCTCCTCCACCTCCTCCTCTTCATCTTCATCTTCATCTCCATCCTCGTCCCTCCCCCTTCCTTCATGCTCTACTGCTTCACCTCCCATGATCATGATATTCATCTGTCTCCTGAAATCATGTAGACTGTGGAGATGAGTCGAAACCATGGCAACAGCAAATACTGGCATCCGGGGTAAGACGTCTCTTCGAGCGTCGAGCCAATTTGCCGCAGTTGATGAGCATCTGCTGTTTAATCGATCAGCTCACTAGTCTGTAATCACCCCACAACACATCAAATTTTTCTGTGTTGCATGTGGATCGGGCACAGCACACACATTTCTTGGCATTCTGCAGGTTAATCGACCCTTCCTCGTTTATGCAAATACTTTGATATTTTGCAATGATTCATTAGTGGGGGATTCAAGGAAGGGCATTTAATATCTGCATCACCGCAGTCTCTGCCACACCTTGTAGGCAAATGAGATCTGTTGCCACAAAAAATCGTCAGAAGTGGCTGATCATTGATTCCCTAAATTTGGCACTTTTACCCCCTACAGATTTCAAGCTTCAATGATCCATATTTTGGTTTCACTATACATGTACGCAATCCTACTACAAATAGAGTGGTAGGAAAGCTGGGTACCATAGTGACGTTAACAGTACTGGGAGAATAAGCTCTGAGGCTTAGCTGCATCCAATCGCATATGAGATAAGAAATGTAAACATTGCAGGTCTGTTCAAAATATTGTAACAAGCTCCATGATTTAAAACGAAAAAATGAATTTCAAACATTGTAGATGCTGCAAAATTGGACATGTGGCAGTTAATTTTGCACAGGAAGCATCTTTTTGTTTCCCTGCCAAATCACCTCTTTGAAATCAATTTCATAAAACTCCACATTGCAATGCCATACAAATCTGCTTGCCTTCTTTCCAGGGGAAACTAATCCTCACTGTCTGCCACATGAAATAAAAGGGCAGGTAGCTGGCAATTATTAGAGTACGGGGGCCCCCACCAAAGGAAATGCCCTGGTATGTCTGGAACCTTATCACTGGACATACAGCTGTACTGTAACAGGGTGACAGGTCAGAAATGACTGAAACATCCAATTATTTTTAATATAATCAGTATGTTTCATAGAGTTTTCTTCTTCTTTTTTGGTGAAAATTTTGTGGTTGACTGATACACGCAGAATTAAGAATTCGCAGAGATATTGCCTCTAGTGACAGAAATGTAACGTATATATCATTTTCAACTTTACTCTTTGAAAGGGATAATACTTATATTTCCCAATGTCACCTGTGGTCCCAGATCATGAATTCAACCAAATATTCAATACCATCTATCAAAGTGTAGTCCCTATTACACAATATGGTACAAACAGTACTTTATGCTGCTATATTCTATGAATTCATCTGCCACAAAATTTCTTTCAAAGGAGAACAGGGTACATCCTTTCCTGCTGAACTCTATATCATAAAAGTTGCCTGAATTTCCATTGTTAAAAAATCAAAATAAAATAAGTCTGACCCTGGGCAATAGTCACAAGGTATTTTCAATGCCAGCACACTCAAGGCATTGGCACATTAAGTTGATGCCAGCATAACCCTATTATGTAAGGTGTGCAAGGATGCTCTGATTTTTAATTTATATCTCCCAAAATATATAGGCCAGTGCTTGCTGGTAGTTAACACACCATGCTTGCATTATATACTACCATGAGAATCTGTGAATACATACTGAGACATTTGATATGTAATTGCCTTGACCCTTCTCATATAAATCTTGTTGAAAACTTGAGTTATGCAATAGCAGGGATTGTCAATTTGATACCCCATTTAAAGATTGTGCAGACAAAATACCTGCTTGACTGTGATTTTCCTTTTTATCAACCTTGTGCTACACTATAACTATAATATATAACTGAATATATCTTGAATATATATATTTGATATATCATATCAACTTATCATCAATTCATTCCTGACTGCAAATTATTGAGGTTTTTTTTTATAAAATACAAATTAATTGAATAGTCAAGTACAACCATCCAAGCATGTTCTACAGATTCTTCAAAATGACAAAGTGAAGACTAACTGTAAAAAGAACATGAAAATGGATCATAACATCAATTTGAAAGAAGAAGATATCTATGAAGAAAGAAAAGAGCCAAAAAAAAAAAGCTTTACAAATTTGTGCTTGTTTCCATGTCTTGTTTATGAGATCACATTCAATTTCATCTGTTTTCAATTTTGGGGGTCATGTCTAATTGCTTTTGCTATTCTCTAAATGTCAGTACATATGTTTTCTTGTACTGATATGCTTTATCACAAGTACTTAATATATAATATCTCTACTGTCTAGGGAAGCAAATACTCTTTTGGAAGACTTCAAGCCTTTGTCATCAAATAACCTGAAAATACTTTGTGTGGTGTTTGTAATGGGCCAGAAGAAGCTAGTATATTCTATCTATGTGGAAAAATGACGGATTGTGTTTTTTTTTTTTTCATGCCTGTTGTTGTTTTGGAAACGTCCCCCACAAATTATTAGGGAGGGTCGCATTGACTACATCTGCAATTATAGATGTCCCAGATTGCCATATGGATCAACCTCTTCATTTCAAATAGTCAAACAGAAGGATGCAATGTCTCTGCCTTAGCTCAAAAACTCCTTGAGCTATTAATCTAATTCTTGTTGTACTCAATTCACAATCATCTGGGAGATGAATACTGTATACACCATATATTATGTGGGCATAATATTTTGGGACTTGTAGGACAATTTTGCCAGTGGTCAATTTGGGGATCGAGAATCAGTGAGGGAAAGAGAAATGATGCGTATTATCTCTTTCCAAAGAGCAAAATTAGCAATTTTGTTCCCAGAAATTGCATTTGTGTTAAAGACTCTAATATATCGGCATGTTGCCAACTTTATGAATACCACTAGACTCCAGAAATTCTTCAAATAAAACCATCATGAAATAAACAGTATATGTGAGAGTTATTTTTAAAGCAATCATTTGCTTTTACTGCCCAATGTTATGAATTGCCCTCCCTAGGCAAGTAGCACTGGTGAAATGCAGCTCCCGACTGGTCCTTGGGTTGGGTTGCATGGTGTCATACTCACTCATTGGTCCTGAGCTGCATCAGGTCAAACTTGGCATTGCCCATGGGGTCATCGGATGTGCCGATGTCATAGTCAAATACACAGATCTGCAGCGGCTTGGTGACGTCCTCGATGGCCACTGAGAAGAACTCGTTCCAGCGGGGGTTCAGATTGTGCACAATGGTCTTGGACTTGTACACCTGCTTGCCGTTTATCTTGAAGCGTACGTAGGGGTCGGAGGAACCTTTGGCAATTTTTTTTTTTTTTTGAAGAGGAGAGTCAGAAAATTCACAGAAATATGTTAAATTAGGTTTTTCATTTAAAAGAAGTTTTTATTTCAGTTTCCACAGAATTCAGTAAAATCATATACTTTAAGTGTTTGAAATTGTAGGATTATATCACTGTGATGTGAAATGGCAAAAGCAGGTATTCTTCATTTGTCCAAACAGCATTTGTGCTTTCTTAGTAGCAAGTCAGATATTCACTACAATTATATCTACTCCGTAAATTCACTGAACATACATTTCTGTTGTAACAATGGAATGCTGCAACAAAATTACAAAAGTTACAATCCTTCATTTACGGGATATGTACACTGAATTGGGGTGTTTCCACAATAAGTTTCCTTATTTAAGCCCAATGCCACATGTTCAAAACAGAATCAGGCTGGTTTTTGGAAGACGCAGTGAAGAGGTCAAAATGTAGGGGTATTTCAAAAAGTATGAAATCGAGTTGAATCATATTTCTAAGTACTCACCACTCCAATCCCTTACAGCAAGCTCTCTACCCTCTTTCAGGTGTACCTCCAACCGGTAGAAGTGACCTGGCTGGGGGAGGCCAATAAGGCTTGCCATGCCTCGCTCCTCCATCTCCTGGAGAGTGACACCGGCACCGCCCAACACTGCATACTGGGCGTCGACCGCCATGGACCCATTGAGCCCATCCACAAGGCCCAGGCCCGTCTCCACTAGTCCCGCCCCCAGGGAAGACTCGCGACTTCGCCGGCCCTGGTAGGGGTCCTCCTCGCTGCCCGATATCTGCTGGTTGTTGTTCTGGTTGCCGCCGGCAACAGGTGCCGCGGGCGTGCCAGAACTGTCTGAGGTGGTCGCATTCTGCTGTGAATGGTGGTGGTCATCTCCGCCATGCCTTTTCTCAAGGAGGCGTTTTCTGACTGAGGTTGGCTGGTAGAAGAAACAATGTGGAGAACAAAAATCATATGTCGGTAAGCATTCGTCAGCAATTTCATGAAGTTTACAAAACGCAGATAATATACTGTAAAACGAGGAATTTTCGCGTGCATTTTAATTTCGCGAATTTCGCGAGCGCCAAGATTCGCGAAATTAAAATGCACGCGAAAGTTTTTGTCTACACTATATGCATTACATGCCAGTGGTAGTTCGCGAAAATTTCATGCCTCAAAAAAGGCCGTCGGTGGCAATTTGCGAAAAATTCATGCCGCGAATATATCATGTTTTACAGTACTGTGTATCAAAAGGTCACAAAATTAACATTACCTCACCAGCTTGCTATATGATAGTCAAAATGACCACTCAAGCTTAGTGAATTTTGCATAAAAGCAGGATGCATCAAACAGATTTCAATTCTCAATGAATGGTAAAAACTGGTGAGGTAGAACAAGGTATTGGAAAAGAAAGATAACACACATAGCACTATAAAATACATGAGAGCCACCATTGACAGATACTACTTTGCTACTCACCACAAACTGCAAATTCGCAAAAAACTCCATGAAAGTTTCCTCATCGTCACCAGTGAATACACACATTTTGCAGCATGACTCAAAATGACCGAGTACTGACAATATTAGAGAAAGTCCATTTGCAGTATGGTGACGGCTGATGCATTACACTTCACAGAGGTACTGGTAGAGCTTTTAACATGCATCATTACCGATGTTCACAGTCCAGAGATATCCGTGACCACTATATAATTATTACAGCTCATTAGCAATATCCACTGGGTTATAACAATTCTATTCACATATTACCCAGAATAGCTCTAAACAGACAGGTGTGGTAGTGTATATATCTCATGCCTGTCTTCTTTAGACTGATGTGTAATACGTTGGCCAACCTTGTGTGAACGTGGGACAATGACTATCATATACATGTACCACAGTACCATGCCCTCACAAAAAAACAGGAACTTTGCTGTAAATCATACGCCAGCAGGAGAAGATATCACTGAGGCCTATTAAACTTGATCTCCCGGCTCGTATGACAGCATTGCTACTTAACTTCAACAAAATTCAAAGAGCCATGCTGCGCAGTTGGCAAAGAGAATGCCCTGAATGAACAGCAGATACTTTGTACTCATCAGGTATCTGCCAAGTTTTATGGACACCAGAGTGAGGAGTCACAATGCTGATTTAAAAACAAACATTTTCATGCATTCTACACTAGGAACAGACTGAGATACACATACATGTACACAGTACATACAGTAAAATGAGTAGCAAATGATTATGATTTTCAAGACAGCCATTATCAGTGAATCACTGCAATTAACGAACATTGCCACGTACTTTCAAGCTTTCAAACATTTCTGACTGTTGAATGATGATAGTTGAAGCCAAAATCTGACAAGCCATCAGCATACATGTAGATACACAGAGACTCCAACTCTCACGCCGAAAGCCCATTTTTGCAGAATCTCCCGTTCTCCCGCTTGGGATTTAATTTCTCCTGCTTAAAATGATTTCTTACTTAATTTCATTGTAGGTTGAGCGCGAGAGAGCATCTAGACCGCAAGGGACTTTGTGTTCGTGACGTGCGCTTCGCGCACATTAAGTTGGAGTCTACCGTTTGCTAGGGGTTTCAGGTGGGAGAATCTCCAGATCAGAAGGTGCTCAGGGTTGGAGTCTCTCGATACAGGAGGTCAAATACATACACTGAGTGTAGTTAACTGCTGAGAAATTCAAAAGACACTGCAATTATTTTTTAGGGAATATAACTACATGTCAACCTTTAACATCATATATAAGGCAAGTGAGCAAAATTGTATCAATTGAAATTGTAAATAAGTGCCTCATTCATGGAAAAGTGCTGGTACCGTGTGCCTTGGGCATTAATCAACATTTTTTTTTTTTTTTTTGAGAATCTTTTAGCTGCTTCACAGCAGTCTGATGTTACTGAAGTCTATGCATTGAGTCTTTGCCAACATGGTGTTCCAATAATATTCTGTGTAAAAGTAAATAAACTATATGACAGCTGAAGAATTTTTTGGATTACTGAACCACAATGTCACCCCTGCCTATTACACAGGATAATATATAGCCTTAAATCTTACACACATACATCAGAGAATATGAAGACACCATTTGATGCTTTTGACTTACTTACACAACACAAATCAAAACTTAATCATACTCCTTCATGGACTTCAATACACTTGTGTGAGCGGTCTTTGACATCAATGTGATGTCTGTGCTGAGCTACACTGGCTCCATCTGCCAATTAACATGAACAACAGGGTAATTACACTATGTTTTGATCTCTCGCAACATGGTCATTGGTGTTGAGTCCTGACATCTTAACAGTGAAGTTCCACTTTTCTGAAATAGCCTAAGTCTAACTTACAAACTTACACATGATTTTACTTTTACAAATCATGTGTTAAGCACTGCATGATGTGTCAGGCCTACGCACGACTTAAAAGCGTTGTGTGACAGGACTTAAAAGTTGTGTGGATTAAAAGTTATGCATGATTTGGGGACTTACGCATGAGCGGAGTCTCATTTATTTCTTTGCGAGACACCCTCATGGACTATAGCCTGTGTGAATCTTCTTCGAGGGAGCACTCTATTCAAGTGAATAAGACACTGGATTCATACAAATGGAAGTGTTTTTGGTTCAAATCCCTGCCCTGTGTGTACTGCATATTCTCGGACAAGATGTTTTTATCAACTTTGTCCCTCTCAAGCCAAATGTACTAAAGGGGCACCTTGCAATTCTGGTGTAGACCAAACGATACATGGCAGAGTTATCTGGGAGACCATATGAAAGCTGCTTTCCTGGGCAAATAAAACCTTTTGGATTATCATTATTATAATCATCATTGCCATCACCAGTAGAAGTAGAAGTAGAACTAGTAGTAGTAATAATAGTAGTGGTAGTGGCGGCAGTGGAAGTAGTAATAGTAGCAGTACAGTATAGTAAAAATAGGGATAGGCCTATAAATATCATATCTATGCCTATCATAATTCAAGGTCATTTCAAGGAGCCCGTATGTTGATATGAATACATGTTCCCACACATAAAGGTGTACAAATGCACAGCGCTTTAAAGAGCCACCACACACTTCAGGGCTGCCAACTCTCACGCATTGAGCGTGAGACTCACGCAATTCAATCAATTTTGACTGTCTCACTCTGATAAACGAAATCTCATGCTAAACCCCGAAAATGGAATGTACATGACTACAAAAATAAATATATCTCTGAATTCTCTGATATTCGGAATATCGATATGCCCAAGCCCAAAATTTCGAGATTTTCCCGCGCGGGTGTAAAGCTTAACCAATAATAATCATTTCCGGTTCGCGCGCAAAGACAAGCTATTGGATTACGATTGGTTTCTACCTATACCACGTGAGCGTAGCTTGTACTGCTTTTGGCAAATTACAGTACATTATGGCTATGACGTGTGCTTTACATCGCTTTACATACACTGACTGTGTACGTACGTACGGCCGCACAGCAGGCTGCCAGCCAGGTGCTAGCCAGGAGGTCGCTCCGCTCCCTCGCAGTGTCTCACGCCAAACTCTCACTCAAGGTTGGCAGCCCTGCACACTTGCTTTTCAGAAACATATCCTTTCTCTATACTTTGGCATGATTTTGACAATGGCGAGATTGTAACAAAAAAAAAAACAGGAAGAAAAATTGGCATCCAGTTTAGTATGCAACATCACCAGCTTCCTGCTGAAAATACATGCATGACAAGTGACTGCTTAGCATAACCATTGATCACTGTGATCGATATTCAGGAATGGCAAATTCTAAGGGGACATTTTAGGGGGGCATAAAGAGGTTAAGCTATACCTAGGGCTCCTAACACCAGGTGTGCACACACACGCAAACACACACTCAATTCTACATGTATGTACACACACCAATTTTGCACATCAAATATATAACACACACACACACACAGACACATACATACACAAAACACACACACACCCTCTACATAGCTCTTGGCATAGCCTGGATTTCATTAAACAAACAATACTATACAAACAATAATTTCCCCAGAGATGTTTTCTCAAGCAATTCCCAGCATATACTGTACACACCCATCCTGCCTACTACCCACTACTGCCTGCGGTAATATTGCTCTAACATCACATCATTGATTTTTCATCAGCATGTTCCTGTACATGTGAGAATTAAAACATACTGCGTGCAAACAGAATGGCCCAATGAGAACACTATTTGCATGATAAAATGCTGCCAGCACTTATAATATAGAGCCCCCTTCAAAAAGCCTCATTTAATGCAGCTCTATAAACCACAAAAACCAGCCCAGAACCAATATCTCAACATGCTATAAACATTGTATTAAATATGTTGTCCATGGGGCTGTATGGGTTAAACTAATCAAACTGGTTACCGGTAGGTCTCTTCCACAGAAAATGTGTGCTACGGCAAAATTCAAATTGTTTAATATTTGATTGATAGCAAGCTGATGATGCCAGGAGGGTCATTGACTGATGATGCATACAACATCAAGCTACATTTGTATCCATTATACGAGCAATGCACTTATATATTAAAGAGGCTGGCCTTCATTTGACGAGAATGAAACCAGTGGTTAATTTGCTAAAGCACTTGCTATTGGCATCACTTGAAGCCATACTTTTTAGGTACTGGTAATACGACATAATATTCGAGTCACAAATATCGCAATGATATCACAGAGATGGTCAACCTGCCAGTGGCAAAATGATATGAATGTTTAGTTTAAAATCATTCAAAGATCAAGGAACTGCTATGCTTTTCTAGTGCAATATACCACATGTATATTTTTCCCCAAAATGGTCCAAACATTGAAAGTGATTAGTGCGAAGATGCCACTATCAATGTACATGTAGTTATCATATGATCCGCCTCTTCAAGGCACTGTTAAACAATGGGTACAGTTTAATATTGAAGTTTTAACCCAGTGAAGACTATTCCCATTTCCCCAAGTATTTTCGGGCTGGGGTGGGCTGGGGTAAATGAGAAATGTGTGTTATATAGGAAAATCAGTCCATCTTCAGTGGGTTAAAAATCTAACCTGCAAGGTCCACACAAAATGTGGAATACTACGAAATGAGCTGGTATAACATGAATAGCAGACATGATTCACAAGTTTTGTGTGCATTTTACAATTTGGAGATTTGTAGTTTGTTTGTATAAAAGCTTTTATATAACACCTAGAGAGATCCTTGTCATTTGATTGGTTGTTTGACATTGATCATTCGGCCCATTTCACTATGACATCATCATCCGTGCAATTGTGGCTCCATTTACCATCCAATTTTGGATCCATACGATTTGGTCCATTGCACTCTCGCTGAGAGCCCGGCATACACGTGTGTAAAACGCTTGTGTTTGCAGTGTGTGTAGTGTGCTACATCGACAGCGCGGCTGAAGCTTGCGTTTGCAGTGTGTGTATGCGACAGCGCGCTAGCGTAAAGCGCTCAGCGAGCACTCTCGCGATCTTAAGATTCTCTCTTTGTTCCTAAACTAATAAAACATCAAATGACAAGGATCTATTTTAGGCGTTATATACAACAAATAATAAATGTTTTTCATTCGTGCGATGGACAGAATATTTCATTCGGTGAAAGATGAAATGTTTGATCCATTCAACTCGGCTGCGCCTCGTTGAATGGATCATTTCGTCTTTCACCTCATGAAATATTCTGTCCATTGCACTCATAAACATTCATTATTTGTATACTATCACTGCTTCAACCTTTGCTGTGCTTTGTTTGCAGATTGACATGCACACTGGATTGCTTTTTTTGCCAATTGGCACAGATGTCTGGACACTAATTATCAATGAATAGAGATTACTGAATCCCCCTTATCCCTTTTGTGTCCTAATGGTCTTCCTATTGGACTGAGACACATTGCTACACATGAGTGGGCTTGCTAATCTTTACAGCTATGTTGTCTGAATGGATTACTGAGCATACTTGTCTGAATGGATTACTGAGCATACAGTAGCTGATGAACAAGCTTGACAAGCTTGACAAGCTTGACAAGCTAAGCCTGGACACATACAGTATATGGCTCATTCACACACAATGAAAAAGTATGAGTTCGATCGCAACTCAGCTTGCCCATTTTTGCACTCTGGTTCACGCATACAAGCGCAAGAAAAGAGTCTGCGATATGAATCGCACTGGTTCACAAAGAAAAAATTGCAACTAAAATCGTACCAGTTTGAACAGGGCCAAACTGTGCATGGGTGAGCCTTGGAGCTTGACCTGACTTTGAACTGACTGTCCAGGGCACCTTGCATTATGGGATGTAACAAACCGGTACAATTCAGCATAACACTCTACTCATTTCACACAACAAATAATCACGACTTTTCAGGAAAAAGCATGACCATTTCACAAACATCACACTTTTATTGGTGCACAAATCACGATTTGATTCTTATTAAGTCAAGATTATCATGTGAACACACATTTAAAAAAAAAAATGTATTTTGTGTCGCGATTGAAATCACGACCCATATAATCATGACTATTGATGGCTATGTAAAAGGGCCTATAAAGAATCAACACAAGTGCTTTTGAGAAGTCAATCACCAGATTGAGACCTATGAGCAGTCGAACACACACGATGCATGCATACTACCTCTCAATTTCACTCTTTCGGGTTTGAATCTTAAAGGGAAAGTTTCTCCCAAACATTTATCTGGATTCGTGTCAGTGTGTTATAGGGAGAGATGTAAACTCTAGAACAATCATGATGTCACAACTGTAGAGTGATAATAGAGAAAACTGTATGACGAATTTCTCTTAGCTCCATGTTTTATGAAAGGTAAGCATTCCCTTCATCTATGACTGGGAAATGTTAAGGCAAATCTTGTCCTCCATGCTTTTGGAGAGGGTGAGGTATAAGTCCTTTTTCAGTGTTCTGGAAAAAATGACTTTTTAAACGTCCCTCTCTATCTTACTCATATTGTTCTATTACTGTGACATCATACAGTTTCAATCAAGGCAGGACAGCACATGGAATTTAATACCCTGAGTAGGTTTAAAATTCAAAAACTTTTGATATGGATTATCCAATTTTCTTCTCTTTTACCAAGCTCCTTCCTTTTGCACTGAGTGTTCACAACTGACTTTTCAACATTCCCTATCAAATTGACATGATGTTTAAAGGGAGACATTCCCTTGAAAGACAGCCAATACCTTTTGCATGCAAATTTTTGAAAAATTGGTGAGAACAACCTACTAAATAGGTATTGAAGAAAACACTATGTGGAAACCTCCTGTAAATTTTGAACTCATTTGTTCAGTTAAATTGGCCATTAAGATTTGAATTATTTTTTCGTACTATGAAAAAATTACAAATCTAAACTCTAGTTGACATGAGTGTTGAAAGGGAGACATTCCCTTTAAATTTGTGAGAACAACATTCCTAAATAGTGCTCTAACCAGGATGAGGTATGGCTAAAGTTTGCGCAGTAATGGAATGGGGTTAGCCGCACTTTGTCTTGCTCTCCTAAGCTCTCTCTCTCGGAGGCTTTTGCTGCTAAACCCAACCATCCCTCACCTTCATCCTTCCCCTACCTAAATTAACAGATAATTGTTGGTGATGATTCTAATTATTCTCATCTTAAAGGGAAAAAATCATCTTACATCAGCCCTCTTTAACACCAAATTTGAAAGACTATGAGCCAATCAGAGGTATACTTAAAACAGAAAATAATAATGAAATCAAACTATAGAAAATTGTTTCTGAGTATTTTTCCAAACAGTCACATCATCTCAAGATTATCTAATATTGTATTTAATCTGCAAAGAATAATTTGATCTATTTTAAAGTGCAAGAATGGTATTTCGTGAATTTCATCAAATTAAGAATTGTTGAAGTCGTAATAGTGCTTCTATAAACTGTGAGTCAATAGGACTGCTTATTTAATTCAATGGACTAATCATAAGCCAATGCCGATGTCTTCATGGACTACTCAGAGCTAAAATGCTCACATTACCAACTGAATGGCCTTTCAAGGAAAGGAAACTTCAACAGAAATTCCTCCAATTTTTACTCATCAGTCATCATTCTTGTCATCCTTTTTAGTCTTCTATTCTATTAAAGATCTTTTATTTCATAAATTCCTCAAAAGAGATTTCCTTTTTGGGAAAAGATTCCCCTTAACAATTTCACAAACACTTTTTTTCTGTACGGGGTCTTCACCAAACTATGTGTAAAATATCAAATATTACATTTTTTTAAAATTAGAATCATGATTATCTCATCCCCCCATTCTATGCTAGATGACTGGGTGGGGGATTACCAAAAGGCAAAATATTTTGTGACCATATTAATAAAAAGAAAAAAAAACTATACCCTAATGAAGAGACTAGTCTGTAGTACTTATCATCTGAATTGTATACTAATACTGTAATGCTGCTGAGCATTCTTCCAAAATTAATGATTATAATTCATAATATTTACAAAGCGCTTATCACACACACAAAAAGATCTCTTAGCGATGATGAGAAAGAACAAGGAAAGAAGAAGGTACAGCCAGTTTTGAGAATGTTTGAATAGATACAACAATTAAGATTACACGAACTATGTACTGTAAAACATGATATATTCGCGGCATGATTTTTTCGCGAATTGGAGCCGACAGCCTTTTACGTGGCATGAAATTTTTGCGAAATGCCACTGGCGTTCAATGCGTATAGTGTAAACAAGGACTTTCGCGTGCATTTTAATTTCGCGAATCTTGGCACTCGCGAAATTCGCGAAATTAAACTGCACACGAAAATTCCTCGTTTTACCGTATGCTTTCACTTTTCTGGGAGGGAGAACAAGCTGTGTAATCTGCCAATTTGAATGACAGGACAGATGCAGCTCTCCTATCTACCCTTCTGAAAGCTACGTTCTCTTTCCGCATCTATGGTTTGACATGCAGCGTGCATCTCCCGCTGTTTAGCTGTCTACCTGTGGTTATCAGTGTGTTGTCATAAGAGGAGAAACCTCACAGGATGGATGGAGGAAACACAAGGAAGCACACCTGCATAATGCAATTATGCAAGTCTTTGATTTTTCCTATGCAATTGAGCAATGTGTACATGCACAATGAAAGGAGGGGAACTACTATTAACCCTTTGCATAGCAAGGTACTTCAATAGCTGAACTTGCCAGGCTCTGTCATCACTTATTTTAATGAAGCATCCAAACTTAACCTAGTTGTAGATTAGGAAACCCTTTCAGGTGTAGCTATTTGACTTAATCCAAGATGCAGGACCATGGTGGCACAATATGGATTAAGAAGAACAGATAATCCCTAATCATTGACCATTAGTTTCCAAATGTCTGTGCTAATAGGTCAAGAAAGTACAATTTGTAGAGTGAGCATTAAACTCCCCATCAGGAAAAGCTTTTAATAGTAGCTTGATGTACTTGTTTAAAGCTAGTCTTTCATTAAATGGGTTAGAGTAAAATGCCACTCAATGATCACACTGACTTATAGAAACAATTTAAGCAAAATCAAATACACAGAACAGCATCTAGAATGTTTTTCTAGCCATCTGACATACCATAGTTTACAGAATTTGAAAATTTAGTATGTTCATAAAAAGTGATACTGGGCACAACCACATGCATCGTACAATATAAGTACATTAGATTATGTCCAATTTTTCATCTATTTAAAGGACAAGTTCACCTTCATAGACATGTGGGTTGAGTGAATGCAGCAATATTTAATAGTAGAACACATCAGTGAGAGTTTGAGCAAAATCGGACAATCCGTTAAAAAGTTATGAATTTTTGAAGTTTCTGCTCAGTCACGGCTGGATGAAAAGACTACTATAGCTTGTGATGTCACATGAGTACAACGATATAAAGAAAGAATAAAGAAAATTCAACATATATTTCCATTTTTCTCGCATAACAAAAGAACACTCGGCTTCTCTCTTTCAGAAGGCAGGGGGAATAATATTACCCTTAACATACGTCAGTAGCAAGTCGAAGAAATGTGCACTTTATTCTAAAAGTAAAGTTTTGTGAAATTCTTTTTTTATTTTCCTTATATAGTTGTACCCATGTGACATCATACACTGTAGTAGTCTTCTCTTCCAGCAGTGACTGCGCAGATACTTAAAATATTCATAACTTTTGAACGGATTGCCCAATTTTCCTCAAACTTTCGCTGATGTGTTCTACTAATATTGCTGCATTCTCTCAATCCTTATGTATATGAAGGTGGACTTGTCCTTTAATTGATTTTTGTTTATACATGTATGTAAAATGTATACAATTAGTGGCAAAATAATTATGGTTTTGGCGATTCATCTGGCAAATACAATACCTTTTCCCAATTGCTTTGGCAATACTGCCAGTAATACAAATCATATGGCTGTTTTGGGTTTTTTTTTTTGGGGGGGGGTGGGGAATTTCATCTTTCTATACTATGTATAATTTCTGACTTGACAAAATGAAAATTTAGTGAAGAAACTTACAGATTTGTGCATCAATGAAATCTTCATTGCAACTAAAAAGCACATTGTGATGGTAATCTTTAAACATTTGATAAATTGATTTGTGATTTTTTTTTTGTAGTTGCTAGTAGTTGCTACTACATGTCTTGACCAAACATGTATTTTACTAGAAAACTCTATTGTGTGTTTGTTAACTCTTATAATTTGACCTGAAAGTACACTGTTCAAACAGCCAATATACTCATGTGAACAAAATAGTTGATACTCTTTATGCACCTGCAGCACTGCACATGAAATACACTGTAATCTGCAATATAAAGTACAGTGCACTCAAAATGACAATGCTAGGCACTGCTGTGTCCATCATTCTTAAAGGTAGCTCACTCACTTAAAGTTACAGTCTCAGACAACAGTCTTTCACTGGCTCTCTCTCCAAATCTTCCCAAAATACAGCAGTAAAATAAAAAAAGCCTTACCTTGGGCATGATGTTTTCCAGAGGCTAATGTTACATGTAGTGTTGAATAGATCAATTCACCACATGACAATAGTCACAATAATCAATAATGGATATCTTCGATTTATGAGTTATAGAGACATTCCAACCATCTCCCTTTGCATGGTAGCGATCGTGGTATGTGGCCCGTGAGAAATCATATAATGGATTCACAGTTCAACAATTAAAGGTCATATCTTGTTGATTGCGTCTACATAACCCTCTTATAACAATATCTGTGTCCGACACAATGCAGATGAAGTACGGGTATTACTGGATGCTCCGTCTTGCTCTAGGAAGCCACACAGTCGGGGCTCCCAAACGTCCAAGGAGGATGCCGGCTCTCACTCCGGTGACTAATGCCCTCCTCTCTCCTTCAGCCGCTAATCATCATCTCTCGCCCGTCTTCCCGCAAACGAGGAGATGGATGTCACATGGCGGCGAGAAAAACTTGGAGGGAAACGTCATCCTTCCGTCCCTCTCTTCGCCTGATTGAATTGGCCAATCATAGATGGGTAATACAAGAATACATATAAACTGCAAGAGTTGGCAACATGCGCGATGCACTGAAGTTGACATCTCCTGAGTAAAGTGAGTGTCCTCTGTGATAAGATGTACTCTACTTGATGATGTGAGTGCCTGGCATCGCGGATGATGATACACTGCGACCGACACGCTACTGACAGTGAAACCAACAATAGTTACATGTAGATCGAGAGAGCTCTGCTCAATACAGAAACCCTTGCACTTCAAAGCAACTATAAACACTACGATCACTTCTCCAACTCCCACTACAAATTGTACGTAAACTGAGACTATGTGAACATACAAGTGTACTTCCTCAAGTTACATGAATTCCAAAAGAAAACCGTGAGTATGACTTCAAAAATATTGTTATGCTGGAAGTGAAAAGCACACACACAGACACACAGACACACACACACAGACACACACGCACTCACACACACACAGCGTTTGTAGCCTGTATGGATCTCATTCATTTTTTAAGCTACATCAATATTTCCACAATGCTATGATACAGAAAATATCATATTGCTTTTCTTCTCTTTCAAAAACAAGTTTCTACGATACTTCCATCATCTCATGAAATAGAAACTAGAAATAGAAACCAATTCTTTTTTAAGGATACATTAAATTTGCCTATCACCTTATACTGTAATAGCTCCTCATTGAGATCAATATCATTATCATATCTTCCGATCACTGTGTGACTTGTTTCAATAAACAAGTGGTCAAGTTAATCTGGGTAAAATTGCAACAATTTGTAATTTCATGATGGTGAAAGTAAATTGATTCCTGTGCTGTGGTGTACAAATGTATATATGATTTCAAAATATTTTTTCTTTTGCTGATCCTCCAGGAGTTTGCATGTGTGTTTTATACAATGTATGTGCATGTATGTGCTGGTGAGGACATGCACGCATGTGTAAGGTATTGTATTCACATGTTTGGAAGATGAAGAATAGGTAATCCATGAGCTAACACGTGGAAACTATTTCACATGATCAATTTGTTCTGTTACATGACCTCCCATGTTTTCACATGGTTACACAAGTGGAATTAAAGGAATTTAGTAATCTTGATTCATTGACAATTACTTTCCAGACTTCGGGTCAATCTGTAAAAAAAAGCACTCCAGCTGGCGTTACAATAAAAAACGAAGCAAGGTAAGGGTAAAAAAAAAAATGAATTGAAACATAGGCAAATATTACAGTTGTACACACACATGGTTCTGATCTGCACTTTTAATCATACAGAACAGCAGTATGAAATTTTATGACATCTATATATATAGCAAAAGTACAGTGCTGCTGCTACAAAGGCAAGAATATCATACTTATATACCTACCTCTGATTCCAACAGCTCAACACTATCATATTTCATCAATGTACTGGTATCTGCATTTAGTATGTGTGTGCTATACTTCAGTAAAAAAAACAAGAGACCCGCGGGTCTAGCGCTCACCTGAGTATCGCAAGTTCACCTTTCACGCAGTCACTAATCTAAATTATTCACAGCTCTACCAAAATTTGACGAGGCATTCTCAAGTGGAAGATGAAAATGTACAATAAGGGCCCAATTTTTTCAAGATTCCTTAATTTGGGGGAATTGGGGCCCCCTGGGGCCCTCTGGGTGGGGCATGGTGCCCAGTTTGATAAATTGAGATCCTGACCACCTAGGGATGCTACCTGCCAAGTTTGACAAAAATCCATCATGAGGTTTTCAGGAAGAAGATGAAAATGTACAATTCAGGCCTCCATTTGGACCCTTCCAACCACCCCCCCCCCCCCCCCCCCACCCCCAAGAGGGGCACCCCTGGATCTCCTATGAACAAACTTGAAACTACAGTCATTACTGTACTCACTCATAGTATTATCTCAGCTCTATAACTTCTGATTCTAGAGAAGATTTTTAAAGATTCCTTCATTTGGGGGGTTTGGGCCCCCTGGGGGCCCCCTGGGCGGGGCATGGTGCCCATTTTAACAAATTGAGATCCTAACCCCCTAGGGATGCTACCTGCCAAGTTTGGTGAAAATGGGTCATGGGGTTCTCAAGAAGAAGATAAAAATGTACAATTTAGGCCCCATTAGGACCCCTCCTCACCCCCACCCCCCCCCCCCCCCCCTGGGTCCAAAGGGGGGCACCCCTGATTCTGCCATGAACAAACTTGAAACTACAGTCATCAATGTGCTAACTCATAGTATTAACCTAGCTCTATCACTTCTGGTTCTAGAGAAGAAGATTTTTGCGGATTCCTTAATTTTGGGGGGTTTGGGCCCCCTGGGGGCCCCCTGGGTGGGTCATGGTGCCCATTTTAACAAATGGAGTTCCTAACCCCCTAGGGATGCTACCTGCCAAGTTTGGTGAAAATGGGTCATGGAGTTCTCAAGAAGAAGATGAAAATGTACAATTTAGGCCCCATTAGAACCCTTCCCCACCCCCCTCCCCTGGGTCCCAAGGGGGGCACCCCTGATTCTGCCATGAACAAACTTGAAACTACAGTCATCAATGTACTAACTCATATTATTAACTTAGCTCTATCACTTCTGGTTCTAGAGAAGAAGATTTTTACAGATTCCTTAATTTTTGGGGGTTTGGGCCCCCCTGGGGGCCCCCTGGGTGGGGCATGGTGCCCATTTTAACAAATTGAGTTCCTAACCCCCTAGGGATGCTACCTGCCAAGTTTGATGAAAATCGGTCTTGGGGTTCTCAAGAAGAAGATAAAAATGTACAATTTAGGCCCCATTAGGACCCCTCCTCACCCCCCCCCCCCCCCCCCCCCGGGTCCAAAGGGGGGCACCCCTGATTCTGCCATGAACAAACTTGAAACTACAGTCATCAATGTGCTAACTCATAGTATTAACCTAGCTCTATCACTTCTGGTTCTAGAGAAGAAGATTTTTGCGGATTCCTTAATTTTGGGGGGTTTGGGCCCCCTGGGGGCCCCCTGGGTGGGTCATGGTGCCCATTTTAACAAATGGAGTTCCTAACCCCCTAGGGATGCTACTTGCCAAGTTTGGTGAAAATGGGTCATGGAGTTCTCAAGAAGAAGATGAAAATGTACAATTTAGGCCCCATTAGAACCCTTCCCCACCCCCCTCCCCTGGGTCCCAAGGGGGGCACCCCTGACTCTGCCATGAACAAACTTGAAACTACAGTCATCAATGTACTAACTCATATTATTAACTTAGCTCTATCACTTCTGGTTCTAGAGAAGAAGATTTTTACAGATTCCTTAATTTTGGGGGGTTTGGGCCCCCCTGGGGGCCCCCTGGGTGGGGCATGGTGCCCATTTTAACAAATTGAGTTCCTAACCCCCTAGGGATGCTACCTGCCAAGTTTGATGAAAATCGGTCTTGGGGTTTTCAAGAAGAAGATGAAAATGTAAAAAGTTTACGCACGACGCACGACGGACGACGCACGACGGACGACGGACGACGCACGACGCACGACGCACGACGCACGACGCACGACGGACGCCGGACGAAGGGCGATCGCAATAGCTCACTTGAGCCTTTGGCTCAGGTGAGCTAAAAACAACATGATACTTGTATAGCAATGCGGAAATGATTGAACAAATACTGTACTGATGTACATCAAGATGTTGACATGTGTTGTAAAATGCAAAAAAAAAAAAATGAATAAATAACACAATTTAAAGTTAACAGACCAAATATCAGCCTATACAGTAATTCTCCTAATCCCATTATAAAAAAGTATCATTTAAATCATGCACAACTGTCACAACTTTAAACCATCAAAGATCAAGAAACATCAATTTCTGTGATTTTTTGCTGCATCTTTTCATCAAATTCTTTATCATTAAAGGACAAGTTCACCTTGATTATCATAAGAATTGAGAAAATGTAGCAATATTAGTAGAACACATCATTGAAAGTTTGAGGAAAATTGGACAATCTGTTCAAAAGTTATGAATTTTTGAAGTTTTTGTGCAGTAACCGCTGGATGAGAAGACTACTGCAGTGTACGATGTCACATGCGTACAACAATATAAGGAAAATATAAAGAGAATTTCACAAAATTTCATCTTTTGAAAAAAGTACACATTTCCTTGACTCGTTAGTGACATATATATCTGTTATGGGTAATATTATTCCCCTTGCCTTTAGAAAGAGGCAAGTCAAATGCTCTTTTGTTGTGCGAAAAAAGTGAAAATATGTTGAATTTTCTTTACATTTTCTTTGTACTGTTGTACTCATATGACATCACAAGCTGTAATAGTCTCCTCGTCCAGGAGTTCCAACACAAAAATTTCCAAAAATTCATAACTTTTGCATCGATTGTCCAATTTTCCTCAAACTTTCACTGATGTGTTCTACTAATATTGCTGCATTCTCTCAATCCTCATGTTTATGAAGGTAAACTTGTCCTTTAACATTTCCTAGCAATTCACAAGGTAGCATTAAAACTTTTCTTTTGGTCATGTTATGTTCTTCATTCTTGGCATTGAAATCATGTATATTATCATAACTTCAATTAAATCACATAATCTGTATCACTGATTCTCAAATTGGCAAGACACATTTTGAAGGTTCACTGCACTTTTTTCAAGAGTTGTCAAATTTGATGTATTCTCTTTAATTTTGCGATGACTAACACAAAATCGTTCAGAAAGTTCTATTTCATCTGTCTCTAAAATTTTATATACACAGTTAAAATGCAGTGTTGCTAATTTGATGAACATATGATCACATTTTCTGCAGCACACTCGGACCCTAGGAATTGATGGGATAGCCTGGGTCATTGAAATATAGTTGCAAGTTACAGCTACAAGTGTATAAAAGCATATGGGCAAATACAGGGTTAAATACCCATTCATTTTTTGCTGCACTCTCATGAATAGATATGAGGTATATACCTGAGGTCTAACATTTGATTTTTTTTTTAACCAATGTTAGTAGCATTGTTCTGACACCAACAATGCTCGCAGTTGATCGGTTTTTACCTACACACAGTTTGTATCCCCTACTGCGGCAACTGCTGGTATTGAGTTTCAGTTTGTGTCTAAGTTGCATGCACACTTCATGAAACTGGTAACATCAAGTAGCATCAAGTACTTTAAAGGACAAGTTCACCTTCATAAACATAAGGATTGAGAAAATGCAACAATATCAGTAGAACACATCAGTGAAAGTTTGAGGAAAATCGGACAATCGATGCAAAAGATATGAATTTTTTAAATTTTTGTGTTGGAACCGCTGGATGAGGAGACTACTTCAGCTTGTGAGTCATATGCGTACAACAGTATAAAGAAAATGTAAAAGAAAATTCAACATATTTTCACTTTTTTCGCATAATAAAAGAGCACTTGACTTGCCTCTTTCTAAAGGCAGGGGGAATGATATTACCCATAACATTTGTCGGTAAGGAGTCAGGGGAATGTGTACTTTTTTCAAAAGATGGAATTTTGTGAAATTCTCTTTATATTTTCCTTACATGTACGCATGTGACATCTAAGTTATTCATGCGTTGCAGTAGTCTTCTCTTCCAGCGGGTACTGCACAAAAACTTCAAAAATTCATAACTTTTGAACTGATGGTCTGATTTTCCTCAAACTTTCAATGATGTGTTCTACTAATGTTGCTACATTCTCTCAATCCTTATGTTTATAAAGGTGAACTTGTCCTTTAAACACAATTCAAAAACAGAAACTAAAACAAAACTCTTGCTTGTAAACAAAAGGTCTTTCGTCACTGGACTACCTAGCACGGCAACGTGGTGAGGTTACCATCGCAATTATGATGCTGAGCACCAAATCGCAGTTCTACAAGAGTTTGAGAACAAGAACAGAAATAAACCGGGGTGAAGGAAGCCAACAAAAATAGAATGCACTGGATCCAATCTGAGGCAAAATGGTAATGAACATACAAGTATATTCAATTCCATAACATGACTGCGACAACTTCAAGCCGAATTTTGTTTGGGTGCTTTAACTGCTCAGGTGTGCAGTCACAAATATTCACAAAGCCTCAATCGTCCAGGGTTAACAACAAGAAGAGGAGCAAGTTTTCTTAGCCCTCATTGTTGCATTTAAACGTGTACCATTAGAGAAGGGGATAGGGATTCAGGATAGCACAGAGCTTAGAGAATAGATTGAGAAAAGGGCTTTAAATGAGTGCTCAGTATGATATCAAACTAGATATATCGCTACGGCGACTGATATGCCTGCCCCATAATGCATGGTTCTCCTAATAGGTCTATAGTACAATGTCTTGACAATGTGTGATGACAGTATCACACAACTGGCAAAATATTAAAATGACAGGTTTGACACAAATGTGCTGAATGTTCACTTTCCTAGAACTAGGTTCAATTGGATGAATGATTAAAATGTCAGAGTGCAGGTATTTGGGGAACTGATGATTTTTACTTGACTTTTGACCCTTTTATAAGTTTATGCATTGAGTAATTTTCAAGGTATTGAGAAAAAGTACAATTTCAGTATCAAATGGGAAAATAGCATTATCTAAACCTGGCCTTGACCTTTGACCTCACAGTTCCAAAGAGAATCACTGTTAGGTTGAACATGCATAAATATGTAAGTTTCATGATGATACCTTGAGTTACTTTTGAGATATGGAGGAAAAAGTGCAATTCAGCACTTTCACTTGACCTTTGACCTTTTGACCTTTGACCTTTTGGCAAGAAACTTCCCACAGAATATATTGGGTAATACATGTATACATCAAGTTCAAAAAAAAAAAAAACCTTCAGGCATTGCATAAATATAAGGAAAGTAGTGATATTTTGAGAAGTTGACCTTGACCTTTGACCCCCTGACCTTAGAACCATGACCCCCAACTTCCCTAGATAATCACTGCCCATTGGAACAAGCATATATACTAAGTTCCATGAAGATACCTTGAACCATTTGCGAGATATGGAGAAAAACATGAATTTGCAACCTTTTTTTCACAAAATAATCTGTGACCTTTGACCTTTGACCCCGTGACCCAAAAATCCAAACAAAGTATTATCCCCCCAGGATATACCCTCATACCAAGTTTGATGTAAAACCACCGCACGGTTCTTGAGATATCGACAAAAACAAAACTGCACGGACGTACGGACGGACGGACGACCCGAAAACATACAATTGTACATGTAATGCCTCCGGCCACTTCGTTGGCGGAGGCATAATAAAAGCACATTGACTATAAGGTGGAATGGAGTCTGTTAAGGACTAATTCTCCAATAAAACATACCTGTTGCAACTATATGCTATATCTGTTTGCAATCACACTAGCAAATTAAATCTATCAGTTTTTTTTTCTTTTGTCATTTCAGAATTTAACCAATATCTATTGCAATATTTGGCATGACATGTGAAAATCTTCCACTGTACTGGTGGTACAAACTAAATTCAGTAACCACTACAACCACAAGAGGGAGCTGTTTATTTTCCAACTTGTCAGCATGTTGCTCCACCAGGATAAACTGTCGTGCGAATTCCTGTATGTACAACAGCAAGCACCATTATACCAGGGACTTGGATGAATGGAAATACTAACAGGACAAGAATAACAGCACTGTTTCTTAGGCACATTCATGTTAGCCCTCTTGTAATTGGAGAAAGTCACGTTGAATAGCAAACTCAGGGCAAAGACAATACTTCCAAAGTTGTCCTATAAAGTAGTGATGACTGTTTAGATACAGCATTGTAATTAAAAAGTAAGCCAGTGATTTGTAACAATAACGTATCTCAAACGAGTGAGTTTTAAATTTACCAGTACCATTATTATTTCTACTATCATTCTTATAATTACTTACTATTCATCTATTTGTCTAAATAAAAAAAGACAAACAAATTGCAATATAAGTATATAATACAAGGATAGAAAATTATAACAATGTAATGAAAGAGGAATGGTGGAACATGTGAGTCAGAGCTCTCAGAAATCAAGCATTATACTGTTGCCCTTAGCCACTTAGTTGAAGTAACGACATCCCCTTGTATTGTTATGTACGACACTGTAATTACCCACTTATTTACTTTCAGGGGAAACTTCATCGTATCGAAGCAAAATAATATGTGGTGCATAATCAAATAACCATGCCATAAACTCACAAAAATAATTTACATCAAATCAATGGTTTGAAGTCAGTGATAGGAAATGATGAGAAATTACCTATCACTTCTTGCACAGATTAAATGAGCGAACCTGAATACTTTTCCATATTATTCTCTGAATAATTATGGGAAAAGGGATTATTATTATCATACTGATACTATAGCAAACACATCATGAAAGTGGTGAAATGGCACTGGGATGTTATTGCCGATTGCTGAAATTTGGCTGCCATAGAGCCATGCGAAACTGCCATCTTCCAAACACGAGATGGCGCTTCACAATGCCGTAACAAGGGTTATGACAGTTCCACAGGGTACGGCGTGCTGCAACATAATATTCCTGCAGGTCTAATGGACACTATTTTTCAATCACATTTCAACACATATTAAAAATTATCATCTAATACTGAATACTTGAATAGCGAGTATACATTTTCGCGAATCGGGTCTTCCCGACGATTTCGCGAGTGGTTAAATTTGCTATCGTAGAGTACTGTACTGAACAGAGAAATGTATACGTGTGCGTCACATTCATATCAGGATTGGAGTCATCATTTTCATGTGTCTTTAATTTTGCAAATAGCACCTGACTCACGAAATTTGCAAAAATAAAAACCTTGCAAAATATTTGGCGTATACACTAGTACGATATGTACAATGTACTTGTCCTCTAGCTGCAATGTAAGTATTTTCCACGCCTACAAAATTTGCCACATTGTATGTCACTGTACAATATTTGTTTTAAAAAATAGCTTGTATTATCTGTATCTGATGGCTTCATTCTCAAAGAGGCTTTTGCCTTTTCCCTCATGGTGCACAATGCTCTTGATAAAATATACTTCCAAAATTATTTCATCTAGATAATCTCATATTTGATGTGGATCAGTCACAAAAGAGCAGTAAAATTGTAGTTTTGTGCATGGTCAAATAGGAGGTTCAATTTTATTGCTGAGAGTCAGAGATTCCTGGTTGGTAATGACAAGAGGATTAATTTTTGCAGCAAAATGCCCCCAAGACATATCAGGTTGATATCGACTTCATTGCCTGTTGACCGTGTAGATAAGCACGTAGGCCTACACTTATGTTTGCAAACCATGCACCGAAAAGTAATCAACTGCTTTCAAGGACCAATATGGTAGATTCTACTCATCTATCAATGCCTATGGTTACATATGTTGTCCTATCAAATTACATGAATGTCTGAGCCACACATTTGTCACTTGTAAACAACTTGTGTCTCTGTATTCTTCCCTCAAATTGCATACGATATTGTTTTGAACTTCAATCTACACAACAAACAATCAATGACATGACAGATGATTAGTAATCCATAAAGGAAATATTGAAGCAGCATATTATGGATTTCACTATGGAAATAATGAACTACAACTTACAGGAAACCCAAAAGTAAAATCTATCTATGAGAATATTTTAAGTCAAAGTAAAGCTTGAGTACAAGAATGTTCATGTATTCAAAGATATCTTTCACAATTGAAGTTTGCTTTAAAGACTGATTGTGCTGGACAGCTACAGCAAATCAAACACATTGCAGAATTTCCTGGACCCATCATTCGGTGATAGTGACATTTCAAATCCCACTTCTATAAACCTCTTTTTGTCCCTCATGGTTTCTAGACCATGGCACACTAAATATAATCCCCAAATACCAGTAACACTAACAAATTCACTCATCAATTACAGTGTGTGTGTAGTCAATGATCCTCAGAGGTAACTGACCAACTTCTTGCTGTTGTCTGCAAATGTGTACAATTGGTCAATGTAATTTTTCAAAAAAAGTACATTAAGTACTGAGCACAAACTTTCCTTCCTGAATCAAGTCATGGATGGATGGGTTATGAAGATAAAGGGGTTTTAAATAACATTATGCCAGACTGAGACAAAGTGACATTGTGTGGAACAAGGATGGATGTTCATAATGCTCAGTGAAGCATCTCAATGTTTACAAACTGTGGGGGTAGTATATCCAGACATATTGTCACTCGCATAATTAAAACACTAGCTGTCTGATTACAAGCCAAACTTGGGCGCGAGACTTTGGGCGATGACATGTAGGCTGTGATGACATAATATAGGATGTGATAATGATTGACTGATAACTTATCAGCACTTAATAAACAATGATGGCTTCATGATAAACATGTAAACATGAGCCATCAAAAACTGAGCTATGAGCATGAGCTATCAAAAACTCATGAGCTATCAAAAAATGTCTGAGTAGATATCTCCTGACCCACCTTTAATTCATCTTGACAGAATTTGTAATGCCTTTCATTTCTCCAGAGCTTTTCCATCATCAGTCTTGTTTTTTGCTTATCCCATTTCATGCATTCATTTTCACAAGCCTGTTTATCCCAATTAGATTTTCCCCGTGTGCCAGTGGAGTGGCTTTAACTTTATGTAAATTCTTATCTCAGAGCTTGGAATAGCGAGCCTGAAACCAAATGACTGGTATATGTCTGTCACTATTTATCAGTTTCACCTACAAAACTGTACACTGTTAAACTTACTCATTTAAATCAATATGACATCCTTCATGTCAATATTGTAGAAAATTCATTGTGATAATTCACTTTGAACCTTCACAGCTTGGTCTAGTCTATTTCAAATCGTTACGATGTCATTCATGTACCACATTATATGGATTTTGTTGGTTCAGTGTTGTATTTGAACTGTAATTCATGAATTATCCTATGACCTTGTACCCCATATGCTCATTTGGTCCTAAAGCATGTTTTACTGCAATATTCCAAAATAGTTCCTGAGCTGATTTGATCATACACTTTATACATGTGCCACATCTATTCTAAGTGTTACTACTAAAGATCTATATTTAGTATCACAGATATGAAAGATCTTAAAAACAGAAACACTGCTGTGCCATTAGTACCAGTAAAAAGAGGAAAGAATGAAATACTATAGACAGTAGTCTCCTATTAATTGATTGGCTGTCATATCTTGACACCCAGCACTGAACATCACATCATACACTCATCTGTGAAGCTGGTGTACATGTGTACTGCAATCGATACGTGAAAAATTCACACGTGTGGATGAAATACAATCATTAATTGCAAGGCCATTGATTGCTCAACACACATGAACACATCACCACTGCCGGTTCTCACGTTGTCATGCGGCTCGATCGCCTGTCCAATATCAACCCGTCCTTTAACAACAAATCAATACACTAAACCTGGTCATACTCATCACACGTAATGAAGACTGTAGGCCCAACAATACATGGGAATGGTATCAGCATGTGTCTTGAAGGTAGTATCTGTAGACATTACAGTCTTTAAAAATATCTCCTTTTTTTTTTCAGTTCAATTCATTTCATCTACATGTTTGAGATTGGTTTGACATCACTGACCTGAAATAGGAAATAATTTAACAGAAAAAAAGGTGTTTTTCTCCAATAATTTCTATTCATTTCAAACTGAATGTAAATCTTATGGCAATTCAGATTTGAAAAACCTCATCATACATTATTTGATTTATACAGTAGGGATTCAATATATCTAAAACAATTTCTTTGAGTTGGTTGCATGATCACTGTGCAGACTTTATGTGCGGATGACTGTTCTGTGCATTGTAAAGTTGCAATGTTCCAGAGTTTTAATAATTTACAACACATGTTCTTTCTTTCTTTCTTTCTTTCTTTCTTTCTTTCTTTCTTTCTTTCTTTCTTTTTTTTGGGGGGGGGGGGTGTAATACTGGATTTTCTGAAGAAAAAAAAACTTTGTACTTCCACATATATGCATAATGGTAGTCTCTATTGTTCTTTCTCAGAAAGAAAACATGTACAATGTACTCCCATTATGTGCTTGTACATGTACAGTTGTATGTCTGGTTCTGTGTTTTGTGTTCAAGAAATGAATCTGAATGATTTTGTTGTTGGAAGGCCAATGCTCTTTCAGCCATTTTTCATTTGAAGTTCTCATCACTGAATTTGTAGAAAACAATTGGTGATTACTATCATGAATGCTGATCACTCTAATTGTCACAACTTGTTCTTAATTAAAATTAATCATGTGAGTTTCTATACAAAAGAGCAAAATTCTCAAACTTGAAACTCTGGGAACATGATATCAATCAATGTTTCAATTATTAAAATTGTTGTACGTCAGCCAAGCAGCCCAACCTGTTAAATACCATTCAAATGACAGATAGTCGCCATACAGTATTAACTTTGTTTCAATGTACAGTACAATGTACACAGCTTAGGAACATCTTCTTCAACATACAGTTGTAGTAATAGACACATGAATGCGGACTTCTAAAGGCAACTCATCAGAACTGTGGCTGGAGTGTTAAACCTTACATTTTATAACTACAGTTGTACATGTAGAGTACTCTAAAATTACTCAAATGGTTTTCTAAAAAAAAAAAAAATACAGAACTATATACACTGTGTATACACAAATAAATAAAAGAACTGAATGAATTGTAACAGCACTTGCTGCAGGTTTTAGCTTGGGCCAAAAAAAAAAAAATAAATATGGAAATGGCATAATCATGTCGGCAAATTTGTGAAATATGATGATGATGATGATGACAGTGGTTAACAATTGATGAGAATGTGTTTAAAAACTACAAACTCATTTGGTACGTTTACCTTTTCAATCATAGCATCTCAACCCCCCTCCCCCATCCTTCACGTTATCTTGTGCAGAGATTTGTGAAAATTACATCTGTAGGCCTACACACTTCTTGGGAAGGCTTTGTAGATTTTGCCGTTTTTGAATTTCACAACGAGGACAGGAGGGCTTCTTTGTACTGTAAGTCCCTATCAATCACTCTCAAGCGGTATGGAGTGCCGTATTTTTGCCGCTGTGGTTGAAGGGTCATAATAAGCTACATTGTACACCCCCAAAAAACACAATTTGGAGGTCTATCTGTACACATGAATGTTTCATTCCATCAGTTTTGCAGATCAGAAATGTCACTACAAAACACCTCCAGACGGTCATTTGAATCACGATATCAGTCGTGATTCAAACACCCTCCGCCATTCCAATTTGCATGATACACACATCTTAAGTGTGTCAATTGACTTTATGATTCTAGTGATGCATCACTAGAATCATGATTTGCATTATGCATTCTCAATGCATTTGAAAACAACCTATGACCTTTGCTGACTCTAGCAGTTGAAGACAGACAGTTGTTTGTTTGTTTGTTTTGTTGTTGTTGGGTGTTTTGTTTTGGTTTTGTTTTGTTTTTTTTTTGTTTTGTTTTTTTTGGGGGGGGGTTACGATACATGTACACAATATACATATCTCTTGGGATTTGTATGTCTTCCTGGTACTACATGTTTGCTTCACTGCTGTATTGCACTACTCAGCATTTTCACTGCCTAATTTCAGCTGTTAGCAGACGCCATTTAGTGTACCTTGTTTGATCTGTGATTTCCCCTTCCTCTTGTGTTTGTCTGTTCGGTCTTTGATTTCCGCTACCTCTTGTGTTTCTCTAGCCCCAATTTCAAGTTGTCATTCACAAAGATCAGACACCATGCAAGAACATCACTCTTCATGATCTTTGTCAGCATAACATTGCACCACACACAAGACTTTTGTGTATAAACGTACAACAGAAAAGTATACTGCCAGGACTTGGAGCGTGACGATTAGTGGGGCAGAAATCCCAGACAAAGCTTACATCTAGGTTGTTCTAGAGCCAAAGAAACACGTTTACAAGTTGTGAATTACAAAGAGCAGTGATCAGTTACCTTCAGACTGAGGCTTAGTACAAGACGTTCATCTATGATTAAAACAAAGACAATTCAATTTGTAGTGAAGAATTTTCTTGAACTCTCTAATAACAGGACTGAAGGGTCACATCATAGCCCAAAACAGAACATAAACATTGCCCCAGAGGTACAATAAGGTCAAAGTTTAGTTGACTCACTAGCAGGACATAACCTACAACACTACAAGAACATCTTCGAAATTAAAATGGAGAAAGAAAGTGGATGAGAAGAACCATACTTGGATAAAGGTGATGCTTTCAAATTCCAAAGCTTCTCAACTGAGAAATTCTCAAAATTATCATTTTAATACTGTATACGCCGTTATTTTCGCGAGGGTTTTATTTTCGCGAATTTTGCAATCTTCGGGCTGATCGCGAAATTAAAGACACGCGAAAATATTACCCCGTCATACCTTATGTGCAAATTGATGACAAAATGCATCCAACGTTGGCCGGACCAGAACGCGGCTGTTACATCGGCCAGTACGTACTTGTGTACATATACTATATTACTAGTACGTACGCTACGGTGCAACCGATTGTGGAAGTGCAGTACGATGCTAAACGTGCATTAAAATGTGCAATCTCCGTGCTACGTTACCCTACGCAAACAAACACCGGCTCGACGTGGTTGGGTACACGGGTGAGGCCTAGGGATGCATGTAGCCCGACCAGACGCCGTGTGCGCAGGGCCGTGCAGACGCCATGTGCAGCTAGGTGTAGCTAGCGCGACACTTGTGTACAGCGACAGGTCCGTGTATATAGGATGCATGTAAAACTTTCCCTAGCGCTAGCGCAGCTCTGAAACTTTGTCGTCTACAGTGTATTTCATTTGGTAGGTACTGAGTACTTGTGAATGCCGTTATTGTTTGATTGTATAAATCTTCTACTGTGTCGTTTCTGTTGTCATGTTTGGGAGTCACAATGCAAATGGAAAAACATTACGAGTATGTTGGCAAGTGTTTGAACGTGTTTCTCGGGCTTGGCAGTAGACCCTACTACTACTATCAATCGCGAATTTAACAACACGCGAAAATGCCACTGATACCGTGATTCGCGAAAATATCTGTATGCGAAAAATATTGGCGTATACAGTACTCAATCTGACAGTGCACTATAAATTCACAGTGCATTTCTAGCACAATGACTGCACACATGAATTAATTCAAGACCATGATTTCATGCATACGGGCCTTTGCTTCTCATCACAAACCTTAACCCGTTGAGGACGGACTGATTTTGCTATAACACACATTTCCCATAGACACCTGCACGAGTATACTCGGCATTCATCTTCAACAGGTTAATTGCAAAAGTCAGTAGAAAGCCACATTGTAACACCACCTGCCTGACAAATCTCCATCACCTGCTTGTACTGTTGTATACATTCTGACTGTGTATCAATCAACAGAGATCTGTAAACAACCCAATTCAACAATTTGGGCACTACCTCTGTTTACCATGTAGGGTACAGGCGTGACACACTCATACAATGTATTGACTTGCGATGGCAAATGTTAAATTAGTCATGCTCATTCACTTAGAAATAACTGGGCTCTATGGCGGTTTAATGAATGTACGGGAAATGGAGCGTGATCCAAAACTGTTTTTGCATCAGTGTGGATAGGGGTAACACCAAATCCTCAAAAACATGATGACCCATGCTACCAGGAATCTTTTCCGAAATTTTAGAATGCCCTGGATGGTAGACAATCAGCAGAAGTATGTCCTCAAAAATCTGTCACTGATGGCTATCTGCATTGCAGAATACTGCAAAACATCATATTTTCACGAAATTTTCACGAATTGGAGCTGACGGCCTTTTTTGCGACATGAATTTTTCACGACTTGCCTCTAACATTCAATGTGTATAGTGTAGACAAGAACTTTCATGTGCATTTTAATTTTGCGATTCTTGGCTCTCGCGAAATTGAAATGCACACAAACATTCCTCATTTTACAGTATTAGCCCCCATTGACATACATTGTACACTCCACAGCAAGCACGTCGAGTTTTCATAACAATAAGAACAACTTTTCTTTCCACTTGACCAGACATTTCACCAAATTCACTTCACTCCATAGAATTAATCTCCAGGATTTGAAAGTGTATTATGACAACAACTACAAAAAAAGACCCCATCTTCTTTCTTGAATACAGACTTGGTGAAATAAAGATAATTTTGAGTAAAAAAAAGAAGGAAAGAAAGGAGGAATGTTTTAATAACGAGAGAAGTACTTACTGAAGCTGAAAGAGGAGGCACATCAATTTCTAAGCTTGCTTGCTGTAAACTCTTTGAGAGTCTGTAGTCTTTATTGTCACTGAAAGGTGAAGTTCTATGTGCGGAAGAGGATGAGCTTGCTCTTCTGCGACTAACGACTTTTACGCCATTGTTTATCAGAGCGTTACTGTCGGAATCACTCGAGTATTGCTGTCTGCCATCCACTTCCACATGAAGTCGTCTACGATCTATTTGCGAGGCGCTGAAGCGGTGAGAGCGCGGAAGCGAGTGGTAGTTGTCTGATTTGGTGAGGTAAGTGTCCGATCCCGACGGGAAGAGTCGCGACTGCGGGCCATGCGAGTCCTCGTCAAAGTGATGCGCAGACTTGTGGTGCATGCGCTCCTTGACCTGTGCACTGATCTTGCGCATGGGTTTCGTTTTGTGCTTGAAGCGCTTCCACAGCCCGTGCCGCTTCTTTTTCGGGACAGTGGCCGGCGCGGGAATGAGAATTCCTTCACCTTCCGCTGTGCCTCTAGGTGGGTCCGTATCATATTCGCCATCATGCTCATCCGAGTCGCTGTCCATTGATAAATGAGATGCACCTGTATGTGTAAGAGAAATCAAACAAGACTACGTTTTAAAATCAAAACATACTGAATGAAGCATAAACTTTACACAATCTTTCACTGTATGCCGACTAAAAGCATAAACTGCAAATTTAATTGATGAATTAATTTGCTTGACCATCATGCCTCAACATAAACATGTTAATATCAATTTTTCCTGCCAATATAGAATGCATGCCCAGATGAGACCAGTGATTTTGCACATGACATCAGCACGTTTGAAGAATTCCACGACTCCTGTAATATCCCAAGGTCAGCCAGAAAACATCTTTTCACAAGGAGGTGCCATCAAGAGTATTGTGTTCATGCCGGTCATTCTCATAATTGCTCACGGAAGATACACCGTACACACTCATAGGTCCAAGCTAAACTTGCAGGACACACTCGTCTAATCTTTGTAGGATTAATGACTATATTGCTATTGAATGTCACTCATGTGTATTGCATAGTGCCTGCAGTAGGAAAATCCTCCAGTAGGAAGGTGCAGCATGAGAAAATGCATCAAACTCACAACAAGTCATCGTGTGTGCACGCGTCTGTGTCCAGCGAATTCCAACACCAATATAGAAGAGGCAATATCCGTGCTTCAACCGGGATGGTCAGTGAGGCATCAAGTCAAATAGAGGCAGCTCAGTAAGCCAACCAGACAGACTTTTAGGGTAATTAGGCCCTCAAATGTTGAGGCACAAGCAAGAACACAACCTTCTATCGGGAACAACGGGAAACCATTACCCTATTGGTTGACTGTTACCAATTCATCACATGTATGGCACACTTTGCTAATTACTCACAATGGCAATGTCAATTGCAAATGACAAGACATGTCGATGATGCACTCGAATGCATACTGTACCTGATCGCAATTTTACCTTCCAGCATAGCGTTTGGAATATTTCATATCTATAATGTACTGAATGCCACTACCACTATGCATATATAGAATTACAAATGCTTTTTCTGTTTAGTCTTCAGTTGTGTCCATTATCACGGAAACATGATCATCTTTACAGTCATCACTATTGCCATTATCATTCTTTCCCCATCAATATCGCTGATGAAGCGAGAAGCCACTGAGTAGCTGCTACTCTCAATCCTAAGGTCCCCATTTCTAATCAGATGGCAGCAGTGGCAATAAGCCAGTTTGTAATTGGCTCATGTGCACATTAGGACAAATGACCTTCCTTCTTTTTTTTTATATTTGGTTTTATATGCACTTCACTCATCGTCAAAGTGATGTAATGCATAACCTTGCCCAAAAAACAATTAATGGAATTAATGTTCTAACATACATGTAGAATGAAAACGAAATGCATACACCAGGTGACTGGAATGTCCCACTAATTTACACTCTGTGGAGCACCATTTTAATGATTTGCATTGTATTAAGTTGAATGCATTTATAACCTTTCCTGTTAATATTGCCAAATACTAGACTTTCATGAACACTTTTTTTTTTCTGCCTGGGGATCACTCAAGAGATTCAACAGGAACCAAATGTGGAACATCCCCCCCCCAAAAAAAAAAAGAAGAAAATCTTTCAAACTAGCTAATAAGCTGACTGTTTTTATATCTCATGTTCATTCTTCTGCAGTGGAAGTGCAAGTTTTGCATAATAAAATGGACGAAACAGCTTGCATAACATTGTTGGCATGTACTGGCCTTTGCTTTTCACCTGAGAGTTTACCCACACCATATGCCTCAAGAGGTTTGTTTTGTTTTGTTGTTTTTTTTGTTTGTTTGTTTGTTTTTGTTTTTTTTGTTTTTTTTTTTTTTGGGGGGGGGGGGGTACTCGGGAGTTCACCAGGGACAGTTTGGGTGTAACATTTCTGAAAAGTCACTCAGCATTTTATGCCGGAGTTTACCCGTGATGTCTTTCACACTACGAGTTCTCCTGGGTTCATCCAAGTGCTTCCCAGTGAAATTTGCTATAAAGTATGAAAGGAGTACTATCTCGAGCTGAATCGATGCACATGCTGAAAGATTGAGTGGGGAAAAAACAAGAGAAGTGTTAATTTTTTTTTTTTTTTTTTTGGGGGGGGGGGGAGGGGGGCTACACACGTTTGTTTCTATTAAACTAACATCGATTTGAAAAACAGAATGCTTTCTCAAAGCATAGCAGCGTTGGTGTCTCAGAATAACGTGGCACACAGGAGATTTCAACTATGGTATATACATAAAGAATCAAAAATATATAGCGTATATACAGTACGCGCAATAGAAAACGCCCGACGAAAGTGCGTCCAAATTTCGTCCCAACGCTTTTTTCGTTGTTGATTTCGTCGGGGACGTTTTCAACGCTTTTTGCGTCCAGACTTCATGGACGGATTTTGGACGAATTCAACGAATTCAACGAAATCCCCGAACGCTTTTCCGAAGCTGTGGACGCATTCAACGCTTTCAGCGCTTTCAGCGCTTTCAACGCTTTCAACCCTTTACACGCGATCACACACACACAGGAAAGTTAGCTCTAATCGCGAATTGCTAGCTCTTCTTTCGTCGAAGTTCTCTAGGTTTCCCGTCCATTTCTCTCATTTTCTCTCTTTTGCTTTCGTATCATTGTATCCCTTTCTTTTCAGAGTACAATCATACTTTAGAGAGTATTTTTTCTCATTTTTATTAAGTGATTACCGTGTTTGCCACAATTTGGGGTGAGTTTTTGTTCGAGTGTTTGTTGAGTTTTTCGATTGAACGATGTGTCGATTATCTTCGTGTGTGCGAGAATATCGTACCCACTCGTTTGTTTCCGTGTAAGTATTTTTACCGTAAAGTGTCTTCATCGTTTGTCTTCACGCATCGGGTTTTCACCCTAGTTTTCCTCATCGTAGTTTTCCACATCCATTTTTTTTTTCCGGTGCAAGATACTCTGTGTATTTTCTGCTACGGTAAAATGCCATCGTCGATATTTTTTGTGTATTCATCGTAGTTTTCCACCTCCATTTCATTTTTGTGTGCAAGATGTGTAGCTAGGTCTGCGATGTCTGAATCGTTTACAGATGTGTTTTGTGAGAGTATTAACCACGATGATTTTGAGGATTTTGAGGGTTTCGCGGTGGATGAGATCGACTGGAATGATAGTGATAATGATAATGAATCTACACTATCTAGTGGTGTTGATATAAGAGCTCTTATGATGATGCAATTTATTTCGTGTGACCGACCATCATGACGTTGGCGATGACGAGTACGAAACGAGTAGCCTATACATGTACAATGTAGGCCTGTAATGATCTAAGACGAGAGTGACACTGACGACATGGCCTGGCCCTGGGGGCTGTTTTAGTGTTGCCTGCTGAGTAGGTGTTCCATTCTATCCTTTCAGTTATCTTTCTATCACTTTCTTCTTTTGACCCTGGATGAAAAAAAAAACCCTATCTTGCCATGTAAAGACAGAACACATACCATCATGAAATATCATGACATTACTAAAGTAATAAAAGAAATAAGTAAGCGATGAAAATTCTTGTTTGTAAAATCATAAATCAAAGGTGATTTCATATGAACCAGCTCTTTGAAACGTATTTAATTTGCCTATTGATACTTGCTTTGCAAGTATACATTTTCTCTCCCATGGACTTTGTGTCCCCCCTTTTTTTATGTGCTTTAATGATTATTCTAATTTGTTTTGTCAATATCATCATTATTGCTGTATTAATATTACCATACTTTGATATGGTTAATTGCATTTGTTGATTGACTCTAACTTTCATTTTGTTGCCTCCTCTTGGTACTTGTACAGATCCTTTCTAGGGCTTGCTGTTTGCTCACCCCCCCCCCCCCCTTTGCTGTTGCTATTTCACTCTTTACCTTTCTTTGTCTCTCTGTTGTTCCTTATCTTGTTTGATGTTGCCTCCATATTCATCCTTTTCCTTCAATGGTTGCCCCCTGGCCCTCACGACCATTACTAACCTTCCCCTGCCTTTTGTCTGTCCATCCTCCTGCTCTAATCCCCCTCCCTTTACCTGTTGGGCTCCTTGCCCATGACATCCTACCCTCTCCTTTTGTTTTCTTTGTTCCTTGTCCCTTGCCTGTTCTTGACTGTTCTTGTTGTGTGAAGTCGCTTTACATGTGTGTGGTTGCTTTTTCTGCCTATTTGCCATTTTGCTTCTGACGAAGATTCTGCTATGATCGAAAACTTAGGTCCCTTTTGACTCTATCCTAAAAACATTCATGTACACTCCCAAAACTTGCTGGGCTAGTAATGAAAACTTCCATTATCTAGCAGGGGAGAGGGAATGCTTTCATTTTCTCAAGAGAGCTTTTGTGTGAGAGAATGCAAAACTTGGTTGAGTGTTGCCAAGTTGTTTTCAAGCTTCTTCATTTTATTTGATCTTAAGCATAATCACTTTCGTAAGTACATGTACAGTATTACGATTTCTTCTCCCCTGACTGTAATCGGAAAGTTTGCCATAAGGACGATCGCTAATGTGTTTGGATGTGCCGATATGCGAAACACGTGGTTCAAAAGAATGCACCATGTGCTACTTACAGTTGTACTGCCTTAAAGGTTACTGCAAGTTGAATGGATCGAATGCGCCATAGGCTTAGTTACGGTAAACAGTTTACGTTCGATGCGAATAATTATTACGTCTTTCAGGATCGAGGAATAATACACACAAAACATGCAAACAAACAAATCCACGAACGAGTGTTGATAACCAAAATTCATATGAAAAGTAATAGGCAGTTTTGATGAGCGTGAAATTTTATTGTCATGATTTTGCCGTTTAATCGGGTGGTGGCTGCATCACATAGGACATCTCAGTGAATTTGTCTAGGCATATGAGACTTTTCATATAAATCTGTGATTGCATTTTTGAGTGATTAATCAATTCCTTTTTACAGTTCGGGAACCAGAACATCAGAACATCTTTGCAATGATTCCTTTAACTCAACTCACCCGCGAGTTCTTCGATCGATATACTACACCAAATGCGCGCATTCTTTCGTCTGGCACCTGGGGTCTGGCACGCACCTGGTTTTGTGGAAATTTCCACAAAGGGAGAGGGTGGGGTTTTTCCAATCCCAAGAGACCGCATTATACACAAGAAGACAATCTCGTCGCTTCTATCATTTTCCGTCACTCGTGTTTTCCCCTTATTCTTTGCTAATAATGAACATTTCGATTGAACTTAACGATGGTTGTTCACACGTGGTTCCTTTTGTTGTGAGGTGTAGGTATTTTCTTTTTTTATCATTCTTGGGAGGGGAAAGAAGAGTAAAAGAGGGAAAACTTATTTAAATAAACGAAGGGCACGTACGCTCAGCATCCACAGCAAGCCGTCTTTTACATCAGCATCGTTGATTATCATCACTTGCACTATCATCAGGCATCACTCGGATAATTTTGTCCTTTTTTTTTTATAAACATTTAGAAACACGATCACCATCACTCGAGATAAACACGTAGCAGTGGCAGATCCAGAGGGGGCGCATGAGGCGCACGCCCCCTTTATTTATCGTGGAAAAAAAAAATAGAAGTGAAACCCGGAAGTGGCACCAGAAATATTAGTTGCGCCCCTCCCCCCTCCTGTACAGAATTCCTGGATCCGCCCATGCCTGTACGAAAATAAATGTCAACAGACAAAGTATCAACAACCTCCCTGACAACCACATAAACATTACCACAGAGCACACCGAAGCGGCTGGCATCAAACACCCTTCGAAATACTGCAGCAAAGCGCGAAATCGCCGTTACGAAAATGCATGTATATATACACAGTGCGAGGCAATTGAAAGATTACCTTTAAATATTTCAGAATATGAAAGGAACAAATAAAGTGATATGAAACGAAAGAAATCGTACACCAAACGAAAGGTATAACGACCTCCAATAGGCCCTTAGCCGCAGCATATCAATAAACATGACGTATAAGCACACGGAATATGCGTGTTTCGGATTCCTCCCTTCTATATTTCTTTCCTGAACTATTCCCAATGCCCGAATAAAATAATGACTAGTTTGTTACACTGATTTCTTCTTCTGAGGTAAGGAAGTTCGTTCGTCCGAAAACAAAAGGATTGACACTCCGAAGGTTTGCTAATCGGGCAATGCCCCCCCCCCCCCCCCCCCCAAAAAAAAAAAAAAAAAAAAAAAAAAAAACAGCCCACAAAATGCTCGTTAATCAAAACATTGGTTAATAATGTTAAAGACGATAATAATAATAATAATAATAATAATAAAAATAATGATAATAATAATAATAATAATAATAATAATATAGACAGAAATAAAACAATATATGGCCCCCTATAGCAATTACCCGCAGCATGATTACATTTTCGAATCAACAAACATGGATAGGCACAAGGAATATGCGTGTTTCGGATTCGAAATAACGCCGTAACCATCGGAATAGCGCACCCGTTTTCTTTTTTTCGGAATAATGAACACCACGGAAATGAATAAATGATTTCAAACTAAGAATCCATCGTAATTCTTGCCTTAAAGATTTTCCTCCCTTCTATATTTTATTCCTGAACTATTCCCAATGCCCGAATAAAATAATGACTAGTTTGTTACTCTGAAACATGGTGTTGTGAGTTAAGGAAGTTCGTTTATCCGAAAACGAAAGGATTGACACTCCGAAGGTTTGCTATACCCATCGAACAATGGGGGAAACAAAATAATAGTAATACATTTTATTTTCACACTAGGTACGAACATCTACAAGGTGTAAGGAATTTGCGTGTTACGGAACATTTTATCACTTTCGCATCAGCGAACTTTACGTGCATTGGGTACTACAAAAATGCCTCCCCCCCCCCAAAAAAAAAATGTATATATAATTACACCAACGCTTGAGCATAACAACAAACAAGCAATCAAACAAACAAATAAACAACTTAAGATTTAATCTCATAGCTGCTTTGAATATTTCACGTTCCGTCTGCATGACTGTATATATACTTCTTTTCAGAATTATCTCTCGCTTCCCGCTTCACAACTAGGAAATAAACGATGTCAAACTACAGGTATAAGAATTAAACTTATTGTCTTACTCTGAATATAAAATTCATTATTTCAAAAGTTCGTTTATCCTTGAATACAACAGGCTCGATACTACAGTACTCCGAAGGTTTGCTAATCCGACAATAACGCACCTATCCAATCACAAACATTCGTGCATTTTCGAATTATGAATCATAATTTGACTATCACATTTACGAACATCTATTTTTCGTGTAGGGAAGTCGCGTGTATCTGAATGTTTCATTTTCGTCCTAATGAACCTTATGGGTGCATGGGTACAACGAACATGAACCTCAAACCCCCTCCCCCCCCCCCAAAAAAAAAAAATAAAATAAAAAAAGAAAGAAAGAAAGAGCCAAGTCAAACTAAGAATCAGTCTGAATTAGTCGCTTTGAAAATTCCACGTACCGTCTGAATTATCTCTCTGTCCAATAAAGAAATAAACGATATCAAACTAAGAATTAAACTTATTGTCTTGTTTTGAATATTACTTTTTTTTTTTGCTTTTCTGGGGCCCGTTGCATAAAACTTACCATTGAATTTCAATAGTAACTACCGTCAGCATCAATGATTATAAAATTTACCGCTGATTGAAGACTTACCGCATAGAAAGGAGCGGTAAGTCCAGCGGTAAGGGCTTTATGCAACAGGGCCCTGATTCAATAAAAAAACGGGCAATGTAACGCGCAATTGCTGAAGAAAGAAAATATATTTAATGACCAAATAACGGCGAACAAATCCTTCTAATTTCTTTTTTCCTCTTTTTGGGGGTTAATTTTCTTTCTATACTCAAATGGATTTTACGTACACGCAATTTTAGTGAAACCATTTTCTTTTTGGTCGGCATTCTACGATAAGGTTCCTGTGGGTTCCTGTGGGTTCACCCTCGCCAAAATTGCGTGATTTCTCTTAAATACTATGAACCCGAATGATCTCTGATTGGTAATTTAGTCTATTTCATGATCAACAGTTGTTTATTTTCTGCTTGTAAAAAAACAAAAAACAACACGTGAACAATTAGTAGGCCTTATACTGGGTCTTGTCATGTATCGTACATCTCTGTTTCGTTCAGCCGAGCGAGCCATGCCATGGCAATTGCGACGCACATACGGCGCACTCGCCTTTCCCACACGTGCACATTCCCTGGTTACATGCAGCCCGCATACCAACATGTGATGTATCAGGTGACTTACAAATGCAGTGAATAATCTGCTAACGGTGCCGTACTTACAGCTAGGGTAAGGGAAACTAAAACTTTTACAAATTGCTTCAATGAAAACGGCATCGATGTATGTATACATGTTACCATTCTTAATAGTATTATGTGAATCAGGTGAATTCCACGCCTGTCTACTGTTCTCATTCCCGACCGCTGTGCTACTACTAGTACTTGTTGAGTCTAATCTTGCAGTGATTCTTGCCGGCTAGCGGCTGTGGATGTGGCCACTACACACACACGTGTGTACTGTACTAGTATTCCATGTGCGCCTTGGATCACGGACGCTTTTAACGAAATTTGGACGAAACTGCCGAGCTCCGAACACGCATTTTCCGAACGAGCAACGCATTTGCCGAACGAAATTGAGCGGGCGGTCGTGCGTGAAATGCGTCCACAAAGCGTCAGAATCGTTGCTACTGGATCGATAACGAAATTTCGTCCAAATTTCGTCCAAATTTCGTTGCTACTCGATCGATAACGAACTTTCGTTGGAAAACGAAATTGACGGAGGCGTTTCTTATTGCGCGTACTGTAGGGCCCCAATATGCATTTTTGGGGTAAACCTGGGTGAAAAGTGGAATGACTGCAATATATACAGGGCTCATAGCACTAACATTACCTACCCACACGACAACCTGAAAGGGGCATGAGACTGGAATTTGGACAAGATATTATCTATACTTTTTGGAAGGAAAATGGAAATCACATCTCTTCTTTCTTTAATAACCAGAACCTTTCGTGTTACAGATTTTGGTCTCTGATTTCACATACGTCTGCACGCTGAACCCAGTTTATCATGGTAGCATTGTGACGGTAACTAACAGTAACTTCATTTAATGCTTGATAACAGGCCCTAAATTATGCTATATAACTTGCAGTATGACTTTCATCAAAAAGTTAATACCCCTCTCAAAAGTGGTGGAAGCAGCTCTTTTAATGTTGTCTGAAGGCAAAAGAAAATATCAGTACATTGTATCATGAAATTGATATACCGCACAGTTAAGCACTCACGTCAAATTGTGGTTTCAGCAAGTTTTTATAATGTGTGTAGGCCTACTGAGAAAGGATTACTGGCAACTGAAGCTGTCATATCGGAATGAATGAATTACGACGAAATAGGCAAAGTTCCTCATAAAGCACTTTACTTTATTATCAAATTAGAAAGGCAGCCACACAGAACACAAGGTGTAACTGAGAATTCAATTATCTCCTGTCCACTCCATTTCAAATTAAATCATCACTTCTCTCCACTGTACTGTTGTCACTGAAACAGAATTTTCATTCGGGACTGGATATGCCATAAAATTCAATTACATTACGATTAGAGTACGGTTTGTGACAAATTATCGCAAGAGGTAATGTTTGGGGCATTTCTCTCTTTTAATTCACTGAGCAATGCATAAATAAGTTAATACACCATTTTCCCTGCTTATTTTGTCAGACTACAAGTTCTTGTGCAAACCTTTGCTCAGTTCAGGTAATATATTACATAACAAATCTGTGCACAAAAAAACTACGGAAGTATTAAACACGCATACTCCATTACCGACAGACGTAGGGATGCAAATCAAAGTTAGATCACACAATATTCTAAGTTTTCATGAAAACATTGGAGGATTTTTGCAATAAAATCTTATTTGTAACATGAAATATGGGGTGTGAATTTTTTGAATTGATAACTTCAACTAAGACTTTTCATATATTGATTAATGTTGCAATTTTATATTTTTCTTTAAAAGTCATCATATTTCTTATCATTATATTCCCTGATACATATTAATTAATTTACTCCAATCTTTACAGAGCTTTGTTTTTGATAGGCATGCATGCTGTCGTATGTTCTTTACCAGTCAGCACAGATACATGTATCCGTACACTAATTGTCAAAGAATACAGATTACCTAATCCCCCTAATCCCAACTGTGTCACCATGGCCTACCTGTTGGACCGAGGAACAATGCTACACAAGGAAGTGGGCTTGCAAATGTAACTGGGTCAAGTTTTGTTTGATTACTAAAAGCTGATGTAAAAGCTCACAAAGCCATGCTACAGTAAGTGCCTGGTTACAATGAGGATTTACAAGATACAGTATGCTACCTGTACATGATCAGATGCAAAACTAGAAATTTCAAAACTTGTTTTTGTTTGCTTTGTTTTTGGGGTTGCAGAGATCAATGATAGTTTTACCCTTGCTTGATTCACTTTCTATCATTATCTTAGTCAACTTGAACATGCAGTGGCTTTTCTGTATTAGCAAGGCTATTTCACTGGCACATAATTATGCCATTCAAGCTTTAATTATGTGCCAGCACATTGATACCAAAATGCAAAGTTCTTTAAAACGAGCAATGTTATTACTCATTCCTAAATTAAAACACTTTGTAATTATCCTACAAAAATTTCAACCAGTTCTACCTGTTCAATTTCTTTTTTTTTCTTGTTTTTTTTTATTTAATGTATTATGATTCAACAATGTATCATTAAAAATTTTAATTCCAAAAAGGAGTCATGCACAATGTCTATGTCATTCCATATGGCTTGTAACCTCATTCATAGCTCTGTAATACTATAGTCCCATTTTTTTTTTTTTTGCTAAGGGGATTCTGCCGTATCATGAGAAATCTCAAATCCAACACACAGGGCATACACAGCCTGGTGGCCAACAACATTAATAAACCTCAAGTCTATTATCATTAATATCAAGCAAACTTTTAGAGATACAGTATCTCTCTTTTTTCTAGGGGGTGGATTTATCACTTTTAAAAGTCTTGCAATATTTTCACTTCTTTATACTACTGCAGCTCTTCCTCTTATCAAACTCTCAAAGGTTACTCTTTTTAGCATTGGGTTAATCTTTCGGGACAAATCTTAACAATATACTCTATCTTCCCATCCCTACTCTGATAACTTGCTGCTGTGTAAAAATATGTATATATTACAACATAAAGACATATATATGTTGTACGAAGCTCTTGCCCATCAATATGATGAGCAATGAAAAACACTTTCCTTTATCAAGATGTTCTCACAGTGTATATTACAGAACAATGGAATTAACACTGCTTTTTACACAGGGGAATTCATCAAAAAGTAGGTTTCTGTTTCTGATTTTGTTTTTCAATTCACAAATTTGTTAGTTTTCCTTTCTTTACACGGATGAATATACATGTAATGTTCATGTTTCTATATCTATCATTTACCTCCTATCATTCAATTTTGTGTAAATTCATAATGGAGGTACACTTGTATCAGTATTCATGGGATAACTGCTCTCTGAGCACCAATTATAATGCTGATGGCACATATGTCGTATATCAAATCCTTGCTTGGATGTTAATTGATGTGACAGGATTATGGTCTCAAATGGCCGAGGAAATATATATATAAGCAGCAAAGAAAGGGATGATTACACACTACAATAACCCACTGCCTAAGAGTACACACCAAAAAAAAAAAAAAAATGGGATATGTTCTACCAATTCTTTGAGAGTAATGTTATGTTTAACTTCTCAGGCTGTCTGTTCTAAGCAGCAAAAACTTGCATCACTGGTATTTCCTTCATTTCCTGGAGATACCGGTACTATGTTTTGGCATGAAATTCTTATGTCATGATCAGACATATCAAATACTGTATATGCCATATATTACCCATGAAAATTTTCGCAAATCTGGAATGCTTGACAATTTCGCAAGTGGAAAATTTCGCGATCTTGGAGTGCTAGTACTGAATGGAGAAATGCACATGCGTACATCACACTCTACAATGTACATCAGGATCACAGTCAATATTTTTGTGTGTCTTTAATTTTGCAAGTAGCACCTGACTCGCGAAATTCACGAAATATTCCACATATACAGTACGCTTTCAATAGATTTTTTCACATGTACCAGGAATGCACACTTTCAAACATAATTGTAATGATGCATCGCTATAAATAGACTCATGATTCAAATTACACATTTTTTGCCATGTGAAGGCACACTGAAATCACGGATGGTGAATTAAATCAGAATTCCAATCCACGTTTCAAATAACGGTCGAGAGGTGGTTTCCAATGAAGATTCACTAGAATTATGAAACAAAACAGTCATATGTACGGACTGACCTCCAAATCATGTTTTTTGGGATGGAGCTTTCTGTTACCTTTCGACCACTTGTGCAAAAACCTGCGCTCCTCAAATCGCTTAAAGAAATGGTTCTCGAAATCACCCAACAAACAGAGCTAGAGCACATACTTGATTATATCTGTCCAGGGGTAACAAGGCCTCATATTTCAAAATCATTGATTTCAGGCGAACAAAAAAAAACTTTATAATTTTTCCAAATTTTGCAAATAACATCACTGATGACATCAAATAATGTAGGAGCATTGTTTGGACTACATTCATGGTTTCAATGTTTTAAATCTCAAATCAACATTAATTATTGAAATTCAGAAGTAAGTAAGTCAGTGTTTGAAAATATTTCAGTTGGGATATGAGATATTGTCACCCTAGGGATGATAAGTACTACATACAGTATACTGCAAAAGCTGTTGTTATTGCATACATGTATACCAATATTTTGAGAAATGAAGAGGTCAATGACATTTTTGCAAGATGTTGTGTTTTGCACTTTTGACTCTAAGGCCATTGTAAGTACACAATTGCCTGTCTGCTTGTGTTTATCTGTCTATCTGTTTTTTCGTGTGTTGTTGAATTTGCAACCCAACTGTGACTTGCAATTTATTAAGCAAAAAAAAAAAAAAAAATGCCTGAAAAACTGCACATTGGAGTGTGCTTTTTCAAAATTTGCATGAAGAGTACTGTTATAATTTACGATAAGCATGCTTGCCACAGGAATTCGATGATTTTTGTCACACAAATTTCCACTGGATGTCTAAAATCCTCCTTGCATACTGCACTGAATGCACAGCTAGCCACCAAGGCTATATTGTTATTTTCCATGCCAAAAAATTGCTCAAATGCAACATGCTGCCAAACCTGCTATTTCCCCTAACTGTGCCCCCTTTTTTTCCAACTTACAGTGTAAATGGAAAGCATAAACATAAAGTACCTTTAATGTCACAATATTTCCCAACAGGAATGCGCCTGATGATAAACTCTGACCTTGTCTTCCATTAGCCAGGCAAGAGTGAGAAACATGAAGTACATAATGTATTACTGTGTACATAAATAGTGCTCTGTGCAGACTTGGAGGATATAGGCCAGTACTGTATGGGGTTGATCTTACCTTGAAGTCTATTCATGCCTGGTTTCGTGTGGTGGTGTGTAGAAATGTAGTTGACCAGGCTGACTGATAAAAATGATTTCTTACCAAGAGGCGCGGCCATGCTTTGACTTCAGACACTGAAAGAGGTTCCTACAGTGAAAAATACTGAGCAACTATTTAGATCTACATGCCTAACATCAAAGCAGGCAAGGGCATTGGTTGAAATGTCATCACTGTCGCAATAAAGTCATCATCATCATCGCAAAAAAGCCACCATCATGCAAAAAGCCAGCCTGTTAATGACGGTAAATCTCCCTTTCACCTCAGTATTGCAATTGCATAAAGCTGAAACACCAATAATAATCGCGTTCGCACATGGCTCAGGGAGTAGTCCTATATTTCACAAAGCTTGTTCCGTCCAAACATCATCTTCATGTAAACCGCTGACCCTGGCTGACTGCCAGCCTCCCACTCACTGTTAGCACTCCACGTCCTCTACTGAATCACTGCGTTACCGTGGAAGCCGGATGTCTTCCACCTTTCACCTCATAGTCCAATACTGTCAGCAGAAGCAAACGGATTTGATCCGAAATGAATGATGGAATGCCACGAGGAAATGATGCTGACTGGGAGAACAAGCATTGGGCATGGATGGGAGCTATTTTTAGAAGTGATACAATTGAATTTGCAGCGTGCAATGGGGAAATGTTCGCCCCTCTCTTATTATTCCAGTACATCTGCATGTATAGCTCTTAGATTATATTGTATTGGCATTACAGTATTCACTGCTAGGCACAAGCACACATATTCAGAAAAGAGTTTGATAAGCAGCGTGCAATGGGAAATGTTCATCGCTCACATAAAGAAAATATAACAAGAATTCCACAAAATGTATTTTTTTATGAGAAGTAAATATTTCGTCAAGTTGTTCTTGGCATTAAATGTGTTTATGGATAATATTAATCTCCCTGCTTACTGAAAGAGGTACATGAAAGGCAACAGCTCTTTTACCATGCTTGAAAAGTGGAAATATGTTGAATTTGGTTTGTATTGTCGTCCATGATGACGTCAGGAAGTGCATCTCTTTATCCAGCGATAACGGCACTAAAACTTTAAAAATGCATAACTTTTGAATGGATTGTCCAATTTTCTTCAAACTTTGACTGATGTGTTCTACTAATATTGCTGCTTTCTAAATTCATATTTGGGCTTTGGTTTTCTTTGATTGTAAGTTAGCCAGCCCAAGCAGGTGCAAAAATGTGTTTCAGTCCAATGGTAGTGACATGGGAGGGATCATATGGATTTAATAATCTATGCTCATTGGAAGTATTTACCATTCTGTGCTAATGGGTCAGCTGAAGAAATCACATCAAATAGAACACAGTAAGAGTTTATCACCCTTGAAGCAAAACACTGTTCTCTGAGGAGGCAAGAAGCTGCAATATCTTACACTATACTGCCATCATTTACCCGTTGAGGACGAGCTGATTTTCCTATAACATGCAGTTTCCATAGACACCTGCCTGAGTATACTTGGGACTATAGTCTTCAACAGTTTAGACAGAGAACAAATAAAATCTTGCTTGTGATTCCTTTTAAATGCCCATTCTAACCTATTTCAACCTTTACCTTCAATAATATGAAGAACACTTATCACTCTTGAAAGCTTGATGAAAGTGGGAGGGCATTACAAGACTAATTGTCTTTTCAGAGGCCCGACAAGACAGGTATGATGACAGGACTGGTGAAAAACTGTCTGCACTCTCTCACAGACAATAAAAATCACCTTCACCTTATAAAAACTCCAGCATACATTACTAGCATGTTTGTAACGTCTGATGGCACGTCATACATGTAGTTAGTCCATGGGCCAAGACCCGAAAAATGGGTTGTTGGTACCATCTGAGGTGGCACAACCTTTTTGGTGTCATTTTGTTTGTCGGGCATAGATATGCTTATCAAGCTATGATAGCATTTCTAAATGAGTAGCTTAGTCATAATAAATGAATTTTTAACCAATTTGGTCTCGTATTTATATCCCTATACTTCTGAATCGAAACTAAACCGCTATACAAAGAAGAGCACTGCCTTCTGTATGTCCACAGGTGTTCTGTTGTAAACGCGGTGCGCTTAGTCTTTATTCAAGGCAGCGAAGGGAATATCCAAAGGGTTATGATGTCCACAGCTGTCACGCGGTGCGCTTAGTTCTTTATCTAGACCAATGTACCGTTATCATATCTAAAGTTCCTCATAAAAGGGATTATCTATACTGTTTTTATACTACCCTATCAACAAATACATCAGTTTTAAACAAAAATCACTCTGTTCATTTACAATATCATTCATTATAATGTATCGTAGTGTACCGGTACATTGTTTTTGCATTATCTTATATTGTTGGAGGGAAATAAAGCGACATTGGCGTGGTATCAGCATTTTCACCGTAGCGTTTTCACAGGAAAATGATAAATGATTGAAAAATACGGTAAAATTCACTAGGAATTGCTTTTGTTGTTGTTGTTGTTGTTTTTAGATAAAAGGATATACACTGTATCATACGCTTTGGATATTCCCTTCGCCGTCTAGAATGAGAACTAAGCGCTGTGGACATCATAACCTTTGGATATTCCCTTCGCTGCCTTGAATAAAGACTAAGCGCACCGCGTTTACAACAGAACACCTGTGAACATACCATAGAGCTGCATTTTACAGCTCTATGGAACATACAGAAGACTGTGCTCTTCTTTGTATGGCGGTTAGTTTCGATTCAGAAGTATAGGGATATAACAACGAAACCAAATTGGTTAAAAATTCATTTACTATGACTAAGCTACTCATTTGGAAATGCTATCATAGCTTGATAAGCATATCTATGCCCGACAAACAAAATGACACCAAAAAGGTTTTGCCACCTCAGATGGTACCAATATCTGGCCTGGCCCATGGACTAAGTGTAGAAATTTGAAGCAGACACTATGTACATGCCTGTGTGCAATTTGCACATTTGATAGGCAATATAATCAACAATGCAGGTCAAGGAATTTACAATGCTGATCTTTGTGATGGCACCTGGGTGACACATGTGAGGTCTGGCACAAGAAAGAACAGGATACAGCAACAGGAAAAACCCCTAGCAGCTTGACAGGCAATGCATTAGGAGAGTTGACAAGACTCTCCGCTACTAGCACGAAGCACCTCCAGTTGGAGTTTTTACCTGGAAAGTGTAACTACAGACCTTGTTACTTTTGTCTCTACTGGAGAGTAACATCAAATGAACACAATGATAAGAAATAAGACCATAACTACCTGGTAAGTAAAATAGGGAAATTTAATGATTTTATTTTTCATCACTAGCTGCTAGATTACTTCAGGTGAGAAACTCACAGAAAATTAATGATCATGCAAATCTCACACTCTATTATGAATACTTGAATTTCTTCATAAGCCAGTTTGGAGATAGCTCATGTGCACATGGGTACAAATGACCGTTCATTTTTTCAGTTGGTTAGGCACTTCAATAAATTCAAAGCGACATAATGCAGCAGCTTGCCCAACTTAGCAATTTATGGAACTCGTACTCTAACAAAGAATGAACCTGTATAGATGAAGTGACCAGAATGGTTTGTCAATCAACACTTTGGGAAGCATCTATTTCATTGTGCTGTTTTGAATACATTAAAAAAAAATTTCTGTTAACATTGCCAACAGGCTTGCTGTCAGGTGGATGTACTGGCAGGCACTATTTATAAGGATTCCATGAATAATCATAGCATTACAGTAAGAGGGTTGCTTATCTCAGTAAAATTAAAAACCAACCTGTCTCTTGGTACAAATAACCTTTTTCTGCTCATGCTCAAACTGGAACCCCGAACTGGCTTATTGGCAACTGTCACACCAGCAAAGATCGCAAAGTTTAAAATCACAATGTCTTCTTGATCTTTGGTCATCCATTCACGCTGGCAGCCAAACTTTTAAGTTCTCAAAGAGTGGTGACTTGCAGGTGCGCATGTGCAAGAAAGAAGATGACGTGAGAGTGCACCATCTGACAGCTAATGATTGTGACACAATAGGCGTTTCCACATCAGCCCAATGTTTCGAAATAGCGCGCTATTTTCTGACTTGGGAAATTAAAAAATATCTCGAGCTTGGATTTTTATCGGGCTGATGTGAAAACGCCTAATAATGCACTCAGGCGCATCCCAATGAGGTACCACCTGCAAGAAAACTATGGATCTCTGCCGCAAACAGGTGGTAGACTGGTCACATGACAAACTTCACAAAGTTTCAGTTGCTAGCATTCATAGTGCCTAAATATCGAGAAGATCGGCAGGAATCCATGAAATTTCCCTAGTTTGAATGGGAGGTTTTGCAAGAAGTTTCGTGAGAAGTTCGGGGTCACACTGGCAAAATTTTAAGATCTTAACCCGTTGAAGATGAGTCCCGAGAATACTCGAGCAGGGGTCTATGCGAAATGTGTGTTGTAGTAAAATCAGTCCATCCTCAACGGGTTAAAGATCATGATCTCTAAACTTCACAATCTTTTGCCAGTATGACCACGGTTGTAGTCATATTCTGAAAAACTGTAAACTAATATAAAAATTTTGTATACTTCACATCAATTTCTTACTTTTATCGATGTAGAAAGTGCACAGTTTGGGCTTCAAAGCAGACAGACAGACAGACAGACAGAGAGAGGGGTGGGGGAGGGTAGAAGAGGATATAACTCTGAGCTGCAGATATGCAGGAAGCTATTACAGGAAATTACCATGGAAAGTTGGCTGATTACTTACCAGCGGAAGGTCATTATCACTGCCTGAGTGATCGCTGCCACTTGAGAATGAATCATGGGAAAGGCTCATGTGCGATGTAATTTCACAGCCTCCGACAATTAGGGCTTTAAAAACCAATATTGCTCATACACAGTGTATTTTGCAAAAATGCACAACGCAAAATCATAAGTGAGAACCCCCCCCCCCCCCCTTGTAACAAAATATTATTCTTTAAAAAAATATCAGCAAACTTGCACTATTCTGACCAAATCAGTAACCCCATTACTTTTTTTAAGTTTTGCAGCAAACACTACGTAAGTAAAGATTTAGTAAAGAAGATATTTTTGGTTCATGAATTGATAGGATATTCTACATCAATGCTAACTTCCCACAAGATGCTGTCATTATTGTCACTTTGCATCATTCCCTGGTACATTAAATTAGCAACGTTGAAAACAACATGTTGAGCTTTAAAATTCTTGTAACTTGCTCACTGTTTTGTCAGGGAGTTTAGTGATCTGTTCGAGTCAACTTGAGCACAGAGTGAAATGCTCTAATGCAAAAATGGTAGAACTGCTGTACTACCAACATTTGTAGAAATAGTAATTTCAACTAATTTAATTGGTACCGGTAATGGTATCTTGGTTTATCAACACACTGCCAAGATTACACTGATCACTGATCGCATTTATCAACTTTCAATATGTTTCAAACATGTTTCAATACCCACTATCAAAAGATGCTTGCAGACGCTTCTTGGATTGTGTTTCTCAAGTTGTTGTGTTTTTCAACACTGTCACGAGTCGATTTGTCATTGCGCAGCTCCATTGTACAGCTTGACCCGAGGAGCAGAGATGTGTAGTTTAGCAGTGGTTGGCATGGGCAGGTCCAAGCTTTGTATAAGGCATTTCAAAACAACTTTGTGTTTATCAACTCCTCAGAAACATACACATTTCTGACTCATGTACACTACGCGATGGCACTTTTTCGGCACTTCAAAAACGTGTTTCTGTTAAAACTCAAAAATCAAAACAGCCTTGCATTCAAATCAATTGACCAAAACTCCCTGAAAGTTGCTTGGAAACCTTAATTCTGCACCAGAATTGAGTTCGTAAATACACCCTAACAGACTCGCTACCTTGCAACACAACTTCACTACCAAAGCCAACATGGTGATGGTGGTGTTGTCATCTTGGTATACTCAAAAAGCTGTCTGAGAGGCATCAAGTACACTCTGTAAAAGATGCAAAAAGCTGGTAAAGTTCTTTGATTTACAAAGAATGAGCTCTTACTGTGACCAAGCATGAGACCTTATTCCCAAACGACAGGGACTAAATCAGCATAACAACAAACCTGAACAAAGTAAATAGGCAACCAAAAAGAATACAAAGAGATACAATACATTTGTATGATGATGCATCAAATGGGGGTGGTGGTAGGGGGAGCAGGAGGGGGAACTGATGACGAGATTGCACACAGCACCATGACTGGGCTATCACCAAAGAAAGGAATGAATGTCCAAGAGATGCAATGTAGCAACTACTCAATGTTGTCACGTCCAAATTGAGCTTAGTTGAAATGCTGAAGTCAAGATTAACCTGTACAGACTCAAATACAGATCTTCAGCCCTAATCTTAATACCATAAAAAAGAAAGAATCCCGGTTTAGAATCAGTGAACTGTTATAATTTATGGTGGAAAAGTTTCCACTGTAGGACTACTGTATACGCCATATATTTCGCGAGTCTAAATTTTCGTGAATCGCGACTTCCCGACAATTTCACAAGTGGTTAAATTCGCGAACGTGGAGTCCTGTGCTGAACGGAGAATATGCGTACGTCACACTCATATCGGCATTAGAGTCAATATTTTCGCATGTCTTCAATTTCGTGAATAGCAGCTGACTTGCGAGATTTTGCGAAAATAAAAGCCTCGTGAAATATTTAGCGTACACAGTATATCATGTTCTGAGTGCACAGGAACTGCATTGTACAACTGTAGGGCAATAATTTGTACAAGGATAACCCTTTTGTGTCAATGTACTTCGCAGTGACACTGGAAGTTATACCTGGTAAATTTCAAGATCAACCGGACTTGAGGTTTTTAGTTTTGTTCCTCATTTGGTGGTATTCAAGCCCATTAATTACATGAACAGATCCTCAGAAAGCAAAGGTACGACAGATTTTGTATGACTACAAAATGAAGAGTGTTAACAGAGATGATTTCACAATCTCGTAACTGCAGACACCACAATATGGCTAGGTTTTAGAGTGACCTTGTTCCTTCATGTAAATAGGTCAGATTGAACAGGTGGAATATGAATCTTATTCAGAGCGTTACCTATAATGTTGTTTTATGCAGCTCCAACAGCAGCAGCAAACATTTATGATGCTGACACAGAATCTACATTGTACCTCAAATGGCCAATGTCAATGACAGAACATACCCTACCTTGTTTGCAAAGTGGAAACTTTATTAATGCAGCTTTAATCCATCAGCTTTTACATTGTATACATTTTCCACAGCGAGTTTAGAATCAAAATCATTGAGTGACCCCAAGGAGGTATGAGAGCTCATACCTCCTTGGTGACCCTAAACACAGTACTACGTAACAGTGCTGGATGAAAATTCCCTTTTATCCATACATAGTATATTAATTGAAGACTAAGAACTACGGCTGAAAGTAAAAACATCATCTACAATTGTACATCCTTTCATGACAAATCCTTACAGACAGATTTGGTTTAGTTTCTAATGTTTGTTCTTGCTCTTTTTCACCTGAGAATACCTTGTAGCTCTTCCCTGCTAAAGTTACCTCAATTCATACTAACACACACACATGCATTCCTCTGTGGCCATTCATCTTGTTTGCAGCTTGTCTCTGCTACTTGGGCCATGAAACTCCTTCAGTTTGGAATAACAAAAGATGCATACATCACAACTTTAAAGGCTTTCCAACCAAAGATATAGAGGCAAGGTTTTCTTCTATGGGTTCTTTTTATAAAGTGCTTCCCTCACAAAACTCTGAGCTGTAAGTGCATGGGTGAGAGAGAGAGAGAGAGAATTTTGATGCAAATGCTGCAAGGCAGGCAACAAATGTCCATATCACTGTCTATAAAGAAACTGCCTGTTAATACAGTGTAAACTTCATTTTATGAATCACTTTAATCAAATGAAAAATAACCCCCAATGGTACTAAAACCACAAAGCATTTGACAATACCTTCACACAGTTTATCATCTATCTGTTGAAAATCAGCACGGAGATAACTGCCACCCACAAAGGTCCACATCCTTGAACATTTCCTTAGCATTACCAGTATCAGAGTCACTGAATTCACTCACACATCATTTGCTGAATGTATACTAGCTGGTAATACACTCGTTACACTACAAAACTGGCAATGAGCTCTTTCAGATTGCCACTTAAATAAACATAACTTTAGAAACAGGTCTTGAGCTAGCTAGAGTAATTTACCACTTGATTGTCGTTTCTCCCATAACATGCTCTAGAATCATGTAGGACCAATCATGATCAGGTGCTTTGCATTGCATGATCAGGTTCTGATTGCTACTTGGCATCTTCTGATTTAATTCGGATCTAATAGCAGTTTTTTCTACAGCATGATGGAGGAGTTACAGTTACTTACATAGCTCCTTTATTCACTTCTGTCATGGTGCTTGCGTTTTCTTTTACAACTTATTTCTTAAAAGTCAACGCACCAGCAGTTGAATATTGACTAACTCTTTTTAAATGCCTGACTCAGACGACGGTGTGCCACGTTTGCATATATTTTGTCCAAACACACAAACCCGCCAAAACTGACTGATAAATCGCCAAATGCTAAAGAACAATGACAGCTTCGCTTGCAATTCTGTTACTCTCACATTGCACGGTGATAGAATGTCATGCAGTGTTGCCTAGAGTTTGTTTGGTTTTTTTTTTTTTTAGATTTTTTTTTGCCATGATTGTGTATGAGAAAGTCATGCCTCCAAGATGCGGACAATGATATAATCATAGATTTGTCATACCATTTACAATTGCATATATCATAGCAAAGCTTGGCACTTTGAATTTCTCCACAACTGTGCTCGTTTTTTGTTTTGTTTTTTGTTTTTTTTTTGATGAATTTTGTGATCTTCCTGTTTAATTAAGTTATAACTGCACTTAACCAGGGAGGTGGGAAACCTTCCCACCTCCCTGACTTAACCCCAGGGTGCTCCTTTGTACACAATCACAGTGTGGGAGCTGTTTGGGCTGGTTATTAAGGGATTGCATAGTTTTGGTTGTGACCTTATTAGGCCTTACTTCATGCTTCTAACATTTTTTAATGAGATAAGAAACCTCCTCTAAAATATGAAAGAGCATGTGATTTCCAGAGGAATTCAACTTTTATTTGATGAAAATTGGTTATGAAATGGTTGAGATATCCAAAACAAACTGATCCTAATAAAAGTTAGTACCGGTACCCCCTTTTTATCATGATCACTTTGCTTTACTTCGTTGTTAAATGTCTCAGTCATTCTGTAAACGATTTCATCAATTAAACTTTGAATTCCCCTTATAGAATGGGCATGGCATGTTCTGTACTATTCTATAGTTTCTGGCATCCTGCAAAAAAGTTAAAAGCTCAATCCTCATCTCCATCAATACCATCCCTTTAAACTGTACTGTGTAGTTGATTGTACATATACACAAAGCCTCGCATCTGCATACAGTGTGCCAACTTTTTAGTAGCTTTGGAGAAAATGGAAGCACGGCAAAAAATTACATAACATTTCATGACATTTCAATTCATTTCTTAGCTGTACTCTGAAATATTATCTTTGTTGTGCTAGACAACTGTATTGTCACATTAACCCGTTGAGGATGAGTCCAGACTACTCGGGCAAGAGTTTTATGGGAAATGCATGTTGTTACAAAACCAGCCTGTCCTCAATGGGATAAAACCTAAACCTGTCTGGTGGAAAATTAATTCCACACTGCACAAATAAATAATTTTTGGGCTGTTCTGCATGATTTGGGTATCACATCAATAGCAGAGTTTACTTTAATCAGTGTATGAAGAGGTATCTGAGAGCAAGTGAGTCTATTAAACCTTTCTGTGCTAAATGTTCACAAATTTTGCACACAAATCCATTCATGAATCAAATCAAATCTATGAATAGGTAATGAAGGTGGCACGCAGAGGTTTAACCCGTTGAGGACGTATCCAAAGTATACACGGGCAAGTGTCTATGGGAAATGTATGTTGTACTTGTAGCAAAATCAGCCCACCCTCAACGGGTTAGAATAAGTTATTTCTAGATAATCTACCAGTAAATATTGATTGATGCAATCCTGAAATAACTTAGGAAGGCAGAAATAGATCTAATCCCTGTTGTAAACGTTCAGCTAGATTATAAAATAAATATCTGCATAGTTGATGGAATACATTTTTATCAAATCTCAAGTTTGTAAATTGATGTGGGAAATAAACTAAAGCAAATAATCATCTCCTATGACTGTTTCGGGCAATGGTCTAACATCGCTTAGGGGATCCTTGAGGTGTCTATGAGTATGAATATCAGCCCTCGCCTTCGGCTCGGCCTGAGTGATAGACATCTCGCGGACTGATCACCTCGGCGATCGCCCTCGGAGTCGATGATTTGCTTTTGTTTAACCCGTCGCGAAGTCCCTGTAAAATATAGTATTTTATTCCGTTGTCGATCTCGAAACAAGTGGCTACTGCAGCAGCCAGTAGTTTAATAATATAAATAACAAAACAAAGTGTATTTACCTCGATTCTGCGGTGAAAGATGGATCTTATCTTGGGAACGCCCACAGACAAAACGTCTACGAAACTGTCTTTGTTGATCCCGCTAGTATCATCACTGCTTGCGTCAGTTGAGAATCAGTTGGTTGGATATCTACACTCACTCGTTGGCCTAGTAATCCAATTGTTGAATGGAAACTTTTTAGCAGAGTAGGTCTAGATTACGGTAGGTCGGAAGTGCCGATACTCGCTGTGCAGATTACAAGTCTGAAGTAGCTCGTGGTAGGTTATTGCTGTTGCGATGCACCCATCTTCCGCTCAACGCCCGTGTACCTCGTTTACCCCACCGATTGTGCACGTACCGGACTATTGACAGGGTCGGGGCCCTATACAGAGCACCTGCTGCCGGAGGGGAGCGATCGAGCGTGTACACGAGTGTTGTACTGAGTAATCCAAGGGCAAGGGTGTTTGGACACACGGCTGGTGACTGTGATGGTGAACGGACAAAAGTTATTATGTATGATGGAGGTAGGAAGGTGAAAGGGAGAGGATCGTCGTCTTCTTTCCTCCTCTTCCTAAGCAATTTTACAGTCATATGGCTATCGTAAAGCCAGTCCTCACAGTGTCAGTGCAGCGGCACAAAATAACTTTTCAAACCCACAAACAGAAAAACAAACAAACCCGGCTGTTTTGTGTGTTTTTGTGTTGTTGTTGTCGCTCTATTGTTCATCCCTGACAGACTTGTCAGAGCGCCTCTTTGCGCTTGCTTACCTTCCCTTCCAATCAAAGAGTATAGAAGCTACGCTTGCTTCCAATCAACGATGAGTACCTGATGTCTGATGAAAAAGCTTCGTAAATATACACATTTAGATTGGAATACAGGTACAATGACGTAAATAACATTTATCGGATCTGACATAGTGTGCACCCCAACATCAAAAGGGCCAGGCAAACGGCAACAGCCACATCGTATATGAAGCGTTAATTACCATCATTAGGGCTCAAGGTTCATCACCCATTTTGCAGTGATTTGCGATCCAGCGTACATTCGATCCTTCACACCTGTGTGCCAGGTAATGGTTGACTGCCCTCATACAATGCCTGACGTGTCCCAGGGGCGTAAACTGGGGGTGGGAGGGGAGGAGGAGGGGGTGGTGGATGCATCTCTATGTCCCAGCTCACATTATCACAAGATGGGGGATGGCATGTACAAACATTCCCCCCCCCCCCCCCCCCCGTTTCGGGTAGACAATTTTTTAAGTATTATTTTTGTATGCCAGTGTGTAAACACTTCTTCTCCTGCTTATCATTATTATACTTATAGTTATTAATTTATCATTATTATTGTTTTTATTATTATTATTATTATTATTATTATTATTATTGTTATTTTGTTATTATCATCGTTTTATCATCATCATCATCATCATCATCATCATCATCATTATCATTACATCTGTACTATCTTCTACTTAAACATCATCATCACATCATCGCCGTTACCTTGTCTTTTTTTTTTCATATTTCTGAGCCTTAATAACAATCGTTTTATCTGCCTCTGCGTGGGATGATGTCTTTCAACGTTTAACAGGAGACTTATAGGGGATGGGATAAATACATGCAATCTTTACTTCTATTGTCGTTATTAGGCCTTACAACTGTTCGTATTATTACTATCATTACAAGATAATCTTATGGCACACGGGGGGGGGGGGGAGGGTGGAAGGATTCTATGCATACCTGCTGGACACACAGTAAGCGTGCGCCTATGCCAGTGCGGCGGGCGTGAGCGCTTTAAAAACTATTTTTATTGCTCACATAAAACGGATCTATTTTTCTCACTTTCCTGATTGAAAGTTTTCCGAAGATTCCACCAGAATTGTGCACCAGATGATTGAATTAAATATAACTTGACAGGTTAACCTTGCTTCACTCTTCAATTAGTGGCCTCACTCCTCCGACAACCAAATCCTTATTCAATGTGATACTATAGTTGCGATTTCATGCTGTTGTATGCATCACATAATAAAAGATTTAACATGTAGTGTCATACAATCATTTTGCATACAGTTTATAAACTATTGAGAAGACTTTAAGACTTCGTAAGTCATGTAACACAAAATAAAACCATTAATGTCAATCATTTTCATTTGCTAGCAAAATGATATGGCATCGACCTATACTCATTAAATCATAACTAGAAAAGTATACTCGATACTGTAAAGAAAATCTTTATTGGCGGAAACCAGACACAATGTCAGCAAATCGAAACTTTACGTTCAACTGACCCTCTCCTTGTGAGTTTAGGGCCTTCATAAAATTATACTGATTGTTTGGTTTTGACTGTGGCGTTGCTTTTATTTCTACTCGGAATACTAAGCGCCGCCGTTTTTCCAACCGTTCATTCCAATCATGATAATGACCTAAAGCTAACTATGATCGAAACAAAAACGCATGCTATGACAAAGGGTTAGTCATTGATAAGAACATATAATTATTTTAAATCAATTTTGCAACCATACATCCTCTATCGTTGATCCTCTCATCTTTGTAGGCCTGTATTGCTGCTTCGTCATCCATCGTGTATATGAACCCCTCAACCAAAGAGGTCCTGGAATTCGATCTCTGCTGTATTTGAAGAAAATATCGATTTCGTCTTGCTGATTTTTTTTATTATTTTTTTTTATTTTTTTATTTTTATTTTTTGTCTTTGGAAAGTTTTGAAACGTTACCGGTAAATAAATTAAATAGTTCAACAATTTTTGGTCAAAGAATAATGTTACTCTGTAAGCCATCACAAGAGGGAGATAATCTAAATTGATTTGTACAACTCTACACTCCATTGTCTCTACTTTTTTGTGCTAAGATGACAGGATGTCGTTATCTTTCCTGGTAAGCTCCCTTTTTTGGGGGAGGGGGGGAGATATGCTAGAATTAGTGCTATATACAGAATTATAAATTCCATGTTCAAAACATAACACTAAGAGAGAGAGTCACCACAAATTATACATTCAGGTATTTGACGATCCGACGGTAAACAGTGCTTGTCAAGGTGGTCGTCTTTCTGTCACTGGCCATAGAGGGGGTACTGACAGATTCAGTAACTCCAACCACGGATCCTACACCCATATTAGGGTTCACGTTCCAACGGTTGCAACTGTCGATTGTGGAAACATTATTGATATTAAACATGATCGTATTTGTCATTGTCAAATTATCAACATTTTACATAATTCAGGGCCGGTGCTGCATATTTATAAGTGTGTATGTGTGTGTGTGTGTGTGTGTGTGTGTGTGTGTGTGTGTGTGTGTGTGTGTGTGTGTGTGTGTGTGTGTGTGTGTGTGTGTGTGTGTGTTGTGGGGGTGGGGGAGTTTATATTTTTGGTGCCATTTCTGGGTTTCATCAGCTGAGCACAATTTTCTCGTATATACAACTTCCGATGGTACAGTAATCAGATCACAAGCAAAAACAAAAAAAGTTTAAAAGCTTACCCACATTTTTCTGGTACCACTTCCGGGGTTAAAAAAAAAAGTTGAAGCTCCGAAAGACCCTATGTATTCCAAATACTATGCAAAAAAGAAAGAATAACCAAATTGTTCTTATTGTGTGTGCCATGGTTTCTCTTTCTTCAATAACATGCGAGGAGAGAGAGAGAGGGAAGGGGAAGACTAACATTAGAGGGAAATATCTTTTGCTTCTTTATTTTTCTGAAGGAGACGGTTTCCGTGAACTATTTGGACCAAATAATCCCTCGCTCTCTGTAGAGATCGAGAACATTACAACGTTGCAAGATGCCTATTGGTTGATCGGAAAGATTTGAAATCACCATGCATAAAATAAAGTAAAATGAATGAATGTATTAATTAATAACTTGATGAAAAATTAATGGTTTACTAAAGAAATATAGAGGAGCGATTGTTTAATTGATTCATGGATGGATTGCCTGACAGACAAACAAAGCATATATTAGTATACAATTATACTTTGCCTTGAGAGTTTCTGGCTAAAACTATGGGCAGAAGGAACTCCAAAAGAACTGTTCAACGACGGGAGCGCAGCCTCGAAATGAATAGTTCTTTTAGAGGAACCGAGGCCTATACGTAGTTTTAACCAGAAGCTTGAAATTAGGCAAAGTCTATTTATTTCATATTTTAGATCAAAAGATTAGAAAAAAGGGGGAAATGGAAAAGAAAAATATGAGGCGAGAAGTCATGTAATGGATGCGATACGGGTTGTGAAGGGTCAGAAGCAGCACACGATGTCAGAACTGCTTTGTGATGTTACAATTATTTTGTTCATAAATGTTACTACTTCGTAGTACATTTCACAGTACAGAGTGACGGTGCGAACCAGTGAGCAATGCAAGACATGCCAGAATTGCTTTATGAGGTCACAACTGTTTTGTTAGAAAATTATAAACATTTCGCAGAGTGACGATACGAAGTTGTGCGAAATGTCAAATTTGCTTTGTGGCGTCACAATTGTTTGTGAGAAATTTATTGTTACATTTTCACAGAGTGACGGTACGTGCAGTGCCCGATGTCAGAATTGCTTTGTGATGTCACAATTGTTTTGTTTACAAAAAAAAAGAAAGAAAAATGTTACATTTCAGAGAGTGACGGTACAAAGCTGCGCCCAATTAGCTGATTGCTTTGTGACATCATTTCCTCCGCCAAGGGAGGAGGTGTTGTTTTCATCGGCGTTGGTTTGTTGGTTTGTTTGTGTGCGAAATAACTCAAAAAGTTGTGAACGGATTTGGATGAAACTTACAGGAAAGATTAAGAATGACACAAGGAACAGATAATAATTCTTTTCTTTTTTTTTGGTAGTGATACGGGAACTTTTATGGATTTTATCACGGATTTTTTATGTTTTGGCAGGTAGGGGTCAATGAAATTCGGAGTTCAATCTGCGCATTTTTTGAGGTTTGCATACGCGCACTAAAGTGCGTGCTCTACTTTCTGAAAAGGTGAGGCGCGTCGCCCAGCGGAAGTTGATGACGTAACAAAAGGCTTGAACTACCCAAAGTACATTGTGAAATCGGGCGATTTTCAGCATGCATAGGCCTGCGTATGGGAGAAAACTACTTTTCTAGGCCTATGGGAGAACAAGATCAGTGTCGAAAATGAGCCGCTTGGAGCTTGGAGGTCTGATGCCGCGCTCTCAGAGTGATTCTCTATTTTTGCAAATATAGTACTTCATGGAGTGTCAAACATGCCAACACTGACAATTCGAGTTGAAAATAATCACTAATACTTTATCACGTGAAGGTCTTAAAATCACTGGAGGATAAACTTTTGATCCAAAATATAAATAAAGACATTCCAGCTGAGTGTGACGTATCATGCACCCTAGTGAACCAGAAAGTTACACAGAACACGAAGATACAAAATTAGAGAAGGTTCAATAGCTTTCTGAGAGAGAGAAAAAAATACTCTGTTTGATGATGGATTGAGATCAATGCAGGATGCGGATTGATAGACAAAACAAAAAGAGGTAGTTTTGACGATTTTCCGGCCCACGGTCTCATACACCATCTCTCACCAATTTCATGATATAAACGGGGAAGGTTGCGATGACTGGTACAAGTACATTTGCTCCCCCCCCCCCCACCCCTCCACACACACACACACATCAACAAAACAGTTATTTTTGAAATGTTGGAAAAACAAAACACAAGTTAAGATCAGCCTGTGACTGATATGAGTATTAAAGCAGTACAACATTATTTTAATACTCGATATAAAATTAGTCGAATCCAAGTGAAGTAAAGTTGTGGCTGTGATTGCCCCACTGAACGTGACAAAAACTTACTAAGTTAAATACAGTGTATTATTTTCTCATCCACAAAGTTGACTATTTATATGACTGTTTATATGATTGAGTCTTTACTTGAGATATGGACAATAATGTACTCATAAATATTGCGCTGCGCAAAGTACTACCGGTAGTACACTACTATTTCTAGTAGTAGTAGTAGACTGCTCAGGATAGGTCATTCGCGAGCTGCTCTTTATGCATTGAATCCGTGTTGTCTGCTGACCCCGCTAGCTAGCTCGCTAGCTGAGCTGTGCTGTGGCTCGTCTGTTGATGCGGACATTCTTTGTTTACACGGCTAGGCAGGCATATCGGGTCATCAGGTGAGTATTTTACGGGAGAGATTTGGTAGAGTTATTTCTTCATGAGATGCAAACATGATTAGGGAGTACTAGTATCCATGATTAATTCTAAGTGCATTATATTTTGAAAGGTTTCTCAGAGAGCACGTCGCATACGACACAGCCCTGTTGCTGTCTGTAGTCGCTTACCTACACACTGCCACAGTCACAATACGTACGAAAGGAAAAGGCAGCGGCTGTGGAGCTAGCTGTCGATAAAGATAGTATACACTCAATCCAAAGTCAAGATCCTACACACTGTAGGATCTTGGATAGACTCTACAATGACAAACCTGTACCACACACTGAAATGGCTGTCTCAGCTCTTCCTTTGTTGTATTGTATGCTCATTGCTGTGACATATCACATTAATTTATTTTGAGTTTTCAAGAAAATGTTCAGCTGAGCCAGATGAGATCTCATCAAAATAACCATAGATTCATGTATCTTCTAACAAATAACATGTCTATTAGTATTACAAAACTGTCATTGTTTCCTATTGCAATTCAACCCCTACTTACAACAGTACACTTCCACCTCCCTGGTACAACCTAGGCTAAACTGGCTATGATAGGTTCTGTATAATATATACAACTGTGAATTCAGACCTTGCATTGTTATAATAATCTGAAGTTCAAATTATTATTCATGACTCTCCGACACCTAGATTCTAGTGGAAATAGATTCTACAAGATTTGATTATGCCGGAAGCTTTGAAGGAGTATGAGACGATGACATCACCATATTTGACTAAAGTTGTATAACTTTGCTCAAACACCAATAGTCAACACACATCACATGCACACAACGCTGGGATCCCACAGCAAGAGATTAAGAAGATGCTGCACAATTCTTTGATTCTTCTTTGATTATTTTTTCGAATAGTGCTCGATAGTTTATCAAAGAAATTGATAAAACAACAACACTGTTTTTGTGTGGGCAGGTGTTGGCCACTCCATTCACTGGGTTAACCCGGCCTACTCTGCAATTATGAATGAATAAAGTGTGATCTTTTACGTGCATAGTTTGTGATTCTCTCACACATGGGACCTCCATTTCATGTCCTATCCGAGGGACACTGTTTTTGCCTCTTTAGAGGGGACGGTATGATTCCACACAACATTGAGACTTGGAAATCAAACCCAGGTCAATCGAATAGGAATGCAGACGCACTACCGACTGAGCCATAATCACTGCCCTTTTGGACCATTCTTGTCTGTTAGGAAAAAAAAATTGTAGTCCCACATATTCATATTTATGCTGCATGCATAGTAGATCTATGCATTTGGGTCCAGTTTATACATTATGTATGAACCGGACCCAACCCAGTGGATCAAGACAAAAATAATTATGTGGTCTCATATTTGCTCTATTTGTCCACAAAATTAGAAGACAAGATGATTTTTCTTTTTCAAGAAGCACCTCCCCCACACCCCACTTAACCTATGAATATAGGAGTACATGTCATATCGCACCAAGGTCAATATATTAAATGAATGGCTGTTCATCTGATGCCATTGAAATTGACAGAAAGAATGCAGTTTAACCATTGAACTCTGATGAATTCTTTCAAACAGACAAAGTGAAAAAAAAAGTTACTTTGAAGCTAAAACAAAGAGAATTTTGTTATTGTATGGTTTGTCTGTGATTTTTGAGGAACAATAAGAATAGTCACATTAAGCAATGATGTTATTACTGCTAATTTCTTTTGAATGCACTGATGTATGATTTCAAAACCTTTGGTGGTTTATGATGTAGGTACTGCAACATGTTTCCCCTTCAAAGTCACCGGGTCAATATATGAATAATTATAACACAAAGGATATTAATTATTCCATTATTAGTACTTTGCTAAAAAAACACAACAAAAAATATGGGTGCATGCACTTTGGTATTTGAGCAAATCACCCTGGAGGCTTGTTTACCAAGCAGAGCATTGGGCAAAGTAACTGTTATTATAAAGCCTTTTCTACATGTAGCTGCTCCCATCCGAAAGAGAGAGAGAGAGAGAGAGAGAGAGAGAGGAAGAGGAGGAAAAATATTCTGCTAAACTTTTGAGCACTTCACAGTACATTGCATGAGACTTTCTGAAAATAATATGAAAATATGAAGTCAATGAGACAATGCTAACCTGTAATCCATACACATAACTCACTGGAGGTGTTTGTCTTTATTGTTTTGTTTTTCTCTAGGTCTGCGAGTAGTGAATGCCGCTCCCTATAACTGAGACACAACCAGTGCACTGCCGTGAACGTTACTCGGAACAGTGACCATATTTGACGTCTGTATACTTTTTTTGACCGGTAACAGCCATGGATTTTTCAGGCCGATCTGCAGAACTGTTAGGTTCATTGCTGTACTGATGTAAGTTCAGCTGCAGTGTGAGTCTACATGTTCACTAACGTGACACAATCTACTACCCATACTTGAGCAAAATGGAACAGGCAATCTGCAAATAAGACTTGGGCTTGCATCTAACTGTCAGAATAGTTTGACGAACACATGCAGTTGACATCCCTTGTACATTCAAGTTTCCTGTCTCCTTGACACTGATAATTTTAGTCCGGGTACATGTGTGAGCAGACAAGAGGCCAAGAAATTTAAGCCTGCCATGGAAGGATGGAGGGATGAGCTATTCTTGGCTCCTCAACGGAGTGATCTACATCATTATGCATCCTTACTCTTGAGTGACAGATACCCAACCTACTGCTGACATGGGGGACTCTGTCATCATGACGGAAATAAATAGCTGCCAAAGCCAGGATTGTCGCTCATCATTACAACAATATAGGCCAGAGCTGAAAGGAATTGGAGATGGAGTAGCAGTGGGGAACTTGTGCCGTAATGGGGTCTCAAATTTTGATGACCACCAGTACCAGAACAGCTGTGGCTGTGATCCCCCAAAGTCAAGTGATGGCTCAGACAGGGTCTTGGAACCAAGTGATGAACAGCATCCAGAGGATGCCACTGAAGTAGGCTTCTCCAACATTTGTGACACTCCTACCCTGGCAGATGAGTCTGAGAAACCAACTTCAATACAGGCAAGCCATGTGGTCACAGGACATTCAAGACAAGGCTCAAGATTCTTGTCTGGCATCAGTGATGCATGCTCCTCATCTCCAGGGATGAACTCACCACAAAGTGATGACACTGGACAACAACCTCTTTGCCAACTGGAACCAATGTCTATGAAGTCAACTGAGAATTTTAATGATAGGAGTTTGGTCTTGTCAGAAGACCAGGGGCAATCAGGTCATCATCAAAGAGACAATCTTCCTCCACTTGATAGTCAAAGAACTGCCAACAGTAGCAATTCTCTTATTTCAGACTCATTCTCGGCCATTTATGGATCAAACCAATGCAGTGACGTAGAGAGTGCCTGTACAATAGCAGACTTAGTGGAGCAGTCAGTGTTTGGAGGATTACAACCTTGTGAGCCACTATCTTCTCGAGCTGTTAAGGAGCATCTTAAAATACCTGACCCCATGGGTACCTCTAGTGATGTGACAAAAGAGAGAACTTCTGATCATTGTATTGTAGATGAGGGCATTGGTACCACTCGCCACAAAGATTTTCCATATTTTGCTATTCCCAGTGAAGAAACCCATACCAATGAGCAAAAAAACACAGATCCCACAATTACAAAAGTAGTACAACCCAGGTGTCTGGATCAAGTTGTCAGAGACAGTGCAGCAGAAAGGTCACCAGCATTCAAGAGCCAGCACATTGAGGGCGCTCTACCAAGTAAAGGGACCATGAGTCTCCCCAGGAATAATGATGAAGGAGCAGTTGAAAATGTGTCTGCTGAAAAATTTGCATCAGGAGCAGCACTTGGGGAGTATTATGAAGAGACATTAGCAGGAGAGGGGCTTGTCAAAAGTGCAAATGAATCTGAACATTCAGTAGGGGATACTGTTATCAAGCAGACAGGTGAAATTGAGAGGACTAAAGGGAGGATGAATTCAGAGCATTCTCATGACCACTCAGGAAACATAGGCAGTCAAGTCGGTTGTGAGATAGACACTGAGAATTCTCCATATGTGTCACAAAAAGGAACAGAAAATGAGATAGACTTCAGTCAGAGTCAAGTCAAGGAAACCGAAGAGACAACACAAGTTGAAATGGAGGTAGGACTGGATGGGTATCTGAAGAAGGATGAAAAGGGAAGTGTGCAATTTGAGGGAGAAAAAGGAGCTGCTGATACTAACAGTCAGCATGATGGACACACAGATGAGAAGTGTGACAAATATTCAGGAACACTGAGAACTGATATAGAGTTGGGGCATGAGACACATATGTGTACCATGGTTAAGTTCGCCAATGGCACCTGCAAGTACATCAAAGACGAACCAGTTAGCGATGAAGAGGATTCCTTCTATTGCAGCAACACCAGAGGAAATGATGAGCAGCATGCTGACATGGACCTCACCCACATTCAAAGACATCTGAAAGTAGAAGCTCCTTCAGCTGAGACTGCGGAAGGTTTCCAGTCCTTTGGAGGCCCTGCATTGCAACAAAGTCCAGAGAGGACCGACTCGGACCTTTCACAAACTGGTGCGGACAAGGCAGGGACTTTGTTCTCCCCTGAAACAGACAGTAGTGGGAGCAGTTTGATTCCAGGTTCCATGGAGAGGGAAGCTGCCACTGATGGCCAATCCAGCTGCGAATATGACAGTGAAGGATGGCAACTTGGCTCTGACGATGGACAGGTAAGTGAGCTGTCAGTATATGCTTAACTTCATTATCAAATTGGGACTAGACTGCTACCCTGAAAGCATATATGCACCAGAGTTAAAGAAATGGGAAATGTCCAATTGAAACATTAGAATCAAAAGATAATGATTTCACTCCGAGGAAGGTGAAACATATGCCAATATGCATAGACTGTACTTATGGGTAGGAAGTCGAATTGCAGGCAACTTCAGTTATAACAATCTTTTGGAGGAACAGTTTTTTTTAAATTGAAATTTTGTTATATCCAAAAGGAATTTTACAGGTTTTAAGATAATGATTTTGGGACTTCAAGTTTTACTTTGGTGTACAATCCTTTTTGTCTCGCCCACCGGAGGTGAAGGCGAGACTTAGGGATCCAAATGGCGTCCGTCCGTCGTCCGTCACAAATGTTAAAGTTTACCTGCAAGACTCTCTTATGATGCATAACTTGGCAACTGTTACAGCAATGGCAGCCACACTTGGGTGATAGAAGCACTAGGGGTATCTTCATGTTATGGTGTTGTCAGAGGTCATGTGATGATGTCAAAGGTCATTTGAGGTCATATATTAAAGAGTATGTGCAAGACTCTCTTTTCTATGTTAAAGTTTACCTGCAAGACTCTCTTTTGACAAATAACTTCACATAAGTTGCTTGGATTACAACCTAACTTGGGTCATAGATGCACTGGAGGTACCTCCATGTCATGGTGCTGTTGGAGGTCACAGGATAAGGTCAAAGGTCATTTGAGGTCATGCGTTAAAGTTTACTTGCAAGACTCTCTTATCACATGTAACTCGACACATGTTGCTACAATGGCAATCAAACTTGGGTGATGGATGCACTGGGGGTACCTTCATGTTATGGTGCCGTAAGAGGTCACATGATAAGGTCAAAGGTCATTTGAGGTCATACGTTAAAGTTTATTTGCAAGACTCTCTTATCACACGTAACTCAGCACATGTTGCTACAATGGCAATCAAACTTGGGTGATGGTAGATGTCTCTTGGGAAGTTGAAGGTAACCACAAGGTCAAAGGTTACAGACGGGGGTCAACGAACTTTTAGGGCCCAATGTTAAGTTTTTAGGGCGCATTTCGTTTATGGCTCATAACTTTTGATCCCTTTGTCCGTTTGTGACCAAACTTGGATGGAAGATACATGTCCCTTGGGGAGGTGAAGGTTGTCACAAGGTCAAAGGTCACAGACAGGGGTCAACAAACTTTAAGGGCCCAATGTTATGTTTTTAGGGCGTGTTTTGATTGTGGCTCATAACTTTTGATCCCTATGTCCGTTTGTGACCAAACTTGGACGGTAGATGTCCCTTGGGAAGTTAAAGGTCATCACAAGGTCAAAGGTCACAGAAAGGGGGTCAACAAATTTTTAGGGCCCAATGTTAAGTTTTTATGGCGCGTTTCGATTATGGTTAGTTACTTTTGATCCCTTTGTCCGTTTGTGACCAAACTTGGATGGTAAATGTCCCTTAGGGTGTTGAAGGTCACTACAAGGTCAAAGGTCACAAGCAGGTCAATTAACTTCTGGGAGTTATAAAAATATTAATTCCTTGTGCGCGAATGGGCGAGACACAATTTGGCGATTGCCTTGTTTTTTTTGTAACTCATGATCACGAGCACCATGAAATGTTTGTCAGCCATCACTTACCAATGAACAGACAAATTTAAACCCTTACTCACCCCTTCTAGCACCAATTAATTGAAGTGTAGTTTTAACAATACTTCTGAACTTATAAACTCCCGATAGTCTTTTGCAAAGACCCAGAGCAAGTTTGTACACTGTTTCCATAATGGGAAAAAATGTACCATAATACATTGTACATTTACTCAGTACTGTTTTAAGATATTAAAAGTTTTAGAATACCCGTTGATCATACTCTTTCATCATGCGCTCATTTTTATGACTTATGAATATGATATGCCAGAAATACTGGTGACTGGAATTTGTCCTTTATGTAGACATTGTTTCTCAAATTTAACTTGTATCTCTTCCTCCCTGTATCATATTTCCCCCAATGGAATCCTCACATAATAAATAAGTACAGTTTGCTCAAGTGCAAAATTTGTATTTTAACCCGTTGAGGACAAGTCCCGAGTATACTCGGGCAGGTGTCTATGGGAAATGCGTGTTGTAGCAAAATCAGTCCGTCCTCAACGAGTTAATAGTCTGTACAATCCTTTCCATCTACAGAGAAGGAACAGAGCAATTTGATAATAAGTATCTTTTAAGTTAATTGTCCTCATATACTCTAGAAACTGAGTGGTAATTTGATTTACGTTTGAAGGAAATTGTTTTAAAAATCATGTAATCGTCTCAAATTTAGAGACAAATGTACATCACCTCAACCTGATTCAGCATTATTGGTCAAAGACATGTTTAAAGTGCAACATTTGCCCTTCAGGAATAAAGCAGGATGCCTCTGTTTGTTTGTTTTTCTGCTTCCAGGAAAAAAGCACAACTTCAACACTGCAGAGAGATGAGAGTGATGATGGGATTTCTTGTGGTAAAAGTAAGATTATTTGGGTTTGCGTGTTTTGTTGGTTTGTGAGAATTCTACTTCAGTATCAGTGCCGTGTCATCATAATTTGAAAGTTACCCATACCAAAAGATTACCGTAGACATATTTTGAATTTTTAGCAGACATGTAGGCCAACACAGAGGCAAATTACCACAAGAAAGTTTCCATACTGTGTTCTGTTGAAAAATCAAACTGATTTACACACAAATAGAATGCATTGATGTTGGAAAACACAAAGTTAAAGACTATTCTTGTGCTTAAGAAAATAATTACCTCATTTGCACATGGTGTAACTTATGTGACTTCTTGAAATTTTAAACAATTAGTACTGTATACGCTGAATATTTCGCGAGGTTTTATTTTGCAAATTTTGCGGGTCAGGTGCTATTCGCGAAATTAAAGACACATGAAAATATTGACTCTGATCCCAATGTGAATGTGACGAATGCGTGTACACTTCTCTGTTTAATACAGGACTCCACGATCGGGAATTTAACCCGTTGAGGACGAGTCCCGCGTATACTCGGGCAAGCGTCTATGGGAAATGCGTGTTGTAGCAAAATCAAATCGTCCTCAACGGGTTAACCACTGGCAAAATCGTTGGGAAGTCCCGATTCATGAAAATTTAGACCCGCGAAATATATGGCGCACAATGCACCGTGTACAAGTTCCACAGCATGTTATCTCCGCTCATATTATACTTTGCTGATGGTTTGAAAAGAAGAAGTTGAAGCAGTTTCATAGACAAACTTCATGCTGCTGGCAGAGAGACTGAGATGTTTAATGAGACACACTGAAAAATCACATAGAGACTTTATGCAGCCTAGCACTAGTTGTATCTTTTGCAGAACATTTTGAAGGCAATGGGAATGAATTTTGAAATGTGCGGAGTATGAAGCCTGTTGCGATTCAACATTGTGCAGTTTTTAGCACTCTCTTTGCCCATAATCTGTCAAATTCAGCTAGGTAGTTGAAATGTCATTAACGCTGATCTCATGTATCTGAGTGTTACTACGTACTTATGTGACTAAAATAAATGTGAGAATTTGTGTAGTATTAAGTAGGGCTTCAGTTCTTAATCATTGTATTTGGGGGGGGCATTTTCTTGTAATTACCTTTTAAATCATGTAACAATATCGTCATGAATGGGTCATAGTGGTGAAGAGGTACATGTAGAGGAAAAACCAAGTCAAACAGATGTTCAGTACAAGAAGAGACTGCAGGAAAGAAGTGAAGTGGCCTATCTCTTAGAAGATCTCACTTAAAGAACATATTTGGTAGTGTGTGGCTGGAGTGAAACACTTTTGATTGCAAAGAACTGGAAGCGTCAGCAAAGTTATCTGGGCAGGTAGTTTCAATCCTGAGATTTTTCCAGCAGATTGGGGATTGCTATTCTGTTACAATCAAATCACACGTGAATAAAGCTTTGACTAAAATCCAGTTAAAAAAAAAGTGCAAAATTGTCTCAAAATGGTGAGACCTTGATGTTCAGTATTTGCAAATATGCTTTACAAACAGTATTTGTTTAGACTGATGTATTTTGTGTGCGCATCCTCTTTTCATACAGAATTCTGTTCTGCTGTCCGATGTCCAGATTGTAAGAAACTGACATGCACCTGTAGGATGGAAGAGCACAAGCTCACCTGCACACAGAGCAGTGATCTTGACACCGGCTTTGTGGAAGCAACCTGTACATGTCCTGAGTGTGGGGTTGACTTCTACAAGAAGGAGGATCTTACCATTCACCTCAGCATCCATGAAGTACTGGCTCGTAATGCTCAGAAGATGCAGGAGACGTGCTCACCAGAGCCTCAAGGGTGTGTTCGGGAGGATTCTCAAAGTGTCGACAGTGAACCAAATGCAAACAGTGAAGCCTCGAGGTGCAGCATCTGCGAACGGACATTTCCCGACCCGACAATGGGGCCGTACCATGAAATGATGCACAAGAAGTACCCTGTCCACTGCTCCAAGTGCAACGTCTTCTTCAGCACATTGCTTGACCTGCACCAGCAGCGCTGCTTTGGCAAGAAGCGTCACAAAGTGTTCAAATATCGTTGCGCAAAGTGTAGATGCATCAAGCTGGACTTGCACAAGATGATGAGACACAGGGCTAGGTGTAAGGGTCATACGGAGATGTGCGGAAAGTGCAAGCAGAAATTTTACACTTTTAAGGAGTTGGCAAGACATGCAGAGGTATGCCCTTCTGATTGGAAGGACACGCAGATGGTGGAGGAACACAAATTAAAAGTATCTCAGAAAAAAATTAATGGGCCATCTGTAAGTTTCGGAAAAATGAAGTGTAAGCATTTAGAACATTCAGCTGCTCCAAAACGTAAGCATAAGAAAATTAAGAAGAAAAAAAGGTCATCAGTGCTGGAGAAAGTTACAGACCTACCAGAGAACATTGTGGCAACATCACAGGAGAACTGCCAGATTTGTGGAAGGCATTCAGTGGAATTGATTCAAAGTCATGCCAAATCAAATAAATCACATAAATTGTGCTCAGATTGTATGCCCAAGGTGCTTGAACGCTCAGGAATGTCAAAGTCTAGGAAGAGAATTTTGTCACCATGTCATGAGGTTTCTGAGAAATCATCTATGTTAGCATCAACATCATCCAAGACAGACCCTTCCAGTGTGATCTCTACTGTGGTTGGGAATACATGGACCCCATTGACCAAGAAGGCCAGAAAATCCCTTGACAAAGTATGTGAGGGTTGTGGCTGCAATTTTGAGGATTTTCTAAGCTTACGCAAACACGTTTCAGAATGTAAAGCTATTGACAACAAGGAGCAGTCACTGCAAGAGTTTTCTGATTCAGAGAAAACTCCACCAACACCATATCAGCAGCTGAACCACACACCACCGTCACAGCAGATTCACTGCACATCGGCTATTGCATCCATGTCAACTTCCATAGACAATGTCGCTGTGGTATCCCCTCCAAAAGATACATCACAAAGGTCTGCTGTTGAAATTGCCGAGGTAGCCAGATCATCCTCACCTCTATCTGTCAGAGTTCCCTCTGAGCAAGAAGCAGCTGTAAGTACATGTAGCTCTGACAGTCGGCCTTTGGGCTGCAGGCTTGAGAATCCACATCAGGTGCCAGCCAAGAGTTTTGAGGGGAACATTGAATGTGTCAAGGGAGGTATTACCAATACAGGGACCAAGACTCCAACTGGGGACCAGATTTCCAAAACACTGCACATTCTGAAACAAATAGATGCCAGCTTTCATTCTTTAGTTAAAATCAATGCTTCGTCACCCTCGTCAGGCCAGCAGACACCTCAGTGCAGTGTTTCTCATCATTGGAACAGCAACAACCCTGTGCACAAACAGGAAGACACTGAGGCAAGTCAGTCAAACAGTTCTCTTTCATCTAAGCACATTGTAACAGTATGTAGCAGTGAGCATGAGAAGAAAGCTGAAAGGGGAACAGATGACGTCATCAAGCAAACATCTTTCCAGAATTCTCCAAGCAGTGAGACTCTCATGCAGAGTCACAAGGACTCGCAAATTGAAAAGTGCTCTCTCGCTGGTGGCCTTCGATCCTTGGAGTCAAAGGATGTCATGCCAGAAGAGAGTACCCAGGAATCAGCCTTATATGTTCCCATCCCGGTGGCTAACACGACTCATCAGATGTCCCCTGTACCTCAAGTCTCAAAGTGTGTATCATTAGCAGCCAATTCCACCTCATCTGAGAGAGTAGGAAATGTGGCTATCCCTAAGCTGCCACTATCAGTTATCAAACGGGACTTTGAAGAAATAAGGAAAGGTGGTAACAATGATGGCCCCAATGGGATCATTTGCAACCGAGGGATGGAGCAGCAGTCACTGACTCACCAAGATGCCAGTGAAAGGAAACCCGATGACAAATCTTGCCAAGATGCCCCTCCAGAGATGGGCATTTCCTCTGTATTTAAAGACTGCAGCAAGCGACCAGTCCCCAAAAGGCTTCACACACTAAGAAATGAAATGAAAGTGACAGGTGGAAATTCAAAAAATAAAGGCTTGTGTGGGGATGTCTTGAAACGGGAACCCAGTGCTGTTCTATCAGACTCTGTCTCGGCTTCAGTTAAAGTAGAACCTGATGTGGAGAGAGGGAATTCTGCAAACTGTGATATTGCATCTGATGGGGATGATGTAACACACTTCTGTGTTTACTGCCTGGAGGAGTATCACTCCAAGGAGAAACTGTGGATGCATGCTGCTGTTTGCCGGGATGCCCACTTAGTCTCCATATCCAGTCAGGTGACAGGAGGCCTTGAACGGGAGCTCAATGGTCTGACAGTAGCAAAGTTGAATGACCCTGTCCCCTTCACAATATTGGATACGACCTTTGGAAGCCGAAATAAAGAAGTATGCGAGGACATCGGTGTAAATCTTCAGCTTATCTCAGTCAGCAAAAAAGAACAGATGAGGCAACAGCTGATCATGGGGATAAAGTCCAGAAAGAAGAAGAAGAAGAAGAAGAAGGAGAAGAAAAAGAAAGAGAAAAAGGAGAAAAAGTTCCAACTGCTTTTTTCATTTTCCAGAGGTCACAGAAATAGACACCGAGATGTGAGACGTGCAGTGCATCTAAAATGTGAGCTGTGCAATCGGAAATTTGAATCACGGAAACAATTTGAAAAACACAAGCGTGCTCATGTCACCAAGCGTGTCAGAAAGAAGCTGAAACTGGAGCTGAAGAAGCTGAGTCCCCAGGAGTGTGCAGAGTATAGCAGGGATTGTGGGTCACTGGAACAGAGTGCTGTGGTCAAAGGTCAGAAAACCGTCCAGATGTCTGTTGTGAAAGTCGAACCATCAAGCACCAACAATGTGCACTCACTCTCAAAAGCTCCCTTGGAGTGTGCAGAGTACAGCAGGGATTGTGGGTTGCCGGAACAGAGTGCTGTGGTCAAAGGTCAGAAAACCATCCAGATGTCTGTGGTGGAAGTCGAACAGTCTAGCACCGAAAATGTGCACTCACTCTCAGAAGCTGACACCCCAATGTCAGTGGGTGAGTCTTGCGTGATGCAAGCCACGACAAACAGTTCTGTCCTTGATACAACGGAGCCAGCTGCGCCGAGAGACGACAGAGCTAGCAGCAGTAGCAAGTACAAAGTGGATGAATCCCAAAGCGTCCCTGTGCAAGCTTGCAATGGTGAACCAAAGAAGAAGAAATCTCCTGGTGTTGTTGGTGTGACTTTTCCTCCAGTTATTGAGGTGTTCTGCCAGGTGTGTGGGCAGAAATTTGGTCATCCGTCAACATTAGAGAGACATGCCAAGCTGCATCAAAGCTAGGTTTGTTCAAAGACATGAAGACTCCATCTGATAAAAAACTTGCAACAGAAATTGCTTGGCAACCATGACTATCAGCCACATGTAGATCAAATCACACAGAGGCTGAGACAAATTTACTTTTCAACATTGAATGGCTATTTGTTTATGTTTGGGTATCAAAGTGCAATTCTACATTATGTTTAAATCAGCATTGATCAATGCAGTTAAGTCAGGCATTGTAGAAGGGTGTTTTTTTTTTATAAAAGTAATTATGTAAGGTATAAAAGTGAATACAATTTACAAGTTTCACATGTTTTCACGTGACAGTGATAAGATTGTGATAATCATAACCACATGTCATTGGAGGGGGTGGTATTGTCATCATCTCAAAGTCCTGTATTGACTTGTATGTAAATTTGAGCTAATTTTCCCATGTTGGTAGAAAATCAGAAGAAATAAGTTGTGTCCTTGGCATTGTCAACTCAACCATGTTATGGAATGGCACTCTACGTACACTGTACTTACATGTATATGATCCATTTCTTTACATTCAATCTCTTCATACAGAGTTTCAACTGTGTAGATCTTGTCCCTTTATCAGGCAGGGAGCACAGCAAAAACTTGTTTTGTGTACTTTCACTACAAAGTGTCGCCAGAGGCATTATGTTTTCAGGTTGTCTGTCCATTGTTCGTAGTATATTGCCTGACAATAATTCTATTGGGAAGTTTTGTGGCATGGGGTCGAGGGTCAAAGGTATGGTTAAAAGGCCAAAATGACACTATTTAGTGCTGAAATTTCACTATATATGTATTTTCTCCCAACTTGGTATATGCCTGCCGTAGGCTGACCTACTGCTTATGTTTCTGTAGAAGAAGAAGAAGAAGGAGAAGAAGAAGAAGGAGAAGAAGAAGAAGGAGAAGAAGATGAAGAAGAAGAAAAGAAGGAGAAAAAACAAACAAACAAACACCGGGCCTTGGGATCCAAGTCAAGGGTCAAAGGTTAAATGAAACTTGATCTCAAGAATTTATATTAACTACTCAACACATTTTGGGGTTGTGTTATCAATCTCTCAAACATGTCATTGCAATTTCTTGCGAGTCACATGAAACCGTCATCTTACATTGACAAGATGTATTGTAGACCTATAGGGAAAATAGTATGATATGGTGGAAGCGTACCAGTCGTCATAGCAACATTTCTCTAGTTTATATGGTTCCTGATGAAGTTACATTGTAGAACTTTAGAGTAGTGGTGATAATGCCAACCCATGAATTTTCTAAAAGGATATGGGCAAGGGATCAATACATGTATCTCTGTATTTATCATCATTGTCAAAATTTTGAGATCTTCTTGACACCTATTTTTGTCTCTACGTTGGAAAAAACTTCACACCAGTAGTGACAATGTTGACCATGTACACATTTATTCTTTGGTAAAATAACATATTGGTCAAAATGCATTCCAAGATGTAATGTTCACAAAATGCAGGTTCCAGAAACTGAATCTTTATATATGTACAAGGAACTTGTGTTTTGTTTTTGTTTGCTTGGGTTCTTTATTTATTTATTTATTTATTTATTTATTTATTTATTTTGAGGGGAGGGCTCTTTGTTTGTGCAAATTACATCCTATAACCTTTCTAATTGGCTTTCACCACAGCTGTGTCCAGATAATATGATATTGTGTAATTTATGGCCAATCATATTCTTTTGTTCTTTTTAGGACCTGCTGAATTGTGGAAATTGAAAAGTCTATGATGAGCGTATCATATATCCATTAGTGATAAACAAATGACAGCTGATTATTTTCAGAGTTTTTTTCTCCAGTGTTATTCCCCAACATGGTAATTTAGGACCTAGTGACAAGGTGTGATGGCAGTAGAGTTGTACAAGATGTACAGTGTTTATAAGGAGTTCATTTACATAACAATTAATTTTGAATATGTGCATTGTACTTACATGTACCATTCCACTACCTGCAGTCAAATTTGCAGTGTTCATGACCCACACTGAAATAATTGTTATGTAGTTATTTAAGACAATATAGTAATCGCTGATGATGAATCTTTTTTTTTCCTAAAATGATGTTTGTCTATACATGTACACTGTATAAGGTAGTGAACAACATGAATGGTATGAAACTTGCACCTATTTTTTTTTCTCTGGTTATTCACACAATCATGGATTGAGCATGTTATGTGCTCACTGATTCAAGGAGATGTGACTGCAAAGCACACGGTGGTCAGCAAAATGATTTGACTTTATTTATTATCTATTTTTTGTCTCTGCCAAGACTAATGAGGGATGCTTGCAGTCAGTAATCCTTCAGCAGTGTGATCTTCACAGTGACTGAACTTGTCTGCAAAGATGATAGATGATTATAAATTACATCTGCAATATAAAAAGCCATTTATGAACTCATGATCATTTAGCAAGTTTATTACTGAAATTTTTACATGTGTGCCATCACAGTTGGACATTTTGATTCTCGGCTCAATGTAGTGCAGGCAGGGATGAAAAGCCCAACATTCAGTTGGAGCAAGAATCGTAATTTGCAATGAGAGGATATGAACTCGCACTCAATATAGTCGTGAGGTCAGGGTTGAAAGTTCAAGATTTTGTGCAAAGATGGTGATATTTTGTATAAAAACTTGAAGATTGATTAAGGCCAGTTAGCCTGGGGAGTTATGGATGGCCTGGCTAGGATGTTAGGCTTCATGTCTTGGAGGTCGCAGACCAGGAGGAAAGGTTAAGTAGAGTATGTTTTACAGACAGTATTATGAAGTTAATGGTTACAACTCATTGAGTTCAAATAGAACAGCTCAAAATCATTGGGTGCATTAGGAGATTGACCAGAAAATCAAGTTTATGTTTTTAACCTACCTGAGATGAATGACTGAAGTGAGCTACTGTGATGGTGTATAATCCCTATTAAAACTTTTTTTTTCACATTTTCATCTTCTTAGAAAACTGGTGACTGAAATTTTGACCAAACTTGACAGGAGTTATGAATATGAGAGGGGGTCATAGCTTTTACAATGGTGGCAGTTGCCCATAGGGCCCTTTGGGCAGATCCCAAATACCCTAGATGAGGAGTGTGTTGCCGATTGGGCCTGCAGCAAGCCCCAAAATCATCAATTTTCTTTGAAATAGTTTGCCTTAAGTAAAGTTTCGTGAAGTAAAGGTAAATTGTGATGCTTACCAGGTGGATGCTAGACCCGTGGATCTCTTGTTTTTCAAATCTTGAACACACTAAACTTTGATGTAGAATGAAGAGAAAGGAGAGAAAGCTTGAATGGATAAGGTGCTACGTATATCTTGACCTAATTGTGTTTGAGACTTTATCATCAATAAAGTAATTTTTACTCTCAAAATCTCTGATGAAAAGGACAAAAAGTTCCAATTTCACATGTGGCAGAATACAAAACAGAACCAAAATAGGAAATACATTTTGTTCATGTGTTTAGTTTGCAGATGACAATCTGTATGTTGTGAGTTTGACAATTTTTACGTTGTGAGTTATTATGTACAATTGTACAACTGTCAGTAGATACTGCTCTTTGTACAGTGATTGCACATGATACTTTATACAGTGTAATTGATAAAGCTAGCAATTCATATGCAACTTCATAATGTCAGTGAAACTGAATGTAAAAAGTGATTCGCGAGTGTCATTTTGTACAAAGCAAGATTTAAATTTTGTGGTTTTAATAATAAAGGTACAATGTATCTGAGCAAAGCAAACAGCATACGTGTACCAATGTTGCTTCTCTACTGTGTCTCTAATCTTGGTGCTTGAATTATTATTCTTTTTAAATTTTCCTCACATCATTGTACGCATGTGACATTATGAACAGCAGTAATCTTTTGAACAGATCATCCAGTTTTCCTCAAACTTTTACTAATTTGTTCTACTGATATTGCTGCATTCACTTAATCCTCATAAACTTCTGATGAATTTGTCATTTAAGACATCTGTTGTTGTTTTTTTTTTCATTCAGACTTCAAAACAGTGTATCAGTTTGGTTGATAAGACCTCTGTAATCATTTAGTGCACATACACACACATCCATAATTTCATAAGCAGTCTTGTAAATATTAGTGTTATTATATATATATATATATATATATATATATATATATATATATATATACATGTATATATATATATATATACACTGTATATGTATATGTATATATATTATATATATATATATATATATATATATATATATATATATATATATATTGACCCATTTCACCTTTTTGGAGTCCTCATGTAAAATCAAGGAGTGCGACTTTTTTGTTCGCTTTCTGATGCACGGTCACATATGAAGGGTTTGTTTGCAAAAACCGATAAGTCCATTTTTGAAGATTTTGAAGTATGATCTCTGTCAAAAAGTACAAAATAATACGTTTTAAATGATACATTGTATATTGGCCACTACATATAAAGGTATATTTCTGAAGTTATGGTCAAAAGAAGCAAAAATTTTCTTATTATTCTCTTTATTTTTCTTGACCTTTAATCGCAAATAATTCCATTTGGCAAATATGGACTTATCGGTTTTTGCAAACAAACTCTTCATATATACATCTATATACATTCTTTCATGGCTACATGTATTTTATTTCTGCATGTTATTTCTATATCTCATGTATGATGAAATACATTTTAATATGTGTGTGTGTGTGTGTGTATGTTCCTGTGAGTAACTTTTATGAAATTGAAATTTGCACCTTTCAACAGACAGCAGCATTGATTATCTTTACTCTTACAAAAAAAGAGAAAGAATCAGAGAAATGAATATTTTTGTACACACATAAGATGCATGCATGCATTCATTTTGCCATGGTGATTAGAAAGAATTTCCCTAACCTCCCTCACTGCCCCCCCCCCCCCAAAAAAAAAAAGAAATATGGGAATCTGATAGAAATAAGATATAATAGATATTTACATGTATTATAACGTAAAAGTGGGAAATTTTATGTCGGTAAATTTTTATGCCCAGTCTGGTTTAACAAATATTGATGTATTCAATACAGTAGAATCTAAGATGCATACAAATTATTATATCACAAGCAAACCACATGTTATTGTATTAGTTCATGTTGTGCAAAATGCATATAAAAAATTTCCACGCTGCCAAATTTCTACTTACAGTACAAATAAGCACATTATACAATATGTTCTTCTATTTGTCCATTTGCTGAAAGTTATCACTGTATTGACACATAAGCAGGACCTTGACAGACTTCAGAAGATCACCCCCATGAATTGTTTTATTCCTGCAATGATTATATTGTGTTTTTACAATGCCTTCACTTGATTCTTGGGAGATCTGTGAGGAAGAATAATTGTTCTAGATAGTATACAGCATCACTAAAAGGCTTTATATATGATATTGCATAAACATATAAAGATATATAAATAAATGAATATATATATATATATATATATATATATATATATATATATATATATATATATATATATACATATACATATATATGAAGAGTTTGTTCACAAAAACCAATAAGTCCACATTTGCCAAATGGAGATATTTGTGATTAAAGGTCAAGAAAAATAAAGAGAATAATAAGAAAATTTTTTGCTTCTTTTGACCGTAACTTCAAAAAAAATGTACTTTTATATGTAATCACCAATATATCATTGAAAAGGTGTTATTTTGTAATTTGTGGCAGACACCGTACTTTAAAATCTTCAAAAATGGACTTATCGGTTTTTGCGAACAAACTATGGTCACCAAAGAATTATGATGATGCACTGATAAATTTGTATGCATATTGAAATACCATTGCTTGTGACCACAATAATCCCTCTTTATAATTGATTGTCATAACTCTGACAAACTGTCACTCGACAAAAAAAAAAAAAAAAATCCTCTATTATAATTAGAAAATTATTAGTTATTTATAAGTCATGAAGAAAAATAAATCAGTTTGCTTGTTTGTTTTTCATTTCATGGTGGCACTAATGTCAATCCACAGGTTTGATCGATTTTTGCACTTTACCTGCAGATCACCTGACTAATAGGTAGTAACAATTCTCTTTGGTTATTTTTTCTCAACAAAAGTGTACATCTAGGGGAAAAAATATCACTGTTCGAGCACCTCCGAAGTTCACGTCAACAACGCATCAAAAGGCACGTTGAGGGCAGCATTCCTCAGTGGACTAAATTATATTTTACTTCCTGTGTTTTTGTGTCGCAAATGATGTGGTGAATTATTGCTCTCAGATAATCATTTAAATAGACATACTGCATTCTATTACTAATCCCGTTCGCACAGCTGAAATTACGTCAGTAAGTATGTATTTGAATTCTGTTCACTTCTCGTGTTTGGGTGACAAATAGTTTAGTGGTAAGACGAGTATCAATCTCGTTGATAGTGTGCAGTAGACGTTATTAGATTGTACAGTCCCACGTGTAGTAATGGATGTCGGACTAACTACTGTATACACAGCCCAGTTGCAGTTGCTGTAAACCCATCATAGCGTTTTAACAGCAGCGTCTGGTCGGGCTAATGTCGGACAAAGTTGTGCTGCAATTTATTGATTGATTTAATGCAACATGATCAGCAGTGCAGAGTGCTTACTTTACAAGTGTTATTTTACGTGGGTGTTAGTGTCAAGTGCAGTGTGTGTGTGTGTTCTGTATCTCTCTCTGCTTACAATGCGTTTTGAACTCTTTCTTCTTCTTCTTCTTCCAGTAAAGTACAGACCGCCGTTGGCGTATTATCGTACTTGTAATTAATTAGATTAATCATGACACATGTGATATTGAACCAAATCAGTTAAGTTTAAGTTGTCTTAAAGCCACAAAACAATGCTGACTTTCATGTTGCTTTTATGTTTAGATTTATTTTTTAAACAAATTCACTCTTTGCGAGAGATTACAGCATACACTGCCTGCACAATCTAAAACTGAAGCAAAGTTGATCATCGAGTGAAGTGTAACACACAAGTAGATTTTTAATGAAGTTTTAGTGATAAAACTTACTGGACTCTGACTCAAAGCAGGAGCGAAAAATCAATGGGAATGATTGTTGCAAGTTGAAAGGAAAAAAAATTGTTGAAAAATACTAGTGTCTGACTCTGAGTGTGTGCGTATGTCTGTGGTCATGTTCGTTCTAGGAATTGTACTATTTCTCAGCTGACTTTAGTCAGCTTTCCATCAATCGTTTTTTTTTGTTGTTGTTGTATTTTTGCTTCTGCTTACTACTGTACTAACTTGAAAGATATATCGCATAGTATCAGATCGCTAACTCCATTTTCAGAATCTGCCGCGATCGCTTGAGCGAGTATTTTGAGTGAATATATCAATGCTTCCTGATGACGGATTTGGTTCAAATTTATGTGAGCAATTTGAAATAAGCTATTAAATTCATCCTGAGTTTTTGGTGCAAATTTGGGTTTCCAGAATTTGAGATATCTACGTGAATATGAAAGCACTTACAACACATTTCAATTATCAAATTATGTATCTATGATCATTATTGTCATCTTCTTCATTAGTCATGACTTTGATGCAGCTTTTTGGGGCCATGTTCATCGCCTATAGCCCAGCTGTAGCTCTCTTCATTTTCACTATCGCCAAGGAACCTCTGAGAATTATTGTGATGATGGCAGGGTGAGTGTACTTTTCTTCTTCTTTCTTTTGCTATGATCATCCTTAACATGAGGCCCAGCAAAACTGATTACCTTTGACCTTTGTGTAGTATTTGGATATCAGTGGTCAATTGTAGCTTCATTCTCATCAAAGTTCGTTTCCATTTATGTTAAAACCTTGACTTCCATGTGGAACAGTACCAGCTGTCGGACAAGACGGCTCCCTTTTATGAGAAAATGAGATATGTTAGTGATTTAAAAGTACGGGTATTCAGGGTTTGAACTGTGAAGTCCTGAATAGTGTAAGAATGACCACTGAGATAGTTCTGTCTTGTAGGTGTGGTCAGGTCAAACAGAGTTTCTGCAATATGCAGTCAGACCGAAAGTAGGTGATGTGTCTTGAATACTGGGTGTACTGACAATCCTGTACATGTTTACAGATAAAATCCATTATGTATACATATAAATACCAGTTGTACAAAGTCAGACATAACTTTGAATATTGAAGCACAGATTGTGCAGCACAGCCTTTGACCACACATCCAAACCACATGTGTTGTCCCTTGTACAGACGCCACATGCATTTGTTTGCCAAATTGTGCAAAGTGTTTTTATGTCTCTCTGATGCATACTCATCCAGGATGTTCTTCTGGTTGGTGTCCCTCCTGACGTCATCCATCCTGTGGTTTGCGGTGGTGCCTCTAAGGGATAAGGTTGCCTTCGGTCTCACATTCTCCATCTTCTTCCAAGAGCTCTTTCGCTTCCTGTACTACAAGCTGCTCAGGTTAGCTCCTTGTAGAAATCATATGTTTTTGATAGCACAGCTCAGTTGATTGGTGTAGCCCTCATATACATGTAGTATGATTTTCAAAGCATCAAAGAATGGTCAAATTTGGACACAGAGATGGTACACACCGCTGTCATCAAATATCAAAGTAACCATACTGCATTTTGAATAATCTACTGTAACCGCTCCTCTGTTCTTTAGGTGTCTTGAGAGTTCTCCAACAATCAAATCAGAGGACTTTAATTCATGAAATGGACTTAATTTCTTACTGCTAAGAGCTGCAAGTTTCAGTGAATTCCAAGATTTTGTACTTGATGCCAGATGATTTGGGTATAAATTAGGAGGGCTCACAAATGAAGGCTGATATCTTATTGAGATATTTTACTGTTATTCTCAGATGTGAGAATTTAATCAATAATACAAATGTTACACTCAATCCATTATGTTAGACGTGAACTGGTTGGCATTGTCAGCCACAGTGACCCAATTTCCTTGTAAGACACACTTTGATTACATGAATCACAAAGTTGACTTGCTAGCAGCAGCATGATAGGTTTTCTGCAAATAGAGATTATTTTATGATTAGCAGCTCTTTATGCATCAGATTTCAAGTCAAGATGCTTGTCATGGGGACATTTTTGTTTTTGTTTTTGTTTTTTAATTGCAACCTATTCCCAAAATAATGGGGGAAACAAAAGGTTTAGAAATGAATATATGTCTGCAAGAAATACATGGAATGAATGTATCTATATTAAAGAATAATTTGCAAGCATATATGAGACTGGTTGATAGAAAAAAGTTGAAAACTGAGTGTTGTGATTGTTTACTGGCACCTGTGTATGTGACCTCCGAACTATGTGCTATCGTACCTGTTCACCCGACAGCTGATGTTGAAAGGAGCCTCGCATGTTTGCTTCCCTTATGCAGGAAAGCTGAAGATGGGCTCCAACAGTTCAACCAGACATCTCCGGAACAGTCACAGCATGGCAACGGTGGCGCGAGTACTTCGGATAAGGCTAGGCATGGCTATGCCTATGGTAAGGACAGATTGCATTGGCATTCACTGCTTGTTACTGACGGGGCTTGTAAGGCAGAATGCTGAATGAGGTTGATGGGATAAGCTGTCCTAATGTGGCCAAGATCTGATGTGATTTGATTAGTGTTAGTGATTTGTTTTACAAGATCACCTAACTCTAATCAGGCTTTTTGGCTGTGCCACCCCCGCCCAGATCTGGGCCATCAGTGGTGCGATCAGTGGTGCAATCCCTACAAAATTGGGCATGCATGACACCCACGTCGTTTCCAACAATATTGTGCCTTCAGATTTTTTGAAATTATCAATTTCTAATTTCAATTAATTAATTATGCAAATTAAGCCCAAGATCTTATCTTAGCCTAATTAAAAGCCTTGAAAGTCTACTTTTTTAGTTTGTATATCTGTTTTAGAATATTCAACAATTGTACATCATAAAAACTTCCAAAAGTCATTTCAGTTCTTATGTATTTTATTGTTTTCTTAATCTCCTATGTATGTCTGTGTTTTTCATTGGAAATTGTTGCTGACCACTTTTCTACCATAATTAGCATAAAGTTAATCAATCAAAGTGATTAATAGTGGAGGTAATCAGGTTTCTATGAGTTTTATGACAGAGCACTGTTTTCTAACTTCAGAAATATGCATAAAATCACAAAATTGTGCCTGTTTTGGGGTGACATGCAGTTACAAAAGTGGGCTTGGGTTCGTACAAGTATGCACGGTCGTTGCAAATTTGGTCTAAAAGGTTGTGTGAGACTTGAACAAAGAAAGTCCAGAAGCCTCATGACGAGGCCTTCTCGCACTACAGAATTGCAGGGCGAAATGTCGAGGGGTTAGATTCTGCCCCCTGCCCTTTTAGGATTGAGTCCCCCTCCCAAGGACTAGGCAAAGAGGATGAAGTGTGTTGCCTTGGGGCACAGCTACTACAGGTCCGGGACTTGAACCACTGACCTTGTGACTGATATCTCCATATCTCTTCTCAGTTGCTGGTCTCGGGTTTGGAGTGATGAGTGGCATATTCTCCTTCATCAACGTCCTGGCCGACTCCAAGGGACCGGGCACTGTTGGTATTTACAACACCCCCCAGGATTTCCTCATCACGTCTGGTAAGTAATAACGTATTGTGATCAGCCTCAAATGGCGTCCATGTCGGTGCCAGCGGATCGACACTACAGAGTACACAATGTACTGCAGAGTTTGCTGCGTCCTTGTCTCATTACCTTTACGGAGAAGTAAATATTTTTGTTGGCATTGGTTTATTTGTTTGTTTGTCTGTCTCTCTGAGTGCAATATACTATGTAACTCCCAAAATTGTGACTAATTTGGATGAAACTTACTTGTTTGTAATCCAGATAACTGTCTGTATCCAGGATGTTTTTATTATTATTATTATTATTTTTTTGAAGGATTACCATTGGCAAATAGGGCCAACAAAGGAAGAAGTACAAGTTGCAGGTATTTGAGGTGTGCATACATGCACTGAGTGTGCTTGAAGCGCAGCATACAGCTAGCTGCTGATGAGATTGACTGATACACAACAGAAAGGCTTCTTCAATTATCATTGGGAAACCAGGACGATTTTCAGCATGCATGTACATAAATTTGGTGGAAATTGAGCTGCTTGGCAGATCTGCGCTCTCCTAGTGATTTACTAAATACTGATATTATCTAATGTGATCCGGCATCATAGAAGACCCCCCCCCCCCCCCCCCCCCCCAAAAAAAAAAAAAAAAAAAAAAAAAAAAAAAAAAAAAAAAAAAATAATAATAATAAAAAAATAAAATGAAATAAAAAATAGAATGAAAAATAAAGATAAGGAAAAAAATATCACAAGTATTGAATCTTTGGCAGGCCTTTAAGATATACATTTTTGGTTAATTTGGCTAGTTTGCGTGCAGGAATTATTTTATCTTAATTCAAAGATTAGAAGTATGAAGAAGAGGGCTGTTAAATCTTAATAGACCCACTCTCTTCTTCTTTCTTAGACTAGCTTTCTTTGTTTTACTTCTATGAAAGAGTGAACACAGAGAAACCCTACAGAAACTTTAACCCATTGAGGATGAGTCCCGAGTATACTCGGGCAGGGGTCTATGGAAAATGCGTGTTGTAGCAAAATCAGTCCGTCCTCAACAGATTAAGAAGCAACTAGCAAGAGCTTGAACACTTTGGACCTTATCATTTTTATTGTTGTTGTTTTTTGTCTTTTAACACAGCCTTCTTGACCATGTGCTTCATCCTCCTCCATGTCATGTGGAATGTCATCTTTTACTGGAGCTTTGAGAGCAGGCGCTACTGGGCCGCTCTTCTCGTGGTAGCATCTCACTTTCTTGTCTCCGAATTGGTAAGTACACCATGAATATCAAGTATCAGATCAAACACCTTGTATGTTGTGCAGTAAAAAAGGAAATAAATCTCCTATTTTTGCATTTCAAATAAACTTTCCTTCAATGCTTTATTGCATCCTGGTTGCCTGGGAGTTGCCTGGCGGGTTTTGATTATGGCTCATAACTTTTGATCCCTTTGTCCGTTTGTGACCAAACTTGAATGGTAGATGTCCCTTGGGGAGGCGAAGGTCATCACAAGGTCAAAGGTCACAGACAGGGGTCAACAAACTTTTAGGGCCCAATGTTAAGTTTTTAGGGCGCGTTTCGATTGTGGCTCATAACTTTTGTTCCCTTTGTCCGTTTGTGACCAAACTTGGATGGTAGATGTCCCTTGGGGAGGTGAAGGTCATCACAAGGTCAAAGGTCACAGAAAGGCGTCAACAAACTTTTAGGGCCCAATGTTAAGTTTTTATGGCGCGTTTCGATTGTGGCTCATAACTTTTGATCCCTAAGTCCGTTTGTGACCAAACTCAGATGGTAAATGTCCCTTGGGGAGTTGAAGGTCACCACAAGGTCAAAGGTCATAGGCGGGTCAATGAGCTTCTGGGAGTTAGAAAAATATTAATTTCTTGTACGCGAATGGGCGAGACACAATTTGGCACTTGCCTTGTTTTATCTGAGGCCCCATTCTGAATGTAGAGCAAGTGATGTCTACTGTCAAACGTGGACATACATGTATGCACTTATACCGTGGACTCCCATTATAACAAAGTTCTTGGGTCCAGCAGTTTTCTTTCGTTCTATCGAAATTTCGTTATAACCGAACAAATAAACAGTAAATATACATAGAGCGGATAATGGTGCAGTCTGAATTTTTACTTCGTTGTAAGGGGAATTTCGTTATAACTGTGTTTGCTATAATGGGAGAGTACTGTTCATAAACACGTACATACATACCACACATAGAGACTGTTTATATACACGAAGACATACACATGCACCCACACACACTCACACAAATAATCAATACTCTGTCATCCTCACATAGTACTCTCCCATATACTTATATAGAAACCCAACATACATACAGCACATTGATACACTTGATTTATGTATATACACTCCCAAAAATGACACACTATCATGAGAAATAAGACATACCTCAACAAAACAACTTTATACAGTTCGACCTCGATAATCCGGCCTCCTTTTATCCGGGAATCTCTATTATCCGGACGCGTTCACGCAGTGAAAGACTTTTTTTTTCATCCAAAAATTGAGAAAAAACAGTGACTTTAATATCTTTTCATGGATCTATTTCACTAATTCCATAAGATGTGCATGATAGGTTTCTCAGTATCTAATGAGGTAAAACATGTATGATTTTCACATAAAGATATACTTTATTTTTGTGAAGAAGGGACTACAATTTTGCGCAGGCTAGCATAGATTACACCACCGTTGCGGGGTACGCTACCTGCCTAGCTGCCAGTGCACTGGGACGGCAGCTTGGACGGCAGCTATACTTAATTAACATTGTGTCTCCCATATCCGGCCAATTCGCTTATCCGGATGAGTGCCGGTCCCGACATGGCCGGATAATCGAGGTCGAACTGTACATACATTTTCATGTTTTGAATCAAAGATGACTGCTCTCTCTCTCTAGTAAAGACTTTGTTTTCATGAATTCTATCAGCTTTATCTTGCGCACAGAAAATTTTGATTTCTTGATTGTATAATTTTGATGCTATATCAATATGCTATTTTGTTATATATAAATCATAGGTTGATGTTTCAATGTTTTGATGTAAGATTGTGAGCAAGTCTGCAGCTGCTGCTTGTCACGATTGTAATAGACCACAGATGACTCAATACCTCAGTAAGGAATTGACACAAGTTGTAGACCTTTGGCTAACACAGCAATATATATTTTCCGTGTCTGCATGTTACAGACTCTTCTAAACAGGGACCAATATTACAACATCACCCTCCCCGTCGCCTATGCCACTCTTGCCATCATGTCACTCTTCGCTTTCTGCATCGCCGGCGGGTCGCTGCGAAGTATCAAGGCGGCATGCACATTTCAGCGATCACGCTATGCCCTCTAGCGCTCTACAGCTACGAATGTCAGCGGAGTCCAGGTAAATGACGTCTGCAGCTTTCTACCATGGCCTGAGATTTAGACAGTCCCGCATTTAACCACGATTGCATTGATCCATCCTATTCTTAGGACTTTTTTCTTCCTTTTTTTTCTTCTGTGGAAGTGCTGTTTTGAGTGCACATTGCGATTCTCAGTGTAATGACAGTTACATTACATGCTATTAAAAATTGAATATGAGAAAATAGGTGTGCACCTCACAACTTATGAGCAGCGTGATGCAGTTTCACATGACATAATGTCATCAAAAAGCATATGGTATAGCAGGTTGAGATAACAGGCATGCCTCCATAAAGTCATATGGGCAGAGATGAAAATATTGTTCACCATATATTGTAAGCAGACAAGGACTTTGATTTAAATTCTGTTTTTTTGTGTGCATATGTATTTTGTTGTTTAGATATGTTTTATATTTGAGTTTATATATGACTCTTGTGGCAGAATATGTGATAAAATGATATGGAGAACCTTTTTGGAGGAGCATATATATGTGGTCTTTTCTTGGTGTTCTGTTGATAAATATAGCTACTGTTTGTTGAAGTCAAGGTTCTGCAGAAGCAACAGGTTCTGTGTTCCACAATTTACTGCTCGTTTGAAACGGAGGTCTGTACATTGTTTAGTCCCCGAAGGCAGTTTGTGCCACATGGCAGCGCGATGTGGACACTTCTTTGCACTACATCTCTCAAAAACCAAGCTAAGACTAATTTCCCTTTCTTCTCTCTGGCTGTTGTTCCTCATTCTCTTTAGCCTTCAACTGATGCTCAACTTCTCGGCATGAGATAAGCAAGTGGATGTCTTTAATAGGGCTTGTGCTTTTTATTAAGTTCTATTTCAGAGGGAGGGCCTTTGTCTTATCGCAAACAAGGAAATAATTTTAAATGTTTTTGTTGCAGTAATGTACTGATCCTATTCCTTTGAAATTTCTCTCATAATTTTGTTCTCTGTGTATTTGTTTGTATAGCATGTATGATTTTCTTAACTTATTAGAATGTGAAAAAGCCTTTGACGCTCATCATGTACATTAATTCTGTGATGAAAACACAATCATTCCAGATGCTTTAAAAGTTTTCACGTGGTGGGAGCTGTTTCCCAATGTGAAAATTGTTCAATTCCCATATTCTGTAGCCATTAGTCTGATCTGTAGCCCAGGCCACTCCTTTTCAATCCTAACTTTAATTTTGAGCAGCATGAACTCAGTAGATACGAGCCAAGAGGCTGGATAGGTCACTGGAGAGATAGTCTCTTTTCAAGACTCTGGCATGAAATGAAGTGAGCATGGTGCATTGATCAGGTGGTTGAGATGAGACAGCCTACAAACTTGAGCTGGGATAAAAAGTCTGAGGCCAGGCCACAGGAGTTTTGTTTCTTGATTTGAACTTATTACGAATGGATGTTTGTTCATATCTTGTGATTTTTTTTTTTCTTCTGAATTACATATGAATCTCTGATGTATGAATGGAAGTGACCACACTGATTTTGATGTGAAGAAATATGCTTTAAGATACTTATATGTAAAACAAATCAGACATCTCTCCTTTATTGCACAGCAAATAACTAAGAATGTTTTCATTAATGAAGTGAATCACCCTTAATTATCAACTATTGACTTAATATTGTGGCTTTCTTAGCATTTCAAATTTACTTTGAGGTGAAATTTTCTTGTTTTGTAAAATTAATTTTAAACTATTGACAGCTGTAAAAGATGAAAATGTAGAACTGATGTTAAAGAAAGTTGACAAGCATCAAATTTATTTTAAAGACGTGCAATATAAATATGTTTGCACTGACTGTTAAGCAGTTTATACACCCTAAGCCCATGTACTTACGTGTTGTACAAGGAATTTATGACTTTTCCACTATGTTTCAGTATTGTTTTTACATGTATAATACCACTAAGGACCAAATGGGTGACGTGAATATTTCTTATTTCATAGTTCATTCCTCGTGCATTGACAGTGCTCTAATTCTATGATGACAATTGAAATGGAAATAAGTCTGCTTAAGTTTTGGAACAAGGTATGGATACTGAAAAATTGATGCAATAGTGTGTAGCATGTTCTTTTTTCCATGTAGAATCTATTTAATACAGGAAACTGTAAATTGCATCTTTCACACACAGCATTCTTATGGGGGCATTGTTTCGTGATATGTGAAGGACACGGTGGTCCACGACCGAGGGGTTTTAGCGTACACAGCAACATGCTACTTTCAGTGGCTGTGTGTGATGCAACCATAACATATCCCTTAATCCGCATTAGTGATTGAATTAACACTGCATTCTCTTCAACTACAGCTCGAGCCAATATTATGGTTTTTCTTTGTTGAACAACTACAATCTGCGTGGAGAATGTGCACATGCAATTGACACAAGTGTACATTCAGAATCCTTTTGCGGTTTCTGTTTCACATATTACGTACATTGTATGAAGCACATGCTGTGGGCATAATCTGCTTAGTTGCATGTACACAAACTTAAGAATTATTTATTCATATATTTGTTGAGGGTCCTTGAGTATGATTCTTATTGAGTGTAGATCAAGAACACTAATTTTCAGAATCATGAATTTTGTCTATAATTTTGTAATATAGTAAATAGATCCATGGAATTCACACAAAAAGTGTACAATTGTTTCATTGTTTGTTGTGTTTTGTTTTCAGCCAATTCCACCCAGCAATTCCTCGCTTGTAGCAAATGACTTTTATAGTCACTCCTGTTTTGCAGTGAAGTGTGCACAGCTTTTGCTGTTTACAAGGGCTAATAAATAATATGGTTTATCATTTCACCCCATATAAGACTAGATTGAAGAAGAACTCGGGACAGATCAGGGTAGTGTCATCCCTTCAAAAATATCCATGGTGTGGGTCATGATCTGATTCACTACCAAAAATTTACACTCTGTTCATTACCACAGTGGATGTATCCTACAAGTTTCATCAAATCTTTTCATTATGCAAAATATTACTATCAGACAGACAGACAGACAGACAGACAGACAAACAGACAAACAGGCAGATTATGCAGGCATAAACATAACCTTGAAAGTGATCACAATCATTCCGAAGTTCATTAAATACTCTCACCTAGGTGTGCACAATTGAAGAAACATTGTCGGCGCTATCCACCAAGATTAGCATACCACACGGCATTTACTGCTCACACACTGTGTTTCTGATTACTGATGAATGTTAACACATGTTTGTGCATTAGTCTGCATCTGTACAGCTTGTTCTGTACCTCTGTTGGGGAAGATTAAGGGAGGTGTTTGTAAAGGTATGGTACAGTTTCGGTTGAGATGGGGCTTCCGGTTTTTTCCAACTTTTTCGTGAGATAATGGGAAACCTCTTATGAAATATGAAATAGCACACAACTCCAGGAGGAATTCAAAGTTTATTTGATGAATATTGGTTTTGAAATGGCTGAGACATCTAAAAACAAAGAGGTCCTAATGAAAGGTGGGAGCCACCTTTTATTTGGACCACTTTGTTTTACTTTGTTTTGGGATATCTCAGCCATTCCATAATTGATTTTCAACAAATAGACTTTGTATTCCTCTTAGAATTGTGTGCTCTGTAATATTTCATAAGTGGTATCTAATTATCTCATAAAAAGTTCAAACCTGAAACCCCCACCCCCATCTCAACCAAAACTATACCATCCCTTTAAGTGTGTGTCTCACTGGACTGGATAGGTCCCTACTAGTTGGCTATACAGTGTATGTACGTCATGGTGACTTGAGTTCTCCCCATTGTGATGTCTACGGGCACGATGTCTCTATGATATCTCGTGCGATCTGGACAAGTCTCTGGGGAGTTGGGGGACAATCTAACATGTTTGATTTTTCAGAATAATGAACCTATTTCATTTAAACATATACGAATGAAAACAAATTCTCCTTGGAGATTGAATGTTACACAAAGCAAACGCAGAGCCCACAGAAATGTGAAGTGCTCGCCCATGCAAAGACGCTCTACAAATGTTTGTTGCGCTATGACATTTTGAAAGCGATCTACATTTCATAAAGGAACACATTTTTTTTTTTATGTCAATGGAGCATGGAAATGACTTCGTTGTCACAAGAATTCCACTATTGCTGTGTTCGTTGTAAGCAGATTTTGCACCATAGACATTAATGATGATTATGTTGGGACTCAAGTTTTTACTACATTGTAATGAAATTTTGTTTTAATCATATTCGTTGTAATGGAAGTGCACTTTTCTTCCAATGTTTTTTCTACATTTACAATGAAATTTATCGCACACACGTAAACCTTCATGTGTTGATATGGATAGTAGTATGAAGTTTATAACTACATGTATGGTGATTCCATGTGTCAATGGATACGACATTTACAATGTACACAAAGACACATTTATCATGAACTGTCTCATCTCATTATGCTCACAAGGCAGTCCTGCAGGGCGGGTTATTATTCACCTCCAGTTTTTTTTCTTTTCTTAAAAGACAACTCACATGAATCCAAGCAAAGTTACATCCAGTTCATTACCATTTTATTAAATATTTCAGCCACAAAAATAGACAAACTTCGTCATCTTGGCAAATCTTGTTTCCAAGGTATGCAATCAATCACTTGAACAAGTCAGACACTTAAAAACATTCTCAGGCAGGTTCACACAACCTTCTGTATGGTCACAAAAGAAAAAAAAAAGGTGCAGTAATCTGATATAATAAATTATCAAATCCATCAAAGAGAAACTCCAAACATGAACTATCATTAGGATGTTAGATGTCGTTATTAGAACATGGAAGGTTTATGAAGTAAACATTGATTAATTAGATTGACATACAATAAATAACATTCACACGTACATGAGTCGCTTATAATCTTGTCCTGCCCCATCTGTTTGGCACTGAAATGGGACGCTCATCACAAACATTTTTGCTCTTGCCCATGGGCAAAATGCAACTTACATCAAATCATGAATCAACAACTTGAGTATTATATACAAATGTACAGTTCAAAAACAGATATTCATTATAGACATGTCTTTTCTATGACTTTTATTATAATTCCTTAACTACTTGACTGCATAGTTTTTGAATACATAAAAATTTGACAAAAGGGTAGTTCACTGACAGCCTACGACAGAACTTCTTGTCAATTGACCATGAAGACACAGAGACTTTAAAAGCTACAACTTTGAATAGCTACAAGCTGAGGAGAAATACAAACTGCACTTTGAGCTAAGCGAGAAGAGAAAGCTCAAAATGTAGGCTTGCGTTCGAGGCACCTAACAAAAGATGCATGTGTTAGTAAACTAAGAGAGACTGCCTCTTCATGTAAAACATTCATAATACCAGGATTAATTGTAGCTCTTACCGTAAGAGCATCTTTAAAAGCTTTTAGCACCTTTAGATATAGTAGAAATGTGAGTTAAACCATTAGTCATACACAGATACATAACATTATTCAAGGTTCTACCTCTTTCCATGTCCATGTCAGCACATGCACATTTTTAAAGAAAATTAAAATAATGTATATCTTAAAGATATGCACACTTTAGATGTCAACAATTTTAGTTGTAATTAGATGAAGTTCTCCTGTGCAAAACAGGTCCGTCAAAAGAATCGATGTAATCTCTGCTAGAACATCTAGTAATTTTGCAATGTTGTCAAAAGTGTTTAGAATGTACAACTGTTACATAAACTGACATAAAAAAAAATCTGTCACTTCCCTTTAAGATACTGGTCAGAGTTATATATTTGCTATGTCTTTCTTAAAGGAAGAAGTTAGTTTAATGAAACTACACACATCTAGGGTGCTCAACAACGTAATTTGATGCGGTGTTCCCATGTCTTGGGTTAGTAAGAGGGTAATAGGGCACTCAACAACGTAATTTGATGCGGTGTTCCCATGTCTTTGGTTAGTAAGAGGGTAATAGGGCGCTCAACAACGTAATTTGATGCAGTGTTCCCGTGTCTTGGGTTAGTAAGAGGGTAATGCCTGTGAGAACCATACTGTACATCAATCCTATATTGAATAAGTTGAGAGCCATAAGGGTATTAGCATAAAGTACACTTTGCAGTGTAAGAGTCCTACACAAACTAAACAATGGCACACTTCATTCTTCCATGCTGTCAAGTTTATATCCAAGTCTTGAAGGCCTACATGTACATTCCAAACTGTTAGTTGACTGCATCGTTCCTGGTGTTCAAAACAATATCAATATAATTACTCCTGATTATCAGGTGTGTCATGAGGAAAAAGGCTTGTTATCTAATTATGTTTCATATAATTTCTCTCCAACATCCTACATAGAAAAGCAGATCACGTTTTGCTAGCTGAAGAGAAAGGATAAAAGGAATAAGTTTACAGAAATTGTTCACCAGTCCACCAGTCACCAGTCCTTGTGTTTCAACACAAATTTCCAAATGTAATTCAATAGCCAATAAAAAGTCAGAAATGACATTCATGGCTAGTATATTAATTTCTACAAGTTATTACTGTCAGAATCAAGAGCATTAAGACTTGTTATTGAGGACAATATTGCTATGCTCACTTTCACAGAATTTATTGCTATCAATGCTGTCACTTTTATCACAAGTCAATATAAAGCTCACCACAATTTGTGCTATTCACCACAGTACTCAACACCACAAGATACTGATCATGATGGCAAAGTGTAGTTCATATATGGTGTGCATCCACAAATAATACACACACACAGTTCACAATCTCACTTTGCCTCAATAAAACAACAAAAGCAAGACACAGTAAACATCACATTAAGAGCCCACTGTATGGTGCCTGTGATGTGTGATAAGCTTCACATCTATCATGTATCCGATATGTACAAGACTGCACCCTACACGAATACAATGTTGCTATGACAAAAAAGAAAAAAAGTTATGGAAGAAATGGAGCAGATAAATATATAATGGAGATGTTTATATATTCACACAATCACAGAGATGCATTAACACTCGCACAAGAAACAAACGGCACCCTTGACAAAAACAGCAACCGTTTCTTCCAAACTCTACCCAGTACCACACACCATCGAAATCCCTGTGGCAATAAGACTCGTTGCTTAGCAAAGGATAGCCGGGACACTTAAGGCACACTATTATAGTCAATTCATATCAAAGAATGGTCAACATTATCTCTGCAATCTGATTGGCTGAGAGTCAAATGTGTTAAGTTGAAGTACTTCCCTTTACCCAATTGATATCATGCAACTGGTCAAAATTCCATGTGTCCACTACAATATATTATGACTCTGGTTAATTAGTTGCATGTATCCGGTCATTTTTCTCTGTTGAAGTAGTATTAAATTGTTTAAATGCTAATATTCTATAAAACTGATGATGCACAGGTTTACTTTGTGTGCTAGGAAAATTGTGAATGACTTTGTAACTGTCTAAAATACACTCAGCTACACCTTGTATGTTTATATAGTGCCAAAGTTGCCTGGTGCACTCCATTCCAACAAATGCACTCCGAATCTGTTCACCTTTTTATTATAAACCGGTGTTGTCTAAAGCTCAGTGACACCCTGGTTGGGTCATATTGTAAATGTAAAGATATAATTGACTTTACATAAGGCAATGACACAGCACAAGGCATCAGGGAGCAGCAGAAACAAGAGCGTGCTAATCCAATGTCACATCTTACTTTGTGAATTCCTATGCATACCAAAGACACTTTCATACATATGTAGCTAGGAAAAGTCAGATGTTCTATGGCACTTATTTTGTGCTATATGAGCATGAACTTTGCACTCGTACATGTATGTGTTTATCTGCGGCCACACGTTATACACCGTACATCGGCATGTGATAATATTCGTAACGACGGAAATGGAATTGACATTATAAATTACAGGTTGACCTGCTGATAATTATGAGAAAACCATGCTGTGGACACATAAATAAACAAATGAAAGTGATGGTACAATAAAAATGATGGCATTTGGCATAATCTATGGAGAGTTACAGAAAAAAAAGAGAGGAAAATTAATGTATAATTGTAACCATGATTTCTTCTTGCCATGCCAAACTATCATCATAGCTATCACATCAAGTACTGTTGCAATGTACACATAAATAACTATCACTAGCTTCCACACATAGACAAACACCTCAGTATCTTTCCCTCATCATGTTCAACATCCAAACAGTGTTAATTTTGTATGTGGATTACCGGTGTCCCATCAACATATACCACAGAACAATATGTCTGCAGTTGATTTCTCTTCTCTTCGTGGTTCCAATGTTGCCCGGCCCACTCTTGGAACTTTGCAAAAAATAATGGGGAAAGGCTACGGTACACTGATATGTCAGAAGGCAACTCTGGAATACAGTGGACTAACTTAACAAAGGTATGCTACAGAAAAAAAATCCATGCTTTAAAAATCCAGTCTGTGGACCAAACCACGCAATGTACCGGTAATGGGAATATCTTGCACACGCATTCGATTCAATTCAATGCCATTGATTTGACGTATGCATGCGCCGTCTTTATCTTAGGTTTTGGCGGTTTATGTGATGCGTCACACGCAGATACACTATTCAAATTTGTAGAATCCACAGATTGAAGCTACCTTCACGAATTTAGGCCACTAAGTTTCAACTTTCTGGAGTGGATGGGTAGTAAATCATATCAAGACAGACAAGGGGGGGGGGAACTCATAAGAATGGGCAAAAAACATGGAAATGATTAGAATTCTGCCCATTTTGAGCAAATCCACAATCTTAAAGGACAATGAAGAAACAGAGGACATTTTATTTTCAAGTGGCAGTAACACACTAAAACATGATGATAGTAACATTTTTTTTATTTTCTTGTTGTTGAAATCTCGAGAAACACGGGGGTGACGCCTCAGCCGTAGGACAAGCACGTATTGCAGCAACGACGCTGGTAGCTGGGATTGTCGCACATTTGGAGTCTATGAACAAGACTGCAGTAGGCTCCTTCGTCTACACATGGGGCTGCACCACAGACAAAAAAAAAGAAAGAAGAAGAAACATAATTATTTTATACAGAAGGAGTGCAAAGAACAGGGGAAATAGCAGAATTGTCACCTCAGGATTTAGTTTTACGCCCACCCTCTACATCAAGGACAAAAAAACTAAAGCATTTGTGCAATGAAAATAATTCTCTATAACTGAAAAGCTAAAAAAGAGACACAGTTAAAAATTTGATACTCTATAGTCCCATCTATTTGACTACTCTTGATTCTCATCATTCATTCAGAGGCCAAGTAAATGTAAGTCATGTCAAATCCCTCACTCACATTGAAATATTTACAGAAATGTGACCCTTTCCCTCTAACCTCTGACACTGCTTTGCTATAGAAGACTCTGTGAATTACTGGTGGTGAAAGTCAAGTCAGCTTCACATCATTAATTGTTCTATCCCCCAACCAAAGACTAAAGTAATGCCACCCCCAAGTCCATCCAGGATTCCTGCCTTATTAACATTCACTATATAAAAGTTGTGAAAATAACAATAAAGCTGATGATATCATAATATCAACAGGAGCACAAACAAACAGGATGATACCAATGATGAAGATAATGATGACACTACTACTACTATTGCTAATATAAATGGTAATAATGATATTATATACACATGTAGTACAATAACAACAATGATAAAAATGATAATGAAAGATGATAAGAATGTTTCATATAATGCTGAAAATAAAAATTAGGTATTAATGGCTTTGTTTTCTACATCAGGAAGATTAACTATCACACTGCCACAATTACATACAAGACTGAACTTTTCTGGTATTCATACGGGTAATTTGAAACACAACAAAGAGCAAGCCAATTGAATGAGGACTCTTCACACCATCCTGGTGCTCATACCATTGGGGCAAGGATCCAGTCCACACTTTTTCATGACGGGAGGCTCTCTCAACACTGAGGCACATATCGAGCTGTCCATTCTGACTCTTGTTCCCGCCGTCACGCAGCGAATCTTGCGCGTCTGCACTGCACTGGCGCCGCATGATGCCGAGCACTGGATTAGAACACAGAAAACATATACAATTAACCCGTTGAGGACGGACTGATTTTGCTACAACACACATTTCCCATAGACACCTGCCCGAGTATACTCGGGACTCGTCCTCAACGGGTTAAACAAACAAAAATTACATTTAGAAGGTAAAAAGACAATTCTGGTAGAATCATAATTCATTGGTGGAAAAGAAAGCTTTTTCTTCTACAGATTGGTTATCACGAAAACAGTTTAAGTTTAAAGAGCATACACTAAGATACAGAATCAGATCATCAAAATCAACCAAAAACAATAAAATTCAGTTTGCATATCCATAGGTTTTCTTTTTATAAGTCGGCCTTGAGATGGCAAAACAACGTACCATATCTACATCCAACAGTATTTCCAGTAAATCAAGTTTGAAGTTTCGCAAACCTACAGCTCGTTTTCTGTTTTTGTTAAACACTTCATATCTTACCCTAGAAGGACCAACAGTATCAGTAATACAGTGAATGTAAATTGATTTCACTAGACCCATTATTTTTAGAATAATTTGCGTTTAATCAAAACATACATTGTTTTGCATAATCACGCCACTGCCATTGTTACGGCAAAACAACGCAAGTCTCGATCACTGGCGCGCGTATTAATGTCCAACAACGTCAATATGCGCACGCTTCTGCAGCCGCATGCAGCGTGCAGCCTATTGCTGCGTAAACATGTAGATGGCAAAACAACGTATTGCATGTAGATACGTTGAATTGCCAAGTATGTGTGTTGACCAGGAGCAAGCGTATCGCTGCTTACGTTGTTTTGCCAACAAAATTTGAACAATTCCCACTGGGTGGGGGCATCATACAACGGAATGGGTTCTGATTATGGGTTCTGATTTCAAGATTTAGTCAAGAGTTAGATTATACTAAAATAAGCTGAAATATGTGACTAAGTCAAATTTTGTGAATTTTTTGACATACGTTGTTTTGCCGTCTCACGTCCGAAGTGTCGACTGTTTACTTAAAGAAAAGTGAATACTTTGTGAAGCCAGATGACATCCACCTGCCTGATACTCACACTACTCCACCTGGTGACGAGCCACTTGGGTCGGCAGTCGGGGTTATCGCACACCTGTTCCTCCAGCGGCCGCAGAGACGACATACACCGCTCGTCCGGTAGGGGTTCAAGGGCGGGGCTCTGACAGAAGACACGCCTCGTCTGGATGGCCCTCCTCACGCCCACACACTCACCGGAGCACTGCAGGGGGAGAAAGGGATGATGGCAACATGGATGATAGAAGGGAACAAGAGTGCCATTGTGGCATACCGTCAGCATGAAATGTAATTCATCAAGTCCTTCCATGGTTCGGCATTGCATATTTTCATCATATCTGTGACTATACTCATTGCTTGTGTAGGACCATTATTTTGTTGTTGTTTACTTTTGCTACATATCTTATTTGTCTGCTCTCCTTTTGTTGTCTGTCTAGACCTTTATTTAATTTATTTGCATTAGTTTGCTTTTCAGCACTGCCTTACAGTCTGGCATTGATTCAGTTATGTTAATGATATTCAGTTGTCACCTCCATGACAATTGCTCCAGATACCTTTCCTCTTGTTCAGTTTTGTCACTTTCACCCTTTCTCTATTCAGGTGTGTTCACTCATTCCATCCCACACCTGACTCTTTAGTTGAGCTCAGACAGCTCCCATTCTTATGTAATCTCCCCCTCCTACTTCTACCATCCCTCTTTAAAGGACAAGTTCACCTTCATATACATGTTGATTGAGTGAAGGCAATAATATTAGTAGAACACATCTGTGAAAGTTTGGGGAAAATCCGACAATCCGTTCAAAAGTTATGAGTTTTTAAAATATCTGTGTAATCACTGCTGGAGGAGAAGACTACTACAGTGTATGATGTCACATGTGTACAATGATATAAGGCAAATAAAAAGAGAATTTCACAAAACTTGACTTTTTGAATAAAGTGCACATTTCTTCGACTTGTTACTGACTTATGTTAGGGGTAATATTATTCCCCCTGACTTTTGAAAGAGAGAAGTCGAGTGTTCTTTTATTTTGTGAGAAAAGTGAGAATATCTTGAATTTTCTTTATACTTTCTTTACATAGTTGTACTCATATGACATCACAAGCTATAGTAGTCTTCTCATCCAGCCGTGACTAAGCAGAAACTTCAAAAATTCATAACTTTTTAACAGATTGTCCGATTTTCCTCAAACTCTCATTGATGTGTTCTACTAATATTGCTACATCCACTCAACCCACATGTCTATGAAGGTGAACTTGTCCTTTAAATACACTTTAGTTCAACAATTGAGTTACATTTCCTAATTTCACAAAATTCATCATGACATGCTTATGCTACTTTTTCATTTAGGAAGAGCAATGAAAGCATAACCCCCAGCTTTGGTGGAGGTAATAAAGAGGAGATAAAGAAGTTTTGATTTGGGAGTCATCCTCACCTCTGACCACTCCTCAGCCATCCAGTGGTCTTCACAGGCCTGTGTGTTACACTCTCTGCTTGTTGCTGGCTCATCTCCGAGGCTCAAATCATTGCGGCAGTTGCCGGTACCACGGGGCCTCGTGCGGCCAATCAGATTTGTGAACTGACACGCAACCTCCCTCAGCTGGAGCCCGCCCCCACAGGTGGCGGAGCAAGGGCCCCACTCGCCTACGTGCCATCTGCAAATTTACATCGGAATGAGTGATTTACTTCATATCAATCTTCAGGCAACACCTACCAAAACCTTCATCACACACGATGCATATCATATGCATACAATTTTGTGTTGGAGAAAACAAACTTCTAATTCACAAGAACTTGATATGAACTTTTAAGTTAGCATTTGACTTCTATGGTGAATGCCAGTCTTGACAAGAATATAGATATCCATTGTTTTTGGAAGAAGGAAAAAAAGATTACAGGATCAGTTGCAGCTGTCTTTGGGCCCGCGTTAATTTTCAGATCTTCCAACCCTAATTTCACTAAGAAAGAGATGAAGAGTAAAAATGGAATATGAAGTATATCTTCTCTACAGGCCTAAATTGTCATAAAATGATAGATATCTTCTCAGTGATTACAAAAGATGATGAAGATCTCTACTAGAAAGCTCTGACGTGAAACTTACCTAACATTTGAAGGTGAATCCAGGGGTTGAATTGCTGCTGAAATAGAAAAATATATTGAAAAACTTATCAAGATATATAAAAAGAAAATGATATTGAACTAAAAATTACATAGATATTGAATGTGAAGTGCGCTGGACAAGTTATATCTCATAACACAAATATACACAGGATCCATGACATTTGGTCCTGCAACAATTGCTCCCATGAAATATCTGCAAGCTAAGCCAAACATAGATTCTACTCCAAAACATAATCCTAACCCTAATCCTTATTCTCATATTAATGTTGTAAGCCGATGATGAGAGGTCACGCTACACACATTGCACACACACACAGTTTCTTTGATGGATGCATGAATGGCCGTTTAATTTGCAGCTAATCAAATCAAATCCAGGCAGACAAGTGACTGAGGTCCTGTCACCTCGCCAGTTCTCACTTAACTCTCTCTCTTTCCATTCAAACTAAGCTTATCTTATTTTCAACTGTTTTTGCGTCTTGTTATCAACAATTCACAACGCTTCGCGCAACACAACAAGTTATGGTAACGTTTACATACGCCGCAAAGCTGAATACGTAACAATACAAAACAGGCACGTCTACGTCACAATTAATTACCAATACACAACACAAACTAAACCTAAAACCCTATCATAACCCTAACCCTAACCCTAACCCAAGTCCATTGAGAAAATAAGACCAGAACAATTGTCACAGGAGCAAATGTCGTGTCACACGCGCACAAGGCATATGAAAACCTCTCGATCTGTGTTTGTCAAGACAATGTCTCTTTTGTACATTGGAGAAAGGAGAGCAAAGTCTGGGTAAACCCATTTTCTTATACATGTATGTCTTCACATTGCATGAATGTAATCCTTACTTGTCGTCAAAACGTGTAATGTCAGAGTCTCTCGCTGGTCGCCGGCGACGCAGGCATAGACTCCGGCGTCTGTCGCCTCCACGTTCTTGATGCGCAGAATGCCACGACTGATGACTCGCATCCTGGGGTCGCCGTCGCTGCCGTCCCTGATGGGCGTGTTGCCCCGCTCCCACGTCATGCGGTTCCTATTGTAGTTGATGACTGGACACTTGACCGTGATGGTGGTGTGGGGGAGGATGTAGGCCTCCTGACCGATGATCAGTCGAACCTTGGCGGAAGGTGATGGCTGCCGGTAGGTGGTATAGTTGGCAAGGATCTGCACATCTGGGAATCATTCAGGTATAATCAGATGAGATTATATCATGATTGCTTGCTTGATTTATTGAGTTGTTGAATACTGTATATGCCATATATTTAAAGAACCTAATTTTACGTGAATCGGGACTTTCAAGCAATGCAGTCGTGAGTGGTTAAATCAATGATTACGAGTACAGTAATAAACAGAGACAAGTGAATGGGAATGTTGCATTCATATCTAGATCAGAGCTAATAATTTTGTGCATTATTAAATTGGCGAATAGCATGTGACTCACAAAATTTGTAAACATAGAACCTTGCAATATATAGGGCGTATACAGCAACTGATTGAATGGCTAACTGATTGATTGTTAGAACTACATTTCTTTCTGTTACAAAAGATTTACTCATTTTCCGAGTGTGGTGCAATATGACAGATTGACAGTCATTAATTATGATTAAGATTTCAGTAAGAGACAGGCATATTTTTGAGTAAACATATTCTTGAAGATTGCAATTGGTATTTTAAATCATGATCCATAAATCTATTATGACACACATACATATATCTGTTCACATAAAAAGTACACTTACACAAACATGCAGGCTTAAACATGTTGTGCATGATTATAATATCAAATATTTAGATTCTGATTCATCTTGACACTTCAATTTGAAAATGTAATTTTATCTTCTAATCCTATTTCCTTCAATTGATGATACTTTCAAAACACTTCCAGTCATCTATCTTGTAGCTTGACGACAGCACAGGTACAACCTGATTATTAACCAGGCCTCTGCTCACCATTACAAGGGGGCAAATCACAGACAATGTGGTCTGCCGGCCTGAGAGCTGATGCACACTGCGACTCGTCGACGAAACCATGAGAACCATTGGCCAGGAGACGCCTACACAGGACGGACATCAGCTTGATACCAAGCCCACACGTCGTCGAACACTGAGAGTTGGGAGGATGGAGACAGACGAAGAAAACGAGAAAGAAAGATTGACAGACAGAGAAAGATAGAAGAAATAGGGAGAAGAGAGAGAGAGAGAGAGGGACAGAGTGATACAGAAAGAGACAGACAGATAGAAAGAAAGTGAGGGGAAAGACAATGATGTTGAATGCCTCAAAAGTTGACATAATTTCAGTAGAAATACAGTGCACTCCCATTATAACGAAGATGGTTATGACGAAATTCCAGTTACAACGAAGTAAAAATTCAGGCTGCAACATTATCCGCTCCATGTTTTTCCATTGATTATTTGTTTTGTTATAACGAAATTTCGATGTAACGAAAGAAAACCACCAGTCCCGAGGACTTCGTTGTAACGGGAGTCCACTGTATTCACATAATGGTATCCATGGAACAGAAACTGAAGCATGTAAGTTGTCATAAAGTTTAAAAGAACCACTACACTTTATTCATATATTTATACTGTATATGGAATGTGGTCAGTCTCTGCTGAGCTTGATTCTGTATTTACAGCTTACATAATCATTTAAATTTGTCACCTCCTAAAAAAAACTGCCACTCGGCCATCGATCATACTTGAGCCCAGGTCAAGCACGCCAATTACGATACTGACGGCGCTCTTGAATGGGCGCAGCGGAGGTTATTAAATTGACATTCAGAGGGGCTGCCTGCCCCTGCTGGGAGAAAATCTAATTACCACGGAATACCTCTACAGGTATTCAGGTCTAGATCTGGGTCGGGTGCTTCTTATACTGGACAAGACAGTGTAGTCTTAATAGGAACTCATCATTTGAGCTCCACTAATGACCATTACGAAAAAAAAAAAAAACAAGAACAGAAAATTGCAATTCTTGTTGTCTTGCTCTACTCATATGTCAACATTTCAGGTATGCTTCAATGCAAATATGCTAAAGAAATAAGTTTATAACTGATTCCCATGAGTTTAATGGTGTACAAAGAATGGAAGAGAAATATCTCCTCTTATTAGATCATCATTGCAATTAATCATATCCCTTCCCACAAAATAAACTTGAAAGGCCAGGTTTATGTTCGTGACTCTGATGATCAAAAAGTTGGTCATACTTGGGCACCTCTCTGACAATCAATTCATTCTCCTCCACTTTATCTGTGTTTAAAAAACAATCAGAATGAGCCGTGTATTTGAGAGAACCAGGCTAACAAACTGGTCTGTCTTCCGTAGAAAGGATGAGAAGGAGAAGCAGTGCGGATGCTCGTAGCGAGAAGTCTCCCATGCATTGAAAATAACGGACAACCACATGTGATTGCATTCAAAATGCCATCAACGCAGTCATACAGCTGTTTATGCGATCATCATCATCGTCATCCAGCCAATCACTGCCCGCTCACGTCACTCAACTGCACCTGTTGTAAGCGGCTACCCATTATGTCACGCTTGCTGATGGCGGTCAGCCCACTCTGATTGCAGCAATCAAATTCTGCACCTGATACCTTTCCCACATGGAAGTTGAACTTAACATCTCAAACATTTATGAGTGATCTATTTGTATATAGCAGTGCAGGACTATTAATAGCTGATCGTGCTGTAGGAATACTATGATCTTGTCGTTGACATCCTTACGTAGGGTGTATGGAACAACCTGAACTAAATTTCATGTTATTGTGAGTTTCGCATAACAATGCAAAAGTGGACAAAATGGATTTTAAGAAGCTGTCCTGCACAGAAAGTTTTTTTTTTTTTCATATTAAAAAAAAAGTACAACTGACGAGTTAAACAAAGTTGGGCCAGTGATAAAGAGAGTTTATATTTCCTGATGGTAAACAGATATCTTAAGAGCTAATAACATCTTGCAGGTTATTTCAAATGGCCTGCTTAGTGTTGTGAATAAACTTCATCCGATATATGCAAAGAAAAATCCTAGCAAGGTCGCCGAAACTGTCTTGCCATTAAAAAAACTAGAGAGGGGCCGTCAAAGGCGGCAGACCCACGCCTAAGTACAAAGTCGGGGTAAACATAATGTGCATTCGGTCATCTACCAGAATTCGGCCACTTAATTGCCAGTGTGCTTTATCACCAGCCAGTGAGTTCTACCAAAGATCGTACACTGAAGTGTACGATCTTTGGTTCTACAGTCACATCACACGCAAATCACATCATTACACATACGGTATTAACACTCATTCACGTACAGGAAAGTCCTTAAGTCTCCTCCAAAAATCCATCGAAAATCCCAAATTCCACCGTCAAAAGTGCAGAATCGGAACTTTTCCAAGCGCGCGCGAATTAAGTCCAGTTTGAAGAGTATTGTCTACGCGACGGGTCGCGGAAAAAGCGCTAAAAATCGAGAAATACGCCGTTTTCTTGCGGGATATTTTGATTATAGCAAGCCGAGAGTGTGATGATATCAAAGGTCGTATAAGTGTACGATCTTTGATGGTATCCACAAAAGCAAAAAAGAAAAACAAAATTTACGTACCCCCTAGGCAATTACCCCTATGATTAGTGTCTACGGGAATTATTCAATGCAAGGGTTGAATGCAAATGTCTACTGCACCAGTATTCGGCCACCAACGAGCGCCGCAACGTCCCCGGTGCAATTTTGCACCAACAGTGTAGAGCGCGATGCATTTTCAGCGGCCTTGCATACGCATTGATATTGAGCACGCATATCGTGCAGTGTGACTGCGACCGAGCAAAATGCTCCTCCAACGAAAAAAACAATCAATGTTAATTTGAAAAATCATCAAAATACGGGCCAGTTTGTGATGACGGAGAACGAACTTTCATAAATCTAGAAGGACATAGTCCCTCAAATAGGCCTAAACGTAAATTTCGGAATTCTTACGAACATTTGAGCAGCGAAGTCGGATCGTTGGGGAGTTTATGTGTTCGTATGGTAGCAGAAAATCGCAAAGTGAGAAACGGGAAATTTTCGGAATGGTCACTATACCATGGGGTCAAAACTTTAAGGTCACACAGAATTTGCAAGGGTCAACCGATTATCACCAAAATCTAATCGATTCTTTCCTGTCATTATCCAAACATTCCCTGAACATTTCGTGCAAATCCGTTTACCCGTTCTCTTGTTATCTTGTACACAAACAAACAAACAAACAAACAAACAAACAAACAAAAAAACAAAAAAAACAAACAAACAAACAAACAAACAAACAAACATACGGAACCCTTTACATAACCCCCTGCCGATTTTCATCGGCGTGGGTAAAAATAGAATGAAGAATACGTCATTGCAGAAGTATATCAAGAGTGGTCTTCTAAACACACAATTAAAATTCTTTCAAGTTACCTCAGAGAGCGGTTGTGAGTACCACTGGGCGGGGCACGCAAACTCGTTGCAGGGCTGGGTGTTTGGGGGTGGGGGGATGGGGCACATGGAGGGACTCAACTCAATCTCCTCCCCCATCGGCGTCAGCTGATGGCAGCTCAGGGACACGGGCTGGGTCCCGTTCCCGCAGCTCCGGGAACACTGGAAGACAAGACAAAACAAGACAAGTCCAAATCTAATAGGTCAAGTTTGAGAATGAGGGAAATCAGTTAGAATAGGTGGATATCAAGGATAAAGATATCCCCATTTTCATATAAACATGATTTATGCACTGATGGCATCACCATGGTAACAGCAAAATTGAAAACATCTTTTGATGTGTGCATCTGTGCTTTGATCTCTTTAGTTTCATCCATTGTTTATTGATTGATTAATTAGTTTACTTATTTATTCCATTCATTTATTTATTTATTCATAAATCTACTAATCACTGAGTGACTGATTGATTGACTAACTGACTGGCTGATTGATTGATTGATTTATTGATTGATTAAATGATTTTTTTCTTTTTTTTTTGTAGCTGCATTGATGTACTTGTTGAAAGCAACCTTCTGTTACGTAGTTCTTGATAGCTGGGTTCTGCAAATTGCATTACATTACTCAGAAGATAGTAATGAAAGGGCAATCTTCACCCACTTTTTGTTTACTCCTTGAAGGAAATAAATTACACTAATCATGTATTGGAGGCAAAGGCAAGTACAGCAATTTAACAGATGTTATAACAGCCCGGCCACGACGGACTTGAACATCCATACACCCCACTTTGATTTATTGACATGACCCCCACCTCTCTACCTCCACTACAAAAATCCACACAACTTTCATTGGCGTGACAAGTGATCCAAGTCCTAACAGCAGAGACACAGAGGGAGTGGAGAGTCAATGATGATATGGACATTGACCTATGATGTGATGGCCACGAGTAAAAAAACATTCTAGATGTAAACATCTGGAAACTTACTGCACTCAACCACAAACCACAAAAAAATGTCATATAGCATCACAGCAGAATGTCTCAAGTAAATTTGTGTAATCAAATTGGCTTCATGAATGCAGGTCTCAAACAAGCCTCTCCATTATATATGCTTCGCATGGGAGTCAGCGGTATAGATGTTAATGTTTCGCTGATGCTTCCCTTGAACCCTGACATGATGTTTAACCCGTTGAAGGCAAGCTGGTTTTGCCATAACACATGTCTCCCATACACACCTGCCCAAGTATAGTCAGGACTAATCTTCAAAGGGTTAAACAGTGTCACTGTAGGGCAATGACACATTAACACAGTTTACATCACACATGTACTTATATTGCTGCAAAATGGACATCAAATAACTTGCTGGCCCTGATTCTGTACAATAGCATGTTGTTCCACTAGGTGACCCATTTGGCTATGTATTTCCAAATGACATAAACTACTCTGCTATATGATTTTGAAACACATTTTTTTTTCCCTTCAACCCAACAAGTCTCAGATACCACACTTCTATGAATTGGTTCTGTTACATGTCTTTGTTTTGAATTTCTACTATTCAGTGTTAGTAATTCAGAGGGTAGAGTAAAAAACAAACAAACAAAAAACAAATAAACAACCTCTCATTTTAGGTTTAGGTCTTTGTTGTTCACATAAAATTGTTTGTTTCAGTTGCAGAATTTTCCTTGGGGGCCTTGTGGTGGCGAAATACATAACCACTTCTAAAAATTGGCAAAACAATACAATAAATCAGAATTTTTGTTGTTATAACAAACTGGTATATTGTGTACCTTTATTTTTTTCTTTTGATTTTGAGCAAATTTGGTAGCTGCAACCAGTTCCAATCAGATATCTTTCTCCGATATAAGATACGTATTGAAATTCAGAAGTTGCGATTGAATGTTGACAAGATTGTGATAGACCTCTGCAGTAAGTTAGAAAATTTTCTCCAGGGCTGGGCAGGTAAACCTACCTGTGAAGCTGGCCGCATGACCCAGTATGGCGGACACTGGTCGTTGTCGCATTCCTCCACTGTGTGGGGCACTGGCAGCGGGCAGTCGTTGAAGTCTATCTCCATCTCTTCACCAGAGGGCGCCATCCGATGGCAGGCCAGAATCCTTGTCTTGTTTCCTGCACCGTGACCACAAGTGGCGGAGCACTATGGACAAGAACAGAGACTCTTTGTGAAGATACAGCATATCAGATAGGCCCTATGTTCATTCCACAGACTGTTTGCTGCGCCAATGTTCTGCAGACGGTTTACCATTTGATTTGATTTTTCATTTGATTTGATTTATTTCCGCATTCAATCAAAATACAAATTGAATACAAATTTCAAAAGCACAAAGACAAAGAACAATAAGTGCAGTGATTTAAAGTGATGATATAACATTACACAAGTAGATACACATAAGCAATTGTATTGAGCATTACAGAAATATACAATAAAATATAATGATATAGTACATGTATTTTCCAGTAAATAACAGAGATAAATGAATGCAGGAGACCAACATTGTGAGCGATTAAGCTTGAAATGGATGGGGCCTCACCACTGATGTGCTATGTGATGACAAAATTCAACTGTGAGCTCTGTTGATTTCAGTATATCTTTTTCTTGCAATGGATTTTGTCAACTCTTTTCTTCATGCATTCCTCAAAACAAGTTTCACTTCCCCCAAGAACACCACCTCCACTATGATTAGACCAACAAAAGCAGTAAACTTTGCTCTTCTATCCCCTACCTACTCCTTTAATTCTTTTGCACTTCTGCCAACATTCATATATCACAGTGAATAATAGATAACAAAGAGCTTTCAGATTTCCGTGTGGCATACAAGTGCATCTCACTAGAATTGATGTCCAAATCAGGGAGTCTTTCAAATTCCTTATCATTTGTAAGGAATTTGGAGAAATAGTATATATAGGATTTATGGAGTCTCCTGAAAAATCAGGGGCTCTTAGGAAAAGCTATGTTCTTGTGTCTACCCTACATGCACTGTAATTTTCCTCACCTCAGACCACTCAGACAGAGCCCAGAATGCAGGGCAGTCGACGCCCAGACAGGGCTCGGGCCCCGAGGGTCGGGGCCCAATGCAGTGATCCTCAGACAAGAGAGTCAGTGAGGTGGGTGCGGTCCGGGCCGCCTCTTCCACGCAGTATACATCGGATGGGTACCTGACACCGGGTCCGCAAGTCGAGGAGCATTCGCCGTACAGGAAGATCTTCCACCTGTTGTGGGGAATATGGGAGATGGGAGAGGGGGGAGGGGTACCAGGTTGATGGAGGAGGGGTTGGGGGAAGGGATGGTAGGGAAGGTGAGATATGAGAGGTGTGAGGAATTGTTTTGTGGCGGAGAAGGGGATAAAAGGATGAGTTTACTTTCAGACAGGTGGCTCATAGGATAGATATGTAAGTTTGATTTGGAACAGGACCCCTGAATATTCTTAATATACACAATTTATTACAGACAGTACTACCAAAGTACAGACCAAAAGTAAAAACACAATGGAAAGTTAAGTTTAATGCAATCATGAAAATAAAATATTGCTTAAAACTATTTATGGAAATTAAGTGCATGATTTATACATATTGTCAATGTTTCATGCCAACACATATTTCCATCTGCATTATGATTAATTCTTCTATATCTACAACTGTATGCATAAAAGTGTGAAATTTGCTACTTCTGTCTGCAAGTAATTGTGAAATATACATGAACTGTGTCTACGCTAAAGGGTTCTCAGACTTGACTTACTCTGGCGGACAGGCCACCTCGTTACACGACCGCTGGCTGCTGGGTAACTTGAGACTGTAATCGCAGAAAGCATCGCTGATGATGGTATCAGTGAATGCATTGACACACCTCACGATGGATTCCTGTGTGCCTGTGGGGAGAGGGGTGAATGTTGACGGTAAATATATGATGGGGGCGGGCTGGTTGAAGAATGGGTGAATTGGTGATAATTCATTCTTGATGCACAAAAGTGGTCTGACATACAATTGTAGGAATGATTGCATGACTGTCATCACAGTCCATTCTTTAAAGCTATCAAAAACCTTTAAATCTCACTCATCTGACATACATGTAACTGTTCATACCAATATCTAAAGAAACTTCCGACACATTATCTGCAGAGAAAAATGTCCATCTACAATGTACATTGATATTCAGGTTGTACAAATGTGAGTAATACAAGTGATTAAAGTATCACATCTGTACTGTAGACAGACATATACCACAACATATTGGTTTGGGAATATTATATTTTGTGAACTTATAAAAAGTGTTGCAATGAGCTACAGAGAAATCTAAGTACTGGTTTCTCATATGCCACCGCTCATCCACACAAGCTTTAAATACCTTTAACCCGTTGTGGATGAGTCCCGAGTATACTCGGGCAAGAGTCTATGGGAAATGCGTGTTGTAGCAAAATCAGCCTGTCCTCAACGGGTTAATACGGGGACAGATATGAGACCAAGTGTATGAATTTGTATGTATTTTTTTCCTATTTCTTTTTTTTTTTTTTGGGGGGGGGGCTTAATTGATTCCACTCTGATCACTGGATTCATTCAAGTTTGTATGTGCAACGTTGAAAATCATATAATCTTGCATCAACACATATTTGGAGTATCATTGTGCGCTACTGTTTGTCTTGACAAAGTTGTATCATGGACAATTCATCACAATGGTAAAGGTTTTGCCTTTTCAAGTAAATTCTATGTAAATCTCACAAAAGACTAGTGAAATGCATCATTAAAGGAAAATGGTATAGTATTAGTTGAGATGAGGATTCGGCTTTTAACTTTTTGCAAGATACTCAAAATACACTTTGTAAAATGTTTAAGAGCAAACAATTCTATTAAAGGGGAATTCGATGAAAATGGGTTTTGAAATGCTGAGATATCCAAAAACAAAGTAAAGCAAAGAAATCCTAATAAAAGGTGGGTCCCATCTTTTATTAGGATTGCTTTGTTTTGGATATCCCAGCCATTCCATAACCGATTTTCAACAGATAAACTTTGAATTCCTTTTAGAAATATATGCTCTTTCATATTTCATAACAGGTTTCTCACTATCTCAAAAATATCATCATCAAAAAATGTTGGAAACCTGAAGCCCCATTTCAACCAAAACTGTACCATCCCTTCAATATCTCAATTTTTATTTGGTTCCAAGCCACCACATTTTCAAAGCAGTTGGAAAAAAGATTACTCTCCCAGATAAGTCAGGCTTTAAAGACTTTAGTTAATCAACCCATATGACATCTTCTGGTCCATTACAGAGAATTGTGATCTGTTACTTTTTGTGGGTTTTGAGCTGAGCAGTTACATTTTGTCTTCCAGGTCATTGGCAGTGTGACCTTGCACAAATCAAAAGAAAACGTTAAAATAAAACAAAAGAGAACAAGAGAAATTACAGCCCTTGAAAAAAGTGAAACAAAACAGAATGCAACCAAAACAACGACAAGATCTTGACAAGAAGTTGATGTTTATCATCATAACTCTCACTAAAGGAATGAAACTGATTGTAATCTATGTGACACGGAGCGTCCGGATACGTGATCTGTTTTCTGACACAACACTTCCTTTCACTTGCCTTAGGAATTCCTTCTGAAAAAAAAAAGATGGAAGAATGATATCCACCTGCAGGCCATGAGGCAAATTCATTTTTTTATCAAAGTTTTCCCCTAAAAATTCACAACAGATCCCTTCTTGTCTGCCAGAATTTGGGACTGGATTAAGAAAGAAAGAGTGTATAAACATCAATTTCCTTGGGACAAAACTAGACAGCTTACAGGAGGAAACAAGATCAATTTTCGTGATCAAACATGAAAATCCAGACTAATCTTAGCCAGCCATCTATATGGCCTAGAGATATTTCAAGTCATATCAAGAGCGAGGCATGATCACTGCACAGTTTCCCTATTTTCAACAATCAATTTCTTCCAAAGACCTTTGGCCATAGTGGTGTTCGATTCCAGAGGAAAGAAAGTCTGATAATAATCCCCTAAGAAACCTCGGGTAGACTCTCAAATACATGCCTTGTCTTTAGAGTATTTGGCATGTCTATCTTCTTATTAAAGGTACAACTGTAGTGGTGACAGTAATCTTGATCAATGTCTTGATTTTTTTCTCCTTAAAACAGCATGGTCATACAAAGGAAAACTGCTCAATATTTTCTGCAGATAACCAGAAGGGAAAGTTATTGGGTTAATGTGACAGCGATGAAAGCCTATGAATTCTGCATTAACCTTTTTACAAGCCCATGCACTCAGCTGAACTTGCAGAGCTTGCTCTTCAGCATTCAGAAATTCTCCTAAGCTTGATCTAGTTATATTCCTCGTAAAGCCCATTCAGGTATAGCACCACTATGCCTCAGTTCAACGGGAGGGCAGTAACACAATAGGGATTATTAGGTATACTGGTAATCTCTATTCATTGACAATATAGTTACAATCATCCATGCTAATTGTCAAAAAAGAAAAAAAAAACACATTCCGGCAATTTAATGGCAGCATTGCTGACCATTTCAGTCTTCTTCTCTTAAAAAAGAAATGATGATAATAATAATAATAATGATAATAATAATAATAATAATAACAATAACAATAACAATAACAATAACAATAACAATAACAATAACAATAACAATAACAATAACAAGAACAAGAACAAGAACAAGAACAAGAACAAGAACAAGAACAAGAACAAGAACAAGAACAAGAACAATAACAATAACAATAACAATAACAATAACAATAACAATAACAATAACAATAACAATAACAATAACAATAACAATAACAATAACAATAACAATAACAATAACAATAACAATAACAATAATGATAATGATAATGATAATGATAATGATAATGATAATGATAATGATAATGATAATGATAATAATAATAATAATAACAATAATAAAAGTAATAATAATAATGATAATAATAATAATAATAATAATAATGATAATGATAATAACACATAACAATTGTATAGCGCTTAATACTGAGTGCAAATGCAAACGCAAACGCAAACGCATGGGCTTTTTCTGAAATTGAAAAATATTGCTTGCAGTACATCAGCATGGTCAAGTATGAAAACTACTGTAAAAGTGGAAATTTTCGCGGTGTTGAAATTTTCGCGCATTTCGCGCGACCAGAAGCAAGCGTGAAAACAAAGCACGCGAATATTTTTGCGTGCCATATGTTTCAGTAGTTGATGGCTTGATTCCGCGGAACTAAAAACATGCGAAACTCTTCTTACCTGGCCAAGCGCGAAAAATTAGTCGCGAGAAAATATCCACTTTTACAGTATTCGGTTCCACTTACCTCCTATGCATGAAGCACTGCACGGTGTGTATCCTACGTAGCGCCAAATGGCAATGATGCTGCTTTCGTCGGGGCCTCCTCCGCGACCCAGGTCATGGGTCGGACCTGGGTGGAGCTCGTTGGGTTCCGTCGGCTCGTTGGGGTGGTGCGACGGCGGGTAGCTGCTGTCGCTGGCGTTGAGGGCGGTACACTCCTGCATCGTGCACTCCTCGATGTCCTCCGGCCGCACCTCTCGCTCGCACTCGAACTCGTTGAGGTCAAAGGTGGCGTCGAAGCTGGGCAGGTACACCTTGCAGCGAATGCTGCGAGTCCGTATTCCACGACCGCAGGAGGTGCTGCAGGCACTCCACTCACCCACGTAATAACTGGTTACCATGGAAACACATCACACAAGGTTTGACAAACGTACCAAAGTTTCCTTTCAATCTCTAGTCTTTTACTCCATCTGTGAGCTTATGATAATATTAAAGTATCAAAATATTTTGAACAGCTTCTACACAACTTCTTCCTAAGTATTAATTCTAATAACAATGAGCTGCAAATTAAATGATTTGCATCTACACACAAGTACAAGAAAGCTTTTGTGTCTGCTGTGTGCACACTTTGAATCACAGACAACTTCATACTGAAGCTACGCTCTCAATAAAACTGAATTAAAATTGGTCATTTTTCTTGGGAGAGATATCTATAAGAGAAGAGAACACAGTGAAGTGATGAAAAAAAAATTAAAATGCAAATGAGCATTGAGCATTCTTGTTTCTTTGTGAGAAGGCGTGTTATGATCATGGAAAAGAGGGAAAATACAGTACAAGTAAGATCTTTTATCATCTCATGAAATAGAAATTGGAGGCTTTTTTTTTATTCAAATGAAGTTTTGCTTTAATATGTACCACTAATTTTTTATTACACAAATCTCATATTCATATGAGAGAATAACATATCATGCATGATTTTTCTTTTAACTAATAAGATTTTCAGAGTTGGATTTTGAGTACACAGTCTATACCTTGGAATTTCAGCAGGGTTGTCTCGGGGAACACCGTCTGAGATTGTTGTCAACTCGAGTCTGGTCTCTGGAACTGCATACAAACATTCAACATAAAGATTAAAGAGTAGTTTTTCTTTTGAATAACATTTAAATTGCAGAATAAGTTTTCGCAGAGTTGGCAGCTAGGTTTTACAGATCACTGATGGCAGCTCTCTGCTGCTATGATCTTTGGAAAAAAAGATTAACAAGGTTGTCAGGTCATCCACAGATAACGGCTCACAGCTGGAATTGACATGCTTCTATCTTTTGTGTACTGTGATATATAGAAGATTCCACAGCAATTGACTCATCATGTATCTCTGTTGCAGATCTTCCAAAAACTTTCTAATGTGTTGTGCCGGCTGAAAGTTTTTAACATGTTTCTTTTCAATGCAGCAATGTGATTTCATCAAGATGCAGCAGTAATGGTGTGATCTGTGATTTGAATCCTAAATCTGTCATCGTTGAGCACAGTTTTCTCGAAGGGAAAAAAAAATAGCATCTTTAGTGGATCATAAAAGGAAAGGTAATTTCAGACACTTTTACTTTACACCTTTCAGTGACTGCTCTATCATTTGCACCCATCGCATTCCCCCTCCTTCTTCTTACTTTTAATTTCCTTTTTTCCCCCCTTCAAATCAGTGCTGGATGTGTCTTCTACCACAAAAGATGAATGTTGAAAAATGTGGTTTGCTGGATCAATATGACATTAACAGAATACTGATACAAAAGTTCAGACTTTTTGCAAATACGCAACTGCAAGTCACATTTCAAACTAAATGGAAATCATGGAGTAAAATCACAGAACAGTTTTTCTTTCATCCCATAAGCCAAACAAAGATAGAAGACTGATCAAATAGTCTGGGATCCCTATCAAATGTTGGAAAAAAAGATGAACATATTTACTTTCTTGTCTCTCAGAAGCACCTGAGTTGACGACAATGTATTCTGTTAAGTTTTTTTTTCTTACCTCCTATTGTATTTGTTGCTGGATCTGGAAGACACGGCACTCCCGGTAAACAGGCCTTCCGCATGGTGGGCACCGTGCCGGGGTCGCAACCCAGCACCACCTGATTGCGGTGGTTTCTGCACTGGATGTCACGTGTTATGATGCCACGACCACATGTCACAGAGCACTGCAGTAAATGTGCACATAGGGAGAATGTTGACGAATCCAGACGGAAAAATTAAGGAACCTAATTTGAGCCATCACATGAAATTGGGTCATGTGACTTTTGTGATGCGCGGTCACAAAGATTGCAGGAGTTCATGAACAACAGCGATGAATAGGATGTAAAGATATGCTCACTGACAAAACAGACACTGTATGGAAAGTTTCAGGTAATTATCTGTATATGCTTCAAAGGAGTCATTTTCGGTCTGCAAAGGTACGAATTTTCTCCTAGCATATCACCCTAAATCTCTGGGATATATTACCCTATGTTTATGACTTGTGACAGAAATGGACTGTGACTCAGATTTTGAATGATACATCTTGTAGACCTACCCATGCTAGTCTCACAGAAAACACCCAATCAAATTGAAGAAATCAAACAAATCATATGAACTCAAGGTACTAGCTTTGAGGAACACATAAAATCTCATACTGGTACATTAAAAACCTATAAATAAACTGCACAACATTATGCATGCTCTGCTTTAGTACAAAGAGCAGTACAAATTCCAGCACAGGTAATGGACACGCCACGAGACATTTGAAGTCTAATGAACTCCCATTTCTGTCACAAGCGATTGGATGAGATCTTCGAAGGGACGTTGAACAGAAAGTCGAATCTCATGCATACCACACCTCTTATTCATTGGGCAATCAACATTCCCCTTAACTTAATCTCAATAAATCAGTGCAACAACAGCTGTCCTGAACATCCGACAATGTTATCGTGGAAAAGAAAAATTGTCTGAGCTTCCATCACAGACAGTTTGGCCGGTAAACTGAAAGAAAGGTAATACATCCCTGTTATTTATCACCTGCCCCCCACCCACACACACATTAAATACATCTTCATCAGTCAAGAGTTCAAAACCATGATGTACAGTGAACCCGGGAACTTGTTGCAATCCCAACCTCCCTGAAAAACAAAAACAACAAAATCTTCTTGCTGATCTTGAACTAGGATAAGTCTGTCACGTTCCCTTCGAATAAGAAATTACAAAGTTCGACAGATACACAAAATGAAAAAAAAAAAAAGCTGCATGCATATAAATGTTGATGTTCAAATGATCACGGGGGGAAAAAAAATCCACAAATTGAGCACAAATGAGATTATAGTGTATATATGGTGTTGATGCCAATGACCAGCTGTTTGGAGGGATTCTGTGTAGAGCCTGGTGAGTTACCATGACAGCAATGCTTCAAATTTCAGTAGTCAGATAATTGGACAGGAAGAAAAATCTTTTCCTGAGAAAACATCATTGCTACCCTGCTACTCCACGCAGGCAAAACTTTCATGATTGAAAAAAAAAGTGAGTACAACATACTTCACTAACATGGGCGATGCCTGCATTAAATTGAGGAAAAATACTTTGTAAACTTGAGAAGCACTCTGAGAGCGCAGACCTCCGCGCTCATTTCCATGACCGATATTTTTCCCCAAATAAGATCAGTGATACCATATGTATGCATGTTGAAAATCGTCTGATTTGTCAATATAGAAGCCTTCTATAATGTCATCAACTTCCACCAGCACGGTGCACCTCATCCTAGCAGAAACTAGAGCACGCACTTTAGTGCGCATATGCAAACCTCAAAAAATGCGCCGCTTAACTCACAAGTTCATTGACCCTATCTGCCAAAATATCGAAAATCCTTCATAAAATCCATAAAAATTCCAGCATCACCCAAATCTGTTCTCTACTTTTTGAGTTATATTGCACACGGACAAGCAAACAAGCCAACAAACACACGCCGATGAAACATAACCTCCTCTCTTGGCGGAGGTAATGAGAAAGTTATGACTTATCATTTGTAGCCAGAAAATAATTGGCATCTATAAGAGAGGAGGGGATTAAGGTACAGTAATTACTGCACATGCCTTTGAAATGATGAGTGAAGAATAACCCTGGGCGTTCTCGTAATGGACCTAGTGCAAAGAGTTTCATCAAGGGATTCAAAGTTTTGCCCATGCCATTCTCACAAACTGCATGAGGCAAACTATTGCAAGGGTTTCAAAATAAAGACCTTTAATTTCAGGTATGTATGTAGACTGTTACTTTCAGGTGTGCATGTGAAAGGGCCTATAGTAATGGAAATGAATAATGGATGATGGCAGTAGCAAGCAAGTGTTTCTGTGTTTCTAGCTCAAGGGACTTTGACAGTAAAGACAGGGTAGAAAGGTGTGCATGAAATTTAATGGATCGGATTTTTATTGCCTCCCCCTCCCCCACCAACAGAAAAAGCAAAATTCCGAAAGAAAAAGCGAGAGGGGAGAGGGAGTGTGATTACTACCATCCAGTAGCAGCTGTATTGACACATGGCCTAAAGCAGGTTTAAACTGAGCTTAGAACTTAAACTTAAGTAGTTCATCAGGGCCAGATTTTTTTTTTGCCAGAAGGAACTATTTCTTATGATCAGCATGAAAAGTTTTCTTTTTTAATCTCTCTTCCAGACTACATAGCTCCAAACCCCTAACCTTCACTTTAACCAACTTCACTTTAACTGGCAAAACTGAACGGATGAACTGTCATTACGCTATCACATTTGAGGGAAACTGTCCAGAACTTCATCTGAATGATGACTAATACTAAACTATCAATCCTCATAAATCAGTGAAATTTAAGTGAATAAGGGAGATGGGAGTCTAAAAAATTGTGAAAATATCTTCATTTAATATTCTATTAACAACACAGTTGAAGGGTTCTGATACCACTGATTTATGCAAATTATATATTTTTTCTAATATTACAAAGTGATACTGATAGCATATAAGTTGCTTGAGATGATAAATTTTGCCTTGAAGTAATGTCTGTCTTATCTTTGCCTTTATAAAGGTGCTATGTAAAATCCCTTCTTTACAAGACTGAAACAGAAATCTCGGCATCTCTTTCGAGACAGCAAGAGAAAGACAGCAGCCTTCATTTGCTAGGCAATTACAATTAAGGAGCCTTGACATGAACAATCTTTGAGTAGCTTCAGGTGGCCATCTTGAAATCTTATGGCAATGATCTGATCCTCACCACTGAACTGACAAGCACAGACAATCAAAGTCATATTTTGACCCAGACTCTCTTGAAACCAAGAAAGATTTTTGAATGGAACTTTTTTTTTGGTCACCACTAGAGCTTGGAATAGGAGGACACTCCTTTCTGATGATCTATGTCCAATGTAACACTAACCTCAGACCAGGGCTCTGGTTTCCAGTGGGGGCATGGGTCCGTGTTGCAGACCCGACTTGTGCTGGGCCTGGTTCCAGAACACATGTCGTCGCTGAGCCGCACGGTCATGTTGTTTGAGACCTTCTGCACACAGAAGACCTCTCGGACTTGGTTTCCAGTACCACACGACTTGGTGCACACATGCCATGGCTCTGGTTCCCACCTGTGTGTACATGAGAAAAACATATTCAGCATATCACATAGTGCAAACTTGGAAACTTTCAGAATGTTGGATTTTTGCACTGGGACAATTTCACTGAACTTCACATGTTCTTCATTCAAAGAATTTAAGTATATCTGTACATTTCTTATTATTTCCAAGAATGTTTACCAGTTGTCAATTACATGCTACATGTAGTTAAGTTAACTGCAAAATTCATTTAAATTTTCACACAGAGAAAATACTTGATATTTTCGTTGCTATGTGGATTCACCAACTTATGATTTAGTCATGTTGCAGAATAACAGGGTGTGTTAAAGTGGGATGGGGGTGCAAGGGTGAAAATAAATCTAAATCATGAATCATGAATAAGAAATACATACATCTTCATTGCCGTAGGAAGTTTTCTGAATAAAGTTGTGATTTTCTCCCACTTTACACTTGATATAGTGCTAAATTTGTTTCTGAGTCACCTAGGTTTGTATGTAACTAATTACTTTGTTCCTGTTGTCTTTGATGAAGATTCTGCAAGGATTGCAAGCTCAGGCCTCTTTTGACTCCATTTTACTCCAGTGGCTCGCTACTATTAAATAAACAGTTTTCAGCAGTTTTTTTTTCACTTTGTTCAAAAGCGAACTATTCCTATAATTTTGATTCTCTCTTGCACAGTATTTTGGCATACTTTACACTCCATTTGTCACAGTACCTGGAGTAAATAGACATTAATAAAGCTACATAGAACAAAAAAGAAAGATATTGTGGTGCATGCTATTCTTATCCCAAATGCCATCTACAGATGATATCTTACAGTGCTTGACGGCGTTGTGCAAATGAGGAGTACTACTGTTAGAAACAACACTATGTTTCCATCTCACTTTTGTGTCGTAATCGGCGGGTACATCGCCCGCTTCCCTCTGCCTCAACCAATCATTGCATGTTTCAACACATGGTGTCCCCCAGTGGCATGCCTCCAACATCAAAGAAACCAATCAAATATTTGTGGACGGATATATCACGATGCTGGCACTACAGGGCCACAGGCAAAGTATACGCATATAATATGGGGGACTACGGAGGAACTTTACATGGTGTAACCCTACTTGAGTTTGCACCAGCTGCTGCTGCACCCTTCGCCAGTGTTGCAGTGCAAATGAATATCTCATCTAAGGTTCATATCTAGTGTTCGAGAATCAGCCAATGTGAATAAGAATCATTTTATAAATGCTTATGACACAAACTACACTGTAGTGCTAATTTTCTGATGAAAAAAAAAAAAGATACATGTGAAGAAAGAAAAAAAAAATATTATACATCAAGATACCTCATAGAACTCTGATTACCAAGACAGCACTTCGAATGGTACTTGTATTTACTGCTTGGATGATGAATTACATTCCAGCATTGATTTGACACCAATATGAGATTATCACTTTACCTCAACTTATGTTTCTACATTTTTCTGCCATCTTTCTGTATTGATTCTCATGCCAGAAAACTTAATAGAACTTAAAAACCAAAGATCTCTTGCAATGCAAGCAGCTGCCATTCATAAGAATGATGTAATCTATGAATTGTCCCCATGCCACACTTACTGTATACACAATATCTTTAATTTTGTGAGTTAACTGATATTGAAAAAATAAAGAACTCACAAAAATGTGGCTTCCTCTAATTCAAATTTGCTGTTTATCATCTCCATGGTGAGAAATCACTAACTTTTCTTTGGAAAAGAGAGAGAAAAAATTATTTCTCAGTCTGTTACATTGGTTTTTGATTAGAAATTAAACAACCCTCCAAATTGTCTTACAAGTCACAATATGCAACATAATATATGAAAGTAACAGTACGTAGTGGGGTACTGTTGAATATAGGCTGCCGAGGTTCTGGATTCTTGGTATTAAAGACCAAGTAGTATGGAAATATGATGGAGTGGGGAGACTGGCTGGACTTGGACATATTTGAGATTCCCCAAAACAAATTGTGTACAGCTTCATCACTAATCTCCATGCAATTGTACATACACACAGCTGAAGAATCTCGACTTGAAATTGAACATTAGTGATGAAGAGCACACACTTAGATGTGCATATCATTTGTTGACTGGCAATTCTATTCTGGCAGGCCTGAACTAGCCATGGTTTTTGAATGTATCGCTGAGGGCAGCAAATGATGACCGATTCAATAGGGCTACCCATGAATCCCAAGATACAGTTCATTATTCTGAAGGTTCGTTAATCCGAAGGTTCGTTAATCCGAAGTTTCGTTAGTCTGAAAGCAAAACAAGGTTTGTAATTCCCAAGGTTCATTAGTATGCAATTTATTCTCGTTTTTGGATTAATGAACCTTATCATCACCTGAATCCCCCCACACCCGGGTCTTTAACTAGAAGATCCTGGGTTCAAAAACCCCTCAAACAGACTGACCCACTCACAATGTCCCTCTAACTCAAATGTGTGGAAACATACACATTTTAATGCGAGGGTAATAATTTACTGGCACAGACTAGGACTTTGTTCCACTCAATAAGATGAAGTCATCAAACACTTTAATAAACAAGATTGCCCATACTTTTCACAGCTCATTGTCTACATTTTGTTTGCCTTTTTTCCATCTATACTGTTTCAGCGTATCTCAAAGTGTTGCGATGTGATTGCCCATAATCCAGTTCAATTCATTTTCAGGGTACTTCAGACCCACAATCTACTGCAATCAGATTGATCATCAAGTTGATGTGCAAAGTCCAGTTTTGATTATTTGTTTGCTTAGTTCATCAAAGGAAGTACTAAACTAAATTGAATGCATCATGCCAACAGGGGTATGATATTACCCTTATACCAGTAGAATGTTACACTCTAAAAAGTACATATTTATTGTACAGACATAAAAAACACATAAGCTTTCTCCTCTATTAATCACAGGAATACATTTTACCTGCTCGTTGACACTGTACAATTACCTATTGACACATATATATATATATATATACTGAAAGAAATTAGACTGAGGCGGACATTGCTCTCGATCTTGAGTCTCCCTTATAAACAGTCGAGCTTTCGACTAATTAAAAGGGAGACTCAAGATCGAGAGCAACGTCCGCCTCAGTCTCATTTCTTTTAGTATATGCTACCCACAATGAGGCACCGCGCACTTTTGGGAAGGGAACTATCTCTCGCAATATATATATATATATACAGTATATATATATCTCTTTGTGTGTGTGAAATAAATACAATGTATCATCCTTTTTTGTTGTTGTGATAATTCTGATCAGTGTAAACCTATCGAGATCACAACTGTTCACATGCTACGGTGCATATATATAACATGAAGCTTTTGGGTTTAAACTTTAAAGTTAGTTCACAGGAAATGCCCTATCCTATTAATAAAAAAAAATGCTACAAAGTATGAAAAACCTCACTCTGTCTTGAGAGAGAAAGATTATTATCTGTGCTGCATCCCTCCCTCCTCCCCCCCCCCCTTCTCCACACCAATCTATGAGATAGCAGGGTGGATCTGTGCCTCCTGCATGAACTGCACACTCCAAACACTCCTCATTCAAATGCCAGGTTGAAGAAGGTTCTTGGCCCGACGCTGACCTGCCAATGATCATGTCTTTGGCAGAGGGGAGTCAACGCACCCCCTGGGGGATCTTTAAATGATTACCCTTATTGCATTTGGATTCTAATGAATGGCCAACTGAGCATCCCCTGTTACTACATAGTGTAATAGTATTATTCATAGTAGAACTTCGAGGAAACTTTTACAGTGTGGGGCTGGCCACCCACAATAATGTAATTGCAATTCTAAACAATGATTCTAAACAAGGGCAAACTTTGAATATCACAAAAATCTGTCCTTCTGACTGTGATTATTGCTATTATCATTATCAGTTACAGTCTAAATGAAGCTATCAGTTACATAAAAATGAAGCTTTAAAATTATACAAAATTTACTACAGAAGATACATAACACAGTTATAAGGTGCTTTAAGATGACCGTTTGTGCTTAAATGCCTAATCTGCCATTACCTTTTTTTTACCACATCCTAAATGCTCAAAACTGGTTTTTCTTTATAGTATGTATATCCAATTTCCATATGGCTTTCCAACCATTTTTCTTTTTTGTAGTATGTTCTGAAGAAAGTCATGGATATTTCACATTCCTTTAAAAGTATAAAGTCTGAAGAGATTGGAAAAAAAAACAGCCAGAAAGTCGGTGTCTGATGACTTAACTAGAAATTCCAAGCAACAGTTCAAAGGTCAAAGTAGGATGAGGCTTTAGATGTTATGATACTGATTACTTCTAAAAGAAGAAAAGCCATATAATACAGACTTTTCCAGCTATCTAAAAAATGTACAGGTACATAATAAGGTCAAGATAAGTATCAATATGTATTCACAAAGTATACTGTAAACATTTTTCACTCGATGGTACAACCAAAGTTTATATTTACTGTTCAGAAGAGATTTTTTCTTCGCTTTAATTTCTGAGTCAGGGTAATATGTGGGCTGTCACTAATAATCTGTCTTTCTAAACAGATGTTTTCAATGAATCAATCAAGTGTAAGTCAAAGACCCTTTTTGGGGTGGTACTTTCAAAATGTAAAAATGTTACTTGCTGGCAAACTTTTGATGTGCTTAGTTGTTTTTTTTTCTCCTAGATCAAGTAAGAGACAAATTAAAGAAATATATTTTCTTCTTCAAAAAAAAAAAAGTGACAGTACATCAGAGAAGAGTGAAACAGTGTTCCTGTATCTCAAAGGTATTCCTGAAGTTCTGGCAAACAAGAATCTTCTTGATTTGTTTTCATGATTCCAATCAATCAAACCTTATTTCCATGTTCCATCAGGATCTGCACTCATCTCCGACACAAGTCGTGACTCTCTCCAGAAATCCATCACCCTAACCTCCATAAATCACACACACACTTCATGATAAGTTTCATCTGCTTCCTCCCATCATAAACTAATCATTTCCCCCTGAATATCTATCTAGTTGGAATGAAGAGTTGAACTACAGGGCAGACAACTTGAAGCTATTCCTCGCCTATCCAACCATACCAAATGTGAATGGAGTGTATAAACTCTTATTCTTACTGCTCTGTTTGAAGATGTAGTTGGGAAAATGCAGGTGAATTTGAAACTTTGGCTTCAATTTACGGAGATTTCGTGCCCTGTAGCTTGTAGTCCCCACAATGTCAAATGAGAATCACTGTCCTCTGATGATCGAACACCTTAAAGATTGCATGGCCATTCACCCCAATCACAAATTGAATGAATCACCTAATTTTCATGTCCAGTTAAAGGTGTATTTAGATATTAAAGCAATGCATGTCGTTGTTGAAACCCTGACAAATGGAGTAGTAATAAGTTTCTATCTAGGACCACACTGGCTAGTTAATCCATGCTCTCTCTCCCCCATCCCCACCCCCCCCCCCCCCCCCCTTGACTGGACTACAATTCTCACAGCAGTTGTTCCTTGTAATAGATAGATTTGCACAGCAGGCTACTCGATGGCCTTTCAACCCAAGTTTGACCTGTGCTTCTATAGTCTGTCATATTTACTTGGTTTGAGAGTTCAAGTCTTTGTGTACTTGGGCATAAGTGTGTGCGTGTGTGTAATTAAGAACAAATACAATTATGACATACAGTACCGACCATGGCAGTATTCTGAGAAGCAACAGAACACAGTCCTAAAGAAATATTGAATTGTGAATTTCTCTTGAAGTGGTTAAACTTTAAGATTGGGAAAAAAGTAGTTTGGAAATGCATCAGCTTCAGTAGTAGCAGAATACATGTAATTCATGTTAATACCAAAGTCATTCTAGCTAGATACCTACCCAAGAGTGCGAAACGTTTAAATTTTTCTTCACATGGTAAAAGATTCAGTCAACAATCAATCTCATGCAACATGTCTGATGAAATTCAACAAGAATGGAAAAGACAAATGTGACTGGTAAAAAAAAAAAACAATTGCATGGTCGATGTGCGCAGCGCTACCACTTCCGGAAGTTACACCGACCCTCGCACATAAATTGGTCGGAGTTTCTTCCCACGACCGTCATGTGGACACAAGGGTCGTGGTAAGATATGCATTAATTTGAATTTTAATTGCCGTGCCATAAATTTTTACTCCGACTAGAAATACGTCTGAATATGGCTTCTATTAAGAAAACATTGTAGACATGCCATTTCCATTTCTATGCACAATACATCAGTTTTCATTTGCAATATTCAATTTCCATCATTGCCAGAGGATAGAGTACTAGTCTCATTTCATGTTCATATTCATCACACTATTCACAAAGTAAGTGCTCCAGGAATAAAATGGAAGGGAGCAGTTTCATAAGCACCACAGTGTACGGTACCTCAGTAAGTTTTGTATTTTAATTAGCCAGAATGAGACTTCTAGACAACATGCCATCACCGTATGATTTCTCTTTACACAAACAAGAGAAATACTGTACACTGTGGTTGTAGTACTAAACATGTTAGTGTATATATCTCATCACCAATTTTTTTTTAAAAATCACCCCCCCCCCCCATTTCGCTGTTATTGTGTGACATTGCAATGTTTTGATCAGTTCACTGGCAGGTGCATTATCTCCTGCATATCACTTGCCACCTCCCATCCCCCTATCCATCAGGTGCAACCTGCAGACATTGACAATGCCTCCTGGAGACATGTGTGAATGACCCTTCACCTTTGACCCAGTGATCCCACTTAAAGCACAGCCTATACTTCCTTAGGGGTGATCCAAGGATCCACAGGACCTATCGTATGTGTGGTCTTGTTCTGTGCAATAAAGGGTGTCTCGCAAAAAATCTTCATGCCGAAAGAAAGCAAAGGGATTCATGTTTCAACTTTCATCGAAGTGCATAAAAAGCTTCCATTCAAAAAGGACCTTAATGCCATTAGCACCTCAAGGGATAGTAGGAGCCCAATCTTTTGATGGGAATCCACTTTTGGATCTGAAGTGTAACCTCCATCAGATGACAAATGCCACAATGCCTGGAAGCGTGAACATCTTGAGAGAAGAAAAAAAAAACACTTCTTGAACCTGAGATGAACATAAGGCAGCAGGAGCATATTGCCACTTGTCAATTTATACTTTAACTCTTTATGTGCCAAGTTCGCACGTCCGACTCAGTCGACGGCGTGCCAACTACGCATATTCTGCTCAACAAACAAAGCCGCCCAAACCGATCGATAAATCACTAATCACCACTAATCCCGCGGCACAATGAAAGCGTCTCTCGTGCTTTTGTTCCTCTCATATATGGCTTGCATTCTATGTGGTGATTGACTATCAAGCGGCGTTCCCAACTAGATTTGCTCGTATTATTATAAGTTTTTGTTATGGTTTTATGTGCAAAAGTCATGCCTTTACAGTAATGTAGCAACTGGTCATTCAAAAGAAAAATTGAAAATAGATTCGTCATACAATTTATATCGAAACAAAGCTTGGCATTCCTCTTTAACTTTGCCAACTAGCATGCCCATCTTAGCAGAAATTTGTAGGAGTTATACAAATTGGAAGAACAGAATTCTTTCTCAGAGCATGACTACCTTCCTGTCTCAGAATAACGTGGCACACAGGGGGTTTCCACGATGGCACATAAAGAGCTAACAGCTGAAAGAGTCACAGAAAAAAAAAAACATCCCTCAATGACATCGTACATATTCACTAGTTTGATGCTGTCATACAATCAGTTGTGAAACATTTGCATCCACAATTGAAACCACATAATATACGAATGCACACATCATTTGAAAGAATTGAGAACACTTTTTCATGAGATGAAATTTGTCCCAAAGTGTCCCCCCCCCCCAAGTTAAAGTTGGATCACACTGCAACAAAACGACACAACAACAGCACTGAACTTGCTAGCAACTCACCGTGGGGGACAATTGATGTTGTTGCAGTTCCTCGTTGCGATCTCGGGTTTGCGACCCTCACATCTTGTGTCGGCCACCGTCTCCCCTGTAGCCAGATCAGTGCACTCCAAAACACTAGTCTGCTGGCCTGCAGAGGGTAGAGTAAAAAGATTGAGGGGAGGGGATTGAAATAATTATTGTTGAAAAAAAAATATTGTGACATTCAAGATATACGTAATCAAGCTATGAAAGGCTTAAAGGATGTGTACAGTTCTGGTCGAGGTAAAGATTTAGCTTTTAACGTTTTGTGAGATATTCAGAAACCACTCTATGAGATGTCAAAGAGCATGCAGTTGTAAGGGGTGTCAAAAGTTTATTCGATGAAAATCGGTTTTGAAATGGCTGAGATATCCAAAAACAAGGTGAAACAAAAGGATAGTAATAAAGTTGGGGCATGTCGCCTTTTATCATTAGCACTTTTTTGGATATCTCAGCCATTTGAAAACCAATTTTCATCAAATAAACGTTGAATCCTTCTTAAAATTACATGCTCTTTCATATTTCATAAGAGGCTTTTCATTATCTCACTTAGGAATGTTCAAAACATGAATCCCTACCTCAACCAGTACTTTACAGTCCATTTAAAGATATGCAATCAAACTATGAAAAGCAACCTGTCATCTATTGTAGATGACAGGTCTGAATCCTGCTGGTGCCTTTTTTTCCGACATGTTTGTTAAAAATCATAGATCAGCAGTTGCGATCTTATAAATATCATTTGTAGAGGGAGACAGATTGAAGGAAACTCACACCTCAATTTCCCAGTTATTCTAACCAGCATCAAAATGGTTTGTTTCAATTTTCACTAGAAAATGTGTGCCCCCCAAATTGACCACTTTATAAAGAACCCCCTCCCCCCCCCACACACACACACACACCACACCTTTCTTTCTCTGCCTGCATTTTAAGGGATTCCCACCTCCAGGATATTTGTGGCAATTCAAGCATCAGTGGCATGTGATGCGGGGTGTATCAGTAATGACCGACAGATGACCAGTGTGCCGTTGGTCAGTTGCGAGTTAAGCGGACATCTGCAATTGACTTCACCATCGCACCAAACATAGCACTTGCCTCATTACACTGTCATCCATACACATGTCACAGTTAAGTGATCCCCACGTGTGGGTCATAAAGAGAGATTCCTTCGTTCTTGGTCACTCAAGGAGAGCCACAATATCCGCTTCTCGCGTTTGATACATTCCCGACGTAACTGGCATACCCACATGGTGATCCCTCTTGTTTTTGATATTCCATTTCCCGAAATACCGAAATCATGTGAGATTTATCAAAGAGTCCAGGCAAAATTTCCCTGCACACTAATGAACGCCATTTTAATTCTGTATTTTCTACTTGCAACATTGCTGAATCAGTAAATTAAACACAAACTCAGAGACACATAGAAGACTAATACACATAATTTTCTTTCAATGATTTGACTGTTCTTGCACTGTTTCTCTATGGAGTCATTGTTACGCTGATGAGAAGGTTCCAGCTCATTGCCAATTCATTTCAAGAGAACCATGACAATTCACAATAATCTGACTGTCAAGGCATAATTCATAGCTCAGATAAAAGCTAACCCTGTCATCCCTCGTTGGATAGGCGACCAGAAAATCCTACGTCTGACCCCTGCATTTGACCTCAAGTCAAACATGTGACCTTTAGTCTGTCAGACATGAAGACAGTAAAGCATGATTACCAATGAGGTCAAGATGGGGTAAAAGTACAACATGCTCTGAAATAAGGAATGTTGGCTGATTTCACTTTAGATTCAGCTCCCCTCGACTCACTGTCTTGCGAATATTTGATGGCTTGCTATCTATCTATCTTACCAGGCATTGAGAATAACCCAAATGGAAAACAGTTCCATCTTCCCTTACGTGTATAATGGCACAATAACCTGAGTTTGACACTGTTTGCTGACTATTGCCAATCACCTGGGGTGAATGGGGGTCAGCATCAGTCACCCGTTGTCTAGTGTGGGTATGTGGGGCAGACCACTTCACTGGTTTTACACCCTGCTCTTTTATGGGACCTTTTATGTGCATGTACCATGAGTTCCTCATGCATGGGACCTACATTTAACATCCTATCCAAGGAACAGAGAGTTTTTACCTCTTTATTAAAATGAGACTATGATTATTCACACCACTTCTACGCTGGGTTCACTGAAACTTCCAATATTCTTTTCCTTCATAATTCCCAGTCCAGTTTTGATAGAATCCCCCTCATACTGTCTATTCGATTTAACTCTATTGATGACAGTCAACTCTAACAAGATTTGTACCAGCATTTTGAACATCTTTCTCTTTTTGCTTACAGTTAACAACCCACCTCCCAAACATATTGCATCTATTACATCCTCACTATATCTCACAGTCATATCTCTGTCTGTCAAAATTATAACGGGGATGCTTTCTGGAGCCCTCTGACCTAGCTCTTTTGACTCCCTTCCTTTGATCAACAATTACACTTTGTACACGTGTTCTATCACCGTCAACCATGTACCAACAGTCCCAGGGGAAAAGTTCAATGCAGTGTGTGAGAGACAGAGACATATATTGAGAGAAGAGATAGAGAGGGGGGAGAGATATAGATTGAGAGAAAGAGAAAGATATACAAAAATAGAAAGAAAGGGTAATACTGAAAGAGGAGGGGAGATGGAGAGATGAGAAAAGAAAGGGAGAGAAAGAGAAGAGAAGAGAAGAGAAGATGGAGAGAGAGAATACGTGGAAAGGGAGCTGAGAGTAATTCAACATAGTCCACATAGCATGGATGACTTTCACCAACCATCCATCATGCTAGTAGCCTATTGGTAACAGTATCAGCTAAGTCAGTTAAGGCTTTTTTCTTCCCTGGTGATGGTGGTGGTGGTGGGAGATAGGGAAAAAGAAATGGAGGGGGAGAAGCTGAACTGCTTCACCCCACAAGATGAAACACTCGATATGCCAACAGCAATCATGTCAGACCATGTCGCCTTTAATCAGGTTTACGACCCCCAAGGCTAATAAACTGTGGAGTGAAAATACCATCCCAACTGGAGGACTGGGTCTATTGTTGCACTGCCTCCATCCGATCACAGCCGAGCGCTCATGATGCATCAACATGTTCAGGGGAATATTGCAGAATTCTGTGAAATTCAAATGGTATTTAATGCCTCCAAGCATTCCAGAAGATAAGAAACTTCTCACATCGTCATCAACTCTCATCCTCAATCCTGACTGGACATCGGTCACAGGGGTGTCCAGTTTCCTGTGGATGTTTTCATATCTTCTGATGATAGGAAAATATCTTGACAAGAAGGGTTAAGGACAGAGCATATTAAAGGGAAACTATTTAATCTTCATAATTTTTCAGGACTTACAAGTTGGAAAGCATGTAACAAAAGTGGTGGCTATGGACAATTTCTGCTTCAACATCATTATGGCCACTTAAACCACTGGTAACCCTTTTAAAAAAAGAGAATTATTCACTTTTTAACTTGGTTAGTGATAATATCGCATATGTACATCAGGGAATATCTACTTCATCATGAGGATGAAAAGTCATTTATCAACATTAAACATTGAAAAATATGCACAGGATTTTGAAAGCTTTCAATTGTTACACACGGCTTGATTAAGAGTGAGTATACAGTGATCCACTAGTTGCAGATGCTCCTGATATAGCAGCAGTTCATGTACACTTGTATCAGCATGTAGCCGCTTCTAATTGATCATATTCACTCACTTTGAAACCTAACCCACTACAAGATGTCTGTATGTGTGTATATATACAGCAGAATGGCATGATAATTACTCCCACGGGGCCATCTTCAGCTGAGATGTGTGGTAGCAATGCGATGTACTGTTGGCATAATGCACAGATAGCTGTTGCTTCATTCAAGACTGTAGATTCACTGACCGGTTGAAAGGAACTTATGACAAGGTTCATACTGTCTAACTGACCAATTATAATGCTACAGTGGCACATTACCTGCTGCAAAGGATTGTGGGAGTGAAAAAAAGTGGGCATTGTTTTTGTTATATGAGGCAATTTTAAAGCTACAAGGTTGCTTTTTATTGTTATGACAGATCAATGTCTAACACCTTCAGTCTCAAGGTATGTACATTGTGTCCATGTGAAACACACAAGCCAAAAGTTATAAAACAAGTTTAAGTCTAATCCATGGATTGGGAAAAATTTGAATGCAAAAACATGTGATGACACATGGTGTGTGCTAACAGATATCCAATCATGAACACACTCAAACAAGCACACATGCAATGTATGAGTCTTTGGCGATGCTTTTAGTAAATGGATGAGAGTTTTCTTTGTAAACTCTCACCAGAAAAAAAGCAGTGTACCTATAATTTGTATTGATCTTAATGAGAATGTTCCTTATACTGTATTGACCATATTGGTTCTTTGTTTTAATCTTCTTCTTTTTTGGCTGTAAACTGAGTACAATTGAATTAAAATGACTGCACAAGGGTGACAGAAACATAATTGGCTGAAAAACCCATGTGCATATTCCACTAACTACTATCATGCCATTAGCAGGTGCATAAAAGTAGACAATTTCTGGCAAATGTAGTTGAAATCTAGCTGACTATTGTCACTACACACTGATCAACCAATGCTACACGTATATCACAAAGTATGCACAAATACTACTTACAATCATAGGAAAGGAATAAATGTGTGACTCAGAATAAAAACGATTCAAATACAAACGCCGCACTAGTTTAAAATGCGACAATATATCATAAGCTACAACAAACACAGTTTTCTTATCACAAACCCTTTTCAAAATCACTGGTATGTTTGCTCTAAGTAGTATGCGAGTTCATCTTGGAGAAATGCAGCAGTCTTTTACCGGACACACAGGAAATGAATAATGTACAAAGCAATAACCTGCAAATATTGAATCCTGGCATTCCTAACCTAAAATGTACAATGACACTATAAAGTAAACAATCATCACAGAAGTCTTTCCAGTGACTAAACAACCACTTGATTTCAATATAAACAAAACTTTAACCTTTGCCCCTTCTTTCAATATTCAGGAGTATAAGTCTCTCTTATCTTACAAAGACTTTTTGAAACTCAACCTTGAATTCACCTCGGAAATCCCCCCCCCCCTTACTAAAAACGAAAATGAAATATGTTTGCTTGTAGTTCTGTTGAGGTTTCAAACATTCATTCATGAAACACTCTATTTATTCAGGGCTTTGAAATATTCTTCCAATGCTTTAAATGAATGTCACCTATGCACTCTTTTTTTTTTTTTTTTTGCTAAAGATCTCAAATTTCCCTAATTTGGAATTCTGCAAATGCTTTTTTTTTTCCTCTGAGGAAAAGTGCCTTTGGATTGATATGGATATGTTCTATAAATTGAAATTTCGCTGAAAAAGTTTCCATTTTTTTTTTTGGGGGGGGGGCTGTGTGAATATGTTAGAAAAAGGAAAAAGAAACATGACTAAATTACCACCCACTTTGCCTTTTTGATTTCAAAGAATTTCACAGTGTAACAAATTCAGTTTACTTTTAAAAGGTGGAATGCGTTACATTAGAGGTGTCTTGGAAACTGGAACTCCTCAAGCTGGGAGGATAAACTTCTCGTCAAGACAACCAAAGATCAAGTGCTGCTTCGGGATAATATTCAAGCTCCTTGATAGCAGTGATAGCAGACCAGTGTGTATTGCACAGGGAAAGGAGATGGAGGAAGAAAAAAAAAAAGATTGTGGAGAGCAGATTAAAATACCCAAGGCATTATGGGTAGAATGTCAATCCCCATCGTGAATCTAAAGCTTGAAGCCGGAACATGGGGGCGGAGGGGTGGCGAATGAAAAACTGGGTCCGAGGGAGTAAAGCGGAGGTTAATAGCCAATTGACATGGCCCATCAAATATGTCAGGGAGGGGGGGGGGATGGTTCTGGAGGTCCTCTTCAAGAGCCTTCAAGAGCCATCAAGAGGAGGATGAATGGCTGGAGGTGGTCCTAAGGAGGCACACCAACCCCTCTTACCTCAGGATGATGAAACCCCCATCCCCCACTGGAGATAAACAAAGGAAAACAATGGACAACAGAGATAAAATCTGGACAATTCTTGTGGAGGAAAAAACAGGAAGACAGTTTACATGGCCTTGATTCTTTAAGAAGGAATTCCATCAAAATGAATGCCTTCACTGTTTATCATCCTTTCTACCAGGGAGGTGAGCACCTCTCTGTTTCTACTATGAACTCCATGGACCATTGCAGCTGTGACTTCCAACACAGAAGCAAGAACAAACCGAAAGACAACAACAAACAGACATACAAATGCGCAGTCACACTCACAAAGCCCTTCTAATGTGAATGCTCTTGCATGTGAAAAGCATTTGTGCATTCATGTCACTTGCCACACATGACCCCCTTGTGAGATCTGCCACCTCCCGTAAGACACTGTTTTGTGATCACGGACATCCATAGCAGGTGTGAGTGTTCACCTAGAGCAGGTGTATACTCCCGCTCTGGTCCATACTTCCAGGTATTCACAAAATCAGTGTCCCACCTTGCTGCTATGATCAATGGCGTATATATGACCAGCATAAATGCAAATTGGATGACACGGGCCCATCTTTATCGAAAGATAAAATCGATTATAGATTTTCTTACCACACAGGCTGCCATAGACTTATGATAGAAATCAACTATATAATCGATTATAACTCTTCATAAAACAGGGCCCTGATCACCATAACTTTAATACACAGGGGCCACTTTTGTTTCTGAAGCTTTTATTGCCTTTTTCAACAGGAAGTTCCATTAACTTTGAAATAAACCACTTGAGGAATAACAAATTGAACAATTAACAATCGGAAGAAGAAACTGCGTTAATATTTATCACCATTGCACTGGTGTCAAACTCGCCAAATTATAAGTTAACAGTTACTGTTAGAGATTAATGTTTATCTTAATATCTCCTTGTATTACTTATCAAAGATCTAGCATATTATTTGTTCCTCTAGCTGTAACGAGTAATTTCCATAAAGTCGTGTGCTGTAAATATTGAAAAACAGACTTGAATCAGCACAGCTATGTTTTTTTCTCTGCTGGTGGGAGGTGGTTTCTAAAGCAGTTCAAGCCAATTTGAGCTCAGCACTTACACAAAGAAGTCTGAGAAACAGTTTTTGGCTAGACTGAGAAGTTGATACTCGGTGGTACACCTTCTCAATGATGTAGCACTAATGCCCAATGGCGAACTGTGTATGTAATATGGCACGCATGTTAATTTCATGCCCGCTGGAACTAAACAAGCGTGTGTTATATATCTATGGCCCCAAATGGTGAAAAGCGATACTTGAAAACTGTACCAACTCTTAACTTTGCTTGCAAAATGGTTCAGGTTGCCACATACTCCATGTTATATGAATGCATTTGGCCTGAATTCCTCATGATGAACAGACCGTTCTACCTTTTTGCACCCATTCCAATTTGAGGCTGGCATTACTGGCCCTGATACGTTGTTGCTATAAGTCAGACAAAGCCTGAATAAGTCTCATGGTATTTGTTATGGATAATCTTGGTCGATCGGATCGTTTGATATACCTGAACCTAAAATTGACTGAGATCTTGTTCACTCTAGTAGCTTTGATAATGATAATAACTGGCACAGCGCATAATCAATGAAAAACTGCTCTACGCGCTTTACATACAGCTCTCCAATATTGTTACATTACAATGAAAATAAGTGTGTCTTTAAGTTTCTCTTAAAGATTCTGTTGATGAACAAAGCCATAAATGTGCTGGCAAACTATTTCACAAATATCAAAGCTAACCTCTGCTCTTTTTGAAACAGCTCTTGGAATATGTAAAATTGAAGTGCCTTCACATGTAAGTGCAGTCTGTAATTATGGCCTGTGTGGTGGGGACAGTAAACTATTCAAATATTCAGGTGCCAATTTATGTAAGCCTAAACCCTTACAGATAATCATTGCAACCTTGTATGAATTTCTTTTCTCAACAGGCAACCAGCTTTATTATCCAATATCATTCAGATTAAGAAGAGAGCAAACTAATGACTTTAGAATACAGATGTTTCTCTAGAACAGTCAGGAGCGATATGCCCTAAGAAGGGTATATCAACATTGCTTGATAAAACATGGCATCCACGAAGACATATTACGTTCCAGGGCTTAATGTCTCCAGTGGACTACAACGTCGACTGTTTATCCTTCCCTGGGCCCGGAGAGAGGCACTTAGCACCCAACCGAGCATGCTGGATCGAATCGACGAATGAAAACAAAGTGGAACTGCAGGGCGCCAACACCTTCCCCTCGCATTTTCACACCAGAAATTCATGCAATAATTTTATGCTGTGGGCCTACAAAGTATTAAAGGGACATGCCAATCTTCACATTGCCATTAAATTTCTTGATAAAAGTGATAAAATCAAGAGAGCAAAACATTGAAAGCTTCATCAGACTCCAAGAAAAATAATGCAAGTTTGGAACTTTCAAGTTTGAGGTGTGTAAATGAAAAAATTGCAGTGATAATCCAAAATCACAAGTGCAATATATAAAGGGTGATGATTTAATCACCTTATTTATCATCTCATAAGTTATTCATTTACAAATCATCAATATCTTTGCTTTGAAGAAATGAATTCAAAGAGAAGATATCATATTTTAGTAAAATTTTTGACAAGCAGAATAATCCTCAAACTTTCATTGCTGACAATCACTTGGCTTTACACGCTTTTACGAAAATTAGCTCAGGCACACAGCGCAATTTCTCCTTAACCAGCTTTCGTGGATTGAGGAATTGTTACCCGGGCTGTTTGGGCTGGCGGAGCAGTCAGTCACCTGTCGGGGGCTTTCCAACAATAAACACTGTAATTTGGAGAGTCAACGCCTTTATGATCTCCCCCATACAATGCTGTTGGAACAGTTGTCTGTCAGCTGCCACTAAACGATATGCAAGCAAAAACTGCTATCCAAACACAAGGGTGTTTTTGTGCAGCAAACTGCATCTCTATCTCTCATCAACACGAATTTCATTTCAGATTCTTTTTTACCCACGCCGATGAAAATCGGCAGGGGGTTATATAAAGGGTTCCGTATGTTTGTTTGTTTGTTTGTTTGTTTGTGTACAAGATAACAAGAGAACGGGTAAACGGATTTGCACGAAATGTTCAGGGGATGTTTGGATAATGGCAGGAAAGAATCGATTAGATTTTGGTGATAATCGGTTGACCCTTGCAAATTCTGTGTGACCTTGAAATTTTGACCCCATGGTATAGTGACCACTCCGAAAATTTCCCGTTTCTCACTTTGCGATTTTCCGCTACCATACGAACACGTAAACTCCCAAACGATCGGACTTCGCTGCTCAAATGTTCGTAAGAATTCCGAAATTTACGTTTAGGCCTATTTGAGGGACTATGTCCTTCTAGATTTATGAAAGTTCGTTCTCCGTCGTCACAAACTGGCCCGTATTTTGATGATTTTTCAAATTAACATTGATTGTTTTTTTCGTTGGAGGAGCATTTGCTCGGTCAGTCACACTGCACGCACTATATGCGCGCTCAATGTCAATGCGTGTGCAAGGCCGCTGAAAATGCATCGCGCTCTACACTGTTGGTGCAAAATTGCATCGGGGACGTTGCGGCGCTCGTTGGTGACCGAATACTGGTGCAGTAGACATTTGCATTCAACCCTTGCATTGAATAATTTCCGTAGACACTAATCATAGGGGTAATTGCCTAGGGAGTACGTAAATTTTGTTTTTCTTTTGCGCTTTTGTGGATACCATCAAAGATCGTACACTCATACGACCTTTGATATCATCACACTCTCGGCTTGCCATGAGCAAAATATCCCGCAAGAAAACGGCGTATTTCTCAATTTTTAGCGCTTTTTCGGCGACCCGTCGCGTAGACAATACTCTTAAAACTGGACTTAATTCGCGCGCGCTTGGAAAAGTTCTGATTCTGCACTTTTGACGATGGTATTTGGGATTTTCGATGGACTTTTGGAGGAGACTAAAGGACTTTCCTGTTGTGAATGAGTGTTACCGTATGTGAAACATGTGAAATGATGTGATTTGCGTGTGATGTGACTGTAGACCCAAAGATCGTACACTTCAGTGTACGATCTTTGGTAGAACTCACTGGCTGGAAGCACACTGGCAATTAAGTGACCGAATTCTGGTAGATGACCGAATGCACATTATGTTTACCCCGACTTTGTACAAGGCGTGGGTCTGCCGCCTTTGACGGCCCCTCTCTAGTTATTCAATGCATGGAGTAGTATGATTATGTATCTGAGATGGCAAAGTTGCATTGGGCGAAAAGCCAAAATGAAAAAAAAAAAGATAAAACAAATCAAAGAGATACATAAAAAATACAAAGACAATCTACCTCTGTGACAACTAGGGGCTAGTGCATTGTTGCAGGCCACAGCAAGAATATGTTACATACTATAGATGTCAACAAATGCTGTCAACACTTTTACATATACTTTAATTCTACTGCAACAACTGCATGGAATTCTGCTGTTTTTGCCAGGCGGCTGGCAACAAGTACAGCTTTGAGTTGGAAAAAAACACACATACCAACAACAACCAAAAAGTCATTCTTAAAGTGTAGATGCAGGAGTGCAATGTACATGTATGTTGGATGCAAGGCAAGGTTGTTTAGAACACTGTAGAATTACAGGTTGAACACTTCTGATTCAACTAAAGATCATGGTATTTCAGCACATTCAATATTCTTTCATATTAAAACAAGATATCGAACCTTCAAAGTTTTGAATGACTTTGGAAATTGTTCTTTTTTCCTTCAAATCACTATATTTTGCTCCCCCTTTATTATGTCTTTAACTTTGTAAACCTGTGTTAAACTGGGATGACAAGTCACAAATGTACGGTATTCATGAATTCATATTCACAGGATGACTGAATTATCACTTCAGCCACACCAACGTAAAATAAAATACCAGGAAATGAGAGGGAAAAAAGTTGAGCATGCATGCCAACTTCGGAAAGTTGGCCTCACATAAGTCTCGCCACATCAGATGACAAGAACAACGTCTTGTTCTACTCCTCTCTAAAACATTTCTGTAAATAAATAATCACAGAGGGAGAAATTACAACCATGAAGATTATGTCCTAGGCATCTAAGAATGTTGAGATGTTTATAGCATTGATTGTTTTGGCTTAGTGATGGCCACAGGGAGTCACCCCCACTGTTGCTCAGTGCATGGACCTCCCAAGCTTAAAGGGATCATATAGTTTTGGTTGAGACCTAATTTCAGGTTTCTAACATTTTTTTGGTCAAATAATGAGAATCATCTTATGAAATATGAAAGAGCATGTAATTGCATGAGAATTCAACGTTTATTTGATGAAAATTGGTTTTGAAATGGCTGAGATATCTGAAACAGAGCGATTCTAATAAAGTGTGGGACCCACCTTTTATTACGATCGCTTTGTTTTACTTTGTTTTTGGAGGTTTCGTCATTCCAAACCCGATTTTCATCAAATCAACTTTGAATTCCTCTTAAAATGGTATGCCTCGTACTATTTCATAAGTATTTTCTTGGTATCTCACAAAAAAGGTAAAAGCCCAGTTCTCATCTCCACCAATACTGTACCATCCCTTTAACCCCCTGATTCCTGCATGGCTGAATGGGCAAGGATTTCTTTTGAGGCTCATTCATTTCCAGGAGGTAAATAAGTTAACTGTAGTAGGCTTCGATTTTCTTTCATACATAACTCTATTCCCATCAAATCTCTTCTAAGTAGATACCATTGGTGAGAGATGATCATGTAGGTGTCACACCAAAGCATAAAGTTAGCCGGTTGAGGATGGGCTGGTTTTGCTATAGCATGCATTTTACATAGACACCTGCCCGAGTATACTCGGGACTAGTCTTCAATGGGCTAAAAACTTTAGAAAGCAATTTGGACATTTCCACACAAATCATATCTTCTAGAGTTCAGGTGTGTTTAATTACATGAAAGACATCAGTACTGAGCTTCATGTTTCCTCACTGGCAAAGATAGTCAGCTGTATCGCTATGACTCATCCACATCATTAGTTCAGTCGACATATTTCTGCATCCCATTCGTAATTCACGTACTGGCAATTTGATTGTACTTCAATGTACAAAATGTTATCAATTATGAATAATACTTCCGAAACTTAATGAAATTATGGTTTATGAAATTTATCAACTTCATACCTTTTGACTCTGAACTAGATCAGATTTTTGCACTAAATCATGCCAAAGAAATTTTCTATCACAGGTCCAAATTGTATAAAGGCCATCAGAATTTTGTTGAAAATTTCTTGATTTATGGCAGACATGCAGCAAATTTAGAGTTTATCCTAGGCTTTTGACTTTTACATACCTAGTGTAATACATGTAAGTAATTATTACAGCCTGGCTTTATCCTTGCAGCAAGGTGGAATGTAATTTGTGGAATGACTGCCAAGTATATTATTTGAAAAGTAAAATGCTGAACTTTGACTGCAATCGAATGACATGTCCTTTGATCTAAAAAACAAACACACAAACAAAACAAAAAACAACTTTCTGTTGTCACATGGTCAAATCAGTTGTGAAACAAACTTTCTAAACAATACCATAACATGATTCTTGCGTCATCATACAACACTGCTGGGGCAGATCCAAAAATTCCGTAAAGGGGAGGCGACTTTACAAAATTAAAGGGGGGTGCACGCCCTCCATTTTTTTTCTTTTTATTTTTTTTTTATTTTGTTTTAACAAAAAATAAAGAGACTACTAAAGACACTGTTACCGCATTATTAAAAGCACAGCTTACGTGGGTCAAAGACTTTTTCACATTATGCCAAAAAAAATCTATTTTGTTAAAAATCAGTAATAACATTAATAATAATGATGATAACAATGATAATGGTGATGAGGATGGTACTTGGGGAAAATGGCACTGAAAAATAGCCCAGTTAGATAATGATATGAAGAAACAATACCACAAACATAGATTATAAAAGAGCTCCACCGTAAGTAGAACATGAAATACAAACAAGTCAACATGTATTCCATTTAGAAAAGAAAAATACTTTTGACATCTATTTCTCAAAATAAAACAAAAATCACTGTCTGACAGATGGCTGATTAGGATATGAAATTGCCAATAACAATTTTATGTTCTGGCATGACCACATGATCAACATTTGTTGTTTTTGTTGTTGTTGTTGCAGTTGCTATTGCATACTCCAAAAAAAAAAAAAAACTGACAATAAACTTCCTTTGTAAAAGCTGGAGCTTGTCAGATGGCTGCTGTCAAAACATATTCTGTCTGAAGTAATGTCAAAAAAAAAAAAAAAAAAAGAGCCAGCGAATGCCAACATGTAGCATCAGCATGCATGAATTATGTTCTATGCCCTGGGTCAATAAATATCCAACTTACCCTACTAAATGGAATTACATACATACACACATACAGATACACACAAATATACACAATATCAGACTCGCATACATATCATACCCGCACACACACACATACACACATGAACACTTCTAAGAACTGGGAGGGGGGAAAAAAAAACTAAGGGGTTTCACACACTTAGAATTAAACTCGACATTAATCCTGTCTGAAATGTGTTTTTTAAATGTGCTATGAGTTAATGAGTGGTAAGACATTAAAATGTGTCTCCCTGCTGACTGCCAAATTCAAATGTTTCATACCAAAGCTATGTCACATCCTACATGGCAATTGGCCTTGGCAATATTTTCTTTTTCTTTTCCTTTTTTCCGCTTTTGTTTAAGACATGTGAAAAACCCCATGGCTTTTCGCTACTGATACAAAGGCTCCTATTGGTATGCATACAACTTCCATCCATCCCGAAACACACAGTATGCTTACCTTAAATAAAACTTTCTATTACCTTCTGCATATCATGTGACTTTACTTCAAAGAAAGAGAGACTTCAAAGAAAAAGAGGCATCAAACAACTCACAGCGATGCTCATATCTGGCCTACCCTTGCTGATCATCAAAGAACACCCAAAAGTGCATTGATCTTATTGGAGAAACGCAGTTATGACTTTCAACAGGAACTATCTTCGGTGAGTGCACAGTGAGAGTTAATCAGCAAAGAACGGAAAAATCGGCATAAGAAAATTAATCGCAGACTCTGACTCCGGTCAAGATGCAATTATCAACCATGGGAGTCCATAAAAACAGTAAGTTGGACCAGGTGATAATGTCAAGGGTAATATACATCCTACTTGGAATGCTCCTTTCACTGCATGTATAGCCTTCACAACTGCAACTTGTTAGACAAAAGGGAGTAGCTAATGCCCAAATAATCTGCCTTGATGCTAAATAGTGGTGAAACACTAAAAAATTCTAATACCCCCCCAAAAAGTGTGCAGAATAGCTTATCACAAAAGTAACAATCATCTTGGCAACAAAAGTGACAATCATTTTGGCAACCAACAAGATTAGGATGGCATCAATAATACATGAAATGTATGCATCATATTTCAGTAACGACTGTCAAACTGTTTGCCCATGAAAAGTTGAATCCTGACAAATTGACATGCCTACAGACCACCATATAAAATAACTTTTTGGCAATGAAATGGTGAAACTCCTTTCCTTGATAGCATAGTATTTTAATTCTGTCTCATATAGGCCTACAGCTTGCGTGCATACACTTCTTACAAGCAACGACTTTTCAACCAGAATGACTTAAAGATAGAAATCTATCATTTCTACTTATAAAGTTTCTACCAGTTTGGTACGTCTTGATGGGATCCCCCTGTGAAAGGCTTACCAAATCCATGCACCATTTTATCTTAATCTGATCTCAAATTCTTTTTTTGCACATGAAAAAAAAAAAGACTCAGAACTTGTAAAGGCTTGATATAAGCTCACACAATCTCAAGACACAGTCGCTAATTGTGATATTTAATACATTTGAAATGCATTTCAATAATCTGCCTAACGAGAAAAGTATGTGCTCAGAAGTTGATCTGTTGGACCAGGGAGGTGGGAAGAAATCGCTTCCCACCTCCCTGGTAGGACAGTACACTTTGGATATTTTAGTACAAGAAAATGAGGAAAGTGGAAAACGTGTTTGTCAGCAGCTGTTTGGTTTTGATGAATTTTGCTATAAAAAAACAAACTTAATTTATGCACATATTTTCAACATTTCCTTCATAACATCATTCTTTCACAGAAGAACTATTTTTCTTAATTTTGTAAGTCATTTTTTTCTTTTTGTTTTTCAACGGCATCCCAAACTTCAAGTCTGGATGATTTGATATGGGTACGAGAGAAGAGCATCATACTGCATTATTTTGGGGGTGGCTTCCTGAATATTCAGGCAGAATTCAAAGCTCATGCAGCGCTTGCTGGGGTTAGTCCGGTGACTTCATTAACTCTCACCATGAGATCCATTGGTTCCATCTTGGACTAAAAAATTTGATTTCTAATCTAACGGGCATCTCACCTGGACAAGTTCTAGAAAGGCTGCGAGAGGCTGGGGTGTATCAAATAGAGTCCAGATGATTGTTTTTCTTTTCTTTTTTTTTGACCATACAAGGAATCATCTATCATTAGTTGTCCAGAATTGTGTTAGTAAGATCTTGATTTATTCATAAAGATCCATTCTCGGGAAGAGTTAGGTTATTGAGAGGATTTCAGGAAAGAGACTTCCCATGTAACTCAGGCTCAAAAATCAATGCATGAAGTGAACATGGCACAACATGTACATTAAAACATGATATTTTCGCGGCATGAAATTTTGGCAAATTGGAGCCAACAGCCTTTTTTTTTGCGAGTTGCCTCTAACATTCAATGCATACAGTGTAGACAAGAACTTTCACATGCATTTTGATTTCGCAAATCTCGGCTCTCGCAAAATCGGACATTCCTCATTTTACAGTATGACTTTTTAGCAATTGCTCATGGTAGGGTCAAGGGGCTACAGGCATCCCCTCTCCCCTTTACAGGAGAAGAATCTCAGGCCAAAACCCCTGGAAATTTCTTTGTGTCAGTGCTTTTTGGGGGAACATATCCCATTCTTCTTTGGAGATAAGATACTAAAAAGTGACACGACTCTAGGACATGCATGACCCAGCAAAGCCTACAGTTCCCCCATAAAATGAAGTACCACAAACACTAAAGATTAATATCACCATGATTTATGTGCTCCTTATAACTTACCATAGACTGAAGTGTTGCATATCAATTCAATCATTTCATTTTAATTCACATGGAATATTTACTCTTGTCAAGTCGTAAATATGTTTGTATTACCATGTTGGTATTGCTTTTTTTTAATTATTTTGTTTTTTAGAGATAGAGGGACGTAAAAAGAGACTTTTATGTGAACTGTCATAGTATTGTTTGTTTTTGTTTTTGTTTTGTTCTTAACACACAAAAAAATGAATGTGCTTTGATAGTGACACATAGTTCAAATGCAAGTTTACAGCGCAATTTTTAAGAGAATCTTCATGACGTAGAGGGGTGTCTCTAGACATCATCCATGCCGTAATCTCCACACTTGGCACCTCACATGAAAGCGGTGAGCCGATTTCCGTCCGGAAGGAAGAGACTATTATTTCGCCCGTAATTGGTAATTATTGTCCCTGTGAGGAGGATTCTGACAAGCGTTGCTGTGATCTCACCGAGGGGCCAATCTAGCAAGATTTCCCCCCAGAAATTCTTTTTACTGGACAAACTGTGCAGGAGAGAATGCTGGGAGGAGCCAATGAGGATCAAGACTGCAAGAAGTATTGATGCTGCAGTAGAGACCGTCATTAGTAACCACAGGACAAAGAGAAGAACCAAAAATGTCTACAGACATACACATGGCGTCCTGTGGAGGTTAAAGTAGCAGCTTAAAGTCGAATAAGAAACAAACAATGCAAAACTATGAAGGAGTCTTAAAGGGGAGCACCATGTTCATTGTGCCTTTGACAGATAAAGTCAAATAAATAGAATCAAATAAGAAATTAAATGAGAGAGTGAAAGCATTTAAAGGTTTTAATGATTTTTTTGAATAAAAAAATGAATATAAATTGGTCACAAGCACATATGCAAATTAATGAAGTGATGATGTCATTTCAAGTCTGCCATTGATCTGTACATTATATCTAAACATCATACTTTTGACCAATAATTTGGCAACTCAAACTCTCCCTTTAGAATCATCTTTGCATCTTCATTGCAACTTCAGAAGGTTTTGTTGTGAGTGAAATATTTTTTTTTCTACTAAATTCATTTCCAAAAATGAAGCTAAGCAAAAAGCTGCTTGCAGTGTAGCTTGTAAAAGATATGAAAATTTCTACACCCACAGCTGTTTTACTTTCTGTCAACTTTTTCATTATACTTCTAGTCCTCTGGTCCTAAATGACAACTTGAACAAGAAATGAAATTTTTCTTTAAAGGCCCACATATGCATCTGTCAAGCATTTAATGAAAACAATCCCAAATTTGACCAAAAAAAAAAGGTGCATTGGTCTTTCATCATTTGTTAAAATTGTTCTTGCTTTTATTTCAATAGTGAAATTCTAATTCATTGTTTGAAAAATGAAACTCAACAGAAATATCAATCATCTTTTGCATACACGTGTACTTATATATAGATACTGCTTTCACAAGGTCTGGTCATTCTGTCAAAATTGTTGTGCTGTAGTTTCATTTTTGTTGTTGTTGAAGGCATTACAAGATTTCTCTTGTTCATGGACCTCACACTTGTGCCTCACATCTTTCGGGAATATACCTCTTGTGTGTCCATTACTAAACACTTGGCACTCTCTATACCCACATTAATTTTCTCAAATGAAGCCAAATCCAGGGAAATTGTGATGATAAAGAGGGGGGGGGGGGGTGCAAAAGAAGTGAGAGAAAATGAACAAAATATAAGATATCACTCAAATTGTTGATTCATCTTTTCCAGGCTTTGCTGCACTAAATAGATTGCATCCAGAAATGAAATTTGAAATGGACTTGAGGTTGCCAACTTTGAGGGCCAAAGTCCATGATGATTTTAAACCTACTTACTCACTACTTTGTTTTTTGTATTTTGTTCATTTTTTTTGTTTGTTTTTGTTTTTGTCTTTTGCTCATCCTTTTATCATTTGGAAATAAAATCCTAGAAACAGACACAGGAAATGTACTTGACATTTGACTCAGGACATGTGGAGACATAAAGTCTGTTGTGATGTCCCGACCAGTCTCAAAGTTGTCGGCAAACGAGTTCGTTGTTCCCACTGGCACGCACTGAAGAAGAATTTATATCTCTTTATCATATCTCTTACTCAAGATGATGAGATAGAACACTTCCTGTGGGCTTTAGGGAAATGATCCATGCTTAGGGGTTATCTTCCATAAAAAGTGAATGGATTCTAACATGGTATGTGATACATGGCTTGACGAAGGATGAGAAACATTTTTTTTTTGGGGGGGGGTGGGGTCAAGTACTTTGTTTCCCCCTGGTGACTACAAGAATGAATACTACATATCTTGGCATCTTGGCATCTATCTTAATCTTGTCCTAAGGCTGATGTTTGAAAATATCAATGAATGTTATCTCTAAAGCAATCTTCATCATTCAACATCTTATCCCACTATACCTCAACGTTAAAGTCAGTTTCCATTGGTTGATTTTAATTTTTGGTTTCTACAGATCTTCTTCCAAAAGTAGCAGGCCTATCTCAAAACACAGATAAACTACTGTAAAGCAAGATATTTTTGCAGCATGAAATTTTTCCGAATTGGAGCCGATGGTCTTTTTCATGGCTTGAAGTTTTCACAAATTGCCACTGGTATTCACTGCATACATAGTGTATGAGAACTTTCACATGCACTTCAATTTCATAATTCTTGGCTCTTGCAAAATTTGTGAAACTAAAATGCATGCTAACAAATTTTTGTTGTTTTACAGTACCTCATGGATAACTGGAAAGTGTTAACAAGAAAATAGTGCAAGTCAACTGTTCTGATCCATGTGCAATGACTACACTGTACCAATAAACATCATGGAGACCTAAAGATGGATTACATTTGTTGTACATTTGTACATTTGTTAAAACATGATGTTTTCGTCTAGTGTACATGTAACTGACTAGGATCCATATCAATCTACAAGCATAGGCCCAATATTAAAACTGTATTGAGGTAATCAAAGCCAGACTGAATAACTGATTTGCTACACAATGAGACATGTATTTGTCAACACAGGTCCTGATTCTTGGTAATGATTAAGTGTGCATTTCAATGTCATAAACAACTACAAGAACAGCATCGACTCTTATTACAGGAAATTATGACTTTTAGAAAACAAATATTTGAATACCAGACTTATCTATTTCTGTGAAAGGCAGCCCTGTGTGAACTCGGCAATGGCATTATTGTCCCTTGAATTGCAGACTCCATTGGTGTTTGGGTCAAAAATCACCTGTTCATTATACACTCGTTGACTTTTCCTTGCCTTGCCTAAGGGTCATTTCAAAATGCAAATAATGCATTTGCAAACAGATTAAGAAATGCTTCTCATAATTGAGAAATGTCTTCGTGATGTATGTCGCTCCAAGTTGCTCCAAATTGCAGTGTTTGGCCACTATGGTCCAGGGGCGCTTTGCAGTCTAGTTTTGCACAATCATAGAGGCATAGAGCTCACTTTGTATTATAGCTTGACCTTAAATCAGGTCAATATCAGGAACTGCATACTTGAGTGATATAGACTGTGGCCAGTGTATGGATGTCAATTTCAGTTTCCAGTTGATAGAGAACACTCACTTAAAAAATATGTTGCAGAAACCTAAGCATAAACAAATTCTCCCATTAGTAAGTAGCCCCTTTAAATGAAAAGTCAAACCTGGATGTCTGCACTTGCATGTCTTTGGTAGAGCTTTGATGATACTTTTACCTCAATAGGAGCTCGATGAGCAAATTCTTAAATATTATCTCTTCTTTTCTTCTTCCCCTGCTAGTTTCTGTTATTGCAAGCAGCAGAAGGACATTCGTGAGTTGAACAATGCAATCGTTCTATGCTTGAGAGCATATTTGGACAGTATGTCAGTGGTGGGTGTGTGACTGCCACTACAACTGTACTTCAAAAAAACATATCTCTAAAAGAGTCCCTTGTTTTATTCCTTGTTCTTACTATCATTTCTTCTCTGTTTATACTGTGCATACAGAGAATTTCACATCAGAGAGAAGAATACAATTTCTCTTTTTGCCAGATGAATGTTGTTAGTGCTGTTTTGCAGGCCTTATCCGCTGAACTCTTTCAAAACTTGTTGGTTCCTGCTACTGCTGCTACAGCAGGTCTGTGTGATATATGATCACATTCTAGTATAAGGGTAAATCCATTGTGAAACATCATAACATTAAAAGAAAAAAAAAATCATTTACACCTCAACAAACAATTGCAGCATCAAGTCACCGGAGAAAAATCATGAATCTTAACATAGTGCATTCACATTTGGTTTCGTAGTCTGCAGCATGCAACTGATCCAACAATAGCACGGTCGGTTCAAGCTATATTTAGAATGTGGCCACGGGAGTAGTCTAAACATTAACATGAAAAAAAAATCATGAGTGTTCAGTGGTTAGGATTCATGTTGCAAATTGTGACAGCAAACTTGATGTCAAGTATGATAAATTGCCCTCCAGCAAAAGATTTATATGGTGCTGTTCTGAGTGGTTTCCAGGCTTGGTTACACTGGCAACTTTCACCAAACTGTCGCAATATTGAAAACAGCAGTGTAAATGGCCCTCCATTTCAACTTGGGGGTGATACTTCGGGGCAACCAAAATACAAACTCTACTTCACCAAATGAAGCTGAGTCTCCCAAACCGATGTGAAGCAATACCAATCGAATGACAATGTCTACAGTCATTAGTGATGCTTCATCTTCCCAAACAACTTACATCTCTGTCCCAGATTTCAAAGCTATGAAAGATAAGCCATAGAAAACCTTCAGAAATCACCAGGAAAGGAATCACACTAAAATCTCTAAAACATTTTCTGAACTGTTCCTTCTTTCGCAGAGTGGAATTGTCTTGAATTGACATAGCATATAACCAGCACAATTTGTTTAATTGTTGTTATTTGCATGCATGTGTGTGTGTTCGTGTATATGCGAGCATGTGTGTGCAACTATGGGCATCATGAATTCTCACTATTTTGCAACTTGAATGAATAGGAATTGACAATACGGACAGAGCAGAGGAGTTATAAGCACCTCTTGAAAAGCACTCCTAAGATCACAAGTAAATACAAGAATGCATTTTGTACACACTCATGTCCAACACCATCCAAACTCCCCGACTAGTAGCATACAATACTTAGTATATCTGTGATCATTGGCAAACATGGAAGATTGGTCTTCAAGCATGTTTACAGCTTCCATGAATGACATTCAAAGTCCATTGACGCAGCGATAATCATGATAACATTCTGCAACATTGGCAATAGCAGGTGATTTCATATTAACGCGTCTGCTCTTTCACTGTAAGTAAATAAATAGGGCAAAACACAACTTGGCACCTGGTAGTGGTAGTACGCAGTGCTCTGTATAGTAGCACCTCGTGGGTGTCTAGCGAGCACACTTGTTGAGATGCTTTCTGATAAACCTCTCATTGATTCATGGAGTTGTGATACGGAAGTTGCTGGTCCTTGAACTTTGCTCACCCATCTAATGTTTGTGCAACTTCATCTTCAAAAAAATATGAAAAAGAAGAGATGAAGTGTAAGTGGCATTGGTCATACAACTACCTTGCATTTTCTTTGAGTTCTACGTGTTGTTAAGGCAGCTTCTCAAAGTCCAAAGGATAAAAGAGAGCATAAAGTTATACATGCAATCACATTTACAAAATGTTAGATACTGAGTTCAGGAATGATAAACATAAGCTCTTATGATAAATAGTACTCATTCTTACTCGAAATACCCAGTACTGATTTGCAAATGCCAAATAGCACCACCAAACACAGGGAAAAGCTTAATAATTATTAAGGGCGGTGAGTTGGCTCAGTCGGTAGTGCGTCTGCCTCACGATCACGCGGCCCGCGTTCGAACCCGAGTCTGGACTGAGCAATGTTGTGTGTAAACATACCATCCCCTCTAGCAAGAGGCAAAACACTCTGTCCCTCGGATAGGACATAAAATGGAGGTCCCGTGTATGAGAGAGTCACAGCTCATGCACGTAAAAGATCCCGCTTCATTCATTCATCGCAAAGAGCAGGGTGTCTAACCCGGTGAAGTGGTCCCACCCCACATCAAACTGGACCCCATGGAAGACCAGCTTAGTGTAGCTGAATATGGGCTATCCAGCCATCTTCACAGATGGAAAATGAACAACAACAACAACAACAACAAAATACTATTATCACACTTACCACACAAAGATTATTTATGAAAATAAAAGCAAAGCGAAATCCAACTTACGTCTGTCTGCTTTTGGAGATCTGTACTGAGGAATCATGTTCCTCATCCACCTTGGAAGGGTCATTCTATTCCCACTACCTTCTGCCGGGGAGAAGTCCAACAAGAGGTAGATGCAGGCTAGCAAAATCACTCTCCTCCTACTCATCACAATTGCCATGGTAACTCAAATTGTCGTTGTTGTTTTTTGTGTGGCAGAAAGAAAGATGTGAGGCTCTAGCACGTTGTAACTGGCAATGCCACCTGATTTCCACCTAACACTTATTGCTCCAAAGTGTAGGTATCACCCTTGGTGTCTTCAGTAATTCAAGGCTTGACTTGAGGAGGATTAATGTTGATGCCACACTGAAAGTCTTGAAAAGTTCATAAGAGGTTTCTTCCATGGAATCTTCAAACACTAATTCCACCGACATTCCTCGTGGCTGTTCCGAGTACACACGAGACCTCCTGATTAGCAAGACCAAAAATTTTTTGCTTAGGAGCGTTTAATCAGGGGTCTTGGCAGGACCCAAGAGCCATACTCATTGCGTCTTCAATGCCTAATATACTCTTGCCACTGCAGAGGAAATGGTGAGTAGGGCGGATTTCAATTTCCTCTTAAATGAACAACATCCAACATAACCTCTCTGTCCTCACTTCAACATCCACTCCCGGGTGGGAGGAGCAAAACTCGAAGAGAACACGGTCCGGCAGATGTGATGGGGTCGAGTGACGAGATGGAGGATGAGAGGGCAAGGAAGGAAGGTAAGGGTGAGAGGAAGAGGAGAAAATGAGAGAGACAGGGTTAGAGTAAAGTGAGAGAGGGGAGATGGAGATGAGGGACCAGTTGCTCACGAGTCAACCCTCGGATGCTGCCACCGCTCCTAGTGGAGCCAAGCTCTCTGTTAGCGACAAGAATACAGGCTCTGGAGTCACAGCAGGAACCTATAGATGCTCTACTGAGATGAACAACAGAGATCCTGCCCACATCTGTCTCCTCTTACTGCCCTGTGAGGTGTCCGGAGCATCTACCACCAGTGAAACATCGCCACCAAGTCGCTACTGAGACGCTAAACAGCCAGTGCTAGTGCTAGCATGCTAGCTCAAGGACTCCATGACTTGCCTGCAAGCAAACAAGTTCAGCTTCGAACTGGCAGAGCCCGTCCCATGAGAAAGCAAATATATGCTCTGGGTGATACTACAACGGTAAATGAAAAAGTTTTCATCTTCACACAATACCAGTGTCACTGCCAGTAAGCAGGAGATGAAGAAGAAGAAGAAGAAGAAAAAAGAGCGAGAGAAGTCACTGAATTAAAGATAATGCTTCCCTGGCCGGACAGCTGAAAAAATTTGATGATGATAAGAAGAAGGAGCCTACATTTAAATAAGATTCACATGTGCTCAAAGACCCAATTTATACAACCTCACAAGAACACAAAGAAATCTTGAGCTGCAAATACACTTTGCTCTCAGCTAGTGTTATTGGCATATTTGCTCAATTTTCTTGGGGTGGTGCCAAGAAGTACTTGGCAGATACAAATGATTTTCCCCTCTGAAACTCCACGAGGAAAGAAAAGAAGCAGAAGGTAACTTGGTCATTGTATATTTCATATTTGTGAGTACCCCCACAGCCCATAATGGAACTAATCCAAGTTTGATGTGTGCTAAAGAAGCATTTCAAACAACGTGACCAGTAACAAGAGCATGCACCACAGTACAAAGTTCAATCACAGAGCAATGAGAAGCAGTCACAGGACAACGACTTGGCACCACTTTGTCATGAATTATTCATGAGTCATTCCACCAACCACATTTTGCAAAATAAGCATGAAAGGGAGCCTCCTCATGACTATTCATAAACAAGAAAAGCTCCATCCAATCATCTCGCTTGCCTGTTTGGGCTACTAACATTTCAAAATGGGGGTGATTTGCTCTGTGCACATTTAGAGTAAGAAATACTATCAACAGTCAACTAGTATGTTCTTATTTATGAAATTGGCCTGAAGACTTTTACCTAGAACAGTATGAGTGTAATTTTGTTCTTTCCAGTAAGTATTGTCTGATTTGGTTTTTTTTTTTTTCAATTACCCCCTCATCACTGGCTCATAATATTTATCAAAACAAGCACTCTGTTCTAATGAAAAAGTGATCACTTCTCCCTTAGGACTCCAACACAGTATCTTTCTTGCAGGACATGTGTAACTGATTTCACTATCATTCTCCTGTACAGTATTGTCTTGCATCTCATCTCTGCTATGCCTGACAGACATCGACTCCATTCGCTAAAACTGAAGTAACATTGGATAGAACTAGAAGTGACCTATTTAGCAGAAAGTCTATGCAGAAGTATGTTTTAAATACTGAAAAAAACCCTGAAGTCTTCTAGTCTTTAACATGTTACAATCACAATTGAAAACTTTAGATACAATGTTTGTGAATACTCACATTTATTCTCACTGTTCATAATTGATTAGATTGTATGAACAAATCAGCCCATTACTGGCTGAGTACTTTTTTTTCTCACTTTGGCGAATGATAATGCAAGGGACTGAAATGTCGGTGAGTGGGAAATAATCTCTTTCTCACTTGCTGCAACTTCAGAAAACAGTGGCTTTGGGGAATAAGAATATTTGGCATTGGAAACATTTAACTCATTGGATAAACAAAGGCTTAGAGATATTTAGCAGCTGACATCACAAGTCATTTATAGATATGACATGATGCCCGCTGTCATCCCCATAAAGATAGTAAAGAGAGAAAGAAAGAGGATGGACAGAATCTTGTTATGTGAGCAATAAAGAGATGTAAACAAAGTATTTTTATATCAATCAAAGCTCTAAGCTTTTATGACAGGCGGGATCAACATAGAAACAGCTGACCACCACAGAATGAAGTTTATCATGCCAAAATATTTGTAGACTTTTATAATAAATGATAATCTGACCAAACAAAGAGCAAGTTCCCTGACTAAAAAGTGACCACTCTCAGAACAGCATTTGCCGTCACTGCTCGGGGGTTGATAATTGCCAATGAAGAAGTGTTTGAATAAGCATATTCATTTTTTCCCCCCGCTTATTTCATGCACCATACTGTAAAACATGATATATTCGCGGCATGAATTTTTCGCGAATTGGAACCGACAGCCTTTTTCGTGGCACGAAATTTTCGCGAAGTGCCACTGGCGTTCAATGCAAATAGCGTAAACAAGGACTTTCGCGTGCATCTTAATTTCGCGAATCTTGGCGCTCACGAAATTCGTGAAATTAAAGTGCACGCGAAAATTACTCGTTTTACAGTACTTTAATATACTTTCTAATACACGTTCCTACAGACCTCAATGGGCACTGCAAAAACATACTGAAATAGAAGTAACTAAATAGGATAAAGAAATAAAGTAAAAACATTTCTGCATATCAATTTAACTGAGTGCCAGATAAATGAATAGACAAATGAAAAGAGAGATAGATATATAAACAGAGAGAGAGAGAGAGAGAGAGAGAGAGAGAGAGAGAAAGAGAGAAATAGCGAGAGAAAAAAAGAGTTGGGGTAATAGAGAGAGAGAGAAAGAGAGGGAGGGGGAGGTAGATCCTTCATGGATATAAATACAAATGGCACAATGTATATTGAGATTAAAGGATATCACACCAGGCCTCACTTCTTCCAAATAAACAGTGAAAACTCTGATTGATGGATGAGTGTGAAATCATCTTGTTGAGCTACAGTAACATAATCATTGCTTGCATTCAGGGTCCTACCTCAGGGGAGATATGAATTATTAGACCTTCTTGGAATAAGTGATCTGTCAGGAACGGCTAGTCTATACTCAGGCTTAATGATTTTCTTCCAAAGAAGCTACTCATTCACATGGGAAAGTTGGAAAAAAAAGCATCTTATTGACAACTCAGGACTGCTAACTTTGACTTAAGTAGAAAAACAGAACAATGGGAAAAAATAAAAGCATTTGATAATCTTTGGTCTGAGACAGACAGCAGAAAAGACGAAAATGATTCTGTTGTATTCTATATCAAACAGAGATGGAGAGTTACATAGATACAAATAATCTTCTCCTGAATATGTATTGCAAAGAGATAGTATTTAGTAATGATATGGTTAGAAAAACACAAAAAGTGGGAATACAGATAGACTACCACTGGGTCAGCAGGTAGGTAGGTAGGGAGATTTTTTTCATTTGTATGTATTTTATTTATGTATTTCACTCACTTATGCAGTATTTCAGCCTTTGGGCTACAATTTTGCAAGTTTTTACCAAATAAATAATTCTAATAATAACATTAATAATGATACTACAACTATATACAAACAAGTAATAGATTGACAGGAACAACAATAAACAAATAGATAGGTAGATAAGTAGATAGATAGAAAGATAGATATACAAATATGTAGATGGATAGATAATTGAATAGATGAATAAATAAATTCACAGCTAAATGTGTGGATACCTAGACTGGAGAAAACTGTGTATACATGCATGCTCACAGAGAGAGAAGGCCAAAACAAAGCACAACTCTTGCAAAAAAAAAGGTAGTCATGCATTTTCCCTGATGTAGAGACTAGTTTCCATCACATGGTTGCATCAAAGATGCGTTGCCGTGGAACTGAAATGTACAGCTGCCCTGATTGGGAGCGACCCGTCTCTTCTTCCATCCAGGGTCACTGCCTTGTATGGGCTTCTCTGTCCTCACCTAATCCCACCATGCTGAACCCCTTCCCCTTATACTTGGAGGAGAGGATGTAACACAAAACACCTTCTCCTCATCATCGCTGGTGAGTTTCAGAGCAATGGAAGGGGTACTCCTTGAGTCCTCCTACTTCCACAATAAGTCACATTGTATTTGGTATAAAGCAGTTACCTAAAAGTCTGAACACATGGAATCTTGCGTGTAAAGCTTGATTACCATTTCAATGTTATAGGTCTACATCAGGACATCCAGCAAATAAGTTCCAATCTCACAAAAGCAACTGAATGATAAACAACATTTTTTTTTTCTGTTAGAAGCCATGACTTGCTGAACATGATTACATTTATAAACATACAGTGAAGACAAATGATACAGTAAAATACATTATTACCATATATTAAAACTTGTCATCATTATCGACAATAATTTGCAATCAGTCATCATGGTAAGAAGACTAATACAAACACTCTACCAGCTTAGGGAGTTATTTAATGATTTGCTAAGTTGAACTCGAATGACAAAAGTTTATATAAATCATCAGATACATATCATAACAGCATAGTGCATTGATGCTTTGTTCTGTGGAATGACACAAGCATGTCTGAATTACTTGAGCCATCAGCTTCCATATACCTATAAAATGAAAACATCTAGCTCTTGATCAAGGGCAGGGTTTATCCTTGCCTTTGTTGTCACAATTTCAACTCTTTGGGTGCTTTGAGTGCCAACTGAAACAGAAAAGTCCATAGCGTTGCATACATTGTCCAATTTCCCTGGCACCGAATGGTTTTTCAAAATGCTCATACACATCCTCATGACACAGAAAACAAGTACAGTCATAGTAAAGCCTGGTTTACTGGTATACTTAACTCTATAGAATTTTTTGTCCCTTCTACTGAGAGGACCAAGTAATGAGCTTTTCATTCAATATCTGCACTCCAATCCATATGAATCAGCTGTTGCTATGTAGAACAAGCCATAGGTCAGGCCCGTATCCGGGCAATTACCCCCAGAGGGCAATTACCCCCCCCCCCCCCCCCCCGCTAAATACTGGTTAGTGGTAATGTTAGAGTAAAGATTAGGGTTAGGGTTAGGGTTAGGGTTAGGGTTAGGAGTTTGGGTTAGCATTAGGATTAGGTTCAGGATTAGGATTAGGATTAGGGCCAGGGGAAGGGTCCGGGGTAATTGCCCAGGGGGTAATTGCCCTAGACCCGTCAGGCCGTTTGAAACTTTATCCTAGTTGTCAGTGATCCTAGCATAGAGTATTACTTTGTGTGTGTGTTTGTATTTGTAGGAATGACTTTTCAGTAGTTTAACCCGTTGAGGACGAGTCCCAAGTATACTCGGGCAGGTGTCTATGGGAAATGCGCGTTGTAGCAAAATCAAACCGTCCTCAACGGGTTAACATCTTCATATGAGTGTACTTAACTCATATGATTGTATACTTTTTCCCCATCGGATGTTGATATATTCCTGCTTGTTTCAGTCCACTAGTAGAAAATCTTGCATTAAAAAATTCAAAATTTGGTGCTATGTGGCTTCATCAGGTCAGCTTTGAAGTGAAAGTACAGTGCAACTGACCTTTTCGTATTTCCGGCAAAATACAAACCAAATGTTCCAGTGATACTGGTTGATGGTGACAGCTTGCTAATGAGGCAGAATTCTCTCCCGTCCCTCCCTACCTTTCCATCTCTTACTCCTCCCTTTTTCTCTCCTTCTCCTTCTCTTTCTCTCATTCCTTTTTTTTTTCCTTCTCGTTTTATAGAGAATTCAGGTTTGTACCTGGAAGTTGAACTGCGAGCAACAAAATCCCAAAACATTCCAGCATGTTAGCTGCACAAATTTTCACCAACTCTCGCTTTCTAATTACTTTTTTGGGGGTGCTGGCAGGTTCTCGACTGGGTACCTTTATCCACTCGACCTCTCCGTGCCCGAGCTAGCTGAAGCAATTAACGTCAGGAATCGCGATATTTACAAGTGAGGAAGAAAAACAAAGATGGGGATGGAGTTTTGGCGATGTGCAAAGCATGATGGGATATCAGTGAAGTTGGTAGACTAGATAGGGATCATAATGGAAATGAATACAAGAAGCCAAAACCTTGACAAATGCGATGTTCTTGACTAAGTCATTCACTCTCACTTGGTTCAGGCTACTAGGCTACTGTTGACTGGAATCTCCTCTTTCACTTCACAGTGCAGCTAAAAAGGATTCACTTTAACTTGGTAGGCTTTCACAGGCTAATTATCCACTTTATCAACTTTCTAGTACACCTTTCTTGAGGGGTGCCTCTGTGAGATTGCAGAAAATCTTCTTCTGATCAATATTAATGATTATGTCAAGAAGGTAAAAAGGTACCCACTCTTTTCATCTTACATGTAAGTTGTTTGGTGAACAAAGTGTTAATATTGTATACAAATAACCTGATCTGAGCATGGATGCCCAGTCCCCTGCTGATAAAAACAATGCAAAGAGGAAAAGCATTTGTTTCCTTCAGACACAAATGTCCGATTTCCGTTTATCCCCCCAAAGAGACCTCAACAACATCAGTCTATCCAGAGAGCCATACATGTTCCCAGAAGAATATTGCGATATCAAATGAGAAACTGGGTCAAAAGGCATCTGAAAAACTGGAGTGTGATTTTTCCACTTTTGGTTCGTGGAAGTTTGCTGTCATAATGTACAACAAGAATGAGAATGCTCACTGAAAAAAATAAAACAAAAAATATAAATCATGATTTTTATCATGTGACCCTCCCCCCCCCCCCCCCCATAACCCGTTGAAGACAAGTCCTGAGTATACTCGAGCAGGTGTCTATGGGAAATGCGTATTGTAACAAAATCAGCCTGTCCTTTACAGGTTAAGGCAATGTGCATTATTAACTTAAGTATATTTTACAATGAGAATGGGCCTATGCTAGCAGTCTTGTCATCCACTCCAAGCCAAACACATATTCCCTTAATTAATGGGTGACTCATTACTCTTTTTCCCCCAATTTCTCATCCCGTAGGGTAGAAAATATTGAACGGAAGCATAACCAGCAGGTTTCTTGAAGAGGGTACACCCTATCATTTCTGGAGCAGCCAACCCTTTCAGTCATGAAAAATTGTGGACACACAGAGACAGACAGAATATTGTGTGTTACACACACACACACACAAATAAAAATCTATAAAGTAATCTTTTGTAGGTTTGGTGGTTACTCAGGCCAGTGTATACATGTACTCTGGATGAATAGAGTGACAGACACATAAACCTCACAAATCTGTTTTTAAAAAAAGGTAAAAAAAAGGTGATCTCACTGACACATAAAGAAATTTGGCACTTGTCCTCTAGTGAATCGAGTAAAAAGTTTGATATGAAAATAACTATCTCCAGTCTGAAATGTAGAATCTATGATAACTTTGATAAGTGAAATGTTTTGTTTTCAATGAAATATTTTCCTAACTGTGTTATGAATTGAATCATTGTTACAACACACTAATCTTCTGTATGCTTGACTGCATTCATCTAAACTTATAATCTCCTTTTCTCAAAAGTGTGCTAATCTTGTGAGGTGCTTTCTTGCTGTTTCAATAGTACATTTTGAAAAATAAAGTGGAACGTGTTACACATCACTGGAAAAGTTTAGAGTCTGAAAAACTTCATAGTATTGAAATCTGAAAATCATATTGGTGACTCTATTTCGCTGTAATGGTGACACCCCATGATAGAAAATGGACATTTGAACACTATAACAAAGAAAGAAAGAATTTTGCCAGTTGACACAGACATGATTCTGTCCAAACGTATTTGGCAATGTTGCCAAATTTCATTCACACTGGCTGTCATTTCCTGGACATTAAAGTGGATTTGCCACAGAGGGCTGGCTAATACTTATCTTCCCAGGCTTCAGGAGAGACTGTCACATATATTCCGTGACAGCCCCCTGGCTTCTAAACTTGATTATACACCTCTGCAACCCACTCAAAGCCTCAAAACATCACCTGGAAGAGGATTAAATCCTGAGAAAGCAAGGTAGATGAGCCCCTTACATTTAATCCTTAATGGGGCCTGACCTAATTTTTTCACAAGAAACCTTCACTCCCAACCACCACACGTTCCCCCCACTCCCCTTAATGACCATAATGATTCAAAAAGGAGGCCTACACGAAGCGCTTCGCAGGAGATACCACAGACATGCAAGCCATTGTGGGCCACCCCCTACTTTACTCTTCCACACGCCCCCTCTTGCTTGCCCCCCTAAGCATCACCCCCTCCCTATCTTTCAGCCCCTCATCATTCCACACCTCTTCTAATGAAGAAAGATGGGCACCTGTAACTGGGGCGCCACTTGAGTGAGGATCAAAAATCTACCCCAACAGTCTAGGCACTGTCTCCTCCAACTCCCGGGCTGTCTACACCCATCTCTGATGCAGTCGGTCGGACGAACTCGGACCATCTCTCCCTCATGCCCGGACAAAGATGCATTGTGCGGAAGTATTAGAAATGTCAAATCGGCTCAGAATGTCCCATGTTGATTTTGCACACATTTCACAGAATATCCTAGGAATGTATTACTTTCCAAACTCAATGGGAAAATCCACAAGGTATGCATGAACTCACTTGAACTTTCAAAGGGAATCTTTATACTCTTCTGTCTACATGAAATTCCCATTCTGTTTTCCAGTCCTTGATTCAGTATTTTTGTCGACAGAACGACTTTCTCACAGGATCACAGGTACATCATTAGCAGACTCTGCAAACTAAAAATTCTGCTTCACAAGGATTGAACCATTTGTAGAAATCAATGCCATGATCAGCCTCCCTTGTGTTGGAAAGTGCATACTGAAGACTACACAACAGAACTATTGCAAGTCAAAATATACAGTGTGACTTTAAATTTAATTTTGTGAAAAACAGATATTTTGCCTCAAAATGCATACTCACACAATTTGTTTGTACCAGCTGTGTTTCCAAAGTAATTTTCTAATGCTGTAAAAACTTGTAATGCCGATTAAAGCAATATCATAACTTTCTTCTACATTTCCATATTTAAGCATCTCTGCTCTCTTCTTATGTCAAAATTATTAAGTTGTTTTGTTTTTGTTTTTTGTCTTTGCATTCTGTTAAAATGGAAAAAAAAAGTTTGGAGCCCTAGATTCCTGCCCAAAAACTGTGACAATGCAACATTTTTCACTTTATATTGAGCATGAAAGTATGTAAATTGAATTAGCTAGCCAATGCCAGCTCCTTTATCAAATCAATTTTCAAGACATGGTCTGACCCCAGCGCAAGATTCAAATTTGATTTGTCAAGCTGTTTCTGGCATCATATTGAGAGGGAAAAAAAAAGAGAAAGAGAAAAAGAAAGAAATTCAGTTAATGACAGTCTTGGCTCTTAGTCCATGGCCTAAACATCCATGTCACCTAAAGATATCACATCACCTTGGAAAAGGTGACAACCGAAGAGCAGAATTGATCAATGCTACTGTCACCGTTGTTGCTTAGTGGATGATTTACAACATTTAGAATGCTTTGATTGATGGCAGTGTCTGGAAAGATAAAACTTTGATGCAAGAAATAAGATTCAAGACTGAACAACAGTAAACGATTTTAAATTACATTCTATACGCACCTGCAAATGGGCAAGTTGGTGGCTTGTCCACGTATATCTTTTAAATGATACTCCTTATTTCTACTATTCATACTGGAAAACCAACAGTTTGAATCATCAAATTCCAGATGAAAGAGTCTCTTATCTAATTCAATCAATTTCTCAAAAGATGACTTACACCATACACCCTAAAGAGAACTTTGAGATACCTCAAGAAAGGCAAAAAAAAAAAAATTGAAAAGTTTAATGCAAAATGATGTAACGGTCACATGGTTTTTGAACAGTAACTGAGGATATCATATCAAACAAATGAACTCACCTAGCCACAATTGAGTCTTGAATAAGTTTATGGGTCTGGTTACATTTTGTTACACTTGGTTCAAATCTGCATTATTTGCTTTTTCTTCTTCCTATTTCAATTTCTTTTCAAATCTGAGGCATTTTGACATCCTCTAACTCTATACAATTTGCCAGAATTTCCTTTTAATGTTCCCCCCCTCTTTTAAATGAAGGGGGGAGGGGAGGTGGGAAAATTGAGTTTTAAAAAATCTTACTTTTGGCACCATTTGCAGAGATGGAGCAGGACCATCTAGAATCATCCATGAACAATGCTTTGTTTTTGTTTGTTTTTTTGTTTTTTTCACTCAGCATAACTGCAACAAAACTGCACAAACTTGGCTCTATCAGCACTGGAACTAGAGCAGAGGTTTAATAGATCATCAACCAAAGTTGCAGTCATCCCTCTTTTACCCCCAGAGAGGTCCTCTGAAGGCTGAATCTTCATTTGCTGGACCTGGCATTTCCTAACACTTTGACTCCACTTAGGCAAACTGAACAAGTTGAGAGGGAGCCCAGGGAAGACGACTGACACACCACAACACAAGAGGGCAGTATTCAAATTTTCTACAGTTGTCTTGTTTGCACTTGTGAACACTGCTGCTGCTGCCGCTGCTGAAAAGAAGCTTGGTCCTCGTATTTTAACGATATGATTGTTTAGTTCACCCGTTGAGGACGGACTGATTTTGCTACAGCACGCATTTCCCACAGCTCTGAAGATATGACCATACTTGGTCCACAACATTAAAATATTCTAAACATCAACTAGTGCCACACAAAGGCAAGTAAAATGCTCAGCTTTCACTGTGTGGTTTGTTCATTGTTTGGCACATCTACACGCATTCTTACTTCATCAATCAGAACAGATGCCCTTAACCCTTTTGTATGTTCTGGGTGCCGATGGGTTCAGGAGATCCAATAGCATTGTACACATTGTCCAAAGTCCCTAGCACAGAAATGGTTAAACTGAATGCTAAATGATATGAAAGGGGGCACTTGTCAATGATTACTATTGCATCACAATAGCCTTTGTATGAGATTGTTCCATTGCACTGCTCCCTGGTGAGCGTGCCTGACTTGAGATTATAGCCAAGTTTAGGGGTAATAAGTCAGATGTCGACATGTAGTAGAGCGAGCTATAGCCACCTGCACGGGCATACACACACACACACACACACACATACAGGGTTGGATGCTGGAATATGGGTTTGGTTGTTGCCATGGTGACCGCACTTTTTCAAAAGTTGGCACAGTTGTGCCTGTGATGAGATGAACCCTGTGATTCTTACCTCCTCCACAGGAAGCGGAACACCTGCTCCATCCTCTGGTCTTCCAGCCGTGGGAGAGCGGGGCGAGGTACTGGTAGTGCACCTTCTCCCTGGAGACCCTGCTGTCAAACAGGAAGACCTGTGTGTGTGTGATGAGGGAAGAGAATTTGCATAGATGACATCGTTAGCAACGCAGTCACATCTCATCTCACGCACCAGAGAAGAATGGTATATTCAAATAGGCTACATTCTCTTCGAAACATCTCTTGGATGTTTGAATACTGTGAGATAACTATAGAGAACTTGCATGCTTTCTTTATATCTTAAGGTAATTTGGGTGCCTATTGGCACAGAACATCCCAAAGCCTTATACACACTTTTCAAATTCCCTTGCATGGAAAAGGGTGAATAAGGTTATTATACGCTGAAACAGTACTGCCATATAAGCCTACAGTGTATATATGTAAATTAATCAATGCAAGGCAGAACATGCACTTAACCCATTGAGGACGAGTCCCGAGTATACTCGGGCAAGCGTCTAAGGGAAATGCGTGTTGTAGCAAAATCAAATCGTCCTCAACAGGTTAAGTTGTTTGTGTGTGTGTGTGTGTGTGTGTGCGTGTGTGTGTGTGTGTATTAAATGACGTAAGAAACCAACAAAGGCACTAAATATACAAAAACTGCTCAACTTTTTGTTGTTGTTTTTAAATATAAGACAGTGACAAAAAACAAACAAATATGTGAGTGTTCTTGCATCCATACAATGATGTTTAACCTGTTGAGGACAGACTGATTTTGCTACAACAGGCATTTCCCATAGACACCTGCCCGAGTATACTCAGGACTCGTCCTCAACGGGTTAAAGTCAAGGCAGTGTGGTGTACCTAAGAAAAACCCCACTTCTATGAAAGACTTTTTGGTTTGACAGACTGCTGTGTACATGGGGCATCACAGCCATATGACGAATGCTGCCCTCTTCTGAGCATGTGTGAATAACTAACAACCACCAAGTCCCAGGCAATGAGCCACATGCCAGAGCCGTCTCTCTGTGCAGTTTTGTTTTGTTGAGGTTCAATTCATGGCTCATGTCATGTATGAAAAGAGCAATATGTAACTAAAAGCAACCATTTACTCTAACATATGCACACACTCATATACTGAAAAAAACTACAGTAAAGTCATTACACCAGCCCACACAGAAAGATTCATTTTAAAGACAGAGGCTATAGGGAAACACACACACACACAAAATCAGCCAAACAAAAACAAACAAACAAACAAACAAACAAACGAAACAAAACAAAACAAAAAAAGAACCACAATGGCCTTTGGGGTTCCATTCAAGTCCTTGGCCATCACATAAGAATGTTTTAAAGATAATGTAAAGTTTTGGTACCTCAAAAGTTTCCCTGAGTTTCCTTGTCTTAGTTTGTGTTTCAGGAAAAGTACCTTTCATATAACTAACACTGTGAGACTTACTCGCCCCAAAGTGCTCTCATGTCTTAGTAATCATGCAATAATGGTTTCGTACGATATGTGTATATTGATTCTCACGGTACCGCGTCGAGTAAAACTAACGGCTCGTTCGAATTTTTCAGAGCCCGCTCTGCTCTGGTACGAAACCATTATTGCATGATTCTCTTTCTAAGACATGAGAGCACTTTGGGGCGTGTTATACCCCTTTCATAAACTCAATAATGCGGATAATATCCGCATCATTTGGTCGTAAAATCGGAGCAGGGGAAGAATAATCCGCTTTTTTTTCCAACCCTTCTATTATCCGCATAATAGCAGCATCGGGACCAGATTTGGAGTTTATGAACGCAAACCCAAATAACGCAGATAATTGCCGGGGTGCGGTCAAACGTCACCTGTCTTTCCCGCAGGAGGGACGTGTGCAGTCACCATGACGATCATCCGCCTTTTTCAGGACAGGCGCTCGTAAAAATAATGCGGATAATTTTCAGAGTTTGTGAACGCATTTTTTATTGAAATGTCCGCATTATTCTTAGGCGGATAATTGGAGGATGAGTTCATGAAAGGGGTATAAGTCTCACAGTGTTAGTTATATGAAAGGTTCTTTAACCTGAAACACAAACTAAGACAAGGAAAATCAGGGAAACTTTTGAGGTACCAAAACTTTATATGTGACCCTGCACCTCAAAACAAACAAAAAGTCGCCAGACATGAATTTTTAGTTAAGACCATATTCTGAAAGAGCAGACTTTAAGCTTTAAAATGATGTATAACTCAAATCAAATGGACTCTCCTAACCTATCTAAATATTGGAAAGAAAGCACAAACTCAGGAAAAGTGTGTACTGAGAAAAGAGGCTCTGAAGTACAGTGTCTATTCAAGCGCTTAATCTTTACCAAACCGTGCTGGCTGTGCGATGAATGGGACAAAAAACAGGAAGTAAACCACCAGAGTAACAACAATGAAGGGATTATCAGATTAAACTGAAATTAAGCATGCCTCATTAACACATTCTGTCCATAATTAATGCTAACTTTCAAAGCAGCAACACTATCTTTACAAAAGTTATTAGAGTTGAAAGTGAAGAGTGTGGACAAGGTTTTTCAGAAATGAAAAAGGAATTCTAAAGACACACCTAATCACACTATTCTACCAATAATGGTCGACATAAACTGCTAAAAAAACACACTTTCCTGCCCGTTTTATGATACCAAATTTTAGCATAATGTAAAAGAAGACCCGCTCTTTTAGAAAATATGAAAAAGTCAAGTTCGGCTAGGTTGACCCATTTCACTTATTTTCAGTTCTCACGCAAAATCAGTGTGTGCGACTTTATGTTCGTTTTGAGGTGCACTGTCACATATTATCTTTAAAATGAATACTGTCCACGGGTACAACTGAAAAATTCGAACGAGCCGTTAGTTTTACTCGACGCGGTACCGTGAGAATCAATATACACGTATTGTACGAAACCATTATTGCAGTGTCCAATACATGACGGATTGTGATTAGTGTGCCTTCTCTGAGTAGTGTGTCTTGACCATTCCCACTGCCATTCTCAACTAGAAAACTGCACAATTATGATATATGCACCATTATATTTCTTCTTATCACAATGAGACTTAAAATTGCATTGTCTCAGCATTTGAAAGATATTGGGACAATCAATGACTTTCTTATTTCACTTCCTAGGTGTTATATAATGAAACACTGAAAATTATTTTTTTGTTCTTTCTGGTTTTACTTACTTCAAAAGAGTCAACCTGGACGTTAGGAGGATTTACACTTTAATTAACTCATTGAGGACAAGTCCTGAGAAATACGGGCAGGGGTCTATGGGAAATGCATGTTGTACCGAAATCAGCCCGTCTTCAACAGGTTAATTCAGATTTTTGAAAGATGCCACCTACTGGGAGGTCACAAGATGTCTGAATGCTATGAAATCATATCCATGATTCTGTTTTCTTTACACTTTCATAAGCCATTTTCCCCCCTAGGATATTTTAAAAACTTAGCGTCCAACCCATTATTGGCCTACAATGTTAGACATTAAATCAAAAGTACTTGCCCTCACAGAAAATGTTCACTAGCTCTTGAACTGTAGACAGGTCCTTTTTTGTAAGGCTTTTACCTTCTAAAAACACTTCATGAGGGTGGAAAAGAATAGTTGTAAACAATCTCGAAAGTATAATGTTACATTGGATTAACACTGAATGTTTTTTAGGCTTCTTTATGTGTTTTAAACAAGCCTGGAGGCCACAAAAGTTTTTGTATTCAACACACATTCTTTTTTTTGAATGACATTGAGACCTCCATCAACCCATGCTCATATGTCATCTCTAACAAGTGGGATGGACTTTTGTTGAGGTCAGTGCCGTAAAGCACTCTACATCTTTGATGGGATTATAATAGCACAGCTTGCGGACGCGTGCCACTGTCGCCGTGGAGTTTCGAGAGCAGTTGAGTGGAAACCACTTTGCTTGTAATCATTCCTCTGCCTTCTGCCCAGCTGTCCAGCATCCATCTACCAATGTCTGGATCTAGGAGCTCAAAACCCATCTATCCAAGGTGACAACCCCTAAGATGCGGTACTTCATCCCAGATCTTAAAAGCTCCTCAATCATTTCTGCTGATACCTGGTTAAAGGTACCATCAGTTGTCATTTATGTGTGTATGACAAAATGTGAAAGAAGTGGAAATCTGCATTTGTGATGGTTGGTACAAGTCCAATGGTATTAAAGGCAGACATCTGGGCACAGTCTGATTTAAATGGTCAAAAGAATGGGTTGGAATAGACGATTTTAAATGTTTGTTCTTTAAAAATAATACTCCTCTCAAAATTGGGACAGGAGCTTCACACACACTCAAATAGATTTAGATGAAATGTATAAATGTTGGTGCAGGTGTGGCTGGTAAGTAAGCCTATATGAGCATGTACAGTGTAATCCCAGGTTGTAATTTTGGATATTAACAAGACATGAACAAGACAACACATAATAAATGTATCCTTATACATGGAGTGAAAGGTCATGTGAGGAACAAATCAAAATGCTGGTCAACTATATTCACATTAATGCTATTAAAACTTTTACTTACAAAGTACTGGTATACATTATCAGTAGTAGTCCCAGTAGCAGCAGCAGCAGTAGTAAAAAGTAATATAATACTGCAGCAATGCTGTTACTTAAAGGGACTGTACAGTACTGGTTGAGGTGGGGATTAATGTTTTGCACATTCCTAAGTGAGATAATGAGAAACCTCTTATGAAATATGAAAGAGCCTGTAATTTTAAGAAGGGTTCAACGTTTATTTAATGAAAATTGGTTTTCAAATGGCTGAGATATCCAAAAAAAGTGATAATAATAAAAGGCGACATGCCACAACTTTATTAGGATCTCTTTGTTTCACCTTGTTTTTGGATATCTCAGCCATTTCAAAACCAATTTTCATCGAATAAACTTTTGATACGCCATGGAATTGCATGCTCTTTGACATCTAATAGAGTGGTTTCTGAATATCTTGCAAAACATTAAAAGCTAAATCCTCACCTCAACCAGAACTGTACACACCCTTTAATGTAATATTAGTATCGATGCTGCTATGCTCCTCTGCTGCTGCTACTACTACTTCCTCATCTTCCTTCTCCTCCTCCTCCTCCTCCTTCTTGGCAGTTGCTATGGCAGTTACTATGGAGTTCTACTTCTTTTACTTAAGATGCTTTTCTCCTTCTCACTCCGACAATAGTGACATCTCATTCTTGAGGTCTTGTTCCCTTTTCTCCTTCTCCTAAACCTACCCTTTCTTCCTCTCTCCCTCCCCTTCCCTCCCCCTCTCTTTTTATTTGTCTACCTTTTTCTGTATGATTCTCGGATTCCCCTGTCTCTCTTTGAGCCCTTTCACATCAGCAGGGAACTTCATTGTAAATGTGTCAGGAAACATCTTTCTAACCAATCGACTGATATTTTGCAAGTTTGAATGCAACTATAATTGAATCACACTTTCCCTCAAAAAAACATATTTCTTTTCTACATTTACTCGGTGATCAAGAGGTAATTTCCATTCCAGATTTGCTTGAATATACAGGATGGACCTTATAGTTCAACCATGTGTGTTTACTTCTGACTTGGTACATGCACCATTGATGCATATTCTTGCATGTACTAAAACATATTGACAGTTACTCGTTTGGTTGACCGGTCATAGAGTTCGTGTTGCAGCTGCTATACGGACTGTCACTGGCAGTTAGCAGTCTGTGGAGGAGGACTCGTTTCAGCGTCTGAACCGTCTCTCACTCTAAACAAGTTTAGATCGAACGACATTTCAGCAATGCGATTGCAAACGAACTCTTCTGCAGGTGTGAAACCCTCTCTATGCCCCTCTTTCATCTTTAACATCGCATTGGTGTAATTGAGACATGGGCAGGATGTTACCTGGTTTCCGCCACCAAAATCTAATAAACTTGGCTTAACTGACAGGCCCCGCCTCATTGAGTGAAACATGAACGTGTAAGAATTCGAGCAATTTTGGTCACAATTCAAACATCAATCATGGGATGGGGGAGGGAGTATCTAAATAAAATGCCTTTGTATTCTCCAAGGACTAGGGCTTTCTCCAAGGATGGTAGACCCCTCATCTGCAAAACATCACCTTGATCATGAACTGAAGATCGTTCAGGAGGCCTATGTACATCTGATACTAAACATGGACATATCTATGCTATAAAATCACACAAGTAAAATATATCACAGTCCAATCATATTGAACATCTGATTCATAGAAATCTCCTTCTCCAAAACAACTGAAAGATACATTTGCCCTTTGCAAAAAAAAAAAAAGAAGAAGAAGACAAGAGACCCGGGGGGTCTCGTGCTCACCTGAGTATCGCAAGTTCACCTTCCATGCATTCTTGCAGACTCTAATACCTGAGAACATGGAAACTTGTGGTGGGGGTAGCTTTGAGAGCTGAGGGAATGGTGTCCATTTGCATATTCCATCACATTTATACCTGCCAAGTACACTGTACTTTATAGAATGTTGGACTATGCAGTTTGCACTTCTGATTCTAGAGAAGAATATTATTGAATATTCCTTAATTTAGGAGGTTTGAAACAACAGTCATCAATATACTGACTCATTTTATTAACTTAGCTCAATCATTTCTGGTTCTAGAGAAAGATTCCTTACTTAGGGGTGGGGTGGGTTGGGCCCCCTGCCCCTGCCAAGTTTGGTGAAAATTCATTATGGGGTTTTCAAGAAAAAGAGGGATATTTATAATTTAGGCTCCAATTTAGGCCACCTGGGGCCCCCAGGTGGGCCCACTTGATGAGAATGAGATTCAATCCCCCTAGGGATGCTACCTGCCAAGTTTGGTGAAAATTCATTGTGGCATTTTCAAGAAATAGATGAAAATGTACAATTTGGGCCCCATAAGGACCCCTCCCCACCCCTTCCCCTGGGTCCCAAGGGGGGGGGGGGGGGGGGGGCACCCCTGATCCCGCCATGAACAAACATGAAACTACAGTCATCAATGTACTAACTCAGAGTATTAACTTAGCTCTATCACTTCTGGTTCTAGAGAAGAAGATTTTTTAAGATTCCTTAATTTGGGGGGGGGGGTGGGCCCCTCTGGGGGGCCCCCCAGGTGGGGCATGGCACCTATTCGAACAAATTGAGATCCTTTTCCTCTAGGGATGCTACCTGCCAAGTTTGGTGAAAATCGGTCATGGGGTTCTCAAGAAGAAGATGAAAATGTAAAAAGTTTACAGACAACGGACGCCGGACGACACACGACGGACGCCGGACAAAGAGCGATCGCAATAGCTCACTTGAGCCTTCGGCTCAAGTGAGCTAAAAATGATACAAGGAAATGCAGGGAATTCTCTCACTTCTTATGGCACACACACACACATCACACACTGCTGGTTTGTAACATTGATGTTCCATCAATCTCATGGTTATGCACAGATACATTGTACAGAAGGGCGGCTGATATCTCTGCAGCAGCAATAGTCCTCCAGTGTCCGTTATTACTGATTGATACGGAAATAAATGAATGGTTACTGTCAAAAAAGGGCAAACAGACAAGTTTTGACACATTCCACACACTTTTTGTGATTAGTTGAAAAGACCCCACAGGTAAGCTATCTCTCACATATGGTAGATATAGTACAAGCAACATCTGTTTGCGATATTTTCAGCTGCAGAACAAGAAACGTGAGAAGATCCCTGCGTAAACTAACAACACAAAACAGCCAAGAGTTAATCTGAGATCATGTTTCCTGTACTATATAAGTGTAAATGCCCTGTATGAATCATACTGCGCGCAACGAGAACTACGAAAGACTGAGGAGAAAAAAATAAAATAAATCGCTAACATCTACTTTCTGCCCTGCACTTTCACTAAGGAAGAACTAGTCATCCCCCGGAGTCTCCCAGACAATGTGTTGCTAATTTGGAGTGTGGCACATGCAAATTATGACCACTTTGTATTTCCCTGAGGGCACTAATTTGGGGAGCAAGTAAAAAAAAAAAAAGTAAGTGTGCTCCACATTCCGACTTCCACAAGAGAAGTGTCAGATGCAGGTAAGAGATTTTGTAAACAAGCAGTGTACTTTTAGTCAGCTAATGACCCTGAAAAAAAAAAAGAACAAAAATGCAGTCTGCGCAACACAAAAATTGATGCACATGCTCATACCCTTCACACCACTGGTGGAACAATCGTCTGTCATGCGACAAAAAAATTAGCAAGGGAGACTAGGGTTACAATCAAGCAGTGCCAAAAGTCATATGACCAAAAAAATTACAATCATTTTGCAGTGAAAATGCCAAGCTTGTTACCCAACCCTTTGGAGTTTCAAGCAGAGTTTCTGAAAAACCCCATTCTGCCCGAAGGAAGTAAGTTTTTGTTTTGTTTTTTCTGAAGCATTTTCCTGAGAGTTTGGGAACAGTTGGATAGTTTTAGTACCATTCTCATTGCATATAAAATAGCCTGTTATTTTGGGTCATGATCAGGACCAAAATTTTGAAATTATTGCAATATGAATGGCCCTAAAATCCACTGCAAATTTTTTATTTAAAAAAAATTCATTTCTTTATAGCATTTGTATCGGTAAGAGGAAATGGCCCTTAACTCTTTCTTTCCTCTGTGACTCTGTCTCTTTCCTCCTGTTAGTATACAACATTATCCTTCCGTCACGTATAGTTGCTTGACTGAATAATTATATTTGTACATTGCCCTCATTTCCTTTGATTGGCTGTCATTATTGCACAGCCCTTCAGAGGTAACATTTGAAGAAGAAGCACTGTGTCATAGACAATGCCCTCAAATGACTACTGACAAAATGATTCAACAGTGTTTACATTTATCACACTTCTATTTCTGGAATCGCCTTCTGCTTGATATCTTATCAAGAACATGTGGCAGTAACAGCTCATGTCGCAAAGGTGTGTTTACTGCAAGAAAATAAAAGAATTCTTCAGGAATCCTCTGGATACCTGCAAAGTGTCCTGCCGTCACCTCTGTATTTCATTAGTGGAAAAATGAGCAAAGAAAATGGGATTCCATCGGGATTCCGACCCTAGACCTCCGGATTGCTAGCCCGGTAGTGGTACACTTTCATCATCTAACTGCTTCAGTGTCACAGTGAATCAGAAATTGGAAACTTTGTTTGCTACATGGCTTGTCTTTAAATCCTGGAATATATTCATTATGCTTGAAACCTTCTGGAACACTTTTTCTTCTTTACATTGTCCATCATCCCCATAATTGCCTCTTTTTCTGTCATATTTAGATAGTTAAGTAAATGTAACATTTTTACCCCAGATTGGCAATTCTGTCACATTTACCTGGCTGAATTCTTATTTGAAGAAATGTATAGTCTTTTTCTGTAGAGACATGATAATCCTTTTGAAATGAGGACTGCTATAATCCTTTCTGAGTGGAAACATACCAAATATTGACAGAGAGAACTCAAAAGGAGGTAACTCTGTGTCAGGTCGGGACGCTGAAACACTTTTCTCTCTCTGCCTTGTTTCCTTTGACAAGGACTTCTGAGTTGACTATAAAGAAAAGCCTAGTCCAGTCTACAAAAAAAAAAAGAACCATGCTTGAATTGAATTGTGAGGATGGGAAAAGATCGTGGCTCAGTTTGGAAAACATCATGGTACATGGTTTGTGGTAGTGTGAAACCATGGTTCATGCATCAGTCATTTTAAGATGGAATCATAAGTATATTGTAATTGCTGAATTATTGATGAAAAGAATGATTTTCGTCTTTTTTTATTGCACAAGCAGACAGAAGTTTTGAGGTGACAATATCATGTCTAATTTGCACACATAATAATTCTGCATTATGAAAATATGCTAAATTTCAAAATTAGATTACTCTGTCAGTTTTGTACAGTTTTAATGAAACTTTCACTGTTCCATCCATTTGACTAAGTAGTTGATAATGAAGTCAACTTGCACTGGAATGAACTTTCACTTGAAAGCAACTTGAAGATGCCACAAATGTTCGAAAATGGTCAGAGGAATTTCAAAAAGTACTTTCATTTTCCCCTGGTTTACACACAGGTACGTGGCTGACGTTGCCCAAATACCCAGCATCAATTTGGCAAAATTGGAAGAGCTTGTCATGGGGCATTAATGGCTTAAAAAATAAACTAAATAAACAAAATAACAAATAAACAAACAAATAAGATATTTGGCTTTAATACCAACAAATATAGGATTTCGAAGTATCTGCTTGAACATAGTGCTTCTGCACAATCAATAATACCATATCATATCCACAGTCTTTCCAAGTAGATGGGTGCATGGAAGAAACTTTAGATGAACCTGTACAGATTGCACGCTTTCATTACCAGGAAAATATATGGGATGAGCGCTGGGGGGAGGGGGGGGGGGGGGGGGAGGGGGGATGGTCTGCGGACGAATTGTTTGCCCTCAGAATGACAAGTGAATGCCAGCCATCACTTTGCACCACCCATATTTTCATCATTCCCGGAGATCAAGTGATCATATTCATATCACAGAAGAGAAATAGAGGGAGAGATGAAAATAGAGAAAGAGAAGGAGAGACAGAGATGAGAGAAAGACACCCTGTTCAGACGCAAGCCAGTTTATACCAAAACTTGATAAGGAAATGACGTATAAAGAATCATCGTATACCCGATAGACCGTTCAGACGCTAATCTCGACTGTGCCGGAAAATGTTGTATAGATGTGCAGTTTCCCACTGCGCGTGCTGTTATGGTCATGAGTGACAGCTGTGGGGTCACCAGTTCGTGCGCGCTCCCTTTAAGCCCCACCCAGTTACACCGATCTATGGTCACCATACGTTCAAATACATAATGGACATGATGGAACGCTGATTCGTCATCGAGTTCTAGTTCAAAACGATGCTCTGACCGTCGTTTCGCTATACGTCGTTTCGTTATATGTCATTTCGTTAGTCAGCGTTCAGACGTATAAATTCATCATATAGCTACTGTAAAAGTGGTTTTGTTCGCGTAAAGAAACTTTCGCGGTTTCCACCGGCACTGACTTTTTCACGTGTGTTTAAATTCGCGGTTGGTAATGATAGCGTTTTAACAAGTGACGAGTTCAAAACATTTTCGCGTGATGTTAAATTCACGATTCACCCTCAAAGCGAGAAAAGTGCGAAAATAAAACCACCGCGAAAGAAACCACTTTTACAGTATACCGTTTTGGTATAGCTACAGAATACTGTTCTAGTATAAATTTTTTGCATCTGAACACCCTGAGAGAGACATAAGAATGAAGAGAGAGTGAGAGTAGAGCAAAACACACAAATTATAAAAGTGGAAGAGAGCAAGTAAGAGAGAAAAAGAGAGTGGGGGAGTATAAGCAGGTTGGCCAGTGAAATTGTTTCTGAAACAGCATCTCCTGGGTCAGAGATCTCTCTTGTAATGGGATCGCGGACCGAGAGAACTTGAACATCTTAACTCTTCAATAGACCCCCAAAATCCTGCCTCCTCTGTTCCACCCCAACAAACTCCACTCTTCTTTGTAACTCTCTATGCTTCATTTGATTCTCAGTCCATGGCATTTCTTTCCTTCTTCTCCTCAATTTTTTTTTCTTTTCTTCAGAAAAAAAGCAGCAACACAAATAGTTTGATTGGCCTCTGGAATTTCTTGCTGGAGACAGATTTCGAGGGGGGTTCCTGTCTAAGAATGCCTTTTTGTGCCTTTGACCTGCAATTGTCTGTCTCCAGGATTGCTTGGCACTTAAAATGGATTTGACTTTTTGACTCTGGCCTTGCTAGATTTCAAGTGCACGCTTTCTCTGAGTGCCAATGCTCCTCCAGTTTTGCTTTTCTCTCTGCTCCTTGAGCAGCTTTCAAAGAATATAATTACTGCTAGGATCCCCAAAACCTTGCTATCTTCGGGGAAATCACTTCAGAGCACGGGAACAAATAAATTTCTCGTTAGACTGTCATTGTAAGAGTCTTGACTGTCAAAATCAAAGTGAAGAACTTTTTAAGAATGCCCAGAGAGGAGCACACCTTTTGTGATTGACCAAAAGAGTAGAAAGTGACTTTCACAACAGGCAGAGACGATCCCTACTGAAAGTGAAGTCTGCTCACAGGGCATCACAAATTTTGAAGTTTCATTTGTCAGGTACACAATCTCAAGAAAATCTACAGGAAAGTGATATAAGGTAAATGAAACTAGAGGAGACATTTACTGTAAAACATGATATATTCGCGGCACGAAATTTTTGTGAATTGGAGCCGACGGCCTTTTTCGTGGCATGAAATTTTCGCGAATTGCCACTGGCGTTCAATGCATATAGTGTAGACAAGAAATTTCGCGAATCTTGGCACTCGCGAAATTCGCGAAATTAAAATGCACGCGAACATTCCTCGTTTTACAGTACTTGCCAATCAGCACGATCATCATAATGTGGTATATGAGATGAAATAGTTGACTGTTGACAAGGCTAATCTCTGAAGCTTGAACTTTCCTTTCCATATTATTGAGGTGTACAACATTCATTTAAGAATTCCTTACATTTCAACATCAGCAAACCTCCTTTTTTTTTCAGTCGGAACAGAGTTGGCTTTGAAACAACTTGCCATTTGTTTCACATTTTTGGATCCTTAAGTAGTATTTCACAGGTAGAAACATTCGCCCTTCTTGTCTCCGATGAGAGCATCCTAACAGCCCCCCCCCCCAAAAAAAAAAGTATGTCCCCATGGTTGGCAGGAGAGAGGAGCAATCTTTACAGAACCCCCTACCGATGGGTGCATTCGTCCCTTGCCAGGAGGTTGCAGGAGAGAGTGTGGGCTCTGGAAGGATCATGTATCCCAAAGTCCACCAGCCCCGATTTACGGCATTACCCGGGCAGAAACGACATCTCGGAGAGAATCCAACGAACTCCGGGAGGCTCAAAACAATCACATCAAAGTCAAAGCTAATTTTCATCACATTTGCAACAAGTAGGTCTCACTGAGAAAAGAAAGAAAGAAAGGTAGTGAGCATCCGTATGTGCAAGAGATAGAGAAAGCAAGAGAGACAGATAGATAGATAAAGAGAGAAAATGGATGAAGGTGAATGAGAGAGAAATATTCAAAGAAGAGCTAAAAATGATTACAGACAGAAACAAGAGAACATATACATTACGTGTACTACTTCGCACAAGAGTGGAAATAAAGGGAGAAAGGGATAAAACGACTTCATGTTTATCAACTCTACAGTAACAGTTTTCTGGCTGAAATACATTTTTTCTGGGCATTTCAGAAACATGTTTCTAACCCCATAATCACAACAGCTTTGCATTTATCAACTGCCTAAAACTCCTTGAAAGTTGTTTGGAAACCTTAATTCTACACCAGAAGTGAGTTGATGAATGCACCCAGAGTATGCTAGGGAGAGAGAGAGAGAGAGAGAGAGAGAGAGAGAGAGAGAGAGAGAGAGGCAGAGAGAGAGAGAGACAAACATAGAAACAAAAAGGGAGAAAGACAGGGAGAGAGAGGGTGAGAGAGAAATTGAGAGAGGAGGAGAAATAAAGAGACAAGAGAGAAACAGAGGAGAGGGGGATGAAACAGATGGAGAGTGAGGAAAAGAGAGAGAAAAAAAAGAAACAGACAAAGAGGGGATAGAGAGATAGTAAACATGAGAGATGAGGAGTGAACTAGAAGGATGAGGACAGGTAGCAATGTTGAAGAAGTGGATGGATTAGGACCTATATCCCTGAGGGAGGATGGGGTACGTATGGGAGGAGTGGGATGACTATATGTTCCTCCTAGGACAAACTGGAGGACAAAATGGGTTGAGGTGCGGACAGGTGAGCCTTCTAACCCAGACAATGGGCGAGATAGGATGGGAAAAGGGGGGTCTGGCCCCAAGCTGGGTCTGCTCAAATACCAAAACATGAACAATCATTTATCTTATCTGGTGTAGTTTGAAAAGGGAGAAAAATGTTGATGAGTTGGAGAGGAAGAAGACATAAAGGGGTTGAAAGATGATTCCTCCACATTCATGATATTATATCCCATTTTGTTGGCATACATTTCAAACTTGGATTTCACTCAAAAAGAAAACGGAGTGATGCAGGTGATCTGCAATCAATTTTTTTTTTACTCCTGTCTCATGTCTCTGTTGCGTACATCTTCTCTTCCCTCTGTTTTCTAATACTTTTCATCATCCCACTGTTTGGACTCAAATCAAGACAAATGCTACATTAACAAATCATAAAATGTAGACAATGAGGAACATTAATGGGTGTCTATTTCACTGTCACAAACAAAGGGTCACCATACTCTTGGAAAGTTCGTGAGATGAGAGAAATGATTTCCACAGAGGAAGTTTCACATCACTTCCTAATGTCTCTCCCAGACTGATATGAAAAGGAACTCGGACAAATATCATTGAAACAATTAATGTATTGTCAACTTCACCTGTACATAACCAACATCTCAAGTCTACAAGCCATGTCTATATGATGGGAATATGTCTTAGTCTGGCATTTTTCCATCTCATACATGCATTATCATCAAACTATTTCATTTCAGGATTTTCAACTTTTATCAGAATCTGCATAAGAGCTTATAACATACATAGGCATACACACAAAAAAAGTTTCACAGAAATTAACTCATTCCATACCAGATTCTGGAACCACTTTTATGTTTGCACTCTAAAACCGCTTCCATGTTTACACAGATCTTTCAGTTGCCTGTATGCAATGGGTTAAAAATATCTAAACAGTTCAAAGTTGGAATTTTGCAACTGTGAAACACTTGCTCTTTACCTATTCGAACTCAAGGAAGACAAATATTTCCCAAGTGAGAGCAACAGACACTTTTTTTTTCTGGTCAAAGCTTTGCGTCTCCCAGCGGTATGCATACGTGAGATAACGAGGTGTCAAGAACTTCTCCACCTTAACAAGTTGACAAATTTCTTGTCCATACACAAAACATAAAGTGGGGCTCTTCCTGCAAAAGCAATTTCTCCGGGAGTTCATAATCGTTTCGCCATAACGCTAAGTCCGTGTCTTCCTCCTTGTAACCTTCAGTCTGGGGGAATTAGTCAGTCCTGTCATCACCAAGATGATTTTAGGAGACCAAGCCGAGACTAGATTTGCTTGATAAATCTGAAGTCCAAACACACGTTAATACAAGTCAAGCCTTTGCTTGAATGTAGGTCTCCTGAAACTGGGTTGCAGACTTATTCTAATTTTTTAACAAAGTCAGTTCATCTTTCCTTATGTTAATTAGCTTGCCTTCCCAGCACGGTCCTGACACATTAGAATACAGATGTAACACAAATGGGGAGCGAGGGAAATATCTTTATAAACCTGCATTATGCAATGCGATGGTCATACATGTGTATTCTGGAGCATCTTAAATCCAGTTGAATGCCTTGTAAATCTTTGGAATGATTTCCTTGCAAATAGGACTGTTCCTCTTTTAGGATAGCTGTTTCTGAGAAAACATTGACCAGAAGGGAACTAATATCTATAATAGGATATACTACATTGATGTTTATCTATATTTCATGTGTCTCAATGGTGTAGAGAACCAATATTTATGAGACATCTTCCTTTTTTTAAATCACTAATAGTATTAAAGTCCTTTCCCTATTTAACATTCCACCATCATCTCTGTGGTCCTGCATCATGTCAAGCATTCCAGAAGCATTTACCCATACCCACTACAGGATTCCATTATTGCCAGAACCAATCGCTGGGATGCTTCATCGATGGAGCGCAGTGGCGGCATTCAGGAATTGACAAATTGCCCGCACCTCCCAGTCCCACCCAACCACATTCTGCGCGTCATGCAAATATTTCCACATCTCTTGGCTACCAGGATGTGGAACAAGGGCATGGGAGACATTACGGAGGTGGGGGAGGTGAAGATGGAGCCAGGATGAACAAGGAGGGAGGATGGTGGTGGGGGGGGGGGGGGTGGAGGAGGGAGAGGAGCTGGAAGAAGAAGAGTTTTTGGCTCGTGGAGTGAAACAAATGACAAGAGCAGCTGTAGCAGTCAAAATGCAGTTATGGATCAAATACTGGATCCCGACACCAGACAATGAAGTGCTTCCACCAAATGATGAAAAATGCAGTGATGCATTCCACTTATACCAGATCAGTGGGCGACGGGACAGATGTCATTACCGTCTTCTGTCCCAATGAATGTCATACCTACATCATCAATGTTTATAGTCTATGGACTGATTATGACCCCAAAAAAGTATGTGGGGCTTTTTACACTTGTAAATTTTTGCTTAGCCCCGGACCAACGGTGGGGCTAAGGGGGGGCCTTAGCCCCACCGTTGGTACGGGACTATCCTTAGCCCACTTTCTGTTTACACTCGTTTTTGCCAAAGTGGGCTAGCCCCACTGATAGTACGGTACTATCTGGCCCTGCAAAATAGCAGGGGTTAGCACCGCAATTGCGGTGCTAGCACCGCAATTGCGGTGCCAAGCAAGTGAGTGTAAACAGAACGAAAAAATAATCCTGGGCTAAGCGACAGAGACGAAGTCCGACCCTCACTGACCAATCAGAAACGAGGTAATCAAGTGCTGCCGGTGCGTGCGTGTACGTGTACAGTACACAGCGTAATTATGAATATTCATGTGGTTTGGAAAATCCGGGGCTAAGAAATACGAGTGTAAAAAGGTCAGTTTTCTCCTTAGCCCCGGACAAGAGATAGTATGGGACTAATTGGCGAGTGTAAAAAGCTGAAAAAATTGGTACGGGACTAACGATAGTCCTGGGTCAGAGAAAGTCCGGGGTTAAGAAACACAAGTGTAAAAAGCCCTTGTGATGGAGGGCATTTAATGCACCTAAATCGGTCATGTCATAATTAATAATCTAAATTCCTGGAGCTAGCTTATTTTCCTTCACGATAAGCTAGCACAATTAGTGTCATAAATATTTTATTGTGTGAAATTAAGGATTAGCTATAATATCACAAAAACGTGGGCATTTTTTTTCCTTTTTGCAGTTCCTTTGAAACACTACCAAAATAACTCTTTCATAGAAAGACAACACAATGAGCACAGCTATAAATCATACATTAATGTGTGTGAGTGTGTGTGTGAGACATTAATATTGATTATGTCCATACTGGCATCATGCACAATAATCACATAAATGTTGGAATTAAATCTAGACTAAATGAAAACGATGCAGGCAAATAGATTAACTTGTTGATTATGGACAACAATGTTGTCTCCGAGGCACAGAAATCTATGGTGAACTGCCATGTCTCAAAGCAACTGGATTATGACTCATGTGCACGCACTCCCCTTGGAATCCACATGTCCACATATCCACATGTCCACAATGGTCGAGTCCTGTAATTTACTTCCTTGTTTTCTTGTTTTTTTAGTTTAGTTTAGTTTTGTTTTGTTTATTTTACTTATGACCTGACAACAAATGCCATCACTCACCGTAATCACGATATCTTTGGTCGTTGGTCCCTCGATTGTGATCTGCTCCCTCCCGCTCCTGAACGTCCGGTAGTAGACCATGCTACCAGCAAAGGAATACCGGCCTTCCTCCGCCGGCAGGGGTAACTGGTTGAGCCCCTTGGTTTCCCCCTTGCTGTGGAGACCCAGCGAACTGCCCAGGTCTTTACTGGTCACTTTGATGGTCCTACTACCCGCCGGTATCTCCATCACATTGCGGAGACCTGTTGATCACAGAGGAGAAGGGGAAAAGGAGGTTAGCAATGATCATGAATCAAACATTAGTGAACTTTGGGAGAATGGCAAGACTCCCATCCCCCCCCCCCCTCACTATACACCCTCTTTCCTGGCTGTGCAAACTCAGTGCTGCTGTTGATGAGAATGACTTCTGCAACATATCAGAGAAATTTAGTGGCTTGATTCTGACCATGAACCTGTCAACACATGTGTTAAAACCCTACAACAAAGGATCAAAGAAGCATGTTATCTGAATCCATGAAATTCTCCAATACACCTGCAATGAAATTCCACACATGTTACCATGACAACCTGCTCATTTTGGGTATTGGGTAAAATGCATGTATACTCCTTCACAGTAACTTTTTCATTGGATGAGTGAGAAAATACAGATTTTTTTTTTCAGGATTATCACGCTTTCAAGCTTTGCTTTTTTGTGTGAACCCTTGCAACCCCATCATACATTTCATTGGAGAAAAGTTAACTTGATTTGATTTGATTTCATTTATTTTTCAATTTCCAACAAAAAAAATGTATACATACACCATTACAATCTGACTGCAAAATATTGAAAATATTTACATCTTTATGTGAATTATGTGGTAAAGGTAGTAAAATTTTAACTACATCATACAGCATTAACTTACACGCGTACATTGTATCAAATGATGGATAATTAGATACCAGGTGGGCTGTTTTAAATGGAGAGCGCCAAACAAAAATCATATTTTTGATTGCTTTCCCGTTTTAGTAAAAACAATACATTCAGCAGACATTTATATTCTGTTTTGCCTGTATTGATGTTCTGCTTTGACCCAGTTGGATTCAATTGCAGTTTAAAGTTCCCTGTTAAAATAGTTCAAAACCATAGTTTTAAATATATTTCAGCATACGAAATATCTGACCTGTAAAGAAATACTCAACTCTCTTCACAGCTGATATACCAATTAGAACCTTGAAACTTAGAAATTATCTTCAGACAAGAATATAATTCTGACTGATTGAGAACTATCAATTCTATCAATACATCTTGGTTTATATTCCTCAAATAGGCAAGGAGTGAGAAATGTCTGGCCCGTAACCATGTAACCCTTTTCAACACTATCGGCAAATATTTGTCAACAAAGAAGATGAGTGGGCACACGAGACATGGCTAGATTAGAAATCTAATTTCGAACTTATCATCGCACAAATTCAAGCTGCACAGTCCCACTCCTCTCCTCCCGTAAGTAAACCAAATTAAGGCTCACAATCTCCCGCTTATTTTCTCTTTTTTTGAACGGTAATCTGGCCCATGCTGAAAAGTGTAAGAACGTCAGTCAGCGTTGGATCTCCCCGACATTTCAACCCAATTACACCAAGGTCATGTCCAGGTCAGCTGAGGAGCACGGAGTCCAGATCAGATGTTTTTCTTGCTTGTTAGTCCAGTGGAAGTGTTGCAACAACAAGACTACCCTAGTGGAACCCTACGAAACACTCCAATTAGTTGAGGTTCAGGTTACTGGATCCATAAATCTATCACAGTAACTTCCAGGACTGTGATAAAGGTCATGCGTATGTACAGAAAATAACCGGTTTCATGCCAAGAAATGCCATCCATGCAATTGTACTGACATGAAGTACCTAGTCCTATACATTTATTTTCTTTGTTCAATCTTAGAGTGCAGTGCAAGAGATCAGATACTGGAAACATAACTTTTATTTATTTTTATATATATTGTGAAATGCATGGCACGGTGATATGGAGCGGTTTCACACCTACGAAAGAATAGTTTTTTGGTTTTTTTAAATACTGGTACATTAAGAACATATGTTCCTTGCTAAACAAATTGTAGAGCATGGCTTTGTCTCAGTATTCAGGGGGTTAAGTTGCTCTAAAAGAATGACCCTGTCTTAAGTGGAGCCATGTCATTGTCAACATCTCCAGGGCTGGCTCGGCTGAGATTTCTCCCACTCGAAGGGGGGCATGAGACGGGCGCTGAGGACGCCTCATCCACCCCGATACCAGCATCCTCCATCTCCATCCCTTTGATCCCGCATATGTTTGGTTTGACCGGGAGACATTTATTTTTAAGCTAGAGTTCATTGACTTGCAAGCAGGAAAAACATCCCCTCTCAGCGGTCGATTGGGTGGCCGTTGGAGATCCTGCTACGGAAAAATCAAACTCCTCGAATCTCGAGATACAAGATATACAATTTACAGCCCAGAGGGGAATGGAAACAATGGTATCAGCTCATCCAGACACAAAGTGAGTGCCGCCCTTCATGTAAGCAGTCTCCATCTTGGGCAACAGCGAGGAGGACACAACCAAGGTCTACCCACTGTAAGAGTGTTAAATTGATCCAAAAATATATTTGTATAAATTCACTTTCCATTTAGCTTTCCATATAGTTTATTTTCCATACATGCTCCAGATAATTTCTTCTCACACTTAGCCTCCCATACATCCCTATTTCTTTCCCCTTCCTTGTGTCTATACTTTCCAGTAACTTCTTTATTTTCCACTCACCGCCACACTTCATGATTCCTTTGTTCTGTTTCCATTCATGTTCTACTTAATCTCATGATCATAACCTCATCTTTACTTTCCATTGGTTCTTTTATTTGACCTCAGGTCACACTCTTTTCTAAATAGCATTTTGATTGGTTTGTGTTAGTCTATGATTTAGAATTAAAATTAAAAGAACCCAGTAGGTTCTGAATAAAGAATCAGTCTACCAAAGGAACTCATTGAGAGAGGACCCCCTTCTTCTGCCTCTCCTTTGCCCCAAATGTTTGATGGAGATTGAGTGAACCTTGCCTAGCTTGTGGAATGTTTGAGTGACTATACACTTGGCTTGATGATTTTTGGACACCTAGTAGATGAGTGGTACACTACCATGGGTCTCTGTTAAACTTTGTTAACCCGTTGAGGATGAGTCCGGAGTATACTTGGGCAGGTGTCTATGGGAAATGCATGTTGTAGCAAAATCAGTCCATCCTCAAAGGGTTAAGTGTGACTTCACTTTTGATGGAGTTGTGACTTGATCTCAAAGAGATGTGTCATTCAGCATGATTCACCCAATCCGTCTGCTCATCGTATCCAATGTGGAAGTGACACAACGGGTGTCCCATTCAATTCAGACAATCACTCTTATTGACTAGTGACACATTCTATGATTCTGTTGTCAATATTTCAGCTATACATTCTCTACTCTTTAATCATTACAGTCTCTTCCACTAGACAGGATTCTTTTTTTTTTTTTTTTTTTTTTGGGGGGGGGGGGGCGAAGGGGGGGGGGGATACTAACCTGTCATGTGTAGGGAATTCCTCCATAATGTATTAGAAGTCAAATAAAAAATGTAAACATATATCCCTGACCAGGGAGTAGCACCAAAGCATACACACACAACCTCAAGAAACAAAGCAAAAATTCCCAAGAAAAGAAAGCATGCTTGTGTGGGCATACTGGAAGACGACCTACGAATTCACATAATTTAAGAAAAAATCGAATGAAATGATAAGTTCCAAATTTTTACTGTTGCATATACCCATATATACTACAATACGTCTTCCATCGCACACAACCGTTTGGCTCAGTAGAGTTGCTGGAAAACCACAAGGCCCAGTTAAAAAGATATACTTCCTGCAGAATTAGCAAAAAGTTTTCCTAAATTGAGAGGAACGTCAATACCAGCAGCCATGTGGTGCACATATTGGGCTGTGTATCCGATGTCCACTTCAGGCCACTTAATGGACGATGGACAACTGGACCCCTGTGATGAGCGCTTCCCGAAAATAATGGCCTCAAAGAATTTGACCAGGATATATCCCTTTTTATTCTGAGCATTTATTTGATAACCAATCTATACAGCCCCATGAGAAGTGGATCCCTGGGATGCCTTATGGTGGTTGGGGTCAGGGGTCTCATTTCCGAAATGCTGGACAGGCAAAGTGACCTTTGACCAACAGCAATGGTGGCATATTTAACGTCTGACCCAGGTCATTGTGTAAGGACATCTATCGATTTGTTTTAAAGAGAGTCAAGCACATCTATTGATTTGTTTTAAGAGAGTCAAGCACATCTATTGATTTGTTTTTAAGAGAGTCAAGCACATCTATTGATTTGTTTTAAGAGAGTCAAATACATCTATTAATTTGTTTTAAGAAAGTAAAGCACATCTATTGATTTGTTTTAAGAGAATTAGGCACATCTATTGATCTGTTTTAAAGAGAATCAAGCGAATCTATTGATTTGTTTTAAGAGAGTCAAGCACATCTCTTGACTTGTTTTAAGAGAGTCAAACACATCTATTGATTTGTTTTAAAGAGAATCAAGCACATCTGTTGATTTGTTTTAAGAGAGTCAAGCACATCTATTGATTTGTTTTAAAGAGAATCAAGCACATCTATTGATTTGTTTTAAGAGAGTCAAGCACATCTATTGATTTGTTTTAAAGAGAGTCAAGCACATCTATTGATTTGTTTTAAGAGAGTCAAGCACATCTATTGATTTGTTTTAAGAGAGTCAAGCACATCTATTGATTTGTTTTAAGAGAGTCAAGCACATCTATTGATTTGTTTAAAGAGAGTCAAGTACATCTATTGATTTGTTTTAAGAGAGTCAAGCACATCTATTGATTTGTTTTAAGAGAGTCAAGCACATCTATTGATTTGTTTTAAGAGAGTCAAGCACATCTATTGATTTGTTTTGTGGTATGCAGCACACGCTTCGCATACAGTTTACATATTCAAAGTTCCCATGCATACAAAGGTTACCATGACAGTTATGCCCCTCTCAGCCACTTCGTGTAGTGGTCATTGCGAGCGGTGAAGCTCTGTATGAACAGAACAGAGGGGCATAAGTCGACGTGCTTCAGAAGCGCTTATGGGCCCAGCTGTGTGTATGAATGAGGTGTCAAATGCAACATGATCCTAAGAAATCATGACATAGGCTCTTTAATCCTATCACTTGGATAGACGGGCATAATATCACTGAATTTGATAATTTGCTTTGTATTTTTTGGCTCTTGCCCACAAAAATGCAATGCCTAGACCTACAGTAGCGAAGGGTTTTACTAGACTTAACTCATTTCTATTCTCTCGTCCTTCCCAGTCTAATGAGGTCTATGATACCACAAGGCAGACCTGATCATCAACAAGCCATAATGACTAGAGTGCACCAACCTTCTAAGGAAAGCAATACCAGTAGAATTAAATGAGTCATGCTGTACTTTTGGCTCACTGTACTGAAAACAGAGGTTCATGAGATGAATAAATATATATCACTGTTCTCACTTACCCACAATCTCTCCCTGCACTTCATTTTCATTTTTTTATTTTGATGAATATCATGCATGGATCCAATTTCACATATTGTAGGTCACACACAAGTGACAATCATCGTGTTCTGCTCTTGCACTAATCTTGCTAGCACAAATAGATATTATTGTTTTCACTTAATCTCTCTCTCTCTCTATCTCTATCTTTCTATCTGTCTCTTTCTTCTGTATCTCTCATTCCAATTTAGCTTCAATAGACGCCATGCCTGGATCCAAATAAATGTAATATAGGCCATACATACAAAAGGAATATAATGGGTTTTTTTATTTTCACACAAGCCTATCAGATCACACAGGCACAATCAAGAGTCATATGACAATATACTATCATAGCATGTACTAAAAAGTGGAGCTCATAACATGAAATAAGCAAAAATATATGCATGATCGTTATCCTTTACTCTCAATCCATCTCCTTCTCCTTGATTATTATTTGTGTTTCCTGAGGTCTCATAGGGTATCGGGCATTGATCTCGTCAAAAATAATGTAGATCATATTAGTGAAAATGATAATGCTTTCTTGCAAAATATATCCACTAAACATAGTTTTTTTTTTTTTAATGAAAGCAGACACCAAAAGCTGAAAGTGTTACAGCATGTTGAAGATATTGATCAGTGGCATATCTCCGAATATAAGGATATATAAAGAACATGTCAAAGAAAGTCTGTGACTTACATTTATGATTTATGCTCAAGTCTCCCTTGCAAGTTGCCAAGAGCTGTAAATTTTCACAGCTAGCTAGGAACGGGTAAAATGAGCTTTTTTTATTTTTGACAGACACGAGCACCCAGGTGTGTGTGACAACACTGCAGTATCCATGCATTTATGACCAAAAAGGAGGCTATGCCAAAAACGTGCTTGCCAGATAAACTCAACTGACCTTGACTATGTCAGTACATTTACATTATTACTCTCGCTAATTGCTTTAACAGTAGTGTTGCTCACAGTCGACTAGTTACCTTGGATTTTAATGTTCATGTGTCTACATTTGTTGTGTTGTTTCCATGGCATTATTTCCTGGCTAAACATACACTACGCTAACAAACGACCATCACAACAAGCTCAATGATGCCCCGTAGCAGTGATTATAGCTTTTCATGAGCTCATTTCTTTGGCCACACTACCATCATCCTCAATTTTTTCATAAGTTCGACCAAAGAATGTCATCATGTAAAATCCCTTTCCATTTGCTTGAATCGTTTCCTACACATTGTCATTTGCTCACATAAGATCAAGAATGTGTGACATACAAGTGTACATCCCCCCCCCCCCCCATAGTTTTGCCTACATCACAGCAAGTCTACTGACACCCAGCACACAAACTTCCACTGGAAATGACAGGCAGAAATAGAAATATTTCTTGTTTTGATTCCAAGATATCTCTACTCCTCCAAAGCCTCCTACTAACCTTCCTTCCATATCTTACCTAGTAGACATAGAAACTAGAAGGGAATTGAACAAAGAAGCAATGACCTTTATGTGTGTTAAGTGACATTGTAGTTTCATGGGACAGAATCCTATTTGGAAAAAAAGAAATTTCGGAGAGGGAGGGGGTCGGGAATAAAGATGGCCCTTGCCCAAACCATATCTTCCAGGGGCAGTCATCAAACAATGACATTACAAAACCAGAAAGGCTCTTAATATCACTTCTATTTTTCCCCTCTCAGTTCCACTTAGCAAGGCATGACTTGCAAATAAAAAAATGAATAAAAAATATACAATTTTAGTATTTCTTCATTCCTTTTTTTTTTCGGCCACAGATGTATTTCCTGCCATAAAAACTTGCAATATTTCTAAAGTACCATAGCTGAATTTTTTGGTTGCTGCAATTCAAATGAAAAGTTTGAACATAGTGATTTTTACTGTTGCAATATTTCCCAACGAGAATGGATCTTCTGTCCGGTCAGTCAGACAGTCAGTCAGTCAGTCAGTCTTCCCTTGTCAAAAATCATCCACCCCTCCCACACACCTCTCCCACTCAATTTCCTCTCGTCCAATAGATGAGAGGAGAAAAGGGGAGGCATCTCATGTTAAAGGGACACTCTGCATGGTTTGTGGAAAAGTTCATATCACAAAATCAATCCCCTGTATGGTCAACAAACAAAATGACGGCTTGGATCCTAATGTCATCTCTCAAAACATGGCTCGACCACAAAAATAGATGAGCAAAAATAATGAACCATAAAGGATTGACAAGATCAATAAGAAACAGAGGCACATTGTATATGTAATTCATTTCATTGACTTACAATACTTTCTCATGCGCATCATGTGTAGCTCTATGCTATGATAACAAAATGTACGGAAATTCATCTGTAGGCCTACATATCTCCATCTATATAAAGAACAATGATATATCATTTAATGAGATCAAGTCTCAGACATGAAAATTGAATGTCTTTAATAAAGGTGATATCATGACTGCCTGCACAAGTCATGAGAAGTGACTGACACAAACTAAAAGCTTTTGTCCATCTCACAAATCAGTCCCACTGTTATTTTTCAATCTATTTCACTGCCCCTTCACTACCATCTGTTTGAAATATCTAGTGTTTGAATAGCTGTATTAACATTTGTCAAAACTACACACATTCTGTTTAAATTGACCCCTGTTGGATTATCGCCGCCTTGTTAACCCCCCCCCCCCAAGAAATCTGCTTCTTCATCAGCGACGTATCCAAATGTCCTCTTTCGTCTTTCATCTCAGCCGCATCTGCACTCTTGTATCTCCAGACCTTGTTGGATTTCCTGTCCAGGTAGCAATCTACCTTCGGTCACCTGCATCCTGGTTGCTATGGGTAGACGAGAGTGGAAGTGACCCCCGCCCCATGGCTAGTAACACCGCTCTCCCTGGCTACCACCATCTCAGCCCATAGCCTTTGTCAAAGTAATACCTTCTTGCCCTACTGACTGCAAGAATAGTGAGTGTAAAGTCATTAGGAGAGATTGAGTTAAGCTGACAATGAGAGGCAAGCCCTAGTCAGATCGAGGGTCCTGGAGGTCCGTCAAAATATCTTACATATACATGTACCTTTTACATTTGACTCTCCAAAGGTGATGAAAATCATAGCTAATCAGCATTAAGTTAAAGATGCTTATACGCATATAATTTATAATTTGCACAGATAATTGTGATCGATTGAATTGAAACGACAAATAGAAATATGTTGTCACTGAATTATTCAGTACAAGTGATATGCCCATCAAGCCTTCTCACAGCTATTTAACGGCACAGTTTACCTTTGGGAGCAGTCATTTGCAAAATGTTTAAGATATTACCTTTCATGCATATGTGTAGGTGTGTTGTACCACAAAACACCCTTCCATGTAAAAGTTTTGCACTAAAGCCTAAGTTATAAGGAGATGTCAGCACTTTTCTCAATAAACCGTAGCGGTATACGGTTTAGTTTGGAAACATTTTTATTATAACTATTGTTCACATTTTGTATATTTAACAATACTTATAATCGATTTTACTGATTCAAATTTTCACAGTGGTTGTTTTCTATCCCTAACTCACACTTTAAAACTGTTTTACAGCACTAATGCTGGGTTTTTGTTTCATCTGCAAATGGTAAATTATGTCTTTAAGATTGAATAATCATATTCACAGATCTTATAAGGCTCTCAGTCTGATGTGCTTGTCTTTAACTCACTATGCTCGCTTGAGGGTCAGTGAAAAAGGCTATCATTGTCCTAGCACCCCCCCCCCACTTTAGATACTTTATACCAGTATAATTCTCTGATTTCTATGACAGATTCAAAGAATAGAGCAATGAGTCCATTCCTATACAACTTTGCAATCAATTAAACCCAGTCCACACATTCTGAAAATTGACTGGTCAGTTTGGAACTCTTTTTGGGCAGCTACAGTTACTTCTCAGGCTGAGCAATAGAACTGCATTAGTTGTTATCAATAAGCAGCACTAATATTTCGAGATACATGATTGATACCAACTGCTGGATTTCACTGGAAATGATTATTAAAATTCAGAAAGAAATGTAGAAGAGGAAAGAGTAGAATAAATGTGCAGAAATATTACATCATAATATTGACAATATGAGCAACAGAATAAGAAAAGAAGGAAATCAAAATATTCAAGATAATGGAAATGAGAGAAAGACAAAGAGAGACACAGACAGACAAACAGACAGACAAACAGACAGACAGACAGACAGACAGACAGACAGACAGAGGGAAAGACGGAACACAGAGATGTCATCATTAAATGATCAAACCCCCTGGAGCAGATAACAAACGGATCACGTCATCCTCGCATCCCTTGGTCAAAATGTAGCCACTCTATACAGAGTTGACTTGAGATGGATGCTGACACGTCTGATGGATAAATAGACTCACTGCAAGACAATGCAATAAACTCTACCTAATATCATCTTGGTTGAGAGAAATGCCTTTGGACCATGGCCAGGGTTTTAATTATTGAAGGAGGTGGGGCTTGTCATTGGAGGCCCAACAGCAGCAGCAGTAGCTATTATAGTAATACATGTGTAGTGGTAGTAACAGTAGTATTAGTAAAGAAAGTATGTGTATTAGTGGTAGCAGTTGTTCAGATAGTAGTGATGGAATGTGTTGAATGTCTTCTTTTGTAGTAGCTAGCAGTGGTAAGAGAAAATGTTAGTAGACCCAATCACATTGTAATAGGTTATTAAAAGAAAAAAATAGAAGATGAAGAAAAGTAAGAGATGAAGCTGATAAAAAAAGAAAAAGGTTGGAAGGAAAATGTGCAAAGAAAGACTGAAAATAAAAGGAAAAAGAAGTAACATATCTGAGTGAGTGATTGGGAGAGTACAGATGAAAAACAATGACAATAATATGATGACTGAGAAAGAAATGCACAATCAGATAAAAGAGTAGAGTAACATCTCAATTATAAGTATGAAACTGGGTATATTAAGTTTTGTTTCTTTTTACATTCAGAAACCTATTAAGAAGACAGGTCTCAACTTTGAAGCCTTGTATAAATGCATGTACAACTTCACTCCATTGTATCATTTTTAAAAGCAAATGTGGAAAATAGGACTCCAGACTATCAAAGTGAAGGCACAAAGTCACTGGAACTGTGGAAGATTCCTAACCACACTGTAATGATCGGATGATGGTCACAAGGATGATGACGGTAATTAATGATGATGAGAGTTATAAATTCAGCAATGATCAATTCATTACCAGTGGCTTTTCTTATATATACTGCAGTGATTTCTACAGTATCACTAAAAAAAATCAGCTCAAGGCAACTACAAGAGAATACACAAAACAACAAAAACATTCTCTGAAAAGAAATGTGTTTTGATCCACTCCATGATCTGCAAGGCTGCTGGAAGCAATATCCAGCACAGAAGAGTATGTATGGTACAGTGGACTGCAAGGTCCAGCCAGCTCCAGACAGTCTGTGGGTGGTGACACCAAACTTGAGGGGGCAGTCTTGGATGGCAGCAGTGTTTGGCTGCACATGGTTAGTGATCCAGGGCTAGACTTCCCTTTTAATCTCCTCTTACTGGCACCGTATACATTCATTCCTATGCACAGTTCTGTTCTTTTTCACTTCCGGGTAACCCTCTTGCTATGTATCACCACTTTTATGTCACATTGACACCTTGCATACATAGCATGGTCACCCATACGGCAATGAGTTTGTAAATGCATAATGAGCATGTAAATGCAGATTTGTCCACAACTTGAACTTTAAGCATGTCAACATTGCATGGAATTATATTGACAGAATTAAAAAAAACTAGAGATTGTAATTTGTCATCACTGACAAATTAAGGTGATCCGATTTTTTTTTAATCAATGATTCGAGTCTTGATAGTGCAAAGTCTCAGCTACAACATAAAATCTGAGAGAAATTCACCGAAGCATAAGTAAGATAGTGCTCGATAAAGAGAGTCATGTCAATTTTCACATCTAAAAAATTCCCTCCCATAGAGATAATACGTCATAGCGAAGATAGAAAAAGAAGTACATATGACCTTTGACCCCACTTTGCACAGACAAGATGGCATCTGAGCAAAAAGTGATTATTTTATGAAATGATCCCTGTAACATGGTCTTTACGTGTGCAAAATATGGGAAAGATAAGACATGTATTCACCAAGATACAGGATGAAACATCTATGACCTTTGACCCTAATTTACATACCCAAGATGGCGTCTGATCAAGTAGTTGTTATCTTATGAAATAATGTACGTGACATGAACTAAACATGTGCAAAATATGGTGGTGATAGGGTATGTTTTTCTTGAGTTATTGCACATAAAGTTGTAAAAAGAAAGAAATATTACAATACATCGAAGATAAGCTTTAATTTCAACCAAGTTTTTTCACGTGATCCCGACAAGGTATGAAAAAACGAAGGGCACACTTACGATAGCCCTAGGTCTCAGCTACAACATATTAAAATCTTAGAGAAATTCACCGAAGCATAAGTGAGCTAGTGCTCGATAAAGATAGTCATGTCAATTTTCATTTCCATAAAAATTGCACTCCCATAGAGATTACACGTAAACTGGTCAAATTTGACAAGGTTACCTTCAATCCATTTTTTCGAGGTGATGTCGTCATCTAATCAAAATTATGTGATTACAGTTATGAAAGAACATTTCATAAGCTACAACATATTGAAATTTGGGTGAAAATTGGCTAAGGATAAGTGAGATACGCTCGAGTAAACTTGAAATTTGATGACGTCATTTTGAAAATTTATTCTTTTTACTTTATTAAGAAATTTGATATCTTTTAATCATTTTGTCAGCATAGCCAGCCCATGAAATGACATGTACAACTCATTAGCTTTTAGAATATGTCAAGAAAATGGGGGGTCACCGTCCATCCTGACGAGTAAAATCCGATTTAAAATTGGCGGTTTTTTTGGCATAGTTGCACTGTGTATCCCCATTGACGCACGCGCGGAATTTTGAATTTGACGGGCCCGTATGACGTCATATTGAATCGGATCGACTTGAAACTTGGTAGAAATATTCCTTGACATTTTGGACATCCGATCCGTGTGAAAAAATTGAAAATTTCTATTTCATATTAGCTGTGCGTGCGAATATGTGCGCGCGCGTACGCGTCCGTCCAATTTTTTCAATTTTTTAAAAAATGCTCCAAATGGTCTGAAACGTGTGCAAAAAAATTTTGAGCTCGATTTGAGCATACAAATATTTCAACGCGCGCGTACGCGCGCGTTTTGAGATAAAAATGAATTTTGAGAATATGGGTAGAATTCCCTTGACTTGAAATATATGTGACGTAAATTTCATTGAAATATTCCATTCCATTAATGAGATATGCATGAAAATGTGTTTTCATATAATGACGTCATAGTGACGTCACGGTCGACTGATCACTATGATTTTACTTGCGCTGTCGTCTTTGCGACATAATACATATATGGTATAAGTTTGACATTGAGAGGCAATGCACTTTCTGAGCTAACCTCTGCACAACTTTTGAGGAGAAATAAAGAAAGAAACAAAGAAAGAAGAAAGATTCAGTACAGATACAGAAGGTGATCCGAGAGGATACTCGGATCACCTAAAAATCATCTTGAGATTGTATAAAATTAACGTATTTGCTTGAATTAAACATTGCATGTGTGTGTCCATTGCAGCAGGGTCCAAATGGGGCCTGCTCAAGGGCCTGGGAAGCTCTAGAGTCCTCTGGATGCAATCTTGTGCCTTCTCAGCCCTGTTTTTTGTTTTGTTTTTAGGTGATCCGAGTATCCTTCGGATCACCTTCTGTATCTGTACGGATTCTTTCTTCTTCTTTGTTTCTTTATTTCTCCGCAAAAGTTGTGCAGAGGTTAGCTCAGAAAGTCCGCTGCCTATCAATTTCAAAATTATACCATGTATGCATCATGTCCCAAAGACGAAAAATCTAATGTATCATTGTGATCAGTCGACCGTGACGTCACTATGACGTCATTATATGAAAACACATTCTCAATCATATCTCATTAATGGAATGAAATTTTTCAATGAAATTTACGTCACATATATTTCAAATTATGCGCATTCTACTCATGTTCTCAAAATTCATATTTTCTCTTAAAACGTGCGCGTACGCGCGCGTTGAAATATTTGTATGCTCCAATCGAGCTCAAAATTTTTTTGCACACGTTTCAGACCATTTAGAGCATTTTTTGAAAAATTGAAAAAATCGGACGGACGCGTACGCGCGCGCGCATATACGCACGCACAGCTCATGTGCAATTGAAATTTCCAGTTTTTTCACTTTGATCGGATGTCTGAAATGTTAAGGAATATTTATACCAAGTTTCAAATCAATGCGACCCAATATGACGTCATACGGGCCCGTCAAAGTTGAAATTCTGCGCGCGCGTCAATGGCGATATACAGTGCAACTATGCCAAAAAACTGCTAATTTTAAATTCGATTTTACTCGTCAGGATGGACGGTGACCCCCCATTTTCTTTACATATTTTAAAACCTGATGAGTTGTACATGTCATTTCATGGGGTGGCAATGCTGACAAAATGATTAAAAGATAGCAAATTTCTTAATAAAGTAAAAAAAGTAAATTTTCAAAATGACGTCATCAAATTTCAAGTTTATTTGAGCGTATCTCACTAGTCCTTTGTCAATTTTCACCCAGATTTCAGTATGTTGTAGCTTATTTAATGTTCTTTCAAACATAAAATTACAACATTTTGATTGAATAACGGTATCACCTCGTAAAAATGGATTGAAAGTATCCTTGTAAAATTTGACCAGTTTACGTGTTATCTCTATGGGAGAGCAGTTTTTGTGGCAGTGAGAATTGACATGACCATCTTTTTCGAGCACTAGCTCACTTACCCTTCGGTAAATTTCTCCCAGATTTTAATATGTTGTAGCTTAGACTTTACGCTACCGTAAATGTGCCCTTCGTTTTTTGATACGATGTCGGGATCACGTCAAAAGTTTTGGTTGAAATTAAAGCTTATCTTCGATGTATTGAGATATTTCTTTCTTTCTGCAATTTTCTTTGCACTATCTCAAGAAAGACAGCCTCTATCACCCCAATATTTTGCACATGTTTAGTTCATGTCACGTACATCATTTCATAAAATAACAACTACTTGATCGGACACCATCTTGGGTATATAAATTAGGGTCAAAGGTCATAAATGTTTCATCCTGTATCTTGGTGAATACATGTCCTATCTTTCCCATATTTTGCACATGCAAAGACCATGTTACAAAAATCATTTCACAAAATAATCACTTTTTGCTCAGATGCCATCTTGTCTGTGCAAATTGGGGTCAAAGGTCATATGTACTTCTTTCTGTATCTTCGTTATGACGTGTTATCTCTATGGGGGGAATTTTTCTAGATGTGAAAATTGACATGATTGTCTTTATCGAGCACTAGCTCACGTACCCTTCGGTGAATTTCTCCCAGATTTTAATATGTTGTAGCTGAGACTTTGTGCTATCGTAATTGCGCCCTTCGTTTTTTCATACGACGTCAACATCATGTCAAAAAACATGGTTGAAATTAAAGCTTATCTTCGATGTATTGAGATATTTCTTTCTTTCTGCAACTTTCTTTGCAATAACTCAAGAAAAAGAGCCCCTATCACCCCCATATTTTGCACATGTTTAGTTCATGTCACGTACATCATTTCATAAAATAACAACTACTTGATCGGACACCACCTTGGGTATGTAAATTAGGGTCAAAGGTCAAAAATGTTTCATCCTGTATCTTGGTGAATACATGTCCTATCTTTCCCATATTTTGCACATGCAAAGACCATGTTACAAAGATCATTTCACAAAATAATCACTTTTTGCTCAGATGCCATCTTGTCTGTACAAAGTGGGGTTAAAGGTCATATGTGCTTCTTTCTGTATCTTCGTTGTGACGTGTTTTCTCTATGGGAGTGCTGTTTTTCTGGAAATGAAAATTGCCATGACTATCTTTTTCGAGCACTAGCTCACTTATGCTTCGGTGAATTTCTCCCATATTTTAATATGTTGTAGCTGAGACTTTGGGCTATCGTTAATGCGCCCTTCGATATTTCATACGATGTCGGGATCACGTCAAAAACGTGGTTGAAATTAAAGCATATCTTTGATGTATTGAGATATTTCTTTCTCTCTGCAACTTTCTTTGCAATAACTCAAGAAAAACAGCTGCTATCACTACCATATTTTGCACATGTTTAGTTCATGTCACGTACATTATTTCATGAAAAAACGACTTCTTGATCAGACACCATCTTGGGTATGTAAATTAGGGTCAAATGTCATAAAGGTTTCATCCTGTATGTTAGTGAATACATGTCCTATCTCTTCCATATTTTACACACGCAAAGACCATGTTACAAGAATCATTTCACAAAATAACCACTTTTTGCTGAGTTGCCATCTTGTCTGTGCAAAGTGGGGTCAAAGGTCATATGTGCTTCTTTCTGTATCTTCGTTATGACGTGTTATCTCTATGGGAGTGCTGTTTTTCTGCAAATGAAAATTGATATGACTTATCTTTTTCGAGCACTAGCTCACTTATACCTCGGTGAATTTCTCCCAGATTTTATGTTGTAGCTAAGACTTTGCAATTTGCATCTTGGTGAATACCTGTCCTATCTTTGCCATATTTTGCACACGAATATAGACGATGTCGCAAGAATCATTTCACAAAATAACCACTTTTTCCTCAGATGCCATCTTGGGAGTGTAAAGGTGGGTCAAAAGTCATATGTATTCGTTGCTGTATCTTCGTTATTCAGTGTATACAGAATTGGTACCAAAGATGGCAGATATGACTCCCTTTTCTAAATGAGAATCCAAACCTCACACGGCCAATGTCTCTAAACACAGATGAAACTTGTATTGTCATGCCTATTACGATCAGGACTCGAATCATTGATTTAAAAAAAAAAATCGGATCACCTTAATTTGTCAGTGATGACAAATTACAATCTCTAGTTGTTTTTGTTTTTGTTTTTTTGTTGGTTTTTTTTTTGGGGGGGAGGTTCTTTGTTTTATGTTTTATTTCAATTTGACCACAGTGAATGACTGTTGTGCACATGAAGATGAAGCATTTTTAGCTAGATATATTTTTTTTCTTCAAATTTTTGTACACTTTTGACTTATGTGCAAGTGTATAAGTGTCATCACTATAGGTCATCAATTTTGGGCATGATGCTTTAACGTCAAACATTTCTCAGGATGTCGGGCTAGAATCTTAGCATGTCACTATGGCATGTTAAAATCTCTCATGGACCAGCCTTTATCAGTGCCAGTGAGCCTCAAGAATACTGTTACTTTACCCACTGAGGACGAGTCCCAAGCATACTCGGGCAGGTGTCTATGGGAAATGTGTGTTGTAGCAAAATCAGTCTATCCTCAATGGGTTAAAAGTACAATGTAGTACAATCTAATGTAGCATCTATGCAAGTGGTCATGATTGGGCTTAATAAAGTATTGTCAGTATTGAAAACAAACAATATTTGGCATATCTGCATAAAAGACCCCATAAACCCCACTCAGTGAGACAAATAGCATTAATTGATAAACAATTTCTCTAATCTTTATCATAAAAGATAATGTAGAGGTAAACTGAAGGAAATGTCTGCACCCAAACAACTTGTATGAACAGTGTAACTGCCCTACATGTTAGCTGTATGTTTTTGGTTGTCATATTTTCAAAGATGATAGACGGCCCGGCTGATTATAAACTGCATCAAATCACATAAAATTAGATTATGTATGATAAAACATGTCTATAGTTCATGGACACTAATAATATAATACACATTTGATGAACAAGAACATATATTCATCATTTCATCAGGTTATGAGTAAGGGTAGGAAGGTGTTTTTGATTTAATGTTTGTTATTGTTGTTTCAAGAAGAAAGGATCTGCCATACATATTTCATTCAACCCTGTCTTCCTCGGCAAGGCTAAGGCTAATATGATAGTACAATGAGTCATAAGTTTCACATAAAGTACAAGGTTGAGAATATGAAACGGATTAACATGACATTGGATGGACCACCATCACTCTGAGAGCAACTAGTGAGAAAGAAGACAAAAAATGAGAAAAATAAGTAGATAGACACATGGATGGATAGACAAATATATGAATAGATTAATATACAGATAGATAAGAAGACGGATAGACATAGAAAGATGAATTGTTTGTAGATGTTACGTACATCCATAGTTTAAACTAATAGAGGGACAAGCAGACAGATTTAAAAGAGATTTACTGCAAAATATGCTTTATGTCTTCAGAGTATGCAAGAATAAAACAGAGATGGGGGGAGTAATGCTGGAAAAAGGGGGTGAATAATCATTTAAAATGTATTCCTTGCGACAAAAAATCTTTCTGTAAAGTACAGGATAAAACTTTTGGGGCATTCTGAAGAACAAATTTGAAAGACGCGGAGATGTGCAGGTAAGAGGTAAGGGACAGGCATGCTATATTCCATATGAATTTTGAAAATTTTTGATACGAGTCACCTGGCTGAGATAAAAGAATGAAAGCAAAATGACCTCATCTTTTTTTTCATAATCATGTGAGCTGAACTCTGAGCCAGCAAGAGGAATGAACCAGCCTTTGCAGACAGTCTTTGTCAACAGTTGGCAAATCGTTTCAGCAGACAGACAAAATATGGAAATGGATTGTGACAAATGCCGTACGTACGGCAGGGCCCACAGGGCGTTTGCCTTCGAACCCCTCTTGCCCCCCCCCCCTTCCCCCACCCCCTCCCTTTCCCCTCCTCTTTCCCTGAGCTATAGGTAGAGAAGCGTTCCCCACAAGCACTGAGAGGAAATGCGGTTTTGAGATCGGCTTGGATGATGGTCAGAGATCTGACAAGGGGATGGTCAGAGATGTGACAAGGGGGATGGTCATCTGAAGATTGGGCTTTGTTGTCTCATTAAAGTAATTATTACCAGGGACAACAATCATTAGGTCCATTCACATATTATAATTATCAAGTTTGGGGTCATGACGCAAACACTGAGTTGATTTGCTGGCTCTTGGTGCATTTACACATAGGAGTGATCAGTTTTTTTTACACTGTGATAGGAAATTTATTTAATTGCCACTGCATCTGCATTCTGCATGATTTTAAGAATTAATTCTTTACGCGCTTTTGGTTCACTCACACTGTGCAAAATAGATTATCACAAAGGTATCTTGAAGAAAAAAAAATCAAGATAGAACAATTTTTGCATTGCTATCATGTGGATTGTGATGATCAGCAATTTTCCTTTTAATTTAAAACCAGTTTCATACAATGTCTAAAAAATCTATTTTAAAAAACAATTATTGTAGCATTTTATTGTATCTACCCTGCTATAATAAAAGCAGCTGTATCTTACTTCTTTGCATCTTGGGTGGTCCTAATTTTGATATATGCTCCTATCTATTCTGGGAAGGTTGAAAACATGAGGCAATCCCATCGAACTCTTGCCTCGATCATACAACAGACCAGTCCATCATTATTGTACAACTGAATGATGCTTGAAAGCAATCAAAGGAAAACAAAATTGTTTCAATGTGATTGATTGATTGATTGATTGATTGATTGATTGATTGATTGATTGATTGATTGATTGATTGATTGATTGATTGATTGGTTGGTTGATTGATTGATTGATTGATTGATTGATTGATTGATTGGCTGACTGACTGACTGATTGATTGATTGATTGATTGATTGATTGATTGATTGATTGATTGATTGATTGATTGATTGATTGATTGATTGATTGATTGGCTGACTGACTGATTGATTGATTGATTGATTGATTGATTGATTGATTGATTGATTGATTGATTGATTGATTGGATTGATTGATTAGTCTAGTTCATTTAATTTATGCATGGTTTAAGAGTCTGTACATCTCTAGGAATCATAAGCATGACATGTAATTTAAAGAAACAAATATCTCCAAAATGTGATGAATATCATTATAATTCAGAGAGAAAATGATACAAACAAATCTGATAAATCAATGTCACAGGATGTATGGTGGCAACAGCATTCATGAGAAGGCTACATCCATTCAATCATAGAACTTATCAGGAACAACTGGATATCTTAAACAAAGTTCATCGCTCAGAGGGAACGAAATAAATACACACACACACACACACACACACACACACACACATATATACAGTATATATGAATGCTTCAAAATATTTCCAAATTGTTGCAACGGCCAGGATTCTACTGTATAGAAGGAAAATTGCTAATCCTTCATGAAGCAAAAGAAAATAATTTGAGTGGTGTGAAGGAAAGATAGAGAAAGTGTGTGTGTGTGTGTGTGTGTGTGTTGGTTTGTTTGTCAAAGAGAAAGAGAGGGTAAATAGATATATAATAAATAGAAAATAATCAAAAAATTTTCCAAATCTATTTGCCAAAGCAAGAGATGATTTAAAGAAACTGAATTACAACTGACTAATGCCAAAGGGCACATCCCAATATGATATTTGTTTTTGTCATTTGCTATATTTTGTTGGTTTGGTTTTTTTTTTTTGGGGGGGGGGGTGGTAGGTGGGAAAGGGAATAAATGGACAAAGGGGGCCCCTATTTCAAACAATATACTGGCATCAATTCCTGTGATTCCTGTCACAAGAGATGAAAACAGAGGCATTTTTCATTGTGGAATTGTTTCTGGCATGTTGCCTCGGAACAGGATGCCAGAGAGAAGGATGTAGCTATGGTCACATTCCCAAAACATCTGTGGGTGCATCAGGAACCCCCACGAAGTACAAAATGGAATAATTCATTCAAGATTCATTGATTCAGGTTTGTTTGACTGTTTGTTTGCTTTCATTTTATATAGTACAACATATTTTATGTTTCACATTTTATTGCTATAAAATATGAGCCTCCTCATATACCAAAGCTAGAGTACCATATCAGCCATAGTCCTTGCAATAGGGTCTCATTGTGTTCTTTGGGAGTCATCTTCTCGGTTATTCCACTTGGTAATATCTGCTAAATATAAGTTAAATAAACACCTTATCAACAATCATCAAGATAATCCTTTTTGAGATTGAAAGAGGAATGTTGAATATGAGTTTCTTTTTAAGCTACATTATCATTTCATTGCAATCATAATACAGATAAAACAACTTTTATTCTGATAATTTTATCCAAATATATTTTCGGCAATTTTGTTGAATTATAAAAAAAAATATTTATCCTGTTACAGCTCAGAAAATAAGTGTCCTGCTGGGAGACACAGAGAGAAAGAGAGAAAGAGAGGGAGAGAGGGAGAGAAGAAGAAAGAGAGGGAGGGGGAGATGTAATGTATTTCATTTATATCTCAAACACATGGAATATTAGTTTTAGATATGCTAATAGAAAAAAAAAATGAAAATGAGTGCTACATCACTCTATGGGTGGTCTTTTGTCTTTCTGTCTTCGACTGTGTTTAAAACTCCTGGCTCACCTTGTCTTCAATTGCTGTTTGTTTGCTGTTGTTGTTATTGTTGTTGTTGTTGTGTTGTTGTTGTTGTTGTTGTTGTTGTTGTTGTTTTTTTTTTTGGGGGGGGGGGGTCAACACATTCTTTTACTATAATTAAAGCCTAACTACCCCTCCCCCCCCCCCAAAAAAAAAAAAAAAAAAATGGACAGAAAGAAATGGACAGAATAATGTCTCAAGCTGGGCTCATCTCCATATTCTCAATTACATCCTGTACGAGTGAGAAAGTGAAGCCAAGATTCTAGGCTTAGGACAATTGGAATTTCCTTCACATGTGCTCCACACATGTGAATTTTTGGACATCACAGGATGTTGCGATATCAAGTTGCAGCACGAGAAGACTTTCTAGGAGTAAGACTATATTGTGAATGACCCATTTAATAAAAGTAGGCTATATTAGAAGAAAATGGGAATGGATATGAATCATCAACATGCATCAGTTTCTACTTGTTGTGGGCCACTGACCATTCTTGTGTTTCGGACACTCTGTCAGCGTATGAATGCAGAGCTATGCCATTCCCTGCATAAACGACTTAACAGGTTCCTCTTAAAAACGGTTCAATATAATCCTCTATGTCATACTAGAACTCCCAGTCATATTATGATCCCTTTTTTGGCATATAGTTGCTCTAGAGTGCAATTTCATACAATGTTCAAGTTGGCTTTGACACAAAGATAGAGCAAAATCAGATGTACAGAGTGGTGGCAGAACTTTCACCAAAATCGAATCTAATATAAGAAAGCTGCGAAGTTTTTAACTTCAAACATTTTCATATTACAGTGATACAACTGTACTAGTTGATGCCATCGCCAAAAAATCTCCCATTGACCTGTATCTAAAATCACTATTTTTTTTTCACACGAAATAAAAGAAGAGTACTGGTATGTTGGAAAATGTATTTAAAACTGATATCACTTGCAGCAAAAAACATACGAAACAGGTAACATTCCATACCTTTTTAACTTTAGGTTTGATTTTCCTTCTATTCTATGTGTCTCATTTTATTTTTATAAATGAAATTCATGTTAAACTATGTGTGATGTTGTCCTCTAAGGCATAACTAAGCATTTTGCACTATATGCAATATTTTCTTACTTGTATAATATGTTTATGATAAGAGGTATATTAATACTGATGATTTAAGACTTTTCATTTAAAAGTAAAAAACAAATTCCCCAAACAATGAAAACTGCAACTCAAAAGAAGCAATGCAAGGAAAAAGACTTTGTTTATTGATCACAAGCATCTTTTCATCTTTGAATCTTCAAATTGTATTAGAGGTTCCAAACAAGCAACAATTTATTCACAAACACCTTTCTTTTTGCCTGTCATTATCACAAATACAGGTAATCAAATGTTCTGACAGAAACCGGGACAGTAACAAGTAATTGAGAACTGAATATGGACAGCGATAAAGATGTCACAGAACAAGGTGACAAGATAGGGGAAGTTATACAGATGACTGACCAGAAAAACAACAACAACAACAACAAAGAAAAAAACAATGGAATGTGAGTAATAACATCATTTAACATTACAAGACATCACTCACTATGTGCAGCTGACGCTAACATGAGTAACCATGCTTTGAATACCTAGAGGATTGAATCAGCCTATTCACTCATTCATCGACTGAGGTACCTATCTGTTATGGAAACATGTGTTTCTTTTTTTTTTTTTACTTCTATGAATATGGGCCATTTTAGGTCAATTGATCATACACAACACATACAATACTTCACTAAAGGAACTATTTTTGTTTTGTTGTTGTTTTTTTTCACACACACATACACGTAAGCTGCAGCTGCCATAGCAATTTGTCAATGAAAATTTGATATAAGAATGAGTGCTTGCATTATGGCTCAATGAAATTTGGCCCACATAGGTATGATGCAGCAAATTATGAGTATCGTTCTATTGTGGTGCACATGCTGATGTAATATGGTAAAGAATCCCCAAACAAGATGACTTCTTGGAATACACCACACATTCATTCTCACTACATGGCAAAAGCAGTCTTCAACTAGACCATTTCCAGATGTGGTCAACAAGGTTTTTCAGATCTATCCTGTCATGATCAAAGAAAGCAGGATGAAATGAAACAGCGACTCTCGGACAATATACCAGCAACTTCAAGCACAAGTTACTCTAAGTGGCAGTTCCACCAAGGAACTTCAAACACAGCTCCTTGGTTCCACATAAAAGAAGGCGATCAAATGCTCACCATCTGTCACAGACTTCCGGAAATGTCTTGTCAGAATTTGTTTATGTTTTGGGGTTATTTTCGATCCACACTACAGGAGCTCATAACTCTAGGTAACACCACCATCACTTTATAACCAGGCGTGCTTTCGCTGACCTGGTTCTTGCCCCCATCTTCCAATAAATTGCTTGGTAGCAGGCACGCATTCGTCACTAGAAATGGTTTATGCTGGAGGTCACAGAACTGAACTCATCATCGGTCGAGAGTGACAGTTAAAATTGCGTGCTCTTATGAGAGTTCTGACACCTCGGTATGCCTTCGTGAAGTTACTTCCCAATCAATGTTCACTCTCCTCTTCCTGTTTATCATTATTCTGTCCTGATTATTTCGAATGTTCAGATATCAGAAGAAGTGTAATGACAGGAAAAGGTGAGAAAGCCTGTATAGACTAATATCTAATTTCAAGGCCACTAAATGGAAATGAATACAAAGACTTAATTTTGCTCTATAAAGCATGACCTTTACAGCATTAGGCCTTTTGAAAAAAAAAATGAGGGGTCAGAACTTGTTCTCTTTTTTTTTTTTCTCCAAAAGTATTAACGGGATAGTAGATTAGTGCAAACTTACCTTGTTCAAACATGGCTAGGCACCATTCATTACATGGCTAACATCCTCTCTTTTTTCATCATTAATTTCGGGAAGCCATCTTAGAGATGACAACAGCAAGCAAAACTTCTTGGATTTTGTTTCTTTTTTTGGAGATCTTCATTAAGCGCTTAGATGGTTTCTCAATCATCTGTCAGATAGTTGCTAAGAAATGAACAAAAGAAAAAAAAATGATGCTCGGGAATATCCCCTGATGCTATTTTAATGGATGCTGTTTTAAAGACCTTCACAATGACCTGTTAGAAGTGAATGTCAATCATATTAGACAGAAAGTATTTTGTTTTAACTGTGTTGTCTCTGTTTCTGTTTGTCTCAGTGGTTCTCTTCCTGTCCTCCAAGTTTATCACCTATCATCTATACATCACTATGCTGCCAACATTCTCCTGGTGTTTGTTCTTCCAACAAATGCCCGGTATTGGAAGAGATGCCTTGTGCCAAAAAATATGACAAGAAAAAAAAAGGAAAAACAAAAAACAAAACCATAAACAGAACCAGGAGGCATTCCCCACGATTTCCTTGTCAAATGGTCGACGGAGCATGAGGGGTCACTGTGACAGATTCCATTCAACTGGAAGACATCCCCATCTTGATGGAGGATTCTTTTTTTTTTGGGGGGGGGGGGAGGGGGGGTTGGGGGCGGGGCAGAGTGGTGTAAATTGAAAGGTATCAAAGGGAGCGGAGGGGATGTTGTGCAAAAACTTTTCCTGTTAGATGCATCCATGTCCACACCCCCAGTGTATCAGTTGCCGAATTTCCCATAGATTATATTTTGAGTCTGTCACGTGAATATTTTCTCGTCCTGTCAATCGGTCGAGGGTCAAAGGTCAGATTAGCATGGGGTGGAGCCGATAAAAGAAAGTCAGTATCGCACTGAAATCGCACAGGATCTGTGCCCTGGTCGATTCTTTGACAGCATCGTGTCATTAACCCTGAGAACTTGCAGCCTTTCTTTGCAACCTCTTCAAGTTTTGTCCAAAACTTAAAAAAAAATTGGTTACATTGGTAAATTGCATCAGAATAGCATGTGCCACATTGCAGATCCAATTACCTCCCAGTTTGACAATGAAAATGTTCCTCAGCTCTGTTTATCACACAAGAAGTAGTTTTCAACCTGGCAGAAAGCTGAAGCGAGCCATTGTTGGCGAAATGAATGAAGGAAACTTGTTCAATTCCCACGAGTGACATTTTTATCTCTCTTGGAGGTTATGTTATTAACCCCTCATTTTCTTAGAAGTGAGAATGATGAGTTTTCAATTTTTTTCTGGGTTTGTTTGTTTGTTTCTGCTGCTATTTAACTGGCTTGCCTGACCAAAACATGACAAAATGACATCTTTATAATCTTTATTCTCTCCTAGTTAAGCTAGAACACATCCCTCAGTGTCTTCCCTCAGTTTGAGCAGGGTGTAAAATGCTTACAGGGTCACCAGAATGTCACAAACAAAGTCCACAGCTGACTTTGGGGGCCTTGCTAATGGCAAAAAAACAAAAATAAAACTAATATGTCAATGTTTCTCAGAAACATGTATGAAATCATTCCAGATATTTCTGGGCATCTGAAAGCATAGCTGAATCACATTTCTCTCATCTTTTTTTTTTTTACTCACTCATGGTTCGCCAGTGGTTCACAATAAAAAAATTGCTTGATTCTGGATGTGCTTTTTATCTTCTCAATGGTTCAACCTCTAAAACAGGTCGGTTGAGGGGCCTCGGATTAACTTGACACTGTATTTACTTTGACGCTCAAGGGATATATGTGCGTGCACATACACACTCTTACATGTATACATAGCAAGATCTGTATGTATGATTGGCAGGCCACAGAGTTTGCGACACACGGCTGTTGCAAGGAATGTCGTTTCCAGTTCGCTGTCCGCAAGAAGAATCATGTAGGCATCTCAAGTGTTTGCAAGCCTAAACATGACTGCACATGTATTTCACATACTCGATTACAAACAGGATATTTTTGTCATCTGAAAATGGACTCCATGATGTGACCAAAAAATAAGAAGAGACAAAGACAGGAAAGTTAGACACAGTTCTACAGTTCATTGCTTCATCTTGACTGTCCCTTTATCACTAACTTACAAAACACAGTTCTGGTCTACTTTAACAAAGTCTTGATGTGATGCCAAAGTTTTGATGACTCACAACATGGACAACCTCTGTATGAAATATTGGCACTAAATATCATGATAACAGCAAGTATTAGCACCTGTCATTATCATCTAAACTCTGAAAAGTATTCTATCTTAAAAAAAAGAAAGATATATTCCACATGAGCTGAAAGAGAACTAAGCAATACAGCTCTACCAGCTGCTTTTCCAGTAAAATGTTTCACAAGTACCATCTACTAATGAACATAGGCCTACTAGATCAAATCTAAAATGAAAAGTATGCCAAACAATTTATTATTAAGCTAAGTAGGTGTCAGGGATGTTGAAATTCCTATTGGAGTCTGTAACCCTATGGGGACAGTACGCTTCTACAGAAGCCAAAAGGCTTGCACCTTGAAAGATGAGCATCTAACTTAGTGTGATTATCAGTATCATAAATGAGCATGAGAGACTTGGAAAAAGGCTAGTAGTAAACTAGGTACACAATGAAGGCATGGTAAATACAGAGGACAGCTGGAATACCGTGTTGAAGCAGCAAACAGCATTTTAAACAAGTATGGAGAAAGAGTCGGTGAAATTGTCACTGTGAAAGAAAAAGAAAATGGGCAGGGTAAAACTTCTGTTGTCATCCAAACCAACCCCCTCCCCTCTCCCCCTCCTCTCCACTCCCCTCCCCTCTCGATCCTTCCCCTCCTTCTTCCCCTTTCCCATCCATAGTCACACTTCCACAAGCACCATCATAAACACTGGCAGCACTACGTGCCATGGTTGACGGAATGATTGAATTATTGCATTATGAGTAATTCGTGTGATATTTCGCAGACACAGGATCTCGGTCAGAATGTTGTTTGCCAAATCTGATTTGGCTTTGGACTTGATGGTATAGTCCCCCCAGGGATCTATCCAGATCCCCCCACTTGAGTCCACTACAATGTCATAATCAGGCCTGAAAGTTATTTGAATGTTAACAGTGAGTCATGGAGTGAAATATTTCCTTTCGATTCCATCGAATGATAGAATAGATATATAAATATAGATGGAAAGATAGAGAAAGTACACAAGAAAAAGAGATTTATACATTGATGAGGCAGTAGATGGATAAATGGACAAATAGAAGGAAAAATACAGATGAATATTTGGCTGGAGAATAGGTGAAAAAATAAATGGCTAAATGGCAGACTGAACAGATAATTCACAAAATGAATAAATGAATATCTATGATCAAATAAATGGATTTAGAAAATAACAAAAAAAATGAATAAGAGATTAGTGATTAAAGAATCTATGAATGATTTAAAACAGAGAAGGAATAAATTATTCCCAGGAGAAATGAAATATTGCATAATCGGTATTGTGTTTCTGTCCTGGAAAAGCCCCTCTGTGGAAGCTGTTTTCCTGTTCAATAGTTCCTGCCCAAATTTTTGGCGAGATTTAAATTGTGCATATGCAAAAACAAATATCACTTTGGTTTATTTGATGTGGTTCTACAGTAGTTACCCCTGGACAATTACCCCAGACCCTTCCCCTTCCCCTAACCCTAATCCTAATCCTAACCCCAACTCTAACCCTAAACCTAACCCTAATCTGTCGGGGGGGGGGGGGGGGTTATTGCCCTGATAAGTTTGCGATAAAGCATGACTGGGGAATGTGTGGCCACCAAATGTTGAGAAAATTGGAACATGACCAAAAAGTCTATACATATAATACGCGAAGTTGTTGTTGTTGTCGCGGCCTTATGTATTTCCTGTTTTATTCCGGCGTTGCTGGATTGTCTATCTCCTCCCGAGCCGTCGGCTCCGGGCAGCTGCGACCGGTGCCGTCGGCCGCAGGAGAGTATCCTGCATCGAATGGCGCGGGTTTCATCCCCTCTCCGCCTCCGTGCCGACGTCGAGGACGAAAAAGAAAAATTAATTAGATAGATGCATAATGCATTTCTGTGCGTGACGAAAGAGCCGAGCATTTTAATATTCACCAATCCTGCGCTGGACTCCTACTTTCTCGATAGTGCATCTTTTATCTTGCAGAGACAGTGGGATATAAAGATTATGGGTGCAGCGAAATCTCTGACATCTTTCGGCGGACACGCACGCACGCACACAATGTACTCTCGGGTGGATACGGTATGCCAGTGTGTGGCCTGCGCCTGTGTATGTATTGACAATGGTTACATGAAACACTATCTGCCTGCACGTGATATGGACTCTCATAATACTATAGTATAATACACGGCGCGGTCATACAAGGGCAATTACGTACAGTAACGTTCGCCATTTGTATTGGCGTGCCCTAATGAAAACAACGAATGCTGTTATTTTATTGTATTTTGCACAACTGCAGGATACTCTGCAGCTCAGGTACGTCATTTAGTTTACTCTCAAGTCGGTTATCATTGTACTCAGACTGTTTAGGACGGCTGAATATCCACTTAAATTTTGTCCTTGCCGATCGTACCCTTCCATACCACATTACACGCGCCGCTGTCCATTCGTTTACTGCCGTAGCTGCTGTAAACATGAATATTCATAAGATGATCAAGCGGACGTAGAGGAAACCCTCGCTTTGCCGACCACTTTTTTTTAAAATTTCCAAGTGGAGATAAAATGGGTAGTTCTATGGTCCATCAAACCAAGTTTTGGTGATAAAAATAAAAAAGAGGGAGCAAATGAAGACAAAAATAATTTTCTTTCTCCCATAACGTGGGAAAAGAGTGAAAGAAAAAATACGAGGCCCTGAGATCCATGGATTCCAACAGGTGCCTACTTATTAAACCTAATGACTATAATATAATCTCCCCCTCCACTAATGGAGATTATAGTCGTAATGTAATAATAATAATAATAACAATAATATAATAATATAATAATAATAATAATGGTAATAACAAAATAATCATAATAATAATAATGGTGATATTCATAACAATAATAATAACAATAATGATGATACAATGTACCTGTGTCTGAAGCAGATAAACGGGTGGTTCTATGATCTATCAAACCAAGGTTTGATGATACAAAAAAAAGAAAAAAGAGAGCAAATGAAGACGAAAATATTCTATTTCTCTCAGCACAATAGCAACAATAGTCCTGCTCAGCACAAGATTACGTATGTTACTGCAGTGAGGCAGTTTTGGACAGTTTGCGCAGGACTGTCTTCAGAAAGGCTTTTTATCAAGAGCAGAAAAATGGGGGAAACAGATTTTTACAATTCTTAACAAATTAACATTTCCGCCTCCCTATGTTGATCATCCCTATATTATGACTCTGCTCTCTCCTCTCCCCTAAATAATAATAATATTGTTAGTAATAATAAGAATGATAATAACAATAACAATAATACACTGAAATAATGATAATAAGAGAATAGGCCAATGCAAATGAATGGGGAGGGGTGCTATGATCCATAACTAAGAGTGGGCGGAAGAGACGCAATGTTTAAATCATGAAATATCCATGATAATGAAGCTATTTGAAATAAGTAACCTTGAGAGTAACCTTGACATGACGGACAAAAATATTCACTATCCTTGACCGATTAACTTTTTTCTTAATTCCCTTGAGTCATCCCCATGTCATTGAATTATATAAAATAATAATGAAACCGAATGACTATGATCTCCCCTCCCTCAAAATAATAATAATGATAATAATAATAATCATAATCAATGATTATAATGATAATAAAACAATAAACAGTATCAATGAGATAAACAGGCGGTTCTAGATCCATCAACCCAAGTTTTGATTATGAAAACAGAAATGAGGGAGCAAAAGAAGACGAAAACATTCTTTGTGTATTTCTTCTCTCATAACGTGGTTAAAGAAATATTAAAGAAAGAATACGAAGCCCTGAGACCCGTGGATTTCCACGGGTTTCTTATACTTATAAAGCCTAATGACTATGATCACAATAATAACATAACAGTAGGGGCATGAAAATAATAATAAAATGATGATAATAATAATGATGATGTTTAGTCTGAAGCAGATAAACGGATGGTTCTATGATATATCAAGCCAAGTTTTGGTGATTAAAAACAAAATGAGGGAGCAATTTAAGACGAAAATATTATATTTTTCTCTCATAGCGTGGGAAAAGAAATAGGAATTTAAAAAGAAATGCGATGCCTTGACCCTCGGGGGCCTGCATGGATGCAAGAGCAAGGAATATAATTAATATCAAAGTCATAGTGTCAATAGTATCTCCCCGTTCAGACGGGAAGAATCTGTGGGCAGAACTTTCGGAGAATCTTATAAGCGTTTTTTTGTGATTTTTCACTGAATGTTTGTTTGTTTGTTTGTTCTGCGAGGGCGAAAATGTGTGTGGGGGGATGGTGGTCATGGGTAAAAGAGAGCATAAGTGACGAAAGAATGAGAAAACTTTTCTTTTTATTTCATCAATAAAAATGTGCAAAATCGTATATATGAGAGAAAAAAATAAAACCCCTCAGACCCGTGGATTTCCACGGGTGCTGCTAGTAATTAAATATTCTCCTTCAATGTGGCAGAAAACCAATCCACTTTGATTCCCTCAAGACTTCTACCATCTAAATTAGATGACAAATGCAATGATCTCGGAATTAGGTTCAATCGTCGGTCAAATTTTTTAAATCCTTGATATCCTGTCAAGGAATAAGTAATTTGGCGCACATGGATGTAAACAACATGTCTGACACTGAGAAGCGACTCAAGAAACATGCAAACACAAGAACAGAAGAGTTATGTCCAAAAGTAGAATCGTAAGACTTGATCCCTCAAGTGGAAATGAAGTGTCCACGTTATCAGGACAATGTCTCTCATTTCCACTCAGCAGATACGAGCCAAATTCATTCTGTGAGAGGGGGAATACAAACATAAACCTGAGAACCCAAAACTAGCAGTTTCTATAAACATCTTCCGTCGGACCTACCGAATCGTTCTACTGTTCACATGATTTCCCTTTAAAGGACTTTTCAGACTGATATCTCTTTGAAGAAGTTAAAAAGGTCCTAAAGTGTATCCATTAGGAGAGTTCGACTCATGTATATCAAACCATTGAGAAATCTAGTACTGGCATTCCTTTAGCATGAAATGGGAACAAAACTCAAAACATAAAGTTATTATGACAGAAATGTTGCCTTCCTGTCGAGATCCTTCTCCCTTTCATCTCTCGTCTCTTTCTCTTCTTCTCTTTTCTCTTTCGCTCTCTCCATCTGTCTCTCTACCCAAATAACTCGTGATTATCAATATCTTTCCTGCCAAACACTCAACAAGACATTACAGGCCTTCAGTCCATAAAAAGTTCATCCAGCTTCGAAAGCAAAAATGCTTGTCCTTGCCCTGTAATAACAAAGGTAAGAGTCCCACGGAACGAACATCACCCTTTGTACACAAAGAATATAAAATGGCTTCGCCTCAAAACAAGTTTCCTTTCTGATGGAGCGAGTACACACTTACTTTCAATCTCTATAAAAATGCACGTCCCCCTGGCCTAATCAAGAAAACAAAATATGTGATGAGCCCGCCGATGATGATCTCGTTCTAGTATGCTGAGGAATGTGGAAGAACACCCACATCCCTCCCCGTCCTCAGAAGACGACTTTCATCTTCCCATTTCCTCCCATCAGTCATCAGAGGACCGGGGTTCCATCCTCCAGGCTGGCAAGTTAAGGAGGTCCTCCCCAACTCTAATTACGCCAGCTCTGTTTTTTGTTTGTCCAACTCATGTTGCGATCCATCAATATGTTTGGCTAGCTTAGTTCTCCATCCATCCCACACACGCAGGGGCCCCTCTCTAGCCCACTAGCATTCATCGGTTGCTACAGTAGTGCTCTCATTTATCCATCTAAATTCAATACTTCTTCCTTTTTCTTCCATGTAGGATAGTCCACAGTAAGTGTACCAACATACATGTACCAGTGCATCAGCAGGCCTGGCGCAGATAGTACAGTGCCATTAAAACACAATCTCACTGTCTAGTCTATACATTAACCCCTTGAAGACTAGTCCCCCCGGGTATACTCGGGCAGGTGTCTATGGGAAGTGCGTGTTACAGCAGAATCAGCCCGTCCTCAAAGGGTTAAAAGGATAAATGCTGGGGTTACTCCCACCCCCCTCCTTCCACTCTCCTTCCCCCCCTCATCGTGTTCTCCTTCCTCCTCCCTCGGTCATATCTGGTAGTTTGGAGGCATCACGTGTACCTCCCAGCGACCATTCTTAGGGCGGAGACTGGTATCTGCCCTCCTAACTATTTCCTTGACGTGGGGGCCAATTAAAGAAAGACACCATCTTTCGTCTGCACACCATGCTGAACTAGGAGTAAACTTTCACACCCTAAAAAACAGTGATGATACGTGACTGTCATGCAATATTTACCAGACTGTGAGTGGTGGATATCAATACCTCCTGTTTATTGAAATACAAGTTAATCTTATGGCAGAAACAACATTTGTGTAGGGCCTACACAGTTTGTGTCAATGTACTTTGCAAGGAAGTCATGCAGTACAGTGTATGATATCCCAATTTTCTTTAGACAGTGAAGCATGAATCACCAAGGTGTGTGATACCTCCTTGGAATCAAATAGAAAATTACAAGCCAATGGCTTGACAACTGTCCAACAGGACATAGACTTCTGTTAAAATGTTCACTGAAATGACTCAAAACACTTCATCAATGTATTTGTTTGGTAACCTCAATGTCATGTCCTCTGAAATGGCATGATGTTCACATCTTAGTATAAAATCCTTGTATTCATAAGAATGTGACTGCACACACGATACACACCTATAGATCATACCAGGTCATTTGGCTTGATTACGAATAACAGAAAAGATGTTATAATCAATTATCCTGCTATATTTCTCTTCAGCTGCATAAAATAAATTCAAACTTGTCCAGTGCATGTTATGCAGACTACGTACATCACTGTCAAATACTTCCAATTCACCATCCTGCCGAGATGTGCACCACCGGTGGTAAAATGATGCCCAATCGTTCTGGGGGCACGATGTTTACAAATCCCTCGGATGACTGTCATCCGCCCAATCCATCCATCATCCAAACATCAAGTGCCATGGCTGACCTGCAGTCTCCATTACTGATAGACCTCAAAAGCATGTAGGCTCAAACGTCCAGCGAGATTGCGACTCACGTTGAAATTTGCCAAGTTACTATGAAATGGTTTTGTACTTCACAACTGCACCGATGTAAGTTCGTTCAGACATGGACCTACAGGTCCTTTTCATACCTTCTTCTCCTTTCCTCACTTTTCCCTTCCCTTCACATCTCATGTTTTTCCACCAGTGAGAATACCAAAACACTGAACTCTTCAACAGCAATACTACTATAAGAACTACTGATTATGATGACAGTGACAACAATGATGATGATGATGATAATAATGATGATAATAATGATGAGAATAATTTTCATGCATTACTCTCAACATGAGACTAGCACGAATATAAAAATGCCCGAACATTTTGCTTCTCATGTGGAATAGCATTTCATCTCTTTGATTCCGCAGAATTAAAAACACACGAAATTCATTTTACCTGACTGCTTGCATGAAAATTTCCACTTTTACAGTAATTGATGAAAATAATGACGATGTTGATGATATTGACGACAGGGTGATAATATTAAAAGTAAATTCAGATGTCTTGTGAGTACACAATTTTCTGAATTCTTGAAAGCAGCTCATAATTCATTTTGGTATCAAGAATGTTCCTTTTTGTCTTGACAAACTTCAGAATATAGCTTTTCACACAAGAAATTTTATTTCCAATCTATTATATGACTCTAACAATGCATACTTCTTGTAAATCAACATTTTCTGCAACCTTCAGCAGTTAATTTAACATAATGGGTCCAACTTCTGCTTGTAGGATAAAACATAATCCCTGCCCAATCAGCTGAAGAGACTTTAAGAACGTTCAATTCAATTTCAATTCAATTCAATTCAATACACTTTATTGATAATCATAAAGAAAGAAAACTGTAAGAGAGCGAGAGAAAGAAACAAAATGGAGTATAAAAATAGTAGCAATGTACAATCTAAATAACAGCTTCATTATGATTTCACCTCATTATGGCAAATACTGCATGAGGTCACTGAACTCTGGATGGGACATATTACTTCAGTGAAAATCCGGAGACTGTTGGGACCCATAAAGGTCTGATGAGGGCGGGATGGATATATAGGCACATAGTTTTCAAAATCTAATTTTCACTCAGCCACATACCCAAAGGTTTTTCTTTCTACCAGGACAACTTGGTGGAGATGGAGGCACCCCTAAAAACACCCCTCAGATTCATCTTATGACATACCATGCATCTTTATCTAAATTACCTCTCTATACTCCAGTCAAATCGCTGCAGCACATGTGTCTGCCCAACTTAGGGTGAGCAATAAACTACCAGCTACATCAACTGTTGTCCCCTCACTTTTACCAAGCTATGTTTGTTAATTCGAAAAGGCCCCACCCTCTCTCTTACATGGGTAGACAGGCACACAAAAATCATAAGAAGAAAGCAGAAACACATTCACTTGAGACTTTAACAAATAAAATAAGAACAAGGACAAATGCCACCCCTTCTCCCAGAGATATATGAAAACCCCGTTACGATGTCTCCACATAATGAGGCACGACACACAAATTTGTCTGAAGACCAGTGGCTGAAGTGGCCATCACGACCGAATGGGGAAGACCAAAAAGTTAACCTCTGGATGATGAGATGAACTGAAAAAAAAAGATGACTTCCCTCAAATTACGAGCCGCCGCCCTGTCAGAATTGATGGATGTGGCTCCCAAATCAATTTTCTTGGTCTCCCCGGCTTTCATTCCTACCAAGACTGCATTTCTTCGTCTCATCTGTTTCATCAGTTGTAGGAAGGCAGACGTTTTGACTCATTTCAATAGGTGTGTTAAGTGTATAAGTTTGAACAAATCTGTTAACCCGTTGAGGACGGACTGATTTTGCTACAACACGCATTTCCCATAGACACTTGCCCGAGAATGCTCGGGACTCGTCCTAAATGGGTTAAGAATGGAGTAAGAAAGAAATCTGAATTTTTTCTTTTTCACTTAACCTCTTCACCTCTGTGGCAACAGGGAAACTATTGCTTGGCCTGCAGACCATCTTCCATGACACTGAATTATTCCTCCCCTCCTCTTCCCCCCCCCCCTCCTCTTCCCCCCCCCCCCCCCCCCCCAGTTGATCCATGATACCAGTCACATTCTGCTCTTGAAAGCATAGAGTGAAAGGATTCATGCATCTATTGGATTGCCATTTCCTTTCTTTGTCTTTGCCTCTATCCCAAACCATTCTAACTTTATACTCGTTACAAACTACCCCCTGTCTGCTATTCATTAGCCATTGCTTGAATAAAGCCATTATCTTAACTTGATTTTGTTACTGATGCAAAATCATGATGATTCCAGCTCGGCGCTAGACAGTTAAAAGCCAACATATACAAACTAATTTATCCATTCATGCAGTTTTGTTGAAATGATAAACACAGAAATCAAGAATGCATATCTGCTACATAGCCTATGTAATTCCTTTCTACACAACACCTGCATATATTCCTATTAAGATATCTACCATACAAATTTGATATAGATATCAACCCATTTGAGGATTGTTTGATTTTGCTGTACAACATGCATTTCCCATAGACACCTGCCCGAGGATACTCGGGACTCGTCCTCAACAGGTAAATAAATTTGCTTCTGGATTCCGCTAACAAGAACAGTCTAGAGCTCTCTGGAGTCATGCAATCACATTGCAGAGTATTTCTACTTGGTTCTCTTGTTCACTTCTACATGTATCCTAAATTTCATTTCAATACAAAAAAGAAAAGAAATAAATAAATAAAAAATAGGCAGTACATCAATGGACTTTAGAGGCTGTCTGTAGTCACAAAAGAAACAATCTGTTTATCTTGTTAAGTCCTTATTTACTCATTTCCTTTTCATCGATCTGTCCGACAATTTCCATTTCATATCAATCAATTTTAAGGCACGGTTATAATGTTTATTACCAACCTTTTCAGTCATCTTCTTTGTGAGAATCAATTATCGTCCAAGAATTATAAAGAATGAAACACTCAAAGACTATTATCCATTAAGAATATTGGTAGCCAGACAAAAGTAGTCTGGGTTTTATTAATTCAGTTTACATAATGAAACAATAGCGCTTCTGGGATTAACAGAGTTCGTGAAAGCTGCAACTTACAACTGACCTGGTCAAACAGAGGAAGAAGGAGCTGAGGGGTCACTAACCTTTAGAACCCCTGCCTCAATCCCCAATTATCCAGTTATTCTCATCACTCAAAATGTCAAAAACATCAGTTAAAAACTGGAATGACACACTGCATTGGAAACCATTTAACGGTAAAACTGTGTTGTGATTATTCCGCAAATGACCACTGACCACAACTGACCACCAATCAGTCAATGGTCACTGTTAATGCCCCTACAAGAACAACTTTCAGGTCTGATCTCTTTTCCTATCAGTCACTTTGTTTGTGCAAGTGTTCAATCCATCAAAAATGGGAGACTCATGCATCATACCATGCTTGTATGATATCCTGCATTCAGCTTTATACTAAGACTTCGTTATTTCAAACTTTTATTTCTTGCCACTTGTAGAACCTAAATTTGAGAAACCCTGAACATTTTAATTCTGCTCACAGCTGTGCTCCAATGTGATGAAATTTTAGACAAGTCAAGGAACTTTAGAGATTTTGAATTAAACCTGTCTGAATACAATGTCTAATAACTTCTGAAAGTAATAGATACAATAAAAATGATATTTTAAACTACAAAACAAAAATACCCTGCACACTAGAAAGATGATTCTCTGGAGAAAAAAAAAATCAAATACATAAATACACACAAACATAGGTATGTATTTATAGGTTGTTGTTTCATAAAAGAAACTAAGTTACCTACAACTTTCAAAATCATACTCTGCATTCCACGGACTTTCAACCATTTTGGTCTAAAATAGGAGCTATTAATCATGGTCATTGGTAAACTAATTGCCCACTTCAGAGCTAGGTCTCAATACTCCACACTTCCTTGACCTTAAAATATTGAAGTGCCACTGACCCTTTTTTCGTGGCAAAAAAAGTGAAAGGGTAAAAATGACCATATTGTAAAAAGTCCTTTTCTACATCAAGTTGTTTCAGGCTTCTATTCAAGAGAAATGCAATGACAAACAGATTTTCATGAGATTAGCCTCAAAGATAATGCCTAGAACCTAACGATCACTCCTGACTGGAAGAAGAAACCACCTTATAAAATGACACGTTTCTAAATCACAAATGTATCAAAATTGTAATGTCCCCAAATGAAGACAGTCACTTGCAAAGTTCAAAAGTCAACCTAGAAGTTGGTACAAAAAGCCACACAGCCATTTTCACAGATCTTAAAATGAAAACAGGGTTTCCTGGGTTCGTGATACCCTTCTATGAAGAGAGATAAAAAGCACTTAATGGCCTGATTTTCCTTATCCTATCAACAAAGGTGATCAAGTGAAGCCATCCACAAGATCCCTTACTTCTGTGTATACAACTGAATAAATGACAAAGCCAACAAATGATAGCTATTAACCCGTTGAGGACAGACTGATTATGCTACAACATGCATTTCCCATTGACCCCTGCCCGAGTATACTCGGGACTCGTCCTCAACAGGTTAAAAGATCTCTTTCCCCTTTAATCTCATGTGATTATTATTTGCTTGGCTTGACTGAAGTCACAAATGCAAAGTGACGAATGAGGGTGAGTGGGATTTGGTAATCAAAGGAATTTGAGAGCTTTTTTGTGAATGTCTGAAAAAAGTCCAGCAACATCTTGATTTTATCTGATCTTATTAGGTCACATAGCATGCTTTTTTCAAGCATAAAAAATAATTAATATGCCATGCTGTAGAAAGGAGTAGGCCCTGTAGTAAAGTCGTTCTAAATGTTGCACAATGAAACTATTCTTTAATCAGATACAATACTCTTCAGAAACAGGGACTACTAGTACGATTGGCTGCATGGCAAGTTTGAAAAAAAAACCAAAAACATATTACAGGATGTGAAAGGGCAAAGATTTTGCTGAGCACTTTCTCCTTTTTTTTCTAGACTTGTGATTGCTTTATGTCATACAAAAGACAAAATTTGAGATAGCACTTGGCTGTTATTTAGGAACGAACATTCCCTTTGCAGTAAATGTCATATTACTTTAATGTTCTGACAACGTCATGTCTCATAGAACACAAATTTTACTGTGATGCTGCCAGATTTTTGTTTAACTTAATATATCAACTTTAAAAGTATCACCTTGCCAGCTCATTAAATCTAAAGCACATCAACAATCTACTTAGTGAAATAAGCATGTATTTCAGAAATGTTCAAATAACAGGAAAACTAGATGACCGAACACTCATCACAGTCTTATTTTCAGAGGTTGTGTTTGTTTCATGCATACATCAACCTTGTGAGAAACGAATTTTCTGTGTTGTTTTCTGAAATTGATTTAGTTGTGTCTATGCAGACAGATCAAAACAGGAACGTGTTTTTCATCGGAAAATCATTTGTAAACACATAATAACACATTTGTTTCCTCTCCCTCCCATGCCCCCCCCCCCCAAAAAAAAAACAACAAACAAACAAGAGAAAAGGTCAACCACTATCTCATGTATCCATGGCTTCATGATGAAAGTAATTCCATTAGGAGAGAAGTTTACACCTCCAGAGAATACAATAAATCACCTATAATTTGAGTCAAGTTGTCCGTGGAAACAGAAGTATGACACATTCATTTAAATGCCTGGTTACTGTCTATTTGACTGGAAAAGGTCATGATACCCAGCAACCTTTCCATTTCCTTGACTTCCATCCAAAACATTGCACACATCCATGTTTTTGTTTTGTTTTTAGATTTTTCCCACTCTCACCAAATTAAATGTTATTCCAAGTTCCGGAGTAAATCCTGGCAATTAGGAGGCTAGGTCATGTGATTAAGATACTGTGAAATCATCAAAAAAAAAATTTCATTGCAATTTTTCAATGAATGAAGTGATATTAACAAGCATGCTATGAGAATTATATGATATTGATAGCTCTACTCTCATCTAACTTCTGATATCAACACTAGTTGCACTTTAAATCACTTGTTTGATGATGAAAAAAAGAGACAAGCAATTGGAACATTTTCTTGCAGTCTGAATTTCTAATTTCATGAGCCAAGATTCGTGAGTGTTTGTCTACACAATGCATTGCATGCCAGTGGCGATTCGTTAAAGATTCATGCCATGAAAAAAGGCCATTGGTTCCATTTTGCAGGAATTTCATGTCGCGAATGTTTCTGGCTTTATCTACTGAGGTGGTTTGTGAGTGTTTATCATTAAAATCTTTCCAGCACAATTTCCTTTGCTTTGCTTGTCTTTTTTTTTTTTGTGCATACAACAATCTAGAGTTAAAGAATTTGCAACGAACCAATAATGGATCTGTCAGGATGTTAACCCCTTAAGGACGGACTGATTTTGCTACAAAACGCATTTCCCATAGACACCTGACCGAGTATACTCGGGACTCCTCCTCAACGGGTTGAGGTTCTATTTATCAGGATAACTTTGCCACAAAACCAATGCCTCCATGGGCCTTCCATCTCTCACAACATTCTGATTCAAAAAGGGATATCATTTCCTGAATGCTGTGTTTTCCTCACTTACCCCACATCCGATTATGAAAATGAAAGTCGATATCATAACATGTTTTTCTGTTTTGTTGTTGTTGTTGTTCTTCTTAGAACTCAAAGAGGGGGGTACATCTTAATCCCACTGGCACATGTCTTTTATTGTCAGTATTATCTCTGGTATCCGAAATGGATTATGATCCACTTTTCAATAGCCTGTTCTCCTGCTCTCTTTGACCGAAACCTCCCCCACTGTTAACCGATTCCTCTTTCTTTTTTTCTTTTCTACAAGGAGAAATTCCAACCAATAAGGGAGCATTACCGGTAAGCTAATCCCAATCCCGATTCAAATAAATCCAGGGTTTACCCCCGGTAGACGGCCCGAAATCCAACACGTAGGATCGGAAGTATTATCGCAGGTGTGTTGTGCTCGTGCACCTGTCCTGGTGAAAACCGACAGAGAAAATCTTGTGGAAAGTTAGAAATCCTTGACAAGCAAGGGAAACACAATGCCATTTCTGCATAGATTTTACTTTCTGCCTTTCCAGACAAAAACTTGTATCCAACATTGCACGACAAGCCAGTTGGTGACTAATTAAGCTCAAAAAAGAGTGCAAAGAATGTTGTAAATATAATGCACTATCTGCATTAGCCAATATCTACGACAAACATGAAACAGAAAAGGTAGAAGAGAAAGCCCGCTGTGAAAGAGACAATGAAAGTACCTACATTAAGTGCAACCATTCTCTGATCAAACGGCCAGTATATGATATGTTTGTGTTCTATGTATGTCACAATGACAGCAGATTTTCATCATGAACCTTGTCAATAAGTGTTGGAATTTTGAAAAAAAAAACAAACTGATATTTTTGTATGCTGCTTAAAGAAAAACAACACAAAAAAGGATACCTGCAAAAGAAAGCCTTAGACAATGACAATTTGCATACGATGTTCAAATTTCACTGGATCCTTGTATTGTAATCAATTCACAAGTGCGAGTTTCAAAGAAGTTTTATGGAAGTATATGAGCTAGACATACATTGTACTCCTGTGAGGGAGCAGGGGATGATATTCATCTCTGTTTAATTGCTTCACAGTCACAAGGCATTCTTGAAGACCAACACAGATCAGGCGCTACATTCACCTGCAAACCTGCACCTGCGAATATTCATCATCTGTGCAACTACGATTGCACAAGAAGCCCCACCTCAAAAATTAGATGCGGTTACAAGTGTGACAAACCTCAAAACCCACATGAAGCAACAACTGCTTCATGAACCTACTGTCAATGTCTCATCATGCAGGTTTACGTCATGTCCTTTTCATAATGTTTCTTTTTTTAAAGTTGCATTTCCATTTGCGCACTTTCAACGTACAGTACAACAAAGTTTTCTAAATGTACAAGGCAGGATACTAGCTGAACAGGCATTGCGGTTTTGCGGCAATTTCCCATCTGAGGGCACTTGTATATCGGAATCGCAACCCCAAACAACAACAAAAAAAAGAACGAGATACGAAAGAAAGATAGCGAGTGAGATTTTTTTACAGTATCATTACACTGTGATTTCTGATCGTATTTATTTTGGTTATGCAACTGTTATGAAAACCAATAAAGACATAAAAAAATGGAAAAAAAAAGAAAGAGAGAAAAAGAGATGGTGGGAGGGAGATATATATACATATATATGTATATATGTGTGTATGTGTGTGTAAGAATAGCCATGGCAGCCCTCTATGTGTGGAGGAGAGGCATTATCTCTCACCTGTCTGCCTAGACTCGACCAGTTTCCGTCCCTTCATGAACTGGCAAGTGGTGTTGTCTCCACTGCATACCCCACATCGGTCCATCTCTGCTGTTGAGTTGAACTGGTAGTCGCAGCCGACGTGCTGGGAGGGAGTGAGGAAGATGGGAAAAAAACTTAGTCATATTCTGAACATGGAAGAAGAGGGAAAGCAAATCTGCTGATATATATGCTTTGGTATATATTTTTGTCCATTTGTAACTGCATCATAAAAATATTCAGTTGTACTGTGTAGGCCTATATGTTATTTGAAGTATATCCATTTGGGAAATATCAAAATAGTGAGATAAAATGAAATATAAACATGCCATTCTCATTGGCATAAATCATAATGTAAGATAGTCTGGAAGTATGCACACTCATCATATAACAACACAAATTCTTAAAGATATCAAGATTATCACATACATTCTAAGTTATTTTCTCTGTTTTCCAGCAGCTTTCTCAAATGTCTCAAGTTGATAAAAGTGGCTTTATTGGCTGTTGCATGTACGGTAAACTGTTAATATATTCTTCCACTCTGCAAGACCTACCAATAAGCTTATTAGTAATAAACAATTAAACAAAATATGATAAGATAATGAAACAGCAAAATGATAAATTGATCGCATTAAGACATAAAAGCCAACTGAAGCTTTGTGAGGAAAAAACATAGAATGTCCATAGGTTTAACAATGCATGTCAGCTTTCATTGAACCATACGGCATGTACACTATAGCTTAGTTTGATTTCATTCATCACAATTAACTTTAATATGGAGTGGAATCGCACTTTAAAGTCAGTCTGAAAGAGGTATTGTCCATTAATCTCCTTTTCCGTCACTTACAGGGCGCAGATATTAGACTTGGCAAGGACAAATTTGCCTGTACGTGATTCTATGTGCGAAGGGCATTAATCGTCTCCAAGCACGGCATTCATAAATATCCCCCTCTTTGGCACGTCACTTGAAACAAATGGTTAGATCACTCATGCAATTAGAAGTTGAAAGAAAGGGAAAGAGGAAACCAGCAGAAGAAAGAGAGAGAGAGAAAAGGGAGGTAATGAAATCTCTCAATTTCGGCTGCCCTACTTATATTCATTTCATTTCCTGAATTAGTCAGAACATCCATTAACATTGATAAAGGCTTATGTGGCATTGATTGGTACACGTCTGAGGGGAGGGAATAAAAGATCGATCTGTTTGGGGTTTATTTGTCATCCCTAGATTTATTTTTTGGCTTAATTTCAAATCATCAGTGAGCCATTACAAATGGCAAAATAGGATCATCACATTTGCTGATACACATTTAGAAGTTCTTGCCATTATGAAGTATGTCATATTTATGTTTATTTCTATTGAATGGAAATTCAAATTGATTAATCACATTACAGTTTATGTATGCTTTGAAAATACGACACTACGCTCTGCAGTTAAAGAAAAAAAATGCTTATAGATATTTAATCCATATTGTGGTTCTATTTGTAAGACACATAATCACAGGATTTTGTGGCTTGCAACTGTTTGAAAGTTTGGACACTTTCAGTAAATGTAGCAAAAAACATAAATAAATTACATACAATTGTACAAACATACAAACATACACGGGTGTACATGGAACCATACAACACACATTTCTGCATAGTTACAATATTTCGTAAACTTATCCTTTATTTTGTATTATGATGAAATCTATGTATTCAATTTCTGTAATATGTTTTTGTCGGAAATGAAAGAAAATAAATGAATGAATACATCACTCATTTTGTAGGCCCTTTCCAGTAGGCTCAGAGTGCAGCCAACATACAAAGCATAATAGAATTATACACTGAATATAACTACTCTATCCCATTTAAAAATCATGGGGTAACAGTGGATCTAGGGAAATTAGATAAAACAAATGAAATTTACAGAGTTTTCATTCACAGGAACAGATATGTCTTTAAAGATATGTCTTCAAACCTTGAAAAATTAATCTAAATCTCCCCTTTTCAAACAGTTGCAAGCAGGTGGAAATGAATGCTACCACACAATTCTGTCCTGTTATAAATACGACATTGAAAAATATGCGCCCAACTTTGTTTAGCCTCGCCCTCAGTCGGAAATTCAATTATTGCTGACCTGTTCAGCATGTTTCCTTCTTTTTTTATCTTTCTTCTTCTTCTCTTTGATTGAATGATGCGTGGATAGTAAATTGTTTGACGGATATTTTGAGATATCATTTTAAACAAAGAGAAAGATTACAGTGCGGCAAGGAGGCTACATGAATTTACAACTATAGGCTCTGCCTAGTAAACTGAAGGCATTGTTGAAATTAAATGGGACATTTTGGAGTGGGGTCAAACAAACTGCTGCATAGCCTGGATGCAAGGCTAACACCAGGTACTCCTCCGGTTGTCTCATGTCATGAGAGGGTTGTGTGACTCAGATGGGGGTCAATTAATTGTCCACTTTTCCATGACCTTCTCAGTTAGGGGATCATCTCATATTCACACTTTGAAGTTTTGCAAGTATCAAAAGACATACTGTACGTCATCAAATTTACAGCAACATGACACAATATGCCTGTTTGGAATCTGAACAGGAGTAGCCTTTGCAATTAATATTTTTAATCATGCTCTGTTTGTTCCCATGGCAAATTCAAAAGAAAGGGTGGGCTGCACACTGATACTTTTTATCAAAATGATTTCACAGGACTAATAGCCAATTGTTCACTATAAACTACTGTAAAGCAAGATATTTTCGTGATGTGAAATGTTCGTGAATTGGAGCCGGAGGCTTTTTTCGCAACATGAAATTTTCTCGAGTTGCCACTGGCATTCAATTCATACAGTCTGGACCAGAACTTTCATGTGCATTTAAATTTCATGAATCTTCGCTCTTACAAACTTTGCAAAATTAAAATGCATGTCAATATTTCTGGTTTTACAGAATTGGATGCCATTTAGAGAGACCAGATGAAAGTACCAAATTTTGAGTCATTTTCAAATCAAATTTTGTCTTCCATTGGGCCACAACATTTAAACACACACACACACACACACACACAAACACACACACACACACACACATTAGAGTTAAAGGGGAAATCCAGTCCAACTTTAAGTTAGTCTGATAAGAAGGAGCAAAATGTTACAAGTTCAAAGGTATAATTTTGATCGAAATCGGATGAAAAATAAGGATGTTATGACATTTTGAAGTTTCACTATTTTGGGGGGAAACAGTTCTTGAACAGTCAATATGAATACGTAAATGGCAAAGTGAGCATGTCATTCCCTCACAACTTACCATATAGTTTTTAAATAAAATTTTGAAATTTCTATTTTTCATTCAAATGTAATTATGCCTGAGGCTCAAACCCTAGTATATCTAACTCATCACTATTCTGAAGTTATTCAACTGGGAATGACATCATGTTTCAGACTTCAAAGACAGAAACATTGAATTTTCATCATTTTTTTTTTGTACAAGATCAATGGAAAATTGTGAGGGTATGACATGGTTAGCTCACTCATTTGCATATTCATATCCACTGTCCAAGAACTGTTTTGCAGAAATTAGCAAAACTTCAAAATGTCATAACTTCCTTATTTTTCATCCGATTTCAGTCAATTTCTACTGTTGAACTCGTTAGATTTTACTCTTTTTTATCAGATTAACTTATACTTGGACTGGATTTCCTCTTTAAAATGAGAAATTGAGTGCACTTCTAGTACATCTTGACTGCACAGCTTGAGCCTATCAGTTGTAAAGGGATGGATAAGCAGGACAAATGTCTCTGCTTCCAGGAAGTAACAGGGCATAGAAAAGCTATAACTTTAAAAACACATTATGAACTCCAAGCAGCAATGCCACTACCAAAATCCTCCCAGATGCAGTCATGTTTTCCAATCTCCTAACTCATTACAAACAGGGCTTTTTAGAACCACCTTCCAATGGCATTGAAACTTAATACATTCCTTGTCCAGCAATAAAGGGGGTTGGTGTTTTTGAAGCAACAACCAACACTCAACCAAACCTTCTTTCACCATGCTTTCTTTAGAGCAGTGCAGAGCATCCACCCAGCTTTGGTTTTAACAGAGCCATGTTTTCTCAGTAAATATTGAAAGAAAACAAGATTTGGTGCTCTCTGGGCTACCTTTCCTACCTTTTCTCTTCCACCTCCAAGTAACCACAAGGTCCTGGGTTGTCATTCACACCTATTGTTGCATATTCTTACCCCTCTTCTCTTCTTGTTTTTCCCTGCCATTCACTGATATGTATTTACCTGTAACTTACACGTCAAACAGCTTAAAGGTCAAATACACCGAAGAATTGGCCGATTTGGTATTCTACAACTTTTGCTCTGCAATGCCAAAGCAGCATCAGCCCTTATGCACCAGGCACTGGAGTGGGTATTAAACAGTTTTATTCAGAATGCATTTCTAAATGAGGACTTTAATAAAACATATCACATTTCACAAACTACTAAAAGAAGACATTATTTGCTTATCTTATAGAATAAACAATTGTTAAAGTCAACTGGGCCTAAGACCCCGTTTACAGAGTGAGGCTCGGCCGCGGCTCGGCCACGTCCGCGCCCAGCCCCGCTTCGGTGTAAACGCGCAAAAGGCCAAATGCGAGGCCAAAATTGGCCTCGCATTTGGCCTCGCTCTGGAGGTGGTCTCGGCCGCAGCCGAGCCGCGGCCGAGCCGCGGCCAAGCCCGGCCTTTTCTTGGTGTAAACGCAAACTGGGCCAAATGCGCGGCCAATTGCGCGGCCAATTTTAGTCTGGCTTCTAAACCCTCTGCCTGTATCTTTCGCTATTCAGGATATTAACCCCCTCAACGTCGAAAACTAGTATATTTTAAGGTGGTTTTGTCCTGCAAAGGATTCTTTTCTTTGGCAAAGGCCTTTGCCCGAACGGCGACTTCGTCGCCACGGAATTCATTTGGCAAAGGGTCTGAAAACCAGACAATACCAAATTGCGGTTGTTTACAAGCAGAGCGCCACTACGACAAAATATTGAAAGGTTTGAATCAAAAGCGCGGCCGAGCCCAGCAGTGTAAACGGACAAAATTGCGAGGCTCGGCCGCGCAATTGAGGCCGGGCTCGGCCGCGGCTCGGCCGCGGCCGAGCCCGGCCCCGCACTGTAAACGGGGTCAAGATTTATGATGAATACTTTGATTAAAGAAAACAGCATTTACACAAGTACTTAACAACTATGCAGTACAATGCCATGAATATCATATCAATTTCCTGCATTATAGATTTTACCATAAGTAGTAGCAATCATGAGGTTATGTTATCATAAGTAAACACATATTTCTTTGCAAAAAAAAAAAAAATCGTATAACTCATTGGTATCATGAAATTTGTGATTACCTTGTTCCTATTTCCATTCCCTTTCATCAAACAGCAAAAAGCTCTACAGGAGGGAGATCCCATTCATATGCTGTGAAAGTAGATATCTCATGCGAGTAATTTTTCGCACTCTACCGGATGAGATGAATTTCATGCATCTTTAATTCTGCGGTCTCAAGGCATCAACTACTGGAATGTACGGCAAGCAAATATACACGTATTTGCATACTTTAATTGTGCACTAGTTTCTGGTCGCTCAAAATGCTTGAAATTTCCACTGCAAATGTTTTAACTTTAACAGTATGTGACTTCAGCAAAAGCAGAAATATCAGTGAAACGTCTAATGAAAGTTTGAGGAAAATCAGACAAATGGAGGAAAAGTTAAGAATTTTTTAAAGAGATCTTGGTTATTTCCATGTCACCCTTTCTAGAAAGAGATCCTCCAACAATTCACAATGGCTGTCACAGTAGAATTTCAATACAGCACTTGACCTACAACTCATGACTGCAGAAGGCATGGAGAATAATATTTGTCTTATATGTCAGTTATGGGTCAAGGGAATGCACACTTTTCAAAAAAAAAATTGGGATATTTGTGAAATTTCTTTCATATTCCCTTTGAATAGTTCTGTTGCTTGGATATCACAATCTTTTAAATAGAGTTTCCATGTACGGAGAGGAGTACACAGAATAACAAAAACTTCAAGCAAAGCTCCATGAAGGACAAACATGAAAGTATGTGGGGCGTGACGGGCAAAAGAATGTTGACTGTTACGATATTATTTGCATGGCATTCTGCAACATCAGGTAAATACGATTTGCATTTAAAGTTCACAATGTATACCCTCTAGCTGCATAGTGTACACACACACACAGATGTGTATGTTGGTTTGACTTGATGAAATTTATCACAACATCTTTTGAGTACCATTTTAGATTCACATCATCTGATGAAGTTTTTGCATGCCATAGCTCCTGAATAGGTCGGAAAAAACCTGACACAGGAATATCAATGGTATCACTGATAAAAGCTCAAACCAAATATTGTCTATTGTCAATTATATTTTGTCTTTTAATTGTGTATTCAAGTTGTGCATAGAAATGCAGGCCCCACATGCTAAGGCATACCTTCTGCTTTGACTATACCAAAAGTTGGTGACACTGTCATTGGTTCGTAGATTCATATACTACATATGTAGGCATGTCCAAACAGGCATCTATGTTGACCTTTGAGAACAAAAAGAGTATGTTACATTCACTCACTTTCACCTGCTGTACTGATGGATTCATCGGCACCTACAAAATCCCTTACAGAACCTAAAGAGGGGAAATTTGCAAATGTAGCTCCCAAAACCCCCAAAAGACGCTGAGTAGCATGAGTGATAATTCAACACATTCTTTCTGACACCAATTGATGTCTTTGGGGCGGAGTATACCGGCTAATGATGCCGCTAACAAAGGAGAGTTTCTACCTTTAAGCCTCACATTTCAATGCATTCTGTTAAGCTTTCATTGGTCTCTCTGGCACAAACCACTCCCCCCCACCACCCCCCCCCCCTTCCAAAACCCCGAGGAGGTTGTCGCATACATGTCAAATTTCGCCCCTTAGTGTTTCCACAATGCTTTTTCTCCATTTCTTTGTGAGTCGGGAGATGTAATTACAACTCAATTACTGGCCACAATAGAGATTGAAGTGAAATGATGCCACAGTGTCTACACTGACAGCTTCTGCCTCACATTTAAGCCACATTCACATATCATCATTTATTAATTTTCACCAGCGTTGGTCGTCCCCTCGTAAATCAGTTTATAATCATGCTTTTTCAGGAAATTCTTTTCTCATGTCAAAACAAATTTGGTAACTTCCAAAGTGGAAGATGAGATTGTACATGCATAAATATCTCATGTCGGGGTGTCGTGTGGTATATTTTCTACTCCTACCAAAGCTGGCAGGGTGCATGATGTAAACCTTTCTGCCATTCATTACGAAATGTGCTGAGCAGAGTAACCTGCCTTTGTGAGATGACATGTCTACTGTTTTAATGGTTGCAATTAGTTATCCCAAAAGTTCGTTATTCCTAAAGTTTATTCAATTGTATATGAAATTAGGTTTGTTATTACGCAGGTTTATTGATTTGAAAATGAAATATGGTTCACAATTCCGAAAGTTAATTGGTACACACCATCTGTTCATTTTCGGATTAAAGAAACTTATTTAAATTTTGGATTAACGGACCTTCGGAATGACATTTATGGATGAATAAAACTTTGGAATAACAAACCCTTTTTCATTAACAAACAATAAAAACGGAACAATAAAAAGCAGTTACTTTCAAAGACAGCTTTATCCTTTTCATACCTGTAGACTTTCAAATTTCAAAAGGATTATTTGATGGTTTCATAATTAACATTTTTCCTTTTACACACAATAGTGATTCAATGCCGGCTTCACTGTGATATCATTAAAACAATGAGAGAAAAAACAAACAAACAAGATATGCAAAAGATGTACAAAACATATTTGCTGTTTAAATATTGATCAAATGCATGAACTGAGGCTGAAGTAAATTATGTCATCATCTCTAATGGGACAATGGAATAAAAAAGTGACAATACAGACTTTCTCATACCTGCATTTTGTCTTCTTACTTCCCTCAATTGATGCAAACACACACATAAAATCTTAGTTATTCACAATCTTTATTGTGTACACTGGAACAACTCATTCATAATATCTCTTCCTTCAACCTCCTCATATTTCGATCTCACCTTCCATCTCAGCCTCCCTCCCCCCCCCCCCCCCCCCCCCCCCCTCCTCATTCCTTTACAACCTTGGCTTGAAAGCCACATAATATTGCTATTAGGGCTCAGGCCTGCCACTAGCCCAATATGAAATCATCCCGAAATCTCAAAATCTGGATCACAGACCCATAAATGTCACCTCCAATCCCATTGAACAGCGACTTTACCCTTACGTGCCTGATGACTGGCGAAGGAAATTCATATATTTTGAAAAACAGAAGGCCTGAAGAAGGCAGAACAACTAATGTCACTTGCATATTGACCAAAGGAATGAAATGTACCCTATACTTTTTTTTTGAGGGGGGGGGGGGGGCCTAATTGAGACACAAGTTATGAATTATTACAATTTTGGTGCCACCATCGCTGGATGAGAACACTATTACAGGCTATGCCAATGCATGACAGCGATTAAAGAAAGAATATTCAAAGAGAATTTCACAAAATTTCAGTTTTGATGAAAAGTACACTTTCCTTCAACTTGCTCTGTTACAGGTAATATCATTCCCGCTCTTTTCTGCAAGAGGTATAAAGTCAAAGGGTCTTTTATTGTGCTAGAAAAGTGAAAATGTGCTGAATTTCTCTATATTTTCTTAGTATCATTGCATATGTGTGATGTCACAAAATGTTATAGTCTTCTTATTCAGTAATGGTGGAACCACAAGTTTAAAATTTCATACCTTTTTCATGGATTGTCCGATTCTCCTCTATCTTTGCTGATGTGTTCTGCTAATATTGCTGCATTCCCTCAATCCACATAAGGTATGGTATATTGGGGTTTAATTCTCCTTTAAATAGGGTGACTATTTAACAATTATATGGGGAAATGAAACATAATCAGATCAGAGAAGAAGTCTCTATAACACTCACTTTCACTTTCAAATGATCCTGTTGAGCGAAATCAAATTTTACTTCCGACAGTGTTTGTTGTTGTGTTTTTTTTTTTCACAGTAATGTCAGGTGTGATTCCAATTTCCACATCAGAGAACTGGTTAGCTAGTTTTAGTTTTTCTGTCGTTTTTGTTGTGTTTTTGCCTGGGAACAAATTCATATTTTCCTATCAAGGATTTTGAGGGTTCTGTGGTTGGGGAGGTAATAGTACATTCAGACCACCCTCTGGTGTTACAAGGTGATTGTTACAAAGCAAGGGCTATAAATGTCGCACTAATGGCAGTGCTGTTTGATTATTGAGCAAAATTGATCATGACATTCTTGAAATGAATCTCACGGCTTGATTCAAGATGTCAGCAATGCCTACATTAGAAGTTGTTTGTTACTTTCAATATGTGTGTGAATATCTCCAATATGGTGGGCATGTTTTGATAATATAACCCGTAGGACCTTAGATTCCAATCATAGTAACACTTGTAATTACAGTAAAAGAAGGACAAAATTCATCTGTTGTCCTGTCAGTGCATTCAGACGCAAAAAATCTATACTACAACAGTATAGCTATACCAAAATGGTATAGCTATACGATGAATTTATATGTCTGAACGCTGACTAACGAAACGACGTAAAACGAAATGACATATAGCGAAATGACGGTCAGAGCATCGTTTCGAACTAGAACTCGATAGCGAATCAGCATTCTGTGTGCGTCTGAACATATGACGAACATAGAACGGTATAACTGGGCGGGGCTTAATGGGAGCGCGCATGAAAGGTGACCCCACAGCTGTCACTCATGACTATAACAGCATGCGCAGTGGGAAACTGCACATCTATACAACATTTCCCAGAACGGTCGAAGTTAGTGTCTGAACGGTCTAACAGCTATAAGATGATTCTTTATACGTCGTTTCGTTATCGAGTTTTGGTATAAAATGGCATGCGTCTGAATAGGGGGTGTTTGTAGTAACTCAGCTTTTACTCTAACTTTTAATTGATATATCATATCCCATCATATAATGGCCCATATTTTTACCTGAACCATGAATACAGCATCTCTTGGAAAAAGTTTTGAAAGCATTTTTTGTGTGTGTGTCCTTTCAATGAGATCAATGAATTCATGACTTCATTTATTAATGTTTACATGAAATAACTTGCATCCTGGAAGCTGTCTATTTTTTCTGATATAATTGTATCTACCAGGAAAGAAAGAAAGAAAACAGATCGAGGGGGGTGGGGGAAGAGGGACAAAAAAAATGTATGGAAAAGCCTGCTTTTCCTCAGCTGCAAAGCTCTTGAAGAAGGGGAATTTATGAATGTTTACTCTCAGACTTATCCATAGGATTTGTCCTAGTGTCACATTATGAGCTGCAAAAATATGTCAATGTTCCGTTTCTTTTACTTTTCTCAACTTCATTGTTGATGCTCTTTGAATGTAGCCCTACAGCTCTCTTTTTTGTCCCTTCCCACTCTGAGAAGCCTTATCCCCAGAAATAAATTTGTTATGCTTCGATCAATCACATTTGATGAGTGCTAGAAAAAGCAAAAAATACCCAAAGTGTGCCTCTTGACATGTGATGGATGGATTTGGAATGCTACGGTGGATATTTCTCTTTTTATCTGTGATCACAGGCTTTGTGTATCCCTCTCTAACCACCTAGACTGAACAAAAGTTGTACAAGTATTAAGAGCCTATTCTTTAGTTGTGTGGCTGAATTGCATACACATGTATTGCACACTTATAAAAGATGTAATAGCCTCAAATTCCTTTTTTCTCATACAGACTCCACAGCATACTTCAATATTTGTTTTAATCATTAGACACAATGAAATGAGAGAAAAAAATTTAAAAAAGTGTAATGATATTTACCTGTTTAGCAAACTAGGCCTTGCAATAGGCACCGCAAGGGGTAGATACAGTTGTATTTTGATTTGTACCTGTATAGGTGCTCCCACTTCTCTGAACAATCTTGGCATCAGAAAAACACCTCAAACCCCTCCACTTCATCTCTGCAAGTCATAAACGACTTACTGAATGCTCCCGGATTCAAATAAAATGTATTTTCTTTCCAAACATGGGAGCTGTCCCCATAGCCCGCAGGTGTGTATTTCTTTCATCTTTTTTCCCCTCCCACATGCCTCTCTCACACACGCAAATACAAATAGCACACACTCCAGCCAGATATGTTGGGATGACGAAACTACCTAAGAGGTGATACAGAAGTTTCTTTTGTGGAAAATGTTGACGCAAAGCGTTTTATCAACAACATGGTCCCACAAATTCTTTTATTTGTATAAAACTAGAGAGAGAGAGCCCATACACATGAGAAAAAAAAAAGAAAAGATGAAAAAAAAGGAACAGAAATATTTAGGACCAATGAAGTTGAAATGGAAGAAAAAAAAGGGGGGATTCTGTGATTGTGAGCTACGCCAGTGGGGTAGAAGTTCCAATAATTTTCAGCCCCCCAATCAAATCCTTGGTCACGGGTGACTCCCCTATCCAAACATGCCCAGAGGTTGGGCCGGGATCTCTGGAGGGAACTGTTGTGAGGACTCTCCTCCCTCACAATAGTTTTCAGTCCTGTATGCTCTAACACTGCCTCTTGCCTTGACTGGCTCACTCAACTATCTTCAAATTATGGAGTCAGGTTTCCATAGCATCCAAACCTCACCCGGCATATCAAGAAAAAAAAAATATCTACTAACCCTAAAATACGAAATTACATGACACAGACTGATGTGAAAAGACGGCAGGCTCCTGCATTTTTTTTCTCCCTCTTTCCAATTTACCTGTAAACAAGTGTATCGTCATTTCCTTTGATCTCATTGTCATTTGTTGTTATGTTTAAACTCTAAAGATTGTTGTGATTATTATGCTATGAATGTAATAATGTTTTTCTCCCTCTTGTTGTCAGATACATGTGTTGTCATTTTCATATATGATTTCCTTAAAGAAAAAAAATGCAGAAATAAAATCAAACCGAACTGGACTGAACTGAAATTAAAAAAAAAAGGATTTACTGATCTCTTTGGTTTTTTTTTTTCTTTCCCTACACCCTCTTTGCCAAGGACTTATCCCACAGAGCCACTTTACAGGTCATGATAAGGACTCAATATAGGCCTATCACATATCACATCATATCTGTGAATTGAATTGAAAGGTCTTGGCATGTGTCTTGACAGTAAGAAATTGGCTTATTTGCCTGTGTGTTCGTTCGAACTTTTCTTTTTTTCGGGGGGGGGGAGGGGGAGGAAGAATATTCTGAACCAAAATAATCCTTTTCTTTGCAACCGGATGTCTTATTGGGATTTGCGTGCTCTGCAGTGAACCCTGAAAGTCTCTGGCAATTACTAAAATAATTGAGGAAATTGGCTCATTGTCTTTCTCAGCCATAATGAATCTAGTCACTCCAGCAGTGGTGCGAGAAGCTAGTCTACAAATTCAGTCTCTCAATGGACAAGGCAAAGGAAGCATCAAACCCAATACATTGGCTGTTTCATGAACAGAGCCAGGAATTTGCCAAATCTTGTGGTATTGCATTTGTGTGTTTATGTACATCATATTTGGGTAGTATGGAAATGTCCTGACATCTAATGAAAGATAGCTGGCTTGTAAATTCCAATAGAGAGATTTTTATTGCCGTCATAACACGGTCTGAAGCGGAATTTGATGTTCGTGACTGGACATGAATGTACACTTGAAAACCGTGAGCAGATGTCGCGGGGAATGGCTGGGGAGCCTGGAAATTGAGGAAATGAGCTATTGTCTTCTCCGCACTCCAGGCCCAAGATAAAGGCTCTGGCAAAGCCTAAGCCCTCCCGGTCTCCGACATCTCTCTGTGTGGGGTGGCGAAATCGACTTCTGACAGTATATCAAATGCCGGCAAAATGTGAAAGGGCAGTGGTTAATATCTTCCACGTGAAAGATCAGCCATTGGATACACTCTGACGATAACAATACCATGATTACTCTCAGTCATTTTTGTTTTTGTTGTTGTTGTTAAAAAACAAAACAAAACAAAACAAAACAGTAAGTATATGGATGCAGGAGATTTTTGCTTTGACATGTTCATCTCATCCGAGGCAACCTGTCAAAAATGTAATTCTACGGTTGACTTTGAGGATGTTTACAGATACAAATATATGCACAGATATTTGTATGTGAGACAATGTACTGTAAGATTGTCTCCGAACTGAGAAATTATTTCTAGAACCAATCTCGAAAAGTCGGCTTTGACACATGTCATTGCTGATCATGAATGGACTACTGTAAAAGTGGAAATTTTCGCGGTGTTGAAATTTTCGCGCATTTTGCGCAACCAGAAACTAGCGCGAAAATAAAAGCACACAAATATTTTTGCTTGCCATTATGTTCCTGTGCGTGATGTCTTGATTCCGCGGATTTAAAAACACGTGAAACTCTTCTCACCCGGCCTAGCGCGAAAAATTAGTCGCGCGAAAATATCCACTTTTACAGTACTTCATGATAAAATTCTCCTTAATTTATCTAATCTCTCTCCTGAAACATTTGCCCATTCACTTGCATGAGACGATTTGATGCTTAAAAGTTAAGGCCATTCCTAGATGAGTGTTCAACTCAATATTACAATATATCTTTCATTGGGACACGATATCAACTTCCTTGAAATTTCAACTTTAACAGATGAATTAGCCTTTTGATTACAGATGGCACTAGAGTGTGGGGCACAATCGAGCTCCAATTTCCTAACATCTGTCCACAACAACCTTTTACATCATAGAGCCCTCAGAGAAATTTCCCCACGTACTCTTCGAGCAAAAAGCAAAATAAGGACAAGAATAAAAACTGTATCTTCAGAGCCATGTCGCAATCATGAAGTAAAGTTTGATGGTGATGAGCTTGACATTTGCACTTTCATGCATTGTCTTCCTGTGTCTGGGGTCTGACAATACAATGTCTGGGTGACATAAAGTTTCAAGTTTGATCAATGTTGCCTTGGTAAAATTCAAAAGGACTTTATAGTGACAACATAGTTTCTCACCTTATGGAAATCATATGTGATTTTTTTCTGGTAAAATCAAGGGAGAAATAATTAGGAGAAAATGGCTAAAAACCATTTAATATCACAGGGGCTATGCAGGAGACATTATTAGCTAGATTAAAATCAGCATTTGGTTCCCAATTTGAAAGAGACAAAGCAGACGTCACATATCAAAATCAAAGACCTTAATTTTGCATTTGTGCCCAGGTTGCATACATATATCAATAGCACTTTACAGAAAAACAGATCTATTAATAAAATCATTGCAGTCTGTGTCTGTGTGAATGTGCCTGTGTACTATATGTGTGTGTGTGGGTGTGCGTGAATGAGTGCGCATATGTTTGCATGTACATGTATGTGAATGTATGCCGGTGCACTGTGACACACGTGTCTCTTTGCGTGTGTGCATGCATGTGATGTGATAGGGGCAACTGTCCAGGGCAGAAATGCCCCCTCGCTTGGGAGGCCCAGGAGGAGGAAGGGAGGCTTTGTATACTGGACAGACGAGTCCATTACTGACTGTTTTCTAGCCCCTCTCGGCGCTCAAGGATGGATGCCCCAGGTGACAAAGCAAAATTACCACTACCCTCTCATCCCTAAATCCCCCCCCCTTCCCCTTGACATCTGAAGTTTTTGTTCAAAAGTTTAACTTTAACTTTTCATCCTGCCAAAAAAGTAAATATGATAACTCTTCTTTAACCTTTTCAAGCTCTGTTGTTGGTAAGGCAGCATTTAGAGCAGTGAGCTACATTGAATATACAGTCAAACCTGTCTATAGCGGCCACCCTAGGGAAAAAAAAAAAGCGGTCATTACAGAAAGGTGGCAGCTATAGATAGTTCTTTAACATGCTTTTTCTCTGGGAGGGAATTGTTTTCAGGGGTCGTATACGGCAGGTGGCCACTATAGACAGGTGGTTGCTAAGACAGGTTTGACTGTAATTTGAAACATTTCCTGTGGACAAAACATTGAGAATAAAACACATCAAGTGCTCTACACTTATTTTCACAGTGACTTTTCATCTATCAAACTGTCATCATAGAAAAGATATCCACTCTCCCCATTTCATTTTCACTTCATGGTGACAAATTTCCAAATACCCTCCTCTGAAATAACTCTTCAATTTCTCATTATATTTCCCCCTTTCATGCTCTTTCAGTTTTGTGACAACAGGGTATCATTAGAACCTTTCATTACCTTGTCTGCATAAAGCGAACTCACAAGCGAGCCTGGAAATTTCATCATCCTCTTTCCACCAAATCATCTTCCCCTCCTCCACTAATCAAAAGTTTCCTAGTCAGTTTGGAGGAAAGACGTTCTAGATGATTTTTTTTTTCTCATGTATTCAGGCACACCAGTCTAGATTGCAGCACAGGACTAAAAAAAAAAAGATGGACAAGGAAGAGATATCCAGACTACAGAACACAAAGTGAAATGGTGAGAGTGGATATCTTGTATATGATTATTGTCTGTTTACTGAAAAGTCACAGTGAAAATAAATGTATAGCTCTTGATGTGTTTTGTTCTTGATGTTTTTTCCAAGAAATATTCCAAATTACAGTCAAATCTGTCTTAGTGACCACCTGCCTATACTGGCCACCTGCCGAATACGACCCCCCAAAAACAATTCCCTCCCTGAGAAAAAGTTGCCTCTCCTATGGAATATGATTTCCCCATTTGTAGCAGCATGACAAGAATAATTGAAAAAAAAAAGGGAGGGAACTGAATGTCTGAGATAATATGACGATTATTAATGATATCATGATTGATGACAAGTTCTTACAAGGCTCACCGAGGGGACAATTTTTTAACCTTTCCACTGCGCATCATTTGCTAGAATAAACTTTGCGATGGGGTGCGAAAGACGTGATAGATGATACTGACCTCGCACTTGCCTGCTATGCACATGTCTTTGGTGTGTTTGTTGCACCGCGTACCATCCAGAACCTTCGGTGCCAGCACCCTAGTGACGTTGTGGTGCTTCGCCCTGCACACCAGCGAGCACTGCTCGGTGGGATTCAACACCTCTACCGGTTCCCACTCCATCGTGCGGTTCTCAAACTTCTCGTCGTTGTAAGCCGCGCACTGTTGCGACCTGAAGTCAAGCTCCTCATATGGACAATCCTGTATGATTTTGGGGTACAATGTCATGATAAGAAGGAGTCGGTGCATTCTGGATTGCTTGTTGCAACTCTTTTCTAAATCTAATTCAACTGTACGATAACAAAACCAAAAGACTACATGGAAGTTTTCAGATACATATAAATGGCATTTTATGTCGTATGTCAGTATAATCACATACACACAGAGACACACACATATAAAATAGCGGAAGCAGAACAAACTCTTGCTAATTGTGCTAACACACATTCCATACATGAAAGCATGGGACAATGTATTTCTCTTTGAATTTAATAATCAAAATAATTTAGTTCATCACAATTATCCACACTCAGCTGACGTTTTGTTCTCCTTCCCCCAAAAAAGACTCAAGGAAACATAATTGTATCTGTGGCATGAAGTGACCCAAGCCAGGAAAAAGCTCAGAACTATATGAAAGGGAAATGATTTTTAAGAACATGAACAATGCACAATTTATTCTACACATGCTTTCTATAAGATGTAGACAGCATTTTATCTTGGATGAGTTTCGTTATTTTGAAGGTTCATTAATCCGAAGATGAAAAAATGTTTATTTCAAAAATTAACTATTCCAGAAATAAAACAAGGCTCATTATTCCAAAGGTTTGTTAATCAGAAAATGAAATAAGATTCCTTAAAATGAAAAGGCACATACTATTACTAACCTTTGGAATTATGAACCCTATTTCATTCTTCAGATTAAAAAACTCTTGGAATGATGAATCTTCAGAATAACGAACCTTCGTACAAACAAATTGTAGTCTTTCACCTCACCTGCGTATTACACGTCTTGTACCTGATGGTCATACCGGCACACACGTACCCCTGATGGCACCCCCGGGTCTGGTAGGACGCCCCACCCCCACAGGTCCTGGAACAGGTACTCCATGGGCTCCAGGCCATCCAATGGATGTGGGCGTCGGTCCCATCTCCCAGTGCCTCGCTTTCATCCAGCAGGGACTGCATCAGAAGACACCAAAAACAAGACACAGTGACTGAGAGTTCTAAAGACAGACTGAGTCATTATTTAATGGCAAAGGAAAGAAAAAAAAATCATGTCTGCTTGTCTTGTATGTCTTGGATATTGTAGGTAGCATCACTTTCTTTAAACAGGATGTGGCATCATTCAACTAACAGAAAGCATAAAGCATATCATTAGTTTATGATCTAGTTATCTAATGGAAACAACCTTGGAAGAAATATGATATAATGATGTCAATCATCGCGTATCAGGTTTCATTGCATCTTATTACCTGCCAATGTCTGGTCATGACCTACATATTTGACACATCACGATTCTCATCATTATCATTTCTTGGTGCTTCAATGGTTAGAGAAAATTAGGATAATTATTGAGACATTCATGTGACAGGCACAGCAAATTAAATTCACTGGGAAACAAGGAAACAAATCAATTTCTACTCAATCACTACATTTCTGAAATCAAATCATACTTTTCCATGCCTCAATTTCCCGACTAACAAATGGTTGGCAAAACGAACTTGATACAATCTCAGGAAGTTTCCACTCATTCTCATTTAGACTGCTTCAGGATCGACACAAATTTTTACCAAGAGAAAGAAAGGATGCATTGATGCTGGATGAGCAAATCACTTGTTGAAATTGCTCGGGGGAAATTGCTTAATCACGGCTCATTTGCACAGATGCAGACTGGGCAGCCAAGGAGAAGAAGGCAATGACCTCTGGGTGAACTAGCAAATTCCTCAGTCTGTCCAGTGTACTCATTTCTCAATACCTTCTCATATATATGGGATCAAGCTCTTGTGTCTGAATGCTCATACACTAAAATTTCATTAAACCATATGCCATTTTGTGTGAAAGTGCAATGTGTGTGAATTCTCTTATCCTGAAGCACTGCATAATCATATATTCCGTACCACTATGCAAACATTTGAACGTGCGTGAAAGCGCCCTCAAACTCCACAGCTGTTTGACCAGTCCCCACTCCTTGCCCGTGGCACCTCTCAAGGTCTCCACTGAAAGGCACATCACAAACAACACATCTACCCCTGACAACTGTATGCCCAGTCTACCACTGATCGTCTACAGATGGCTTTGTTTTTCTCTCAAACAGCATGAATTCTCAGAAATGAAAGTGAGTAAAGGGATTATATGAACATAATTACTATCACAATGGATGGCATATCTCCAAGAAATGGCCTGTACATTATCATCAACAGAAAAAGCGAATGGTGCTTACGTTGTATGAGTTATACTGGACTAAAGCCTCCTACATCATATTCTATTCATGTATTCCACAAAAGAATATATCTATTGGTCATGCCAGTCAAAACCTCACATATATTTGTTTTTGTCTGACTTTTTGAATGTCTAAAAATGGGGATGATCACATTTTGTGTGCAGTGTTATGATAGCTGCTATGAACATAAAACTCTTGATTCTTTCTCTTTAATATTTACAGGCTTACAAGGCATCTTCTGATGCAGAGTTTGAACATTAACAAAAATTCTCATTTTCATGATAGGCCTATTAGATTAACTGCAGTGATATAGTAAACAAACAAAATGCCACTTTAGGATATTGAAGAACCTTAACTACTCCATTTGCAGACCAAAGTGAACATATGCACAAAGGTTTCATACAATCGTATGTTCCAAGCCACCTTTTTAAACACAGGATCACAAATTTCAAGCAAGAAAGCATTCAAATCTACTGTTTTCTCATCATGACTCAAAAAGCCACAAAGTAGCTATCCCTTTTTCTTTCTTTTTTACTAGAAAACAGGCTTGATCATGATATGCATCAACTGTTTGATGGTTAAGAACTGGTAAAGACTTTCTCAACAGTATCTTGGCACAATGACAACCAAACTAGCCCACGTAAAATCCCTTTGTTGTGTTCAAAGTGTTCAAAAGAAGAAAAGGAAAAAGAAGACTGAATAAACACCCACATCAAACAAGACCGCACACATACATGAATGCACATAATGATACGCTGTTACTTTTATTATTTCAAAAAGACATTTAAGAAGGTGGTCTCCAACCTGTCAATAAACATGTTGACAAACAGTGTAAACAACGGAATAGCCAATAGTGACTTGGGACGCACTTAGTGACCTTCACAACGCACCGCATCACACGTGATCCAGCGATATCTGCCCATTAGATTCGGACAGCGTCGACCCTCTAAAACGCACCCAAAACGATTCGGGGCAAAGATGACAAAATAGTCAACAGGGCTGAATTACAAGATAATTGGGCAAAGTGTGAAAAGGAATCCACAGCACTCGAGACGATCACTCTCGGAGCTTGTGACACTTATAGCCATGAATTGCCGGAGGATATTCCATTGCATAAAGAATGACTGACAAACCACCGCCTTTCAATGGTCTCCTTTTCTGTATATGAGTGTATCGACTCTTTATCAGCTTCAGCAAAGCTGTTTATAGAGCCAAACAATCGGGCCACAAATGCTTTGATGATCCTGTTTGTCATGTGATTCTAAATGCTGCGTCATTTTGCCACTTTCACCTATCAAGGTACAACCTTTGTATGAGCACATCAGTCACTCTCTGATGCAAAACATCAAGGACTTTCTTGTCTGAAGCAAAAAATTACTTATAAATGTTTTTACTTTAGGATGTGGAAAGTCATTCTGTGCATTGGGACTCAAATGACAGCTGAAACGCTGTAAAAAGATTTAATAACCTTTTTTTTTTCCTTCCAGAAAGTGGATTTTCAACAATTTTGTTTTCATGAAGGATAGAGAGAAAGTATTCAGTACAAAATACTGAAAAGCATAATGTTATTCATTTTTTACATATCATCTGCAGTTTCGTTTCATATCATTTTTCTTTTCAAAGACAGCCATTGATGTGGGATGGGTGAGCTTCACTTACAATCTTAAACATATTCAATTGGCAATTTCATATGTAACATCCAAATTAGAGATGAAAAATCTCTTCACCCATTAATTGTTTGATTGTTTGTTTGAGCTGTTGTCAAATTTTTAAATACTTTTTGTCCAAAAAGTGGGCTGTCTACAAATTTAGAGCAAACCATGATACTACCACTTATTGTACTGTACATGACCTGTAGAGATGCTTATCAAATATGCACCTCTGTAAACTTGAAGTTTTGGAAAATCATCCCCCTCCCTGCTGCTATTTCATGATTGCTTATAAGAAGATATATGAAGGTTGGGGATGATAACTGACACTCCTTATGCCAAACATTTTGTACAAAAGAAGTTTGGGTGACTAACATCTGCGTAAAATTGTAGAAAATAACCATCAATAATCATCCTGCTCCCAGAAATCTATAATTTGCATTGTAACTGTTAAACCTGTATCATATCTTTAAGTTCCCTTTATGACTGTTAACCTTTTTGCTGGTTTGCAAGATTTAGAATGTATATATTCCAAGATACAATTACTTACAACATTCATGTGAACATATTTTTCATTAACCAAAACCATACATAGGGGCTTTAAAGTAAACATTAAATCACTTCTCCTCCCCCACCCCCCATTTTCGATAACATGATTTCACATATCACGCTGTTACGTAACTATTCAGAGTAAATCAGCAGCCCTTTTAAGATGATAGTATTCAAAGTGTATTATCGTGTCATCGCCGTTGGTGTCAAAACACAAATTCCCCCACTTAATTAGCTGTGCTTTGAGGATTAGGCTGGAGCACAATTGGTAGTTGTTGCAGATACCAAACTAGTAAGCTTGAAAAGTTTACATTTTAAACACAAACCCACATGAAGCAAAGTCTCCTGAATTCATAAGACTTTAGCTCATGAAGCTTGCTTTGTTACTAAAGCATCTCTTTTCTGAAGACATAATCAGTACAAGAGTTTTGTCAGAATCTATGTATTTTCATTCATATAAACTGATCTTCAAAGTTGATTCACCCTTGTTCTCATTTTTTCTTTATTCCAAGCTGAGTAACAAATTATGCTGGATTCTACTCAAAATCCTGCTTTGTTGATACAAGCATCAAATATCAACCTTACAGGTAAGTTGTGGCTGTTTAAGTCCCTCAAAAAAGATTACAAATCATATTTTGTGGTTTTCACAAAAATACTGCAGTTGCCAAGCTGAGGACCAATGCAGCTGTCTTTCATGGATACAAAGTTTGTACCTATGACACCCTCCTTTCCATAACGTAACTCTAAGGACTTGGTGTTTGGTGCTGTTTGTCAATTGAAGCCAGTCATCTGTGCTGCTTGCCCATCTTTAATCCCACATGACATGCTGGTTCTGTTGATAACCCTCATGTCATGTGACTAAAGTTTGCACAAGCCTTCAAAAGCCCCCCCCCCCCCCCAAAAAAAAAAAAAAAAAAAAAATGCTATCTGCGAATGGCCACAGGCATCGATAAAGTGTTTGTCAAATTTGAGACCCTCCTCCTATTATGCATTGTCATTACTGTAAATTAAAATTATATATCACAGACACCTGTCCTGTTTTCTTGAAGTGTTTGTGGTGCCTCTTTAGAAGCCAAAGAGGTTTCATACTGATCAGTTGCTCACATTACCATCTGATACTGCATGCCTATTCATGTCACAGCATGAAAGATTGATATGGTGAATAATCATCATCTAATTCACATAATTCATGTTTAGGAAATTGCCAATTTGTGAGAGACAATACTGGAGGACAGAGCTTCGCTTATCAATTGATACTCTTCTTGGCAACATTTAGACTGATTTCTCAATGTCTGCTCCTTTTTGCTTTCTCTGTGGTATTGGACAGAAGGGCAAATATCACATTTCCATGATTCATGGATATTTTGATTTGACCTTGAGGGCAGATTGGATTCATTTTGTCAGTTGTCAAAAATGAGATATATTCTTCAGGACAAAATGAGTAATTCTTTCCCCCATGTTCTTTTTCTTTTGTCCCTCACCTTTTTTCCCCCACTTTTCCATTTGGAATATTGGCACCAATAATTCTAAACTTAGCTCAATGCTTCTTTGAAGTGCAACATCATGATAGATGTAGTCATATCACTTTTTATTTGTGAAGCAATATAAAACAAAAACATCACATATAACAGGTGATATCCATAAAATGGTAATACAAACCAAAGAATACACAATGAAAGTACAAAAAAAAATCTTGTTTATATTGTGACATGAGTAATGGTTAAATATACATTTCAGTTGGCATAAGTGCAAACTGAATTTGTAAGGAACATTTACTAAAGGAAATATACATTTGTTGAAACACACATACATACACAGACACGCACATGAACACATCAAATGGACTTTTTTTCCAAACCACCTGAACTTCCCCAGATTACACTTCAGATCTCATTATATTTCAGATCTCATTAAAAATGCCTCGTGAACATTACAAAAATAAAGACCGGGGAGGGGGGGGGGGGGAGAGAAATGTCACAGAAATCTGTCCTTCAATACAGGACATGCCTGGGTTGGCTAGGTTTTCAGCATCTATTAAAATGTATATTCCAAGAAGATGCCTGGAAAAGATGCCTGATAATCAAGAGAATCTTCAGGAAGTGCATTGAGACCTTTTCCTGAATGACAGCTGCATGTCTTCTATTCAGATAGAGCAGTCCTAAGTTCGGCACTGGATTTTTAAACTTTTTTTTTTGTTAATCGTCATTAAAGTTTATCAGCCCTAAGCTTTTACATCAATGTTTGACCTGTCTAAAAAGGACTGATTAGTCTGTCTCCATCTTGAAGGATGCGAGGCAATTTGTGCAAGACAGGGTGAACCAGGAGAAACCTGCGGTCAATACTCAAAACAATTCACACACATAAAACCCCTTGGATTTTATGTTTTGAAAGGAAATTGTGATGAATGTTTGAGCAGGCAACAATGACTTTTGACTATTACACAGAGACTTTATTCATGGGATGAAAAATCTAAATTTCCTATTCAAAAGGAAGTATTCACAGGAACCTCTGTCAGTATGAGTAAAAGCAGTCTGTATCAAGATACATTTCTGATAGATCATTGCAAGCTTTTTATTCAATTAAAGCTCTTAAATGTTTTGCAAAACAACAATTAAAAGTAATAAGGACAATCAAACAGTGCCACAACACTCTCCGTTGATTATCTATAACTGCTTCCTTCATGAAATTAACCCATTCACTCTATAATTCTCATATACCCTAAGACTAGCACCAGACGTACAAAACTGGTGGCAAAAGGTTCCTTATAAACTTGCTTTATATAGGGGCATGGTAAGAACATTCAAATAGCTTCTGTTATGTTGTCTTAATAACAATGCTAACAATATGTAAAAGAACAGTCTTCTAAAAAGGTAAGGTGTGACTAAAAAAAGTGAAATAAATCTGGATAAGATTTGATGAAATTAAGACTAGAGTAATTGTTGGATAATGCAAAACAATAGTTTGGTTTTCTTTAAAAAAAAATATTATATATATATATATATATATATATATATATATATATATATATATATGCCTGAAGTGATTAACTCAATCCCTACCAAACTGTGAAATAAACACATACTTTGGACAGAGCCTACTGATTAACACTGATAGCGGGTTAAGTCAGTGAATCATGTGTGAATTCATCCAACTGGATATGCTCATGCATGATTACATTTCACTATCTCCTCTTCTTTCTTTTCCAAGATAGCATTCACTTCAGCAGATATTTTGTGGCAATAAAAAAATTATGTTATCTTTGAAGTTTGCCTCCACACCGATTTTAAGGAGTTTGATGCTGTCCAGAGTCTCACCCTGCTTTCACAATTCACAGTCACATGTTATTTCTGCAAACACAGGTAACTAATGCAATTTTCACAGCAAACTTAGATGATGTTTCTTGAATATAGACATGGGAAACTATTCCCCTGCACCCACAAAAGGACCCCCTTTGGTGTACAGTGTAAATCATATTTGCAGGGTTCAGTTTCATTGCAAGTGTGGTGAGGTCATGAGCAATTTTCAAAGTCATGCGGCAGTTGTACAGATGAAGCCTTAATGACGTTCGCTGACTTACGGGGATAGGGTTTCTAACAAGCAGACAACCGGTATGCTTTTATCCCTGTGTGACTTTGCCGTTTGACTTCACCCTCTCCCTGAGATTGCCGACTTTTGTCGTCTCGAGATTGCCGACTTTTGTCGTCTCGAGATTGCACAACTGGCGAGCAGTTGGGACTAGGGACGTGCAAATGTTTGGCAAAGGAATAATGGTGCAATATGAGATGGACCAGCCAACAGTGTTCCTGTGTCAGACTTAACAAGCCTTTCTGATTCTCGTCTCTCCCCTGCAATCATCTTCTGTGTTAGCTAGTGAGGACTTCTTCTTAACCTTCAAAAAGCAATTATCTCCCCTCTTACATGCGACTGCATGTACATTCAAACAGAAATCTTAATTTTATATCTAAAGATTGCATGACATCAGACAAAAACAAGATCATGCAGAGACTACTAAAGCAGCAGCAGTAACAGTAGTTGTTGTAGTATTAGTGTAACTGCTAGTTTATTATGGTTATTAGCATTATTATTATTCGTAGTATTAGTAGTAGTAGTAGTAGTACTAGGCCTAGTAGTAGTAGTAGTAGTAGTAATAGTAGTAGTAGTAGCAGCAGCAGCAGTAGAGTACTACTACTAATAGTAGTACAGGTAGCAGTAGAAGGAAGTGGACAGAAAAAAAATCAATGATCAAGATTGGTATAGAGCAAAGTCAATTCAAGGACATTCATCCTATGGCAACACTGAGCTGGAAGATTTCAGACTGAAATTCAGAGAAGCAAGTTTGTGTTGTAGGAACGTTTGAAAGCAAGTTTACTGTCAACTGACCACACTATAAAAACCACAGACCCAAGTAACTGTGGACTGTTAACCACACAGAGCCATCAAGTAACAAGAGACTCGCGGGTCTAGCGCTCACCTGAGTATCGCAAGTTCACCTTTCACGCAGTCACTAATCTAAATTATTCACAGCTCTACCAAAATTTGACCAGGCATTCTCAAGTAGAAGATGAAAATGTACAATAAGGGCCCAATTTTTTTAAGATTCCTTAATTTGGGGGGATTGGGGCCCCCTGGGGCCCTCTGGATGGGGCATGGTGCCCATTTTTATAAATTGAGATCCTGACCCCCTAGGGATGCTACCTGCCAAGTTTGACGAAAATACATGAGGTTTTCAGGAAGAAGATGAAAATGTACAATTCAGGCCCCCATTTGGACCTTCGCAACCAACCCCCCCCCCCCCCTGCCCCCAACACTGGCACCCCTGGATCTCCTATGAACAAACTTGAAACTACAGTCATTAATGTATTCACTCATAGTATTATCTTAGCTCTATAACTTCTGATTCTAGAGAAGATTTTTAAAGATTCCTTCATTTGGGGGGGGTTTGGGCCCCCCTGGGGGCCCCCTGGGTGGGGCATGGTGCCCATTTTAACAAATTGAGATCCTAACCCCTTAGGGATGCTACCTGCCAAGTTTGGTGAAAATGGGTCATGGGGTTCTCAAGAAGAAGATAAAAATGTACAATTTAAGCCCCATTAGGACCCCTCCTCACCCCCCTCCCCTGGGTCCCAAGGGGAGCACCCCTGATTCTGCCATGAACAAACTTGAAACTACAGTCATCAATGTACAAACTCATAGTATTAACTTAGCTCTATCACTTCTGGTTGTAGAGAAGAAGATTTTTACAGATTCCTTACTTTTGGGGCATTTGGGCCCCCTGGGGGCCCCCTGGGTGGGGCATGGTGCCCATTTTAACAAATTGAGTTCCTAACCCCTTAGGGATGCTACCTGCCAAGTTTGGTGAAAATGGGTCATGGGGTTCTCAAGAAGAAGATAAAAATGTACAATTTAGGGCCCCATTAGAACCCCTCCCCACCCCCACCCCTGGTTCCCAAGGGGGGCACCCCTGATTCTGCCATGAACAAACTTGAAACTACAGTCATCAATGTACTAACTCATAGTATTAACTTAGCTCTATCACTTCTGGTTCTAGAGAAGAAGATTTTTAAAGATTCCTTAATTTTGGGGGGTTTGGGCCCCCTGGGGGCCCCCTGGATGGGGCATGGTGCCCATTTTAACAAATTGAGTTCCTAACCCCCTAGGGATGCTACCTGCCAAGTTTGATGAAAATCGGTCTTGGGGTTTTCAAGAAGAAGATGAAAATGTAAAAAGTTTACGCACGACGCACGACGGACGACGGACGACGGACGACGCACGACGGACGCCGGACGAAGGGCGATCGCAATAGCTCACTTGAGCCTTTGGCTCAGGTGAGCTAACAATGCAATGCATACGGGTAATCCTGCGGACAGGTGGATTATCCTCTGCTTATCTGGGTATCAGTTGACTAACTCAACAAGTGGAAAGAGGGGTTAATGGGGTGTTAAAGGATTAACAAGGGGTTTGACTCTGATAATGACTGAGATGCTTCCAGTACTTAGAATTCACTTACAGAAAATGCAGAAAGTGGAAATGGATACAATACCATTGCATGAAAGGATTGCTGAAATTTAGGAATCCCAAATAGAGCACCATTGAATCACTTGTGTGACGCTTTCTCTGAACATTGCATATGAACGATCCCACCGAGCTGGTAACATGTTCTACCAAGGTATAGAGATAATTTCCACAACATGAATCCAACTTGAATCCAATAAGAGAAATAACCTTAAATGCCTGACAGTCTCTCAACATATGCAAATCTTTGGTCACATGACAAACTTTCCCAAGTTTCAGTTGTGAGCGTTCAGACTGCACACAAACTTCGAAAAGATTTGCAAGGGTTCGGGAAATCTCCTTAGTTTTATTTAGGGAAGTATCATGACAAGCTTTTGGGAAGTTTGCGGTCACGCTGGCAAAACTTTCAGAACTTAAACTTCGGGAAGTTTCGCCAGTGTGGTTACTGACACATTTCCTCAATACTGTCGAGTCCTCAGATTCGCCGCTCAACCTCTCTACATATCTAAGAAATTAATTCCACCTTTGCCTTCCTCTATGACACTGGGTTTCCAATTAAAAGAGGGGGGGGGGGGAGTATACGTTTGAAATAATGCCAGGTTGAAAAATGGGGTCACCAAAGGTCGGTGAGGAAATGACTGACCAGTCCAATTGCAGTTACCGCAGCAACACTGAAGTTTTATGAGAGGTAGACCCCTTCCTTTGTGTGCCGAAGAGGTCACCGTGCATGGATAATTGGATCTACAAGAGACACTGTTGTATTCCTCAAATTCCCAGCTTTATACAATGTCCAGGTAAAGCCCTCAAGATATCGGTGTAATAGACTTTTCGCCGGGTTTACATTCACACGGCCGTTAACACCACCAGGGGTCAATTTCTAGGATGTTGTTTCAACTTATTCCAAACTTGCCGTTGAAATCGATACTCTGAACTTAGCCAGAATAACAACTTTTTTTCCTCAGAAGATTCCTGACAAAGGGCCAAAGCACTGCAAGACAAGGAAACTTTAGAGGCTCACAAGTTTTCTTCCAATATCTTTATTTTAGGGGTGGAGAACTTGAGTCTCACCGCACCAAAGTGTGAAACTCGATATTTCAAGATGCCTTTAGCATCTCGACCAGTTGTCTGTGTGGGAATTTCTGGATGGAGGAGGAGGGGGAGGACTTTGTGTATGCAAAAATTGCAAGGCAGGAGTGGTATGAAAGGTGTATGGACATGGCATCAGACACACAAACAAAGAAAAAAACAAAGAAAAACAAAGAAATCAGAACGCATGCATCATGCACGCTCTGCGCTGGAGAAACCAAACAGGTTGCAGATTCTCTTTTGTATTATCATGCATGTTGATGGTTAAATTTAAATCTAAAACAGAAATCTAAGTTCTGTTAATTACATTCCCTGGTCTGGCACTGAAGGCAAGTAATGGCATAAAACTCAGACATCATGACATCTGTAATTTATTACTACATGCTACCTGGAAAAAAAAAAAAAAAACTTCCATAGAAGGTTAGGTTATGTAAAAATGGCATAGCAGATATTTCCAGGGCTTCACTATTTGAAAATGATATCCAAGTTGAGAATGATGCAGTTTGTAACCCTCATTGGAAAAACTCAAATGAAACCTCATTTGAAAAACTCAGGTCAAAGGCATATGGGCTTCTGAAGCATGTGTAGTCTGAACCATGAGCTCTTGTGGCATAGGCCTACATATCACAACTCAAATTCATGGTCTAAATGCAAAATTAATGCTTAGAGAGAGAGGAGAGAGGGAGACCAGCAGACAGGCAAACAACCTAAAATACATGTATATATGCCATCATTCTCATCTTGAAATCATAATAACCCTGATAAGCCAATATTTCCCTCTTTCCATCTTGACCCAGTTTCATCTCTTTTATTTCAAATAAATGGAACAAGGACCTTCAGTGTGGCAATATAAAAGGAAAAATATGTTAATGCATGCTTTTCATTGGACTGATTTATGTGCCTGGTTAGTCTACAGACAGCAATCATATCTCACATATGACAGGGAGAATATACTTGATCTGTGGCAGAAAAATATGATCTCTATCTCCCGGCCAAAGCACTGTATATATCTCATCTCCCTGATGTGCCCTCCAGTCCTTCAAAAATTGCAAACCGGTTAGATGTGATTTACTGCCTTCTGACAGGAGTGCCCTTGGATTGCAGTCTTTATCACTGTCAAATTTTCCAATTCTAAAATACAAAAGTAAAAAGAGCGCGCAGTTTATTGGATGAATTCAATAATCTAGAAAATTTGAAGTTGAAGAGGCAGAAAATTACCTCGGGTCTCTATTTCCGATTGCCAGGACTTTTTTTGTTAAGGCCGGGTTGTTGACCTTAAAATGACGGACCATTTTTTCCCCCTTCGAATGAATAATACTCATCTTAAAATGTAAGGAGATTGAAGGTCAGTTTCCAGTATTGTGCATTAATGAATATCTGCACTTTATTATGTCAATGATGCACAGGTCAGTCTACTTTCCAACTAACAATGGGCATCATGTAATCAAGCATCCATGGTATCCACCAATGTCTAACCCCAAAGGCAGTTGTGAATTTTGTTTTAACCTTTTGTTGCTTTATCTTCGTCTCTCTCCCTCTATCTCTCATATTATGTTCCTTTTCTCCAATCCTATCCTGCACATCATCACTTGTAAGAAAGGAAAAGTATTACATTTGTGGAAGAAGCACCTCATCGTTTACACATGGGACAATTTTCCACCAGTTCGACTCTTTCTTTATGAGAGTATGAGTTCTCATACACTTTGCTTGCAAGTTTCCTATAGGCAACTAGTTATCAAATGGGCTCAATATTTGTCTTTCTTTCTAAAACTAAAAAAACAAACAAACAAACACAATCTACTCAATGGGACAAATATTAACCCCCTTCAAATATTCTGATTTCAGTAATTGTCAAGTACCCTGAAGAACCAAAAAAGATGGATCTACAAGCAATTCTCTCATCATTTTCCTGCATAGACAGGTAAAGTGGTCTTAGATCTAGTATTGGACAGTCAAAACATTTCAGCCTTGAACCAGTATTCTGGCATTCTTTTATACTTGTACCTTTGTTATACGACTGACATCTTCCTTTTTATACAATAAGGCGCAGTCAGACTGGCAAAAGATCGAGAAGTTTAAGATCGCGAAGTTTGGGCAATTGATACGCGCGCAAGCAAGAGTGCACCGTCCGACGGCTAGGGATTGTGACGTAACAATGCACATCTGTACATGACAATGGCCTCGCGCTTCGGAGGCACTGCCTGCAAACAGATCGAGAAGTTTGGCGGGAAGTTTGACGTCACACTGGCAAAACTTCGAGATCTTAAAGATCGCGATCTTAAACTTCTTGATCTTTTGCCAGTCTGACCGCGCCTATAGATATTAGGACTTCAGACGTTGTCACATTATTTTCTTGGCAGCTTCCAGCAAAATAAAACTGTAACTGTAAAAGATAGCAAAAAAAAAGAAAACAAAAAAGAATTACAGCTTCAGACACCTGCAAAGACAGATATGCTCCTTGTTTGTCCAGATTAAAAACAAAACACAATCTTGGTTTTACACAGACTTAACAAGGGTTGCAGGTGGGCAAACAGTCTTATCTAATGTGCCAATTGATTACAATTGATTGCACATGTTTGCTTATGTCTCTCCTGGCATTCATTGTTCATGGATGTACATTTGTACCTGTAGCTTCAGTACAAATCCAATACATCGAGAAGTGTAGCTCTGAGTAGATATCTTGCATACTGTTGCAATCAGTGCTTTATCAAATCCACAACCTTCTGCGATCTAAAAAAAAAAATGATAACCTTTTAACCTTATACCTGGCTTCTTCTCAATCTTACAGCATTTTAAAAAATTTCTACACAGTTCTTTGTTATTGTTGTTTCCTAATTCAAAATGAGTAAATACATCATGATTCCATGTTTTACTCATACTGTTCAAATTGGAAAAAATGTTAATAAAAAAAAAATCCCTATTACATTATTACAAAGTCAATAAAAAAGCTGCACTAACATAATCTTTTTATTTTATTTATTCATGCCCAGGAATTCCTACCAGAGGTGTCTCATAGGAAAATTTTCCCTTTTAAAGGTTTGAAATTTGTCGCGCTGCAGACTCGAGTAGCTTCAACGTTTCGCCTGAGGGATGAAAGTCGGCGAGAGGAGAGCTTGCGACTTCTGATGACAACCTCACTGCTTTGTCCAAGGCCACGTACCTGACACCTCATTAGAAGGAAATCAAGTGCATCAGATCTCCCAGCAAATCAAGCGATCAAAGCGAGTTCGCGCTTCGCGTCAGAAAGAGGAAGTTGTAGGGACTTGTAAGATGTCGCAGGAAGATAACAAGCCGGCGCAGATGAGCAGGAGCATTCTCGAGTGGATGGCCAAACAATTTTCCCCTCCGAGATGTGACTGCTTGATGGTAGACTTGCATGCATGTCCACTTTACTGTGTCTTCACCCCCTCCTTCCCCCCTCCCCCACACTCACACACTCGCACAGACCAAAGAGGAATATAATCCCATGAAGAGCATACACGTAAAGAATGTTTGCCAGAGATTTTGCCCACTGAAGCGAGACAATGTTGAGATGAGAGTGGAGTTCATGCGTAGCATTGATGTGCTCTTGAATCCAATAAGAGAAATAACCTTGAAAATGCCGACAGTCTCTCAACATGAATTAAAACTCACAAACATGACTTGAGGGATGCGATGGTATTTTTTCTTCCAATTTTTTTTTTTTTACATTTTCATCATTTTGACATTATTTTCCATGTCAGGTGTGAAAACAAAAGAAAACCTTCTTGCACATGGGGTCATCCAGCGGAAACAGCCACGACTGTAAGTTGAATAGACCCATTCCCTAGCATTTTACACTGTACATCATACAGCAATATAAAAATACTTACAAATATCACACACAGACAGTTGGACATGTCTAAACATTATTCCCCCTGCTTTCTGAAAGAAATTATGTGAGAAAAGTAAAAAATTTGTTAAATCTAATTTCTTCATATTTTCTTTTTATTGTTCTACACATGTGATATGACAAACTGTCGTCGTCTTCTCATCCAGCAATGGCAGCAATGAAATTTCAAAGAATGTATAACCTTTGAATGGATTGTCTGATTTTCCTCAAACTTTCACTGATGTCTTCCACTAATAGTACTGCATTCACTCAATCCACATTGTATATATATTAAGGTGAACTTGCCCTTTAACCTTTTTGCACCTTCTTTCTCTTCTTTCAATTCATGTGTTCAATCACAGAAAAAAGGAAAAAAATCTGTATTTCTTCCTCTTTCTCCTGACCACGTCATCACTCTCTTGTCAGGTGAGAGCCGTTCCATCACATCTCGCTCTGCGTCAAGATAAAAATCCTGCTTTCTGGGCCACTGGGTCTCCACCATCCCCACACCCTGCCACTGCTGGCAGATGGGCAGTTGACGTACGGAGACGAGCGGTGGAGAGCAGGCAGCACTCTCATCAAACATCTCAAAAACACCTCACAATATATCAATCTCCTCCCCCTCCCCTTTCAAATCTTCCTTTCTCATTCTCAAAATGACGTGTTCATGAGTGTATGACCCATTCCTATTCTGTGTGTATGACATGTGGAGCTTCGGTTCTTACAATCCACAGAAGTTGGAGTGGGGCCCCATTGCCATGGCAACATAAATTTTTCCTATAGGACCTGCTCTGGAATGTGTGCGGTCTCTTTCTTCACATAGTGAGTGAGTAAAAGTTGTCCAGTGAGGCATGACAGACAAGCACGCCTACGCCCCTACTTTTTTGTAACTTGTCGCACTAACATTCACCACTTCATTCTGTTTCATTTCTGTTGCTTCTTTGTTTTGTGTTATCTGAAATTTTTGCCTGCATTTTGATTTTGCAAATTTCACAGCTAGGAGCCAATATTTGCAAAATTAAAATGCATGGGAAAGTTCTTGTCTACACCATACGTATTGAGTGCCAGTGTCAATTGATGAAAATGTCATGCTGCAAAAAATGCCACCGGCTCCAATTGGCAAAATTTTCATGCTGCAAAAATGTCTTGCTTAACAGTAGTTTGTTCTTATCCAAGGTTCTACTGCTATCACAAAGACAATCATCATTAATCTATTGTAAAACATGATATATTCGCGGCATGAATTTTTCGTGAATTGGAGCCGACGGCCTTTTTTGCGGCATGAAATTTTCTCGAACTGCTACTGGCATTCAATGCACATAGTGTAGACAAGAACTTTCGGGTGCATTTTGATTTCGCGAATCTTGGCGCTTGCGAATTTCGCGAAATTAAAATGCATGCAAACATTCCTCGTTTGACAGTATCTATATGGTTAAGGTATCATTAAACATATATCAGACACCTTTTTAAACAAATGTTCTTTCTTCCTGTTCATCTCCATTAATTTTCTACTGAGGACTTCCTCACAGCTTTGCAACAACACTTAGCATTTTTATCTCAGTTTTTTCATGTACGTTTTACATATGATTATCAAAATAAAAGCATAATTCATTTGCCTTTGCCCACTGTAGCTTCCGTTCTTCCAGATGGGCAAACCATTCACCACTACACATGAATGTAATCTACCAACTTAAAAAGCAATTCTTTATAAACTCTTCTTTTGAGGAATGACCACACATTCTCTCCTACTCTCTCTAGAAATGTCAAATCCATATTTAGCCATAAGTAGAAGGTGGGGAGGGGGGGGGGGGGGAGAGAGAAAAGGAGAAAATTCTCACACTTAGTGTGCAAATAACTGTTCATGCTGTCTGTCATGACAAACTTTGATGATCTATTAATAGACACTTCCATTTGTACTTCTTTTTCACTCACAGTCTAGTTTACTTTAAAGCACACCACAAATTGTTTAACAAAACAAAAGAAGAAGATACTGCTTGATCATAAACAAACCTATTAACCCCGTCAGAACCTCCATCATTAACAATGTATGTAAGCACACTGCCGATGGGAATGAAGTAGTTGATATAGACCAAACTTCCCAAAATCAAACTTTTGATAGAGGAGGCATACAAATTTAGAGAAGGAAAGAGAGGTGTAACAACCCAGGCAAGGAGAAACAAGTACAAAACAGAAAAACACACAAGATATTAAAGTATACAAACTCTTTTTTCTTATATTAGTATTGAGTATAATCAGTTATTCTTTGCAGCAAAAGAACAAAAAAATACTGAACTCGATCATTCGAGATATTTTATGCCAGGAGGATGTGTCTCTTGGCCTTGCCTTATATAGAATCTAATCGACATGCACAAAACATGATGCCCTTTTATTTTCTGTGCAAAGTTAATGACTTTCTTTACTATTTTCAATCTCTTCCTCTTGGAAATATGGCAAATAATCTCATTTGTCGATAGCACTTCTCATCACCAGAGTGTTGTTTATAATTACAAAGTTTGGGGGTTGCCCAGACATTTATTTCGTGGTTCTCAAGTATTTTTTAAATACTTTTTATCAAATGCACCTTTTACGTTTTAAGAAAAAAAAAATCATGAATTTGTACTATATATATCGTGTATGTTGTCAAAGCAGTTGAATTTCTGCTCCTTCCAAAACTTCATGAGGACTTTAAAGTCCATTACAGTCTTGCAGATTCTCAGTCGGTGGTGTGGTAGTTTCGGATACATTCTTGACTCACACTGTTCCCAATGTGGCAAAGTCAGGTTATTGGGGAATTAGATTAATAACATGGAGGAAATCCAATGAAAGTCAAATCTCACAACAGCCTTGATTAGTGCGCTTCCATTATAGTCTGCGTTCCAGACCCACTTTCTCCACTCATACATGAAGAACACCTCAGCAAGCCGATTTTTTTCTTCTTCTGGTAGTCTGAGTCGGTGCCTGTCCAAACAGCATGATATGGACAATTTTTATGTGGCAGTATCATTTTAACATCATGACTTGGATGAGATGAAAACAAAAATCATCTGAAAGCAAGAATAACCTCGCTCGTTGATGAATCTTGGCAGCATATTGCATAAGGCCCACCCCTCCTCTATCAAACGCTATGACCTCGTCTTAACCTCAAGGAATAGACAAGGAAGGTCAAGACTGATTAGGCATCTCATTAAGGGGTTGAGGGACGTGACTTTCTGTTCGTTAATGGGAATGACTGCAGTAATGAGGGCTTGATTCATCGCCGTGTTAGTCTACTTCTTGAGATGCAGTGTGTCTTTGAAATTTCCTTTTCTCTAATCTTTTTTTCTCCTTCACTTTTTTCTTTCTATCAGTCAAAAGGGTATCCTAATTCTGGTACCAGTACTGAAAAAGTATTTTTTTAGAATGTTGTAGAATTTCTGTCCAGAAGCTTGATGGACCAAACTGCTCTATTTTCTGGATTGTGTGGAAAAGTAACAACATGCCTGACACATATTTAGAAGAAAATTAGTATCAAAGCTGCAGATTAATTCTCTAAAAAAAAGAAATCCAACTTTGATGTAAGTATGAGGGAATAGCAATCATGTGAGCATTTTCTGCTACAGACAATGATAGAATTAACATCTGAAAGACTGTCAAACTTATCTCACCCAAGCCCTGAAATCTACTTAAATAATCATTTGGGGGATGTCCCTTTTTTTTTTCATGTGCTTGAGAAAAACAAAACAAAGCATAAAAATTGATGAAACTTTGTAATATCATTGCCTTTTTCCTGGTGCTGAACGGGAACATTCTGATCTGAGATGGGACCCTTTATGTAGGAAGCTCTTTCAATCTCCTATCTCATTAACGAAAGATGGACCGCTATTTTTAATGATAACATGTGTAATTTGGACATAACCCTATATCATTTTTTTTATCCTTTAAAGCAAGCAGGTAACATACCATAAACATCCATACATATATTTGTTTTTCAAAGCACATTGTGGCTCTATTATCCCCATTTTATAATTCACAACATAAAGCACAGTTGTTTTGAAAACAGGCGTGACCAAAATGAGGTCTTCAGTACACAAACATGTGACAATGTAACATTCAAGGTTAAATCTTGCCATTCTGAATACAAATTCTATTGCCATCTCTCCCTCCCTCCCTCCTTGCCTAAAGTAACATGAATTGTTGAAACTTTGTTAGTAAATGTTAGGAATTTGGGATGAACAAAAAAATCTGAACAGGGAAGAAGTAAATCAGTAACATGACACAGACAAATAACATATCTAGATGGACCTATTCCAATTTTTAGAGCATTTGTGCACAATAGCTATGTTACAGTTGTTGGTTCACAAAAAAAAAAAAAAAAAAAAAGCCAGGCCCAAGATTCTAACTTAAAAACAAGTCAGGAGCGATTCCTCTACATTCCCCCCATTCCCAGCACTTGGGCTAGAGTCTTCTAAGAAAATTTTCAATTTGGAGGGGGGAAAAAAAGAGAGATTAACAGAAAACACCAAAAAAACAGTGAATTTTGGTAGGTAGGCCTAACCTGTAGATGTACAAGATTATGATCCTAATGTGTATAGAGAGCTAAGACCAGTCATTTTCTGCTCCGAGCAACATAGGGCCCTATAGGCTACATAGCATCCATAAAGATTCAATCATCCTAACATCATCGCAGTGGCAATAGTCAATTTGCAAGATACACATCTTGTTGTGGTTATAATCTTGGCTGTCTCATAAGATGATATGAGTATGCAGATATGGAAACAGTCAGAAGTAGGTTACACACAATGTAAAGCTCAAAATAAGGGGGAAAATCTTTGATAAGGAATGATGACACTGCATGCTCATATTTGACTTGATTTTCAATGAATTTACTCGATGTGGATTAGTTCAAATGCAGTAAGAAAAAAACACTGTTTCAGAGTAATTCTACAACAGGATAATAAACGTCTCTCTAATTACATTCTGAATTCTTCATTGCCTTTGCACAAGACTGACCAAGTTCATGGATAGGCACTTTGTTTTACAAATATAAAAATCATCCCTCACATAATCAGTAACTGTAGTTTCTTTTTCACCTTTGATGTCTACCATGCAGTAACAAATAGAAATCTGCAGACTCAACAATTTTGAATATGACTTCATGCAAGCCTGATGTTTACTGATAAGTTGCAATGACAAAGTGATAAAAGATGATTGCAGTATCACAATCAAAGTGCATTTTTTTTTAAATCTTTTGCTAGGCAAAGAGCTTCTTCTATGCTACAGGTCACTGAACCAGTGAAATTTCAATGGCACTATGGAATGCGGGCTTGTGCTTCATCTAATTTTTCCCATACACAGTGAACTAGTCTGACATAATTCTTCTGTAAAATACAAGCACAGTTGCAGCTTTGAACTTCATTCCTGAAAAGATTCTGAAGTCCCCACAGAATTTGGACTGTGTCATGGACCCCCCCCCCCACACACACACACATTTGGTGTAGTGTTATTTCATGATCCAAGGATTATTTCACCTTGAGAAACAAAAAAAAAAAGATATGTGAGCTAGAAATGTAATGCTACTAAAAAAAAAAACATAAAATGCCTATCACAAATAGACATGTTTTAAAGAAACATTTGTTTACATAGGAGTGTGGAAATCAAACACTAAGTCGCATGTACATACAATATAGATCACAAAATGGTATATACATTTTTCTTTTTGGGGAGGGGCATTACATAGCTATCAATTCAGGAGATAATTCATCTGACATTTAGAGCCATAAATCAACATATGCATTCCAGCAGAAATAGGTCAAAGACAATTAGAACAGCTAATAGATAGGGCACTTTATGATTTAGAAGGGCAAAAATGAACAAGGTTATCAACCCAAAATGACATTAAAAACAGGAAATACGTTGCTAAAGCAAATAATCAACAGTGAGCTTTCAACCATAGCTAGTTCTGTTGTTTTTTTCCTCTCTTCACCTGGTATGTCAAGGTCCGACAGATTTGCCATTCCATACATCTCATTTGCTGAGTGTTTATCAAATTACTGTAAATGATTAACGCAGATTGGTAGACTCCAACGGACCCCCCAAAACTGGTCGACAGCTTGTCTGACCTAACAAAAACTGGTGTTACGAAGTGAAGAGAACTCCAGCTATAACAAACTAGAAAAGAGTCATGCATTCCTTGGCAATTTGTAAGATCAAATTCAAATAACAGCTAGAAAGGAATGGCTTGTAAACAAAAGGTACATCCACAATATTTTGTCTGACATCCATGAGAAAAACAAAAAACAAAAACTGCTCAGAACAATGACTGGACCATCTTATTACTTATCAATTTTCTCATCAAATGAAATTGATTACAACCATCCCCCCCCCCCCCATAAAAAAGAGTAGCTGATGATACAGTATAATATCATAATACAGTGACGAGTGAGTCATGTTTTGGATTATCAAGTCATTTAATATTGTACAATATGGAACAGGAAGGAGCTTTATGTTATGAATTATAAATATTCCCTTTACCCTAGCAGCTGATGCATACTCAAATCGTCGGAAATATTTCAAAGTTAATGCTTTTCCGCCACGTTTGTGAGGCACAAAGTGAAATAGCTACGTGCCATCATCCAGTAAAGGAAATGTATCTAACATCTTCCCTCTACTCTGGAAGTTGTGGAACAGAATTGTGCTTATCCTTAAAATAGTTCCTCCAAATTTTTTCAAAAGCGGTGAGCACTTCAGTGGATGCATTTGTTACTCTGATTACCTACATTTTGACAGACTGTGAGTGAACCGAATATCACGATTCACGATAACAGTTGCGCATTGTGACTAACTTCCGCAAAGGATCGCATGTAGGGACTGAAATATTGGATCCGGTATTGGGATTGATTTCCAGATTAGCGCCAGCAACATCTCCTCAGATCCCCAGAGACATCGTGCAACAAGAAAATGGAGACTATCGAGTTGAGAGTACCCACTCTGATGGGTCTACAATTAATGACAGTGATGACACTTCCTCTTGGCCCCTTGTGCGTCCCCACTTGCAGACATTTCCTGTGCGACCCGAGAAGCCCTGCCATTTTCCCTTACCCCTGTCACAACCAACTTTCGGAGCCATCGACAGGGAAGATATTGTATCATACGGCCACCACCTCTCTACAGAATGGCACAGTGGCATCAGGGTATGAGGTTAAAAGCCACTATTATTATAGAGCATCATTAGTGTTTGTGGGTCTGAATAGCAAGAATAGTCAAAGAATGTCCTTTACAATGTATATCCATGCATACTTGTGCAAGAGATTGAATGTACCATTAGACTCTAATGTATCATTGTACATTCTAGCAGCTCCAGAAGACTGTTGCACTCGAGTACATGCATGGATGCTTTTTTCTCTTTTTCTTCTTCTTCTTCTTGACTATGAGGGAAAAAGCATAAATTAGGAGGGGAGAAAAAAAAACATTAAAAAGGCATCATGCATCAAGCCATAATGAAATATATGCAGAGGCAAAACACCATCCAGCAATATCTTGCATTCATGTTGGTATGCTAATGCAGTGAGTAGTTGATGTCGGTCATGACCTACATGATAGACTACTCAGGCCCAGACAGATCATCCTTTATGGGGGGATTGGAAAGGGAGGAAGAGGAGGAGGAGGGGTTACCACGGACACACATGTGTCCTTGGTGGTAAGGCAAAGTTCATCTCATCACAATGTCCTCACAAAGCACTGTCTGCGTGATGAAGCTGGTGAATTAAGATACCAGTCATTATTATAAAAACAGATAGCACACAATGGCAAACAAAAATTTTTCATCAATAGTTACACTCCACCAGACATTCAGTCTGCACTGATTTCATGTACATAAAGAATATATATACATCTCTTTGAAACAATCTATACATATACAAATATAGATCTCAAATAAAACTTATGGGCCAGACATTCCTGTTGCAGCAGGTTCAGATCCATTTCACAGCAGTCAATATCAAAGGTATTTAATTTCGAGTCTTAAAGTTGCATGAACTGTCTAAAGGTATCACGTTTCCCTTTGAATGACATACCATTATGAGGTGTGCTGTGTGAACAACATGAAACCATTTGCAGTTGGTAAACATGCAAACACGAGTTCCTGACAAGTCAGGGAAAAGAAATGCCAACCAATAAAATAGTTCTGTTCTTCAACAGGCCACCAGATGTCTTCAATTTCTAAACCACCCATCGCAGTCCACATTACAAGAGGTTTTTCTTTTCCTTTATTCACACACACAGAACTGAATATATTTCTGTTTTTCACTCTGTTCATGCGCCTACGGCCTTGCTTAGACAGAAAATATGTGTATTTACAGGTGAAAGTGGCTCCAGATCCCCTGGAGGTTATTTATCTGTATGTTTTGAAGGAAAGTACCAAGGATTGTATCTGTCACCAGAGTAGAGAGTTATAAAGGAAGTGTGACTGACAGAATTAACACACAAAGTTTGGACACAGGGGAAATGCTGGATCAGGGTGCCAGAGGTTGTACAAGGACACCCAAAGTCAAAAATTGGGCTCCCACTCAAAACAGGTAGAAGTAGAACTTGACTCTCTCCCAAGTCAACCCTGGCAATTGTTCAATGAAGACATTCATCTGTAGATACAGGGCATATGGCAACCACATTGTACCACCAGGGAGGTGAGATCCTCTCCCTAGTCCCACCAATGATACCTTCTTGGTACCACTGACTCTGAAGAGAGTTAAGCTAAACGTAGGCCTACCTTTCCTCTCATTTCTAGCATAGAAAATAATCCTCAAATAGACTCACACTTTTCTGCTCAGAGGGAATATACATTTTAACGTTTGAGAGCAAAATATAGCACGAAAAAAAAAGAAGAAAAATTCCTTTTTATGTGAAGAACTAAACTGTCTTAAGAAGCGATAAAGTTTGTTTGAAGGGACCTGATGATCACTTATGAGTGTGTTGGTAGAACTGAAAAAAAAAAAAAGATAAAGGAAAAAAATAAAATGGAAAAAACTTTAGGATCGAAAGCCATAACAACAGACCTCCTTGAAGATGATACCCAAAACCATTTTTTACAGACCATCTCAATTTTGCTCTTATTTCAGCATATAACATTACTGCATTAACCCGCTGAGGACGGACTGATTTTGCTACAACACACATTTGCCATAGACCCCTGCCCAAGTATACTCGTGACTCATTCTCAACAGGTTAATAACCTTGATGCAATGTGATACAGTGATTGTGGCTAGCACATCTTGTTAAAGTCCATGTTAAAGGACAAGTTCACCTTCATAAACATAAGGATTGAGAGAATGCAACAATATTAGTAGAACACATCAGTGAAAGTTTGAGGAAAATTGGACAATCGATGCAAAAGTTATGAATTTTTAAAAATTTTTGTGTTGGAACCGCTGGATGAGGAGACTACTAACAGCTTGTGAGTCATATGCGTACAACAGTATAAAGAAAATGTAAAGAAAATTCAACATATTTTCACTTTTTTCGCATAATAAAAGAGCACTTGACTTGCCTCTTTCTAAAGGCAGGGGGAATAATATTACCCATAACATTTGTCGGTAACGAGTCGGGGGAATGTATACTTTTTTCAAAACATGACATTTTGTGAAATTCTCTTTATATTTTCCTTATATTGTTGTACGCATGTGACATCTAAGTTATTCACAGACTGCAGTAGTCTTCTCATCCAGCGGTTACTGCACAAAAACTTCAAAAATTCATAACTTTTGAACGGATTGTCTGATTTTCCTCAAACTGTCAATGATGTGGTCTACTAATATTGCTACATTCTCTCAATCCTTATGTTTATGAAGGTGAACTTGTCCTTTAACATCACCTCACATAGTCAAAAATTAATTTCATCTGTAAGTTTCTTCTTGTATTGCCTTCCTCTTTTTTCCCCTTTTTCATTCTTTTTTTTTTTTGGGGGGGGGGGGGGAGGGGTTCACCTTCAAAGCATAAATCACTCATAATGCTATCATTGACACATTAATCAAATAAAAACTCTTCTAGAGTGTTTTGGCCGTGAGCGCTGTATGCCTCTCTGGCCAAAAGAATTTTCACACCATAATCTGTATGAATCACCACACTCATGGTTATGCTGAGATAAGAGTTTCAGAATGTAACAAGAAGAAAGTCCTCCAGCACTTTGTCACTAACACCATAATTGAGCATTTTGACACTTTCACATTTTACCAAAGGCTAATAATCAAACTCTAGAGATAACCTTCTTTATCTACAAACACACAGCATCAGCACGGGTCTTACACAGAAATGAATGGGTCCACTCTATAAAAGCTTTCAACTCTGACACAAAACACTGCAGACATTCAGAAAGCTTGTAAAGGCCGGTAAATACTTCTAAAAATCTTTCAAAAGTAAATCAATTCAACAGTTTCACATTTAAGTTGAATGGTCTTGTAAATCAGAATAATTAAGGGAAATGATACAATGGTACTTCTTGACATGAAATTCCTAATGGCAACTTCAAAATCCTCTGTTAGTACAGGCCTACCCAATAACTGAAAAAAGATTTCAGGAAAACTGTGAGAGAATTCACAAAATATTTTCATTTCTCAATCCACAACAAGACGGAAGCTTGATCAAGAGATTGGCAAAAACTATTCAGAAACTAATTGTTGCATTTACATATCACATTTCTTCTGAATTCAGAAAGCTTGTAACAAGAGGCTGCAACCTTCAAAACAGCGTGTGAAACCACTGTTTGTGCGGTGCAACCGTCTCCCCGCGGTCATATAGTGATTTCTCGAATTGTGAGAAACTGTGGAAGAAATCTGACACGAATCTGTCAAACATCAACAATGGAGTAATTTGGGGTCAGTCGCTGTTCTAAAAAGGCCCTCGCCAAGGTCCATGGCAAATGGCTTTGGTAACCAATTAAAACCCACATACATGTTACTGCCATGTTTAGCAAATGACCGTATCAATGGTGACTGGAGAAAGCTCTAAGTCAAATAGAGGAGACCAATGATCAGAAATGGTCATTACAGTGAGTTAACCCGTTCCATACTGAATTCTGAAATTCCCAGACTTAAGACACAGGCCACCAGGTTCCTATAAGGAACAGGTGAATTGATACCTCTTATCCTTTTACAGTAGATGGGTCCTTTCTCTGTGCTGCAATCAAATCATCTCCACCACCAAGGAATTAAATTCACTAGAGGGCTTTTTTTTTTGCTTAGCCCCGGACCAATGGTGGGGCTAAGGGGGGGGGGGGGGGGCCTTAGCCCCACCGTTGGTACGGGACTATCCTTAGCCCACTTTCTGTTTACACTCGTTTTTGCCAAAGTGGGCTAGCCCCACCGATAGTACGGTACTATCTGGCCCTGCAAAATAGCAGGGGTTAGCACCGCAATTGCGGTGCCAAGCAAGTGAGTGTAAACAGAACGAAAAAATAATCCTGGGCTAAGCGACGGAGACGAAGTCCGACCCTCACTGACCAATCAGAAACGAGGTAATCAAGTGCTGCCGATGCGTGCGTGTACGTGTACAGTACACAGCGTAATTATGAATATTCATGTGGTTTGGAAAGTCCGGGGCTAAGAAATGCGAGTGTAAAAAGGTCAGTTTTCTCCTTAGCCCCGGACAAGAGATAGTACGGGACTAATTGGCGAGTGTAAAAAGCTGAAAAAATTGGTACGGGACTAACGATAGTCCTGGGTCAGAGAAAGTCCGGGGTTAAGAAACACAAGTGTAAAAAGCCCTTTGGTTGACACAACATGACAATCAGTGTATGGCTGCAATGCTTCAGACAAAGACCTGCATGGTATTGAACATGTTGGGCTTTTCTTTCTACAATTTAAAAGACAATGGGTTTTGAGGCCTCAGATATCCAGAAATAAAAAAAAAAAAACTATATTGAACACTTTTCCTTTTCTACTTGTTGTACATTTGTAACAGGGACAAAAATACTTCAGATAGGCCTGTGTAAAAGCAATTAAATGTAAGGTAATGGAAGGAAACATCTACATGTACAACATACTTTCATTTAAAATTTACTTAGAATATCTACTTTAGTAATAAGTTCACAGTTTATGGTGACACACTGTTGCTCTGATTTTATATCCACCTTTGTTTTGAATTCCATCCAGTTCTTGACTCATTTTTAACTTAACAAAGTTTCTTTTGATATCAGTGTAAAACTTCTCACATGGATGAAGTGTACTTTGGCATCAACAAGGAATTTCATGTCTACCCCAGTGTAGTTATTGCACTCACAATGGACACACACTAAAAATGTTATTGAATTTCTTGTGACCTGCTGGGTACCAACCACAGCGACATTGTGAACCCAGCCTGCCTATCATGTCACCGAACAAAACGCTGCAAGAATACCGGTGGGCGTTTGAAAAGGGTGACTTGTGTCAATTACACACCAGGATGACTATAGCCCACGCCTGCCTGATCGGCAGAAGGATGAATAGCAATCAATAGCGGTATCATAGACAAGAATACGCAGACTGCAAACTGGTCGAGTCAAAAGCACTCGCTTTAAAAACAATTTTTATTTTCAAAGTTGAAGACCTTCTTCCCGAAGGTCACTGAACTTTCCATCAAGTGACTGCTTTGAACAAAGGTAAAAAGTTTCATGTCAGTGTACAGGTTAGATACCACCTGACATATCTCTTCTTGTCTTGTGTTTTTCCCCTTCTTTTCCATGTGAGGTTCATTGTAACATTTGTACATATATTTGAACGATCTGTGCGGTATAGAATACAAGTCAGCAATCAAAATTTTGCATTTATTTTCTTCATGAAAAACCAAAAGCCTGCAGTTGCTGTGTTCAAAACTTGCCCGTCCAATCACAATCTGGTATGCGCAAACTGCTGCAGGATCAGACTTGAGACAGGGAGATTTTAATAAATACTAACATTTTGTATAATCTATTAAATCCATATGGTATTTGAAGCTCCTAGCTGTTTGTTCTTCTGGTGTGATAACTAGGTATGGCTCCTACACTTGCATGGGCTGAGACACGACACATTGGATTGCATTTAATACCTATCACTGTCAACGATTACTTTCGAAAACATCCTCGTGAAATATGGAAAGGCAGCAGTTCAAGCCACATTCTTGTCTTGCACAAATCCTGTCTACATAGGGCGACAAGTTTGTTTACATTTTTGCGGTACAAAGTAGCTTTCAAATCGCTTTTATAGCCACGAGGCAGTAGCTGCCGGTGACGGTGGGAAAGCGATGAATAGGATCCGAAATTGGTTTCTTTTCAACGTGACACACTTTGTTATCCCGTCTTTCTTACCCCCATCTGCACTGCTTTTATCTGCTCCATAACATTGTACTGTCAAGGTCAATGCTATAAAACTGTCAATGGCTGTAAGTTATCTGACATCAGGTAGATATTACCCCCTTGTATCTTCTCCCAATTCCTCAACTTGCAACCCCCCCCCCCCTCCATAATGTCCCATATGAAAGCATATTTGTAATGGGCAGAATCCATGGCGAAATGTCTCTGTTTATTGCTATACTGTATGGACCACTTTACTAGGGAGGAAAACCAAGCTGTCAAGGCAGGAAAAGGTAACTGAATTTTTCCATCTCTCTGAGCTCATATGAGTCAATAGTATGAGGAAAAATCTATGCAAACATCACTCAAATGCTCATGGACGTAGAGAATGTCTTTGAACAGAAATAACAAAATGAGTGTGAAGTTACAGCTGCTGATAAGTATAAAAAAGCTCAGTGAAACTGGATAAAATAAGCAGCAATGTGAGGATTTACCTAGAAAATGTCAATTAAGTCACTGGACAGGACAATTAAGATATCATGATTTTCAAAATAGCTATTTGGATCATGATGACTACACATAGGCCTGCAGCAGTATCTGATGCATAGAATGTCATCTTTATTAGCTCTGTGCACAAAATGGGCAAAATATGAATATTTCTGAAGACATTTGACTATATTGTTTCAGAGGATGTGTTTGTACAAAGCATGATGGATTTACACCAAAGATAACAACATACAAATAAATTCTTGGATATCTTCAACCATAAAAGAGAAGTTCATTCAATGTCATCAAACTTAGTTTAAATTTTGTCTGTGTGCAGTATGCATGGACTTCATTCACACATCACTTCGCGTTTGCGACCACTGTCGCCCAACATCTGGTGAATTTCATGCACTCGAGTGCATCCTGCAATAACACCAAAGCAAAATGTACAGTGTGACTTAATTGTGGTAGGAAGAATGGGATGATACGCCAGACAAAATCAACAGCTTACCAGGTGGAGATTCTTTACTTTGAGGGGCCTTGAACTCTTTATTGCCTTTTGTGACCCAATATAAAAAATGCAGAATGAATGTCATAGATTCTTTGATTTCGAAGCAGAGTATATCAGCTACACTCAGCAAACCATGCCAATAGAATCCCCTCTTCAATCCCCTTCTTTGAGGTACAGTAGGATGGCGGGGGAGTTATTGAAGGAGGGGTGTATTAGGAATCTTTGAAGGAGATAGGTTCCCATTTTCATAACCAAGGCAGCACACGCGGGGCATTGGATGACAAGTAGGACGTGTTAATCAGCAGGTACATCTCGCTGGTATGTCAAGTGCTTGTAGAGCAAAGTTTTTCTTGCAACCATTACACCCATCAGACACGTGTCTGCCGTGCCGCCAACGCTACCGCTGCTTTCCTTGTTATAATAGATGCACGCACAGGCTAGACAAACAAACATTATCACATGTTTCAACTTCAGGCTTCTGTCTCCCATCCACCCCCCCCCCCCCATTTATTCCTTTTTCCTTCCCATAACCATACTCCCTACCCCCTCCCCCTTCCTTATCATATGGAAAATCTTCACATGTCTCTAGGGAGCAAGTTCAACTGAGAAAAAAACAAGTGAAGTTACATATTGTAGAGTCAGATAACTGAACAAACCTGCTAGTGTAAACAATCTATTTTCAAGAATCATATGTAATGTTGCCTCATTCCAAATAGCCATGGACAAAAGGAAACTTAGAAAGGAATGTATGACATCACAGCTTAGTTGATGAATGTGTCCAACATTCAAGTTTACTTTTATCAAAGTCATTTTTTTTTAAATCAAAGTCAACGAGACGAGGAGAGAAAAAAAAAACCCAGCAAACAGCAAAAGGCAATAATTGCAAGAGGCATTGAAAAGGTGTTCCACAGCAAGAATTTATATGCATACATACAGTGTATGTTGAACTACATTCCATAAATGCAAACCAAGTTGTTTTTGCAAGATTAACAGCACACTTGAAATAAAATGTTCCTACCAAACAAACATTTAGGGCCTATTAGTATCATCTGAAATCATGTATCAAATCTCATTATTCTAAGTTGCACGCTTGGGAATTGATAGTCCATAAAAGTTTGAGACAGAGCTGTTTATATATGGCACAAGCATACTGCAGTTAGCTGTTACCAAGGAAACTCAATCTCTTTAGAGTTTGAATGCCTCACAGCTCTACCCATGATTTTCGAAGCAAATCTGGTGAAAATGTGACTTTAAACAAAAACAAAAAAATACAATCTGAATCTACAGCCTGAAAGCAATGTGGGAGATCCTCCTAAACTTAATTTTACCTTTAAAATATGCTTTGTCACTTTGTTTTGTCTCAAGTAGGAAAAGATGTATAGTGCAGATACATGGTGTGAGGTATTCCTTAACTGGGCAGAGACAGGGGGAGGTACAGTCTGTCCAGCAAACTGGTATAATTGCAGCTCAGTTACCCTGACCATGGGCTACTGTTCGTATAATGGCAAAAGTATCCATATTTTGCAAGCATGGAGCCCTAAAGTTGTTAAAAACAAGAATTCTTGTCAAGGGCTCGCACCTTCCCACGAGAGACAAAAATGTTTGGAAATACCACACCATTGCCAACAGCAAAAGCAGTAGTCCCACTTTTTGGAGGGATTTCTTGCAAGTTCCTGGCACAATATTTCATCAGCTGGCAATTTTAACAGTTCGGCCACTTGAGGATTCATACATATTTTGGGGAAAAGATATGGACCTTAAAGCCACCAGTACGTAAACAAGTGCTCACTTGTCCTTTAATATCAGCAAGAAGAATGGATATTTGATGACATATTTGAATGTAAAGTATATAAAGAACTTAGTGCAATTATATACCATCTCAAAAATTATTTTGTAATTGTGAAATGAAATGAGAGTCTCAATATTGGACCCATCATTAATAGCATCACATGGCATTATTCTCTTTTAACCGAAGTGCATACTTTCAAGCGAATATTGAATAGTTGTTACAATTTTTCTAGCCTCTATTCAACCAAACTATGTACGGGATAATGACATTCATTTTCAGAACACTCAGATCAAAAACATCATTTGATACTTTGATCCCATTTCTGCACTTCGACATCAAGTATGCCATGTAACCAACATAGAAAGAGCATAACATTTTTCACCTTTCTTCATTCTTGTGCATTCCAAATACATGAATTCATTGCAGGTGTCACTGGTATGTAAGGAATGCACCATTACGTGCAAGTGCGCTATCATGTCAATAGCCAACGACTGAAGTATTGAACCTCTAGGTTGGCTTCAAAGGCAAGCCACTTGTCATATTTCACATGTTTGCTTTGTGATAGGGACAGTCTTTTTGTGCGTTGACACAAACATACAATCTTCTTCCTATTCAACACCCACAAGTGAGGGGGTGGCTATAAGGATGGGGCGGGGTGCGACAGAACAAGGCTCCAATGAATATAGTGGGGGAAATCAGTACAGGACACTGATCTCTCTCAAGATTCTTTCAACATCGAAGCCACAAATAATGTCAAACGTGCTCTCGAGCAGCAAAGCACACAATTGTGAAACTGAAAGCTAGTGCATGGATGAATGCTAGCTATTTGAATGTCACCATGGTTGGTATAATTTCTCTTGTGTGCCACTTTCAAGCACACTGCATCATGCACACAGTCTAGTTTTCTTTTGATACTGTAAATGTGGAAATTTTCGCAGTGTTCAAATTTTCGCGCATTTCGCGCAACCAGAAACTAGCACGAAAATAAAAGCACGCGAATATTTTTACTTGCCATATTTGCCTGTGCGTGATGTCTTGATTCCGCGGAATTAAAAACACGCGAAACTCTTCCGACCCGGCCAAGCGCGAAAAATTAGTCACGCGAAAATATCCACTTTTACAGTAGTGTAATATCCTGATGGTTCTTTTTGTTTCTTTTTTGAAGAGACCAGAATCAACATGATGCCAACCGTTTTTCCCATATCAACAGGAACTTGGTATAGGTCCTACCACACTGACTTCAATTTTATCTATCAATGTAATTTTAATCATGGCAATCGTGACAATATAATATGATTATAATTATGATGATGATGAGTATAAGTCTTATGATTATTTCTAGTAAGTCATCTGTATCCACGATAGATCCACTGTTATCAAATGTATCTCTTCTTTTTTTTCAATCAAAAATAATCTTGATCATGAATTTACATATGACCAAACATATGTGAAGTAATTGACAAAGTGCAATAGCCTTGAGGAATGAAGGCCCACATAGTTTGAATATAAAATAGACACTCAGTATTTTTGTGAAATTTTTCTCAGTTCCATTATCTATACGTTCTAACTTTGTGTGAGTGGTATTCTAACGTCAAGTCTTCATTTACCAATCTATGTGCCCAGGTACTTGTTTAATTTGCTCTTCTTTTTCATGAGCAAACGTAATCCATCCACACTTTACCTCAATGCTTGTCTAGTAATCAGGAGATTGTTGATTCAGGTCCAACACGAGTATGTATGCCCATTATGATTTTTACCTCCGCCAAGGGGGGAAGTTATGTTTTCGTTACCATTGGTTTGTTTGTTAGATAGTTAGATAGTTTGTTCGTTTGTTCATTTGTCCATGTGCAAAATAACTCAAAAAAGTAGTTACCGGATTGGGATGAAACTCGCAGAAGGTTGAAAATGACACAAGTAACAAACAATTAACTTTTGGTAGTGATCTGATAATTTTTTGGGAATTTATGAAGGATTTTGATATTTTGACAGGTAGGGTCAATGAACTTGGGAGATCAGGTTGCACGTATTTGAGGTTTGCATGCGCGCACTAAAGTGCGTGCTGTAGTTTCTGCTGGGGAGAGGCGCGCTGCGCATCTGAGGGCTTATGACGTAACAAAGGCTTCTATTTTGGGAAATCGGGCGATTTTTCAGTGGGTGAAAATCACTTATCTCTATGGAAGAGCAAGATCATGAGTGGAAAGTAACTGCTTGGCGGAGGTTTGCGTTCTCGGAGTGCTTTTCTAGTTTTTTTTTTTTTGTTATCATGGTCATTATACTTCTAAGGTACTGAATAATTTTTGCTTACTTACATCAATGATGGGCAATTTGTCAATCAGTTGCAATGACAAAATAGCCAACTTGATGCAAGAATTTAATAATCTGCCAAACTTGCTCATGGTGTTTTAATAGTAAAGACCTACAAGTACACTGTACTACCGTTTGATTCACCACTAATTCATCTTTATTGAAATGTTTGACAATACAAAGAATCTGGATATCAATGGGCCAAAATAGCTCCATCCATGCTACAGACTGCAACTTGGAAACCCAACCCCCACAGGGATTTCCAATCCCTAAGGGAATTCCCACTTGAAACTGATCGATCAAATATAAGCCTGACTAATTGTTGTCATCAAAAGAAAGAATACAAAAAGAAAGTCCCTACCCTTCCAAAGTTGCCTCGATCTCACGAATATTTGCTCCCAATCGCTCATGCGACAGCAAACTACTTCAGTCGACTTCTATTGAGTCTCGGCTTAGCTAGTCCTTGATTGGTTTGCTTTGAACTAACATGAAAATAATTTGAAAGTCACCATAGCAAGATGAAGCCAATACGTTTTATCCAGACGATAATGTTGGGCCTCCACCTACAAGTGTAGTCTGTGCTTCATACACACATCTTTGAACAGACACTTCCAGGTCAGTAGAACTCCAGCCTCTGGTCTGGTCTTCCACAAAATCATTTTCACGTCCACCCTGTTGAGCTTGAGGTGATGGCTGAGATTACCAGTGTAGTGTACCACTAACATTCCCCATCAAAGGGATGATATAGTTTTGGTTGAGCCCTGGCTTCAGGTTTCTAACATTTTTGGTGAAAGAATGATAAAATCTTATGACATATGAAAGAGCATGGAATATTCAAAGAGAAATTTAATGTATATTTGATGAAAATTGGTTTTGAAATTCCCGAGATATCCAAAACAAAGCATTCCAAATAAAAGGTGGGATCCACCTTCTACAGTCAAACCTGTCTATAGCGGCCACCCAAGGGAGACGGAAAAAGTGGCCGCTAAAGACAGGTGGCCGCTATAGACAGGTAATCCAACTTTGTGTGCATTGCTTACATGTACATGTATCATCGGTGTATCCTTACATATTCATGTATGTGTGTACGTATGCACACACTGTGTGTTTCGTGCATTTAACCATGCCGGTGTATATGAAATTGTTACACAGTAGTATGTGTATTGTCGTGAAGATAACTTAACACCAGTGCATTATTATGACTGAATGGGGGATGAATGCAGCGGTGGCGGTCACTGAACGTTGCCCGCACGGCTACAAAGCAGAAAACATGCTGAATTATCGGCTCGGCTACGGTTCCATTGGTTTTTTGGCCGCTATAGACAGGTTCAAATCTACCGCGGGAAACAAAATTTGTGGCCGCTGACCGCGTTAGACAGGTGGCCGCTATACACAGGGTCTTTAACAGGGCTTTTCTCTCGGGGGGATTTTTCAGTGGCCGCAATAGACAGGTGGCCGCTATAGACAGGTGGCCGCTAAGGCAGGTTTGACTGTATTTCAATCGCTTTGTTTTACTTTGTTTTTGGATGTCTCAGCCATTAAAAAACCAATTTTCATCAAATATACTTTCAATTCCTCTCACAATGGTATGCTGTGTAGGCCTACTATTTCATAAGTGATTTCTTGGTATCTTGCAAAAAGTTAAAAGCTCAATCCTCACATCCACCAATACTATACCAGCCAATACGTTTCATCCAGGCAGATCATATGTTGGGCCTTCTCTGCTAAGTCTATGCTTCAAACACACATCTTTACATGGACACCCCAGCTCCAGGTCAGTAGTAGTCCGGCCTTTGGTCTAGATGGTCTTCCACCAAATCAAATCGGACATTTTCACACCCACCATGTTGAGCTGAGGTGATAGCTGAGGTTACCAGTGTAGTGTATCACTAACGTTCCCCCCATGGAGGGTTTGTATCAGCACCAACAATACCACTTGCAATTTCAGGACACAATATTTCAATGGTATTTAATATAGCAATATTCCTGAGATGACCTAATCTCCTGATGACCACTTCACACCTAAGAATTAACTCTAATCTACACAGCAAAAATCTATGTCCTGCTGGCTGACAGGGGAATGCCCCTGGAAGGCCCACATGAAGCCAGGCAGTGCCATGCCAGCTATGCTAGCTGCAAGGGAAGCCAGAGAAACCTGTAACGCATCGAGGGAAGGAGTTTGGGGGTAGAGGGAGACAGGTTGTGTGGGGGCATGCAGTGGGGTCATCAGTTTCTAGATCAGCTCATTTCATTTCAGATTAAGAGTAATTCCCTTTAAAATTCACATTAGTCATTACTCTTTCCCCCACAGAAAAGGGCAACTAAAACAATCTGCCACATACATTCACAGAATATACAAGTACAATAAACATACACACACATGCATACACAAGCACACACAAAACAAATACTCAAATGTTGTATTGTAAAGGTAGCACCAAGATTCAGTTATTTCCTCTTTTTTTTTTTTTTTAATTGGCTACCTCTCTCATTCCCTTTCTCAAAGTTACAAAGCTTTTGTATGATCTAGCTTATGTGTTTAGAATGAGCAGGTTGTAATGACACACGGCCTTAAAGTCAAGGGTCTGGAAGAACAGACCATCCAATCAGGGAGTTACTGTGATCTAGGCACAGTTGTATCATGTTCATCTCTGACATGCAAATCAAATGACTGTAAGAGGGATTAAGACCAGCTAAGTCTGTGTATGTTTACCCCCTTTCTGGTTCCTGTGCAAATGGGTGACAGTTCATCAAGGTGACTTCTAAGACAAATTAAATAGGCTACATTTCAAACATTAACCTCATTCTCTGCCTTTTTCTACTTCCTGAATTTAGATCAGGGAAGAGAAATATTTCTGCACCCCTTGAATTGTCCATCCAACTCTTGTTTGCTGGTTTCACATTGTTTATCCTCAAATACGTTGGCACCAGACAGCCAAGCTCTGGGGACGGACCAGTGAACATGAAAACTGTACCTCCCTACGAGATGTTACTTCTTGCATAAAAAGCAAAGGGGATCACCTTCGGGAGTCGCCAGATAGTATAGGAAGCTTCCACTCCACCCACCAGCCAACCCACCACCAACTCCCTCATGTCTATCGCAATCTTCAGAACACAAGGTTTCTTTAACCACTTGCAGACTAGTTGCATTTTGCTGGAACCAGGGAGGTGAATCTTTCTTCCACCTCCCTGCTGGAACCAAATTTCCTGCTTATAAACCTCTGTTTAACTAACCCCCTGTTCAGACACAAGCCAGTTTATACCAAAACTTGATAAAGAAACGACGTATAAAGAATCCTTGTATAACCGACAGACCGTTCAGACGCTAATTTCGACCATTACGGAAAAACGTCATATAGATGTGCAGTTTCTCACTGCACATGTTGTTATGGTCATGAGTGACAGGTACAAGGTCACCTTTCGTGCTCGCTCCCATTAAGCCATCACAATGGACACGATGGAATGCTAATTCGTTGTCGAGTTCTACAGTACAGTTCAAAACGATGCTCTGACCGTGGTTTCGCTATACGTCATTGCGTTACTGGGTATACGTCGTTTCGTTAGTCAGCGTTCAGACGAATAAATTCAGTGTATAGCTATATCGTTTTGGTATACATGTAGCTATACCGTTCTAGTATAATTTTTTTTTTTTTTGCATCTGAACACCCTGTATATGCAATGAATGGAATGGCTTACGGACCTATGTACAGTCAAGTTCTGGTATTGGGCAGCACTTTGAGTATAAATGAATTCAATTTGATAGCAAATTGTTTCACCATATAAGTATGATCTTGACATATTTTGGATCTCATGGACTCGATTCACAAATGAAAATACTAAGTAATCTTTTTTTATGTACATTGTATCTGCTGCAGATGGCTTTATCACAATAACCTGGCTAAGCACAAGTGTAGGCCTATAGAGAAATGGGAATTCGGAATACATATTTGTCAAGGATATGATCATTCAAGTTTTCTTGTTAAACTGAAGATGTCATTGAAGTACACATCCTGGATATACAATTTTAACCCATTGAGGACGAGTCCCGAATATACTCGGGCAGGTGTCTATGGGAAATGCGTGTTGTAGCAAAATCAGTCCGTCCTGAACGGGTTAAGAGCTTTAGGATGTTGTGTGTCTATCTATACATTGTCTGTAATTCGACCATTGGTATACCAAAACACCGCCCCTTCAACACACACACACACAATACCAACAAAAATCTATTGAAAGCAATGTTTTGATGAAATTTCTGGATGAGCCACCATGCTTCACCCTTAATGTCTTTCTTGACCTACGGAATTGTTCCTTAATGGGAATAACATTGAATACATCATTGTTCATATTTTTTTTAATCTTCTTTTTTTGTTATTGTTGTTGCAGACAGGAATAAAATGTGCATCATCAAAATGCCATTTAGTTTTGTGAGATAACACAAAAAGGGCATAAACAGTGCAATTAATCTTTAGAAATCTCTAAGACATTTTAATGGCAGCTCTAACGATACATATCATTCCTGATTCTACGATTGTAAATCAACCCTCAAATGATAATCTGTTCGCAGCCACCTGTCATGACTGACAGTGGACATCAGCCTGTCAAAAGCACTAAGAGTGCGATATAACATATTTACAATTCATGGAAACTCTGATGAGAACGCAAACCCAAACCTCAGACAGTCGATGACAACCGCAAGTGGGATCTGTTTTTGAGCATTCTGCCGATCGGAGCTTTTGTTCAAACCACCCCCAAATAAACATGCCATCAGGATCCTGTGTCATTTGTGGTTCAGAGCCATTATCTTTTATTGTCACTGGGAATTACAGCTCATAAAGCATGACATTTTGTATACCGCCCTGTGCATCATTTATACTCTTTTGTAGTAAGAATCTGTATGACACAATGACCTTTGTCATGGTAGAATTAATGCACCAATGATGAAATGCATTCTTTAGCATGTCAGTCGACAATGGGCATTTTTGACATCATGAAAATCCTAGCTAAAGATCTTCTTTTTTTAGAGCACGCACTTTAGTGCGCTTATGCAAACCTAAATACGCTCAGCATGAACTCCCAAGTTCATAGAACCTACCTGCCAAAATATCAAAAATCCTTCATAAATTCCCCCAAAATTTTCAGATCACTACCAAAATCTAATCATCTGTTACTTTTATCATTCTCAAACTTTCCTCTAAGTTTCATCCAAATCCGTCAACTGCTTTTTGAGTTATTTTTCACACGGACAAACTAACTAACTAACAAACAAACAGTAAAGAAAACATAACCTCCCCCCTTGGCGGAGGTAATAACAACGCAAAAGAATGGCATGGCCACCAGTTTACAGCATATTTCTTTTTGTTCTTACAGGACTTGGTGCCTGGGAGATGCCATCTGAACCAAGGCGATGCTGTCTGCCTGCCTGAACCCATTCAGCATGAAACAAAAGCCGTCTTCTAACTATGCCCTGTGCCACGACTTACATGACGTCTGCTCACAGGCACCAGTCCAGAAGTCTCGTCGGAAATTCTGATCATAAAGGGAGCCCTTACCCACTCACATTTGTAAGTCAGCAGAGTGGAACGTCTGTCTCAGTACCCTTGTTTTCTGCAACTGGACTGTGCTATGATGTCAGCATACCACAACAAGATTGTTTCTTTTTATCATCAGCTCCTACTTTTTCTTTTCTCTGTCATTTTGACCTTCTCTGCAAATATCACGTGTGCTGCCTACACATTTCCATAGCTTCATGGGTAGAATGGCTGCATCTAGTGTTGTTACACATGACAAAGGCAGCAGATGGGTCTCTGGTTATACGTTAACATTATCTTTTGTAGGATTTCCCAAAATCATTATAATCAAATTGAAATATGGGAAGCAAAAAAAAAGGGGGGGAAATAGCAAATGTGTATGTGTTAACTAGACTATTCCTTTGGGAATTATGACTGTGATTCATTTCTGAGATAATGAAGTTATGTAGGCCTACATATTTGATTTCCCAGGCCAATATTTTTAAACACAGACATGTTTTTATCACCCGTTTTTCTTCTCCCATATCCCAGTTTTTCCTTTTTCTAAAGACTGGCAATTCTCTAAAAGTTGGTGTTTTAATAAATTGTTTCCATCGATGGTGAAACTTAATGCCACATAATGCTACATATCTTTGCCTGTTTTCCCCCCAATAGGGAATGATGATAACTCCAGTCAAATGGTTTACAACCATGTTTTATGTACAAAATTAGAGTCATCATCTTTTAGTATATTGGAGGGAACCATTTCATCTTTTTCTTAGTAATCTCTTAAAGCAACATCCCACAATGCCACACAAATGAGGGTTGCCACTTCAGTTAACAGGTATTTTGCCTCATAATTCTTTTTTATTTTTTCCTCCAAGGAGACAGTATACACCGAAATATGAGCTCCCACGTGAATTATGATATGCTTCACGAAGAAGTCACGGATGACAGCGGCATTTAAGTCTTGAAATACGGCCTTGTCCTCAATTAACAGAAGCATTCAGATGTTCCGCGTTATGATGGCTAAGGTTAGTCACTTGTCCTTCTGGCGTGAATCTCCTACAATCTGGAGGTGTAATTCTACCCTCATTTCTGGACATTCCTCTTATTTACGTTGATAATGTAATTTATCAAGCAGACAAACTGGCAACTGAATCCTACCTTGGGTCATTCATAAATTCTAGGCTCAAGAAAAAAAAAAGTCATAAGTTTTGTTCTTATTCTCCCTTTTTTTACATGTCACTTGCCAATCTAAATTCTATGTTTTGGTGAGCATAAATCTTACAGGGTGTAAACCAACTTTCGTACTCATGAATATCAAATAAAATTCATAAAGGTTGTTTAATATGTTGCCTTAGCAATGATGAGTGAATGCATGTCTAAATCATTATACTCCCCCTGTAAGTTGTATGTTTGTTATTCTGTAATTTTCCCTGTTCCTATACCCAAGATGAATAATTTTCACCTAGTTTGATTAAAACTTATGCACATGATTTGGAGAAAAAAAACCTGTAAAAACGTGAACAAATTTACAATGAAATACTTAAAAGGTAATGTATTTAGAACACTGCCATTGATTCAGTATGCTTACACCCCTTGGCTCGTGAAGGCTGTGAAACTTTATGGGACTGCTGGAAGATAGCAGTTTGAGTGAAGGATTTGAAATTCTCTTTGAAAGAACTCAATCATGAAGATATATGACTCCAGGTGGACAATCCTGACAGACGGTGTGTTTCTTACGATTTGGAAATGTGTTTGAACATTGCAGTTCATTTGCAAACATCTTTAGACAAACTTGGGGTTTTTTAAAAAAAAAATCTGTTCCACATACATAGCGGTACAATTACTCACAAATTGTCACGTACACATATTTATTCAGGATAATTTGAAGTCACATCCTGATATTTGCCACACTCCTTATCGAAACCACAGAATGATGAATTCTAATGGGAAATTATGGACAGTCGTCCTGTGTACACTTCAGGATAAGAAAGAGAGAAGCTCATTTCTAAATGGTAGCCTGAGGGAGAAATAAAAAAAAAATACTCACATACTCTTTTTGAAAGAAGCATTTTATAACTTCCCATGTTAGGAAGAATAAAATTGAACTCATGCTCCACTTGGCACATTTCCATCTGATCTTCCATATCTTGTTCACTTTCCTTTTCCATTTGTCCCCCTTATAGACTTGTATTATCATGTGACCACGAGGAAATGGCTGCAGTATTTGAAGAGTCATTACGAAGGTTGTGACGAGATACTGACCAGGTTATCATCTCCACGCTGAGTCCCACTTTCATGCTTGGAGGGTAAGGATGTAAAGACATTATAGGAGCAAACTGGGCAGAAGAAAGGATGGAGACCCTCCCTGGATGGTAGAGTTTTGGTTAAAGGGGATGGCTAGTAACTGATCAGTGGGAATCGGTGGGAATGCTGGAGGATGATTGTTCCGATCCTTGTGGGGTTCATTTAAGAGTACATTATATATCTACTGTTGTGTGAAAATTATTTGTCTCAGAATGGTCTCATATTCAAGTAATGTGCAGTTTAATGTTTCCAGGTAAGCGTCCCTGGTCAGTGACGGGGCATTAATCTGCACATTACTTGAATATGAGACCATTCTGAAGCAAACAATTTTCACACAACAGTAGATATATAATGTACTCTTAAATGAATCCCACAAGGATTGGAACAATCATCCCTCAGCATTCCCACTGATTCCCACTGATCCGTTACTAGCCATCCCCTTTAAGATGGGGCTTCAGGTTTCCCACCTTTTTTGTGAGATGATGAGAAACCTCTCATAAAACTTGAAAGCGCATACAATTAAAGAGGAATTCACAGCTAAAAGCAAAAGCATAATTGGTTTTGAAACGACCAAGATATTCATAAACAAAGAGGTCCTAATAAAAGATGGGTCCCACCTTTTATTAGGACCACTTTGCTTTACTTTGTATTTGGATATTTCAGTTATTCCAAAACTGATTTTCATCAAATAAGTTCTGAATTCCTCTTATGGGGTGTTGCAAGAAAGTTGCAATCAATTGCAAATAATTGCTAATTTTGAAACAACCATTCTGATTGGCTCAGGGTCTGCCCTATTAAGAAGACACGCATGCAACAATGATTTTGATTGGCCAGTGACAATCAGTTGCAAGTTGCAATTGATTGCAACTTTCTTGCAACACCCCATTAGAGTTGTATGCTCTTCAATATTGCATAAGAGGTTTCTCATTTTCTTGCAAAAAGTTGAAATCTGAATCCTCATCTCAACTTAAACTATACCATCCCTTTAATAGACTGCCTTCAAGAAAACTGATATCCTTTAATAAGATACTGATGTTCTAGAAATTATTCCCACTTCAGAATCATAGCAGTAGGCCTAATACGGGTATTTGTAATAACTGTGATGGAGACGATGACAAATGGCGATAATGACAATACAATAGATGATGATATTGGTAAAAACAGTTCGAGTGGTACATATGTAAAGAAAAAATCATAATGATTACAAAATTGCAGATGACATGTTGCACTAAAAATATAAAACAAGGAATGACACAAACATAAAATTCCGATTCTGATTCAGATTCAGATTTGATTTTATTGTCCAATATAGGATTTTTGTTGTTGTTGGCATTTATACATTTAAAGAACAAGATTCTCTTTTTTTAGCTCAATTCAATTTTCTATCATTCTCCCAAAAGCAAATCAAATGAAGAGACACAAGTTTGTGGATTGATTACTTTGTTGACTGCACAAGCCAAACAGTGGAAAACTAATTTTGTGCAATACTCCTGTGTCTGTGTAAAAAGAATATCGTTTTTTGCTCAACAGCACTTTTTCATGAACACCCCAACTGTGAATACACCTGTCGTGATATGTTTCAGAGCTAGACACTGAACTTTACAATCTGACAACAACAGCCAAATTTGGTAGTCACATCATTAGATAACAGCTGACATGGTTCACTGATGAATTTACAAATATATCAGAAATGCTTGAGATCTTTTTTTTTTTAACTTTTTGACATTTTCTGAGAAAATGGGACAGTTTGGATATGTTCTGCAAATTTCCATTTGTTGATCTCCTGAAACTTGTGTAGGAGAAGCTGAAGTAAATAAGAACACAGTATACCTCTGTACTTCTTCAATTAACCCATTAAGGATGGACTGATTTTGCCACAACACGCATTTCCCATAGACACCTGCCCGAGTATACTCGGGACTCATCCTCAACAGGTTAAGCTGTTCCCTTCTTCAAAAGCTACCAGAAAATAGGCCAATTATTCACCGGCGAAATAACAATGGTTTTTTTCCATCACAGCCTTTGACAGTACAACCAATTTTGCACTTAGACAAATCAAAGTCTCCAACTATATATAACACAATGAATCTTTTCTTAATACAAACACTGGATAAGAAAAAAAGGTCTGATGGCACTATAACACATAGAAGGAAAACAAATATCAGATGTACACATTGTATGTCTTAATCATGGTGGTGATGAATGCTGGCAGCTTTTTTATGGGGGGGGGGGGGGGGGGGGGGGGGGCGGGAACCACAAGGGCTATGTTGACCTTTCAATGTATGTGAAGCTGCTGGACAGTATATTCATCTAGTGTGACAGACTTAATTAATTTGATGCCTGGTCAAGGCCATTATGGAGAAATCTATAGGTAGTATTTTCCAAGAAAATGGCCAAAGGGGAATGCATTTAACAGGACGATGAAATGAAACTGCTAAGAATTTTGTAGCAGGAAAAATATCTTTGATTCCAGGAATTTAATACAATGGGTAGTCTCAGACATACATCAAATCAATAATACTATTGAAAACACACTAACAAAAATCTAAAGACTTGTTTTTTACCTCACATTATCATGGCGTGACTTCAGTCCTAAAATAATTGAAACAATAACACTACTAACATCACTTGCAACAAAATTAAGGAGCTTACATCTAAAGCACAGTTTATATTACTTAGGTCCCTAGAAAGATAAAAATAAATCACATCAGATTGTTGTTCTATGGGAGGAAAACGTGGGAGAATTACCCGCGTGAAACCAGGTAATATGATGAGAAAGGAGTAAGAATATCAGCAGAAAATATCTCGTCATGCTTGCCTTTCAATCTACCAGAAAAAAAAATCCTCATTGTTAGATGACTTGGTCCTCAGTTTGTGAGGTATGAAAGTGATATCATCACAGAAAATTGTTGCTATGGTTACAGGCTCCAAGGCACAGTGGAAGAAAAGTTTTGCAGCTTGATTTGCAGTCATGGAAATTATGTGATGATATTGGAAACTCGTAGACAGCTGCTGCCTTAATATTCTTCATCATCAATGCTCTTGACTTGTGCCTAATTCTGTCTTAGGAGAATGATCAGGTTTTCAATTTGGTTCCTTTATTGTGCCTTTTATAGGATGCAATTGGGGTCAAAATTATTCTGGACTTCCACCCTTTCAAACACCACTCTTTTTGTCATATACTTCAATCAGATCACTTTGACTTTGTGTAGAAAAGTGATAGCATCCCTATTTTCTCTGGAAAATATCATTTTTTTTTGTCCATTTAAAATCTCTCTCTCTCTCTGTCTTCCAATCTATCTATATATTTATCTATCTGAAATTATTCTATATGTATATATTTATATATTTTTCTCTCTCTGTTTTTCCTAATCTTTTGATCTCTTTCTTTATTCCAGACTGAACACACATTCATTTTTTTTTCTAGCCTGTCTTACTCATAATCTCTCTCATATTTGATTTACACATACTTCTTGACATTGGATGGTTTAGTATGCAATTGCAGATAATGCATATCATTGTGAGCAAGACGAGGTTGCATCAAACTGTAACTCTGTCAGTGCTCTTGCAATCTACATTGTCCACAATGTCAGTGGCATCTCGGAGAATGAGGCTGGAAGGGTTAAAGTAATTATGTTGGAGAGAATGAATTACCCTGTCAGCTCCTCATTCAATATTCCATGTACCTTCAACCCTTTGCTCTCCCCCTAATATTTGTCCTTCGCATTCTGCATGGCTATCAATTGCCTGCATTCATGGGATGGTATAGCAGAGAGGGCATGGAGGTGTACTGTCCTAGCGTTACATTTAATAGTTATCAGGAGTCTGTAAGGCAGGAATGGAGGTTGAGGTATATGAAAGACACAGCACGGTCTTCTTGAAGAACGAGATGAGTGTGGTTGGCTGAGAAATTGTCATCTTGGGGTCGTAAATTATAGTTTGTTTGTTGAACAACAGGTTACCTAACTTGGCTCTAAAAGGGGATGGCCTAGATTTTAACTCCCTATTGCATTCTTAATCATGGTAACTAAAAAAAATAAATCAAACTGAAATGATGAAAACTTGGAAATGTCATATGTAGACCTACACTGTAAAGTACTAACATAGGCCTAGTTATAGATTTTATGTGCATTATTATCTTAATGATTGTTTTTCTTTATGTATATAGTTTGTAATGCTTACATGATATCACATTGATTTCATTTTCTTTCTTTTTTATGAGATGTGAAAATTAAATTTGAAACTTGATAAGGCCAAATACTCAAATACTTTTCATCAAAAAAAAAAATAATCACCCATCAGTCATCGGACAGTTTGCTTTCAACTAAAGAACCACCTTCTTGTCTAAATCCTCTTGGCAAATGCATTTTATGGTGCTTGAGTTTATATGGGCTTCAAAGAAAAGTTGTTCTAATGTTTGTTTGTTTGGGTTTTTTGTTTTCTTGTGTTTTTTCATTTTCAGACAAGGGCTTTTATGTCACAGATTGGGGAGGATGAATGAATTGTATAATAAATTTGACTGAAAAATATTATCTGATCACCTGATGTACTTTGATTGCTGTGTATTTGCCAATAACTTAAACACTAAAAATTTAAAGAAGAAGTAAGAATACAGATATATGAATCTGACATCCAAGCCCCCCCCCCCCCCCCCAATCATTATTACGTTGATGTTTCACATTTTGTTACGAGTCACATCAGACTTTTGGCTATGGAAAAAGTAATGGTTAAGAAGGAGAAATAAAAGAGAGTGGGTGAAACTTGAAGGAAGGCCAGGAAATGAACATGTTTACATTCATGCGGAACAACAATCATATCAAAAGCTTCCTGTATGGGATTAAAAATAGTGCATGTTCTGAACTGCACAGGATGTGCTCATGTTTCCTTTTTGTTTTCACCTTCTTTTCCTGACATGATGGAAGACCAGGAAACTAACAATGTTAAAATTTTTGTAGTACACAATCATTTCAACGGGACTTGTCCTCAACGGGTTAAAAGTTGCCTTGGGAAAAGTGGCTCTAGAATGAAGTCATGAATTATGTGCATTGAGGAAGCAAGGGGATATTTGCAGGTCACTTCAGACATCCAAACACTTGTCCAGCAACACAATGGTGGTGGTAGTATAGTGGTCTTAGCAGAGGATTGAGCTCCTAAGCTGCGGCCCTCTCCACGATCCCCCTTCCCCCCACCAGACAGAAGAGAAAACAGGACATCCGATTCTTTTGTCAATAGTTCACGGCACTAATCCGATCCTCTTGACGTATCCTTCGCACTCTCACCCACTGACGATCTGATCACCGCTCGGCTGGACTGATTGTATCTGCCTGTCATTTCCTATCACAGCAGACAAAACAAAGAATTGTACTGTGTCAAGAAGGGTAAGTGATCAAAACACAGGATAGTTGTCACGGCAACCAGCCAATTTCACTTGTCTCTCCCAGGTCACACTAATTTCTATATTTCTTTGTAGTTCTTCTTCAAAAGATCAACTCCAAATGTTTTTGAGTACCGGAGCATGTGTAAATCGTCTCGTTGAAAAGGGGAACATTCGAGGAGAAAAAGGGAACGTGCATGTGACATGAATTTCACAAGAAGTTGAGATCATTTGGACATGACATCTCTCCAGAAGATGTGAAGTAACCATGACGCACCTCTTAATTTTTGATGGGGCAAAGAATACGACAAGTCCTAGATAGCAGCACACAATTTTGCAAGAAAGCCCAAAAATTTTGTCGAGTGTTCCAAGCAGCAACTTGTCAATAAACCTATGGCCTCACCGACAGGTGCATTTAATATCACCAATTGTTCATGTCAATTTCACAGATGTCTGTGTTGTTTTTTGCAACTACTTCAAAAGATGTAAATATTTGGTTTTGAAGATGACATTGTTTAAAATTCTCACAGCAGGAAGCACATACATACCTCCTGTTCAAAAATTTGTGATCTGTCCCACAGATAATGGATGAGGGGTGATGGAATAGTTGCGGCTGTTGCAAAAAAAAACACATTTCTTTTTCAGTGGCAAGCACCTGCACATGTGACCTCAAACTTCAGCTCACTTCCCTCGCACCAATATGACAATCATCTCTCCCAAACAGGCACTGACACCAATTGCGTGTCACCATTAAAATATCAAGCCACACCTGGTCTAAGGCGGTTTTATGAGTTTTATTTCAGCACTGATGGCTGGCCGTGTGATTTTGTGAGCCAGTTTTATCATTACCCCAGGAGCGCAACCAAATCATTTGACGGTAACAACGTAGATTTCACCTGCATCAATTGAATTGTTCACTAAAGCTCTTCTATAGAAAGTCAGAGAGTACATGCATCACCACTGTCACAACAAGCTACTGAGTGCTCTCAACAATTTGAGGTACAATGTATACATGCTATAAATTCACTGTGATTTTGATGATAAAACAAACAAGAGAACCACAAAAGCACTAGAGACACAAATTTGGGCAGGTTAGAGCATCTTTTATAAATGGAATGTGTGGCCTACAGCCTGTTACTGTCACTCTGTTATTTCTTCAGGGCAGCCATGGTCAATAACACATGGGTCACTGTGTGATTTATCATAAGTGCAGATCACCTGTGCTGTAGACTTTACAATAACAGACTAACACGATTGAATGCCTAAAGCAGACATTCACCCTAAACCTAAAAACAAACTACAAAGAAAATAACACAAGAAATATCGTGCAGATGAAAGTCAGATCAAATCTGACCATCATGTAAACCTATATGTTGGCCTAGATATCTGCTTGAAAGACACAAGTCTCAATGACACTCAAAATGTCCAGCATACCAGTAGGTCTAATTTCTGAGTGATTTTGGAAACTTGGAGAAGTTATTTCTAGCATGTTCTTCTGTCAATACTACTTCTAAACAAATGGCTTTTTTTAGCCCTTTTAAGTGACTGCTAGGCCAGGCCAGGCCAGCCTAAAGACTGGTTTCACAGTGGCAAAGGATACTAAATATGTCTGTAAAGGACAACGGATGAATAAACAGTGAATGCAAAAAACAGAACAGTTTAATTAAATTGACACACTTCCATAGAATGGTGTAGGCCTACACTCAAGCAAAAGAAAAGTGTACTGGATGTCAGTACCCCCTTGAATGTCGAACGGTGTGACGGGATGAATGCCCGGGCAGGACACGAGACAGCTTACCTTGACAATCAGTTCGCCAGGGAAGTTCATGGCGAAATGAACACCACACAATGCAAAGCGAAGAACACTTGAGCAGCTTCATCACTCATGAAACATACCGTCAAGTGTTTCACATAACTAGGCTAGGTTAGAAGTGAGCTCTCCAATTCCATTAGGAGAGTCATGACAAATTATACTGAGTGTAAAGTGTATCACACATTTGAAGAAAAAAACAAACAACTATATAATTACCAAAAGAAGGGGCCTCTGGGAATAATGATTACATTTTAACCAAATTTGCCTTCATTTGTGGCAGAGAAGTCCCTGACTCTTTTCTCTGTTTGTTATAGAAAAGAACAACAAGGGGGATGAATGTCTACACTTCTAGATTAAAACATGAATCACTGTATGAGAGCAGCAAGCTAGAAAGCTAGGGTGTTCAACACTTCACCTGAACTGTGAGTTCTATTCAATATGTTTACCTTGCTTAATTACATCTATGATTCAAATAAACTTACACCTTCAACTTTTCCACTTTTAAGCCATATGTAAACTTCTAAATTTTTTTCCTCTTCTGTGGGATTTTTTTTTCTTGAAAGCAGCAGTTGTTAGGTCACTGTTCAACCACTACAAGAAAGAAATAAACATTTACCTCTACACTGTGAACTTTAACTCAACTCTATGTTTGACATGACCTTTACGTCTGATCCTCAAACAATGTAATGTACCTAGCACATGAAGGGGTGGCATCACTAAATTACCTCAAGATTCCAATCACCTGAATCTGTTTTCAAATCAAAAGTTGCCAATAAACTAGCAAGGAGGGCAATTTTGTCATCACGAGATTGTCTAGAGTGAAATCACTCTAGATATTTGTGTCTAATAAACAAAATTTGAGGGTATACGCTGTATACATATCCATCCCATCCGGAGACTAAACAGGGAGTGAAGTGCGTAAGCCGGCTTAGCGGGGCATTACGAACTGGAAGCCTTTTCTCGACGAGTGTACTAAGAATGCGGAAAATAATAATTAATTCATCGCAGCTTGTCTGCCCAACCTTCCCTAACAATGCTGCTACCTCAAATCCCTGTCTGCAGTCCTGCCTAGGATACCGTCTCAACTGGATGTCGGCCAAATGATTGGAGAAATCAGCTGCTTGATTTCGTGTCTCAACTGAAATCCACATGCCCCTACCAATTAAAGGAATAATATTGTGAGACATGCCTTATTTTCACACATGACCTGTCTGTTATGAAAAGTCCACAGAGAACAAAAAATAAATTTAATATTTGATGAAGGGCTGTGATAATTTTTTTTTTTCATTTCAGATAGTTTCAGATACTTTTATTTTCAAATGTGTAGTTAGAGATGCTATTAAACAACAGAGAGGAAAGTATTTGGTCAAAAACTGATGTAATAATCTTATGCATTACTGTTTTCTTTAATAACACTTTTGAAAAACAAATTGCTTTTCAATCCTTACTGATTATGTTATTGGTATTTTTTTTTGCAACTGATTGATGTAAATCAATTGTCAAATCAGTTGCAATAAAAACTTGAGCAAAATTCATTAATTTAGTATTCAATATGACAAGACCATCAGGTTTGGGCTACCCAGATCACATTCCTTTTAATTGACAGTCTTCAGCTCCTGTTTCCTAAAGTGATGAAAATCGAACAAAAATAGCAAAATCTTGGCTGTGAGTACATTCTTTTTTGACAGCTGCCACCATGCATGTTGGGTTTGATATATAATACATCTGTCGTGAAGCAAAAAGCGATGCAGAATTGTAGTACATGTAGTTGCGTAACAGTCAACTCCCTCAGTTCTCTATTGCTCACACATCCACCATGAATCAGCTACAACACCATATCAGTGACATCAAAACATAAACATTGCCTACAGAGACACACATTCATCTGTCTATGCAAAACAAACTGTTTGAGTGTATACTTTATTTAGCATTCCATGCCCTAGTGTTACATATACATGAGGGAGTAGGCCTACATGTACATGATAATAATCAACACACTTTGAAAGCCAATGCTCAAGATTTCATCATTGTAATGTAATAAAACATCAAAAGACATGGTATTTGTGCTCCCGCTGATGTATTCATGTTCTTGATTTTTTTCTTCTTTTTCTTCTCAATTGAAATCTATCCAGTACTGCAATATGAATATGAAAAAAAAAAAACTTTTTCATCCCTCTGTTAAATTCTATTCATCATTTAGCTTAATTTCTGACAACTTAATCAATTAAAACACTGGGTGGAATGTAGTTTCCGGGGTGGTACCCGATAACAGTGAAAAACAAGGGAATAAGCAAATATGCTTTCAACCAAAACCATAATTCCCCTTGATCACTTCAGCCTGTCACAGGATTGTATCATGTTCACATTTCAAATCCTCTCAAATTCCCTGCTAGAGGGATGAGAATAGAAGAATGCAATAGCTGACTTTTCTTTTAGCCAAAGACGGAATTGGGCGGACACCAGCCCCTGAACTAACGGTGAAGTTTAAATAGCTGAGATATAAAGAGGACAGATGCCATTAATGTTAAGCCACTTGGTATCAACTGAAAATAGACGAGGGGATTTCATGCATAACAATGTCATGCGAACTAGATCAACGTAAATATATAATGTAGGTGGTTCTAGTCCATGGCAGGTAATGAGAAATTAGTCTGTGCTTTTACTGTTTCTTTTGGGTTGTTATTTTTACAATAACCAATATATCCACACATATAAAGCAGGGCTCCACACTAACTTTAATTTGTGGTGGCCCAAAGGCAAACATTCGACCTTTTTTGGTGGCTCGATCAGGCCACCAACTTCTTCATTTCTGAAATTTTGGTGGCCCGACGTGCGTTTTTGGTGGCCCTGGGCCACCGGGCCACTGTTAGTGTCGAGCCCTGTATAAAGTAATAGTGCCCCAGAAGCATTTTACTGTCTACAAAATTTGAACAAAGGAACATGTGCTCAGTCTCTATGACTGTAACAAAAGAGTAATCTAGCATAATTATTTCACATATTGTGTCAAGAGAGAATTTATTCTGGACAATGAATTTGACTCACAATCATGTGTCCCTCAATATGAAGAGGACAAATGAACGATGTTAGGAAGAAAGTAGTTCAGTCAGCTCCATCATCATCATTCTCTCTCTCTTTTTACTAACATCACAAATTTGGCCTAATTGTTAATTTTAGCACACATACTTTACTCTTTTTTAATACATCAACAGAGAAACACATACCATTACCAAGTATAATTAAAGTAATTTTTTAAAAAATTACTTTAAGTGATAACAATGCAGGTAGCATGCACGAACGACTCAGTGTGGACACGGACGCGCATGGATGCAGAAGATGAAGGCACAAAATGTGCTAAATACGACAGAAAAGTTTTCATGAAGTAGCCATTTTGTTTTCAAATTGTCAAATATTCTTGCTTCCATTGGTGAGCACAATATCAACTGACAATAGGAAGGGGAAAGAAGAAGTGAGGATGCCATGGTCCTCATTTCGCCAACTCCGACCCCCTTTCTCGAGCAGGACGACTAGGGCGACAACTGACATACTCTCCCCCTCGGCTCCGAAACGGAACCGAAAGGCACAGACAGTCAGTTTGCGCTGACGGATTGAGCATTGCTCCTCAAAAAAAGAGGAAAGAAGACCTTTTGAATTAATCTACATTATACACAAATGGGCCATGTGTTCGTTGGTACAGAGATTTTTATGATCATGCTCTTCAGTGAGAGATATTGTATTCTAGCTTCATCACTGACAAAACACTTTTTTCTATCGCTGCCTCCACTCCTCCCAATCTTCCTCTTCATTTTTCTTTTTCTTAAAGTACAATTTGTAGCTATTTGGTCGCTCAGACATTAGTGGCACATCACTGCACAGTACCATGACTTTCCAATATGAATGACAGAAAACTTTAAAAACTCAGAATCCCTTGAAAATGTTACATTGTTTTGTGACTTTTTTTTAGATTGTAAGTCTCATGTTTTTTCACTCATTCATTCATTTATTTCCATATCAAAACATAACACTTACAAAATCAAAACATAAGCTTTTGTGTGTGTGTGTGTGTTTTTTTCTGTCCGAGAACAATACAATACAATGTAATGAATGAAACAGAATTACAAAATGATAAAGCAGTTTCTGATCAAATGATTAGTCATGAGCGCACACACATGACCAAGCATTCATTTTGCCTGAACATGTAAGTTATTCATGTCATCTATTTCACTGATTCTAAAAGAAGATTCTGATTCACAAAACATTTGGGGCTTGCATATTCCAGAAGGGATCTCTTTACATACATGGGAATGGTAATCATATCCTACATTTTCATTCTCGGTTTAACTCTGTCAAAAGACAAAAAGAAGAAGAAAGAAATATGTTCCCAAATGGTCACAACCAATTGAACTCTTCAGACACATCCATATCAGAAAAGTAAATAATGATACTACTAGTACAACTCCACATATACACAAAATTCTACACTATCTTATCTCTTTATGCCTAGCCAGTTGACACAAAGTTATCTGAAGGCACATAGCTGGGGAGAAATATATCTACATCGTGAATAATCACTAAAGGCATGTCTTAATGCACGTATACCACATTACAAAGAGCTTAATGAGTACAGAGGATAGGCATCCACTTAATTTCATGACAACTAGCAGCACATAGGCATAGGCCTATGTATTTATTAGACAAAAATAAATGGACTTAAAAGTTTAAAAACTTTTCAACCCTGGGTTACAGCATGTGACTTCTTTTTTGTACTCTATCTCAAACAGCTCAGCAGTTGTGCTCCCAAATCATTGGTACAGGTATGTTCACCAGCAGAAGGGATCATGTGCGTCTTTGTAGAACGAGTGATGATTTACGGCTGGGATGGAGATTGTGCTGAGAGTGGATTGATATTGGGTCCTCTCAGGTCTACGAGGTACTTGGCTCCAGTACTTGATACTCTTCTCCCTCAATCATTAAATTGCTGAATCCTTGCTATAAGTATCAATAAACCAATCTGCTTCTATCTATGCACTGGAAATTTGTAAACTTTGAGTCAGAGGCACATGGACCATCTTTTATATTTAATGGGAAAGAGTTAACTTGCTGTTTTCCTTCAAACCTTTTTCTTTTTTTCTTGTGAACAGCAAAAGAAAGTTTCTGTAAAAGTTCTAGAAGGTTTTATCCACCCAAGTGAATGCAAGGTGTTCTCAGTGTACCATGTCCCATATTTACAGCATATCATTTTTACTCAGAACATGCTAGTTTGTTTTGAAAAGAGGAAAACAGGGGAAAATATTCTTGAGCTCAAGCACAAAATTATTTGTGCGCTTTTATTAGACAGTGGGTGTTGATTGTCTGTGACAGAATGAGGTATATTTTTACAACACATCATCTCAATGACTACATTATGTATCTTGAGCAGGTGATGATGACAAGTTCAAGTTGTATATTACGAAGACTATTTCTGGGCCAACATTAGGTCATTGACCTCCCCTTCAAAGACAGCTGAGAACATGAATGGAACATTGCTACAGTTGACTAACTCTCAGAAAAATATTTTGACAATAGGCCGGTGTCATAAAACTTGCTTCAGGTGGAAGAAAGGTTAGTAAATCAAAGTGAGGTCCTATGGTGGAAAAAGAAAATACGACTTTTAACAAGGAAAAAGAAAATAAGACTTTAACAAGGAAAAAGAAAACCCTCAGCCTCTCATGACTTCGTGTCGACCCGCCAATTTGCGCAAACTAATCACTCCATTAATTTGATCCGTCGTCTATGGGGGAGTCGGGATGCAGTTAAATGCACATGATTGGGTTCCCAGATGCTCTTGACGTCCCAAGTCCGCATCTGCTGTCATCCAGCTCCCCTACGATTAAACGGTGAGTACAATATCTACAGGATGCTCGCAGCCTCACGATCTACAGGATGCAAGTGCGAAATCTCTTAAGTTTTCCTTGTCTGCATACACACACACACACACATATATGTGGCTTATACAAAATTTTACTCTGAGTTGCTGTGTGATAACATGAAGAAATGAAAAATATTGATTATTCAACTCCAAAATGCTCACCGTTTCTTGATCGAGCATATGCCATCTTTCTGAGAAAAAAAAATTACACAAAAACATATCTGGTTTCCTGTATCTTACCTCATAATCAACGGGTGTTCCACAGATCCCAAAGATGTGCAAAGTTGTCAGAAGAAACACCCGGATCAAAATCACATTTGAAGTTCTCTCCATTTCTTCACCAATTTTTCAGCTCAGGTAGATATTATTCCGGTTTAGGCCCCACCCAGAATCAGAATGGTGATATCTGTGCAATGACAAAGATACTTTCTGCATGTGATGATTCCAAAATAACAGATGATCAATGCGATGCGGCAAATGAACTCCACCAACAGATAAATCCAGAAGCTTTTCACATCACCAAGTTCCAAAATGTTCTGACATCACATTCTCAGCAGCCACAAATCACATCCCCGTAGGCTGCTCGTCCTCCTTATTTCAAGCACAGTAAAGAATCAGGTGACCACAAATTAAATTCTGGAGTAGAAATACTTGACCGGATGATATGGCAAAATTTGCCCTCCTTATCACCCTTTTTTCAGCATGAGCACATCTAAATGCACCCTAATGATTTCAAGCAGCTCTTGGTATCAGCGGTGACACTTCACCCTCCCCCTAAAAAGGCAGGGGGGAAAAATTAGAGATGAAGAATAAATAAACGGGGGTTCCAATTAACGCCAGATGAACCAACCACTTAGAAGGTATCCATCCTGATTAGTTCAGCAAGGAACCGTCGCAGGGTGACAGCAAAGTTCGAACAACTCTCTCCGAACGTCTCACGACAGGCTACCTCGCTGAGCCTGGTACGCACTAGACTAGCCGTCAGAGCAGCGAGCTCAGTCTGCACCAATCTGTGAGCAAGGCTTCCCACTATTGAGGGGGAAAAAAATATCCTGTACCTAGTGGCATGACAAAGCTAGCTCATAGACGAGTCCGCTACCCTATGTAGGTATTGTGCAATGTAGGCTCACATAGCTGCAGTTCTGTGTAAGAGTTGCAAAAAAAGAGGGGGGGGGGGGCACAGAACAAACCTCACTGGCTGGCTAAGGCCAGCCCACTTCATCCGCAGTCAGCCACTCACAGGGCACCGTCTTGTTTAACGTGACCTGGTTTTTGCCTTGTTTTATTCTGCTCCTCGCTTCTCGACTCTCTGGAGCGTTCTCCACTCATTGTACACACAGAAGCCACTTGACTGTCAGGCTTAGTCTCACATCACAGACTCCGACTATAAATAAGTCCCTTGCTGCTTTGACGCTCAGTGCTCGGCAAACGTTCGGGGTAAGGCAAGCATGGCAGGCTTCTCCCAGGATTGAAAAAAAAAACAGCATCAGAGCTGGTATGAGTCGTGACCAAAAGAAATTACAGAAAGAAACACACATTTGTGAAAAGAAAGTACTGTCAGGCAAGATATTTTTACGGCATGATTTTGGCAAATTTGGAGTCAACGACCTTTTTCGTGACATGAAATTTTCATGAACTGTCACTGGCATTCAATGCATATAGTGTAGACAACAACTCTCTACTGCACTTTACTGTAACAGTCTAAATTTTCGAGATGACGAAATTTTTGCACATTCCGTGCAACCAGAAACTAGTGCAAAAATAGAAGCATCTGAATATTTTTGCTTGCCATAATGTTCCAGTAGTTGATGTCTTGGTTCTGCAGAATTAAAAACATGCAAATCTCTATCTTATCCGGCCATGCGCAAAAAATTACTCACATGAAAACATTCACTTTGACAGTAATTTCACGAATCTTGGCTCTGGTGAAATTTGCAAAATTAAAATGCACGCGAACTTTCCTTGTTCTACAGGATACTGTATGAAGAAGAACCCAGAAACAGACAGACAAGTGTACATGTAGAGAAGGGAGTAGAGATGAAAACAAGAATTTGAAGAGAGATCTATAACCCATAAAGTTCTAGTAGAACTTTGCTGCAGAAATTATAATGTTGTCATCAAATGGGCAAATCCGAATTTCACTGCGAATTTTATACTGGAAAAAGAACATGTGGAACTAGTTATTTGAATTCAATTCGCACAAAAGCAGAAAATGTAAGTACATCTTGCTTCAAACAGAGAGAAACAGGAATCTTATTCTTCTGAAAATTTAAGAACTGATTATGAATATTAGCACTTCATAGGCTTTTGAAAATTCTGCAACTAAACCACAAAATTATTTAGAAACAACAAAGGAATGAAATGGAAAGAAAAATGTTTTATTCTTTCTTACGAAAGACTAACAATGGATAGCCATTTGTTTCCTCTAACAGATACTGTAAAAGTGGATATTTTTGCGCAACTAATTTTTCGCACTCGGCCGAACAAGAAGAGTTTCGCATGTTTTTAATTCCGCGGTATCAAGACATCAACTACAGGATCATATGGCAAGCAGAAATATTTGCGTGGGTTTATTTTCGCGCTAGTTTCTGATTGCGCAAAATGCGCGAAAATTTCAACACCTCAAAAATTTCCACTTTTACAGTACGTACAAGCTGAGGCACAATGCTAAAAATTGACATGGGGGCAACTGAAAAAAAAAGAAAACAAAATATAGCAGTCATCTGCCATAGAGTCTACTTTCCTTGCATGCTGCTAAGCGGGACAATGTCAGTTCCAATGCTACCACAGTGTTTACTGACAAGGGTTTTGCAAAATAGGCATAGAAGAGAATTTTCTTAGCTTTATGAGTAATATTTAACTCATACATGGTATTTGTACAAGGATAAACTTGTTACACAGTGTCCTGTAAAATGTTGAAAATTTCCAGGCATAGAAGTTTGATGATTTTGAATCCTAATATCATACCAAATAAAAATGGGTGAATACATTTGGGAAATACTGTATTCAGATAAACTCAAGAGAAGTATTAAAGGACAAGTTCACCTTCATAAACATAAGGATTGAGAAAATGCAACAATATTAGTAGAAAACATCAGTGAAAGTTTGAGGAAAATTGGACAATCGATGCAAAAGTTATGAATTTTTTTAATTTTTGTGTTGGAACCGCTGGATGAGGAGACTACTACAGCTTGTGAGTCATATGCGTACAACAATATAAAGAAAATGTAAAAGAAATTCAACATATTTTCACTTTTTTCGCATAATAAAAGAGCACTTGACTTGCCTCTTTCTAAAGGCAGGGGGAATAATATTACCCATAACATTTGTCGGTAACGAGTCAGGGGAATGTGTACTTTTTTCAAAAGATGGAATTTTGTGAAATTCCCTTTATATTTTCCTTATATTGTTGTACGCATGTGACATCTAAGTTATTCATACACTGCAGTAGTCTTCTCATCCAGCGGGTACTGCACAAAAACTTCAAAAATTCATAACTTTTGAACGGATTGTCTGATTTTCCTCAAACTTTCAATGATGTGTTCTACTAATATTGCTACATTCTCTCAATCCTTATGTTTATGAAGGTGAACTTGTCCTTTAAGGGAAGTTACCAGGAAACTGGAATTATAGCCCAGTTAGGACATCAAAATTTTCCAGTTTCTGTAAAAGTTTCCACTTTAGAGTAACTGAAAGCATTTGTTATGTTATTTTCTCTGTATAGGACCTGAGAAGGGCATCATTTTGACCTTACTTTCAATTGAAGTGGAAGGTGACTTAGTAAACATTGCAGTATGTGAAGCGGATATTAGACTTACAAAAACACTAATCTGTAAACATGTGCTTTATCAAATTACTTTGAAGGTATACAAAAGCAAAGCAGACTCCATTTTTAAAATGTTTCTCAGAAAACAGTTTTACAAAACTGAACTGGCCAACCCTGAAGTATGAGATAAACAAATCAAAATAAATAAATAAATAAATAAATACATACATACATAAATAAATAAATAAATAAATAAATAAATAAATAAATAAATGAATAAGTCATTGTGGTGATCTAGAGGCATTTTTCCACTTAAAGGACAAGTTCACCTTCATAGACATGTGAGTTGAGTGAATGCAGCAATATTAGTAGAACACATCAGTGAGAGTTTGAGCAAAATTGGACAATCCGTTAAAAAGTTATGAATTTTTGAAGTTTCTGCTCAGTCACGGCTGGATGAAAAGACTACTATAGCTTGTGATGTCACATGAGTACAACGATATAAAGAAAGAATAAAGAAAATTCAACATATTTCCATTTTTCTCGCATAACAAAAGAACACTCTTAACATACGTCAGTAGCAAGTCGAAGAAATGTGCACTTTATTCAAAAAGTAAAGTTTTGTGAAATTCTCTTTTAATTTTCCTTATATAGTTGTACACATGTCACATAATACACTGTAGTAGTCTTCTCTTCCAGCAGTGACTGCGCAGATACTTAGAATATTCCTAACTTGTGAACGGATTGGTCAATTTTCCTCAAACTTTCACTGATGTGTTCTACTAATATTGCTGCATTCTCTCAATCCTTATGTAAATGAAGGTGGACTTGTTCTTTAAGTTCGCTCAAATTTCTGGGTGCACATTCAGCGGCCGAACAGTTTGAACTCTGAAACATGATCTAAAAGGTGGAGCAGAATTGTCTTACTTTATTCCCCCTTTTCTCCCTGTTTTGCTTACCTCTCTTTCTCACCCCCCCCCCCCCCCCACTCCGACATAGCTGAAGTTTTATGGAGCACAGCAAACTGTTTGCTGCATTGATTTCGGAAGCCATAGGACACTGCATTAACAGGTTTGCTTCTATACACCTGCTCGCTTGATTACAGTTATAGCTCATTAGGCTGATAAAATTGCTGTCAATGGGCTTACACATGCTCCCTGAAATGTGCTGATTAAGTAAGGTTAAAGAGGGGACAAATAGATGATGACCGGCAGTTTACAGATATCATTCGATCTCCAAACAAAGTCCAGTATGTCCGGGCCAGACACACAGTTACGGACGGGGAAGGGGGTGGTTGCTGTGCATAACATGTGTAACAACAAATTAAGCAACAACACAATCTGAAGTAGGTCCTACAGCCAACCATTTTACGATGCAAACAAGCTGACAGTTGTATGAAAAATGCACTAAAATAATTTATTTGTCCTAAAGACAGTTGTAATCATGGCTGCCTTAAGATTTACCACCACTATGAATTCTGTCAGGAAGAGAATTAGGCAAGTTTCAGCTTTGGAGTGTCTTCTGCCAGACTGATCTCCATACAAAACAGGTAAAGAGTCACCTGAGAAAGTTATACTCTGACAGGCTCAGTTGTTGGGTATTAAACATTTAACCCAACTTTTGTGTACTTAACTATAGCTAATGTATATTCAAATGTTTTAATGTCCTACCTTTTTCTTTCTTTCTTTCTCTATTTTATCATCTTTCCCTTTTTTTTTTTTTTTTTTTTTTTTTTTGGGGGGGGGGGGGGGGGGGGGGTTGAAACCCTGGAACTAAGCACAATCAAAACATCCTAACATACAAGTTGTATACTGGGGGGGGGGGGGGCAGGGGTGTGACAAACAGCAAGATACTTTGCATTTTCAGGCCATATATTTTGTTTATAATACAGACTCATACAAATGCTTAGAGGTAGGGATGAAGTATTGGCACAAACTAAACTTTCTTAAGACTTTCTTAAAGGTACGATGCAAACGAGGAGTAGGTCTACATGATATGAAAGAGATCTATTTTGAGGTGACTTGTTGACATTCAGGTCAATGCAAGTTTCTTATCTTTCCTTACTGTAACCAAAATTGTGTCAGACTGAGCACTTTAGATATCTCTGTTTAAAAGAAACAGACTATATTTCCCTTGAGAAATGACAAGTGTTCCTTCTTAACCCGTTTTGTACGGGACCCTGGTGGCCGGCTTTTTAAGTCTATGGGCATTTCAGAATTCAGTATGGAACGGGTTAAAACAAAAGCAAAAAAACAAAAACAAAAAACAAACAGGCCAAAAAATTCCCTGTCCCTTTGCTCCCACATCTCACCTTCCTATTTTTACCCCCCCCCAAAAAAAAAAAAAAACCTAAAAACCCACCTGTAACCAGAATTAACATTTCTCAACCCCAATAGAACTCAGATACACTGTAGGTCCCTAAATCCTAAACAAACCTTGACGGCAGTGTTGATGCCTTACTGATTTCAATGCCATAGCATCCCTGAGGAGAAGTGTAAGTGGTTCAATTCCTCCTTCAATACCAGATCACTGCATTGGTTTGTCACTCCAGTCATCTGGAACCACCAATAACAGATTAAAGTATATCCATACCTGTCACTTTTTACAACTCTGATATCCTCCAGATCTGAAAATTTAAAGGTAGTACTGAACTTCAAGTCAAAAGTTTGAATAGGCCTAAGTACCAGCGTGAGCTAGGAGCAGGTTGCAGGAGAAAAATGTACGCATAGTTATAGACTCATCATAGTTTGACAAAATATATAGGCCTAAGCACCATCTCACATATACTGTAAAAGCTGAAATTTTCACATACAGATATTTTCGCGAATTGCTACTTGGAGGACATTTTCACGTGTTGTTAATATCACGGTTGCGAGGTTCTAACTGAACTTAGTTATTCGTGCGTTGTTATTTTCGCATGTTGTTATTTTTGCAGTTCAAAGGCAATTCGCGAAATTTGCGAAAATAAAACCACCGCGAAAATTCAGCTTGTACAGTATCTGTCCTCTTCTGCAGAGTGTTTGTCAGTAGAATCGATTAAAGTTGCACATGTATTTAGATACTGTGAAAAGTATAAATCATTTCCAAATAATTTGCAGATTTCTCAAATGGAATCATGAAGATGCACTTCAGTTTTAAGGTATAACAAGTGTAACATGGCTGTAGACTGCTGATTATTTCCCCACCTTAAATTTATAGAGGAAGGTCATACCTACTGTAGAAAATGGGTGACAGCAGAACTTGAAAAAATTCAATCATTCCCCACTGCCAACCCCACAGGAATTAGTTGCACCAAACGCTGTCATGATGCAAATTCAAATGGCTACAACAGAGAGAAAAAGTATACAAAGGGTGGTGGTACCTTTAATTGAAGAGTGCGCCAAGGTTTTCAGAGGACTGTATGCGGGGAGGGGCGTGAAGAAGAGGAGGCTCATAAATCAGTCAGGAAGGCAATTAAGCACATTTAATGGCTTAAGCAAACTCAAGTGCTCTGACCATGCCTGCGTCGTAGTGCATGCTTAACCTTATGGGGGTTGACAGGGGTTCAGAGGGGACCTGAAGTACTTGTTGATAGGAGCAAGACACCTTTTATAGGACACCGTGACAGTGCAGTACCAAAGAGTCAGACAGCACGAAGAAGTTATATTTAACTCAGCGTATTAACATTGAAATTGCAGTTGCTTTACTCCAGCAAGAACATAGGTGTTAGAAATAGACTTACTCCAGAAGTTCATATCCAACATTTGAGACTCAATCCTGTGCCATTAAAGGTCCTGTTTACCTTTGGGAACAGTGATTTAAAAAATGTTCAAGATATCACATTCGATGCATATGTGTAGATCTGTTGTATCACAAAACATCCTACCATATAAATTTTTTGCAATAAAGGCTAAAATATAAGGAGATATCAGTATTTTTCTCATTAAACCATAACTGTAGACAGTTTAGTCTCAAAAGTTTTTATTATAACTATTGTTCACATTTTGGGTATTTAACAATACTTAACATCGATTATACAGATTCAAATTTTTACAGTGGTTGTTTCTATCCCAAACTCACATTTTAGAACTATTATAAAGCACTAATGCTGGGTTTTTGTTTCATCTGCAAGATATGCCTTAAGAAGGATAATAATTATTTTCTTAAAAATCAATGATTAAAAGATAGTATCCTACATATATTATACAGATTGCACAGAAAACAATCACTCACAAGGGATAATTGAAGAGTTTGAATACAATAGATAAGTGTCATTTTGTAGGTACTTTTTTTTGTTGTTGAAGTAAGATCATAAAAAATTAATGCAGAAGAAATTAAATCATTTCTGCTCAACTTGTCTGGAAATAATTGAAATAGAAAAATCTTTTGTATTCATGCAGCAGGTTACCATGGTATTTTGAATGAGCTCATACTGTTTTGATGCTTTGTTGGAATGAAATTTAAAGTGTGCGATTTAAAAGTTTGGGTTAAATCTACATATTGTCATTGTTGGGTAAAGCAGACTACAACAGCTTGCGACATCACGGTAGTGAAACAATGTAAAAATATATGGAGAATCCCAAAAGATGTCATTTTCTATGCAAACTATAAATTCAAATGATAAATTCCAATGATTTGTTACTGGCATAATGTAAATGTAATACAGCTATTCCCCTGGCTTTTAAAAAGAGTTGTAAGTGCTCTCAGTATGATAGAAGAGTGAAGTCATATGGAATCCTCTTTATATTTTCTTTATATCATTATGCTACTGTTGTTCAAGCCTTCTTTTCCAATGATGACAGCATACAGTTTAGCCAAATTTGGAATGGATTGTCTAATTTTCCTCAAACTTCATAGATGTGATATTTCACTAATATTTCTACATATTTATTCATATTAAATTCATATATATTTGAGGTAAGTTCCTCTTTAATCTAACTTTAATGCCGATTCACTCAAAACTGTATATACAGTGGCCCACTTTTTACTACTCCTGTGGTAGATGTGTAGAAATAACGTGAGACGACTTACAAATCAGTGGAAAGCTAGCAGTCTGCAGATTTGTGGGGGTTTTTTTTATTTCTTTCATATTCGTCCAAATCAGGAAATTGTTGTAAGGAAACTCCTTTGGGCTTTTGTGGTGACACGTAATATAAGGTTCTAAAATGTCAGTAGACAAACCAACTATCACGAAGTACTCGAAACAACCCTGAATACGCAATGTCATTGTTACAACTGACCTGAGTTGAACCCAAGCAAGCTCTGACCCCACAAGGACAATGGAGGTCAGGTTACCAAGTCTGAAGGCTTTCACACTCACAAAAAACTTGTTTGTAAACCTGTTTATAGGCGTACGTATCTCATGAAAATCCAGTTTGTATCTTTTTATTCATTTGTAAGACTGAATGATAAAATTGTAGTAACAGGTGTTTTCTTATTAAGTTCTGCTCAATGGTGGGTAAAAATATGACATCCTAATAGTTTGACATCTAAAACACTATTGGGGAGGTTGAGCATGTACAGTAAAAATTAGAAACATTCTCAGCATAAAACTTTTACCAACTGGAACCGACAGCCTTTGCGTGGCATGAAATTTTCATGAATTGCCACTGGCATTCAATGCATGATGTAGACAAAACCTTTCACATGCATTTTACTTTCATAAATCCCGGCTTTTCACAAAATTCAAGAAAGTTTCATGTAGGCCTACACCCAAATTCTTGGTTTTACAGCAGCTGAATCTTGTATGCATTGCTACCATGGTAAGTGAACATACAATTCTTTTTGGAGTGTACAGAGAGTTCCACATTTGATTGGCAAGCTTCTGTGTGTGTAGCACTGCTGTCATATGGAACGCTAATGCAGTTTATAGCGGTAGGCCTATATAGGCTGGCAAAGAGACACATTTCCTCACCCGAACACTTTGGAGAAAGTTAATATGTTTCAAAAACGTGATTACAAACAAGCTTATGTAGGAATGTGAAACACCTCTTTGATGCTAGACCAGCATGATGAAAATTCACTTCTCCCACATACCCACCGCTGAGTGAGGCCTTCTCTTGGTCAGCTGGAATTCACACAGGTCTGCCGCAACCTTCCCCAAGTCACAGTAAATCAATCAGCTTTCTACAAACAATTAGAAAACAAAATGGCCCCCAAAGTATGAGTCAATCACCCTGGACGTGGAGGTGGTATCCTACCTGGTCCATATTAACTAATTCATTCAGTTCTTTTCTTCTTCCTTGCATAGAACTGTAAACCAGAAATATTTGTGGCATGAAGTTTTGCCGATTGGAGCCGATGGCCTTTTTAACGGCATGAAAATTTGCCAATCATTACAAAAAAAAAAAAGAATATGAGTAACTGCACATACTGGATTACGAGACAAAAAACTTTTGTGTGTCTTTACTTTTGCGAAAAGTGGCTTCTAGCAAAATTTGCAAAAGTTTTATGCACACAAAAATTTATGGTTTTAGAATAATTCTGTTGAAAGATCCACGCTTGTATATCGCTTGTGAGTGTAGTACCAGCAGTACGATAGTAAGGGCCTAATATCTGAAATATATAAAGACCCAACAGTGTGGGGATACCATGCAGTTGGGAAAGCTGGCCCAGCTCTCGATGTATTCAAGAATCCCTGTAACGAATCGTGTACAGATTTACTGTAAAACGAGGAATGTTCGCGTGCATTTTAATTTCGTGAATTTTGCGAGAGCCAAGATTCTCGAAATTAAAATGCACGTGAAGGCTCTTGTCTACACTATATGCATTGAATGCCAGAGGCGCACTTCGTGAAAAATTCATGCTGTGAAGAAGGTCGTCGGCTCTAATTCGCAAAGATTTCATGCCGCGAAAATATTGTGTTTTACAGTATCACTGATCTCTATGTATTGTGAGTAGAGTACCCATACAGCTGAAAAATCTCAACAGGAGTCTACTGTTAATACCGATGAACACACACTTGCTGACAGGCACTATATTCGTGGTTTTCTAACGTGCCCGGTGGCGAACAAATGAAGATTAATGGGATGGTATAGTTTTGGCTGAGATAGGGATTCAGGTTTTATTCTTTTTTTTTCCTTTTTTTTTTTGTGCACCTGCGTGTGAGATAATTACATTGTAGAAACATAAAGGAACTTGTAGAGTTAAAAACATCATTTCAAACATCTTATAACCTCTGAAGTTCATGGGATCAAACATTATTGAAATATCCATCAGGGAAATCAAAAGTTACTCTGGTTGACAGGGCATTTTTGTGTGCTGCACCAAAACTCTGGAATAATCTCCCTTTGTTTATAAGGCAAGAAGCTACAATTAATGAGTTTAAGGTCAGGTTAAAAAGTCATCTCTTGAAGTAATGTATTTTATGTTTGAATTATGTATGTTATTTTTTAATGCACAGTAGAGTATATTAGTATGGTAGCTGCGCAATATAAATGCCCATTATTATCATTATTATTATTATTATTATCATTATTATTATTATTATCATTACTATTATTATTATTATTATTATCATTATTATTATCATCATTACTATTATTATCATTATTATCATTATTATTATTATTATCATTATTATTATCATTACTATTATTGTTATTATTATTATGGTTATTATTATTATTATTATTATTATTATTATTATTATTATTATTATTATCATCATCATTTTACTTTGTTTTACTTTGTTTTTCGATCATATCATAGATTCCACAATGGTGATGCCAGAATCCCTGTTCACATCACACATTTGAGATCTAGGCCCTACCTCCTTCTGGTGATAACTCATTCCTCTTCCAGCACAGTAGCAAAGATTCCAACTCAAATCATCACTACCCTGCATTATCAACCTTGACATACCAGGGGCCAAATTCTAAAGAAGAATTTTCTCCCCACAGATCCCCTGCCAAAACTTGGCTGCTACTGACATTTGAACACAATTCAAAGTCAACAAGCAGTACATACATCACTCCAGAAAATTGATCCTGTCCCCTATATTTCTCGTCCTCTTCATGAATGTACCTGTTCCTCATCTTGTGTGGCACTTCTAAGCTTAAAATAGCTGTTGAATTTTTGGTATATAATGTTGGGGTTCATTTTACACATAGAATAAACATGTTTCACATTTCAATGATTTCCTCAGAAAAAAAAAAATGCTGATGAATACTAACAATGATAAAGTCAGGGACATGAGATTAAAAACAATGAATTAACTTAACCACCCACGGTCACCTTAATATGGCGATAAGCCAAACACTGAATTGTAAAATAAATTCCCCGGTACATGACTGTAACGTAATGCTTGACCAAGAGTGCAGCAAAAGAGCATTATTTCAAATCATATAACATTGCATACATTGTGATTCCCTACAAGGAGACAGCTTGTGGGTGCTCAGACCAGGACACAATATCGATATTTTCTCATACAATTCGGCCTCCTTCATATTGCTGAATGCAGCTTGGGTTGTAATTATTTGTTGAAAGAGATAGGCTGTAGTGGACCTCTACCTCTCCCACAATAAATACACACACACACACACTCCCTCTTTCACTAATTTTCTTCCTCCAGCTCTCTGAAAGAAATGATGTTTATAGCAACTCAAAAACATTTTGATCTTCTTGGAACAAAAAAATTGGAGTGGAGAACTCTCCCAGGTGAAACATCAAAGAGTGCATTCATTAACTCTCTTCAGTCACAGAATTAACCCGTTGAGGACGAGTCCCATGTATACTCGGGCAAGTGTCGATGGGAAATGCGTGTTGTAGCAAAATCAGCTCATCTTCAATGGGTTAAGGTTTCCAAACAACTTTCAGGGAGTTTGGGAAGTTGATAAATGCAATTTGTTTTTACTATGGGGTTACAAATGCATTTCCAAACCCAGAAAAGTACAAATGTCATACCATTTGAGCCAGAAACGAGTTTCTGAAGAGTTGATAAATGCAAAGTTGTTGTCAAACGTGGGTGAAACTGCAATGAAGCCGTGCAGGGACAAGGCTTTTTAACTGACTCACAACAGAGTTGATAAATGCAACAACTCTAGAAAGGCAATGCGAAAGACAAACTCGTTTTGATAGTGGGTATTGAAACGTGTTTCAAACATGGGAAAGTTGATAAATGCGGGCAAAGATTTCCATGAGTCAGCCCACTTATCTATTTCAAGTGACTGGTCATATATTTCTTGTATCATCTCCACTATGTGGAGTAGGGCCTACTGCAAACAGGACAGATTAACAGAGTGAAACAATAGTAATACAATTCATATTATCTGTGATATCATATGCAGTGCAAAGAAAGAAGATGAGTAATAGATCAAAGTTTATCACAGGAAACTGCCATCAATGAATTGGAGCTAATTCTCACGATACTCGTGAGAGGATTTAATGTGTGTGTAAACATTTACAGTCAAGCATTTCCAATTAAAAGAACATTTTCGCATCACATGTTCACATCATTACCACCAATGCCAGCGCCATAGAGGTTTTATGATGCATGTTGATTTACTCAAAGGGCAGGCACTACAAGAGAGTGCTTCATGTGACATGTTTAACCACAAATTTCATTCTGATAATCAAGAAACATTGTTGTTGAAAGCAAACTTATATCATGTTCCTCTAAAACGCATTTCTCAAATCAATCAGCCATGGTCTTGAGTTATTTTCCCATCAAAGTTTCATCAAGACCTAAATAGTTTTTAATAGCTTAGCTTAATTCATTTCCATGATGATGTACACGTAGTGTATGCAAATGTATCCTTGCATGTGAGCAACGCAAGAGTTACATGTTTGAGTGACACAGTTGTTTGATCATGGGATATCATCACTTGCCTTTTAATAGCAGTCAGAGAGAAAACTCAATTCATTTCATAAAACATGAGTAGATACGTGTCTCATAAACATGATAACAAATAAGTCCTTACGTAAGAGTGAAGCTCCTCGGCCTCCATAGCACTGTCCTGCTCCATTTCGACACAGATACTATCTACACTGATAGCCAGCGGGTTAAAATCTCCATCACCGAAGACGATTGACCTCCTTGCCAAGTTATATAGCGCCATTGTGTGTCAATGTCACCATCATGTTTGTCAAGGAGAGTTTTCTTCAAGCTGTAGTCCCCCAGTCAAGGTCAAGAACCCTGCCCAGTGCATGGCAGCAGCAGCAGGGGCAGTTCCTGTGTTCATGCAATCGTATAATCGATACTGGTCATCAATCTACACTTTCAAGGGACAAAAAAGATCACTAATAATAAAAATGTATTTGCAAATATATCATAAATTGTAATGTCATAGGCCTATATAGTATTCTTTTAGTAAATGATCTTGAAGATTATCTTTGAATGTTGAGACTGTAAAGTACTGAGGATATTCTTTGTATTAAATTTTTTTATACCAAATCTAGGCCAATCAGACTGAAGCACATTAATTTACACAAATTGAATACACAAATAGAGTTATATCATGTCAAGACATCTTCCCTCAACCTCTATCTGGAAAAAGTTGAAATTTGTTGGCAAGAAAAGAAATGTGCTAAAACGCTACACAACCTTATGCTCCTGGGTGCCTTCATACAACATCGTTTTTTCTCTCCTTTTCATTGATACAAGTTAATCAGAATCAATTGTAATGATATTCAATCTACTACTTCCTGTTTGAATAACACCATGCTCTTTAAATGACACTTATCGCTATTCATATATGTACATTTAATCAATCAAGTGACCTAACAATTTGGCATTAACTCGTAAAGCACACACACTGGCTATGTATTTCAGGGGGGGGGGGGGCTTTTTATCAACCGAACATTTTAATACTGGAGAGCCTAATATTTAGATAAACCGTCAAGGATATCAAATAAAGAAGCCGCCAGGAGACCAAACACATTGACATAAACTGGATCAGGGCCTGATGATGTCTTCAATCTAGCTGTGCATACAAACAGTTCACACACAAATTCACATGATCCTTGGAGACATTATTTCAAGAAGCACAATTCCTGTTGAAAGCGATAAGCACAATTTCTGTTAGCAATCATTTGAATGTTATCCAAATCTCAATCTACCCCAGCCCCCATGATTTTCCCCCCTTTCTTCTCTTTCAGACTTTCTCAAACTCTGTACAGTTTTTTTGTTTTTGTTTTTTTGTTTGTTTCCTGCCACTGTTAAACCTCTAGGTTTTCCATCAACACTAATCTGTTCTGAGGCAATGATCAAAGACTCAAATGTGGTTTTAAAGTTATCTACAACTGTACACGTTGCGTTCTGGTTTAAAGATACTATGAGCTTGATGATCCGTGCACTATACCTGTATACAATGTATTTCAAACTTTCCAGTTTCAATGAGAACTTTGAATTTACAAAGTATGTGGACACATGTAATCAATATATCAGGTTATTTGGTATTCATTTCATTTTGATCATTCATTTTGAACAAACATTAAAATCGTCAAAAGTTAGTTGAGTGGTCCAGGGTAACATTTACCTTTATTCTACTGTGGCACATTTTTTTTTTTCTGAATCCAAGATCATTTTTACACCAGTAATGAAACATAATTGCAACGCTGCATAAACATAATTGCAATGCTACATCACAATTACGACTGCAATCACGATTTGAATTATTGTCAAAATTATCATCCACTCACACAACTGATGAAGGCTTCGCAGATTCTGTAGTTTTGAATTTCAGAGCAAGGAGGGGAGGTATGGCTTCTTTCTAAATTCGGCCTATCAATCATTCTTGAGCTGTAAGTATACCACGCGCTTTGACTGCCGTGCGAGCATTTGAGGAACATGGTTTTTCTGTGGAAGTGGCTAAAAGGTCACTGTAGGCTCCGCCTCCAACAATGTGATTTGGAAGTCTATCCATTCACGCAATTGTTTCTTAATTTCCATACATCTAGCGAATCCTGACTGGAAAACACCTTCCAATCGTCATTAGAAACACTGCTGGAATTATGATTTAAATCACCCTCTGCAATTCCAGTTTGCATTCACATGGCAAAAATGCGGAATTCGAGTCATGATTCTAGTGACGTATCACCATAGAATCGTGTTTCAAATTATGCACTTTAGGTATGTGTGAAAGCACTCTAAAGATAAGTCTGTTCACATCCTTGATAACATCGTTTTTTTTGGTTTTCTTTCTTTCTAATGTGCTTGGAAAGGGGGCATTCTGGCACCAAATTTCTGGCACCTCTGTGGCTAGCCAGTGTGCCTGGCCATGGCTGCCAAGTGGCTCCAAATAGCTTCTTATCCTTCATAAATATCTCCCCAAGTGTCAATATTAACACGAAATGCAGGCAAACATATTAAAGGACACATCTTTTCTACACACTCTACCAGTCGATAAGATCTTTGTGTGTATGTGTGTGTGTGAGAACTACACAGTCTCTTTTGTGGGTTTTTTTCAGTTCATGGCAAATTTCATACCCGAAAAATATAGCACACCTGCTTTCTACAAGCAATGATTTTATCTCGATAGTTTTATTCAAGAGAAAGCAGCAGCGGAAGTTCTCTCCACACTGATATCACCGGATTATATTAATAAGAACCCTCCCTTGTGCACCCCCCCCCCCCCCCCCCCCCCCCCATATAACCAAGTATATCCCATTACCGATTGTTATCTACAACTTTTTTATATATGATTTATGGACATTGTGATTTGGGATTGATAGCAATTTGTTATTATGCACATATAAATACATTTACTGATTTTGATTGTCTTCTTTTTGATAAGGGCCTTTACTTTTAATTTGGTTGCATGAACTCAACATTTGCTTCAGTTTCAGCATACAATTGTATCTATTTATTCACACAATATCACATAATAATGATTGTTTTATTTTTGTATTCAATTTTGACTTGTGGCTTTTCAAATTGAGTAGTGATAGTTACTTTTATTAATTGTTGTTTCAATGATTCTGATTATCTTCATCTTTGGTATGTATACTAGAATTGTTTGTATTTCTTTTCAACTTCCTATCATCAGTTGACTGATTTGCAATTCATTTTTTGTACCACACTGTACATGTTTCTAACTTGTAAATATGTATTGCTACCCTGCAATTCAGCCTTTGGCTGCCATGACACTATTTTTGATAAAGCAGATGGAATGAATGAATGAATGAATGGATGGTTGAATGAATGGATGGATGGATGGATGGGTGGATGAATGAATGAATGAGTGAATGAATGAATGGACAGACGAACAAATGAAGGAACAAATGAATGAGTGAATGGATGGAAGGATAAATGAGTGAATGAATGAGTGAATGAATGAATCAATGAACGAATGGCTGAATAGAATGGAATGAATGGATGAATGAATGAATGAATGAATGAATGAATGAATGAATGAATGAATGAATGAATGAATGAATGAATGAATGAATGAATGAATGAATGAATGAATGAATGAATGAATGAATGAATGAATGAATGAATGAATGAATGAATGAATGAATGAATGAATGAATGAATGAATGGATGAATGAAAGAATAAATGACAAAGGAAAACATCCTTGGGGCAAGTCCTTGTGACCCTCCAAAGAAGACATCCCTCCCTCCACCTCTGTCTGCATCCAGGTAGCTCCTCGATGGCTAGCTTTTATTCCTCAAATCTAAGGACCTCATACTCAACATCCTTGCCCTACATAACCTGCATTCCATGACCCCATCCCATCCCGGTTCCCCATCCCGGTTCCCCATCCCCTCTCTCCACACTCTGTGATGTATCTCAACCCTTTTCAAAAGCTTGCCACTCTATAAACCTTGTCTTTAAAACCTTGGCCCCTAAAAATACCCTTGTTTGCAGGCATACTTAAAAGATGATTTTCAAGACACTGATGACAAGCATTTCTTATTTCAAAACTTGAAGACCACAAGAAACCCAGACTTTATGGATACTACACTGGTGCCATACAAGGTGGACTGCCTGTAGCATTTCATTGGTACCATCTTTATGAGCTTGGGTGTTAACTGATGCATTCCAAAATGAGAAAAATGATAGTTCTTGTGTGTAAATAGCCCTGTAATTCTTGTAGATCTATTAAAGTCTGTGTGTAAAGGAAATACAGACAAATATCGAAAATAGACAACTGATAGACAAACAGATAGGCCCTATATTTGTGAATTCAAAGCCCTGTGATCTATTGATATGTGCATGACCGCACACCAACAAAGTACAATTCACTTGCTTTCTTTTTGTTCTTCTTACTGTGCTGTGCAAAAACTACAGAATATTCATAATTTGGAATCTTGTAATATTTCCTTCTTCAAATGACAAAAATCTGTTTGCTTTGCCACAGGGAAAAACAGAACGAAATGATATCACACAATGGAACTTTCACGGAGATGTAAATACCAATTTTACATATTCTATGATTTTGTGCACTCTGATAAATCCACTGCAGACCTTTGACACCAAGATCCTATTTCCTAACTGAATACAGCTATTTCTGCTACCGTATTTCAAAGTCTTCAGTCAAGCTAGTTTTCTTTTCTAGCAAGATACAGAGTCCTGGCAGTGATGGGTATAATTCTGCAAAGGTACTCAAGTATGGGCAACAGCCACAAAAGTTACAGTTTGAAGTACTTCTCCAAACTAGTTCAGGTATCGAGAATCTGGTTAGGTAAATACGGAAATCTAGGCCTGCCTTGGCGAGCCCCTTGAAACTCATTGTGAGCCCGCTGTTCAAATACCATTTGAGGTTCATCACTCGTCACTTGGAAATCTTAGCAAACACTGGCGGTCACATTATGACACTGTTTACGAGCCACTTCTTGAATATTTCATTTGTCAAAGCAACCCTTGACACCAAGAATATATAGGACAACATCTTTTTACCAAGTCAACCATGACTGAACCCCCTACACACGCACGCACCCACCTACACACACGCCTACACTCACACACTCACTCAAGAAAGATTTTCAAACTTGGACCTGTCCACTGGGTATGTTACCATGGCACCCGGCACTGAACTGAGTCCTATTAAATACTTCACGAGAATTTGTGGACCTATATATGCCTTAAAGGACAAGGTCACATTGATGTATGAGTGGATTGAGTAAATGCAGCAAATAGTAGAACACATCAGTGAAAGTTTGAGGAAGATCGGAAAAACTTTTCAAAAGTTATGCATTTTTTAAGTTTCAGTGCTGCCATTTCTGAATGAGAAGACTACTACAGTTTGTGATGTCACATGTGTCGAACGATACAAAGATAAACATGTAATTCCATTTTTTTTTGAAAAGCACACATTCCTTGACTTGTAACTGACATATATATGTTAGGGGAAATATTATTCTCCCTGTGCTCTGAAAGAGGCAAGTCAAGTGCTCTTTTATTATGTGAAAAAAGTCAAAATACATTGAATATTCTTTGAAATTTTCTTTACATCAGTCTACACAAACTTTCACTGATGTGTTTTATAATATTTCTGTATTCACTCAACCCACACATATATCACAGTGAACTCGTCCTTTCAACTCCAAGATTTGAATTAGCACACAATCATGCTCCACGGAATTTGTTTGTACACCACAAAGTTTTTAAACATTTCTTTTTTTATATCTCTTCTTGTTTTCTCTCGGTTTCTAATCCTAAAATTTTGTCAACAACACATATGTTCACAAAAACATAGTTTTAGAACTGATATGTACACATTTTTACGAAGAGTTCAAAAATATATTTGATAAAATGAAGCATAACTATTAAAAAAGAAATTAAAATAATAATTTAAGATCTTTAGGGTATCAATGCTTGTTTGTTGTATTTGTTTGTTTGTTTGTTTGTTTGTTTGTTTGTTTTGATTAATAGAACCAGAGACAAAGCAAAAACACATCATAACAAAACACTGAATTGAAAAGACACTGGTATACTATATAAAGGGCTCCTCAGAGAGAAATAGAGGTATGGAGACAGCAGAGATCCACTTTATGCCGAGACTCAAATAACCTCACATTTATCAAAGATGGGTTTGTCTATCAAAGATGCATTCTGTCTGACTAAAAGTCTTTGAATGTGAACTGGGCATCATATTCACCCACCACATCTTCTCCTCCTATGCACTGCCATTGCCAATGACTTACTGAAGTATGGGACACTCTGAAAGAGCCATGAATTGGCAAATAGCCACCACAGGGGGCAGTATTCATATTTTGCAATCAATAAGAGCACATTTATGTCTGGGATTGAGCTGTACCAACATTTTTTTAGCACTAGGGTAGAGTAATGATTTCATCTTTATTAACAAGTGGTGTGTAAAGCCACATTGTAACTACAATTTTGGTAGTGATGGTACTGCTTTTCTGAATTTGAGAGTAAATAATGACTCAAGCAAACACTATTAAAATACATTCAAGAAATTAACATGTTTGTAAAATATAAGATAGCACCACACTTTCACACAATCAGTGGAATTTATTAGTGATATAATTACCTGCCAAAATATGAGAAAAAAAAATACTTTTGATCACATTTTTCCATCAGACCACTTAGAATAACTGTCGGCTCTACTTCTACTGAGCAAACACACATTCAGATAAAAACAAACAAACAAGCAAACAAACACTGTACTCAAATGGTGACTGACAGAATAATACACATGTCCCAAACGAATAACAGGTTCTCTTTACTTGAATAAAATTATCAGAAATTCAGTGACTACCGATCAAGTATTTCTCTAGCATGACTTGGGTTTGACAACTACTTTGTATCCATCATACAGCCTGCTAAAGCTCTTGGCGTTAGACCAAAGAGCTGGACCTGTCAAAATCAGTTCATTTACAACTTTACTGGACTCTTCTGCCTTGGAAGCACAAAACAACAGCCATGAACAGATATGCGTCATCTGTGTTTTAATTGTTGCATTCACATGACGGCACGCCAATTTTATGCTGGTCTGTAGCAAACAATCCATTACTCAACAATTCTCATCTCAAGTATGCCAGGGACAAGTTAGGAATCTTTTGGAAAGTGAATGTCAACTTTTAAACATTTTGAATATTCTCATATACAAGTAAATACATAAATATATAAACATCGCACATACAAACAAGATTATAAGCTGATTAAAGACAGTCTTAAATTTTATATCTAATTATATTAATGTATTAAAATTTACTTGTACATATGCTTCGAAATTTACATGACACAGTAACATGGGTTGAAGTTACTCTTGTCTTATTTTTGTTTCTAGAACTCCATGTTCCAGTGAGGTATCAAAACCACTGCACATGCCACAAAAGGCAACTGAAAGCCCTTTATGTCTAAAATTTCAGAGTAAATCATATTTATGGATGAAATTATGATGTCCAGTGAGTTCATGTTCACACTTAGAGCCTTCAATTTTAAGACTGTACACCTAGGTAATTCATACCTCAATACACTCATACATGTACATAAATAAGTAAGTACATGTGTATGTATATATTCATATATATATATATATATATATATATATATATATATATATATATGTATATATATACATTATGAAAATATAACTTTTCAATGCCCTTATGCAGCTCAAGAGTTATGTGAATAGAATTCATAGAAAATGATTATACTTTATTAATTACATATCTACTGACAGAATCTTGAAAGTTATCAAATTTCCTATAACTCTACTTTTATATCATCCATCTTTCCAAAATAATATGAGCTATGAAATCATTTCAAAGTTGTACAAATTATCCCTTCATATTTTTTGTTTGTTTTTGTTGTTATAGATACATTTACATGAAAAAAGAAACAGGAACTTTGTTTTGTTTTGTTTTGTTTTTTGGGTTTTTTTTTGTAGCAGTAAGCAAGTCACACTGTTACAAAGTAGAGACGAATGGCTGGCAAGAAATGGATTTTTCCCCTTTTAATTTGAAAATGTTATCTCATCTAAAACAAATAATCTCTCTTATCATCTTAAAATAGCAAGTCACCAGAATGAAGATGACATCAGATGCCACTGAGAAAACAAAATACTGTAAAACGAGGAATGTTCATGTGCATTTTAATTTTGCGAGAGCCAAGTTTCGCGAAATTAAAATGCACCTGAAAGTTCTTGTCTGCACTATACGCACTGAATGTCAGAGGCAACTCTCAAAAAATGTCATGCCGCCAAAAAGGCCTTCGGCTCCAATCCATGAAAATTTCATGCCACGAAAACATCGTGTTTTACAGTAAGACAGGCGTCTGCAAAAGAACTTGCCCAACTACCGTAGGCTATCAAGACTAAGCCTATCCGGGGCAAATAACAATGACAAAACTGACTGGTTTTACACTGATTGGTTGAAAAACTATATATAATGGAAACAAATATAAATTAATATATGTTATTCTGAATGCACTCAGTTACACCTTCAGATGTTCTCCTTTTTCTTTCCTTACTGGCAGTCTTTAATGCACTTGGCCATTTTTCCATGCAAATTCTAAACTTAAGTTGCCAAGCGCCCTTAAACTTTTTATGACTTAAGTAGGGCCCTGAGAAGAGGACAAACAATAGGTAGGCATAGTTTATTTGTCGTTGCCAGAACACAGAATTGTTCATTTCAGGTCACATGATCATCTCAAGTACAAGTGTACTAAATTAACACTTGATTGCGTGCATCCCAAGTTCAATGCCACTGCCCCAGACGTGAATGTCAGAATGTGCCAAAGATGCTCCTCAACCACGAATCTCACGTTTATGCACTTATTATTCGGTTTGGCGCCGGAAACCAAACCGTCATTGTCACAGGAAACGATGGTGGGGGAGGGGGAGCTGCGTTTAATCGCACCATATGTTGTCAGCTGCTCCTACAGCTCCTCAAGTTTGAGGTGTGCGCGTTCATCAATGAACATCACGGCAGATCTATTTGTGACTGATGAATAATCTCCTCCTTGCCACCAATCTGGGCTAAAGGGCGGCTGCATCACCGAGGTGGACTCCTAAATTGGTTTGACTCCGCCGACTATGAAGGCCCCTACTGCCTCCTGCTGCCGCCATCAAGGTGACAACTCCAGAAATTCATGTGGAGAAGGACGCTAGGTAGAGGGTGCGATTGGCAACGTTTCCCTGATTGATGGGAGGTCTGCAGAGACAAGCTCCTCCTTTTATTCCACCCCCTCAAGGAGAGAAAAAACAATGAATTATAAGGAAAGAAAGAAACCATTTTTGTATGACTTAACAGTGCACGCACCATGAATGTGAGGCATGGTGCAGGGCAGTGGATATAGCTCACTTACGAGTACAGTGGACTCCCGTTATAACAAAGTCCTTGGGACCGCCAGTTAATTTTCTTTTGTTATTTCGAAATTTTGTTACAACCGAACAAATAAACAATACGATAATGTTGCTGTCTTAATTTTTTACTTCGTTGTAACCGGAATTTCGTTATAACCGTATTCGTTTTAACGGGAGTGCACTGTATCTGAACCAGAATCCAGACATGGATGTTAAAGTTGCAAAACTTGAGATAGAAACTTCTACAAAGAATTTCAATTATTTAAAATGTCAAGACAATTTGATGCATTCTTGATTAGAAAGTTTAGTAATTATGTTACACTAGTTACATAATACCTGGTCTGACAGTAGCAACAGTATGTTTATACTGAATACATAAATTTGTACATTCAACTGGAGGCAAAACTGTGTGCTTATAAGAAAAGCCTGCCGACCGTCTTTTGCTGCAATACGCAATGCCAAACTTTCAGACAGATAGCTTTTGAAGAAGTACCTGACATCAACATAAATAGTGCCTGAAATTTGCATTAATAGCTGTTTCATTGTTATCAAATTTTGCCATTCACTTCCTCGCAGCAATGTCCTACTATCTCAATGAAGTCTGTGCACCCATCTTTCTCATTTTAACCAAACTATTTTTAGTTCAAATCTGCATCTCAATGCGACTTATTAGTGATGTATGTTTTGAGTAAAGACATGTTGGTGAACGACTATGACAGCATCCCACTATAATGGCTTCAAACCTGTCACTGGGAATCACCTTAGTATTTTCCCTGGTTTATGAACTAGGACAGACATATGCTGTTTGTTTCTTTCTCCCTTCTGTCTATCATATCTTTTCTTCCTGCTGTCTTCCTTTCAGGTTATAGTTTTCTTCTGCCTGCAAGACAGAGTTCAAAGGAGATCGCCTGCTCTGCACCAGATACTCAAACCATCTGCAGGACTGTTAAGAGGGGAAATGAGGTTGAATAGCTTCAGAGTCGATCTCATTCACATCTATAATGTACCAATTATGTGGCACTACTGAACAGCCACAGGTAAACAGCCGTTGCAATCACATCCCGAAAATGAGCAGGAGCCCAATGTTCGTGCAGGAGCCATGTTAAAGATAGCTCCCATTTGCGAAGTAACGTGGGTTGTGATGGTAGAACTTGGGCATAGGCGGAACATGATCTGAAAGTGAGGAGGTTCAATTCAAGCATCAGAGAATGATTTGCAGATGAAAGACAAAAAGTAATATGATTCAGTTTGATGTAATGATCCATGGTGATATGTACAGGGGAAAAATAAATCTCTGTTATCTCATGATATTTGGGAGATACCTTTAATGTAACATCAATCCGTGCATGCATGAATCATGAACAACAACATTAAATCCACTATTGAGCACAGTCAACTCAGACGCCTCCACCTTCTCACGCAATCTCGACGCTGCAGAGGCATAAAAAGAGAAAGACAGTCTGCATGACTTCATGCAGTACAAGACAGCATGATGTTTGATCTGACACCATCTCCACAAGAAAAACTGATCCTACTATCCTAATATCTTTTTTACACACTCTGATCCCTTAAAGGATGAAAGGCATAATTTACCATGTGCAGATGAAACAAAAACCCAGCATTAGTGCTTCAAAATAAGTCTAAAATGTGAGTTAGGGATAGAAACAACCAATGTAAAAATTTGAACCAGTATAATCGATGTTAAGTATTGTGAAATATACAAAATGTGACCAATAGTTAAAATAAAACTGTTGTTGTTTTAAAGAAAGAAAGAAGAGAGAGACAAATGTTTCCAGACTAAACCGTCTACAGTAATAGCTTAATGAGAAAAATAGTGATATCTCCTTGTATTTTAGGCTTTATTGCAAAAATTTTATATGGCAGGATATTCTGTGATACGACTGATCGACCTACACATATGCATCACAAGTGACATCTTGAACATTTTTTAAATCACTGCTCCCAAAGGTGAACAGGACCTTTAAAGGAGAATGAAAGTAAAATATATGTTAAAATGAGGGCATGCAGCAATATCAGTGGAATACATCAGCAAAGTTTGAGGAAAATTACACAATCTGTTCCAAAGTTATAAAATTTTACAGATTTGGTGCAGCCACTGCCAGATGAGAAGATTATAACACTTTGTGACATTATGTTTGGATGATATTCATAAAGAAAATATATAGAAAATTCAACATATTTTTACATTTTTCCAGCATAATCCAGGGCCGGTGGAGCGTTTTCAAAAGTGGGGGGCCCACTTCCGGGTTTCGTGAGCTACCAAGCCAAAAAAAAAAATTTAAAAAAATGGTCCTCAGCTCATCTCTCCCCTACCATTTCCGGGTTTCTTCAGCTGACAAGTGGAAAAAAAAAAAAAAAAAAGGTCTTCAGCTCATCTCTCCCCTTTCATTTCCGGGTTTCTTCAGGTGACAAGCAACGACAACAACAACAACAACAAAAAAGGTCTTCAGCGGAAAAACATTACCTTTTTTTATCACGCTCACACTTCAAGATCTCTATCTATTTCTATTTAGTGCCACTTACGTACTTCAGGGTTAAAAAAAAGTGGGGGGGGGGGGCCCCCAAAGTGACAACACCTCATGTATTCCTTTGTATGGTGCACAAAAAGTGGGAGGGGGGCCGAGGGGCCAAGTGCTGGGAATGTGTAGGCCTACATTGTACTTTTTGAAGAAAAAAAATAAAATGAAATTTTTTGGAATTCTCTTGGTATTGTTGTACATGTACAATTTGTATGTGACATCACAACCTGTAGTAGTTCAGCAATGGCTGCACCGAAACTTTAGAAATTCGACCGGATTGTCCTATTCTCCTAAAACTTTGCTGATATGTTCTACTACTGTAAAAGTGGATATTTTCGCGTGACTAATTTTTCACGCTTTGCCGGGTGAGAAGAGTTTCGTGTGTTTTTAATTCCGCGGATTCAAGACACCAAGTACACGAACATACGGCAAGCAAAAATATTCGCGTGCTTTTATTTTCGCGCTGGTTTCTGGTTGCGCGAAATGCGCGAAAATTTCAACACCGCGAAAATTTCCACTTTTATGGTAACATTCCTGCATTTACTCAATCCACATTTATATTTGGGTTTCTTTTTCCTTTAACCCAGAGTTTCACACAGGATAAGCACATCCCTAGAGACTCTTTATTTGACCCTCCAATGTGTTGTAGGCCCTATGTAGTGGGTTCTTGTATGCCTATCTTCATTCTGAAACAATTCAAACATTTTGATGGTAATGATGTCTACTACTATCCTGAATTATTATTTGACTTACGCTTTGGAATCATGGTCTTTGTCAATACTTCAAATATCATTGAAGAAAATCTAGATAAGTTTCAATATATTGCAGGCCTGACAATATTTACATATCAAATCAGAGAGGCACTAAACTTCTATTCGCAAGTTTAATCATTTCTGGGAAATAAGATTGTCCCCTTCACTATTCCCAAATAATTTTGTTGGTACTGAATTGTTTGCTGATATTTACATTCACTTTGTATAAAATAGTACCTATTTTCTTACTCATAAGTTCATGTAACAGGCCAGTTTGCTAATGTATACAAGTGCTCCTCACAAATGCATTTCAGTATATGGAATAGTATCCAGTATTTGCATGAACTATTTCGCCCTATGTTGGGCAAGTCATAGGCAAGGTTTCTGGTTATCAAAAACAACTTTTATAGTGATCTGGTCCATTCAATCAAGTCTTATTTGTCTACAATGATACATCTGTAGAAGAAAAGTAGGAGTGAAATTTATAGAGTAATAATTTTTTGACAGTGGGAATAACATATATACTGGCAGTATATTTCTTTCCCAAATTCTGCTTTCTTCGTGTTTGTTTCCACATTATGTACATATTACCTTCTAGCACCCCTGTGGACAAAAGCAACTACACAAGTGTCCCACAGTATTGCTAGGAACTACTATACATACTGTGACATACTTTCAACATGAGAGGTCTATGTTTTTTGTCAATCAGTACATCTTCTTTTAGATTTACAAATATCAGGGTTACCCTGGTTACAGCATTATCTTTCATAAAGATGAAGAATTGGAAGAATTGAAGAAATGGGTTATTTAATACAAAACTTGACTTGGCATGTTAAGACTCAGCTGTCAAATTTAAAGAGACTGGAGGGAAGAAAAAAAATCAACAAACATGGAGCAGGGGTCGCTGCTTGACCTCTGACCTGCGATACTTTGATGGTTCTTGACCCCAGCACGATCCCTGAATGGTGCCGCAGGTTTGATGGGTAACACCTTGCCTCCGCCAACAACTAATACACTGATGAAAATGAAATCATCAACCATAAATGCCAACACCTTGATAGGTTTATGCAGTAAGGTGGCTGCCACCAGCCACAAAAGTGATAGAGTTGCTGATTTATGTTGCAAATGATAAAGTATCAAGTGATATGAGAGCCATGATATAAAAAAAGAAGGAAATTTGATGCTGGGGTTTAGGAGGAAGAAAATGCAACACATCACTTTGTTGAGAGTTTGATTAAGGTGTCTAAATTCCTTCCTTCTTGAGGAAATCTGGAGAACTTTTGCAATGTGAAGTCAGAATTTACAATTGATGTAGCATCTTCCAAAAAGTATTTCCGCTATAAAGAGTCAAACTAATAGGTACCTAGGGAGAGAGCACATATAATTTTTACACCAAACACAAGTCATTTTGTCTTTGAGATCTTAGGGGCACCTTTTAAGGAAACCAAAACCCAAAGAGAAATGTGGATTGAGTGAAAGCAGCAACATTAGTAGAATACATCAGTGAAAGTTTGAGGAAAATAGGACAATCAATGCAAAAGTTATGAACTTTTAAAATTTTGGTGTTGAAACCGATGGATGAGGAGACTAACAGAGGTTACGATGTCATGTGTGGACAGCAATATAAAGAAAATATAAAGGGAATTCCATTAAAATTCACTTCTGTAGCATAATGAAAGAGCATTTGACTAACCGCTTTCAGAAAGCAGTGGAAATAATGGCGACCCTTAACATATGTCAGTATCAAGTTGATGGAGTGTGTAATTTTCATGAAAAATGATTTTTTTTGGAATTCCCTTTACATTTTCCATAAAAAAACAGAATTAATTGGATGCAGGAGACCACCATCGCATCACAAATACCTTGAGGTATCAGTGGGTGATAGTAATTACAATCTTCTTTAAATTTGTTTGCCTTTTGTGTGACATCATGGAATATCATGGACACCAGATATGACAGTGTTGGTTGTCTGACATAGGATAGTGTGAGCCATCAGTTCATGCTATAATTAACCACTGCTCTTTCGATGGAATCGAAAATTGAGGGGGAAAAAGTGAAGAAATCACAAAGACAAACAATTACAAACCCTTTAATATGTGTCATTTTCCATGTGTCCATAATGATAAACCATAATCTGATATGATGGTAGATATCTAAGAAATGTCACTAAAAATTATGACTTACAGAGAATCTCTTGGTATCACAATAACATCATCATATGTATTCAGCAAAGTTAAATGACTGTTGATATTTAACCTTAAAGGGAAGCAGTCCTGAGATTTTCACTGTACTGATAATTAAGAAGAGTTAAAATATAACCTTTCACCAATTTATACGCGTGGACATCAAAAATTGTCTCCGTACGTGATTTTCAAAAAATAATTCCTGAAAGCGATCGGTGTAAGAGCCTGCCAAAAGGTGCAACGTCATTGATGCCCTACTCTCAACTTGACAGCCGTGCCTCAGAAAACCAATTTAAGGGTTCAAAATGATCATATCTGATTTTTTCATAAAATGTGACAATATGTGGTTTTATTATTTCAAACAAAATATTTCAAGCTTATTTATATATACAATTAATATTAATATAAAAATAAATAGTAAACATGTATTTATAAATAACTAGGGAGCGTACGCATGACGAGCAGAACACCGCTGGAAAGAGTTGTGCATCGATGATGTATGACTCTCCGCCAAGACTTGCTCATTTGCAGAGTCACACTTTTTTAACTGAAATGTACAAGCTTATTTGGTGATTTGAAAGTTTGTTTTTGATGAAAGTAGTTCATTTGAGGTACCAACAACAACATATTTTTTTTTAATTTCGTGAGGACTGCGTCCCTTTAAGGGGATGATATAGCTATAGTCCAGATGGGGGATCCAGATTTGAACTTTTTGCAAGATAATTAAAAACCACTTTGAAATATTAAAAAGCATATAATTCTAAGAGGATTTCTGATGAACATCTGTGTTGAACTTGAAATGGCTGAGATATCCAAAAACAAAGTAAAACAAAGTGGTCCTAATAAAAGGTGGGTCCAACCTTTTATTAGGACCTCTTTGTGTTTGGATATCTCACCGATTTCAAAACCAATTTTCATGAAACAAATTTTGAATTCCTCTTAGAATTGAATGCGTTTACATATTCACATAGAGGTTTCTTATTATCTCACAAAAAAAAGTTGGAAACCTGAAATCCCATCTCAACCAAAACTATACCATCCCTTTAAGCTGGATTTGATCAATAATTTCATTCAGAACATCTTTATCTGATGGCCTAAATATTAGAGCAAAGCTTAATGAAAGTCAATGATCTCATGGTGTGAAAAAATTACAAATTAAATGAGGGTATCCTATTCTCTAAATCATTCTGTGACCTTTGACATTTTGTCACATGATTGCTGAAATCTATTATGCAAACAGGTGCACCTTCTGGTGTGGTATGCCTCATCTCATAGAGTAGTGACGTCAAGAATTGGGGTGAATTGACGGACAGACACTCTGGTTTACAGCAGGCAGCCTGAATGTCAATGTCTTCTCTTACCCATCAGTATAAAGATATTAAGTTGATGTTAACCAAAGGTACAAAGGGGAATGAAAAGAACAACAACACCAACTATGAAACTAAACTGGAAAAAAAAAATGTTGTTTGCCTTTGTAGCGGTAAAAAGCCCACGTGATGTTTGGTACAGCAGGATATGAGTCATTCTTTCATATAACTGTGGCGTCACCAGAAGACATTCTTATGATTCAAGTGACTTCCAGCAACCTTTTACAATATGAGGTGCATTCCCACAGCAGGAATGAAATTTAGATTGTGATCCAGTTTGAAATCTACATCTCACTTTTCAGGTTGCCGTTCAAATCTGGTGAACACTCTTCTGAATAGTCACGATTTAAACACTGATGTTTTTTAGGCAGCCAATCACATCACCAAAAATTTCACTAACCCACTGGAGTGGAACACCTGTGATCTCATACCCCTTTCATAAACTCAATGATGCGGATAATATCCGCATCATTTGGTCATAGAATCAGAGCAGGGGAAGAATAATCCGCTTTTTTTCGACCCTACTATTATCCACATAATAGCAGCATCGGGACCAGATTTGGAGTTTATGAACGCAAACCCAAATAATGCGGATAATTGCCGGGGTGCGGTCAAACGTCACCTGTCTTTCCCGCAAGAGGGACGTGTGCAGTCACCATGATGACTATGCGCCTTTTTCGGGACGGGCGCTCGTAAAAATAATGCGGATAATTTTCAGATTTTGTGAACGCATTTTTTATTGAAATGTCCGCATTATTCTTAGGCGGATAATTGGAGGATGAGTTTATGAAAGGAGTATGAGCCTGACTCCAGCCGCTAGAGCTACCCAGCATGCAGCATGATTGTGTGTGTCACTTGCGATCAAGCATCACAGCACACTCAATGCAGGCCTGGCCAGCATGGACACACACACAGACACGTCATCATCAACATTATTATCATCATCATCAATCATCATCATTGGCAAGCATTCTTATGTGCTTACTGATGACCTGTTTACATGTAGCTTAACTTATTGGCTGGCTGTAGAGAGAAACAGACTGTACTGTGCCCCTCCCCCCCCCCCCCCACCACCAGCAACAACAAAAAATAGAATAAAAAATAAATAAGCACATCAATGTTTAAATTACCATTCCGATGGGACATGGTGTGGAGCAATTATTGCCATCATTTGGGGAAAATCATGATCCAAATCACAATTTTACAACTTGCCAGGCATTCACACAACAAGTTAGTGAGATTTGGATTGTGATTGGAATATTGATGTTTTGGTCTCTGGATCTCACTGTGTGAACCCCCCACCACCACCACCATAGGGGAAAATTCATGCTGCTAGTGAAAAATTGCAACAACTTAGTGAGCACTGCTAGTGAAAAATTGCAACAACTTATGCAAATTTAGCCACAACGTTTCAAACATCAACTCCAAAAGAAATTGGTTCACTCACCAGCTTGGACAGAGCAATACCTTCATACAGTCACCTTTCAGAATGAAGGTAAGGTCAAAGATAAGAGCCAAACCAATTGTTGAAATTGTATAATTTTGGAATTGATTTATCTTACAAAATCTATTACTGAATCCTACAAAAACCATATATTTACGCACGTTTAAAAGAAGGTAAGCAAATGGGATGGGGGGGGGGGGGGTTAATTTCACAGATGTTTATACACGATTATCATGTTTCACATGCTGATGAATACACATGCACAATAACAACTCCAAAACCATGTCTCTTAGTGGTTTCTTGTTTGGGCTTGACACGGCCTCTATCAACCCCTGGTTTAGTCAATGCCAAGGCTACTGAGTGTTGTTGATGTTTTTTCTGAGCCCTGGGGACGGGGCAGGCCTCCCCATGTCTATCTTCCCCTCTCTAGCCAGACAGTTATGCCACAGTGATACCCTAATGTTGGCTCAATTTCTAAACATTATTTTCAGCCAACAAAATGTCACGATCAAACTCCCTTCCATGTGGACATTACTCCCACTGTGAAAGCCACTGTTCATTGCAACTTAAAGGAAAAGTGTTTTCCAAACAGTGATTTAAAGATTATTGAATTGAACTCACAAAATTTGAACATTTCTTTTTTCTATCTGATATCAAAATTGGGAATGCAATTTATTCACAACTTCAGTAAAGGTATAGAGTTTAAAAAAGCAACTTAAAGAGTGACAGGTATCAGATTCTGGACGATCCAGTGTTAAGCTATGTACAGATCCTTTAATAAGAAGTTGTATGCAGGCTTCCGAAAGATGAACTTCTCTTGGTGGAAACATTTGTTTACTCCAGGGGCAGAAATCTAATCGTTCATTCGAATTGTTTGCTGCAGACAGTCATATCAAATCACGGCTATCCACTCAGCTATGAATATTTGATCGCACTAAAGTTGCTCACCGCCAAAGCGTCCAATCACAAGATTGCAACATTAGCCTGAAGAAGTATGCACTGAAAAAAAAAAGTATGGCACAACAATTCAAATGATTGTAAGGAAAGACAATTTGGAGGAGTTTTATCCTGGAAAGGTGATGGTAGGTATAATTTTGAAAAATTCAATGACTACCGGTATTTGAAACGTTGAGGCACTATACACTTTGCAATGCAAAATGGCCTATTCATACACTACATAAGGATGTAGCAGTCTTCTTTAATAAAAATCCTTACAGAAAGATATTCACAGCTGACATAAAAGGTATATTAGCAGACATCCCAACCCTTCTGACAGAAAAATAGAGATGATTTGGCTCAAAAGTAGGAAAGAACTAGAAATGTCGCTATGGCGACTGGTATGCCTCCGCCATAATGCATGATTCTCCTAATAGGTCTAGAAAGTACATGTGGACAATGTGTGATTACATTTTCACAAAATTGGCAAAATAATGAAATGACAAGCTTGTCACAAATGTGTTGAATGTTCACCTTCCTTGACCTTGGTTTAATTGGATGAATAGGAGAGCATGTATTTGGGGATTTAAGGACTTTAACTTGACTTTGACTCATTCATACATTTATGCATTCAGTATTTTCATGGTACCGGTATGGAGAAAAAGTGCAATTTCTGTACTGAATAGTAAATTGTTACCATGTTCATCTGGCCTTTGACCCTAAAATTCATAAGATAATCACGTTCAGGTAGAACATGCATAAATGTGCAGTAAGTTTCACGATAAATTGAGCCACTTCCGAGATATGGAGGAAAAAGTTAGTTCAGCACTTTCACTTGATCTTTGACCTTTTGACCTTCGAGGCAAAAAAAGAAGAAAAAAAAAAAAACTCTCCAGAGAATTTCTATTAGGTTACACATGCATACACCAAGTGTAAAAAAAAAATAATAATCCTGCTGGCATTGCATGAACATGAGGGAAATAGTAAAATTTTGAAGTGTTGCACTTGACCTTTGACCCCTGACCTTTGACCCCATGAACCCTACATTCTCTAGATAATCACTGCCAGTCAGTACATGTATATACTATGTTCCATGAGATACCTTGAACAATTTTCCAATTTACAGAGAAAAAAAGAAGTTTTAATACTTTTACTTGACCTTTTGACTTTTGACCTTTGACCTCATGACCCAAACTTTCACCAGAGAATCTAAATTGGGTAATACATGTATACACTAAGTTCCAAGAAAATATCTTCAGGCATTGCATAGATATGGTGGAAATAGTGAAATTTTATGTATTTGACCATGACCTTTTGACCTTTGACCTTGAGCACGTGCACCCAAAAGTTGATAGGCACAACTTCACCCCTAATACACATACATGCCAAGTTTAATTAGGATACCTCAACAGGTTTTGATAGTTACCTTGTCCACAAAATTCATTACGGACGGACGAAAAGACGGACGGACGGAAGGACAGACGGACGGACAACCCGAAAACATAATGCCTCCGGCACCACTTCGTGGCGGAGGCATAAAAAGCAATTCTCATAGGAGTATGTTGTAAAACCAGAAAATAAGAAATGGTCAAAATTCAGATTTTTTTTCTCCAAATTCAGATAATGGTTAGGAGATGTGTAATAGTGACACATTAGATTCCAAATGTATGGTATTATGATGTTGATAAATTGTGTCAAAGAACAGCGTAAGACATTGAAGCAAAATAATTTCTTTGACACAATTTATCAACATCATAATACCATACATTTGGAATCTGTATCATTATAATAAATGTATCACAAGCTACCAATATAGTTTGGGGTAGCTGGTAAATACCGCTAAGCAAAAAATCATATATTTTTTTTCAAATGTTCTATCATTCTATATTACAAAATATCAATAGATTTGTAGCAAACTGCTCAGTTTGTCTTCATCATTCGGCTAATATAGTCAAGCTCATCATCTACAGTAATATGTATTAATTGCTTTTTACTCTTCCTTCAAAAATTGGCATTAGAAATATTTAATCTATTAAATACACATTCTACATTAGGTCTTCACATTTTCCATGAATCATCCAAGAAAAAAAAAAATGTGTGCCAAAGCTTTAAATCTTCCTAATGTGTTGAAACACATGAAACATGGAAAGGTTGTATCCTTCCATTTGTCTTAGTCAAAAGTTTTCCTCCTGTGGTAAAGAATGAAGGGAATTTTTCACACAAAGATTGATTTCAAACTACAGGTATCATTTTACAGTCATAAATTCTTCAAGATTGCAGTGAAATCCTTTTATCCTCCAGAAAGTTTTTATTCTTTCTTGCTTCCTTCTTTCTCCTTTCTCTCCTTCTCTCCTAAAGTCTTCCTTCTATTTCTCTCACTCTCTGTTTCATATCTTCTGAGACAAAGAAAGAAAGACAGGGGAGAGAGAGAAAAAAAAAAAGCCCCACATACTAAGCAGACCCAGTTTGTTTTAAGGACAGGATGTTGCAGACAGGTTGAACTTTACATGTCATTACCAATCTAATCTGACACAATTTGGGCAGGGGAAAGAGTATATGAACAAGTGTTGATGAAGAACGAGGGAACCATGAGGCAGAAATCCGTCACACTTATGTCAATCAATGACGGCATTGCAGACAAAGTGTTGCCACGACATAAAAAGAGAAGAAGTTTTGATTTGAATCTTTGGCCAAATATTCACACATTCTCCCCTTCCTCTGCAAATTACTCACTAAGATGATAACAGTTTGTGACATCAAACAAAACTGCACTCATTTGCACACCCAGGAACACAGAGAGCTGCATAATTCCAACCCATGTTCATGTTGGTTAAATGACCACAGGAAACTCAGAATAGAATTGCACAAAACCCATCAAAACCACACCTAAGTTTAAAAAAAGTCACAAGATTTTACCGCTTTCAGTGTTTCTACAAATCAGCGATATTAGTCATGACCACATAATCACATGTAGCAGAAGTGGTGATTGCATGTCATCACCTCTCACATCTCCAACTGATCTGACCACAAATATTCAGTACATTTCATTTTGTAATGTGAAAAACATTAAAGATGTTATTTCACTATTGTGTGTGTGTGTGTGTGTGTGTGTGTGTGTGTGTGTGTGCATCATTGCCTCTTACAATTTTATGTTTTCATGAAAAACATGAAACCCATGAACTTCAATTTCTTTCCTTACAACCTATTTGTGTCCAATTTTGATGAACATTCTATCATTCTCTTCAAGTTAAGAAGCCCAATCGTCATCTCCACCAATACTATACAATCCCTTTAAAGATCTCTTCTCTGTCATGGTAACCTCACTCAATAACAGATGACATGTATTACTTACTGTTGGAGATAAGTCACTCCCCTCTAGGGCCCAGAAAAGTTGAAATCCCACTTTGCAAACCAGTTCCAATTTCCACCATTTTTTTTTAAAGGCTAACTTAATTAGTACGGGTAGTGTGCCAAATGCAAGCTCCAGGCATTTCAGGTAGCAGAAAGAGGATATCCCTTAGATGATTTATTTATATGCTTATGAAACTTTCACTGAAATCTATTCTACTAATAGAGATTTAAGACATTGATATTTTTGATTTGTCAACACCATCAGATTTGAATTGATATTGCCGGTGAACCTTTTTCAGCCAAAGAGCACTTTACAAAATTTTACGCTGTAAATGTAAAAATTTGAACACATTTCTCATGGCAAGAACCTAATGCAAAAATGAAAGCATGCAAATTGCTTTCCCTGCTATGTGTAATGCTATTGAGGTTTTGATTTCATGGAATTTAAAACATTCTTTACAAGTTACATTATATGATTAGTCAACATACCTCTTCTGGGGATCGTTTCATGAAACTTTTTGTCAGTGATTTACACTGACAACTGTTAAAAGCTACTGAAATCCTTGCATCTGATTGGCTGATAGCAAATTTGTCGGTGAAAACCTCCGACGAACTCGTTGATGAAACGTCCCCCAGGACTTACTCATTTCTACCTCTGACCTGCATAAAAATACTCACTTTCAGTTTCATTTTTTGAAATGACAAAAGATCGGTTGGCAAAGGAAAGTATCAATTTTCCTTCATTTTTCTCTTTCTTTCCTGTCACCATTTTGTAGATTTTGATATGGCAAGCAAAATATTTTCTGTAGACTCTAAAAGTAAAAATATAACAGGGATTATCAGAAAGAGTTGGGAAATTTCGACAACTCGCTGTACAGAAAAATTACTGTGGTTGCACATTTCTCTCACTAAAAAGTTTTATTTCACATTTCTTTATAGACTGTCACTTTGATAGTATATTGGGATCACCAGATAAAAACAATGTAAATGACATTATCAACGATTTATCGTCTGAAATGCTGATAAAATTCCATACCATGCTTGTCTCTTTTGTGATGGAGGCAATTGTATTCCAAAGAAGGTCAGCTTAGATCTTTTTTTCTTTTTTTCAGAACCATATTTCACGGACCATAACACTCACAATTTGTCGCCGGCTTCCTGCTCAAAAAAGAGCCGCTGTGATAAATCAGTCTATGAGAACATTATTCGTCCCTGAAGAAGAGTACATGCACTGTACACAAACCTCAAACAAAAGGATGGAGGGGGAGGGTAGAGAGAAAATGGATGGAAATACAAGAAAGCAAGCTGGGAAACACCAGAGCCCATAAACCCCAAGGGTAGTTGTCCCAGTTTTTGGCAGAAAGACCACTTAAAAATATTAAGGGTGGTCTCGTTTGCGTCTCCGAGTCAATTTATTTAGGGACAGGGAACAGGAAAAGATTTCAATAAAAGCTGGAAGTCAGTTTGAATCACACTAGATGTGGAGGCTTACCACCTTGACAGAAATTAACTAAAAATGCAAAAGGAAAAATAAAATAGTTTCACTGCTGTATAGACAGCTATCAGAAAACATAGATCACAGGAGTAAACATAATCTTCATTGCAATTATGAGTCCAAAAACTTGCAGAGCAAGTATCTATATTACATGTAAACAGATATCTGTTGTGTGCCTTTACAAGATGATCATGATGACTGGTCTATTGTTGACTACTTACATCTCACCCACTATCGGACATAGAATACAAAATGTTGTGCTACATTGAACAAAACCACAGACAACTAGAGTTAAACTTATACATGAAACAAATAGTTCATATGAATTCCTATGAACTTTTCAACCCCCTACCTTCTCTTCAACTTTTCAAATGACTCACTTTCATAAAGAAGATTTACAATGGTTAGTGATTTCTGCCAAAATTTTGTGCCACAATTAACAAAACCATAGAGAACTAGAAAAGTACTCGTAGAGCACAGACCTCAGCCACATCAGCTCAGTTCCACCCAGTATTCACCCATGTCGAAAATCGCTCAATTTCCCAATATAGAAGTCTTGCTTTCATCATCAGCTTCCAGCTACGCGGCGCCTTAGCACGTGCTTTAGTGCATGTATGCAAACCTCAAATACGCGCAGCTGGAACTCCCAAGTTCATTTACCCTCCTTGCCAAAAGATAAAGAATCCTTCAAAAATCCATAATAATTCCAGATTGCTACCAAAATTTAATCGTCTGTTCCTTGTGTCACTATCAATTTTTCCTGCAAGTTTCATTAAAATCCGTTTACAACTTTTTGAGTTATTTTGCAAACAGACAAATGAACCAATGCCGATGAAAACATCATCTCCTGCCTTGGCGGAGGTAATAATCACAAGAGAGCACTGAAGAAGCCTCAACATCACAGTTCTTCCTGTTAACTTTCATCTGAAAAGTTGATGACCCCTCAACAAGGCAGACATTTCCTCCAAGTTTAACATCTTGACCTTTTCCTCCCGCTTGTCTACCCACCCAGGCGGCTCTGTTCAGCATTTCTGAATGGAAGCCACACGTCACTAATCAGCCAGAGAGATGGGGGAGGCTGGGGAGGCCTTTGATTTAAACCAATCTCAGCATGACGAGGGATAATTAGGTGGTCCCTTGTTAACCCCCTCAAGACCACCATCTTCAGTACGACATTGACATTTTGTGCAACCAGGTTGACGCCAGCCATGAAAGACTTACCCTATCAGCATCTGGAGGTTTTGACCTTTATTCTGTGAAGGGGGTGTTATGCTTGTGTCATCTTACATGTTGGGTGAAGACAAATCGATTGCGTAGCTGTGGATATTAATCCTTTGCATGCATTGGGTGCCGTTTGTCGCAGAAAAGTCCATAGTGTCGTACATTCTGTCCAAAGTTCCTGGAACTGAAAGGGTCGAATTGCAAAAAAGAAGGGTGATACAGGGATAATGTAAATCAGGGATTATATAAATCAGGGAAAGATACAAACTTTTAAACTGTGATGCTGTACTTTTCGAATAGATAAGTGGATCAAAAGTACTCTACAAAACATTGCCAAAACCCCCAATTATTTCTCTTTGAGAGGGCGCCATCTACTGCTAACAGTTTACACTTAATTGTTATCCACCTTGTAAGCTAAGGGTACAGTACTGACACTTAATTTATGAACGAGGTCAGCTCGCCTTTTTATGTGGTCTGCACATAGTGTATATTTGGCAATCACATGACATTACATACACTGTAAAGTGATTCAGAAATCAGAGAGGAAAATACAAATGGGGGAATAACACATTCAAAAAAAAAAACTCATCTCAAACAGTTACAGCAAAGACTGCTTCCCATTCCTGATTATAAGTGGCAGTGGCCCTACCTTCTTATCTGCACCCTACCAGAGGGTACAACTTGTACCAGTTGAGCCAATGGTCCACAAGGTTTTCATTTATAGGTTCACCTGTATCTCAAGGCGTGTTTGGCATGGCACATTGAAGAACTTTGACATTCAGCGGATAGTTACTGTCAAGATGCATTCGTGACCAGACAATTTTAAATTTTTGTCAGAGGACATGAACTTTGGTTAAAAGCATCTATCTACCAGAGCAGCAATTAATCATGAATGCTTTTGGAGCAGGATGCAAACTGTTATTGAATTTAAGAAGAGGTATCTGAAATTATAAAGTTGCTCCTAATCATCACTGCATGCATCATTAATGATGATACAGCTTGTAAACTATGATTTGCATGTTTGAGTGATATAAGAAACTAAGAAAATTTCCTTCAAATCATCAATGCACACATCTACAATACAGATATATGTCATGACTTCTTGACAATTTGTTGCATAGCAACGCTCAGCATCACAACACACTGAAAAAAAAAAATTAGTCTTAATTTTCTGATGAGTCATTCACTTTGAAACTCAAGATTCTGATGGCATAAATAAATACATGGGTATCTGAAAAAAAAAAAAGAGAAATAGTCTTGATACAACTTACAAGGAGAAAAGAAACTTCGGACCCTCAACTACACTTCCGTTCTCATTTGAGTAAATTTTGTAGGATTTGACAACATTCATACCTGTCAATAATGTGGATTATCTTGAAAACTTTAAGCATATGTCCATCAGGATTTTCATCCTTATATTCTCAAACCTGCTGAGTGCTATACTCTCAATAGCTGCAGTCACACTGGCAAAAGATCAAGATCACGAAATCTTCATGATCTTTTGTCATTCGTTCACACTGGCAGCCAAACTTCTCTATCTTTGGGAGAAGTTTGGGTAATTAGTGCGCATGCGCAAGGAAGAAAAACGTACTAATTAAGATGCACATAATCAGGTGGTGGCAGTGATGATGGGATCAAAGAAAGACCCTCATTACTAGTCCATGTGTGTGGTATAGGTCCATGTTGTGACAGAACAATGAACACCTGTACATCACAATAGCAACGCGCTTTCGGAGGCACAGCCAGCAAACAGGTGAAGGCCTGGTCATGTGACAAACCTCGCGAAGCTTCAGTTTTCAGCATTCACACTTGCATAGCAAACGATTGAGAAGTTTGGAGGGGATGGAAAAATATCTCATGCTTGAGTGAAAAGTTTTGTGAGAAGTTTTGCAGGTAGTTTGTGATCACACCTGGCAAAACTTTGAGAACTAACAGATCTCAATCTTTTGCTAGTGTGACCGTGGCCAGTTATAGTCCCTGGATTTCATTCAATCCATCCTACTTTCCAGAATTCTTCACTTGCTCAAAGTAAGGTGAACAATCTCTGTTTTGATTGGATCGCATGTCACTCACAATCAAAGAATGTTAAAAACGATAATTTCTTTTGTCAGTGATGGACAGATTTCAACCTATTGTTCTGGGGAAGGGGCGGGAGACTTTGGAACACGGCCAAGCAGTTTCCAATGACCCATGGATCAAAATCAAAGTACCAGAAATATTTGTACATGTATATATTTCAAGCAGCTGTTTGACAGCCCCAAAGAAGAGCAGTTGTTGAAATAACTGGAGTTATTTCAAATTTGTGCTATGACCATTTAGCAAATACACAATGATGAAGCCCTCTCAACTTGTTGCATTTGCAGCAAAGCCAGCTCTACTTGAAAAGTGAGGTGGAGGTAATATGCCTGTCTGAAGTTTTCCCTGAATTCTGCAATTTTGCTACATTATTGTTATACAATTGAAAAAGAACAAAACAAAACAAAACAAAACAAAACAAAACAGGCTAATTTCTTTCATTTGTTTTATCATTCCATGCAAATCCATGTGAAGAATATTACCCAAAAAAAATTGTGGTAAAGCCACCACCATCTTTCTTCCTCTTCTCCCCCCGCCCCCCAATAATGGGGGGGGGGGGAGGCAGGGTTGTATGGATACAATTATGTCATTTCCTGTCAATTGGAATATGTCATGGATGGTTACTGGGTCGAATCCTATTCAAAACTTAGTAATCACGTGACATCCATCCCTATATATTGATTTTATTCATCAGGTTTCAGAATGAAAGGAACTTCAAGTTGCCACTGAAATTTCAAGGGAGAAAACTTAAAACTGTATGTAACATACATGACTTCACCTCAGATTCATGTCACTATCCAAAAAATGTGAGCTCTGGGATGCATTCACAAGCCTTTGAGAGACAGAAGGGCTCTGGACAGACTGGTGATCATGCGCCCTTCTGCATGGTCCGCAGGTTGCACCTCTCGAGATATACATGTAGACAGTCTAGCCACAGAAGACATTAGTCAGGTTCTGAGAATCGCTATTTTTGAACATGAATGCATATTACGTTTTATTTCAAGGAAGGTCTCCATCACATCACCATTGCCCGGGGACACCTGTGAATCTGCTGTTGTTTGTCTTCACCCTGCACAGACAAAGAGACGCGTTACCCCCCTTCCCTGCAGCACGGAGCCTTTCGTACGCATTGCTAAAACCATCTCAGAATTGACGATTCACGGCACTGACTGTGACTGAGGTCATACCCAGACGTGACATGACCTGCAGTGCATTGCAGCTCACGTCCGAGTCACGCAACAGCAACACCACAGTCCATGAAAATTTAACAATATTAAGCTTCATTTCCTCTCCTTAAGTCAACAACATGCTGATATTACACAAATAAGTATGTATCTAATCATCATTCATCATCGAGTTTTTTTCTATTTTTTTCAGAGACTGTGAATGATTTGATTAGACACCATGCAGCATTCATATGAATTGTCACGTGGAGGTTGTTAAATCAAACACATATATATGTACGATTAAAAGAAAGTAAGAAAAAAAAATGATGTATGCTGAGGACAAAACACCAATAGGAACAACTGACAGTACTTCATCGCCTTTTTCCAAGCATGCAGGAAATTTGGAAAGTCATCAAAAGGACAACAATTGGAGAACAGAACAAAAGAAAATTCACCAGATTATGGAGAATGAACTGTAAAGCAAGATATTTTCATGGCATGAAATTTTTGCGAATTGGGTTTTCTTTTGACCAGGGATGGTTCAAGGGTAAGATTTCTGAAAAGTCACCCAGCGTTTTACCTGGGAGTTTACCCATGATGCCTTCTATGCTACAGCATCACCGGCAGATCTTGGATGAATTTTGCAAAGTACGAAAGGGGTATTTGTTTTGTTCTGAAAGAGAGCAAAAATAATTACTTTGATAATTACCCGTTAAAAACAGTTCTTCATCTTCATCTTCAGGCCAATTACTTCAATACATTGTTTTTAATAGCTTGAACACTAATCATAATTTTCAGGAATCAAAATTATATGACTACTGCTTAATGGACAGCAATTGCACAGAAATATACTAACAAAAACTCAAAAGGCATCACAAGACTGTTTTTTATCATTTTAAAAAAAGTAATAACTATGTCAATGCCATGCAGGAATGATATCGATACCTGATCAAATGTCAAAAAAAAGACAAAATGTTTGGGTTTCACTGCACATTATTCATTTCAATCACAAAACTTAATCAAAATTACAAAAAAAAAAGGAGTGTTTTTTTCTCTTTAAAATTAAGGTACTTTCTCCCATTCCAACCAGTATTAGGATTCAGTTTGCAATGTATTATATCACAGGAGGTTATTTGTTCTTGGTATTGTTCAATCTCTCTTCTCCCAGAGAATACTATGATCTCACTTATCCCATCACCACCATCAACAACATGCACATCTTCAATTTATACTCTGCAGACACTGTAAGGCGGCTCGCTGCTCCACTGCCTACGTGACTTGTGAGAGCAATTGCCAGTTTCCAAGTGACTAAATTTCCACCATTTCACGTTCCACGAAGCCAACAGACAGTCATGTGACATCATAATGGTGATGAGTCTCTGCAAGACACATGAATCAGATCTTAAAATTAAACTTGACATTCTTTACAGGCTGTTCTTCTTTCAGACACTTGACCAAAATGTAACCAGTTCAGTCCTGTATTCCCCTAAAATACAATTCAGCAGGCATTACAATGAAAAGGAATGTGATACAAGAGAGCATGATTATCTTATATACTGTATACCATTCAGGATATAATTTTCCAACTCAAATTTGACTAGCAATTTCAGCTGATGAACAATATCTAAATGGTATCTTGTACACTTCTATGAAAGAAAACTGCTAAACTGCGATGAAATACCCAAAAAAACTGTTCCCTGCTATTGTAGTCACATATCCCTGCTCATCTTCACTGGCACATTGGCACATAAGCTCTTGGTAAGACACAAAGTTTGGTTTGGCAACATCTACCTAAACTCAAGCTTGAAGTAGGACTACAGTTCTTACAGCATCAAAGAAAAAGAAAATATGCATCACACCATCACAGAGTTTGGACAAACTTCACGGGAAATGCAATCATCCAAACATAAGTCCATCCCATTATCCTTTCCTTAAATTCTCTTCATCACTTGTTGATTTACACAACAGAAATGATACCCCCACAATATCCGGTTCAACAAAAAGCAAACTCGATCCTGTGCAGCTCAGCTCTCCAAGCCAAAATATTGACACACTCACTCATAGCCCTTCCTATTCCATCCTTTTTTCTTTTTCTTTTTTGGTCACTTAATACACAAACTTTGTAACAGGTTTACCATCTGTCTGTCTGCATAATGTGACCAGCCACAACAAAGGATCCTACAGTCGCTGGCAGCTGAGACGAGAAATTCCGAGTTTGAAGTGAGATCATCAAAATTGGTCAAAACAAATATATTGTTTTTTGCATGACTTTGTAGTCTAATGTATCATCTATCATCTGCCAAAATTTGGAAGCTAAATGATCAAAGGAAAGGCAAGAAATTGGCATTTTTCTGGGCCATGCTTTTCCGACTTTCATTCAATGGAACAGAAACGTGTCCGAAGATTTGGATTTAGCGCCGCAACTAGACTCCACCCCTAGCAATGAGGGAATGATCTTAATGGTCAGTGCTTGGCATCCTGGTTATTGATTGGTAATGCGTAGACAGCTGGCGCTAAGCTTGAATGAACATCGCGGAGGTTGCTAGGAGCATACCTTATGTCAAGAGGTGAAGCCCATCTTGCCTCCCCCTGATTAAAGTGGAAGAGTAAAGGAATTAAATGACATTGTCAAAAAATTGTCATCCCCGCGACTTTCGGATCACTGCTGTTGTCTATAGCGGATCACATATCCTCTAAAGAAACACAGATTTCACGATCATCTACATATCTCATCTAACTATACACCGACTCTTGCGAGCTTGTTTGAAGAAAACGGTTAATAAAAGACAATCATATTGGGGCAGGAACTGAAATAGTACTCTCATTTGAAAATGTCGCATGATATGTATGGATATGGGTAGAATGGTAGCTTTCACAAGTACACATAAACTGTCTTCTAGTACTTTGCAGATTTATATGAGCAGAGCCTTAATTTTACATGTTTGTTACCTGTTTTTAAAAGTTTGTGCACACACACACAAATCAAACATACTAACTACCTGACAAAATTACCAACAAATTTATGAATAGTGCTGGGGTAACAATAAATCAGATTCTATAGATATTCTCTTGTTACAATGATTCCATGTATAATTGCTTTTTCTTTGGTAAAAACTTCCTGACTATATAATAAGAAATAGCTACTGCTAAAAGTGATAGAAGAAACTCTTCAATAGCAAACAATGTACGTGTACAGATGTGGAAGTGGGATGGGAGAATAGCCTAATTACAACAAAAGAACTGAATATGTGAAAATATCTCTCCTTCCCCCCCCCCCTCAAAAAAGAAAAAAGAAAAAAAGATGTATACATACAAGTGTAGAGAGGGTACAATGAGGCACAAAAAAAAAATCACCCTGTTATTCCATAGTTCCATATCTTCATATGATGTCACAAATGGGTGGGAATGCTCACACACTGTGCCATATGAAATCAACCCCTTCATTCTGTTTGGTCAAGGCAATGCAAATGGGTATTTACATGCTCAAAGGGTTAAAGTGAACAGGCAATTATTTCATAAAGTCTGTCTCCATGAGAAGATGTGTTTCTTGCAATGGACTAGTCTTGTGTCTAGACATTCATTAACCACAACTGACACCAAGGTACCGAACAAAATGAGAAAATTTGGACGTTTGCCCATTTTTCTGATCAGGTCTTCAGATTCTCAGTAGAGTTCAATCTTCCCTACTCATGTCCTTGAATGTGTGGGTGGGTTCACTTAGCTTTGTGTGCATGTCAGACTTTGCCGAACAGAGAATCTCCTTGAGACATTTCCTTGCGACTACCAAACTTTGTCCCTCCCACCCTCCAATCTCCGAGGGCAGGGAGGAACGCCTGCCGAAAAATGAACACAATTACACCGAATTTACCAACTTGGTGCGCCCCGGCCCGCACCCCCTGGGCGCGACACTTACGCTAACAGTCGGACCAATCAATTTGGCAGCAAACGTGTCCTAATCTAATCTGATATCACAACACTGCTGAAGATCTCCATCAAGAACCCCCCGAGGTCTTTCCTCCCCAGCGCCTTGCAACGCAGACCGAGAGAGATGGAGGTGGCAGCCGCATCCACATGTCTGGAGTAAAGTAGAATGATGAGACATGTCCACAGTTGGGTCTCTGTGCGGAGAATGAGTGACGCACCTCAGAAACTTTGCACATCAAAGCGACGGGGGAAATCTTGAAATACAAGTTCCCTTGAAAATCACTGAGAGGTTCACTCATTTGAATGAGAATCAAAGAGATATTAATATCACTACATCCAGTCCAAGATACACAGAATATATCTCTAGATCCTATGGCCAATAGTTGCTCAAAAAATGTCTAGTATGCCCAATACACCTTGCCACTTTCTGCTACAGACATTCAGCAAGAGGCCAATTAATGAACCCAATTATGTATTCCATGAGAGCTAGAATATTAGTTTTGATTCCATATGATCTATAATAAAAGTTTCGATTGGAATGATATCACTATCATATTTACATTGTGGTACAGGAGCAGGATTGAAGCTGCTCACACATACAAACCTAAAAAAAAAAATATCCCTATTTGCTATCAATTATTTCAAACAGTCTACATCCCCAAATAAATCAAGTTACAGTCTTGATCTTTCACTAGCAAAATAATCAGTAATGATTTCACAATATCAGTTACAGCTTTACTCAAGGAACAAGGGTTTGAAACTTAGAACAGTCAAGAGAATTCCTGGCAGAATGGGGGTGCTTTGAGGTGCGAACCTGGTCACGAGACTGCAGGCCACCACAAGTATCATGCGGTGACGACAAGGGCCAGGCAATACTAGGGGGACCTGAAAATTGCTTGCTTAAAAACTGTCAGCTCAGATCAAAGCGATGACTTTTGATGACTTCGGTGGAAGTTCAGCGGTGGAGTTGAAGAGCTTCTCAGCCAGAGAACCCCCCGAGGATGAGACATTGCGGTTTCCGGTTCTCATCGGGGTTGTTTACGCTTTATTTGTTGTCCTTGCAGTCACTGTCATTTGCGTGATGCACACTATTATTGCTGTCGTCACGGCAACCCCACAATTCTCCTTCACTGGGAAGCAGGAAGGGGGAGAACACCCTGGAACAAGATTCTGGATACAATCCATGACACATGTATGATCCGTTGTTGTGTCATTGAATACACTGAGATTTAGCTTAAGGATGATTCTTTCTTTTTATCTTTCATCAATACTTCATGCATGATCCTTGTCTGCCTCTGGGTTTGATAAGACACAGTGGGTAAAGGCACAGCACAATATGCATACATATCATTACAAAGTGAATCACGAGCACAAATGAATTACCTAATAGCCTATGACATATTCTGATTCCATACTAGGGCAAATACAAGTCACACCAAGTTCTCATCAGCTATGGATGAATACACAAATAATTGAAGAAGTGGGCAATCAGTCATCTATAAAAAGTACCTCTTCGATGGCATATCATCATAAAGGTACACTATAACTATTTGGAAGTAAAACATCATTTTGTGGTTTAAGCTAGTGACTATTTGAGGTCAAATACAATGTATGTATGTTAGAAACCAGGGTTAACACTGCCTGCTTTCAGAGTTCTCTCTGTTTTGTGTGTGTCTGGCTGTTCCAATTCCAAAAAAAGAAAAAAGTTATGCAGCGGTATTTGAGACAAGCTAAATCACTTGGACCATATCAAAAATCTTCCTGTTGGTCAGAGTATCATTACTATCAATTTCTTTTTTCCTTTCTTTTTTTACACAAGGTAAGCTGGTTTGAAATGACATGTGGAGAATAAATATACAAGAAAAACATCCGCCCCTGCTCGTGTGTTTTGATTTCATCTGGGGGTAGTCCTACCTAGCCCCTAGAGGGATAAATATCACAGGTGGACACTAGATACAGTCAATCGGTGCAGAGAGGTAGGGGTGAAAAATTTCCCAGAAAATGATACTCTGCTAACTAAAGATTTATAATGTCAGCATAAAGTTCTACTCCTACTTCAATGCCATCCTGGATGACACTCAATCTTACCATCTGTTTAAATCATCAAAAATCCTTTACATATCTTTTTTTCTTGTAACACAATTTTTGCAGGTCTCCTTTTCCATGTTTTTTTTTTTCCTTAGACATGTCGGTCTAATTTACTTGTTGTAGTAAAGCTGAAACATTTCTATGAAACTACAAATCAGAGCAGAGAGAATGAGAAATAAAGGATAAACCATATATTTGCTGCTTAATGCTTTCCACAATTATGGGTAAATACACAGTTTGTACATAAAGTATCCGTACATATTATCCAATGTCACATATTTCTTTATTACTCTTAAAATATGAATAGTTGCTAATTTACTTGTACTCACCTGGCAAGACTTGCTATTGAAAAACCCAGATCTAGATAAACAAAATACATACATATTATTTTTTTTTCTTTGCTCATCTTTTCATTTGTGTCATGTAATATTGTAGTGTTTATATAATCTGAATTTCGAATATGTGTTACTTTTTATTGTCGTATATGTATGTTGCAAATACAACACTGTATAATTTGGTGGAAACGTAGTAAATGAAATGAAATAAACTGTATAATTTGGTGGAAACTTCATAAATGAAATGAAATGAAAACAAAATGAAATAATAATGGATTAAAGCAGGAACTGAACTGAAAATTTAAACTCCTTTCTCCACTTTGAAATGATCATTGATCAAACCCAATTATGTTGTTCATCAAAGAAGCTAAAACACATTTGTGATTAATTCCTTCAAAACAATTTTTATCTTATCTTATAATAATTCCCACCAACAAGATCCTGGGACTATCCTCACTACTTCTTAGAAAAGAAGTCATGTAGATGATAACGCCTCACCTAAACTTCAGAAGAAAAAAAAATCCAGAAAATATTCAAAAGCATCCTTGGGCTACTGATATCGCTTCCAAGAAAAAAAGTTACACACCTGCACATTCCATTGTGACATCTCTGCTGTCTCCAACAAGGCTGGTTCAAGACAACCCTTTTCTATCTCCTCAGCTCCATTATTACTACCCACAAGGACCAATAGCAAAGCAATTTGTCCCCATCCATTCCTTAATTTTGTTTCAGATAATCTAGCAATGGGTGCCAAGAAAGTGTAGTCTGCCATATCAGACTGATTTTACATCATTTTTTTTTTAATGAATAGCCTGTTTCATTGTGTCTTCATTATGTTATTTTTCTTCTTGCTCTGTTGTTCTACTGCACTGAAATTTGGGAGGGGATGAATGCAAATGTTTTATTTGCTCACTTTTCTGTGCTGACATTTTTCTGCTGAATGCCTTATATTCCGCATTCCTGAAACTCCAGAGCAAAAGTTTTCTCAATGACTGACAGCCTCTGGAGACACTTAACCCATTGAAAACTACACCTGAGTATTTTCTGGCTTGGGTAATTGGGAAATGCGTGTTATATGCAAATCAGTCCATCTTCAATGGGTCAACACACCTGGAATCACAGAAGGGAAGGTGGACATTTTTACTTTCTTGACTCAAAGACATCAGTGCGAGAAAGTAATCCTCTTCATTGGTTGTACAGTAACCTGTGTTTATATAATCTTTTCCCTAGTAAAAACACAAAAATGTCATACACATACACAGACACACACACACAAATAAAAAAACAAACAGCCATGGGTATGCAATGTGCCTGCATGATAAAGCACAAAACTCACAGAGGAAATCTACACATCATACGTAGATTACACAGAGAAAGGTACGGTATTCAAAAACTGAATTGTGTCATCTGTCAATAGCACTACACTTCTTTAAAATCTGACTGTGCACTCTCGCTGTGACTTTGACATTGAGTTATGAGGTGCTAGAATTTGAGTTTCTCACAAATCTAATCATCTTCTATACCATCTTCTCCCCTTACTGTCTCCATCAAGGTTGCCGACTCTCGTTAGCAATAAGACATGTCTGAAATATGAGGCTAGCAGGACTTGGGTGGTCCATCATTTACATCATGACATCAGCGCATCTCATCCTGGCACCAGTGATGTTACTTCACGAGAATCACAGCATCACGCATCCAGAACCCCTTTCAGATTGTCTTTTTAAGCACCCCTCCCTTTGCTTTTTTCATCCATTGAACTCTCTGTGGTCCTACATATAGGATTATAATGGTCACCACTTATATTATGAAGTTCTTTGCTTAAACCTTTCACCCATGAGGAGATGAAGGCCAACACAAATCATCAGCACAAAATGTAAACCTAAATGTCAGATAACTTCATACCTTCCAGCGCAGAAGTTTGTACTTTAGAACAAATGGGCAATAAGAGCACATTCAGTGATACTGATAACTCTTTGACTTGAGAAAGTTTTTAAGATGGTTCTCTCATTCAACAATCTGGAGTTACTATGTGGTAAAGAGGACAATGTTGGCTCGAATTATCATCATTTTTCACCAGTGTGTAAATGGTGTCAATCAGATGTTTCAGACAATAGAAATGCTGTATATTATATGCACTCGGATGTACCAAGTTGAAATTTCTCATGTGAAAGGGGGTATAAGATGGCAATGCTGGAGAAATCTCTACCTTGACAAGCAGCAGGCAATCAGAGAGACACAGCTCTGAAAAATAATATGTGGGTCTGGCAGTTCACCTCCATGACGTGGTAACAGTTTTCTGGTTTATCAGCTTCCAGTTTGCAAAGTCATTTTTGGAAACACACTTATGGAGGCTGATCTCATCAAAACGTAATCTGTACACTGATCACGTACCATTACTACGACAGAATATAAAATAATGTAACAGTATCTTGATCTTTGCCAATCGGGACAATATCTAAGGATCTTTAGAGAAACTGAGGAAAATGACATGATTTGAACATATGATCATACCAATAATCTACAAATCACTATGCAGCTTCATCTAAAACACTCTTTTTGGAGATTGTCATCTCCAACGCACAAGTGACAAACCTTATCGCCATTTCACTTTTGCTACATTCTTCAGTAAATGTGGGTCACAGAAATATCAAATCATTTAATTTTTCACAGCATTCATCACTAGTAAATTTAGGACAGTGTTGGAACTCACCGATGTGTTTCCTAGCATTCAGAAGTTGTAATAAGACTAGCAGGGAGTTCTACGGCGAATATACAAGAAGGGGTGAAAACTAACAAATACGGTGATATCAATGCACTCAAGTTCAAAGCCAAGCCTGCAATCAATGGATTCAAATCATTCACACAGCATTCTCCAAGAAGATTATACTTCACAATGGATACATAATTATTTCTAAAAGGTGAACATGGCAAATTATGTAATTAGCTAAAGTTATTTGCTCATTTATTGCTCATTTATTTCTGATAGTTGTTAAGTTCTATGAGGTAAAAAATTCTTGATTTCAATCATGTAATAACAAAATTCTAATCTCCTACAAGCATTAACTCTATCAGCACAACTGGCAAACTGCCAAGGTCAATAGCATTTACACAGCTAAACGTTTATTTGTTCATGAGATGATATGAAAAACTGTCAACATATTCACCAGTAGATGGCGCTACATAGAAACCACGAACAGGAAGGAGCCCATGAGCTCCTTCCTCAACCCTGCTCTTTGTTTCTAGAAAAGAAGTAAGGAGATACACCGGTTGGGACACGGTACATTTCACTGTCAAGAAGGATTTCCTATCCAGCTGGTTACCCTCTCTCAAATTGTTATTTGATTGTCTAAAGTCATGACTGTGCTTGCTCTTTTTATCTTGTGTATGTGTGTGTGTTCTTTTTTTAGTATTTGTACTATGCAAAACTTGAACTGAAATAAATGTTTGAAGGGCATCCACATGATCATAACATCACAATCCTGGTATTGTCTTTGATCATGAAATTGCTTTACACAGAAAAACAAGAAACGCTGTGTAAACCAGATCAGTTTCTTCCAGCAGATATGACAACCTAGTCACCACAGTGTTAGAAAAAAAAAAAAAAAAAAACATGCTGCCTCTTATCATCTCCTGCTCATGATTTGGGGGTTCTTTTTGGGTTCCACCATATCACTTTTTTTTTGCTCACTTTTTGCTCGCCCCCCCCCCCCCCCCCCCCAACATCCTCAAGCCAAGTCTGTGTTGATACAGTTGTTTTCAGGGGCAGGGTCAGGCTTACAGGGGTTAATGCACCTTTCCAGTCAATAGCTCAACACCTGCCAGGAATCAATGAACTCTCCATCACTAACAAACACTAGAAAAGCACTCCGAGAGCGCAGACCTCCGCCAAGCATGCAGCTCATTTCCACCACTGATCTTGTTCTTCCATTATCAGTGATTTCCACCCATACATATAGCATTGTGTGCTGAAAGTTACCCGATTTCCCAATATGTAAGCCTTTGATACGTCATAAACCCTCAGCTGCAGGGCGCGCCTCGCCCCTAGCAGAAACTAGAGCACGCACTTTAGTGCGCGCATGCAAACCTCAACTACGCGCAGCCTGAACTCCCAAGTTCATTGACCCTACCTGCCAAAATATCAAAAATCCTTCATAAATTCCCCCAAAATTATCGGATCACTACCAAAAGTTAATCATCTGTTACTTGTATCATTCTAAACCTTTTCTGCAAGTTTCATCCCAATCCGTTTACTACTTTTTGAGTTATTTTGCACACGGACAAACTAACTAACGAACAAATAAACAAACAAACAAACAAACGGTAACGAAAACATAACCTCCTCCCTTGGCGGAGGTAATAACAAGAATAAAAGACAAAACAACTGAAAACAAGAAGAATGAAACCTGGAAGAAAGAAGACCTTTCTTACAACCAGTCTTTCTTGGGATCAACACCTGGTGATAAAATCATGGCTATCACGTTTAGTTGTATCGTATGAACTGATTTTACAGATATCAAATAATAGCAAATGATAGCTTTCTTTAGCAACATGTAAGATATTTGTACTCTAACATTCTGTTGCCAAAGAGAAGCTGGTGTTCCTTTGAAGAATTGAAAATAGCAAGAAATTGACATCCCTACAGAATTTTCCCCTTGTGCACCAAATGACAATCACATTGTTTTTCACAGACCCAGAAAGTCTGAGATGAAAGAGAACAATTTGATATATAATTTACTTGTGTATCAATGATTCATTGACCTATAGAAATTCTTTAATTGGAAGAATTACTGGAGCAGTAGATACATAGGCAGAAGTTAATGGAAACAGAGAGCTTGAGAGGGGGGGGGGAGAATGGGTAGAGGAAAGGATACTTGACGTACTTGACCACAGCTAGTTGAAAAGTCCATGCCATGGGCATGGCCATGCTCAATTACATTAGTTTCGGAGACTCCATGAAGCTTTATGTCAGACAATGAAAGTATGAGGGGTTCTCAACTACCTTCCTTTTAGTTGAAGTTGGACCCACCTTTATTCTTTATCCCACACACCACTGAGGTCGGTGGTGAAGCCCGCTTGAAATGATCACCTGATGCACATCAAGTCACGTACAGTATGACTATTAGATTGGCCCTTGGTTGACCGAATGTTCAATCTGTATCTTGTTGTCGGGGGTAACTGTGTTCCATGTCTGGCTTTACGGAATCCCCTCTGGAGGAGCTGGTCCTGCATGGACAGATTTTTTCTGTCTATTAAGGCCTAGTTTGGTATTCTACCTGTATGACAAGGTATTTGGCTAAAAACCGACCTTGTTTGGAAATAAAGTCTATCGATGACTCAGTATCGGTCAGACCTGAGATTTCTTCCAATCAATATATTTCGGATCTTGTGAAATCTCCTCGCACATCAAGTTCCGTTACCACGACGGCCGACTGATTACAGTAATCTATGATGACGTCATACATGCATGCATATTGCATGTACAGTAACGCGGCTGCACTACGAAAGTAGGGCCCTACCAAAGTTTAAAGGACAAGTCCACATTCCTTGACATGTGAATTGAGTTCGATCACGATGCAGCAATATTGGCAGAAAACATCAGTGAAAGTTTGAGGAAAATTGGACAATTCGTTCAAAAGTTATGATTTTTGAAGTTTCTGCTGTATGAGAAGACTACAGCTTGTGATGTCACATGTGTACAACAACTGAAGAAAATATAAAGAAAAAACAACATATTTCCACTTTTCTCGCATATTAAAAGAACACTTGACTTGCCTCTTTCAGAAGGCAGGGGGAATGAAATTGCACTTTGCATACGTCAGTGGCAAGTCGAGGAAATGTACACTCTTTAAAAAAAAGTGAAATTCTCATATTTTCCTTATATCGTTCTGTGCATGTGACGTCATATACTGTACTAGTCTTCTCATCAAGCAGTGACTGGACAGAAACTTTAAAGATTCATTACTTTGAACGGATTGTCAGATTTTCTCCAAACTTTCAATGATAATATGTTCTACTAATAATACTGCAGCATTCACTCAATCCACATGTATATGAAGGTAAATTTATTCTTTAAGGCCTACACGTACATTGTGTATATTAACCACATTCCGCACTACAGCATCTGGACAGTGTTGACACTTCGCACTATCAAAGTGCATTATTAATTGTACCTTTAAACATCATCTGATACACGTGTAGGCCTACCGTGTACTTGAACATTTCTCCAGCTTGCGAACTTGAAAATCTTTCACGAGATAGTATCAGCCTGAAAAGAGGGGAGGGGTTGTAATGTTGGTTTAGAGAGAACAGGAGTGAGAACGGGTGGGGAATGGTTTTATCTATTTCACAGCGTGTTTTGTAAATGAGGTGAAATGTCAGTTCCCTTGATGTTTCTTTTTCGATGAAAGCAAACAGAGTGCGTTATTCTCAAAATCTTGCCTTCACTGACATTGCCTTATTCTTATCTCACTTTTTTCTTCTCAGCCACATGTTTTAAATGCACTATTTCTAATGCGTATATTCATGTGGATCTTAAATCGTGTAGGCCTATATTTTTTTCTTTTTTCAATACAAATACATTACAAAGGTGACTGAAAAGAAATGGCTGCACTGCCAATTTCCTTGGTTGCTTGCTATTTTAATTTAATCCACAATATCTCCTTATCAGCATCATGGAAGTTACTGAATTTTCAAGGAGATGGGCCTTTACATTTGTAAATGAACAGTTTATAGGTGACACTGTGAAACATTAGAGCGGTGTTAATGTGTGTGTTGTTTTTTTTTATACCAGTGTTCAGTGTTCTTTTTTGACTAAATGCTGAAAGTTTTTTTTCCTTGTTTGTTTTATTCCTATATTCCTCTCCATCCTAGCTTTAGGTCTCTTTATTTATTCATTTATTTTTTAGCTTCATGTTCATTGATTTGATCTCGTTCATTCTTTAGTCATTCTCATTCCTTCTTCATATCATCTCCTCCTGCTATCCATTCTCCTACCCTATTCTGCTCCTACTCTTCTTCTTCTTCTCCTTCTCCTCCTCCTCTTCTTACCTTTCTCCTTCTCAGACTCACTTTGCTTTAGGAATTAATCTTCAATTTTCTCCTGGAAAAAAAAAAACAACAACAGAAAGTCTGATTCCATAATGTTATAAACTGCACTGCGCTTATTTCAGGGGAGGACCCTGGAATTCCGGAAAGAAGGGGGGGGGGCAAAACGAATAAAATAAAGGGGGTGCTCATGCCCCCTTTTATTTTTTCTTTTATTTTAACAAAAAGGGGGGCATGCGCCCTCCTTTATCCACCACTGAAATTTCCCTAGAGTTTAGCAGTTCCATCAACTAGGCCTACAAATGAGACTATTCAGACTTCACAGATTCACTATCTTTCAATGAAAATAGAGTATACACTTACTGAAGAAATGGTAGTATAAAAACGAAATACTGGTGCATAAAAAAATGTGTGAACGCAGACCGCAGGGGGCCGGGGAAATCCCTTCGCCCGATTATTGGGCCACGCCCTCCATGCATTTGGGCTATGTGATATGCCAATTCGGCGTTTTTCCACCTCGGAGTTGGCGGGTTCACAACTGAGTAGATCTACGTGTAACTCAGTGTCAGTGACACATGTAACTCTAACTTTAGGAGACGTGCAGACTGCTGTGCAATTTGATGTGATAGAGTTCAGAACTGGCCTTACCTGTTGTGTTGCTTTTTAGCAGATATTTTTAGCAGAACGTAAGGAATGGCTGAACAGATACATGGTAAGTCACGACTCTTGATAAGTTTGCAGGCTGAATTGACTCAATATCGCAAACTTTTGTGTAGTCCCATCTATGCGTTATCATGTATGTCATTACTTGATATGTAAACCACAAAGATAGTAACGTGTCGTTAGAGATAACAAGATACGAAGGCGCGTCATAAAAATGGACACAAAATGGCTACCCTACATGACGATACAAAAGAGAGCTAAGTACAAACTCAGTACACCTAGAAACATCATTCATTTTCAAAGGTAGTGGTATTTTTATTATCTGAAAAAGATTTAAAAATTATAGTCTAGTCGTATAGATCCCAGCTTTTTTTCGATTTAGGGGATTATTTTGAAGAATGAGATTTTAAACTGATAAGGATTATTTCGTGGAGGTAAAAATTTGGCAACAACATGATCTAAAAAATAGAGTTCAGGCTACACTCCAAGACGCTTGATGAACAACAACTTCAAAGACAGCGGCTAGCGCGTCTCAGGCAAAGCCGCACATCACCTGAGACGCGCTGTCTTTGAGTGGGTCTCGGGTGATGTGCGTAATACGCTTAAGGACCGCGCGCTGTCCATTTGTTTTGTACAGGATTAGTGCGCACTTTCCTGTCTTATCAGTTAAGCGTCTTTGATGTAAAGTAGACAGTAAACAACCGAACCTTGCTCATGTTGTGGGTGCCCATAGCTAAGGACTTGATTGCAAATTTTCATTTCGTTTCACTTCATTTTATTTCATTTCCAACTCATATGATTACAACATTTTGAATACACATAATAACACAACAATATGAAAAAAAAAGAAACCTTGAGCAGTGCCAGTGATACTATTAGTACATGTTGTAGACTACTATTTTGTAAATTTCAAGACAAATACTGCAACAACAACAAAAGTAATGAACAAAGCAAAAGTTGTTGGAAATGGGATTCATCTAGCAGAATGAGATTTTGCAGCCAAATCGTGATATCAGTCCCCGCTCGTTCTGCGTGTGCGTCTCCGCTATGTGCAAAGTCTAGATGTCTGTGGAGGTTGAAAGAAGTCCCCGGCTATGACGAAATGAATGGCGGTGAATGGAGTGGAGCCCTATTTCGCAATAATGCCGATTTTGCATGGCCTGTGATAAATTGTGGCATTGACGTGAATATCTAGACGTAAATGATAAAATTGAAAAACAAAAGTAAAAATGAATTGAGTGTTTTTTCTTCTTTCCTTATTTCCAGTCCACCCAAGTGCCTGAAGGTGGATGTTGGTTATTTCGGGGCCTCAGAAGCAGACTTTCCTTGTTTTAGAGTATGGATTAAGGCACTGAAAGACATGGAGGATGTTCAGCAAAGTGTGGTGCAGCTGATAAAAGAGCAGGGTATACTGGCTGCAGACCTAAAATGGAGTCTCTTTGTTGGTGCCCTGGACAGCTACAGGCACGACAGTGTTCTGAGACCATATCCACCCGGTGCAGAGTTTCTTAACTCGGATGGAGAGAAGGATTTTACTGAGCTGGTGAGCTTGTTAATAAGATAAACAGGCTCAAGCAATCTGAACAAGTAAAATTTTTTAAATGTTATACAGCTACCTATGTTTATGCCGTTTAAGAGTTTTGGGCTTTTTATATTGCAAAATTAGCTGCTTGTCATATATGAGTCATTCTGTGTTGACATTTGGAGCATACTTATAGTAATATATTGTGCACCAATACCTGTAAAGTTAGGTATACAGATATTACAGTGTTCCCCTATACTATAAAAGTGGATATTTTCGCGCAACTAATTTTTCGTGCTTGGCCGGGTACGAAGAGTTTCGTGTGTTTTTAATTCCGCGGAATCAAGACATCATGCGCAAGAACATATGGCAAGCAAAAATATTCGCGTGCTTTTATTTCTGCGCTAGTTTCTGGTTGCGCGAAATGCGCAAAAATTTCAACACCGCGAAAATGTCCACTTTTACAGTACTCTAGTCTCTGTTTATGAGTAATTCTGAGGGTTTTGTTTGTTTGTTTGTTTATGGGAGTGTTTCATTGCAATGATATGAAAATGCATGTTTTCACTATACTTTTTTACCCTCCCCCCCCCCCTGAAAAAAAAAAGAATATTAAGCACCTAAAGCATAGTGTCAATGTTTTACATCTTTACCTCCATCTATTCTTTTTAATGATTTTGTGCTACATCTGACGTACTGATGTACATTTAGCTAAACAATGAGGCCAACTTGAGATGTACACATTGTGTTTATGAATAGCAAATAAAGATTTTATATAGAGGCTACTTTACTTTTCAAAATAACCACTTTATATTTTGTTGTGAATTATGATAGTAATCGCCATTCATTGTGAAATTTATAACAAGAATGATTTTATCATCAATAGTATCATTTTTATCCTGACCATCAGAATTGATGTATCATTAATGCTAATGAATGGTTGTGCTGATTCCATAGAAATTAGCTGCAGATGGAGTACCTAACATGAAGATGGTCGTCGAGAGAAGAGGAGTTGGTCACATGACACCAGCCAGCTGGGAGCTTCTGAAGTGGGTCCTGCAATCCAACACATTTACTCTCAGGTCTCTTGATGTGGAGAAGAAGGTATGCCATTGCTTTTACACCCAAATGAAGTTAATTTTCTCCTACATTAGCCTCTTACATTTTATCTTTGATTTTGATGATGATTACACAAATGAAAGGTAATACATTTTTTTTTTATTAGCCCTTGGCCTTTTGATGTTTTCACTTGATTGTATGCAATGTAGTTTGATAATAAAAAGAAAATGCTATATGTTGCATACTTCAGGCAATAATCACCCTCTGAGTTATCTGCCAAGAATAGGGGAATTCATTTTTTTTTTCCACCAAGAGAGTAAGGCACTATCCAGTTAGCATTAGAACCCAAATTATTGAATTGATCTCCAGATGTTTCTCCTTGACTGCCAATCAGATTTCCAGATTTGCGATGCTGTGTTTGTATGGTAATAGTTAATCTACTAAAAGCTTGCAGTTTGAAACGAAGAATAAAGTTTTCAAATTGGGGTAGAGCCTATTAAGAATGTGAGCAAAAGGAACCTCAGATTAAAAGGAATTAATGATCTTATCTCGGATCAAGATTTTTACTGATGTTTGTATTATATATCAGCATTTTTGAAATATCTCTCGGAAGGTTTTTAGCACCAGTTGTCAAAAGCTGGCAACATCTTTCAACATGCACCGCATCTTGATGCTAGAAATATATGATGTGCGGAAGGTGTATCAATAGAATTAAAATAGGGGCGTACAACTGGACAGTAGAATAGACTTCACGTGACTGACAGAATTTTAAAAAAAAAGTTTGATAAATAAATGGGCATTAAATTACCGGGTAAACAATGATGTTATGAACGTGTCCAGTGAAGCAACAGCTTGACAGTGATAATCTATTTGCAAGTGTATCTTGTAAGTGGAATTGAGCCAAATATTCCCCAATCCCACAGGGATTATTCATTAAAGATTTACTAGCATGCCCATATTTGGTAGTTTTAGTGAGGTCATTTCTATTTATGCCCTATCTTCTGATCTGCCTGCAGTTTCGCACCATCCAAGAAATGACGGGAAAGGCGAGCTATGAGGTCAAGCCGTCCTTTATCTTTGAGATTGCATACCATTCAACAGGAGGTCAGAGATTCAAAACCCTTAGCGAGAAGTATGAGACCATGTTTGCTTACCACGGCAGCAGATGGGAAAACTTCCACTCTATCATTCACAATGGTCTGCACTCTCACATGAGTAAGGTAGGCATTCTCAAATTAGCAAGAAGAATGCAGTGGGAGGAAACTGTATGTGGTTTTAAATAACTTTTCCAAGTTGAGTTGAGCAATACTGCTTGGTCTTGGCACTTTGGAGGGAAAAATAAAAAGATACATAGCAGGAAATGTGCAAACTGATATTGTAATCACTGTGTCAAATAGATAAAAGAATAGGTAATTAGAAACTATGTCAACCATACCTGATATATGTACAGTGCTTGACAATACTTCTCATTGTATCATACTCTGAAATCAACCAAAAACCTACAATAACCAGCTAAAGAGAAGTTGATTTGTTCTGATAGTTTATCACTGTGTAGATGGCAAAATATAAGTAGAGAACAAAGCAGCTCTTGCTTGACTCTTTCTGTTACAAGTCACATCCTTGTAAGTCTGTAGAATAATACTAGTACCGGTAGTAATTTTGAGTTGAATATCAATCATCTTGCCATGTGCAGCTGTGAGTGCATAATTTTTGTAATGATTTTCCTCTGCAATATCTGTGCAATGATTACCTCATGTAGAATTCTTGTCATTTAAGATTCTTTAGAAGCAATGGACAGAACAATGTATGGCATAAAGATGTTAAAGGTACTGGTTGAGATATCCATGCCAAACTGACTGCTCTTATTCACCCTGGATGTTGAGCTGTTGTCTGATTGTATTAAAGATAAACCATTTAACTCTCTCGCCAGCTATATATTTATGTACAGTTCAAAGAGTTTTGTAAGGTGGCATTCTAGACAGGTTCAATCAAGGAGTTATAAGGCCCATAAACCTGTAAGATCACAGGCTTGTGTGTGGGCTTGACATAATAACACAGTATCCTATGTCACTGAGACTTTGATATTTTCTGTCATTGTGTGTTATTCTGTTTTATGAAGATCCCCTTTTCACGCCATTTTTCATTCATTTAGCTACTACATACAGAGTCACCTCTAACCTACAACTGTTTCTTTATACAGAACAGATTGATTTTGAGAGCATCATTTACTGTAAAATTCACCTTGCTTTTCCTTAGAATACTTTGTATGGGGAAGGAACCTATTTGTCGAGTGACCTGGCAGTGAGTCTACCGTACAGTCCTGCAGGCAGAGGCTGGACAAAGAGTCTAATCGGGACCAATCTTAGCTGTGTTGCCGTCTGCGCTATGCTGGATCATCCAGATGTCAAATGCAAGGTTGAAGGTTGGAAGATTTCATTTCTGCTCTAATTTACAGATGTACATTCCTCTGGAAAATCATTCTTGCTACCTCATACATTTTTAAAGTAAAGTGTCAGCCTCCTGGATTGAGAATTAAGGGTCATATTTTGTGTCTGTGGTCTTGTTCAAGTTCAGGGCGCAAAAAGTATTCCTGCAAAGGAGCTTATTTCATTGACCAAGATCAATATCATGAAAAAGTCATTAACTTCTTTTTTTTTTTAAGTAGTGCATAGGACGGGCTCATTCTGATTTTGAGTACAAGCTTCTGAAATGAGACAAGCATTTATAAGGCTCAGTGCATGGTGCTCAATTAGTACATGTGACCTGCTACAGCGAAAGGATCCAAAAATCGAGAGAGATCAATTTTCTGAAAATGTTGTGACATTATTCCCTTACTCTTCCGCTTTAATTTCATATATAACACGGCTCATAAAAGTACTTCGTTCCGGAGATATTGATGATTTTATGAGACCATATTGAGTGGTCTCGGAAATCAGCATTTCGAGAAAACCTTTCTTTCTGATCAAGGGGGGTAAGTCAGTTTTCACCTCTTGACAATAGAAGGTCTGCTCATAGCAACCTCCACGATGTTCATTCAAGTGCCAGCAATCTATGCACGACCAATCAGTAACCAGAATGCCACGCACTGACCAATAAGATCACTCCCTCGTTGCTAGGGGCGTAGTCTATCTGCGGCGCTAAAATCCAATCCTTGGACACGTTTCTGTTCTGTTGAAAGTCAGAAAATCATGGCCTAGAAAAATGCTAATTTCTCGCCTTTCCTTTGATCATTTAGCTTCAACATTTCGGCAGATGAGAGAGAAAACATTAGACTATAACATTATGCCAACAACAGAAATTTGATGGTTTTGACCGATATTGATGATCTGACTTCAAACTCGATTTTCTCGGCTCAGCCGTCAGCAACTTTCTGACCCTTTTGTTGTGGCGGGTCATAATTGACTACCAATATTTCGTAATGAATCACAGCATCTCAACTTCTAGAGTGATGGTATATCTTTGCAAGTAATTGACAAATTGCCCTACATCGACATAAATAAGCACTGAATTGATGAATTTGAATGGTATATCTTTATTAACATTTTCATATGCAGACACCAAGAGCTCTGTGAAGCGGTCCCATGCTCCCGAGAGCCTCGGGGGAGCGGTGCCAGAGAAGTATTATGTCGTCACCAACAATGAGGTGGTTCAGATTAGATACCTGCTTATCTTTGCCGACAAAACAACCTCAAGGTAAGCGTGACACTCTTCCCATTGTGGTCGCTATATATTATGTACATGAATGTATGGATCCATACATTTATTTCTATGTAGCTTTTTGAAATGAAGCTTATGCATTGGTAATGCTTGAAAGGTTTTGTTTTAAACTTGTTGCATAAAGAAAAAAGGTCATACCACATTTCTAACATCAAGTCCTGATTTTAAGATCAAGATTTCCCTAAAATGTAGGGTAGTTTATTTCAAATGTTTGAAATTATGTATTCTTTGTTATGCTCGAAACTATATCAGTTCTGTTTGTAGTCAAGTATAGTCCCAGCAGCTTTACATTTGATGCTTTTTGTGCATATGGCTGTCAAAGTGTTGCCAGCAGCAATAAATTATATTGGACATAACAGAATTTACATTCAAGAACAAATGGATTTTATTGTACTTGTCAAACCTTTGGCTGTCCGGTACTGATACTAAATGCTTAAAGGCAGCCGATCTCCATCCCTATTGGTACGTAAACTCCGAACGACCGAAGTTTGTGCATGCAATTGCGCAATGCCAGACTCGGTGCTATATCCATAAACGTGTGGGACAATGCTGCCACTGAGACACGTGTGTGTGTGTGCATGTGTGTGTACGCATCATACACAAACATTGTCACCGCGAGCTGCAGTGATTGGAGGAGAGATGCCAGAAGACACGTGTGTGTGTGTACGCATCATACACAAATATTGTCACCGCGAGCTGCGGTGATTGGAGGAGAGAGGCCAGAAGACGTGTGGCTCTTTTGGCCTCTCTTCATGCGCATGCGCACTGAGTGTGTGCGTCCATTCGGAAGCTCACGTGGCTCACTCGGACAGCCATTTTGGGTTAGGAGATTAGCACAGAGAGCGCTCTTGTAGCCTACGCGTTTTGTTCGCTGACCCATTGAGCCAGCGCTATTCTCATTTGGGGTCACTACATTTGATACAGAATGGGGGAGGCAGCGTGTTGCGTTCGTCTCCGTGCCGCACAAACCACTCGCCACGACTGAGTGCCTTTAAAATCTATTTCACATTTGTGTGGACATTTTAGACTTTCTAGTGTCAATGAGTTTGTATTGCTGCTGATTGACAAATTGCCCTTTAATCAGCATAAATAAACACCAATTATTCAGTGTAAGAGCAGTAGCCATGATAAAAAAAAAAATCATCAAAAAAAATGGGGTGGGCTATATCTATAATTATTGCTACTACTCAAACACTGAACAATTATTGGTGTTTGATTACATCAGTCATTGTCAATCAGCTGCAATAAAAATAACTCAACTCAAGAAGTATTAGTGTGAATCAATTATGACTTTGTCTCTTTCTTTTTGTCATGACCAATTGTAATGCCACATATGAATGTCTAGTTTGATTTACTCTAACTAAATGTCAAATTGAGAGGGTTTTCTCCTTAAAGCTGTTGAGTAACAATCAGTGACATTTGCAATTGATTTTCCTTCTTTGTCCTCAGCAATGTGCCAAATTCATCTCACTGGCAGCGATGGATACGTAAAAATCTCCTCTGCCTACTCCTCATTGCATACATCTTGATCCTCCTCCTCGTCAGCTTATTCAACTCGCGGACGTTCCAAAACGTTTATCGCCGGTATGTCCGATTTTGACGACAGCATCAGAGGCTTCCTTGAGAGGGAAGTCCCAATCTTGACTGTTTCCAGTTTTTATCTCTCCTATTGCATTTGTTCAAACTGGTATGGACCAAGTTATCCTGTGATATTCTTCCAAGCAAAGAGTGATATTTGTTGATGAAGACCTGTCAGCTGACAAAGTCTTACGAACGTGGAGATAGGACACGATGCGCTGCTGGTAAGGTCGAAAACAAGTGAACCGATGTTCCCAAGTAAACAGTGGATGCATACCAGATATAGCTGCAGTGTTTCCGTTTCTTGGATGAATATATTAATATATACCACGGTTATTGAGATTATATGTCTGTTTTGCACAGGAAGGACACAAGTGGAAAACAGACACATCATTCAGCATGATTTAGGATGAGAAACATTGTTAACCATATTGTACAACATATTTGTCATGCATGCCGAGTCATTTCTATTCACTGACAAGCCCACAAACGGACATCTCATTAACCCTTACCTTGCCAACATTTGCTGTGCATTATGATATGAACATTGAAAACAAATTATATCAAACGGCAACGCAAAGCAGAGCTAGTGATAGTGTGTTACTGCAGCATTGTCCAAGAGCAAATCTACTTGTATGCAATGAGCATCTTGAAGTTTCATTTGGCTAAAAAAAAATAATAATGGAATGATAATTGACTTTGTTATTACTTACGACTCAAGCACTGTAGCAAAGTATATTTAGGACAAGCTCTCTGTACACGTAGATGAAGTATTGTGATATTTGTTTTGCCCTTTGCATTATAAAGAATTCTGTCTGGACTGTATGTGCATACCACATGTTTAAACTTGTCATATTTTATGTCAATAATAGAACCTCATACTTCATGATGAAGTTATTGCTAAAATCCTAAATTTTGTCATGTTTACATTGACAACCCAGGGAGGCAAATCGAGGCTGTGCTACATAAAGCTCTTTTCAATGATTGTAACATGCAGTATTAAAACCAGTCACCATAGTGAGTGCTGTGCACAGCCAATCAGCTGTAAAAAAAAAAAACAATTTTTGTTGCCATGGTAATAGAAATTGTCTGAGTGGATGATTATACATGTAGCATAGTTTTCTGTAAGGACGCAAGAGGTGGCATACTTCTGCCTTTGTTTGTGGGCAATGTTGCCTAACCCATGACAATTGATGCATATTGTGAAACAATATGCATGTATTTTAAAGTGTATATACTACTGTAGCTTCTTGTTTTTCTGTTTTCTGTTCCTTGGTCTAAGATCCACTTGATATCCATTATATAAGACTGCATCATGTATAGTTATGTTGAGATGAGAAGAGATGAGTGTAAATGTCAGCTGAAATTAGGATAGCTGCACATTACACAGATTTTGTCTTTAAATGTATTGTTTTGAAGAAAAAAATGAAATGATATATGTATAATGCTAACATTAACAGTATGAATATGAAAATGTTTTAGGGACATAAGCTAAGCTAGGGAAAACATAATGTCTATACACATATAAAGTCTTAAACCAAACAAAACCAACTGAAACAAAACAAAGAAAAAATAAACAGACAATTATATATACATGTATATGAAGAGTGGCTTCCTAATGAAGGCAATGTTGTGTGAAGTTAATGAAATTCTATATCACTGGTCACCATTGCAGCATTTAACTATGCGTGCATTATTCCCTCGTCTTCGCAAAATATCCAAATCTACAATTTGTGTAAATCTGGAGTATTTATGTGCCAGTCATTGCAACTACCATTACTACAGCAGCACACTTTTCAAAATACTTTCAGATGAGCACAATTGTAATTAAATCTGTTATGCCTTTCGGCATTTACTGAAAACATCAGTATTTTCCCATGGTTAATTTTTCACGCCGAGTGACTCAAAAACATATTTGTAGGTTCTTGAATTCATGCTGTACAATTGTCGACTCTTTAGAAAGTCCCGATAGAATTGTGAAGATTTGACTTACACAGTACAGTGAATATTGTAGGGAAAATTATCAGATGCATAGACTGTGATCAAGAAGAAACAACAGTAGATAGTTTTCAAGATTAATAAAAGGCAAAAAAGAGTTACGAAAGAACCGGATATTCCTTTGTGGATTTTTTTTTTTTCATTCACATTGTAGACCTATCTTTGTTGTATCTCCTTCCACAAACAAAGCTTTCAGCCAAGACAAGCAACCAAATATTCTTCTCTAACATGTGGTAAATGTTTAGTTTGGAGTGAAGTGATGTAGATTATTATTCATCCAGTCAAAGTGTAACCTCCAAAATCCATTATTTTTTTATTTATAAGAATTTTGGAGTTTACTTTGAAGGCTTTTCCTGTGTTACACAGTTCATAGCTGCTCATAGAACATTTATGATTGTATGTTTACTTGTTGACATTGTAAAGAGATTATTGTTAATTTCTCAGTAATAGTTGCAACTACATGAAAACATTAAATGCTTTCATGAAAATGTCTTCCAATAAAAATAAACCCTACGATATGAGCCCGAAATGACAGTGTACAGTATTTGACTTGTCCAACATGAAAGCAGCTCTAATTGTATTACAGTGCACTCTCGTCATAACAAAGTCTTTGGGACCAGCAGTTTTCTTTTAATGTACTGTAAAACATGAAATATTCGCGGCACGAATTTTTCGCGAATTGGAGCCGACAGCCTTTTTCGTGGCATGAAATTTTCGCGAAGTGCCACTGGCGTTCAATGCATATAATGCAAACATGGACTTTCGCGTGCATTTTAATTTCGCGAATCTTGGCGCTCGCGAAATTCGCGAAATTAAAGTGCACGCGAAAATTCCTTGTTTTACAGTATTGAATTTTCGTTATAGCTGAACAATGTAGTGTGTAAAGATAGACACATGTAGATGATAATTTTTGGACCTGAATTTTGACTTTGTTGTGACAAGTATTTTGTTATTTTGATGTTCATTATAACGGGAGTGCACTGTACTGTAATTTTTGCAATCCTTACCAAGATGTTCTCTATTCAGTGTACAGTGTAACACCAGCGAAGCAAAGTCACATTACAGTTACACCTTACACACAAATGACACAAGAAAATACTTTCTTCCACTGCTGTATTTTCAGTCCTTCAGCCATGCTTACTAGAGTTTATTGCCACTTTTCACTGATGTGATCCTTTAAGAGGACAGTGTACCTCCAGTAATTGATGAATTGACTGAAATAATATTACACACAACACATCTCAATAAATACATTACAATACACTTTTGATATTCTGCACACATAATTACAGCTTTGCACTGATCTTTCACAATGCAAACCTCCACATCTTTCAGACGGCAGTAAACTTACATTACAACTGCCCCTGTCCTGTATATAATTGATTTTGAAATTATCTTTTTGTAGCCTTTGTAGATGCCTCATTTGAGGACTTTTTTTCTGCTATTACCATCTATTGAGTCTCTGCCATGTTTTGACTGATATGCTACTTTTTCAGTTCAATTCAATGCTTGAACACTATTACAAACATTACATTTATACGAGTAAGGCTTATTTCACGCTGACACTTTTTCTGAACCCTCACAATAAAAACGACAATCCATGATGTTTCCATTCTTACTGCAAAGAAAAGAAAAAGTAAGAAAAAACAGGCAAAATTAGTATTCATATGCTGATGCTGGTTGCTTCTCTAGTGAAAATCAAAGTGGGCAGAAACTGGGCAGTCTTGCAAAAACAAGGCTGCATTGCAACCATTCTTAGTTCCATCATTAATTATTTGATAGAATACAAGGAGCCATTAAGTATTTCACGTCTTGCCATAATAGCACATCAACCTACAAAGGTAGACAGCAATAGAATTCCCATAAAGTGCTGAAAAGATAGTACAGGCGAACTACGTTGTAACGAACACGGATTCAAGATTTCATTACTGCAAGAAGATTCTGTCGGCACAGATTTTTGACACACTCACCTATGCCAGAACTTGCTCAATTTAGTGAGCTACTTTCGGACACACATAATGAGATTCTATTAGTAAACAGAGAATATTACTGGTGAAACTCATTATTTTCCTTAATTTTCTCTGTCAGTTGCAGCAAAAGTGGAAACACAACTTCTTCTTCTTTTTTTTTCTTTTTTTTTCTTTCTTTTTTTTTTTTTTTTTTTGGGGGGGGGGGGGGGGGAGGTGCTCACTTCCCAGTACACACTCTGAAGGATTTACATGTACAACCAGGTGCAATCTTGTACAAATTACTTGCACACAAACCACACACATAAACAAGTAGCGTACATTGCACCTCATCACACCTGAAGCGGAGAGGTAGTGCTCACTGTGCTCACTGTGCCCATAATAACAGGCAGACTACAGTTCAATACTACCTACCACATTGTGTACGTGGTGACAGAAAATGGTTAGAATGAATATGTTTGGTCGTTTAGTGAGTGTTTCCCCTCCTCTAAGGATGACACATGTAGGAATTCCAAGAAAGCTTGCAATGGAAATGAGTGGAAGTTTCTCTCTCCCCACCCCTCTTTTAACAAGATTTTTTCTTTCACTAGCAGACCCACAAACACAGTGAATGGCCATACCAAGTAGTGCGATGGTTTCAATTCTGTCAGCTTTCAGATACACGTTTATGCAATAAACATTGAAAAATACCCTGTATTTGATGTAAAACATAACATGCAGTTCGTTTTCAAATATATGTTTACAAATTCACTCACAAAAATACTTCGTATTTGAAGTAAAACATGAAAACATAAAAAAATAGAATGACGACTCTGTCACCTGCAAGTATAGGGCCTAAAGTGTGATGAAAGTCTGTAGTCCTACCTGTGTGTATCCATGTAGCAACCTTAACGAGGTGTCATTATACAAGTACACCCTGTACCATCACACATTTAGTGCTGCCAACCTCTGCCAACATACTGATTCACAGCAAAAACATATTCTCAAGGCAAAAAAAAACATTGTATGATTGATTTTAGAATAAGTACTGACGCACAACAGACAAAGGAAGATGAATAATTGCAATAGCTCACATAAGCCTTCAGTTCAGTTTAGCTAACAACGGGTCCTCTGCACGATGGCTCATATTCGAAAGAGTATAAAAGAAATTACTGACCTGGAACTTATAAAAAAAAAATTTAATGGAGGGAATGCATCTTTGGAAAAAAGAATATACAGAAACACCTAGGGATTGATTATAACTGACTGCTAATGTGTCAAGGGAGTCTTTTCCCCCTTCCAGAGTTCCCGCAGTTCCACCTTTAGGTCTAGGTCTCGCAGAGCAGCCTTGGCTTCGTCTGGGCACAGCCTCTGGGCCCCCCTGAGGAGTGGTTCAATCCCCAGCTGGATAAATGGCTCACTGTACTGCCGTGTCCTCGCCACAAGGTTTCGCACTGCCATGCAGGTTTGCTTCTGCAGAGAGTTGAAGGCGAAAAAAAAAAAAAAATGTGGTAAGAGCAAATAAAAGGTCTATTCTCAAATCCTTAACCTAGTAGTAACCTACATCGACATATATAAACATTAGTTATTCAGTGCTTGAGTAGTAGCCATGATAAAAATCATCGGCCGCACATACTTTGGTGGGATTCAAACTCACAACCTCCTGATTACTAGACAGGCATCATATCCACAAGACTGCCAAGCTTTTGCCGAATAGCCAGTGACAATTCTAGAACATGCATTTTCATTGAAATGGAAAATTCTTGTGATGAGTTGCTTTCACCATAACGGGTTGACAAAGCGCCATTCATTGATGTAAATAAAACTGATTATTCAGTGTTTAGAGTAATAGTCATCATAGAAAACATGGGCACACACATTCGGGTGGGATTCAAACCTACAACCTAATTTTTGCCCTGTCTCTCTCACCTGCACTCCAGCCTCTTCCCCATGAATCCCAAGGACCTGGACGAGAAGTTTGGCGCCCTCTGCCTCCATCACAGCAGTGCAGTTTGCTGGCTTTCGCAGCACGATGGCAGCTATTGCACCACACCCTGCCTCGCAGACCTGCATACCCACAAGACAACAGTAACAAATGACACATTAGCATCATTATTTAACATAATTATACACACATACAATGTACACCTTACAAAACAATGACAAACGGCTATCTTATTCTTTTTCATCGCTCTTCCCAATAACAGAACAGCCCACAGGAAGCTGGAACAGACGTCCCTCAATGAGGGACACTATCATTGATGAAATCCTCCAATTCATCCACAGATAATGGACAATGGAAGTGCTTACAAGAACACATAAAAGTGTACTAATGTAAATATAAGCATATAGGGATAAGACACACATGAATTAAACATTTTTTTTTTTTCTGGGGAGACTGCACAGACTTCAAACTGCACTGAGATTATCTTCACACTCAACTTGGGAGAAGTTATCTAGAATGCACATATTTTCCCCATCTGGATATAAACAAAGAGCAAAGATATCCCCTCATTTGTGAAGTATTGAGTTTGGTCATCATCATATAGTCTCCCAGTCCTGGAATGCATATCATTTTTTTTTTTTTACTCCTGACCTGCGGCTGTCGGATGAACCTGGAAATTGCACCCAGAATGGTGGGGATTCCCCCGGCATTGACGATGGCAGTCTTGACCTCATCATTCCCAGCGATGGCCTTGACCAAAGCTAGCAGCTGCTTCACCACAAGCTTTATATAAAATGGGGGAGAAAACACAACAAATGAGAGTAAAAAAAAATGCCCAACTTCAAATGAAAAACATGATGAATGATACTGAAAACTTCATTAACAGTTTAAATACAAGTCTCAAATAATCCTTTGAAATTTATGGTGTATACATCTTCCACATTGCTCCTCATCTAACCTAGATTACCAAGGCACCTGAAGCAAATCATCTTTCTCTTCATTCATGAGACAGAAACAAGACTGCCGGGCCTTTTCATTAGAAGCAAACTCCAACAATACAATATGACATCAAAAGATATGGAGAAACTAGAAAGTACGAAGAGCTCTTTAACAAGAACTAAATCACAGCAGTCAATTTTGTAATAATTTTGTCAAGAGATATGAAGCTAAGACACGACAAAAATTAGAATCATGGTTCTCATTTTGATTCGTAACACTTATTTTCTTGAAAAGGGAAGCACCCATAATGAGTAAAGACATAGAATATTGTCAGCAGAATCTTGGTCACAAAAGGATCAAAGTAGTCATTGCCAACTTTGTATGACACCCAAATTGGAATACTACTGTAAAAGTGGATATTTTCGCACGACTAATTTTTCGCGCTTGGCAGGGTCAGAAGAGTTTCGCATGTTTTTAATTCCGCGGAATCAAGACATCACGCACAGGAACATATGGCAAGGAAAATATTCGCATGCTTTTATTTTCGCACTAGTTTCTGGTTGCACGAAAATTTCCACTTTTACAGTAATGCGTATTTTAGTGGCAGTCCGGAAGTGAAGTAAGTGTTTGCTTTATAGCAGTATACCTCTTGAAAGGTTTAGCTCACCTGACTGGCTTGGTCATCACCTAGAACAGCCAGGACCGCCTTGAGACCACCCAGATTGACAATTTCCTGGCAGAACTCGTTCCTGACTGAGAGGCGGGCCAACGTGGCGCAAAGATCACCCACCACTCCCTGATCGTGCATACATGCTACAAACAAAGGGGTGACATAATACAGAGAAAACAATGATTAGATTACAGTCCTAGTTGATCAGGATAGTTCTGTCAATGTTTGAATTGCTTTAAAATAGTGACATTGATTTCAAATTATCATCAACAGGATGTTACATTCTCCTTCATCCTTTAACACACAATGAATCTATGCTGCCACAAAAAAACAAAAAAAAACAAAAAATGCAGCCTAAATATGCTGCAGCCTTTCGTGTACATGCTCAGCATAGGTTTCCATGCAAACCACAATGCACCGTTATGTGATGCTGGGTTCCCACTAACATACGATCTGCAATGCATGCCACGATTAGCCATTAGTAGGCCTATAGCCAAGCATGGAATTTTTTGTTCATGTCAATGACAATTTGCACCACGATTGAAATTGTTGTCTTAATTGTGGTGATCTTATCGGATCTGAAAGTTAGTCACAGCAATTGCATTGATTGTAGACAATTTTTGAACAGTCCAAAGCTTTTCTACAATTTACGCGATTGCCACGACTGACTTCAAAATCTGATAAGATTTGATAGGATTACCACATCCTAAATTTGGAATTGTCAAAGTGCAACTAAATCAGCTGCAATGCTCACTCTGCATCACTTCTAAAAGAAGTTTGAGGGCGCCTTCCTCCACAATCATCTTGGCGTGATCGTGAGCCTTCCCAAACGGCACCCTGATGTCGTCGTCTACCACGAGAGTCCTGAATGTGGCATCCACCTCCTTCACCACCTTCACACTGTCCTTGTTTTCACTCAGCACCTTGATGAGTGTTCCAATCAGGTTCCTCTTCACGAACGTCTGCCGATTTGTCTCGTGCTTCACACAGGCCAGCCTCACTGCCCGCACAGTCAGCTGCAATCTTTGTGACTGTGAATTTCCCTCCTCTGCCTCTACAACTTTTTGCAAAACCCCCAACAAGAAGTCCATTCCGTCCGACGTCATCAGGTCAGGCTGTCCATTCAGGAGGGAACATAGACAGTCCAGGACTCTACACTGGAAGTCCAAGTCTGCCTCGGCTAGTCGACACTGCACAAGGAGCAGCAGCGTCGGGTAGGCCTGATTGCCCGCAGCTTGAAGTCTGTGGGCCAGGTCCTTGTCACATTCTACTTTGAATGTGTCCAGGTGGGGCACAATAGCAGCCTTGGTCTCTTGTGCATCTCCGCCAGATGAGATGGATTTTATGCCCTCTGCCAAACCATCCAGAGCAAGGAGGATTGGATGCTTGCCTGGTGCTCCAGAGTCATCATTACCTAATAGATGGGAGATACACTTTAAGTAAACAGCTCACCACAATCACATAAATGCAAAATTTGCACAAACAAACAGATCTCATCAATTTTATGGGATGTCATTGATGCCAACCAAATATTAGGCCATCTAAATGTAAAATTATCTACAATATCAGTGAATAAGACATGCAGTCAAAACCCTTAGCAGATATCTTGGGGTGCAATGTATGTCTCACTGTTTAGTTTCCTACAGTAATACATTGCACCAAATGGTATGAATGATGATAAAGATCATGTAACATAAAGAAACTAAACCACTGATGACTACAATATGACCACAATAAGTGATCAGCTGAAATCTACAAAAACTTCTGCTGAAGTATCAAAATATCATCTGGTAACATGATTTGTCTATGCTGACCTCCCAACATTTCTGACTGAAAAACAGGGATGATTTGGCTCAAAAGCTGGAAAGAAAGAGCAATTCCCAAAGGAGTGCATATTAAAAAAGAAAAGAAAAGAATAGGAAACTCCTACTGAAACAAGAGCTGTGAGTGGCTAAGATTAAACATTCTTTCCTTCAAATTCAGAATGGTTGTCTGGTTTATGAATACATCTCAAAATGACCCTCTTGATCAAATTACTATGATTGCTGCTCAGTAGCCCAACAAAAAGAAACCGAATTATTCCATCTGTATCCTGTTTCTTCAAATGTTATCCCCTCTACATAGGAAGATGTCATTACCTATGGTACATGTACAATGTATAGTTGGGCAAAGGCATAGATTCTTCCTACAAAATTTAGCATAATTGGTCACCAAAATGTACCGTCTATAATTGAACATAATTCTTCTATGAGCAACTACTTTTTTCAAATTTCATCATGTCACTGATTTTTGTTTCTGATAATTTCCTCCTTTCCTTTTTTCACTTGCAAAGTTCTGCAAAATTGACAATTTCTACATGTACACACGTAATCATACCAATATCAATGTCCTTGATGATATTTGCCAGATTCACGCCCTGTGATTCAAACTGTTGAACTGCATCTTGAACCGCCTCCTCGCTGCTCATCTCAAACTCCTCCATGTTCTCCTTCACGACTGCATCAAACGTTTCCTGGGTGATCTGTTTGGAAGCCATTTTGGCTGTGTGAGAGGAAGATAGCAATTTTTAAGCTAAATGTACAGAATGCATGTACATGTAATTTACAATATGACAATTTTGACTAACATCAAGAGTAAAACAGATGTATAAAACAAGAAAATACAACAAAAAAGAAACCACAACTACCATCTTCAACTCTAGATCCAGAGTTCAAGGTTTGGGTTGATATCAAAATATTGCAACCTGATTCTTGTCATCTAAATCTAAAACAAATTCTAATACATGTATGGTAATGCCAGAATGGATTTCACATTTCACATGGATTTTATTTTTAGCAAAATTATCTCAACCCCTAGATCGGCTTCACTGATTCAGTGGACAAGAAAGGATCCTACTGCAGCTCTAGACTCAAAACATAAGATTATCAGGTGTAACGTTAACCCCTGACTCGGTACATGTCGGGGTCGCTGGTGCGGTTTGTAGTTGAACATTTAGATGTAGGGGTGGGGGTTGAATGAATATATATGTATCCAATATTATTATTTATTAATTTTTTAGACGGTAGTAGGAGTATATGGGTCTAACATTAAGTTAGATATAAAATTTACGGCTAACTACAGAAACTCTCTGGGGCGCTCTTTGTATTTAATTAACACACAGTTTCGCGTTCGGGTAACTATGCACAGCCTAACCCCGTCGCTGTAACACAGTACCACGTATTTGTCCGTATTCGCTGCTGCGGTTATGCACAGCCCTGCTGTATAAGTAGCGATTTGTGCTTTGCCCGCGGCGTCTGGTTGGGCTAGCGTTCAGGTTGGTCGTAGTACTAAGTTAAATATGATAGTGGATAGGATAGCTAGGATTAGGATAGCTAGTGTAGTGTTGTAGTAGTGGTAAATTTAGTGCACTCACCAATCATGTGGTGCAGGCAGGGCTGCCATGCACACCAATAACTTTTCAGGATTGTTTTGTAGAATGGCTACAGTCAGATTAAGTGTGATGGAGCCAAAATGGTGAATCTCCTCACCTCATCCTCTAAATTTAATTGAATGAGCTACTGAGAGGTGAGCAAAAATGCAGGCCTAGTTTAGCCTTTAGGACCTAGAGTTTTGTCTACCCACTAAAAACTTAAAAGCAACAAAATCTAACGCCGGTTAGGCCTACACTTGTACAGCACAATAAGCAACGTACGGGACTGTACAAATGGAGTTTCTCTTTTATGCGATTGTACTCGGGTATCCTGGCTATAGAATCTAGATCTACATAAATTACATTGAGCCTTGATATGCTTTAAAAATACTCACTAAATGTTAGCCACTGTTCATGTAGAACGAAGTGCCGTGTGTAAGCTCCTTGGACAGGACTGTAAACGGTATCTGTATTCGGTGCAGAGTACCATTCAATACAATACGCTGTCTGCTTAGTAGATGCTCGACTCTTTTTAGCTGGGCGCTTGCCTGCGCCTCGCCTCGCTGAGCTGAGCTGCTGCCAGGAAGCAAAAGTGCGTGTGAAGTTAACAGCAAAATATTCAGCACACTGATTTTGTATGGTGGTTTTCACGCGCATCGTAAGAGGAAGGAAAAGTGAATTAGATACTCTATTGAGTTTACCTGGCAACTGGGAAAAAAAAAATAGCTAAAATTAAGATTAAACATGGTGCTATCACCAAAGATAGCTCATCATAATCAGTGATTCTCCTTCTGTTGACATCTTCAAAATCAGACTCAAAACATATCTATTTAATGGACTGTAGTTCGATTCACTGATTCCATGTCATCCAATCTATTTCGTTCAATTACTTAATCCTTATACATGTATCAATTTAATATTTAAATGTTAAGCGCTTAGAAAGTACTGTAATAAGCGCTATATAAATGTACATTATTATTATTATTATTATCATTTCAAAAGTCTTATCTGGAGCTCCTGGAGTGTAAACGCAAATCATTTCTCTCACACAAAACCTTTACAGTCAAAATACAAGATATTCACACATTACAAACAGGTGTATTGATATCTTTCACTTGTCCTTGAGATTGTGTAGCGCGTGTCCACAGACCTTTTCTATGCCTTTCCTTTTCTTTCTCCATTCTTCCCTGCTCCTCTTTCTTCGTTCTTCGTTGTCCAGGAACTGTGTGTGTACATTTTTTTTTCATTTCTTTTAGTTCTGTGTTTTGTGTTAATTGTTATTGTTGTTTTTGTCGTTATTGTTTTGTGTGGTCGCGTGTATATCTTCTCTTTTGGTCACATTTCCTCGTATGCACGGCCAAATAGTGTCTGTGCCATAAATTTGCTATGTTATAAGTTTTATATGTTTGCATTCTGAAATCATAGTAAGTATCGCTTATAGTATCAACATTATGTATCAATGAACAAAATACATGAGCGACGGTATATAGATGAATTTAATATGTTATATACTTTATTGGTATAACAAATTGGTGCTGTCGTTGTTTTGTTTCCAGTGCTCCACGTCTTACAAGCTTGGCTTTTTAGTGGAACGCTGTTTTCCGTCGTTATGATTACTTACTTGTTTTGTGTTACCATGACAGTGTGCGTTGTTTCTTTTTTTTATGACATCATTCGTGCATATACAATACTTTATATTGTATTTTTAAAAAAAAATGTTATCAGATGAATGAAAGACAAATCGACATCTTGTACCGCTTTGAATCATGTTTTCTCTTCTTTCTTTTTTTGATGATGGATATAAACAAACTCTTGAATTGAATCGAATGCTCAAATGTCGTCTAATTACTCCGTTTCCTATTTCATAAAATATGTATGATTTTGTTTCTAATATGCACACATATCCGACTCTCCTTTCAACTGATTATCTCTTTAAATGATCCTAAACTTATTGTAGTTCATTGATCAATCAGGCACCACGGATCGACCGAACATCATTGATTTGGAGCTCCTTATTCACATCGCTATCCGTAATTCCTTCAAAGTATTCTTTAAGAAGTTTATCTTATTTCGAATAATATCCCGTAGTGATAGTGATAAAACAGGCTTTCTCAAATTTTGGTCTCCTGGCCACCTTTCATTAAAGGGCTGGTATAGTTTTGATTGAGATGGGGCTTTAGGTTTCCATCTTTTTGAGAGATGATGGAAAACCTCTTATGATATATCGTCGATTGAGAATGATAAGGGCGTTAAGTTGCCACAAAACCCATAGTGTTCAAGACCACTTAACGCCCTTCTCATTCTCAACAGACGATATAAAAGATCATCATTCTATGAGGAATTCAGTTTATTTGATGAAAATTGGTTTTTAAATGGCTGAGATATCCGAAACAAAGCACTGATAATAAAATGTGGAACCCACCTTTTATTATGGTCACTTTATTTTGTTTTGTTTTTGATATCTCAGCCATTTCAAAACTTTCTTAGAATTGTACGCTCTTTAAAATTATTTTTATAAAAGGGTTTTTAAGTATGTCGCAAAAAGTTAAAAGCCGAATGCTAATCTCAGCCAATACTACCATCCTTTTAGTACACAAATCTCTTATTTCATAAGAACTGATAATTCAACAAGGGTTTTATCAACCTACCAAACCATGTAACGAACCGTAGAGATTTAGTATAGAGTTTCTCTGATACCAACCCACACACATACATTCACACATACAAACGAAGAAAAAAAAACCACATATACATTCAATATGAAACATGCAGAGTCATAATCGCATACAGTACGTTCAGATGCACAAGCACAGTTCCAAATAAGAGGTTCTATAATTTATCCTATATAGAACTTCTTTGACAAGGACTAACAATATTCACACATGTGTAGTACAACACGCATACATTCGTGCAATACATGCTCATTGAATCATAATTATCTTAATTTACTATTATGAACACGTAGCCTCTCAGGTTGAATTCCTTTTTCTTTTCTTTTCTTTTCTTTTTTGCTATTCCCTTTTCTCTCCTTTGCTTTGAGTGGACAAGTTGGGTAAAAAAATGCAAGTTGCTACTGTGTGAATGGAAATTAGAGAGCACTGAGAACTCTGAGAAGCGTTTTATGATAATTAAGTGTTTCAACATACACGTACATTGCATAAGACTATTCATAGATTATTGTCATGTATCTTGACAATAAACAATCAACTAAGAGATTCCTTGTGTTCATCGTGCAATACGTGCTGACCCCAATGCATAACAGACGCCTGCCTATATAAATACCAAGAAATTTTACGTGTTCTTTTTTTTATCTAAAGTGAGGTTATGAATGATAGTATTTGTAACAAATTTGCATGCGTGTACGAAGAGTTTGGAAATGCATGTTTTACTTATGTTTAAAGAAAACTTACTACACTTGAACCATAATGAAGCATTTTTAAATTCTCAATTCCTAATATCAATTACTACTTGAAAGTTCTTGTGGGATAGCAGAATGCTGATATCATCGGCGAATAAAGTGAACAACAACATGGGAGAAGTGTTAAAAATATCATTACACGTAATATGAAATATTATGATCCTTGAAGGTTTTTACATGGTGTTGACAATTGAGGAGAGGTTTTTGCAAGTGAACGTGAACCGCAAACCTTCGTCACGATCATCATAGTATTATTAATGTACATAATTCATCAAACAGAGTAATGGTCCCAGGACAGAGTCATACTATATGCACGTATAGTGGAACTCTGCAATGATGGACATCGGAGATTTTACTTTATCAACAGAGACATGTTGCCGAATTTGTGTGTGTGTGTGTGTGTGTGTGTGACATCTTTCTACTATTTCGTGAAATGCTCAGAATGGATACATATAATCATCGTAAATATCTATTAAAGTTTTAACCTCCACATATTATTTCATTTCACTAAGATATGGCAAGTATTCATTTCTATAACTTCCTTGAATACTATGACTTAGGATGCATTTTTAAAAAGGATCAATCTCACTCACACTTCTTTCATCTCAGTTCAGTTTCATTGCTTTTCCATCCAATAAAGAGTAAAACAAAATAAAATGGTTGCATTATGCTATCATATCTTTTGATCAATTTGCAAAAAAAAAAACCACCAAAACAAACAAAATACACAACCCGATTTGAATCGTACAGAACAATAGGATATAAAGTAGAATAATTCAGTATATCAATTTATACTCTTAAAAGTTTACAGAAAAGAAGCTGAACTGAAAAAAAATAATAATTTGTCAAATGTGCACATGAATGAGAGTATAAATCTCAATAAGACATTAAAAATGTGCATTCCCATACACATGCAATTGTTTTATAATGACATTGCATTCCATTGCATAAGATAAAGGAAATGTGTGTGCATGGTGAATGCAAATAGTAATTTAACATTCCCCTATTATGAACAGTGGAATTCCGTTAGAATATAGGCCTACCAGCTAGCAAGAAAATATATTCTTGTTCTGCCGCGAGTCCCAATGTGGCTGAGAAACGACGATGCTGTATATACATAGTTTATTTCACACATAATAATCGGTTTTCAAATATGATATTGTGTCTAAGAGACTGCTATATGTACATCTCGATTGCAAGCAAGAAAACTAGCGTTGAGATCATAGTTTGCCATTTTTCTTTTCTCTCTATTCCTTTAACTTTTTCTCCTCAACAATTCATTCAATCATGAATTGTTAAACAATTCATGATTTTAGCTTGGTCATACCATTTCTGGTGCTTAATAAAAGAAAATTTTGCAAATTAGTGTGAATTTGGCATTCTTAGATCACGTTCTTAAAAGTAAAGTCGACATGCATAGATGATTGAAGCAATTCACGGAATCAAGAGTTTCCCCCTTTACTCTGCTGTAATAAGCTTTCTGCAATTAATAGCGTCACGTTCATATCCTTTCAATATCAACTATAATTTCTGTCATAAATTATCACGTCGGATTTTAATGCAAGCACGTTGAAAACACTGATTTCCAGAGAGATAATGTTTTAGAAGAATCATCAATATTTCTGTGTTAACGATTCGTAGCAACGATATCATGGTTTAATGCGGAGATCGTAAAATCTCTGATAGACGGGCATGGCGAACTCGGCATACTCTGCAACTGTAGGTGACGGCTTTGCGGATTTCGTGGGATCGGGGGCTTTCCCGAAACCCTGACTATGCATGGCGTTGGAAAAGATCACCGTATTCTTCAGCACCTCATTGGCGATATCTCCCACGTCTGTACAATGCCAGTTGAGTTGGCTCGGGTCTACGCTGTCCCACTCGAGCATCTTGGGGGTGAACTCGATCCCCATAGCCTCGCAGTACTTCGGTAGGATGGTCTCTGGGTGGGAGACGAGATCATCCGCGTCGATGATGGGAGGAGAGGGTTGGCCGAATTTTGTTTGGACGTGTTTGTAGAAGTCTTCGAGGTCATGGTAGATGTTCTTGAAACCGTTTATGAAATCTGGCTCCGCACCGGGAATTGCTGTAACCAGTCGCTCGAGGGAACGAAACATCTTTTCGGGATGGCGAACGAGGAAGGAATGTTTATACTTAGCGTCGACGACGTCGAAGCTACCACGAATACCTTCCACCATCCCCTTCACGAAGAGTACTTTGGAGTTTGGGTAATCAGCATTCAGAATCGTGTCGATGTAGCTGTACGTATACTTGTCATTCAGCATACCTATATAATATGGCATACCAGGAAATGCAAAGAGTAACGCAAACTGTTATATTTGAAAATTTCAGATTTGTCTGCAGCATTCCGACAGATGTATTAGGAAAAGTATAATGTTACTCGATCGAAAAGGAAAATATGGAACAGAGATACAGTTTTATGGCGATACGCAACTGATGAGGGCATTTTGATAGGAAGGTCAATTTTGCGTCTACTGGGTACAGAGTGACGTAACAGTACCCGTCGTTACGTAAAGATTGTCCTTTCAACACCCATTCACACGCACACACAAACGTACATATTCAATATAAAACACCTGTATACATGCACACAGAATATAACCGTAGACAAGAAATGACTTTGATTTTGCCGACTCTTCCGTGGAGTATAACCACGTGACGACACACTGCCGTAATTTGTTTAAGAACGAGATAAGTACTTATCAACTTCAATTAACTCTTTGAATAATCGATTAATACTATTGTCAAAATACTATATGAATATACGACTACTGCGTGAACGTAAAGAAATTATTTAAGAATCGCTACCTGTTTGGACTTGTGAAACTCCGGTAAATCTTATTCATGGAGGGTTAGAAGGAACATTTATATTCCTCTTGAAGGTATGAGAGTTACGGCTGGTCATTTATCATTCATCGAGGAGGCCGGCCTGTTTATCTTGAGGGCTCTCCACCACAGCACCCTATAGGCAGGTGCCTTGAATCGACCAGCAAGAACTAAAGACATGTTCAGGGATGTAGCTCGGGCATTTTCGGTCTATACGTTTACTGCTTCCGACGATTATAAGTGACGGACCTGTCACATAGAACTAGCATTATCTATTGGTACATTGATTATTGTAGTTGGACGTGTACGATATATATATATATATATATATATATATATATATATATAACGAAGAATCAAGAAATAAACTAGTAATGCATTATTTCGCCAATAAGAATGAGTTTATTGTACTCAAATTTTCGGTGGGCCTCCACCTTCCTCAGGAGTTTCTTGATTCTTCGTTTGTAATATATTGGAGCCAATACGTGAATTCGCAACATTTTTTGGACCAAGACTATATATATATATATATATATATATATATATATATATATATATATATATATATAATTACATGTGTTTTCTAAGTCCAATGTGCATGCATGCCTTGTGTGCGACATGTGTAATGATGGACTATAGTGGGCCTATACCTGGAATATGGTCTCCCCAGTGTATCTTTCTGTCCGGACCAAACGAGTAGCAGGCAAGGTAAGGCTCCCAGAACACCTCGGTATCTCCTCGAGCAGACATCGATCTCGCGAACGCGGTCGAGATCGAGCGTGGCGTGCTCCAGATCATGAGGCGAGCTTTGTCGTTGGTTGATGATGCCATGGCGAACAAGTGTTGCAGTGAATTACGTATCCTAATGAAAACAGAAAACCGTCCTATGCAACACATAAACAGTCCAAGCAATACTGTATGATTCTGATGAAATATTTACAACCCAAGTTTATAGTACACAGTGATATATAATGAGGAAGGAAAGGATGGCAAGTAGCTTGAAATATATGGATAAGATAAACAACTTCTTCTCTTTTGTGTAAACTGCGTTTCACTTTCATAAATTTGAAGACGTGCACGGGACAACGCAAACATGTAGTTTTAACAAGAAAAGAGAGCCAGAGAGCGCGAGTAAGAAGAAACTGCACTGAGAGTGCTATTCTAATAACTGAATTTCTGTTTGATATTCTATGTAAGAAGATATATTTTATAGGTCTACACATTAAGGCCTCCAAAATTTTGTGTCAGTGCTGCAGCAAAATGATCTTTGCAATAGTCCTGACTCCTATGTAGTTTCAGAAATAACCGGTGGTCGACGATTTCTAAAGTAACACAGAAGTTGTAGGTTGTGCCGCAAGCAGATTTACCTTGACTAGTCTTGAGAACAAAAATACCAAGGTATTATCATTCTAAACTGGCGTATACAATAACATGCACGCTCTCATTACTATCTGGGAAAACAGATGATGTTGTTATATGCTGTTATATACAAAGAATGAATAAATGAATATAGGCCTATTTATAATCTTTGAAAACGCAGACGGAAAGAGACAATTTTGGGGGTCATGCAAATCCCGAAAGACCATATAAAAGCACATGGCTGTTCTTGTGTTTGTATGTGCGTGTGCGTGGACATCGACTATTTTCAGAAACAATGGTTGGTAAATGTTATCTTCTTGTATTTGCACAGAAAATACTTTTGACAAACGCATTTCAAATGGAAACGGAAGTTTGAAGATGAGGTCGAAAGCATGCACTTATAGTTATAGAAAAATCTTGCAACTTCTCAAATTCGACTATTCTACATGCTTCTCATACCTCCGCATTAGTTTTAGATAATCTGGTCATTGACCATTTAGATATCATCCTTCACTTAATCAGTTTAAGCTTTGACCTTGAAACTGCGCAGATGCAGTTTCTGGAGATACATGGCATTTGTGGCGAAAATTACAAAAATCGACATTTCTCAAAATTCACCAACTTCCTGACAAAACGTAGGACGGCGATCACATCACTTTAATTCGCTTTTCACATTGATTATGATAATAATTTGAGCATGTATGATATTATGCTTTACAAGTTCTTTCCAATGCAACAACCAACCGCGAAAATCTGAAATATGACTATAGGCAAGAGTTACGTCAGTGTGAAAGGTCAAGAAAAGTACAAACTCACCTCTATAGCTCTGCGTTTGTCTTTCGTAGAAGGCCAGTGATAGCGACTGTTGCTTTTGTGTTGGCCAGGAGAAGGCGATGATGATCGGAACACCTTTCGTATGACACTTGTTTTTAGAAAGCCATTCGAAGCACGGGGTGTGTGTGTTTGTATCATAGGCCTACAGATTTAATAATCAACCATGCATCTTTTGCCACGTCCTAACTGCTCGTATTTCTGCATACAATAATAATATGATGACATTCCCCATCATGTATGGCTCATTTTTGTTTAAAAGATCACAGGTCAACGACGGTAGTTAGTGTACCGACAGATAACAAAGCATCGGAAACCACACGTCTATGAACAGCAAGATCGAGGCCTGTCTCGCTGTTCGAAGTCCATGATGTATTCGAGCAATGTTTGTCTGACCCTGTCAACACCAACACCACAATGCATGTACTCTGAACCCATTTAAGTGCCTGGATTATCCAAGTATGAGCATGGACTCCCCGTTTCTAAGGTTTTAAACATTATTATAAGTGAAAATCGATATTCAGCCATGGCTCTATTATCATTTTACCGGAAGTGTTTTCACGGTCAGGCTGCTAGTAGGGCCTACGTATACGATCGTGTTACTTCTGGCTATTTCCCTGTGTGATACATTTTTTTATCTCTGGCGTATGGCGTGCGCGAACGAGCCGTTTCGTCTGTTTTTGTCGAACCCCGATCTATTTGAAGACGATACCGACTGCGCTGCACGGTCTGTGAAGAGTGCGCAGATCCAGAACGCACGCACGCGACCCTGGCTGAGGTCAACGGCGATAATGTATGACTCGCCATAGGAGTGCTCACAACCGTCTTCGCACTGTACTGAATGAAGACGCCAGTAAGAAGACGTGCGATGTCTTGTCAAATATTCCCACGGAATTGTAAAATTGTAGAAAGTGAAACAGGTTATTTCATTCTATTTATCTTATAACTCCCTAAAAAAAAATCGACGTAAAAGAAGAAAGTGATGATAATGTCGATAAAATATTCTTCATTGAATACGCCGTCGCATAATTCACACTTCCAATGTATTTGTGACATGATAACTAGCAAAATATAATACAGATCCCAGAATTGTGTGTACTTTTAATCATATATTGGTATTAATGTGGTACAATCAGACGAACTAAATGTTTGGTTTTTTTCAAAAGTGGAGCTAAAAAGAAGGCTAGACAATAGGAAATTCAATGTTTCAAAAGTTGTAAGAAATAGTGATAATGAGAGCAACCACAAAAGAAGCCGAAAAAAAATTCTGGAAGGGATATACGACCTTTACGACGAGACACAAGACTACAATGAGGTTAACAGAGTACCAGGCAGCATAAAATGTCGTCTTTGATAGTCTTGATACTTTTGTGCATTTTATTTTTATCAACGATTTTAACATAGGAAAGAAATAAAGAGGTGAAACAAAGGAAAAGAGCGTCTGAGATTTTCAAGAAGAACACGTAATCTTTGACGGTTCGAAGTAGGCTTATCACTAACCCTCCAAGTCCCCAAACCCCCAAATAAGCTTATAGGGCAGTTAAATCTGTACAGTACATAGTGCATTTTATCAATACCGGTGACGTGATGTACGAACCAACAGTTTTTTCCTCTTTCAAACTGTGGTAATAAGATACCATGCATGTAGCGTCGCAACAATTCCCGTTATCAATTACATTTTCAGTCATATCGTGTTATATTTTATACATTTTTATGTTGAAAGCATAGATTTAAAAGAAATGTTTTTTTTTTTCTTTTTGAATATTCATTACCATTTCAGTGTTAACAATCCCTACTATACCAATGGTATCATGGCTTAATGCGGAGATCATAAAATCTCTGATAGATGGGCATAGCGTACTCGGCACATTCTGCAACAGAGGGTGACAGTGTTGATGATTTCGTGGGATCCGGGGCTTTCTCCAAACCCTTGAATTGCTTTGCATTGCGTTGGACAGGATCGCAGTATTCTTCAGCGCATCGCTGGAGATTGCCCCTATGTCTGTACAATGCCAGTTGAGCTGGCTCTGGTCTACGCTGTCCCACTCGAGCATTTGGGTGTAAACTCGATCCCCATCGCCTCGCAGTACTTCGGTGGGATGGTCTCTGGGTGGGAGACGAGATCATCCGCGTCGATGATGGGAGGAGAAGGTTGGCCGAATTTCGTCTGGACATGGTTGTAGAAGTCTTCAAGGTCGTTGCAGATGGTTTTGAGACCATGTATGAAATCTTCCTTCGCACCGGGAATCGCTGTTATCATTCGCTCGAGGGAACGAAACATCTTTTCGGGATGGCGCACCAGAAATGAACGCTTAAATTTGGCGTCGACAATGTCGAAATTACCACGAATTCCTTCCACCATCCCCTTGACGAAGAGTACCTTGGAGTTTGGGCAATCAGCATTCAGAATCTTGTCGATGTAGCTATACGTGTACTTGTCATTCAGCATACCTGTATGACATGCCAAAAAAAGAGACAAATACAGGAAATTCAAACTCTTACGTATTGTGTGAAAAATTTAGATTTGCCTACTATAACGCTACTTGATCAAATCGAAATAATTGAAACAGAGATAATGACACTTACGATGATACACAACAAAGTGCAGTCAACATAATTATATGCGAGATAATTTTGCTTATACTGGGCACTGGGTGACCTGGAGTACCTGTAGTTAGCTATAAAGACTGTTCTCTTATACCTACACAACCCAGAGATATGAAGACACATGTATGTGCACATAAAAACAAACACACAGACCCCAAAAAAATGTTTTACATTTGGATGGCCCTTTCCATGTAGTGCACATCCATACATATTACGCTAACTTTTCCATTCTTGTTTAAGAGCTCCGAAATTATCAAACAAATTCAATTAGGTCTAACCTCCTTTTTATTAGTTTTGTCAAAGTGGTAATGTTTCTACAAGCGCTCTATTTCTTTTGATGATCGGTTACAAAATTATAAATTGAACTGAAAGAAACGTATAAAAATGGCGATCTGTTTGCATTTTTAAAACAGTAAATTTTATTCTCGTGGACGGTGGAAGTTGGACGTATAGAGGGGGTTATTGGTGGCACATAGATCAAATATTATGAGAGCTATGACTGATAGGCACCCTATATGCTAATTCATCACGCTTATAGAGACCTGCTAATAAGCCTATGACCTGTTTTCCTTAAAAGGGTTCTTATCAACGGTGCTTGAGGCAAGCGCTACATAAAACATTGTTTGAAATGTACGAGCTTTGTTTTTTCATCCTTTTGTTACGAGGAATGAAGTTCATGTAGATAGCTATGGCTATACTCAGGGTCTATAATTATTACTTCATGCGATTATAACTGGCAGATTGATGACATAGAACTATAACACTATTCTATTTCTTTCATGACTCGTCAGTCACGTACGAATGGAAAAAAAAACCCGGAAATCTGTGAATTAATACACGCGTCCTTTAACTCCTGTGCCCATGTATGTCTTGTGTGCGACAGGTAAATGAACTTAAGTAATGGTAATTACCTGGAATATTGTCTCCCAAGCGTATCGTCTGGTTCGGACCAAAGGAGTGGCAGGCAAGGTAGGGCTCCCAGAAGACTTCCGTGTCTCCTCGAGCCGACATCGATCTCGCGAACGCGGTCGAGATCAAGCGTGGCGTGCTCCAGATCATAATGCGAGCTTTGTCGTCAGTTGAGGATGCCATGGCGGACGAATGTTAATATAGAATTCAGATCCTATAAAAAACAACAACAACAAAACCCAGGAGGAGATGAAAGATGTTTTGGTTTTGTCACTCCTAACACAGACCTGTACACGCCAAATTCATCTGTGCAATGTTTAACTCCGACGTGTGTATACCACACATTAGGATTATAATACATCAGAAATAAAAATAAACATTGTAATCCATGTTGCAACTTAGTTGCCCAATTGGCCACCAGGCCACTGCTACTGTCGAGCAATATAAGTAATTATAAGTAATTTCATAAATTATCTTAACATAAAACTTTACTTCACTTTCATAACTCAGATGACATGAAGCAGTGGCGGATCCAGAGGGGGGCGCAACCGGCGCACGCCCCCCCTTTAATTTTCGTGAAAAACAAAAGAAATAAAAAGAAAAACAATGAAATGAAACACGGAAGTGGCACTAGAAATATTAGTCACGCCCCCCCCCCCTTTACAGAATTCCTGGATCCGCCCCTGTGAAGGGAAACGAATGTTAGACTTGCGACATTCGCATTCTTCGCATATCTTGTATATATGCCCCGTGGACAGCCCTTTAAATGAACAGCCCTTAAATGGCAAAGCCCAACATTCGATATAACTAAAAAAAAGTATGCGAGGACAGTCTGATGATTTACCTTGCTTCAAGGGTCGATTTTGACTCTTATATAGAATGGATTTGTTACAATTACAAAATGTATGACGAATCAACTAATGATATTGAGTCTAACTGGAAAATTATGGAAGGGTAACTTAATAGATGCAGCTAAGAGAAATGTACCCAAACATAAAGTAATTGTTGGTCCTTGTGTACCATAGATTGACAGAGAAATGAAGAAAATATCTAGGAAGCATAAGAAAATATATATGACACTGCTAAAGTAAAGAATCTTGAAGGCAAACTAGATAATTTTCTAGAGATAAGACGTGACACTATTAATATTCCTGAAATCAAAATACAAACATTAATTGCACTACAGCTTTTGTAAAGATAAAACTCAAAATCCGAACAGATTCTGGAAAATAAGGTCCGAAAAGACTGCACAAAAGACAATTTTATGTTTGTCAATGGAAGTCATGTAACTGATGACGATTTGATTGCACATAGAATGCACAATATTAGTCTGTAATCAATGATTGTCACGATACATACACTCGACTGAATTATTCTTTTGATAGGGTTCCAGTCATGGAAAATATCGCTTGTAGTGTTCAAGATGTCCCTAATCGGTAAAGAATGTTTATGTAAATAAATTCCAAAGGTCAGATGGCTTGACAGCAAAAAAAAAAAAAAAAAAAAAATGACGGAAGGGGATTAAGAATTAACAACTCTGTGTTGATGAATTGTTCTATAAATTTCTATTTTCCAGGTAAGCGGTTGAATGGTGCATAATGTGAACATCTATTTGTCCTTTATTTAAAAAGGGCTTGCAAAACGGCCCATGTAATTACCGTTCAATTTCTATGGCCTCAATTGTGTGTAAACTGTTTTAAAAGGTTGTATGTAGTCGACTTGACTCCGTGTGTCTACCGTGCAATACGTGCTGACCCCATGCCTGACAGACGCTTGCGTATTGTCGTATATACCGAAAGATTTTACATGCTCTTTTTTATTGAAAGTGCACAGAGGTTATGAATGATAGTATTTTGTAACATTTACATTCGTGCACGAATAGTTTGGAAATGCATGTTATTATGTTTTACTTATGTTTAAAGAAAATTTACTATACACTTGAACCAAAATGAAACACTTTTCAATTCTAAATTCCTAATATCAATTACTCTATAGTCTTGTAAGCTCTTGTGGGAGAGCAAAATGCCGATATCATCGGCGAATAAAATGAACAACAAAATGGGAGAAGTATTAAAAATATCATTAATATGAAACATGATCTATGAATGTTTGCACGGTGTTGAGAATTGAGGTGAGGTTTATACACGTGAATATGAACCGCAAACCTTCGTCACGATATCAGATATAGTATTATTGATGTACATAATTTGTCAAACAGAGTAATGGTCCCAGGGCCCTGTTTTATGAAGCTGTTCGTAAAGTTGCGAATGACTTACGAATGACTGGTGATCAGTTCTGATGTGCTATACTTATCATAATTTCAATAATTCAGCACAAGAACTGCCAGTCGTTCGTAAGTCGTTCGTAACTTTACGAATAGCTTTATGAAGCGCCCCAGGACAGAATCATAATTGGCACTCTGCAATTAGACATCGGAGATTTTACTTTATCAATAGAGACATGTTGTTGACAATAAGTGAGTGTGTGTGTGTGTGTGACATTTTTCTACTTTTTCATGAAATGTTCAGAATGACTTCTCTTAGGATACATATAATCGCGCATATCTACAAAGTTTTTACCTCCACATGTTTCATTTCGCTAAGATATGACAATTAGTCATTTCTATAACTTCTTTATATATGACTTAGGATGCATATTTAAAGGATCAATCTCACTCACGTGTTTCATCTCAGTTCAGTTCGTCAATGTAGCAAACTCACGTTTGAAATAAGGTAAGTTCATTTTGCCCTTACAGCACTACATTATGTATCAGGTGACATGGTGCAAGTGAATTTTATGATTTGAAATCAATTTCATCACTTTGTTATAAAGGAAATTATACAGGTATTGTAAAAATTCATACTTGTAAAATCCTAACTGAAGATTTCTGTAATAGACCAATACCGTCTGAAAATATGTACATGTACTTCTTGAGATAATCTACTGATATGAGAAATAATGACAAAGAGTTTATAATTTGATTGCTAGCATAAATATGATACTCTGTATATTCACAGCACGTTTGACACAGAACCACACAAATTTAGTAGGTTGGGTGTTTGACTTGAAAAAAAAACAACCCACAATTGTTGTCAGCTAGATAAAATGCTGACTTGTAGTGAGATTAAGTTTGTATATATATATGTGCTGGACTGGATGTTTTTCATGTCTTTTTACGAAAATTCAAAAGCAAAAAAAAAAAAAAAGGAAATTAGTCTTGTGTGCAATATCAGAGTACAACACGTATGCAAAATACTTATTTCTGTTGTAGGAGACACTGAGGCTTATTGACGAATGTTCTCTCCATTGCAAGGTGCAGTTGGTAAACAAATGTGATTTGCTCTACTATAGAATGATCAAATGCAGCTTTCTATAAATTTGAACATGTGGGTAAATTAGAAATTCTAATTTAAAGGAGCCATGTAATGAAAGCTGATTTGAAATTCAATTCATCAATCTGATTTGTTTTGAGAAGCCTTAAAATGATCTATTTGTCACAACTGAAAAACCTCCTCGAGTCTGAGGATCAGACTACTTGATATATGTATATATCAAAGTATGGTGCACACAGAGGTGTGTACACTACATTGTGTGTGTCCATACACAGTCTATAACTCAGACTCACAGTACAGGCTATATTATGTGGACCTTGAGTAATTCTATTACATGTACATGTTCGTCTGTTGAGAATGAGAAGGGCGTTTTGTCCAGAACACTATAGGTTTAGTGGCAACTTAACGCCCTTATCATTCTCAACCGACGTACTAGTATATTATTTGACCTTGGTCTTTGGTGACAGCGCCATCTCTTGTGCAACTGAAGTGACTGATAAAGAGTCAGTACTGGAGATGGAGTTGTGGAGCAAATTCATCTTAAATCTTGAGCATCCTGACTTGGGTTGTTCTTAAAAGGAGATGTTTGGAGGCAAGGAGGTCAGTTGAAATATTCATGTATGTTTAATTAAGAAATACGAAAGTATAAGTCAGAAATAAGCAATTCTATTTTGGTTTGACACATTGAAGTGGCTTAAGTAATGCAGGTGTAATGTAGGTGAATGTACATAGCCTACTACAGTGATGTATACAGAATGTGTAGTGTGTCAATTACAATACATCAACAAGTTAAACATGTTATGAAATTTGAGAATGCTGTAATGTATAACTGAGTATGTATGGAATGATAAGACATGATGCATTTCATTTTTTTGTTTTGGGTGCGCCAGGTGGGTTGGGGAGGATGGCCTGAGGGCCCAAGTCATTTAGTTGGCTCTTTCCAGACCCGGGCTGCCCAACCTGGTGCACCCTTACCACTCCAGTGTATGTTCTGATTTCGAAATATGTACTATGAAATTTGTGAATGAAAGTCGAATAAATAATAATAACAATAATAACAATAATTAGCCAAAGGAGAAATGTGCTGGCATTTATAGCATAAACACAAGTTTGATTTAGACCTGAGTTGCACATTCCAATGATGAATAGCACCTTTCAGTGCTGTGTAGCCTCTAGGATTACGCAGTTTAAGCATGAATGAACTTATATCCAGGTCAGATGGGCCTATATGTTTACCGCAGTGAAATACTTCAGCAAGCGTCATTATAGGTCATGCTTGATTGTGTTGTGACTTTCTATGTTATCAGACAAGGTAAATTTCAGGAAATGGAAGTTGCTTGCCTAGTCAAGCAAGCCTGTCATATTATGTCTCTGAGAAATTAATCCATAATTCAATGACATTGTCATCAATATGTCATCTGAGCTGAGCCTGAGATCTATGAAGTTGATTTATCAGAATAATTTGGCTATAAACTCAAAGCTGATAATTAATATGAAAGATTAATTATCTAAATATGTAATGGTAATATAGTAGCGTCAGGTTCATGTCCTTTCAATATCAACTATAATTTCTGTCATAAATCACCATGCACCATGCATGCACGTTGAAAACACTGATTTCCCGAGAGATAATACATATAACTTCTTTTAGAATAATCATCGATATTTCTGTGTTAAAGATTCGTAGCAACGATATCATGGTTTAATGCGGAGATCAAAAAATCTCTGATAGACGGGCATGGCGAACTCGGCATATTCTGCAACAGTAGGTGACGGCTTTGCGGATTTCGTGGGATCGGGGGCTTTCCCGAAACCCTGGCTCTGCATGGCGTTGGAGAAGATCACCGTATTCTTCAGCACCTCATTGCCGATATCTCCTACGTCTGTGCAATGCCAGTTGAGTTGGCTAGGGTCTGCGCTGTCCCACTCGAGCATTTTGGGCGTGAACTCGATCCCCATAGCTTCGCAGTACTTCGGTAGGATGGTCTCTGGGTGGGTGACGAGATCATCTGCGTCGATGATGGGAGGTGAGGGTTGGCCGAATTTTGTCTGGACGTGGTTGTAGAAGTCTTCAAGGTCATGGTAGATGTTCTTGAAAGCGTTTATGAAATCTGGCTGCGCACAGGGAATTATTGTTACCAATCGCTCGAGGGAACGAAACATCTTCTCCGGATGGCGAACTAGGAAAGAATGTTTATACTTGGCGTCGACGACGTCGAAGCTTCTACGAATACCTTCCACCATCCCCTTAACGAAGAGTATCTTGGAGTTTGGGTAATCAGCATTCAGAATCTTGTCGATGTAGCTATACGTATACTTGTCATTCAGCATACCTGTATTTGACACACCAGGAAATGCATAGAGTAAGGCAAACTGTTATATTTGAAAACTTCAAATTTATCTGCAGCATTCCAATAGAAATATTAGGAAAAGTATAATGTTACTCGATCGAAAAGGAAAATATGGAACAGCGATTCAGTTTTATGGCGATACACAACTGATGAGCGCATTTTAAAGGAAGGTTAATTTTGCGTCTGCTGGGTACAGAGTGACGTAACAGTACCCGTCGTTACGTAAAGGTTGTCCTTTTACACCCACACAAACGCACACACATACACATTCAATATAAAACACCTGTATACATGCATACAGAATATAACACGTAGACAAGAAATGACTCTAATTTTGCCAACTCTTCCGTGGAGTAACCACATGACGACATACTGCCGTAATTTGTTTAAGAACGAGATAAGTAATTATCAACTTCAATTAACTCTTTTAACAATTATTAATACTATTGTCAAAATAATATATGAATATACGACTACTGCGTGATCGAAAAAAACATAATTAAGAATCGCTACCTGTTTGGACTTGTGAAACTCCGGTATATCTTATTTATGGAGGGTTAGAAGGAACATTTATATTCCTCTTGAAGGTATGAGAGTTATGACTGGTCGTTAATCATTCATCGAGTAAAGCTAGGCTGACACTTGCACGATTTTGTGGCACGCATTGGCACGACTCGAGTCGTGCCAGTGCGCAAACTAGTCGTAAACTAGCGTGAAGTGTGCGTAAACCCGTCGTGACTGCGTGTCATGTCGGGACGAGAATTTTGAAATGTTCAAAATTTTGGTCACGACAAAATTTCGCGACCGGGTCGTGAACTATGCGCAAACTGTTCGTGAACTCGTCGTGAACTCGTCGGGACGATGCGTGCCAGTGCGTGCCAGTGCGTGCCAGTGAACGCCATACCACAACTGTCACGAATAGTTCATGAACAACTCACGTCGAGTTCACGAGTAGATAACGACATGTTCAAGAATTGGTGCGCGTCGCAGCGTGGCCGTGGAAGCCGTGGAAACCTAATGTTACGATGAGCTGATATCAGATACGTTACTTAAAATTGCTTCATTTAGAAAAAAGTATGCTGTTATATGAAAGCAAAGGTCCGGTACTTTTGAATACTTAAGGTAATAATTAATCACACAACAGAAATTGCTCAAGAAAATTAATATTTTTGTAAATGATAGTGTGAGAACGGTAACGGTCCATCAGATACGTTACCAATGAATACGTGTATCGTGCAGCAAAGTTAAGCGCGACGCGCTTTTGTGCGCAGATTTAACCGGTTGACATTGTGCTCTATACGACTTGATAAGAAAACAGTTTTGAAGTGGCCAAGATATCCAAAATAAAGTAAAAGAAACAGGTCCTAACAAAATTTGATGGCCGATCTACTTTTATTTGAACATCTTCCTTTTACTTTTATGGACATCTCAGCCATTTCTGAACCGATTTTCATCAAATAAACTTTTCGTAAGTATACGTGGATTTTGATTATCCTGCAAAAGGTTAAAAACTGAATCCTCATCTAAACCAGAACTATAATATCATCCCTTAGAATTATGGCATCCAAAAAGATATATGTTAGATATCCATTTTATTTCTGCTTTGTTGAGGTTTTTTATTTGTGTGTGTGTGTGTGTGTGTGTGTGAGCGTTTTGTATACCACAATAAATTTTTGTCTGTAGAAATCAATTGAGGACTTTTAAGGGCTGAAGTCTGGTACCCACCTTATGCTGTCAACTTCACAGCAAACGAGGCTACATGAACGCTCTATACCTTTGTTCATTGTAATTTTGCACCTTATCTACATAAAATGCGCTCAGTATTATGGTTAAAGTCAAGAGCACTTTCTTGGTTGCACAATGCTCTTAAAATGACTATAGGATTAATGACGTCTACCGTTTCGCATCAGGTTTCTTTTAATAACATGATTGAGTGATCTGGGTTTGAATGTAAATCGGTAGTTAAATGTGTCTATAAACATAAATGCTCTGTCAGATACGTTACCATCGTTTGTCGATTCGTGAGACCTAATTCATTACTGACAGGAACAAAGGAAAATTGAATTTGTGCGTATCATGTGCATAGATATTTTTCCAACTTCATTTTTACCGTCTTCCATGTAATTACAAAATTTCGGAAGTATATCAGATAAAAAGTAGTATGGATTTGTGTTACGTATTCTTCAAAGTTTTGTCGAAGGGTTATCTAATCTTCGGGTGCTGTTCGTTATTCCGAAGGTTCGTTGTTCCGAAGGTTCGTTAATCCGAAACACACAAATTCCCTATACCTAGAGGTTCGTTAATCCGAAAATGAAAAAGGATTCGTTAATCCGAACATTTGTGGCGTTATTCCGAAGGGTCGTTATTCCAAAGGTTCGTTAATCCGAAAATGAAATAGGGTTCGTTATTCCGAAGGTTCCTAAATCCGAAAATGAAATAGGGTTCGTTATTCCGAAGGTTCGTTGATCCGAAGTGCTACAGGGTCCGTAACGAACCTTCGGAACAACGAGCTTTGTTTCGTTTTCGGATCAACGAACCTTCGGAATAACGAACCTTATTTCATTTTCGGATTAATGAACCTTCGGAATAACAAACCTCATCACATTTTCGGATTAACGAACCTTCGGAATAACTAATCTTCGGAATAACGAACCTTCGGAATAACTAATCTTCGGAATAACGAACCTTCGGAATAACGAATCTTCGGACTAAAGAACCTTCGGAATAACGAACCTTCGGAATAACGAGCTGTAACCTAATCTTCTACCTATGACGAAATCATTTTTTTTTTTTTTTACGTTTAGAAGTGCGGTGTTTTAACGAAAATAGTCACATTGTGATGTTCTTACAATTAAAATTAATTAATTGGCATGATTGGTGTTTGGTCTGAAACGTATGCTAACGGAACTTTTGATGCGTCAGATACGTTCCATATACCACACAACGTTCTTCTTCCGATCCAGAATGTATTTCATCTGGCAGAGATGTTACCTGGTATTTGCTATTTATGAGAAGTGTAATACTTATTCATGATGTTTCATACATAATCAATGAGACTATTGATATAATTCAAATGCAGGTACAAAGTTAAATTAGGGTAACATATTTTAAGTCGAAATATATTTATTTTCTTGCTTTTTATTTAGCCTTCACTTTATAAATCAGGATCATTTTTATTACACATTAGATCACGGCTGACTCCAAAATGTTTTCATGATGTTTGTTTATGTTTAAGCTTGTAGTTTTACATAAGCATTGCCATTTTAAAGCGAGAAATAAGCAGACAATAAACGATTTTCTAAGATGTTACCTCTGGTAACGTAGCTGATATATGGTACTAACATGTAAAAAAGGACTCTACGTTTGGAAATGTTTCTAGAAGAAAAATATGAGCTTTCAAAAATCACCCATTGATTGTTTTGTGTTCCTAAGGAATCAAACTTTCTGAATTGATAAAACATGAATGAAATCTTTGATGTTGAATTTTTGTCATTTGTACAACTGTAATTGCACACTTTTTCGGAGAATGGCCCTAGAGCAGCTACCAGGTATAGACATCTTCTCTTCTCTGCAATGATTGTGTCTCTGGCATTCAGCATGTTGTCTCTTCCACAGCCAATTCAAAAATGACCAGGGGTTGGGGAGGCTCCCTTGATGGCGTGCCCAAGTCGGCACGACACCGTCCAAATTGCGCAAACTCGTCGTGCCAATGCGGGAAGTGCGTAAACTATGCGCAAACTATGCGCAAACTATGCGTGAACTCGTTGTGCCAGTTCGTGTAAATGTGGACACTGATGGGCACGCATTCGTGAACTATTCGTGAACTCGTCGTGAACTCGTCGTGAACTATGCGTGAACTAGTCGTGAACAGTGCGGGAGCCTCCCAGTTCGTGCCCCAAAATGGCACGACTCTCTATGACAAAATCGTGGCCAAAAGTCGTGCAAGTGTCAGCCTAGCTTAAGTGTGCCTGTTTTTCTTCAGGGCTTTCCATCACAGCACCCTAGGCAGATGCATTGGCTATACCAAAAAAACAAAGACATGTTCAGAGATGTAGCTCGGGCATCTTCGGTCTACGTTTACTGCTTCCTGTGGTTATAAGTGACAGACTGATCACACAGAACTACAGAATTATCTGTTGGTGCCGCGAATAATCCATTAGGACGTGTACGATATATATTGTAACCGATGAAGATTTAATGATCATTGGTTGAGATCGTCCAATTAGGCTAATTTGATACCAAATTGGGCTTGTCATTTAAGCTTTCTAGTAATTATTCAGACAAAGTTGATTATGAGGAATCTTTTAAGGACATTTTGGAATTATTATTGGTATGAATAAGGAAGAAAACGGGTTAAAACTAGCCAAATTATGAAGTTGCGAGATCGATTGCATAATCGATCGTATATTTTAACAATCGATTATAAATCGATCATTTGGAGGGAAAATAACGATTATGGCCTGATTATTAGAAGTTCTTAGAGGGATAATAAGGGTTGGAAATGCGATTATGTCAGTAATAATCTCTCATATAATTATTTATTTGTTATCTAATCATTTTCGTATGATGTTGAGAGTAAATTTGTGTTATTATTTGAGGAGAGGTTTGCATGTAAAATGTGTAACTGTTTTGGAAATATGGTGGTCAGAGGGTCCAATTTGTGACACATCAACTGAGTGGGCCCGAGTACGAGCCAAAGTGTAGATTTTCAGTGCTGTTGAGTGTTATTAAAGGCCGTGTCACACCTCTCCGGGCAAGCTAGGCGGGCTTGTGGTGAGGAGGTAGTTTCCAGCACGTAGAAGATTTTCCGCGGGCGAGCAAGAATGTTTGTAATTTTCGCAATTGTTTCTTACCTACCAGACGCGTGCTACTTAACTTCTACTTGTGTGCATTCCGTGTGACCTGCGTGAGAGCTTTGAAACCGACCCGTTTTCTGTTACGAGCGACTTATGGGTACTGAGAAGTACCTGCGTTGAAGTTGCCTGCGAGGTGCTGCCGGTAAGGGTCTCCTACTGGTGTTCTGCGTGTACCTCTGCGAGCAAACCCCCACAACTCACTCGAAACAAGTTTTGAGCATGCTCAAGGCCTTGTCATACGTGTCTGGGGAAGTTTTGCGGCTTGACTTGCGGGGAAACAAATATGCTACCCGGAGCTTTCCGCAGTTGGTCTGCACCTGACAGTACCTAGCGCGTATCTCGCCTGTAGTTGCCCGGAGGTGCTCACGCAAGTCCGATTTAACCGCAGCCAAGTTTTGAGCATGACCAAAACTTTTTCCGGGTGAGTCGCTGGGATGCCCGGAGAGGTCCACGCAGAACGCCAGGAGGAGGTCCTTAGCGGCAGCACTTCGCAGGCAACTCCCACGCAGGTTCTTCGCAGTCCCCGTATGCAGCCAAGATAATGACATTCCGTGGGACTTCTGCCATTCCTTCAGAGGAATTCCTTCACTGAGTTATACAGTGTATAGTGTGGGTAATCGAATGTGTGTACGAACGTGTTGTCCTTGTCATATTTTCCCGGTACACGTGGTTTAGTGAGCAGTGTCCGGGCACTAGCATTGGTATTCTATATTTTTTTCCCTACCGGTGTATCTCAAAATAATTACATGTATATTATTATAGAATAGTATATAATTTACTCATTATATACCTAGCGATCCACGTCCGACAAGCTTTGCTTTTTAGTGGATCACTATTTTCCATAATCGAATTTATTTTCCGCTCGCCCACGAAGAATGTATACAGTGTTTTTCCTAAATATTGTACATGTTATATGTTGTTCTATAATTTGTCTCGTATATATATTACATGAATCTTTTGCAAACGTTTGAACCTTATTTCAACACATGTATACTTTGTACTATGTTTTTTGATTTTCGATGATTGGAAATAAACTATGATTGAATTGAATTGAATTGAATTGAGTTGTCAGCCCCAACGCGACTGGTACAAAGGTCACACAGTATACCCGCAAGTAGAATTTAAGTAGAACGCGTCCAGCAAGTAAGACACATGCACTGACTCGCCCAAATCCTTGTTCGCCCTCAGAAATTTTCGGTATGCTGGAAAATACCTACACGCAACAAGCCTGCATAGCTTGCCCGGAAAGGTGTGACAGGGCCTAAACATGGTTGCGGGTAAACAGATTTGCGTGCACACCTCCGGTTGACTACGAATGAGATACGTGCTAGGTACTGTCATGTGCGGCTCATTCCGGCGACCTCCGGGTAGTAAAAATTGTTCTTCATAAGTCGCACGCCTGGCTTGCCCGGAAAGGTGTGACACGGCCTTAAAGCGTTGAGTGTAGTGGATACTGCCGCCTGGATCTTTTCATTGAGTCTGCTGCAGTACAATAAGTATCGTTGAGTAGTGCAAAGCAAGTATGGTGATGCTTGAATAGAAGTTGTTATTGGTATTACTAACCCAGCAAATTGGTAGATTTAACGCCGTTCCCCACGCCTGGTTGTATATTTCAACCAAACGGACCTATAGCGTAGCTCGGACCATCCTGACCCTTCTCCAGCTAGTCGACGGGGCCGGGTGGCACAGCACACATACACAAGCAAGAGAAGGAAGGATATGTATATATAATTATAAGAAGAAAGAGTCTCAAATACGCCATGGATCCAACGAGAAGTTTTTTTTTTTAATTACAAAAATTTCGGTCTGCCTCAGACTTTCGTCAGTGTAAAGACAATGATAAGTTTGTGCAAACATCAATCATAACAACACAACATCATCACAATGCTATGCGCGTCATGCGCGTAGTGCGTTGCCCGGGAGCTGCCTTGTCAAGGAGAATATATGTTGAATTACATATGTTTTCTAAGTCCAATGTGCATATGCCTTTTGTGGGACATGTGTACTGATGGACTACAGAATCATAAGCCTATAATTACTTGGAATATGGTCTCTCCAGTGCATCTTTCTGTCCGGACCAAAATAGTAGCAGGCAAGGTAGGGCTCCCAGAAGACTTCCGTGTCTCCTCGAGCCGACATCGATCTCGCGAACGCGGTCGAGATCGAGCGTGGCGTACTCCAGATCATGAGGCGAGCTTTGTCGTTGGTTGATGATGCCATGGCGAACAGGTGTTGCTGTGAATTACGTATCCTAATGAAAACAATTCCATTGTACAGATGGAAGATTACGCCGTAAGATTTCAGTACTATACAGCACATAAACAGTCTAAGCAGTATTGTATGATTCTGATGAAATACCTACAACCCAAATTTATAGTACACATGATATATATATATATATATATATATATATATATATGAGATATGACGAAGGAGAAGGTGGTGCGTAGCTTCAAATATATATATATATGTCACTTTCATAAATTTGAGGACGTGCAAGGAACACACAACGTCCAACATGCAGTTTTGACCAAAAAGAAGAGGGCTAAAGAGCGCGAAACTGCACTGAGAGTGCTATCATTTATTCTGATATGTGAATTTCTGTTTAGTATTCTATGTAAAAAGATATAATTCATAGCTCTATTAGGAATTTAAAAAAAGTGTCAGTACTGCAGCAGATGATCTTTGCAATAGTCCTCTAACGTTATGATTTCAGAAATAACCGGTGGTCAACGATTTCTAAGGTAACACAGAAGTTAGGTTGTGCCGCAGGCAAAGTTACCTTGTAGTCTTGAGAACAAAAAATACCACGGTATTATCATTCTACTCTTGCGTATACAATAACATGCACGCTCTCTCATTAATATCTTGAAAAACAGATGGTGCTGTTATATGATACAAAGATTGAATAAATGAATATAGGCCTAATTATATTCTTTGAAAACGCAGACGGAAAGAGACAAATTTGGGCGTCATGCAAGTCCCGAAAGACCATATAAAAGACCATGGGTGTTCGTGTTCGTGTTCGTGTGGGTGTGGGTGTGTGTGTGTGTGTGTGTGTGTGTGCGTGGACATCGACTATTTTCAGAAACAATGGTTAGTAGGCCCAAGGAGGTACTAGGCAAGCTTGCCTAGTACCTCCTTGGTAGGCCTAAATGTTATCTTCTTGTATATGCACAAAAAATACTGCAGACAAAGGCATTTCAAATGGAAACGGAGGTTTGAAGATGAGGTCAAAAGCATGCACTTTTATTGTTGTAGAAAAATCTTACAACTTCTCAAATTCGACTATTCTACATGCTTCGCATACTACTTCTGCGTTGATTTTAGGTAAATCATTGGCCATTCAGATATTCTCCATCACTTAATCAGTTTAAGCTTTGATCTTGAAACCTGCGCAGACACATTTTCTGGAGGTACATGGTATTTGTGGCGAAAATTACCAAAATCGACATCTTTCAAAATTCACAAACTTCCTGACGAAACGTAGCAACGTAGCACGGCGATCACATCATTTTCATTCGCTTTTCACGTTGATTATGACAATAATTTGAGCGTGCATGATATGCTTTATCAGTTTTTTCCAATGCAACAACCAACCGCGAAAATCTGAAATATAACAGTGTATGACTAGGCAGGTGTTACGTCAGTGTGAAAGGTCAAGAAAAACAGAAACTTACCTCAATATAGCTCTGTGTTTGTCCTCTGCAGCCGGCCAGCTCTGTAGCGACTGTTGCTTTAGTGTTGGCGACGAGAGAAGGCGACGATGATCTTGTTTCAATAGAAAGCCATTCGAAGCATGGTGTTTGTTTGTGTATTATAGGCATACAGATTTGATGATCAACCATACACCTTTTGCCACGTCCTAACTGCTCGTATTTCTGTATACAATAATAATATGATGACATTCCCCATCATCTATGGCTCATTTTTGTTTAAAAGATCACAGGTCAACGACGGTAGTTATAGTGTACCGAGTACTACCGACAGATAGCAAAGCATCGGAAACCACACGCGTATGAATAGCAAGATCGAGGAATGTCTCGCTATTCATGAAGCGATGTATTCGAGCAATGTTGTCTGACCCTGCCAACACCACAATGCGTGTACTCTGAACCCAAGTACCCCCCCCCCCCACACACACACACACACACAACACAGAGTGTGCGTAGCCAGAGAGCTAGCGACCACTCAATTTACCCCATCAAGCCCAAAAGGTTTGACCCCTCAGAGTTGTTGGGACTACAGTTGTACGTCAGCCTGGTCCCGGAAGGCGGGTTCGGCCCCCAGGGACCCCCCGAAAAGGGCCCTTGGCAGTGGCGTATCTAGGGAAAACGGCGCCCGGGGCAAGCGCGAAAATTGCGCCCCTAATTTCTGAAAAAGTGTTCAACCCAACCCCATTCCGGTAGGGACTTTAAAAAAGTCCACATGATATGCCTTTTCAAGCACTTAAAAGGGGTCTTTTTGAGGGTGATTCAAATGTAATAGATTTTGATAAATTTTGGCGAGCGAGCGCCGCGAGCGAGCCGACAATTTTTGTATTTCAGCTTACAAAACATGGAATTCTTGTCATTTTTTGCTTATTAAGTCTTACAATTCTAGTCAAGATATAGTGACGGCCTTATAGATAAAGATCTATAGTTTTATACCAACAAAATGAGGACTTGAAAAAACATTCTAAATTAGTACGCGCGAGTGACCCGAAAGTTGTATATTTCCGCGTCATCATCACGTTTTGTTCTTATCTTCTTCTTTTTTGATAAATTTTTGGCGAGCGAGCGCAGCGAGCGAGCCGAATTTTTTTGCATTTCAGCTTACAAAACATGGAATTCTTGTCATTTTTTGCTTATTAAATCTTACAATTGATATTCTAATCAAGATATAGTGACGGCCTTATAGATAACGATTTAAACCAACAAACAGAGGACTTGAAGAAATACTCTAAATCATTAAGCGCGAGTGAGCCGAAATTTCCGCGTCATCATTACGTTTTGTTCTTATCTTGTTTGATGTGGTGTTTTTTGCGCCCCCCCCCCCCCCCCCCTCCGTATGTTCGAAACCGTTGGCGCCCTCTTTGATCCAATCGGCGATTGCTTCAGAACGAAAGAAATTGCAGCGGCTGCTCCGTGTAACATTTTGCCTTCTAACGATGGAATGTGTGAACACAATATATGTTGTCATTTTGTCAGCGTCATCATCACGTTTTGTTTTTATTTTCTTTTTTATATATATATAAATTTTGGCGAGTGAGCGCAGCGAGCGAGCCGAAATTTTTATGTATTTCAGCCTACAAAACATGGAACTCTTGTGTGAACACAATAAACATAGTAATTTTGTCCGCGTCATCATCATGTTTTGTTTTTATCTTGTTTGATTTGGTTTTCTGCCCCCCCCCCCCCCCTCGTCCGGGCGACTTTTTTTTTTCTTTTTCTTCTTCTTTTCTTTTCTTTTTTTCTTCTTCTTCGTTTTTTTTTTTTCCGTTTTTTGCGCCCCCAAGGAGTGGCGCCCGGGGCACGTGCCCCCCTTGCCCCCCCCCCCCCCCCCCCTAGATACGCCACTGGCCCTTGGCGGGTGTAATTTACCCCTTGGAGCCCACGAACCAAACTTGGTCTAAAAGAATGTCCTATGGGTGTACATCATAAAAATATAAAAAACTGACAAAATATCTGGTCGGGAAAGGGGTTGCCAGACCGCTAGTTTGTAGGCACAAACCCTTGTTGGTCTGTGTCAAGACTACACTTTCCTGTAGGCCCTGTACTGTAGCGTCTCCCAACAGTTCGAGGGACAGTGCCAGCTGAGTGCATTTTGGTAGTCTTGGCGCAGACTCTGTTACTCCCAACAAGGGTTTGTACCCGCAAACTACCTGGTATACCCTGGGACCCAAGGTAGTTTGCAGGCAGAAATTGACCAGCACAATAGAACACACACAAACCCACACACCCACACACACACACACACACACACACACACACACACATATGCACACACGCTCGCACATTCCTTTATGTAAATACATACCGGTACACAAAACATGTCACATAGGTTCTACAGCCATGATACCTAGCACACAATAATGTCAGACATACTGTAAAACGAGAAATTTTCGCGTGCATTTTAATTTCGCGAATTTCGCGAGCGCCTAAATTCGCGAAATTAAAATGCACGCGAAAGTTTTTGTCTACACTACATGCATTGAACGCCAGTGGCAATTCGCGAAAATTTCATGCCGCGAAAAAGGCTGTCAGCTCAAATTCGCGAAAATTTCATGCCGCGAATATATCATGTTTTACAGTATAAGAAGTTTATACCTTTTGATTATTTAAATGGGGATATACCAGGTAGTTTGCGGGTACAAACCCTTGTTGGGAGTAACAGAGTCTGCACTAAGACTACCACATGCACTCAACTGGCACTGTCCCTCGGACTGTTGGGAGACGCTACAGTACAGGGCCTATGGGAAAGTGTAGTCTTGACGCAGACCAACAAGGGTTTGTTCCTACAAACTAGCGGTCTGGCAAGCCCTTTCCCGACCAGATATTTTGTCAGTTTTTATATTTTTATGATGTACACCCATAGGACATTCTTTTAGACCAAGTTTGGTTCTAGGGCTCCATGGGGTAAATTACATCCGCCAAGGGCCCTTTTCGGGGGGTCCCTGGGGGCCGAACCCGCCTTCCGGGACCAGGCTGACGCGCATTTTGTTAATGAGGAAGGTGGTCCCAACAACTCTGAGGGGTCAAACCTTTTGGGCTTGATGGGGTAACTTGAGTGGTCGCTAGCTCTCTGGCTATGTTGGAATTTGAAGAAAAAAAATGTATGGTGTGTACATGTGTGTGCGTATGTATGTGTTTGTTGTGAGTGTGTGTGTTTGTTGTGTGGGTGTGTGTGAGAGTGTGTGTTTTATGTGTGTCTGATGTTTCTAAGTGACATATATTATGTGAAATCAGTATACTCCCATACCAAAGAGTATACATTAACTTGTACCTTTCTGCAATCTTTATTATGTAGTATGAATGCATGAATGCCTGTTTGACAATTTTGGCTTCATGTTAAAGGACAAGTTCACCTTCACAGACATGTGGGTTGAGTGAATGCAGCAATATTAGTAGAACACATCAATGAGAGTTTGAGGAAAATCGGACAATCCGTTCAAAAGTTATGAATCTTTGAAGTTTCTGCTCAGTCACGGCTGGATCAGAAGACTACTATAGCTTGTGATGTCATATGAGTACAACTATATAAAGAAAGTATAAAGAAAATTCAAGATATTCTCATTTTTCTCACATAATAAAGGAACACTCGACTTCTCTCTTTCAGATGTCAGGGGAAATGATATTACCCTTAACATAAGTCAGTAACATGTCGGAGAAATGTGTACTTTATTCAAAAAGTCAATTCTCAAAAAGTGAAATTCTCTTTTTATTTTCCTTATATTGTTGTACGCATGTGACATCATACACTGTAGTAGTCTTCTCCTCCAGCAGTGATTGCACAGATACTTTAAAAATTCATAACTTTTGAACGGATTGTCGGATTTTCCCCAAACTTTCACTGATGTGCTCTACTAATATTGTTGCCTTCACTCAATCCACATGTATATGAAGGTGAACTTGTCCTTTAAGGCACATATTTGACACATTAAAGCAAGTCCTTTTTTCATCAAAACACGTATACTGTATTGAGAATGTATCTCTCTTATTAAATCCGGAGGCATATGGACAAATTCCAACCCAACCCCAACTTCGAAGCTGTACTTTACGTGTATTACTCAAGGCACTTCCGGGTTCAGGCTTTTGGTAGTCGACCTCTTTGAAAACGGCGGCGGGTCGTTCAATTTATTGGCCCCGCTTCTACTTAGTATATGCGAGCGCGCGTTCTATATGATGACCAAAGAGATTATAACACAAGAGGGCGTAGTCCAGTGGGGAGGCAGCCGCGCGAGGTACTAGTAGTTGCCATTTCCCGTTGTGGGAGCCGCCATTGCACGGATCCTGGCAGCGCACTGTTTAATGCGCTCGACTTGAATATTCGGCGCAGTGACCTTGCGTTATTTTATTGTGACGTCACAATGGTCATGTTTAAGCGTCATAATGGTGCTGAGGTTGTTTGATTTTATGGCTTGAGTGGGAATGTACGCGAAACAAACGTCATAATGTTCAAGTACTGTCTAGTCTACACCCAAGTTCCCACTCTTTATTTTGCGAACAACAAAAAGGTCTGGACTCTACCAAATGGTTCAAATGATATGATACCATCGTAGAAACTAATATTCAAACAATTAACCACATTGTGATTCTGAAAATGAAAAGTGTAATGAAGAATAACATATCATTCCAGATATGATATGAGAAGATATGACTTGAACGTAGACTTAGATCCAGTGCCAGGAGCTGAGTGTGCGCTCCCTCTTCAATTTTGGACGCACTATTTGTACGCACGCGTATGGCGACTACTTACTCTATAGGTATAATCTCTTTGATGATGACTCACCATGCATGCGCGCTCGCAACCGTCTTTGGTCTTTGCGCTGTAGACGCCATGACAAATACGTGATATCTTGTCAAATATATTACCAAGGAATTGTTTATTACCCCCCCCCCCCCCACACACACACACACACACACCCACGAACAACAACAACAACAACAACAAAACGACGTAAAAGAGGAAAGTGATGATAGAAATGTCGATAAAACATTCATGGCATCAATGCGCCGTCACGCGTTATTCACACTTCCAATGAATGTGTGACATGATAACTCGCAAAATATATCCCAATCCTAGAATTAGTGTGTTCTTTCAATAATATATTGGTCTTAATGTGGTATAATCAGACGAACTGAATGGTATTTTTTTTCCAAAAGTGGAGATACAAAGAATGTTGGAAAATAGGAAATTCAGTGGTTCAAAGTTTTTTAAGAAGCAGTGATAATGAGAGCAACCACGTAATAAGCCACAAAAAAAAAAAAACGTGAAATTTCAAGAAGGAATACACTACCTTTACGACGATATACACAAGACTACTAAGAGGGGGGTACCAGGCAGCATAAAATGTCGTTTTTAATAGTCTTGATGCATTTGTGCAGTTCATCAACAATTTTCACACAGGAAAGAAATAAAGAGGTGAAACATAAGGGAAAGAGCGTCTGAGATTTTCGAGAAGAACACGCATATCTCTGACGGTTCCAAGTAGGCCTATACTAGCCCCCAAATAAGCGTATAGGGCAGTTAAAACTCAACAGTAGGAGCCTACATAGTCAGCTATTATCTCTCAGTATTAGATTAGATTTCTCTTGTGCGTAGTGTTCAGCTGTTCTGAAGAGACATTGTCTTGGGTTCATAGACCTTTTTTTTTTCTTTATCATCATGCATTTTAAATGTCATGCACACTTCAGTGACTCATGACGACCTCTCTCCAAAATGATATTACTGTAACGCTGGCATTTATGATTTTTACCTGAATTACTTGAATTACCTACGATGACGCCCAGTAAGTTGAAGACTTGTAGAGGGACATTCAAAGGATTCAATCCTGAGCATTCTATATACACCTTCGATGGTTAGTAAGCAGTAACATTACTTGTCCTCTATAGCCATTAGTGTTTCTAATAAGTCCTTCCTTCTGCGAGAATCGGGAATTGTTCTCCCAACACTTGCTACAAGTAACAGTAGGGGAACTGGTTTGTTTTGTGACTTTCCTACTGAAAAACTGAATTCTCTCCGAAAACATTATTTAATAAAGCTCGTACTTATGCATATGTTTCATTTCAATAAGACATGAAAGACATGCATTCCCAGAACTTGTTTATTATGGTAACATATGCAAGAGGTGAAATGCATGTTCATGCAGAATGCAAGTATTGGTTTAACATTCTTTTTCAACAACCTTAAATCTTCCCTGCTGTTGAAACAAAGAAAATCCCTCATTATACCATCCACGAAAAAACAGAAATTGTATTTTTACATCTGGATGGCAGTAAAAAAATCTTAGATTTCTCTGCCTTTCGATAAAGCATCATATGCGATCTTAATTTTCTTTATTTTTCCTTTTGTTTCTATTCATCGTTTATTTTATTTTTGTTTGATCTTTCAACCGTACAGTGCTTTGCTTGTTTGGGTCAGGAATTTATTAATGACTTACCTTGCTCGTCAAATTTGATTTTAATTGATTTTGATATTATTTCTGCGTTCCCTTTTTCATACAAGAATATAACAGAAAGCCAACTGAACAAAGTTATCAAGTAATATTTTAACAGTGAATTACATATTACCTTGCTCGTCAAATTTGATTTTAATTGATTTTGATATTATTTCTGCGTTCCCTTTTTCATACAAGAATATAACAGAAAGCCAACTGAACAAAGTTATCAAGTAATATTTTAACAGTGAATTACATATTACCTTGCTCATCAAATTTGATTTCGATTGATTTGATATTATTCCTGCGTTCCCTTTTTTATACAAGAATATAACAGAAAGCCAACTGAACAAAGTTATCAAGTAATATTTTAACAGTGAATTACATATTGCCTTGCTCATCAAATTTGATTTCGATTGATTTGATATTATTCCTGTGTTCCCTTTTTCATACAAGAATATAACAGAAAGCCATTTGAACAAAGTTTAAGTAATATTTGAACAGTTATTTACATGGATATAGGTTGATGATCATAATTTGATGAATTAACAAAATTATTTTTCTTAATAATACACAATGATTACTAGCAGTTGTCTTTAACTCTTAAGTGAAAATAAGATATCACGTACCTGTTGTTCAAAAGACAAATTAAAAAAATGTAAGAATAATAGAGATGGAGCCTAGGCCATTTAATATCAAAAGGACATGCTCGACGGGGATAATGGTTTCACATATATTATACACATAATGTCATACGATAAAGTTTTAAATTCAGATGACCCTTTCTGCTTCTAAACCGATGCCTTGCAAATGAGTGTAGAATGTGCATTCTCATGTATACTCACAAGTAAAGTCGACACACATTGGTGACGTAATGTACGAACCGACAGTATCATTCCTCTTTCACCCTGTAGTAATGAGATATCATGCATGTGGCGTTGCGATAATTCCCGTTATCAATTGCGTTTTCTGTCATATCGTGTCGCATTTTATACATTGTTATTATATGTTGAAAGCATTGATTTAAAAAAAAAAATGTATAATTTTCTTTTTAATAATCATTACCAATTCAGTGTTAACAATCCCTAGCAATGGTATCATGGCTTAATGCGGAGATCATAAAATCTCTGATAGACGGGCATGGCATACTCGGCGCATTCTGCAACAATGGGTGACGGCGTAGATGATTTCGTGGGATCGGGGGCTTTCCCCAAACCCTTGCTTTGCATGGCGTTGGACAGGATCACTGTATTCTTTAGTGCATCGCTGGATATAGCCCCCACGTCTGTACAGTGCCAGTTGAGTTGGCTCGGGTCGACGCTGTCCCACTCTAGCATTTTGGGTGTAAACTCGATCCCCATCGCCTCGCAGTACTTCGGTAGGATGGTCTCTGGGTGGGAGACGAGATCATCCGCGTCGATGATGGGAGGAGAGGGTTGGCCGAATTTCGTCTGGACATGGTTGTAGAAGTCTTCAAGGTCATTGTAGATGGTCTTAAGACCATGTATGAAATCTACCTTCGCACCAGGAATCGCTGTTATCATTCGCTCGAGGGAACGAAACATCTTTTCGGGATGGCGCACCAGAAATGAATGCTTGAACTTGGCGTCAACGATGTCGAAATTACCACGAATACCTTCCACCATCCCCTTCACGAAGAGTACCTTGGAGTTTGGGTAATCAGCATTCAGAATCTTGTCGATGTAGCTATACGTATACTTGTCATTCAGCATACCTGTATGGCATGCCAAAAAAAAATGTACAAATACAGGAAATTCAAACTCTTACGTATTGTGTGAAAAATTTAGATTTGCCTACTATAACGCTACCTGATCAAATCGAAATATATGAAACAGAGATAATGACACTTACGATGATACACAACAAAGTGCAGTCAACATAATTATAGGCCAGACAATTTTGCTTATACTGGGCACTGGTGACCTGGAGTACCTGAAGTTAGCTATAAAGTTTTTTTATACCTACACAACCCAGAGATATGAAGACACATGTATGTGCACATAAAAACAAACACACAGACAAAAAAAAATGTTTTACATTTGGATGGCCTTTCCATGTAGTGCACATCCATACATATTACGCTAACTCTTCCATTCTTGTTTAAGAGCTCCGAAATTATCAAAAAAATTTAATTAGGTCTAACCTCCTTTTTATTAGTATTGTCAAAATGATAATGTTTCTACAAGCGCTGTTTTTCTTTTGGTGATCGGTTACAAAATCATAAATTGAACTGAAAGAAATGAATTTAAATGACGGTCTGTTTGCACTTTTAAAACAGTAAATTTTATCTTCGTGGACAGTGGAAGTTGGACGTAGAGGGGCTTATTGGTGGCACATAGATTGGTTACAATGAGAGTTATGACTGATAGACACCCTAATTCATCAGGCTTATAGAGGCTGCTGATAAGTCCATGACCCGTTTTCCTTGAAGCGGTTCATATCAACGGCGCTTGAGGCAAGCGCTTTATAAACTATTATTTGCGATGCACGAGCTTTGTTTTTTTTTTTTTGGGGGGGGGGGATGCAAAAAATAGATTAATTTAAAACCATTCCTTTGTTATGAGGAATAAAGTTCATGCATGTAGCTGTATATGGCTACTTTCAGGGTCTTTATTTATTGCTTCATGCGATTATAACTGGCAGATTGATGACACAGAACTATAACACTATTCTATTTCTATCATGATTCGTCAGTCATGTGCGAATGAAAAAAAAAACACGGAAATCTGTGAATTAATACACGTGTCCTTTAGCTCCTGTGTGCATGCATGTCTTGTGTGCGACAGGTAAATGAACTTAAGTAATGGCAATTACCTGGAATTTTGTCTCCCCAGTGTATCGTTTGGTTCGGACCAAAGGAGTAGCAGGCAAGGTAGGGCTCCCAGAAGATTTCCGTGTCTCCTCGAGCCGACATCGATCTCGCGAACGCGGTCGAGATCGAGCGCGGCGTGCTCCAGATCATGATGCGAGCTTTGTCGTCACTTGACGATGCCATGTGGACGAATGTTATAAATTCAGATCCTATGAAAGCAACAACAACAACAGCAACAAAACACAGGACAGAGATGAAAGATGTTTTGGTTTTGTCACTCCTAACACAGACCTTTATATGCCAAATTCATCTGTGTGATGTTTAAAACCAACGTGTGTACCACACATTAGGATTGTAATACAGCAGTGATAAAGAGAAACATTGTAATCCATCTGCATATTAAAACTTTGTTGCCCAATTGGCCATCAGGCCAACGGTATTTTCGAGCATTATAGGTAATTATAAGTAATTTCGTATATATCTTAACATAAAACTTCGCTTTACTTTCATTACTGTGATGACATGAAGGGATACAAAATAATGTTGGACTTGTGACATTTGCTTCCTTAGCAAATCGTTCGTGTGCCCCGTGAAAACAGCCCTTTAAATTGGCAAAGTCCAACTTTCGCTTTAACTCTTAAAAAAGTACACGAAAATACTCTGATGATTTACCTTGGTTCAAGGGTCGATTTTGTCTCTTATATAGAATGGATTTGTTACAATTACAAATGTATGCAGAAACAACTGATAACATTGAGTCTAACTGGAAAATATGGAAGGGGAATTTAATAGATGCAGCTGAGAAAAATGTACCCAAACGTTAAGTAATGGTTGGTCCTTGTGCACCATGGATTGACAGAGAAATGAAATATAACGCAAAATCCGAAAAGATTCTGGAAAATAAGTTCAAAAAAGACTGAAGCAAAGACAAGTTTATCTTTGGAAGTTAATGGAACTCGTGTAATTGATGACGATTTGATACACGTAGAATGCACAATATGAGGTTGTAATCAATGATTGTTACGTCACCTTATATTCTCGACTGAATTCTTCATTGATAGGGTTCCAGTCATGGAAAATATCGTTTGTATAATAGTGTTCACGATGTACGCTTAATCAGTAAAGAATATTTTTGTAAATAAATTCCAAGGGTCAGATGGCTTGCCAGCCAAAAGAAAAAAAAAGATGAAAGAAGGGAAAGAAGGGGATGAAGAATTAGCAACTCTTTGTGTTTATATTTTTTTGTTCTATAAAATTCTGTTCGTCGGGTGCTATAGCTGCCAGTTGAATGGCGCATAATGCGAACATTAATTTGTCGTTTGTTTAAAAAGGGCTCGAAAAACGGCCCACGTAATTACCGTTTAACTTCAATATAGCCTCAATTATTGTGTGTAAACTGTTTTAAAAGATTGTATGTAGTCGACTTGCTAATCACTTCACAGTGAATGAAATTTTGTGCGATAGCACGGTTGTCGAAAAAAAAAAGTGGTCATGTGAGACGCAATTGATAGAAGCTATTCATGATTGGACTAGTGAAATGGATTCTGGCTCTCAAATGGATTTGGTCTTTTTAGTCTTTTTCGAAACGAAATTGAAACTTTGCGGTATAGTGAACTCCAATTTAAAATGAACTATGCATTTTCTTGAAGAGGGTTGTGCTAAATGGGGAATACGCCGATTGGGTCAACGTGAAATCTGGTGTCCCCCAGGGAACTACTCATGTTTGTACCAATTTTGTTTGTTTTAATGTTTCATATATGTAATTCATATTACTACTTAATCACAACATCGATTCATTATACGTCTTTATGCAAATAACTGTATTTTGTACAGACGTATTACAAAACAGACCTTGATTCTTTGAGTACTGGCCCAGAACATGGCGCCTTTATTATAATGTTAATATATGTATAATAAAGAGAATGTCACCCCCCCCAAAAAAAAAAAAAAAATCCACTCTTTAAGGAAAATCGAACAATCCGTTAAAAGGTCATGAATATCTAAAGGCATTGGGTATACCATTTGCAGATGAAACAAAAACTCAGCTTTAGTGCTTCAAAATAGTTATAAAATGTGAGTTAGGGATGGAAATAACCAATGTAAAAGATTTAATTTTACTATAATCCATGTTAAGCAGGGCTCCACACTAACGGTGGCCCGGTGGCCCGGGGCCACCAAAAATGATAGTCGGGCCACCAAATTTCAAAAAAGGGCAAATTTGGTGGCCCGCCTCGGGCCACCAAAATTTTTTGAAAAGTATTTCAATAAATTCGTAACATTTTGCGCCGGAAATTAGCAGCTAAATTTGTTCAAAGGATGGATGAAAAGGACTAAATGAATGCCTGAGGGTGAGTGTTGCAAGTTTGTTGAAGTTTATTTATGAGTAGATATGTCCAACTTCTAATTCTTACTGTCATAAATCTTAAATATTTGACTCATTAAAAAAAAAAGGACTTTTAATGTTTTTATTGTTTTTTTTGGGACACCAAATTTTTCTCTCGGGCCACCAAAAATTTGAAATTTAGGATTTTGGTGGCCCCATCGGGCCACCAAACAAAAAAGTTAGTGTCGAGCCATGTGTTAAGTATTGTTAGATATAAAAAATGTGAACAATAGTTATTGTTTCTCGACTAAACCGCCTACAGTTATGGTTTAGAAAGAAAAATAGTGATATCTCCTTATATTTTAGGCTTCCTTGCAAAATGTTTATATAAAAATAGGATGTTTTGTGATACAACTGACCTATACACATCGCTTATGCATCAAATGTGATAGCTCAAACATTTTTTTAATCACTGCTACCAATGGTACACAATACCTTTAAAGTCACCATCACTGCATAAGAAGACCACAATATTTCGAGACGCAGAACAACGATATTATATATATATATATATATATATATATATATATATATATATATATTATATATATATATATATATATATATATATATATATATATACATATATATATATGGGCCCTATATATTACATTGCATTGCAGAGATTGTTACAAAATAAAGTTTTTTTCACGGAAAATAAATAGATACATTCCTTAGACTTGTTCGACTGACTCGATGTATGTTAAAGGTAATAATTTGTTCTGAATCAATTGCTTTCCTTTATGCTGGAAAAATGAAAATGCGTTGAATTCTATTGATATTAGTATTTGTGGCGAAAATTACCAATATCAGCATTTTTCAGATTCCACGAAACAGAGCACGACGGGCATATCATTTTCGCTTTTCACAAGCGCAGAAACCACGAGCGAAAGTTTCAAACATGACAGGGCACGTTTTAAGTCAATGTGAAGGTCAAGAAAACCAAGGAAAAAAACCAGAAGATAAAAAAAAAATGAACTTACCTCTGTGTGCTTGTCTGCTCAGTAGCCACTTAAATTAGCAACTGTTCATAGCGTGGTGACCAGTGGTGACCAGAGGCGACCAGGAGTATCGAGACAATAACACCTCTTTGTAGGAACTCGTGTTATAAATGATGGGCCTTCCAAGCAACAGGTGTATGCTATACCGCTTTAATAATCAACCACACATATACTTATGCCCACCTCTTGAATGCAAATATAGTGCAAAATGTTACAATGAAATGCCCTCTCATCTGGAGCTCATTTTTGTGTAAAGGTCACAGATCAACGACAGTGGAGCACCCAGATAACAAAGCAAAGGAAACTACACGTGTGTGAACAGCTAGAGCAAGGCCTGTCTCGTAGTTCGAAGTCCATTGATTATTTTCGCGACCGGTCTACCTCGTGTACTTTTATTTCCTTCATTTCCTTTCATTTCATTTCGTCACGGTATACTGGGTTCAGCCCGAGGGTGTTTTTCGACCAGTCTGTGAATCAAAAACACATGCATAATACACCAACACTCTAATGACATGACTGAAATTCACACACACATGCACACATGGTATAATATATGCACAAAACCTACATGTATTTTATGCTAAATTATCGACTAAGGTAATTTTGATATCTTGAGCTGTGTACAAACTATACGATGGAGTGTTGCGATGTGATGACCTAGCGAACATTTCAATGTCCGCGAAAGCATATGAAATGAAAAAAATCACACGACTTTCTGTTTTGTTTTGTGTGGGGTTTTTTGTGAGAAGTTGATGAAGCGTCAACGATGATTTTAGAAGAAAATGGTGGCAGATGCTAGATTTTTTCCTAAAAACGTGATTGTGCTTATATTTTTGTGTGCAGCTTCCATCATTCTATTATTATCATATCATATCAACACCGTTTCGTCTGTTTGTGCCGAATGCTATATAATACCCAGACGTATTTGACGACGATACCGACTGCGCTGCACGGCCTGTGAAGAGCGCGCAGATGCAGAACGCACGCACGCGACCCTGGCTGAGATCAGGGAGGTGTTACGGAGAAGGAGAGAAAACTACTGTTCTCCTTTGAAGTCATGCGCGGCACCGCCGAGAAGTTATGCGTTCAACTACAGGTGTTACCCATGTGCTTTGACAAAAGAGAGCATCAATAATCGGGACGAGCGCTCTCACATCTACATATACTTGCCCTTACTGGAATTCGCTCTCTCTTTCAATGTGATGGCATCAAGGAATTTGTGTACCTTCAATTGGAGCAGCGAATCAGAATTCAGTGTAAAACTGACAGTTTTAACAGCAAAAATAGTTTAAAAGCACGCTGGAATATGCTAGGAGTACTTTATTTGAAAGATCAAATATACCAGATTTGTAATGATAGAAAACTAACATGCGGAAATGTGCGCATTATAGAAAAATATTAGGTTTTTAAGAGGGCCTAATTTTCATTTCATTTCGATTTGCGCATTACGAAGAAAGTAGAAATACATGTTTATTATATTGAACTCTTTCCTAAACTATTCTAAATCAATTCGAGTATTTCATTTAAAATTTTAGGTTGAAATAAAGCTTGTAATTCAACGAAAGGTGAAATGCGCCCTTCGTCTCCGAACTTCGTCTTACAACTAGAGCGGTGCCGAGCATGACTTCAAAGCGTAGTGGAATGCTAGACATCCAATTGTAACGCCTTGAACCCAAACATGTGTTTGCATGAATTTCGAAGAGTTGCCACTCCATCTCTGTAACACCTCCCTGCTGAGATCAACGGTAGATGGTAAATTTAATGTTTGACTCACCACGCATGCTCACAACCGTCTTTGTGCTGTACTGAAGACGCCACGACGAATACGTGCTACATCTTTTCAAACACTCCTCCGAAATTCTTTATCAATACCAAAAAAAAAACAACAACAACAACAGAAAAACAGAAAAAGAAATATTAGCGTAAACAACTGGTAAAAGAGGAAAGTGATGATAGCAGTGTTGATTCAGTAGGCCTACTCAGTATTCATAATAATATTCATTCTAACATCAGCCATGACGTCGCATCATAGTTTACTCTTCCAATGAATGTGTGACATGATAACTAGCAAAATGTATCCCAGAGTACATGATGTGTACTTTTATGTCATATTTATGATAAATTGGATTTTACTAATAAGATATGATAAGACGATGTGAACGGTAGGCTATTTTTTACCAAAAGCGGAGCTACAATAAGAAAGTTAGAAAAAAAAGAAAATTAAACGTTTCAAAGATTTTAGGCAATAATGATATTGAGAGCAACCACATAAGAAGGAGAATTTCGTGACATTTCCAGAAGGGATTTAATGGGATACGAGGCAGCACAAAATGATGTCTTATTCTGGAAACATTATCATGTATGTATTTGGTTCATCATTAAGCGGAATCAACAGTTTTCACACAGGATGAGGAATGGAAGATGAAACAAGGGACTGAGGGAAAAGAGAACCTGAGATTGTCGCGAAGCAAAAAACAACAACAACAACAACAAACAAACAAACAGTCAAACAAACGAACAAACAAACAAATACTAATCTGACGGTCCCAAACACCGAACTAACCCCGAAAATAAGCGCAGGGCAGTTAAAACTCAGCAGTATATAATAGACAGCTATAAATCTTTATGGGTTAAATTTCCTTCGGGCATGTATTCAGCTGTTTTGAAGTGACGTTGTTTGGAGTTCACATACCACTTTTATCATGCATATCAAATGACATGCAGACTTCCGTTACTTATGACTACTTTGTGCAGAGTGATTACCAGTATTCCTGCAACGGCGGCATGAAATAAGAAGTATAACAATGATTCCTGTCCCCTGGTCATCAGTATGAAATTATACTTTATAGGTCACTTCCATCCGCCATCTGTGCAGTATTGTAGGAATTGTTCTTCTTTAATCTCCGACACTTGCAACAATATGGGCAACTCATTACGGAAATATTCTTGTGACTTCCCTCTGGCGTGAGGTTCGAATGCTTAAAATGAATTCTCCGCATCTAGCAATCTCTCATCATCTTCAATTTCAAGAGGCATCTAAACACTCACTAGTCTTGTTTCACTTATGATCCAATAGTAAAGTGCATTTATACTTTTTATGGAAAATGCACTATATAAATGTATTATTGTTATTATTATCATTATTCTTTCAAAATATACATATCTAAGAATATTCCTATTTTATACACATTGTTTCATCTCAATAAGATATGAAAAGTATCCATTCCCAGAACTTGTTTTTTTATGGCACCGCATACAACAAATGAAACGCGTATTTACGCAGAATGCAAATAGTGGTTTATCATCCTTTACCAACAGACATAACGATCACTACTATTAAAACAAAGAAAATCCCTTATTATACCATTAGCTGGCAAAAAAAAAGGAAAGTAAGATTTTACAACTGGAGGGCAGTCAAAAGGGGCAGCCTTTCTATACAGTATTGTGATCTTAATTGTCTTTATTCTTTCTTCTGTTTCTATTCATTCATTTTTTTTTGCTTTATCTTCCAACTTAACAATGCCTTGCTTGTTTGGTTCATGAATTTCTTAATCACTTACCTTGGTCATTCCATTCAGAGATGACCTTTTCTGCTTCGAAATAATGCATTTTGCATAATAGTGTGGATTGCACATTTCTCACAATTAAGGTAAAGTCCACACACGTTGGTGACGCGATGTACGAACTAACAGGTTTTTTTTTTTCCCTTTTTACCCTGCTGTAATAAGATGTCATGCATGTTGAGTTGTCTGTTATTGTCGTGGATAGTGGGGAAGGGGTTGTGAGGATGTAGTGACAGACCCCAGGACTCAAATAAATGAGTGGACACAGGATTACAATGCTCACTGGATTTATTGGTGTTACCAGGAAATCAAGAAACCAACAAGTCAGATAGCAGCCCGCTCTTTTGAATTACGGACCTTCATTCTCGGACAACATGAGGACACCAGCATTGGAAAGCTGAACATCTCACCAATTTTCCTTGTCCAAGAAAGAAAACTCCGCCGAATGAAATGGTTACTGATAGAACACGGTCAACACAGCCAGAGCTACCAAGTCTCACGCATTCTGCGTGAGACTCGAGCATTTAGGGGCCATCTCACGCATGACACCCATTTTTCTCACGCATCGGGCGAAGTCTGCAACTTGGGCCTATAATAATGAGCATAGCTCAAAAGATTAAAGTGATAGTTGCAATTGAAGGTATATTTCCCTTTTGTCTTTCAAAATAAGTAAAAGATAGTCACTTAAGTATGCACCTGATCGCACCATTAAGAGCTAAGAATTGAAAAAGCTCCCTACCGTGGGAGGTCACAGGGGGGAAAAACCCCTCCCACACCCTCGCTCGCGCGCACATTCGCATGCCGAGATGCCGAGTCATGAAAATCTCACTCATAAATTTTTTTTGAACTTGGCATCCCTGCACAGCCCATTGCTGTGAAAGATGCTTGCACGACACAGTGCCAGAGTGCCATGTCGTTTCATGTACATTACTACCATGCATGGTGTGTACAAATCTCCTGCGGTATGCATACAGCCAGCAGGGTTAAGGGTACATTAAGAGGTTCATTGCCACTTGGTCTACTATCAGATGGTCTACTTTCCAGTTTGTCTAATACCACTACGGCTAAACTCATTTGGTCTACTATCAGTTTCGTCTAATGTCCGTTCGGTACGTCCAATTCTCACTTCGTCTAATGCCCAGTTTGGCTAATTATCGTTTCGTCTAATGACCAGATGGTCTAACTGCAATTTTGTCTCCTTGGATTTTTCCCATTTTGTCTAATAAACTGTGGGTATTAGACGAAATGGGCATAGCCCATATGGAAGTAGACCAACTGGTAATGAGGATAAGTGGCAATTGGACTAAATGGTCATTTGACGAACTGGTTGTAGACGAAATGGGATTAGACCATATAGGGTGAGACTAAATGGATATTAGACGAAGTGGGAGTATACCAAGTGATAGATCACCCATTTAGATGCTACATTTGTAGCTCAGATCACTAACACTGACGTAATATTCATCCGCCTACTTTATATTTCTGTTTACAGCAACATTTCCCAAAGTGATAAAAATCATTCCTATCACTCCTATTTGCATTACATACTAGTATCTAAAGACATCCGTTTAACCTACCATTTTTTTAACAACTAAATTGCATATTTATCAATAATATAAAGGACTTCATCAATTCCAGGTATCAATATCTGATTCTCACATCAGTGACATAATCGTCTCGAATACGAACAAATCCCATTTTTTATTACTCTAATATTACAAGACACATTAAACAAATATTTATAGAATGCTTTGTAACAAAACCTGTTTCACAGAACTCCTTAGCGGTAATAAACTCACAAACAGACTAATAGTTTCAAATTCTTTACTCTGATTACAAGGAACATTTAACAAAAAAAGAAGGCTTTGAAACAATACTGTGATAAGGGTGAATACGTTGGCGCCATCTTTGTTGATTTGCAAAATAGCTTTTGATATGGTTGATCACATGATCCTTCTATCTAAACTGGAAAACATGGGGGTTAATGGCATAGAACTTGAGTGGTTCGAGAGTTATCTCTCGAACCGAAGAATAAGAACGTCAATCAATAATACTCTTTCGGATGAAAGATTATTAACTAGCGGAGTGCCACAAGGATCCTTGTTAGGACCATTGTTGTTTAGTATATTTATCAATGATATCAATTCGGTTTTTTCTGACTGCAGGGCCCATTTATATGCCGATGACACGGTTATTTATTACTCACATAAAAACCCGAAATTTGTAGAAAATGTTTTGCAAAAAGAGTTTGTATGTATGGAATCATGGATGGCTGATAACAATTTAAAAATCAATTTTGATAAAACTGTTTGTATGTTACTTGGTACAAATAATATGTTAAAAAAGCAAGAGTATTTGCATGTCAAACTTAGGGGTAAACAATTACTTCAGGTGAAAAGTTTTAAATACCTGGGAATTTTTGTAGATAACAAGTTATTATGGGATGTTCACATTGAACAACTATGCAACAAGTTAAGTAAAATGATTAGTTATATGGGTCGTCTGAGACAGTTTGTTAATAAGACTGAATTGAAACTGATATATAATTCTATTGTGTTACCTCATTTTGATTATGGTGATGTAGTGTGGCAATCCGCCAACGGTAACTCTCTTTCCCAACTTCAGAAGATGCAAAATAGAGCCGGGAGATTAATTTTGAAAGTAAACCCTTATTCCCATATTACTACCAGTGATGTTCATTATAGCTTAGGGTGGAAAACAGTAATCAATAGACAAAAAAATTCATCTGCTTTCATTTATGTATAAGATTATGAATAACATGGCCCCCGAATATATGAAAGATATTTTTAAGTACAAGACATCACCATACTCTCTCCGTAATCAAAACGATTTACAGTTACCTCGGCCAAAAACTAATTATTGTAAGAGATCTTTTTCATACAGAGGTGCATCAGCGTATAACAACTTACCCAATGATTTGCGTCAAATTTCCTCTTTACCCGTTTTTAAGTTCAATTTAGTTAAAACCGAAATCGTTTCTATTTGAACTTTTTTTGTGCTTCAAACCTTTGAACAATGTGTGATAATATGGTATATATGTAGTAACAATGTAGTAATGTATGTACCGTTCTATTTGTGTTTGTGTATATTTTATTCTATCATCATCAGTCCCTGATTGTATGAAATCTTTGTGTACAGGGCCCCATGGAAGACCAGAAGTGACTGTCATTAGTATATTGTCACTACTGAAAATTGGCTACCCTCCGTATGTATTTTTTTCTTCTTTACTGACCTTTATGTATGAAATGTGTTGATTTTTAGTACGGAAATAAAACAACAACAACAACAACAACAATAGCTGTTTCACACAACTCTTTAAATGTTTTCATTATTTTCTCAATTTCCATTTCCTTTTTCCAATTCGTAATCAACTTCAACTTCCGTCATATCGTGTCGCATTTTATACATATATGTTATAAACATGGATTAAAAACAGTAAAGTTTTCTTTTTCAGAACAATCATCAGCATTTAAGTGTTACAAATCAGTAGCTATACGATATCATGGTTTAATGCGGAGATCATAAAATCTCTGATAGACGGGCATAGCGTACTCGGCATATCCTGCAACAATTTGCGACGGCTTAGATGATTTCGTGGGATCGGGGGCTTTCCCGAAACTCTTGCTTTGCATGGCGTTGGATAAGACCATTGTATTCTTCAGCTCCTCAATGGAGATAGGCCCCACGTCTGTACAATGCCAGTTTAGCTGGCTCGGGTCTACGCTGTCCCACTCGAGCATTTTGGGCGTGAACTCGATCCCCATTGGCCGAATTTTGTTTGGACGTGATTGTAGAAGTCTTCAAGGTCGTGATAGATGGTCTTGAGGTTGTGTATGAAATCTGCCGGCGCACCGGGAATTGATGTTAACATCCGTTCGGAGGAACGAAACATCTTCTCCGGATGGCGAACTAGGAAGGAATGTTTATACTTGGCGTCGACGACGTCGAAATTACCACGAATACCTTCCACCATCCCCTTGACGAAGAGTACCTTAGAGTTTGGGTAATCAGCATTCAGAATCTTGTCGATGTAGCTGTACGTATACTTGTCATTCAGCATGCCTGTATAACGTGGGTCTACCGGAAAATGTACAAATACAGAAAATTCAAATTCAGATTTGTCTGATATACCGCCACCCGATAGAAACGAAATGTGTTTGAAAAAGATATTTATTTACGGTGATACAAAACGGAGTGCAGTCCTCGTAGGCAGGACATTATTTTGCTCATGCTGGACACTTAGTAGCCTTCTGTCAAGGCCCTCTCGCTGTAATGGGCGAGCGAAGCGAGCCCAGCCGCGCGCGACAGCGCAACCCCACTCAGCTGGACTCTCTTCACCATACAGCGAGAGGGCCTTGACAAAAGGCTAGACACTTAGTGACCCTATGCCCGTCGTTAGCTAAAGACTATCCTTTTAATCCCATACAATGCCAGAAACATGAAGAGGCTTGTATGTGCACATAAAAACAAGCACACAGACAAAACAAAAATGGTCTAGATTTCGATGGCCCTTTCTAAATAGTGCAAATATATCTTATCTTAATTTTGCCCTTTTTGTTTAAGAGGTACAAAATTATCAATGAAATTCAATTAGGCCTTACCTCTTTTTTATTAGTATTGGTGTTGTTTTTTTAAAGCGCTGCATTTTCCTTCGATGTTCGTTTGGAAAATTAGAAATTGGAATGAAAGAAATAAGTTAAACTGGTTGTTTACTTGTACTTTTAAAGCCGTAGATCTTATTCTGGTGAACGATGGAAGGTGGACTTATCACAGAGGGCTTCACAGGTGGCTCATAGATTGATTATAATGAGAGTTTTAACAGATGATCCATCTTTCTTATAGAGGCCTGCTAATAAACCTATGATACCTATTTCAACGGCGCTTGAGGAGGCGTTGTATAAACCATCGTTTGTGGTGTACGAATTTTGATTTTTAATCTTAATATCATTTCATAATATAATTTTGATTTTGATATCATTCTTTTGCAATGAGGAATGACGTGTTTACAGCTAGATGTAGCTACTTTCAGGGTCTGCGTTTATTGCTTCCTACGCTTATAACTGACAGATTGGTCACACAGAACTAACATTATCTATTTCTATCATGATTTTTCAATCACGTGCGAATAGAAAAAAAAACCCTAATATCAGTGAATTACAAGTGTCCTGTAACTCCTATGTGCTTCCATGTAATGTGTGCGACAAGTACAATAATGGGCTTAAGTGCTGGTAATTACCGGGAATGATAAATATCTCCCCATCAGTATATCTTTTGGTTCGGACCAAAGGAGTAGCTGGCCAGGTAAGTGTAGGAACAGGGAGGTGGTGTGAAGAGACCCTACTATGCACTCAAAATAGCATGTTGACATCAAGTGAACACTTTTAACAAGTTCTAACAAGAATTACTTGACATCGACGGATAACATTCATCCACTGGCCAAGATCAATCCGTTTGGGACTAGTATAATGTTCACATTATCTGAATTCAATTAAAAATGTATATTCTTGCAATCAGCAACAGCTTCAATGAACTATATAAAAAATAGGTTGGGTTTTTTTCAAAGAACAAAAACGTAAAGCTTCTCATGGGAAAGTATTGTGAATGAGAAAGCATGACTTTCTGGGACCCTGTAAAGCATTGCATTCTGCGGTTCCTTGGCATCGTGCTAAACAATTATACTTCCCCGTACTTTGTTTTCTTTCATGACGGAGTTTAGTCAGGCCAATTTCTCTTATTCAACACTAATAAGTCCAAATCAAAGATGATGAGCTTTATTCAATTTCAAAGGTTCTAATATAGGGTATATTGTGATGCATACCAGGCACACTCTCTACCCAATTTACTTTCCTCTCCGGTCCGCAGTAGTAGCAAGCCAGGTAGGGCTCCCAGAAGACTTCCGTGTCTCCTCGAGCCGACATCGATCTCGCGAACGCGGTCGCGACCGAGCGTGGCGTGCTCCAGATCATGATGCGAGCTTTGTCGTCAGTTGACGATGCCATGGCGGACGAATATTATAATGGAATTCAGATCCTATAAAAAAAAAGGAGCAGATTGAAGATGTTTTTGCTTTGTCACTCCCATAGTACAGACTTTTATATGCCAAGTTCAACTGTATGATGTTAAAAACCGACGTGTGTGCCACATATTAGAATTACAATACATTAATAGGGCTCGACACATATCTTTCTGGTGTGCCGTATGGGTCGCTTAAATTTGTAAATCTTAATTTTGGTGGTCTGAAATTAAAGAAACATTGTAATCCATTTTGAAACTAAGTTGCTCGATCGGGCAACCAAAAGATAAATTTTGATGGTCCAACAACAATTTTTCGTGGCCCCATCGGACCATCGCCATTGTCGAACCCTGCATTTAATTTCATAATTGTACATCTTTATATAAGACTTCGCTTCTCTTTCATTACTCTGATGACATAAAGGGATACGAATGTTGGACTTGAGACATTCTCATCTTTCGCAAATCGTTCGCGTGCCCCATAAAAACAGTGCTTCAATTCAATGGAAAGTCCAAAGCCCCCGTTCCACTATCACGATCTGAACCCCGATCTATCCTGATGTAGCAGATCGGGAGAGAGCAAAAGAGTACTGGGATCGGAAACATCGTAGCAGCAGCGTTTGGAGGACGGGGTTGGAGCGGGCAATTTTTCAAATCGGGAAGAAATTTTGAACCTGTCAAAAATTTTCCGGACAAGATACGCGGGCTTGATGCATGTGGGGATTTTCCTGCACGCAGGACAATATTTGCAGACGGACAAGGATTTGGGCGAGTTTGCATGCGTCTTACCTGCTGACCCGTGCTACTTACGTTCTACTTAATACGTCCATTCCGTTTGACCTGCGTGTAGGCGCATGGGTGGCAAGTGAGGGCTGACAACTCTGTGACGGAATTCCTCTCAAGGAATTTGATATGGCAGATGTCCCACAGAATGTCATGCAGATGACACGCGCTTCCGGCGCAAAAGAATAAATCCACGGGCAACTTATTGGTACTTCAAGCGGGTCAACTGCCTGTGACTTGCGGCAGCTGCGGGCCTCCTACTCGTGTTTTGCGTGGACCTCTGCGGGCGATCCCCGCGACTCACCCGGAAAAAGGTTTGGTCATGCTCAAAACTTGGCTGCGGGTAAATCGGACTTTCGTGCGCACCTCCGGGCAACTACGGGCGAGATACGCGCTAGGTATAATATACTGTCAGGTGCGAGCCAACTGCTGGGAGGTCCGGGTAGCAATTTGTTTCCCCCAGCAAATTAACCCGCAATGCTTTCCCAGACACAGTGTGACAAGGCCTTGAACATGCTCAAAACTTGTTCCGGGTGAGTCGCGGGGGTTTGGCCGCAGAGGTACACGTAGAGCACCAGTAGGAGGCCCTTAGCGGCAGCACCTCGCTGGCAACTCATACGATGGTACTTCGCAGATGTAACGCAGGTACTTCGCAGTCCCAGTATGTCGCTCGTAACTGCAAACGGATCTGTCTAGCAGGTGAGATGCAACGGAACTCGCCAACATCCATGTCCACCCGCAGAAAATAAAAAATCTCGTGCTGGAAAGTCCCTACTCGTAGCAAACCCGCGTAGCTTACCCGGAAAGGTGTGGCAGGACCTTAAAGAATGCGATGAATTAGAAAAGTATCTTGATTCTTTGAGAGATGGTCCAGAATATGGCGCCTTTGTTATCATGTTAGTAAATGTACAACAGGGAAAATGTCAAAGAAAATTACAAGCACCAGCTTTGTGACAAAACAGAGCTTGGCGGTCACATGGGTCGCTTTTCACAAGCGCAGAAACCAACCAGGAAATTTTCAAAAATAATGGCGAGGCACGTCAGTGTCAAAGGTCAAGAAATGCACAAACTCACCTGTGAGTTCGTCTGCTCAGTAGCCACTGTTGATAGGGTGGTGGCCAGGAATATAATAGAGACAATCATACCTATTTGTAAGAACTTGTTTTGAATAGGTCTTCCAACCACCAGGTGTACTGTACCGATTTAATAATTAACCACACATATCTTATGAATCTCTTGATTGCTTGATGTATCTGCAAACAATATAAGATACAATTCCAGGTCATCTATAGATGGCTTATTTTTGTGCAAAGTTCACGATTTACGACAGTATAACAAAACCTACCGATAACAAAGCAGAGGAAATCACAAGTGTATGAAGAACAACAGCGAGGCCTGTCTTGCAGTTCGAAGTCCATAATGTATTCGGCAAATGTTATTCCAGCTCACGTACTCACAACCATTTCATATTATTTCATCATATGCACAACACACGAATTACACAATTGGAATACACACACACGTATGGTATAATACATGCACAAAACTGAAAACCTACATGTATTTTATGCCAAATTTTCGACTAACGTAATTTTGATATCTTGAGCTGTGTATAGAATATACGTTGGCACTGGTTGGAGTGTTGAGATGTGATGACTTACTGTAATTGCCTCTGCTACGTGAGTATGTGTTGGATGCAACCTATATCATTTTCCGCGAAAGCATGCGAAATTTAAAAAAAAAATCACACGACTTTCTAGTTTGTTTGTTGTTGTTGTTTTTTTGTCAGAAGTTGATGATGCTTTAACGATGATTTTAGGGGGAAAGGGCTACAGATGCTATATTTCTTTCTCAAAAAAAAAAAATGTAATTTTGATTATATCTTTGTGTGCAAGCAGCTTCCACCATTTTGTTCGCCTGATTAATTCGTTTTGAATCATGCCAACTTGCTTTATGGTACACAATATGTATGTACACGTAGAAAAATACAAGTATTAATAAATACCCCTGTAATTATGTCATTAAAAGTGTCGGATGTCTCACGATTTTCTTTGGTACAGATTATTGTATGAAATCCTCGTCACTTTGCAGTTATGGTTGTTGGTACCATGAACAATACAATGCGCAAGACTACTGATATTGGAGGCTATTGGCATACAAAGACAACTCTAAGAAAAACAGGTTCAGCGTTGCACCTTTATCAGTACTGTGCAACTTTGCACCTTTCAGACCAGTAAGAACCTTTGAAGGTGTAAAGTTGCGATGTGGGACTTGTCAAGATGTTCACTGGTCTGAATGGTGCAAAGTTGCACTCATAAAGGTGCAGAGTTTAACCTATTTTTGTAAGAGAGCAGCAGCACAAACTATTTTCTTGTAATCTGGATACATCATTATGTGTATCTCCAGTTCATCATAGGCTGAAACAATAGTTGTCGAATATGATGAAGAAGCAAGATAAAAACAGAGAGAGAGATCAAGATTGTTGACAGTTCAAAGTATCCTATTAAATCCGAAAAGAAGGGTAGGAAAATTAAAACTCAGCGGTATATATCAATAGTCAGGTATTTCTTCGTATTAAGTTAAAATTAATTAAAGTGTTGTGTTAAGTTGTTTTGAAGTTATTTTGTTTGGGGTTTATAGACGACTTTCCTCATGCATTCGAGTGTCACTCACACTTCCGTTACAAACGTTCCCCTGACAAGCAGTCACAACTCCAGAACTCACGTGCAACACGTAGAACTCATTCTATCACATGTTTACTTTACTACTGTACCATGTCCTGTAATTGATGATTGATACGATCGTATTTTCACGTTTAATGATGCTATATTAAATGAAATATACTATAATTATGACGTTTGCAACAGTATGTTGCTTGAAAATAAAACAAAAAGGAAATGAAGAAAACATTTACTCTGTCATAATAGGTATGTAATGCCAAAAAAAAAAATGATTAGCGTATTTTCGACTACTCCAGAAAACGCCCTATACATGTATTATATAACCTCTCTGATTTTAGTCTAACTGCAATTATGAACATGTTAATTCATAAGCTTATACAGTTCTACGGTCGTATACGGCGTTCATAGAATCGTTGATAAACTGGCATGGCGTGCTCGGCGAACTCCATGACAATGGGGGATGGTTTATAATGCTCTATGGTTACCAGGTCCGGCGCCTTTCCGAATCCTAGTCCCTGCATGGCGTTCATTAGCACTACAGTATTTTTTGTCTCCGGGTGAGAAATTTCCCTACGTCTGTACAATGCCAGTTGAGTTGGCTCGGATCTACGCTGTCCCACTGGAGCATTTTGGGTGTAAACTCAATCCCCATCACTTCACAGTACTTCGGTAAGATGGTCTCTGGGTAGGAGACGAGATCATCCGCGTCGATAATGGGAGGTGAGGTCTGGCCGAATTTTATCTGCACGTGATTGTAGAAGGCTTCCAGGTCGTGGTAGATATCCTTGAAGTCGTTTATAAATTCCTGCGTTTTGCCGGGTACCTCTCGAGAAAGACGCTCCAAAGAACGAAACATCTTATCTGGTCTTCGTACCAAGAACGAGTGCCTGTACGTCGAGTCAACGACGTCGAATTTTCCACGAATGCCTTCTACCATTCCTTTGACGAAGAGGACCGTCGAGTTCGGATAGTCGGCATTGAGCAGTTTGTCGATGTAGCTGTAAGTGTACTTCGCGTTCATCATTTCTGGAGAAAGTTAGAGACAGTATAAAAGTGTAGAAGAAAAGACAAGTCTTTACAATTCAGCTTTTTACGGTTTTACCTATGTTACCGTAATCATGGTTAAAATTTAGCCAAGATTTAAAATTCTCGCATTTTCCATTCTGAATAAAAGAAAAAACAGAGAGAGATGCCAAAAGTAGAAAGCAATGATTTTTTTTTTTGGTTACGTCACAGCATACTCACAATAATTATTGATTCGCTTTGATGATTACAAACAGTGGTCTCTACACAGAACACGTCGAAGAATTAGCTGAAGATATCAGAAAATAACCATCAATATCACATCTGCACATTTATTGATTGTTAACTTTGTCTCTATGTAAGATTGTATAGTCGTATAACCAGGCCTTTGTGACAATGTAGGAAGCTCTGGCAGAGCGCCACGACATTGTCATTACTCCAGTACATCATGGTTTTAAAGGGACATTCCAGACGATTTTCATAATTTCACATCATGTAGTACATAAATCGACAACTCCATATGTGGAATTTATTATGGTTCTTGAGCAGAGAAACAACACTTTGAAAAATCTTAATCAAATTAGGCCTACACTGAACAAGGATGATGACAAAGGAGGTTCACATATTTCAGAAATGTAGCAGTGTAATTCCATTACAATACCGCTTGCGTACGAGTTCACCTGTGTATAATCTATGCATGCCTTCTTCTTTTGTTCTGGTTCCTTGAGCCCCAACTCATGCATTCTTATTGACATGGCAGCTCTTTGACCGATACCAGAACCTTGATTATGGCGACCACGTACCAGGCATCTTGTCTCCCCAGTGCTTCTTCCTCTCCGGACCGAACGAGTAGCAGGCTAGATAGGGCTCCCAGAAGACCTCGGTGTCGCCGCGAGCCGACATCGATCTCGCGAATGCAGTCGAGATCGAGCGCGGAGTGCTCCAGATCATGATGCGTGCCTGTTTCTCGGTCGCGGTCGTCATGGCGACGTCCGATTGTAAAACCAGGTTCTCTCCTCCTCGGTCAGAATGATATACTGAGGGGTAAAAAGTAAAAGAAAAAACAAACCAAATAAACAACGACCCGCCATAATAACAGAGCAACCTGCCATTTACTTTTTTTCCCCTTATATACCTTTTCTCCTTCTCCATTTACATAACTAGGCCTCTTGGTCCTCGCAGCTAATAAAGATTTAAAGCATTTCGTCATCTTCATTAGTTCTGATGAGAGGCTGAAGGTTGTAATATGAATTTCACATTTCACCCTCAGACCAACGTCGATCATGTTGTTGTATTAATACGGACACCTTTGTCTGTGAAAAGATATGTACAATGACATCAGTGTGACAGTCTATAGCGATCGAGGGCCAGGCTGTCATAAGACGGCAGAAAAGACCGATTTGTTCAACTCGCCTTATGATCTACTGCCCTAATCAAGAACTGTTGTGTATCACAATCATACTCGTGTATAGTGTGCCATGCTTGACGTATGAGCACTCTTTACCAGATTTCATACGAGACTCGGGATAACAAAACGAGAGTTCCAGTTGAGGTCAAGTCTAAACAGCTCACGTTTGTTATGTATAAAGATGCCCCACTACTACACACACTTTGTATTATGATGGTAATCTTGAAAAACTTACCTGTAAGTAAATTCACCAATATGTGTCAATATTCGTGGTGCGGTGGACTTGCTCAACAGTGTTTGAGGACATTACCGACGTTCTCTTACAGAGGCATTCATTCACGACAAACAGTTGCAAACGCGTATGAAAATCTTCCGCCTTCCTTTCCACGTGTCTCTTTCACTCTCTATCTCTTTCTTGCTGCTTTTGGACATTACAAAGCGTTTGCTCTGGAAAGCCATTGCGATGCAAACCATAAACATACAAAAGGGGTTCAAAGTCTTGAGGTCAAGGATCTAAATTATTATTCTGTAACAATCGACTAGATACACATGGAGCCTTGACGTTGACGGACGCACTAATTTGATACAGATAATATGACTAGCATAGAACTCATATGCAACTTTATAGGCTCCAATGCCTTTCAGGCAGTGATATTTGATTCTTAAAGGGATATTTGATTCTCAAAACATTTTTTTTTTCTCATTTCCCAGACTGGAGCAGAAACTCCCCCTCCCTCTCTCTCTCTCTGCCCTTTCGTCCATTACATTACGTATATAATTGCACTCTTTAAACTTAATGATACTATGTGTAACTTGATATTATAGTAGAAGCTCATCTGTATTGGAAATTTGCTCTCATTACGAGATATTTGAAAGAGTTAACAGCTGGAAATTCCTGAGGTAAATATCTTGTATTGAGATCAAAAGTTTGGCACCAATTTCAATTTGTGTTGATGTGTTCACGTCTGTACTTGCGTGGGTGTATGGTTTATCGGTTTCTTGTCGGTGCCTAATGAACACGGTGATTGCAGCACGTAGATACAAGAAACTTGCAAGAAGCTAAACAAACAAACCAGACACGAAATATGAAACCAAGAGTGTATCGTTAAGAAAGCTGGTTAATCATGATTGTGAGGGCTCAAGATAAGAAACTTTAATATAATCAAGGTAAGCCATTGTCTTCAAGTTAATTGCCTACAATGATGGATCGGGTATAATGTCTACAGGACCATCAGAATCTAGAAGGGAAAAGGTTACAGGTCTGTTAAAGGGTGTGTACAGTTCTGGTCGAGGTGAGGATTGAGCTTTTTAAGTTTTGCGAGATATTCAGAAACCACTCTATGAGATGTCAAAGAGCATGCAAATCTAAGGGGTATCAAAAGTTTATTTGATGAAAATCGGTTTTGAAATGGCCGAGATATCAAAAAAAAAAAGAAGGTGAAACAAAGAGATCCTAATGGGCATGCCGTAAACTGGCCGGTCGCCTTTTATGATTATCACTTTTTTGGATATGTCAGCCATTTGAAAACCAATTTTCATCAAATAAATGTTGAATCCTTCTTGAAATTACATGCTCTTTCATATTTCATAAGAGGTTTCTCATTATCTCACTTAGGATTGTTCAAATCGTGAATCCCCACCTAAACCAGTACTGTACAGTCCCTTTAACCTTCCTGAGCCAGTGAGTCAAAGATGACAAAGTGACATGCATAGGGTTAAAAACGTAATTAGTGACCTATCAACATGAAGTGACATAAAAAATAAAACATATACCAGAGAGAATAAGGGAAGAAATGAGAAGAGAACAAGTGAAAGGGCTGTCACAACGTCGCTCAGCGAAATGTAAGATCATAAATGTAAACTTTTATTGGAATATTAATTGAAGGTGATAAAAACGTGGACTGAATTCATTATCACCTAATGAAATAGTCATCATAATCCTTGCACAGCTGTGTGCAACCACCAGCTGTCTGAAGCACCTCTTCAATTCCCTCTTCAGTTTTCCTTGTTCAGCGGTAGGCATTCTCTTTTTTCCTTCAAGTCTTTCGATCCATTCTCTCAAGTCATGACATATAATTGTGTTTCTCCTGTTTTGTTCCGTCTTGTCTTACATTGTATTTGTGCTAAATATTTGCAAATAAGTATTTCATAACATTTTTCTTTGAGTGGTTCACAACATATACAAGCTTGCTTTTTAGTGGACCTCTTTTTTTTAGTGGAATTCTTTTTTTTTCTCAACTGAAGCATAACTGTATTTTTGCCAGTATGCATGCATATATCTTTATCTGTATCATTTATCCTTGCAAAGTCGAATGTATACGTTTATAATATAATTCCTGATTTATTCTGTGTTATGTTTCGTTGGGAAAAGAAGAGTGAAAATAAATGAAATGAATTGAAATGAATTGAATTGAATTGCCGATATAATCCAACAGTATATCATGCGGCCATCAACAATGACTTTGCAATATATGTATATATATATATATATATATATATATATATATATATATATACAGGTATCTGTCTCCTCAGCAAAAAGGAGTATACGTCAAGTATCTCAGCATGTGAACTTGTCGTTAGGACACGACTGAGCCTCTTAACGTTAAATTTCTTTGACAGCAGGAAAAGGGTTGCTCTGTCAAAATCCGCCATTAATGACAGGTTTCTGTTGAGTCTATAACAAATCGAGGGGAATCGCCCTTTCACTTTCCGTTTCGCACTCGTTTAATTGATTAACTACACAAGGAACGTCAAACTTGTGATGTGCCATATTTTGAGGCCGATTCCGTGATAAGAATAATAATGTATGATAACTTTCACCTGTCCTGGAGATTAAGTGGCTTGATCCCATCAGACCTCTCTTGTTCTTCTTTCTTGTTCTTCTTTCTTGTTCTTCTGTCCATCCTAGCTCCCTTCTCTTTGACCTCTATCGTGTTGTAAAGTCTTTATGGTCCTTCTTTCTTTCTTCCTTCCTACCTCTTTTCTGAGTTATCAACTGTCTGTGTTTGTTTTGTTTGTTTTTTATTGTCGCTACATTATTTTTGTTGACATTGCTCAAGAAATAGTGTCTGTGCCGCATCATTTATTTCATTTTTGTATGTCCTCTAAAGACACTTTAAAATACTTCAAAATAAGTATTATGTATGATAGGTTTTACGGTTGTTTGTTTGTTTTTGGATAACTTGTAACATATCACACTTATCTTAAAATGCTCCATGAATATATACATTTAGGTATATAACATAAGATTGGGGAATTTTGTCTTTCGAGTGATCTCCGCTTTACAAACTCCACTTTTCAGTAGATCACTCTTTTCCATCCATATCATGATTTACTTTTTGTTACAACTGCAAAGTATGCAATGTTCATATTCCTTCGTTCATATATATATATTATACACGTATATATACATATATATACACACACTATATATATATATACATATATATATATGTATATATATATATATATATATATATATATATATTATATATGCCTATTGTATAAACATTATATGATATGCATTGCGTATATAGATTGGTTACAATATAGCCTATGATTTATTGATGTATACCTTGTATTAAATCTGTTTATGTTTCTGTTCGATGGGAGTAAAAGCTTTATTGAATTGAACTGAATTTAAGTGAATTGAATTGAATAAGTAAGTACATGTGTACTTCCTTGATAAACGATTATGACATGCCCGTGGAATTAAAAGAAAGGACAATAGAAAAGAAAAGAACAAAACATTTAGGAACGGAAAATCTCTCATACCCCCCCCCCCCCCCCCCACACACACACACACTCATACCATCATCAGGGAGGTGGGAAGAGACTCTAACCACCTCCATGACATCATAATTATGTATATATACATGAATACATAATGTACACAAACACACATGTATACACGCCACACTGAATCTTTAAGTTAGGAATAAGGTCTAGAAGCTCATCTGTCAAGAAATATAAAGTACATACCTGCAGTGTTTGTTTTAATTGTACAACGCATAATACATTACCTGAGCGCAAGAATACCCTTATATCTGACTTGTCTCTTACATATCATTCCTTATTCAACATTTTCGGTAAGTTCTCAATTCTTCATAATGATTGCAATAATAATGAGAAATATTATTACCATCTTCATTGCTATCATTTTTACTATTTTAGTGTCCCAACCATTATGATCACTTTTTAACCATTGATGTTATCATATTCATTGTTATCCACACCATTATTGGTGATGTCAGCAAGTAAAGCAATGTATTTTCCCGCCTATCGTGTCCAGCGTTTCAAGGTGACTGAATGATTTGTATCCATGACATTTATAAAGCTTTGCAACAGCTCATATGTGCATACTGAATTTCCACAGAAGATTCCGAATTGAAAGAAGTCGTGAATTGAATCGCTATACATAGAATTCACTTTGATGGAAATGACTCTTTCAGGAACAAACAAACAAACAAATACCCCCCCCCCCCCCATTCATGTTCTCATTTCTTGCTGGAAGTTATCCTTCGATGTATATCTAAATATAATAAAGCAAGTGTGTTCCTGCATTTACACGGAATGATTATGTGCATAATATCGACAATTTATGATATTTATGAGTTGAAAATTAATGTTGAAGCAATTTAAGGCTTTATGCGGAGTTCATAAAATCTCTCGTAAACTGGCATCGCGTGTTCTGTATATTCCTCAACTAAAGAAGAAAGCGTTGAGTCTGTGTAATGAGCTAACTTCGGTGCCTCACCAAACCCTCGACCATGCATGGCGTTTGACAACACGATAGTGTTTCGGGTTGCCTCGTGGAATATGTCCCCTACGTCGGCAAAGTGCCACCTGAGTTCACGGGCGTCTACGCTGTCCCACTCGAGCATCTTGGGTGTGAACTCGATCCCCATTGCCTCGCAGTACTTCGGCAGGATGGTCTCTGGGTGGGCGACGAGATCATCCGCGTCGATAATTGGAGGTGAGGGTTGGCTGAGTTTCGTCTGGACGTGGTTGTAGAAGTCTTCGAGGTCGTGGTAGATGTTCTTGAAAGCGGTGATCAAGTCATGCGGTTTTCCAGGGACCACCTTAGACATGTGATCGAGAGATTTGTAGGTCTTCTCGGGTCGGCGCACGAGAAAAGAGTGTTTGTATTTTGGGTTGACGATGTCGAAGTCGCCGCGAATTCCTTCGATCATCCCTTTGACGAAGAGCACTTTGGAGTCGGGGTAGTCAGCGTCGAGTAATTTGTCGACGTAGCTGTATGTGTAGTTATCGTTCAACATCTCTGTGACAGATTGGACAGAATAAGACAAAAGGCAAACATGTTTTCTTTCCCTCTCTCTCCTTTTTTGTGTGAATGTGTCGTATCTTAACTGCTGTATCACAGGAGCACAAAAATATTAATGACAAGAAACAAATTCATGACAGAGATTATCAAAAGTGTACTAAATGCATGTTAACATCAAATGAACACACGTTTTGACATGTATTAGTTGACATATAGACGGATAACATTATATACTAGTCAAGAGATTTCAAACCAACAAAACCAATATAATGTACAATATTGCTGAATACAAATAAAGATGTATCGTACCTAGGCGTCAACAGCTTTAATGAACTATATGTTCAAAGTAATATGTATACATATCTATACATATATGAATTATATACATGTATATATATATATATATATATAGGCATATATATATATATATACACACACGTATATATAATTATATATATATATAAATATAGGCATACACACACACACACACACATATATATATATATATATATATATATATATATATGTATTATATATATATATATGTATTATATAAAACTTGATGCTTTTAGGAAACTATACTACCCCGTTCTTTGTTTTCTTAAATGACGGAGTTTCTCTTCTCTCAAATCAAAGTTGTTGAACGTTATTCAGTTTTTAAAAGTTCTGATATAGAGCCTATATTCAGTGATACATACCAGGCGCACTTTCAGCCCAATTCACTTTCCTCTCTGGTCCGTAGTAGTAGCAGGCCAGGTAGGGCTCCCAGAACACCTCCGTGTCCCCTCGAGCCGACATCGATCTCGCGAACGCGGTCGAGACCGAGCGCGGTGGGCTCCAGATCATGATGCGAGCTACCTGGTCGGTCGATGACGTTGCCATGGCTAGATGAGACTGGACAGGTAGGACGATCTTGGATCAATTCTGGATAAGTAATCGAAACTGGTTCCTGATATTCGCTTATTACCCGGGACCTATTCCCTTAAAACGAGTTTGCTCAACAAAGTACATGTAAGCAATTGTGACTAGGTTTATCAGTTATTTTTGCTGATGTGTAATCACTGAGATTTGTGGCATCAGAACTGAAAGGAAACTTAAAAAAATACTACTGGCATGAACCTCATTCCACAAAATAAGCAGACAAATAATCAAAGAAGCAACGCAACGATGTGAAAAGGAAGAAAACAGACATTTTGGTATCACCCTGTCAGTGGAAGCTGAATGTCAAAATATCCATCGCAATTGAATGCAATCAGAACCACCCTCTGTAACAAAAAAGTAAGCTACAGTACTCTTCATTATGAAACGCACATTCACATCACACTTACTTCAGCTGCGTCCGCAAGATCATGAAACACCGGTTACGTGATGTAAATATTGTCTTATGGGGTTCAATGCAGCGTGTAATTCAACATTGGTCATTCCTCTCCCATGACACCGACAAAAGGAAGTGATCTACAACGTGTGTGCTTCAGCGTCCATGTTGTCCTCCAGCCGGTGAACATGCTATCAACGCGGAAACATAACAATTAAATGGGTCCGGTGCTGCGTTCTGCCGTACTGAAGTAGGCTGCTTATCATCCAAAATGTCCACTTCTGGTTTTGTGTTTAACTTTGCATTTTATTGCATTTGCGTTGTCACTTTGAAGTTGACTGTATAGAATTCTTCACAGCAGTTCCTTTTTTTTTCTAAGAATATTGTTTCCCACCTTCAAAAACTTGGCGTTTTCGCTTTCTACGTATCAAAGCGCTCAACCAGAAGGGATTGAACGGGTTTAGTTAATTGAAGCAAGTATAATAAATCACTGTTTGTTCACCGGCCTGACATTCGGAGTTCTTCCTTTTGGGGAAAATGAACTCTGATCTACCTTGTAGCGCAACTGCGTGAACAATGCCATGTTTGATCTTTGTACCATGCAATATCCAACACCGTCTGCAACATTCTCCCAATGTATAGTAGTAGCAAACAATTTTTCAGCGCGCGGGAACTTAACAGACCTATGGGATGAGGTGTTAGTTCACGGTGCATAGCTCTCATTATCATTCAAAAGTTTGTTTTTTGCCCCCTCGTGTGGTCACCCGAGTATGCAAAGCAGGTCACCCGAGTATGCAAAGCAATGAAGCTTTCACGACAAATTCTTACTTTCTCGTCAGACAATTTTAATCTCAATAAGTTATGTAAGAAAGCGTGGGACTTTCGCAGCCAAACTGGATAGGACCTACTCTTGTTGCTGCACCTATAGATACATGCAATTTGATGGAGGAGATTAAATGCAATTATAATGTTTCCAGTGATGTTAAATATCAGTCATATAAGTTGCAACAATGTGGTAAATTTGGTAGAGGTGGTGATGTCATAATTTCATAAGTCTTCCAATATAAGCGAATCTTCGAATCTTTACTATTTTTAACTGAAATGAACAAAAATACTCTACGAGACTTTGGGCGTCATGATAGGTATAATTTAGGTATAATGAGCACTTGTAAAATCAAAGCAACTACGACTTTTACAGAAATCCACGTTGTGGCTCCGGCCACATGCATCATTGAAGTAACAAAATACCGTTTTTGTCTTTGTTTGTTTTTTTAGTTGTGTGTGTGTTTTGTTGTCGTTGTTCCTTTTTTTTGGGGGGGGGGGGTTTCTTTGTTTGTTTTTGTTTTGTTTTGTTTTTTGGTATGTACAAATCAAGGGAAGAATAGTGTTGTGATTCCATCAACCCTTCTTCCTATCTGTGTGTAAGGCCTTGACCAAAAAAAAAGTGAATCTTTGCAAGTCCCATTGTTTGGAATTCCCATTTGAATTTCCAATTATTTGGAAGACGAGATATATTCGTGCACAAACTTCAAACTGTATACGGTTATTGAAAAAAATATATATCTCGTTCTCTCTTGCTTGAATACTGACCGTCTAATGTTTTCACTATCTCCTCCATAACCGTGTGATATGATGTGAGTTCTGCATTATTGCGCATGTGTTAATGTAATTTGTTGCTCATGTTGCTTGTGCCTTTATTATGCTGTTTAGAGGACTTTTCCCCCTCGAGGTCTCTGAGCCTTTTTGTCACTTTCTCTGTTTATTTCACATTTCACAACGTTTTGATTTCAGATTGCAAGAAAGAGATGATTTAGTGTAATGTAGGCACTGTATATGTTGCATATTTTTGTTTGAAATGGAAATGAACAAAATAAAGAATGGAACGCATTGAATTGGAATAACGAACCTTATTTCATTTTCGGATGAACGAATCTTTGGGAAAAAAAGAACATCACTCCGTGTTTAACATAGTAAGCTTTCTGATCAGTTATTAGTTTATAAAGAAATGCCATTAAAGATTTATGACTTCCTTGTCGTGTTGAATACATAGAAAAAAGAATCATGAATGGACTCTCGATACTGTTCCGCAAGTTAAAATTATCCCTGCCCGATTTGCACATTAATCCAGACCACAATCGAAATTCCCGGTAGAACATCTCTCTGAAAATTTACAGAAAGCATTCAGGGTGGCCATCGAAACTTTATTTATGTGAAATAAAGCAAAGTATCAGGAAATTTCCAGACCTATTGTATTGTCTCAGATATTTACACCGCGCCCTTGGATAAGCATTAATGGAGATAATGTGGATATTGTGGATAAGACCTTTTGTGATATCAATATAATTATAAACCAGAGAACTTTACCATGCCTTTATTACCTGTGCTACATAAAACCTTAAACCTAAGATCATATCCCCCCCCCCCCCCCCCACTTGATAAAATTTATGTCACGGCGGACTGTTATTACGCTAAGCGCTCTCATCCCCTTTCTATTCGTTCGTAGTGTGTGTGTGTGTGTGTGTGTGTGTGTGTGTGTGTGTGTGTGTGTGTGTGTGTGTGGCAGGTCTGTGGGCGCTATGCACATCAATTAATGTGCACCACTGTCATTTACTTAATGAAATATACGATTACACCAATATCCTTGAGTGATCCCTGAGGTCACTCCAAAATTAATGAAGATGAACATTTTCACTCGTTTTTTTTTTCGTCTGTTTAGAGAGTCATGCATAGTGTGTGTGTGTGTGTGTAGGAGTGTGTGCACTTATTCTTCAAATGCTTTCTGTACAGTCCCAGAATTTCATATACAGTGATTGAAATGGTAACTTTATTTCTTACGAAATCAATGCCCAGACCTTTCTCTCATACCCACGCTCGTAAACGTAAAGTTTATATCATTTCATCTCAACACATCACTGCTCGCAATTTAGACCAAGATTCAAGCCCACAAACACTATTAAGTTGTTCAAACGTGGCCATTTTCTCTTTGCGAAAATATTTCGCTTTTATTGCCAAAGCCCTCTGCTAAAATATCCTTATTCAGGACGAAGGAAGGATAGGAGCCTCATGGATATCATTGCCCCCACCCCTTACTTCTCTTTCTTCACTCTTCCCTCCCTATAAGTGCGCCAAAAGATGCTCAACAGACCAAGAAAGTGTTCTGGGCCTTCGCGTATAAAAGGTGCAAAATTTCAGAGTTCGTTCGCTGTGAGCTCTCGCAGTTGATAGACTAATTTTTATCATCCTAAAATCCAGACATCCTGCACATACCCACAAAAGCGTGCGCAGATTTATAATAATCTATGTAATATTTCACATGTAGCAATAATGTACTGTGTATATGTACATTCGTCAGCCATCGGGCATCCATGTAAACAAACGCCAATGTACGCATTCCAGTGCAAGGGGCTTCTATATGATATGTGTCATCAAATCAAGCAAGAGATAATACAAAAATACAAATAGAGGATGATGTACTGAACAGTTAAACAGAGTGATCCACTGCAAGGATCAGTCAACGATCTTTCAACCTGTCCTAGGGAAGATGGAAAAGAATATCATAAAACTTTGTTAATAATGTCTTATCTCTTCAGACGAAATTGCAAGAAGGTGATGATCGCCATATGACGTGTACACTGACATTTTAGTCAAACTTCTAATTAACAGATCACTTTTGTGAAATATGCATGGACAGCTTAAGATATTGACTTGCGAAGGACAAGAATGTATGATATAAACATTATGGATGTACATAATATTCATGAACTTCAATTACCTATACCACATGAAAATATTTATCCACTTTATTACCAATGTCTGCATATTTCCACCAAACATACGTATATGTTTGCATTTTATAAATCAGACTATATATCACACACAAAAATATATATCACAATATTTTGTGTCTCAGTGTATGTCCCTTACATATCTGGCAACCAAATTTTGGACGCTTTTCTCTCACGACGCATTCAAAGACACAATAATATATCTCTTCGAGACACCTTCAATCGACTGACAAAAGGTTATTACTTTTACTGAGTTTTGAGAATAGTAGGTAATCTGCGCAAATTATATCCAATTTACAAAATTGGCTAGTGCGAGAACTTTCAGCAACGCTACTCACAAAATACTTCTGTATCATTAAGTACTGTTGATAATATGCGTATATCATGATACATGAGAAATACTTTATTCAACATAGATAACTCTTGTACTCCAAAAGGTCAGTTGCTGTTGTTGTTGGTTTTTTTTTGTTTTGTTTTTTTGCTTTTTAGTGGATCACCCTTGTCCATCGCTTTATGTACTTCTAAATGTCATTCCTACAAAGTATGCAGTGTTTTTTTATATATTATTATACCTAGATATTTATTCTTATATACATTTTGCTATATTTCATAGCCTGCACTACTCAGCTTCTTTGCTTGCATGCTTTATTATATATTGCCTTTTGTTTGATGGAAATAAATCAATTGAATTGCATATCATCATCATCATCATCATCCATCATCATAACAAGAGCATTAAATGTTCCGATCAACGATAATTTCTCACGCGAATAAGATTATCCTAGTCAGCAAGTATGTTTTCATTGAAACGTTATTTCCTGCATCAATTGTTATGCTTTCACTGAGCTGAATGAAAATCTTCATCTCCCTCTAAATCAGGTTTCAAAACCAGGCACCTAAGTGCTCGCTTACATTGAACAAACTATTTTCATAAAGCCACTGAATGCGTTGAACCCTTGAACAATGCTTTCAAAACTACCTTGTGACTATAGCTAACATTCCCTCGGATAACACATCAAAGGTGAAAATCGCTTGTTAGCATACACATACACCTCCTGTTTTTAGGAATTTGATATCAAATTAATACTTACCTATCATGTTCATATTTGCATCTACTAGAACTTGTGAGAACGTGTCATCTCATTAAACAAGGGGCAATATCATTATATACCCCATTCATGTGTTCATATCACAATAATTTCTTTGCTTCCTTTTTTCAAGCCATAATCTGAGATATTCAATTCAATTCAAATCATTTATTTTCATTCTTTTTTTTTCTTTCAACAAAAACATAACACAAGATAAATTAGGTATTACATCATAAACAAAAACATTTGCCTTTGCAATAAACAAATGATATCGATAAACATAAGAGCGCATACTGGCAAATAAAATAATAATACAAAGTCATGCTTCAGTTGAAAAAAAGGGAAGAAAGAATAGAGAGGTCCACTAAAAAGCAAAGCTTGTAGATTGTGAACCACTCACAAAACTTATGAATTACTACAAACACTTGTGACAAAATATGATATACGACAGGACGGGACAAAACAGAAGAAACACAACAACATGACACAACTTGCCAGAATAGATGAAAAGTATGGAAGGAAAGAAAGAATGAGAGAATGCCTACACGCTGAACAAGGGAAATGGAACAGGGGATGGTAGAGAATGTGCTTCGTAGAGTTGGTGCTGCATGCAGCTGAGCAAGGATTGTAATGGCTACTTCTTTACGTAATAATGAATTCGGTGATTGAATGATTGGTGGGTAGATGATGAACCCTGAGGTTGACGAAACCTATAGCTAAGGGGAAAAAAAACATATCAGAGAGGATTTAATAGAAAAGATTTCAATTTGCGCTTAAAAGAATACAAAGATGAGGGATTTTTTTTTTTCACAGCTCAGTGAGTTCCAAAATCTAGGACCGGTGTAAATGTATTCTGGGCCAATAAAGTTCTCAGGAGGGGTAAATGAAACTCATTAGATTGTCTAGTGGGATAATCATGAAAAGACTGGTTCCGTGGGAACATTGAATTGAAAATACTGGGAGGTGCATTTACATTGTAATTAAACATAAACTGACCAAGTTGAAAAAAATACAAATCTTTAATTTTCAAAATCTTATATTTAGTGAATAATGGCTCTGTATAGGAACGTGGCAGGACGCCACAAATAATACGAATAACCTTTTTTTTTTTGTAATAAAAGTAATTTATCTAGTAAGTTTTGATGGGCACTACCCCACGCTAGGAGTCCGTAATTAAGATAAGGTAAAATTAAAGAAAAATACAACGTCAACAAAGAGGACAATGGAATATGAAACTTGAGTCTATTAATAATACCAATATTGCGTGAAATTATTGTACTAATGTTTGTAATATGCGGCCTCCACGAAAGTTTATCGTCCACTGTGATACCACGGAATTTTATATGAGAAGCTCGTTCTAACAAAGTGTCATCAAAAGCAATACCTGTGCCTAAATCTTCTAAAGAATTACTAAAAAGCATATACTTAGTTTTCTGAAGATTAAGAGATAATCTATTAGCTCTTATCCACTGAGTTACTTTTTTCAATTCGGAATTAACGATGCGTACAAGAGTATCTGGATTTTGGTGAGAAAAGAAAATATTTGAATCGTCAGCAAAAAGTATAAATGAGAGTATGTCAGATGATCTGCAAAAGTCATTGATATAAATGATAAAAAGTAAAGGTCCTAATAAACTACCCTGTGGGACGCCACATTTAATGAATTCTAAACGCGAGCTGTACTCGTTCAGAGATACATATTGTTTTCGGTTTTTTAGGTAACTCCTGAACCACTCCAAGGCCTTCCCGCGTATTCCATAATGAGACAGTTTATAAAGTAATATTTCATGATTAATTGTATCGAAGGCCTTGGCGAAGTCCAGGAAGATACCAATAAGATGAGAATGATTATCTGTAGTGTGCGCAGCGTGGTCAATAAACTTTAAAAGAGCATGAATGGTGCTATGTTTCTGACGAAACCCAAATTGAGAATTTGTAAAAACATTATGCAAATTCGGAAAATTTATTGTTCTTGTAAATATCAATTTTTCCAATATTTTAGATAAAGATGAAAGCAAAGAAATAGGTCTATAATTACATATATCAGAATCATCTCCTTTTTTGAATAAAGGGAAAACCTTAGCTATTTTCATAAAATCAGGAAAAACACCACTTGATAAGGATTCATTGAAGATATATGAAAGTGGTTCAGCAATTGAAGACATAATTCCCTTTAAAATGAAATTACTGATATCATCATAACCGGCACTTCGCTTGTTATTCATTGCGGTAACAATATCTATAATTTCATATTTTGTTGTTGGAACAAAAAAGATAGAACTGGAATTGGATTGACCTAAGAATTTAGAAAAATGTATATTTGACTGCGGTATTTTTTCTGCCAAATTCTCTCCAATCATTAAAAAATAAGAGTTAAATATATTAACTATATCATGCAATCGGCCTATCCAATATTTGACAAAATATTTCTAACAATTTGTTTCAAATTTCGAGGAGGTCTTGCACAGTACAGGCCTACTTGATAAAATGTTACCAAACGTGCAAGTATTCATTGACGCTGCCTTTCATGGAAAAGGGGCATTGGCATGGTATTCAAAAAGGTAAAACAATTGACGTTTACACGTTGATCATATAATGTGCACAATGTATCAATAATTTATACAAATGTAATTCGTACACATAAATCTTCATACAAAAAGATGTACATATAGGCTATTTATGGTCTTATTGCAATCCATCTAAAATCGTCTATCTGAACTTTATCGTGTGTGTAATTTTTAAGCAACATCTGGCACACTGAACATTTCTTTTAAAAATCATTCTTCCCTTTCATATTTAGAAACGAATGCAATTACACAAACACACACACATACTTATTTGTATATGTGCTCATATATATATATATATATATATATGTGTGTGTGTGTATGTGTGTGTGTGTGCATCCATATATTTCATATTTCTCTATATCTTTTTTCATACATAATGTTATATACAGATATGCTCCTTTCTTCCACTTTTGAAAAGCGGTCTTTCTTTTCGACGTATATTCACAGTGCAATACAATATTTCTTTAAACTTTACATCAGTTTTTTTTTTACTTCATATAGCTACCCGTCTGTAGGACTTGTCAGACTGCTGACTTTGTTCATACAAACCATGAACAAAAGCGACATTTAGATGATACAAGAAAAAAAAACCTGTTATTTGCACATTTCATGTTTCTAAAGATAATACAGTGCATGTGTATATAAACAAGTACTCCAAATTTAGAGGGTTATCATTTCATAATTATCAGCTATGGAGAGTACAATGTTGGTTGTGAGGAAAGAAGAACTCTTCTTCTTTCTATTGGAACCTAATCATGTCGATAATGTCATGCATGACGGAGCACATGAACTTTGAAGACAACAATGACAAATTGCACCTTTTCCAAATTTTGCGTGTTATCGTGAAAAACAATGCACGTCTCACTGTGTGGATGAGATCTGTCAATAGGCGTTTTCACATCAGCCCGATGTTTCGAAATAGCGCGCTATTTTCTGACTTGGGAAATTGGAAAATATCTCGAGCTTGGATTTTTATCAGGCTGATGTGAAAACGCCTAATGAAAGTGGCCTAATAGGCCAGCCTTTACGAATGCAGGTTTGTGTTAAGGGTTTACGTCTAGGGTTTCTTCTAATATTTTATGGTTCATAACCGTTAGCATGGCCAACTGTTCGATATCTTGGTCACTCCCAGGGAGGCCAACCAACACAGTCTATTTTCTCTGTTCTTATTCAATACATATCTCGCAGCGACAAACCATGTCTTGAATATGAAGAGAGAAAATGGATAATGGTTTTAAAAGCATTTATGGGAAGGACCAAGTTACCGACAACGTGGCCATGTTGAAGGTTATGAACCATAAAAGGTAAGAAGAAACCCTATACACGAACCTGCAATCGTGCAGTCTGGCTTGATGATTTGACCACTTTCATTGATAGACTCATCCATGCAGTGAAACATGCATTGTTCCTTCACAATAACACGCAACTTGGAAAAAGTGCAATTTGTCATTGTTGTCTTGAAAGTTCATGTACTCAGTCATGCATGATGTTTGTCAACATAATTAGGTATCAATGGAAAATTCAACGTTCAACGTTCCTCGCAGCCAACATTGCGCTCTCCATAGCTGACAATGAAAGTAGCGCTCTAAAGTTATTACCTTTGTTTGATACGCAGTGTATAAATCATTACAAACATTTCTGGACTGGTCGTTCAAACATCGTGACAGCATTAGCAAGTGCTTTGTTTTTTGTGACGAGAATATACATTTTCACTTCTTAAAATTTAACAGTTGATAGTCGGAATTCAAGAGCTGCGAGGGGTCGTCTACTTTGTGATTTTCAATATTGGGACGCTTGAGAACGTCGTAGTTTGAAGCGTCGGCGTCGGCGTCGGTTTCTGCACTGATGGTGCTAGCTGCTGGGACGCCAATACTGTTGTAGTCGTCCGATGATAAGCTGTCTGCAGAGGCTTGTTTGGTTGATGAGATGTCCTTTCCCTCCCAAGTGGTATCTCGGGAGAGAGGATTTAACAGCCAAGGAATAGCATAGACATCTGTGTTTTGATTTGATTCATGGAGTGACGAGATATCCGGCTTGGGTGAACTGCATGTTTCACCTTGATGTGCTTGCTTTGCATCCACGCGGATGTTGAAGTGTTCCTGACAATTCTGTACCGGCGTTGGGTGGCATGCTCCATTGCAGCAGTCGCTTCTCGCTGAAACTGATGAAGAGCGACCACCGCTATATTCCTGCCGAACCCTGCGGTGAAGATCACTCGTTGTCACTCTCCTAGATGGTGCACGCGCCCCGCGATACAATCGAGTCACTTTCGTCTTATCGGTCAAACCGAGATCCATGTTGGTTTGCATATTGTCAAATTCAACCGCGTTACAAGAGAAACATTCTTCATTTGTATTGTGTTTCATCTTGGATTGTTCTTTGCATGGCTCATTGATGTGGGTACGCAAAACATTTGTTTCCCCAACTGAAAGAGAAGTAAGTGAGCGTGCTGTCAGTCTTCGTGCATTCGTTTTTTTAAACTCCTCGTATAGATCAGAGGAACTCTTGCTCTCATTTGTTGGGTGGAAATTGAGTATGTCTTCAGCGCTCCTATGAAACAAATGAGTTGAGTCTAACGGTCTCAACGAGTTCTCAGCTATTCTAGGGCCTCTGTAGTCGTTGTGACAACAAGGATGTACACGGCCCTCGGAAGAGAAGGACAAATGTCCATGTTGACGATGAGCCGGTAAACGTTTCTGGTTGGCAAGGTCGACATCAGTGAAGACTTCAGAAACGCCGCGATGCTTGTCGTCAGTCGAATTCACTGAGCAGTAAACGGACTCGGCGTCCATTGATGTTTTGCTGTCGCTCGGGCAAGCCCCAAGATACGCGCTGTTCAGGATTGGATAGCTCTGTGAGGCACTCCTCAAAGGAACTGGTGCAAAATTACTACCGCTATGTTCTCGCTGTACTTTCTGGTGTTGCTCACTCGAAGAAGTCCTCTCTTTTCTTGGCGGTAAACGTGGCCCTTGTCGACCCCCTTCACAAGGATCGCGTCCAGCGTTTCTCTCTTCGCTAGGCAGAGTGGAGCGGCGATCAGTCGCACTCGGGAACATGTCCATCTCAACAGCGGTATTCGAGACTCGAGATCTCGATGCTCTCAATTGACTCGTCTGTCTTGTCTTGTTTCGACGATCCCTTCGGATGAAACACCTGCAACACACGATGAAGAAAGTGGCTGCGTTGAGCAAAAACGCGAGGGGTGATATCACAAATATCAGAATGAATATCAAAGTGTCCTCTAAGGTGTCAGTAGACCAAATTCCGATGGCTGCACAAAGAGTACATGACTCCGTCACTCCCACAGACATTGAAGTCGTTGTGTCTGAGCAGGAGGGCTGAGGGAGCGATGATATGTGAAATTTAATCAACACGCATTCTTTTCCACCAAATGAACTGTGATTCTGCCATTTCTTGATAATGTAATTAAAATCCCCAGCATTATTGTAAGAAGTGGACAGTTCACTTCTATTTCCATCAAATTCATAATCGCAAATTAATATTTCCGTGTCTAAATCTTCGAATCTCAGAGTCACGTTGCTCACGTTGAGTTCCTGTAAGGGTGCTTCATTGCTACTTACATAGACCCTCAAAGCCTCCTTTATTTCTTTTTCTGGTTGACGAGTTGTCACCTCAGTTCCCATTCCTGGGAAGGAGATGTTAAAAGAGCAGTTGGATATTAGGCCATTGGAGGATACGACACAGAAAAGCTTGTGATCAGATGAATAGAGCTCATCTGTTTTGTTGAATCCTACCATCAGTTTGGACAGGCAACGTTCCTGAGGACCACACGAAGACAAAACTTTATCGTCAGTACGAATGCCATCAAAAACCATTGTTATGTTTGCCTTATCGTCATCATCATCATCCGCATGCTGACGCCACTCACAAGTTAGCTCACCAGTGCCGTTATCTTTAGAGTGTGATGAACACTTTTCTCCAATTGGGATTATGAGAGTATGGATTAGACAACAGGGCCGCTCAATGTCAGAAATGATACAGTAGTATATTCCTGGAGGTGTCTGTTTCTGAACGGTTATCTTGTACTTACCGTCATCAGTAAAGTTAAAATCAATTGTGGGACATCCTTGGCAACTCGAGTCACTATTCCCTTGACCAGGGTAACAGCGTGTGTCCACGCAAACCTTTTCCTTCTCACATATTACATTGTAATTTTTGTCACTGAAAGAAGTGTTAATAAAGATACCGTCGTCTGTCCAAGCGTCATTCCAGATAACCTCCTTATGCTCTGAACAGTCGCGTGCATTTGTAGTGGCAAACACGAGGGATATATCCAAGAGGCATAGCATAAGCGATATCACTATTTGATGTCTTGATGAGTAACTCGTCATGTTGAAGAACCGTTTTGTTGCTGACAAGATGAGACACTACAGCTCTTCGGTGGGTGTCTCCTCCTTGAAGTTTGACGAAGAACTGATGTGGTTTTCCAGACATCAGCCTGTATACTCAAGTAACAAATGAGAATAGCTGTATTCGAGTGAGATAGGAAAGGCGTTACTGAGGCGTGGCTTCAACCAGGGATGTTTCGTCTCACCTCTCCGCTGAAACATTACAGCGATGAATAGTTTACCGCGATGGACGATATGCAGCAATCTCCCACCCACACAGAAGTGTAACTGTTAATGTGTGCGGATTTCCTGATCGGTTCGTGCATATAAAAACTTTACTTTCACCACGGCTGAGAGAAGAGGTTGACAGGAGGCGCGTAAGACTGTGGAGACCGTGGTTCAAAGGAGAAACGCGCAAGACCGAGTTCCGTATACAGTTGCGTAGCACCGAGCAGCTGACAGGGAATTGTTGCCGTGATTTCCTTGTCTCACAGCAGCGATGAAATGTCTCTCCTTGTGGCGCTTTGTGATTAAGTTCACTGGATGCATAACACTACATTTTATGTAATGATATAACAAACACGTTTGACAAATTCGAAAGACAAATGTCTCTGTTGACTTGCTCGAGTACCAAAGAAGGGAAGCTGTCTAACTGATATAATGTGTAGGCCCTATACGTTTGATAAACCGTCCACGAAAGTTGTCGATCATGATTTTTCAAGGCGTGGCTTAAAATTGAGTGCATTAATGACTTTCAGTAATGATTGATTTACCACAGTGTCTTCAAAAGACAGACCCGGAGGACAGACCTAAACTTCATTCATGTTTGAGAGTTTCGCTTTTGTGCACCCTCATTAGTTTACGTGGCTCAGAGACAGATGATCGATGAGGGCTTCAGGGGATTGGAAACTACAACGTCGTGGTTCCAAGAAGAACCTCATGGTTGGGATCTCAGGTTTGGGCTGGATTGATGGGAGAGGTTGGCGTGATATTGCTCTTGTCATAGCAACACGTGTAAGAAGATAACAGGGGCGGATCTAGGAATTCCTTGAAGGGGGGGGGGGGTCTTTCCAAAATGAAAGGGGTGCACACGTCCCCCACCCCCATTTTTTATTGTTTATATTTTTCACAAAATCAAAGGCGGAAGCGCGCCCAATGGGCTCTTCCTGGATCCGTCACTGGATTAAAAAAAGCAACAACAACAACAACAATTACTATCGAACATAATAAATGTGCCAACTCAAAGTTTTTTTTTTTTTTTTGGGGGGGGGGGGTGGGGCATTCGTAAAAATCTGAAACTTTTCAAATAGACCTGTTGATAATGTGTGCGTGGAGGTATAAATACTGGACAACTGGCAAGGATAGACATTCGCTCATCCCGAATTGAATATGACTTCCAATGACTTTGTGTAATTTCGGTCGAATGCAGGCTGGCATTTTGAAGGTAGAAGTTATATACATTTGGCTATGATAAATTAGCGGGGGTGGTCTATTTCGTAAGTTAGCCTGTCAAAATGATACTCATTACATTGCGATCATACTGAATGATACTTTGTCCATACTCTTCTGAATTGCCCTTCAAATTATTTTCGATCTGTCGAACTGTATTCATGTCAATCAAATCTGAAATGTTGGCATTAAAATTCGCAGAAAGTTACATGTGCTATACTTGCGTAAAGTGGTCATCTAAGGCAGAGATGGGAAAGCGATTGCACATTGCCGCTTTTCCGGCATTCAAATTCGCTTGAATCGTCCGCTATTGGTTATATTATATTATCATACGACGGTAGCCATATTATCATGGTTAGAATGCACACTGGCACTGCCTATTCGAATGGCAAGTCAAGTAAATAATAGTTTCAAGGGTGTGTCATTAGTACAATGCAACGGAATTATAAACTACATGTCTGAAGCTATACATCTGTGCCCTTTAGGTCATGTTTGTTGTATAGTTAAGTGACATTAGTCGTCATGATCTAGTTGAAATTAGAAATGCTATTTGAAAGGGTTACCAGGGCCCCGTTGCTTAAAAGTTACGATCAAACGCAAGTCCCAAATGCTCCATTCTGATTGGTTGAAAATCAAGTTGCGTATGATTTTCTTGACTTGCGTTTGATCATGATTTTTACGCAACAGGGCCCAGATTAACAAAGCACCTTCTTTACACTTTGACGGACTTGCACCAATTTTGATTAGATTCTATTTTTGTTTCAGTTTCTGCTTGACCATAAAAAAAATTGTATGACAAAGTAAAAAATATTTACAAATCCTGAAAATATGAACAAGAGTTATCATTACAAATATGTAGTCATGTGAAAATAGTGGAAAATTGGGCAAAGAAAATGTTTGTTACATGTGAATAATACGTACATAATTATATTTCATATCTTTAAGTATATAGGCGGGGGAGACCGTTATCGATAATCAAATCGCTCGACTTAGACAAAGGTCTCTGACATTATTGACTTGTAACAATTTCATCTTTTTTAGCTAAAAGAACAGGACACATATACAAATGAAAGAAACAACGTAAAATTTTGAAGTATTTTCAATGTCATTTTGACCAAAAAGAACAACTTACACAAGGCGGATGTAACGGGAAACAAAACGAGAATATAAGGAACAAGAACATTTTGCTAGGAAATGTTCTTTGCTGTGCATGTATATCGTGCATAAATACTCAAAAGTAAATTCATCCAGACAGAAGAATATAATCGAGGTGTTTTAACTGCGTGAGGGGGAAATTGAGTATAGTATCGCAAAATACATTGAGATTCGTGTTGCAAGGTATGTTACTGAATAATTACACCAGAACATCCTCTAGAGAATCATAACATTCTAAGGATCAACATATAATATATGACTGCTTACCTCGGTTTCAAAATGCTTCAACGTCTCTTTAAATGCTCACTTTATAAATGATTCTTTAATTAGCAATGCATTTTATTACATTTAAGTCACAATGCAGTTCCTCATGCTCTTTCATGTACATACTTTTTGGTTGACACATGAGCTTTCCGACTGTGTGTAGATTCAATGCATTTAACCAATTTCAGCCAATATTCTGCAATAAATTATGTATAAAAGGGATGGTACAGTTTCGGTTGAGATGGGGCTTCAGAATTTCAACTTTTTTTAATGAGGATTTTTTTTTTTTAGATACTGAGAAACCTATTAAGAAATATGAAAAAGCATATAATTCTAAGAGGAATTCAAAGTTTATGTGATGAAAATTGGTTTTTAAATGGCTGACATATGTAAAACAAGGAGGTCATGAAAAAGAAAAAGACCCGCCCTTTATTTGGATCGCTTTGTTTTAATTTGTTTTTGGATATCTCAACCATTTCAAAACCGATTTTCATCATATAAACTTGGAATTCCTCTTAGAATTGTATTCTCTTTACCATTTCATAACGGTGGTTTCTAAGTATTTTACACCAAAAAATAAAAAATAAAAAGGTGAATTCTCTCCTGACCAATACTATACCATCCCTTTAAATTCAGAGGGGCCAATTTGATAATGACGAGAGGATGATTGCTCTAGCAAAAGTCCCTAGAACTTGATGGGTTAAATAAAGTAAATATCCTGAGTAACCTAAACTAATGGATGTAGAGTCAAAGAACTCAGTTTTAACACCCAAATCACCCTCTATCACCTTAAAGTTACTTGAGTATCTCCGGAATAGCCCCCCCCCCCCCCCCCCCATACCCAAAAAAAAAAAAAAAATGTGATCGGTATACATATAGCCTATAATGAATACACCTGTAGTGATGTATAGTCCACAAAGATCGGAAATTGCTTGCCTTGATATTTGATGAAAGGTTGATAGAAAAGTGTTTTCACTCGTAGAGACTCATGTAGCAGTAACTAAATTCAAGTGTGCAACCCCCCCCCCCCACACACACACACACAAATATTGTTGTTGTTCCGATGAAGTGTTGAAGCGAAATTCAATTCAATTTTCAATTCAATTCAAACTTTATTTTCACTTTTTCTTTCCAACAGAATGTACAAGAAACAATATCATGAGTTTGACATGGGAGTAACAATATATACATAACCAGACAGGATTAACGACATGTTCATGTCTACATGATCAGTACAAAAAAGATACACACATTCTATATACACTCTGCGAAAAAAAAGTGGAGGTACCCACTCAAAAGACCAGGCTTGTATCATGTGGGTACCTCTGAGGGAAAGGGGAAATAAGGGGGTGAAAAGCTTACAACTACAAAGAGTGCGGGAAACTGGGAAAGTCGGGAATAGAGAGAGAGAAAAAAAAAGCAAAAGTGTGAAAAGAGGGCACAAAAAACAGGAGAAAGAGGGAGAGAGAGAGAAAGGGAGAGAAAGAAAGAAAATCCTAAATAATTTTGATGCAATCACCAAGAGCGAAAGCCCACAGAGACAATCAGCCAAGCGTCTTCGAAAGTGATACATTGTCGAAGTGCTTTCCAGCGGAAGAGTTTGTAACTGTGGGGACGAGAGCACGTATGGAATACAAGCACGCAGTAAAAATTATCTATGCCTCAAGAGAACGCAGCCTATAGTGAAAGAAGAGAAGACAATGACGTGCTTACAAAATTAAATTCATTCGGTTACATTCTAAAACTTCAAAAGAAACATTTTTAACCTCTTTTTAAAAGAATTCAATGAAGGTGCAGTTTTTATATCCATGGGAAGGGAGTTCCAGAATTTAGGACCTACATAAATAAAAGTCTGCTGAGCTAGCAAGGTTCTTAACAGAGGTAAATGAAATTCATTTGACTGTCTAGTTGGATATCTATGGTATGTCCTATTACACATAAACATAGAGTTAAAAATTAACGGGAGACAATTATTATCATAAGTATACATAAATTGCCCCATTTGTAATAAATGTATCTCCGTGACTTACTGTTTTATGTGACTGAATTCTTGTTTGACATACGCAATGGTTATTGTTAATACATGATGTACATGTACTTCCACCATTCTGTTTAGAAGAAATTAACAGTTAGTAGCCATCATCAGTCAATCTTCTCTTTCCTCTTCATTTTTCACGATATTGTTTACATGTTCGTTTGCTTGTTTGTTGTTGTTGATGTTGTTGTTGTTGTTGTTGTTGTTGTTTTGGAGATTCCTCTTACGCTACTTATATAGGTTTGCACTCTTCTTATGATTCTTGCTTCATTCTTTTAACATTCAAATCAAATTTTGTTTCCAATGCACATTGTGATACAAGAATCTACAAACATACACTTATTTTGTTCAGATTCATTGCATCACAGGAAAAGAGAGTCCCACGTAAAAGACAAACTTGTAGAAACCTTGGTCACTCAATAGATTGAATTTCACACACACACACACACACACACACATGCACACTCATACACACACACACACACACACACACACACATACAGACTCTCGGGGAAACAATAACTTGGTCAGAGCAAACAAAAGAAAGATGTGTCACGTAAGTCTCATATTAAGCATTATTCAGGGCACAGTGTTGCCTATAATATACTCAATGGCCCTATTACCCATCTTGATTGCACTGTAATTCAGACCGCAAAATGAAGTGTGACTCACAATACCACCACTAATCATCTTTATGATTACATGTCCTTTATGCATGTGAACGAAAATGAGTTTACACAGTCACCTATATTTTCTCAATGATGGATAAAATTGAATAAGGAAATCCCAAAGTGTGACATGGCATTACAGCGGCTCTGTCTCAACAAATAATTCAACATTTTCTTCATTACCGTTGATTCGACTCCAGATTAAAAGAACAAATCTTTTAATATCACACAATCCTCCAAGTCAGAGATGTGAATGCCACGAACAAGAAAAACTAAAGAAAGTAATGATTTCGATTTCAAGAGAAATACATAACTTACTTGACAGTCACACGGCTAGGCCGTCTTGTCACAAACCTTTGTTAATCATCATTTTATGTTTTAAAGACTCCCTTGTGATCATACTTTCCTTTCTGATAACATTTTTTTCGAATATACTATCCGTATCCTATGCACTAGAAGAGGTTTAGTCAGTGATGATATAAACATTATAACATAATAATTATATAAATAATTGATTTCTACCGGTAATTGCATAAGGCTAGACATTAAGAAATAATTACTGGACCAACATTATTCGCGAAATGATATCTTTTGGTGGCTCATTTGGCCACCAAAATTTTCTTGTGTGCACATTGTTTCATATGCGTTTTTCTCGCCCAGAAAATAACAGGGGAGATAGTTCGCGGTTTTCAGTGCTTGAAAACTTCACGCATAAGCTATAGCTGGGGCGACAAGATTTGTTAGATCGCCGCTAGTGTTCACAGCCAAACTCAGTCTAAATTCAGCCGACCTATTTTCCTCCCTCATGGTCAAATTGCACAGCCAAATTTTACCTACAGTGTATAGCAAAATACAAGGCATACGAGGTTACCCCCTACTCATGCTCTAAGCCAGTTCCTAAGTGTAGATTATCATTATACCTGAGTGATATGCGGGGCGCAACATGCGAGTTTTGGGATGTGAGTCTAACTTCATCATTGCCTAGGCAGGCTGCAGATTTACATTGAAAGAGGGCGCAATAATTATGTACGTTACAAGGCATTTCCATTGGTCCTCTGTGCTCTATGGTCCCTCGGTCAGGTTCTTAGCTGTAACCGTTGTACCATTCGTATCGCCAGTATAAAGCGGTACAATCTTGAAGTGTTACCACATGATCCGTGATCGCAACATTTTCGCAACATTACACTTTCACTGCTTTACAGTTTTATAGCAGTGAATTTTCGAAACAAATCCGGGTCCCCGTTGACTCACATATGATGTGGGACCCCGACTCTTACTGTCGGGAAACCAGCCTGTGTGCGTGATAGCGCCAGCATACGACCACAGTCCAGAAGTTTTCATACAATACAACCACAACTGCATTTTTGGATCTTATCGTTCCATTGAAGTAGATGAGTTGTAAATTCTAACAAACTCCCAACCAAGTGCATGATTATACGTTAACAATTACTACGTGTTGGTTCCCAGATTGCTCCTATACTTAATACTGTCGAAGCTGTCGGTAATTGTGTCAGGATGGCGAGTTAATGTTGACAGATGCTTTGGCTGCACAATTCAACATGGTGGCAAGGGAGCATTAGTTCTGTTACACTGCTGACGAGATTTGTATGTATGTGTGTGTGTGTGTGTGTGTATGTGTGTGTATGTGTGTGTTTGTGTTTACATGTACGTAAAAGGTGTGGGAAACAGTGCTTGACAGCACCTTCTTAAAATGGTGTTTATATAAGCACCCTAAAAAAGTGGGCTTGTGGCCACCTTTTTTTTTCAATGGGTACCCATGAGCATCATAACAAAGGAGCTGTCATTGTGGCAAATGTGGGAAACCTTAAAAGATGCCGAAAACGAGCCGTTTCCTCTGAGTGTGTAGAAGAACTCCCATTTAGGTAACAGGTGTGTCAATCTCCAAACCGACATTTTTAATGTCGTTTCCCAAACCCAGTTAACAAGTCCCTCTGCATTCGGTATTTGTTACTTCCTAAAGCACTGTGGATTTACATGTTGCTGTCCAGTAGAACACAAATCAATCATATAAGTAACGTATAACAACCACTTTATTTCCTGAATCGCGCCCTCTATTGACTGGCAATCAAGTAATGATTTAAGCTACAAATACGTCAGATGCAGCGTCCACTGGAATGGCAAACACACATCTTTTCCGTTATTTTTATTAATTTCATTTAAACCATACAAGAATGAGCACAAAATTCCGGGTAAAAATTAAAAAAAAACGTATGATATGAATACAGTCAAAGACAAATTTGACATAATTTTGCAGTGTTTACTTCGTTAATCTCTCATTTAAACATCAACAATAATAATTAATTAGATCAAACACGTTTTCTATACACACTCACTTTTTCTAAACACATTCACATATCCACGCACACACTTTTTTCAATAACCTTTATTCATTGACATTCAAATCAATACAAATATAATATCAGCTGATGCCGCTGTACAAACAGAAAAATCACACACACACACACACACACACACACACACACACACATATCACACGCACACACGTGCACCACCACGCACGTGCACAGATATCATTCCGACAACGACGATCAGTTCACATTTAGCGATAAGGCGAAGATTCGTCTTTCGTGGTGATCGACAACCTAAAATTGTTATGTTTGATTTTAGACAACTTGCATTTCTTCCTTTCGAATTAAAGCATCATCGAGATTTACTCATGCATACAGAATGATGGCTTAAAACCTGCAAGATAATGTAAATAACGTCTGCAGTAAACACACATTGCTGAAATTCATCTGTGAGAAAAGTGTGTGTACTTTTTACCTTGTTCTCTCATCTTGAGGATTTCATCACATCTGTGTTTGATTTTTTAGTCAGACGACAGGAGAAGAGAAGTAAATCATTGAATGCACGATACGAACTGGATGAAGCATTTCATTATTGACAGCTCTATGTATGTACAGAATTACATGTACGTCATTTGAATTGTATGGAAAGGAATACATTATACATATTCAATGAACTGCTGTCCAAACACGTATCAGCTGATTTCAGATTCACTGCTTCAAATGTTAGTGTATGTCACATTGTTATAACTATCAACTGCATTCAAGTACACAGATATGATAATGTTCAATAAAATTGCATATTTGTGTCATAAAACCTGCCGTGCAGCACTTTTTTTTTGTGAGGGAAAATCGTAAAGTGAGTAGCAGGAACTAAATTGTGTTTTCTTTCTTTCTACTTTAAAGATGGAGCTAGTGGGCGATCTATGCTCTTCTGTCTCCCTGCATGTTGTAAGGCGTGTTTGATGGCTACTTGACTTCTTTGGGACCATGCTTTCCGCGATGCCAGTTTCAAGATAAATGGAACCAGATTTTGTAATTGATGCCTTTGGTCAAGTTGGTTGTAGGGTTTAAAGATTAAAAGACATGTTGGGGGAAAAAATGAATCAAAACACAAGTATTTCATTAAATTGTGCAATCTCTAATGCAAAACGATTTTTCACAGTCCAGAACTGAAGTGATACCGAGGCAAACTAAACTGGCCTTTGGTCTCTGATGGCAATTTGAAACCTGTGCCGGTCAAGGTACGAGATCGAAAACAAAAGTTGATAATCAGACTCTCCTGTGGTCAGCAATCAAAGTTTACGCTGTTATAATTATGTACGGGAAATTCAAATCTTTAACAAGAAACAGACAAGGATACAAGGCGAACTTAAAGGACAAGTCCACCTTTATATACATGTGGATTGAGTGAATGCAGCAATATTAATAGAACACATCAGTGAAAGTTTAGGGGAAATCGGACAATCCGTTCGAAAGTTATGAATTTTTAAAGTATCTGCGTAGTCACTGCTGGATGAGAAGACTACTACAGTGTATGATGTCATATGATACAACCATATAAAGAAAATAAAAAGAGAATTTCACAAACCTTTACTTTTTGAATAAAGTGCACATTTCTTCGACTTGTTACTGACATATGTTAAGGATAATATTATCCCCCCTGCCTTCTGAAAGAGAGAAGTCAAGTGTTCTTTTGTTATGCAAAAAAAGTGAAAATATGTTGAATTTTCTTTATTCTTTCTTTATATCGTTGTACTCGTGTGACATCACAAGCTATAGTAGTCTTCTCATCCAGCCTTGAGTGAGCAGAAACTTCAAAAATTCATAACTTTTGAACGGATTGTCCGATTTTCCTCAAACTCTCAATGATGTGCACTACTAATATTGCTGCATTCACACAACTCACATGCCTATGAAGGTGAACTTGTCCTTTAAGGCTTAATCCGGAGATCATACAATCTCTGATAGACCGGCATAGCGTGCTCGGCATACTCTGCAACAGTGGGCGACGGCTTGGAGGATTTCGTGGGATCGGGGGCTTTCCCGAAACCTTTGCTCTGCATAGCATTTGACAACACCACAGTCTTCTTCATTTCCTCGTTGGCAATGTCGCCCACGTCTGTACAATGCCAGTTGAGCTGACTCGGGTCTACGCTGTCCCACTCGAGCATTTTTGGTGTGAACTCGATCCCCATCGCATCGCAGTACTTCGGTAGGATGGTCTCTGGGTGGGTGACGAGATCATCCGCGTCGATAATTGGAGGTGAGGACTGGCCGAATTTTGTCTGGACGTGGTTGTAGAAGTCTTCGAGGTCATGGAAGATGTTCTTGAAACCGGTCATGAAATCTTCTGGCATACCTGGTGTCACGGAATTTGCCCGATTTCCATCCTTTTATATGGAAATAAACGGAACAAAGAAATTTTCATAACCTCTGAGAACTGCTGGCAGGCTGTAACTCATACAAGACGAAACGGAGGAAACAATGTGCATTCAATTAACTCAAATATTTTAATTATCTATAACTGTGAATCTTGGTTTTACAGCAAATTATAAAAAGAGAAAAAACGAACATAGATTATTCCTGCTCAGTGGCTTTCTGGCTCTTAGGACTTGATTATGTTTAACTCAAATTGGATTCATTTCACCTCGAATGGCTGTCACGGGTGTACGTTGCGTGACGATGGCTTATGACGACGATGTATGACGATGACAATGCAGGTCGATGACGACGTCGGTCGACGACGGGGCCCCGTTACGCTGGTGCTGGGATGGACTGTCGCGTGGTCTGTCGTAGCAACTCTTCGCGATTGCCGTTCGCGTGGTCGCTCTCCCGACGGACGTCTTAGCGGTGTCTCCTCAGCATCCAGGAATGAAGTTCAGTCGACAGTCTATGCTCCCTTACTGCCTCGGAGCTGGTCGACAGTCGACGCCTTTATGAACCTGCCTCTTGCAGTGCCAATGCCAATGGGTCCTTGACCCTTCGGGAAACCCGGAAACCCTTCAAATATTAAAATATTCAGATCACTTACAGCCAGAGCACTTGAGCACATTCATATTATCCTAATCAACGTTCAAATTACCTCATTATAAATATACAAATGTATCTCAGCTCATGCAACCATAAACAAAATTACCATTATATATCCATATCACATGTTAACTGGAACATTTATCACAATTCACTCTCAATTCGGATATCCATTGCACAAACGAATTATGCCAATTGAATACATAAACATTTCAAAATTAGTGCACTTACCACTATCTGTGGGTATCTCTAGTTTATACTGACTGGGGTGGCGGCCCCTGTCACCGTTACCGAGTGGCCATTCTCATACACTGTGTCACGGAGACAGCACCACAGCGTGATGTCCCCTTCAAGGCCTGATGTCATACTGCCGCTCCTTGCCACACATAGCACTACCGTGGCTCTACCGAGAGCGGTCTGGAATGTCTTCCATTGACATGTTAAAAAGTTTGCATCAATTTGCATGCTTAAGTACCTATTTACAAATTCCATGCAAATTGACCTCAGTGGAGGAGAGCGTCTGTCACTCCACTCGTGACAAATAACCCCCCATTTAAGATGACAGTCGCTCTGAAACAATAGCCATTTCTCTAATAAAAATCAAATGTCTGTAGCAGGTAAGTACTTTCTCACCATTACTCTTCTAAATCAAAAGCATTATACTCCTGATAACAATTCACTGCTTCATAACTTCACTCGTCGTGATACATGACAGACTACTGTTCCAAATGTCGGCTGCTGTCCATGGAGACAGTTTATATGTGTATTCTATCGAACCAACAAACTCCACAGTATACTATACAATCTGATTTACTCAGTCAATTAGATAACATATAAACTTCATCATAATTATCTCTTTTAACACTATTGCGTTATTATATCAGCCACAGTTCAATAATAAAATTACCTCTTTTTTGCACCGCACAATACAAAGTTGACACTTTCGGCACAATTTCAACAGACTCTTCTTGTTGGCCAGTATAACATTGGAGAATATTATGATACCTGTGCTAATCGCATATTATGTGCATTAGCTGTTGCTACAAAATAAATGTAATGTGCAAAACCTTCTTATGCACGGTATTTACCGGGGTGTCTGATTCAGAGCAGTCAAATAATTTCAGAGATGTATGAGTCAACTGCGTATCTTACCTCATACTCATCATATATAATTTGTGTAATACTGTAGTTTTACAATATACCTCCTAGCATACAATGTATATAGCAGTAACAATAAATTCATTGCAAAATTACGTTGTGATTAAACTCACATATAGTAGTGATGCCATGGGCTGTTTATACCTCTATTTCTACTCAGTAGGGCATCTGCTGAGGTAATCAGCCCCAACATTCTCTGAGCCCTTGATTACCTGTACACGATACTGGTATGCCTGCAGTGCAAGCGCCCAGCGCATGACTCTTGGGTTTTGCATTCGCGCGTGTGTTAGATGAGCAAGCGGGTAGTGGTCAGTTTGCAGCTGGAATGCTCGGCCATACAAAAAGTAAGAGAACTTTCTGACCGCCCACGCAAGAGCTAGACACTCGCGCTCTACGATTGGGTATACGCGCTCGCGCTGCAGCAGTTTTCGAGAAGCGTAGCTGATGGGGAAGTATTTCCCCTCGCTTTCCTGCATCAGCACAGCGCCGAGTCCCACATCGGATGCATCGGTCCGTAGAACGAACTCCTTGTCGTCATCGGGTAGTCTTAGAATTGGGAAGTCGACTAGTCTGTCTCGTAGTGTACAAAATGCTTGCTCATGGGATTCGTCCCATCTTATCTTGTCAGGCTCATTCTTCTTCGTCGCGTCTGTGAGGGGAGCAGCGATCGTGGACATGTTTGGAATAAACTTCCGATAATATCCCACGAGCCCCAAGAATGCTCTCACCTCCTTCTTGGTTGTCGGTCGCGTTGTCGCCATCACCTTCTGGATCTGTTCTGGGGTAGGTTTCATCTTTCCTTGTCCTACGATGTGTCCTAAGAACTCCACGGACTTACACGCGACATGACACTTTGTCGGTCTCGCTGTAAGGTGAGCCTGTCGTAGTCGGAGGCAGACTTGTCGGATGTCGTTCAGGTGCTCCTCCCATGAGGAACTGTAGATCAGAATGTCGTCGATGTAATGGACGACATGGGGCAGGCCTTCCAGCAGAGCTCTCATCATCCGAGTGAACACTGCTGGGGCATTTACTAGCCCGAATGGTAGTACCTTGAACTCGTACTGGCCGTCTGGCGTGACAAACGCGGTCTTCTTCCGGTCTTCTTCGACCACGGGTATCTGCCAATAGCCTTTGGCCAAATCGATCTTGGTGAAGAACTTTGCATTTCCTATCTCTGCCATCAGTTCTTCGATGTTTGGGATTTGTTCGTTGTCGACAACTGTCTTGGCGTTCAACTTCCTATAGTCGACGCAGAAGCGATTCTTCCCGTCCTTTTTCTTTACAAGGACCACGGGGGATGCGTATGGCGATGTCGACCTTTCGATCACTCCCATCCTCAACATGGTGTTGACCTCCTCTCTGATGGTCTCCTTCAGTGACCGGGGGACTGGGTATGGGCGAGAACGTATCGGCTCGTTCGTTTTCAGTTCGATGGCGTGCTCGATGATGTCGGTCCGTCCTGGGACATCGGTCATGACATCCGAGAACTCCAGCAAGAGGGATCTTACCTCCTTCATCTTCTCCTCGTCTAGCTCGTCACTGCACTTTACGTCATGCACGCTTTCCGACGCTTCGATGGAGGGAAATGAGAGGGGCACCGATCCGTCATCATCTACCTGGTCGTCCACGACACTGACGTAGTTCGCCTCCAGTTGTCCCTGGTTTTCGTTCTCGAGGTCGTCGACTTTCTCGTCTTCTCTCCCAATGTACCGTTTCAGGAGATTGGCGTGGTAGGTCCTTTCCTTACCGTTCACTAGCAATCGGTAATCGTCTCTGGCAATTCGCTGCACGATTTCGAATGGACCTCGCCATTGCATTTGCAGCTTATTCCTCGTCGTCGGTAACAGGAGTAGCACTTTGTCGCCGCACTCGAAGCGTCTCTCCTTCGTCTTCACGTCAAAGTGTTTCTTGTACTTCCTTGATGCTTTGGACAGCTCCTCTTTGGCGAGTTCACACGTCTGTTCGAGTCGGTTTTGGAGATCGATGACGAACTGGTACGTAGTCTTCGTTTCCTCCTCAGGGATCTCCTTAGTCCACAGCTCTTTCAGTACTGTCATGGGTCCTCTCACCACTCTGCCATACATGAGTTCGAAAGGAGAAAAGCCAAGGCTTTCGTGAGGCACCTCTCGGTATGCGAAGAGAAGAGCTGGCAGGAAGCGGTCCCAGTCGCTAGGTCGTTCCTGGCACATTCTCCTCAGCATCTGTTTCAACGTGCCGTTGAATCTCTCGCAGGCGCCGTTCGCCATCGGGTGGTATGGTGTCGTGTGAAATTGCTTCACTCCCAGGAGTTGAGCTGCTTCTTTCATCACACCTGAAACGAATTGAGTGCCGTTATCAGACAGTATCTCATTAGGAATGCCTAACCTCGAGAATACTTCAACTAACGCCTCTGCTACCCGTTCTGCTTCGATTCGTGGTAATGCTACCGCCTCTGGGTATCTAGTAGCAAGATCGATTATCGTCAAGATATATCGATTCCCTCTCTCAGTGATCGGTTCCAGTGGTCCGATCAAATCAACCGCCACTCTACGGAAACATGTATCAATCAAAGGGGGGATGGTCAGGGGTACTTTCCCTATCTTACCCTTCGGCGTAGTGCGTTGACATGAATCGCATGATGCACAGTAGCGCTTGACATCGGCTTGAATCCCTGGCCAATAGAAGTGGGCGAGAATTCGGTCAGCCGTCTTCTTTGTCTGCAAGTGACCTGCTAGAGGGGAGTCGTGAGCTAGTCGGAGTACTTCACTGCGATACGGCTGGGGCACCACTAGCTGCGTGAATGTCTTTCCTCTCTCGACGTAGGGAGACCTGTATTCACGGAAGAGAAGATTGTCACGACAAAAATATCTGACCTCACTTCCTTTCCCTACAGCCTTAGCCTCACCTTTCTCCGCCAACTTCCGAAGTTTCTCCAGTGTGGCATCTCGCGCCTGCTCTCTGATCATCTCCTCCCTGGTTGCAGTGATCGTCGGCTGGTCTGCTGATCCCAGTCTCTTCCACGGCCGTTCCTTCGATTTCCTCATGCCTCTTGTCTCTACTGCTGCACTTTCGTTGGTTGTAGGTAGGGGTGTCGGTGACTGCTTCACCCTCTCGTCAGTGTGGGGACGATCACGACTGTCGGAGGTCGTTGTGATGCCGTTCTGCGTTGTCCCTTTCGAAGACTCTGCTTCCGCGGACTCTGCCTCTGAACCGGAGGTCGTCATCTCCTCAGCTGATGGCTTCTCCCTAGCATCCTCTCCGCTCCATCCGATGTCCTCGTCACCAGGCTGGCTAGCACCACTAACATTACCTATGATTAGATCGTAGATAGGATTCGTCATACATAAAGCATGTGTTGTTCCAACAAAGTATGGTGAGTCGATTTCAACTTTTGCTAGTGGCACTTTTCTCACAGTACCATCTATGAGCACACAAGTTTGAATCTCACCAGTCAGCTGTGATTCCTCTATCAGTTGACGTTTCACCACTACGGTGTTGCAACCAGTGTCTCTCAGCACCTTCACTCTTTTACCATTCAACCTACCATCACCTGTCGGCATGTCTGTGCCTACGTTACACCCAGCGCTAAGAAGGGGTAACTCGTGACCACACATCAGTTTAACAGAAGGTGTGCCACTAACATTCCCTCTCTCGTGAGCATCATGAGTAGGGCATACTCCTACCACACATGTTGCCCCCGTCTGTTTTGACTTTGGCACATACTGCTTGTTAGTTACTTTCGACTGGTCAGTTTTACGGTCTGGACACTTAGAAGCAAAATGTCCTTGCTTACCACAGACAAAGCAACCCTGGTTGTCACGTGACGTAGTGCCCCCTTTCTTTGCTTGGCTTGCTTCGTTGCACTGGTTACGAGACTTATTATCGTCGCGTGCGCGTTTACCGGAGCCGCCATGCCCGTGTGCGTCCCGATACCGATCTGCGATATCTGCCATCTCCTTCACCGATCGTGGGTTTCTCTCACGAATGAATACGGATAATCCACGATCACAACATTCGAGCAACTGTTCACGCACGGCTAGTTCTAGTAGCCCTTCATAGGACTTACCTGTACCCGACATCTCTACCCATCTAGTAGCATATCCAGTTATGCGCGTTGCAAATTGCCCAAATGATTCGCCCATTTTCTGCCGCGCCTCTCGAAAACGTTTGCGAAAGCCTTCTTCAGTTAGCGCAAACTGCCGCAAGAGTGTATCTTTCAGACTCTCATAGTCATCAGCTTCATTTGCCGGTAAGAGAGAATAAACTTCCAAAGCGCGCCCGGTCAAAAGGTTCCCCAATGCAGGAGCCCAGCATTCCTCTGGCCACTGACTTTGTTTTGCATATCTCTCAAAGCGCAACAGATAAGCGTCCAAATCGTCAGAGTCAGCGCGAAACGCCGGCAAGCTTGGTAAGCTATTCCTTACACTATTTGTTCCCTTCACATTGACACTCCTATATTGAGCTATTTCTAACTCAATCCTCTTTTGCTTGGTTATTTCTTCCCTTTGTACCTGTCTTTCATCTCTTTCTAACTTTTCATCTCGTCTCTTTTCTTCGAGATACTTGTCTCTTTCAGTGCGGGCAAACTCCACTAGTTCTGCACCTTGCAGTCCACAATCTTTACCTAACTGTACGTACTTCTCTAATTCCATTGTGATATCTTATACACACAACATGAGGTTACACAAATCACGTCTCAAATTCTTGTATGAATAAACCCTGCCAAGTTCTCTCCAGCGGACGAGCCCCCAATTGTCACGGAATTTGCCCGATTTCCATCCTTTTATATGGAAATAAACGGAACAAAGAAATTTTCATAACCTCTGAGAACTGCTGGCAGGCTGTAACTCATACAAGACGAAACGGAGGAAACAATGTGCATTCAATTAACTCAAATATTTTAATTATCTATAACTGTGAATCTTGGTTTTACAGCAAATTATAAAAAGAGAAAAAACGAACATAGATTATTCCTGCTCAGTGGCTTTCTGGCTCTTAGGACTTGATTATGTTTAACTCAAATTGGATTCATTTCACCTCGAATGGCTGTCACGGGTGTACGTTGCGTGACGATGGCTTATGACGACGATGTATGACGATGACAATGCAGGTCGATGACGACGTCGGTCGACGACGGGGCCCCGTTACGCTGGTGCTGGGATGGACTGTCGCGTGGTCTGTCGTAGCAACTCTTCGCGATTGCCGTTCGCGTGGTCGCTCTCCCGACGGACGTCTTAGCGGTGTCTCCTCAGCATCCAGGAATGAAGTTCAGTCGACAGTCTATGCTCCCTTACTGCCTCGGAGCTGGTCGACAGTCGACGCCTTTATGAACCTGCCTCTTGCAGTGCCAATGCCAATGGGTCCTTGACCCTTCGGGAAACCCGGAAACCCTTCAAATATTAAAATATTCAGATCACTTACAGCCAGAGCACTTGAGCACATTCATATTATCCTAATCAACGTTCAAATTACCTCATTATAAATATACAAATGTATCTCAGCTCATGCAACCATAAACAAAATTACCATTATATATCCATATCACATGTTAACTGGAACATTTATCACAATTCACTCTCAATTCGGATATCCATTGCACAAACGAATTATGCCAATTGAATACATAAACATTTCAAAATTAGTGCACTTACCACTATCTGTGGGTATCTCTAGTTTATACTGACTGGGGTGGCGGCCCCTGTCACCGTTACCGAGTGGCCATTCTCATACACTGTGTCACGGAGACAGCACCACAGCGTGATGTCCCCTTCAAGGCCTGATGTCATACTGCCGCTCCTTGCCACACATAGCACTACCGTGGCTCTACCGAGAGCGGTCTGGAATGTCTTCCATTGACATGTTAAAAAGTTTGCATCAATTTGCATGCTTAAGTACCTATTTACAAATTCCATGCAAATTGACCTCAGTGGAGGAGAGCGTCTGTCACTCCACTCGTGACACCTGGTGTCTCTTTGGTTAGTCGCTCCAGGGAACGAAACACCTTCTCGGGTCGACGAACCAGGAAGGAGTGTTTGTACTTGGAGTCGACGACATCGAAGTTTCCTCTGATTCCCTCAATCATTCCCTTGACGAAGAGAACCTTCGAATTCGGGTAGTCATCATTCAGAATGTGGTCGATGTAGCTGTATGTGTATTTGTCGTTAAGCATACCTACATAGCAAGAACAAAAAAACAAGTGAAATAGTTGTTATTTCGAGATGTAGACAGTAAGCACTAAGAAAGGAAAAAAAAACACTTATCGGTGCAGAGAAGGGGGGTGAAATTAAAGTATAAACAAAATTGAAAGGGGCAGCGAGAGAGAGAGAGAGAGAGAGATGTTTAAAAGTTTATATTGACTTCCTTTAGACACAGTGCTATATGATTTTGAAGAGTGTATACATGTAATAATAATAAGTACAGCATTTGTAATGCGCCTTCGATCTAGTAGCCTATTCTGAGGCGCAGAGGGACAAAAGAATAACATGCATTATAGTCATAGTTGTACATAAGAAGGTTGAAAAGAACAAAGAGATAGATAGAAATAATAATAATAATACACCCGATGAGCAATTCGTTGAAAATTCAATCAAAACAGGATGCAAACATATGTGACTTCAGAAGCTTTTTAAAAGTTTCAATGGTCTCTGCTGATCGGATCCTCAGTGGCGTTCCAGAGAGATGGGGCTGCGGAAACAAAGGCTTTTTCTCCGAGACTCGAGATTGTTCTTTTAACTATTAATTGTTTACTATTACATGAACGGAGATTTCTGCCAGGGACGTATTCTGAAACAAGGTTTTGCAGATATTTTGGAGCTGAAGAATGTACTGCTTTCCATGTATGAAGAAGAATTCTAAACTCTATCCTCTTGGATATGGGTAGCCAGTGAAGATCTTTTAGAACTGGGGTAATGCTGGAGAAGCGAGATGTTCTACTGAGGACCCGAGCAGCAGAGTTCTAAGCACGCTGAAGTTTAGCCAGTTGGTAAGATAAAGCCTTGAACAATAATGCATTTCCATAATCAATACGAGACAAAACATACGAATGAATAACAGAGGCTGCAACTTTGTGTGATAATGATTTCCTGATACTGTGAATATTGCGAAGTTGCATATACAGTATACAGATCGACATGTCTTTGTAATGTGTGTCGCCATTGACATTTCATACTGAAAGTGTACTTCACTTTCAGTATGAATTTGACATGTAATATACTCTAGGAGTATTTCAGTGTAGGCAATGTCTCCCTCAATGTTTGTCTAAGTAGAACGTTTTTTTTTTTCTTTACGTATCGAGCAAACTACGAAACCTTCAAGACCTTAGTAACTTTAGAGTCATGCTGGAAATGATGTTCGTGTTTTCTTTTCCTCAATCAGTGGTTAATAATCAAATTTCGATGTAGATGTTTTCCAGTTCTTACTGTGCAACATTATCTTTTTGGTCTTGTACAAGGTCTTAAAATTAGAAATACTCTCTTTTTTCTATTATCATTGTCATTTGGTATGTATGTTAATTTCCTAAGATAGGACGGGGGAGGTGCAAACCTTTACTCGCAGGAAAAAAAATAAAGACATAAGAAACTGAAAAAAACAAACAAACGGACACGCCAAATACATCGGAACTCTATCGATCACAATTAACTTTTCAAAATCATTCCATGAAAACCAAGACAAGAAACATTGAATAGCAAAGGTGTCTAAAAATCAGTTACAATTTTTTAACGCACTACCATAAACAATGGGGGAAAAAGATGATGAAGAATGTATTTGTTCGAGATTATAATAAATCCGTCATCCGAGATGAATGTTTGCTTTTTAGTGGAGGCATCGCAAAAGGGCGAGAGGATTTTATTGAGAGATCATTATGCCTATACTTACCAGGAATATGGTCTCCCCAGTGTATCTTTCTGTCTGGACCAAAGGAGTAGCAGGCAAGGTAGGGCTCCCAGAAGACTTCCGTGTCACCACGAGCCGACATCGATCTCGCGAACGCGGTCGAGATCGAGCGTGGTGTGCTCCAGATCATGACGCGTGCTTTGCCGTCAGGTGACGATGCCATGGTGGTCGAGTGTTGCGAAGGGTAATCGTTTAGCCTGTCGAAGAAAGCAGACATTATAGTCCTTACCTTTATATACAGCTCATCATCAGCATTATAATCAGAATGGCTCTCAAAAATTGATACGGGTATTTATGTTGATATTTCATCGGTTCCTGTTTTCCATCAGAACCAAATGAATCGATACAAAATGTCACAATTCATTGCCGATACAGGCTTGATTTACAATTAATTAATAACGCACACTTGCTGACAGAAGAAAGGAGGGGGTGGGTTGTAACTTGCGCGTAAGTTTGAAGCACTTGCTTTACGACTTCTGAGAGTAGAATACAAAACGCTACTAGTATCTTAAAGGCCGTGTCACACCAGCCTTGCGTGCGACTTCCGAAGAACATTTTTGCTATCCGGAGGTCCCCGCAGATGACCCGCAGATGACAGTACCTAGCATGTATCTCAAAAGTAGTTACCCGGAGGTGCGCACGCTGGCTCTATTTACCCGCTGCCAAAAAAGGCCCTGTCACACCAGCTAAGCGGGCTTATTGCGTATGGGGATTTTTTCAGCACGCAGAATAATAACCGGACAAGGTTTAGGGCGAGTTTGGCGTGGGTATTACATGATAAACGCGTGATACCTAAGTCCTTCTTGCGTGTATTCCGTTGAACTGCATGTTAGGCGCGTGGGTGTCACGTGATAGCTTCGTGATAGCTTCTTTTATGTCAGTTACGGGCGACATACGGGCTCTGCGAAGTATCTGCGCCACAACTGCGTGTTATCTGCGTACTAGTCGCCTGCGAGGTGAGTGCTAGCCTGAACAATAGGCTGGTTCGAGTGGATGGGCAAACAATCATTTGTCAACTAGCTTTCAAGAAGTGAAGATGCCCCGTAGACGGAAAGTGCACAAGGGCAGAGAACGTCCAGTGGATGGACAGCCACAAAGCCCGGAAGATTAACAGCAAATGCATCAAATTGCTGCTGAAGTCCATTCGGCGGATGAAGTCCTGTCCGAAAGGGACCAGGTAGTCCTCGACGCCACAGAGGACAGAGGACAAAGAAGAGAATGAGCCCACAAATGGCACGCACTCCCTTCACATAGGCATAGATCAGCGGGCAACTTACCTACTTCAAGTGGGTCAAATGCCTGTGAATTGCGGCGGCTACGGCCCTCCTATAACGGGTGTTCTGCGTGGAACTCTTCGGGCAATCCTCGCGACTCATCCGGAAATAGTTTTGGTCATGCTCAAAACTTTGCTGCGGGAAAATTGGACTAGCGTGCGCACCTTCGGACAACTAAGGACGAGATAAGTGCTAGGTACTGTCAAGTTCGGGCCAACTGCGGAGAGCTCCGGGTAGCAAATTTGTTTCCCCGCAAGTCAAGCCGCAAAACTTCCCCAGATACGGTATGACAAGGCCTTGAGCATGCTCAAAACTTGTTCCGGAAGAGTCACGGGAGTTGCCCGTAGAGGTACACTGCAAAAACAGTGGTGTTAGATTTAACACCACTGGTGTTGAATCTAACACCGGCCGAACTTCAATAAAGGACCACACCATCTGGTGTTGAAGTAACACCGTCTCTGGTGTTAAAATATCCAACACCCATGGGTGTTAAAGGGTGTAAAAATATACCAACACCAGCCTCGGTGTTTTTTCAACACTTAAGAGAGTGTCAAGAAGTTGACACCATAATGGTGTTCATTTGACATCCCAACACCAGTTATGGTGTAAGTTCAACACCCGTGGTGTTGAAATATACCAACACCAGCTTTGGTGTTGCTTAGATTATTGATAAGTTGACACCACTTTGGTGTTCTTTTGACACCATTTAACACCAATGACGGTGTAACTTCAACACTATTTGTTGTTAGAATCTATACCCCAACACCTGTCATGGTGTTATTCTAACACTTCAAAGTGTTATAAGTTTGCATTATTTGGTGTTTATTTGACACCACAGAAGTGTTGATTCAACGCTTCAGGGTGAGAAATAAATTCCAAGTGATGCCAACTTATTAACAATTTGAAGTGTCGATACCTCGACATCATTTCACACTCTCCACATTCAATCGCACAAAATAACACAGTAATGTAAGTAGGTGAAAGACAGTCACGTGCTACTAGGTTGATCAAAATATTTAATAAATTCTGTCTGTCACAACAAAACACAATAATTCTATTACATGTAATGAAAGCCTCATCTCTACAATATAAGTATCAAAATGGAATACCTTTGACCCTGTCAGTTGGTTCTTTGATTATCTATGCAAATGAGATACATTATGGCTATTGTAGGCTAAAATATCAAATTTAAATACTCACTCTGAATACCTTTGGCCTTCTTGGCACTATCAAGTTGAATTTTCAAATGAAATTGATACTAGTATTATATCTTCTTGGCTCTATCATTCAAATGTTCAAATTGAATTGCCTACTCAGCTGTGTAATTCAAATATTCAACATAGATCATCCAGTCTGGTTGTAAAATGTTAACATAAAAAAAAGATTATACTCTTTCTTTTGATCAATGCTATTGCAAGTGATGATACAAGCATGTGAAATTCGGATCATTTGAATATTCAAATGACACACATAAGGCCTTCTTGGGCCAATATTTTCAACTCGAACTGGATGTAATTGATACCCCCACCTAAAACTTAGAGAGTTAGCTCAATTCATGATATTCTTGTATGCCTTTTGTTGAAAAAAAAAGTACAATGTAACAAAAGTTGTTACCAAAGCAAGATTACTCAACAGTGAGATCAGTGTGCGACTCATTTTAAGATTACACTGGTTACATGAGCGAAACCTCAAGTCAAATGCTAGAAAACTGAGGGAGCTCACCCAATTCACAGTATTTTTTGTTTGATTTTCATTTTAAAAGATAGTTGCCATTACATTAGCACTCTGTTCAATATTTCAGGCCAGATGCTCAGAAACTGAGGGAGATTGCATAATCAACTGTTGTGTAAGTTTTTAATTTGAAAATGTCACTGCCATGATAACATTTTCTTTGACCGATACAAAAGATGACATTTGCACATTAGCGCACTACAGTGGTCACGTGCCAAATTTCAAGTCAAATGCCTAAAACATGAGGGAGTTATGAGTCAATCACAATATCTTTGATTGCTTTGTATTAAAAAAAAAAAAAAGTTAGCATGGCAACGCATGGTTTAACATTGACGAGAAAAGTGTTTTGCACATCTAGAATTTATCTTGTCACAATATATAGGTGTCATATCTCAAGGTTATTGCTAAAAATTGAGAGAGTAAGCTCAATCCACTTGTAGTTTATACGATTCTCATTACAAAATACCATTAACTTGACAACATACTATTTGACAATGACGAAAAATAAAATTTGCACAGGTACATAATACAGTGGTCACATGTGCCAAATTTAAAGTCAAATGCTCAAAATCTGAGGAAGTTAGCTGAATCCACATCGTATTTGTGGATGATTTGTATGAAGATGCTGTTGCCATGGAAACGGATTTATGACCCCCACAAAAAGTGTCTTGCACGATAACATATTATCATAGTGACCATATGTATCAAATTCAAATTTAAATGCTAAAAAAAAGAAACTAAGAGAGCAGCGTGATCCACACAATTTTGTATGATTTGTTTAAAAACTGCAATTGCCATGGCAACAGATTTCTGGACAATCGAATTTCAGCAGAATTGATTTAAAATTGAGTAGCTTGATCCACATTCTGTATTTGTAATCTTTATGAAAATTTGATGTTACCATGGTAATGCATTACTCCATACTGACACATGTAAACTAGGACATGTAAAAATTACAAGGTCGTTGTTCAATGTCCTCTTGACTAAAGGTAATCACCTCCTCATCAAAAACTGTCATCGACTAATGGAGAGTACTGCTTCATCAACTGTATACAACTTGTATCATCAGTCTCTATCTCGGTTCCTCCATAGAACTGGACTTGGAGTATCTTCACAGTTTCATTGTCACAATGATGATTCTTCAAGTATCTTCTAAAACCATTGAACGAATCAAATTATGTCCGTACACAGGCCCCCTGGGCGAAATTTATTGTTTGTCCATCACTCAGTCCATGTTCGTATGGCAAACAGTGAAAAAAAGCAGTTTCAGTGGGAACTCCTAAAGAATGCATCACTTCATTATCTATTTGAAAGTTTAGATCTCGGTTCACGAACTCGGGGTAATTCCAAATGTCCAAAGGTTGATGAGAGGTTTTGCATACACACATATTTAATGTGCTTTGAACAATGTGTCGAAGGCACTCTGAATGATATCACCAGGGCAGGGTAGTACCAAGTGGTCAACAATGAAGTAATATTGGTACACATGTATGTTATCCTTCTGACGTCCTCTGTCAAGCAAGCTGCATCTTCTGATCTTCAAGCAAGCAAGCTGCATCAAGAGCTGCATCTTCTTCTGCTTTCCCTCTTCAAGTGGTGATCAAAACTAGCATCAGGCTGAAAATGTAAGGAAACAATGAAAAACAAACAGACATTGTATGAATCTATTACAAAGAAAAACTAGACAAATTTGACTGTGACCTTTATTTCGATTCCATAATGCAATTAGATAGACTCAGTCATACATAGGCTTAACACATTTTATTCACATTTATGATTATTTTAACAGATTTCAAGCTATCACACACACGGAGGGATGGACTACTCAAAACCATAACAATTCAGGCACCACTTCTTGGCAGAGGATAATAAATGGATCTTATTCCATTTTACTTAAAGATCACTATAATTTCACAATTAAAACTCACTTATACCTATTTTTTTCTTAAAGAAGCTTTGAAATTTATCACTTTTCTCTTATTCGTGACTGATCAAAAAGCAACTTCAAAATTTCAGCCTACATATGGGGAAGACAATCTTTAAAGTTCAAGGATCGACTTTGAAGCATTCATGAGTAAAGTTCTCGTCAACATCAGGACATAACCCTGACAAAGGAAAGTGCGCAAAAATATTCACAACATCCAAAAAAAAAAAGTTAACCTGTGAAACATGGAAAAGCAAGTGATCTTAATAAATTACATAGTCCAACAACACAAAAAAAAACAGAAAATTTCCCTTGACCTCTAATTTCTTTTCTAATACAAAAACAGATCATAGAAAGTAGAAAATGCAAAATCAATTAAACTCGTAAAAATCAATTTCATTTTCAGAATACCAAAGTACTGTGAGTTCTAATTGCCTGTCCAAAATGACTCATAAAGGCTTGTTCAGATATGAGTCAAACTCCGGCAACATTTTAGTGCACAAATCAATGCGATATGAGATGGTAAAAAACAAATAAACAGATCAAAATGCAACAAAACAAAACAAAAACACTGAGGCAAGAGGAATATATTTTGCCACACAGTGGCAAGAAGTTATGGTGCAATCAAGCTCAAAAGTAAGTGAAGATACAATGTCATGAGTTTATCTTTATCTTATTTTTTTTTTGAGTCATGTGCATTCATAAACATAATGAAAGTGGCGTGGTTCGGCGCACCATATCTGAACACTAAAAATGTCAGGGGGGTTGTCGCATCATATTTGAACAAACCTTATAGTCATGTAGACTTACCTTTTGAAATCGGATAAGGTAGTCTATAGCCAAAGCACAGCAATCTTGCACAATCCTTGCGCCCTGGTTCACAGGTGGAAGCAGATAGAGTACAAGAAGGATTTGCAGGTTACTTACATTCTATGCTGTGTTGTAAGAAATGCATGTTATATACAATATATTCTACGACTCATTAACAAAGTATCCAGGTATCAACAGAAATTATCAGTGAATTGCACTGCATAATCAGGGAGCATTAAGTAAAACATATGATCCTTCAAGTAGGATGAACCCATGGGTTGTTGTGTGACTTCTTTAAAAAAAAACAAGAAAAAAAAAACTCTTCTTTATTTCATCAGCATCTCCAAAATAACAAAATTACATTACATATTGATTTGTGACTGTGAACTTTTATATTACAATTGAGTTTGGTGAAATCCATTCATCTGCCTTTGAAAAATCAAAGTCACAAGATATTTCCTGCATTTTTTTTTTCATAATGAAGGGCTCCTGACCCTTGATTATTGACCTCATGACCCTTATCGACTCCAGGGAAACGTTTGATAAAATGTATTGTCAGATGCAAAGATTTCAGCTACTTATAACAGTTGTCACCAATGACAAGTTTTGTGGAACGCCCCCTGGATTTACATAGCCTTACCAAGTTTCATTCACAGATGATTGTTTTCAACTTGCGGCATGATACACAAGAAACGATATTGGATGGATAGACATCTAGAACATAAAAAAGGGGCTTTCAAAACCTATAGTATTGTGCATACCCTGACTGCTACCAGGTCTGGTGGTACACTATTTGATGATTGCTCCAAGTCTCATGAATCCACATCAGTTTTCCGCATGTGTTCTCCCAGCAATCTCAACAGCTTGACTGTGGTTTCTGAAGGCTTTCCTCTTGCTAGCTTGACAAGACCTTCCACCAAAAACTGGCCACTGCTCAAAAAAGCTTGGCATCGTTGCCTGGGAGAAGGAGTGAGAAGTACTGTTCAACCTGCAAGTGTAAGGACCATGAACATACATAATTATCAAGTGGCTACAAGTCCACAAACTGTCAAACTGGTGCGCAAGGTGTGATGCAATGGCTTAGGACTCAAAGTACTGAACATCCACATAACTGCACTAGTGTATTTACTGTATACAAGTGCATGAAACAGATTTATCTTGTGTGCATGAAAGATTTGATCAGAACTGCAGAAAACAAAGGGTTTTGTTCAGGTGGCTTCAGATTAATTCAGTCGGTGATTCTATTATATATACCTACTTGAGATATGCTCATAATTTCAAGTTCGTTTTAATTAGCCACCAGGGGGGGGGGGGGCAATAATATCCTGCTTCCAGGTATTCATCATCTTTATGCAGTGTACATTTATGCAAATATTATTTGAGGAGAAATGGAAAAATCAAATGCCATTTTGCAATTGATCTACTCTCATTTTCAAGGTTTTTTAGATAGATAATAAAAGGTCTTTTTGCAATTCTGTCATTTGCAAGATTCTCAAGTGCACTATTGCCAATATCATTAAGTGTGGCAATAACATAAGTATGGGGAAGAGGCATATTCCAGAAGGGATTTTTTTTTTCAAGAGATTATTTCAACAAATACTACCATCAAAGTAGACGTATATTCCCTCACCTGAATCATGAAAAAAGCGATGATACATGTATTCCATTTTGACTCATTTGTGAAATTTAGGATCAGTTCTCAGACAGAGAACAACTGCCAGAGATGGGCTGTGATTCTGTTTCTCGCTACCCTTGAACTCGCACCTTACAATTAGATCTAGAGTCTAGAGTCTTAACATGGACTCGGTGGAAATACCGGTTTTACATGCATGTGACGTCATCAACTTTATAAGAGCATATTCTTATATAATGTAAATTTGTAAGCGGTTAGCAAACTCATAAATAGTAGTACTCATATTAGAAACTAGTTAGTAGATTCTAACGTAAGATCCACACGCAAACACTAGCATCCTATATAGGCCCCTACGTTCCTACGTGTACACTGTAGCTACTGAAAACATCACGTAACCTGTTGTGATAAACAAAAATCGGGTCGGGAGAACCCCCCACCCAGCCCCTTTAATCGGGTATTTACGCTCTTTTTAGAGCGATATTTGCTACTAGCCTAGTACCTAGTACTAATTCACACCTAACAGTTTGGACCTAGAACAGTTACAGTAGGCCCTACAAAAAATATAGTAGGCCTAGGGGCCTACCAGCCTACCAGTATACCTACATTGTACGAACATGTACACACAAACATTGTTCGAACTTCGTCTTCGTGCACGTCAGTAGCGGGTAATGATTTGCGCGCTAACAAAGATCCGCACCAGAGCCTCAGAGGTAAGAAAACTACATCAATAACAATACAAAATGCCACGGAACCTTTTATATTTAAAATTTGATGATATTTTTAAAATGCAATTATTGGACAAAGGAACCCTCAGCGAAATTCGGACTCAATGCACCGCTGTGCACAGCGCGTTGGTGTTATGGCCTATTATGTATGGCAAACACTATAGGCTACATGTACTTAGTATGCTGCGCTACATAGTATACTATAGTATTACGTGCGTGCAAAGACAAAGTTGTCTATAATATGCGATGAAATCCGTGAAAATCATGCACATCGTTTATGAAAGAAAATAACTGGTACAGGAAATAATTACCTTAAAAGATACTTATCCCCGTTGACAGACTTAGCAAAGTGACCATCATAGATTTAATGTCATTTTTAGCCCCAGGCGACATCGAAAACCTGACTATCGCGATGACAGACGTTGACGACTCCGCGCCACAGCAACAAATTTCAGGCATTGGCATGTGTAACCAATGAGATCATCGGACTGCGAACACGTGACTTTCTCTGGTGGACAACTAACACCGATACGGTGTTATTAGTGAAAACCCCCTTTTCATGACAAAACTATAACACCACTTGGGTGTCATTTTAACACCGAGAATCTAACACCCAATGAATGAGAGAATGTTGGTGTTAAATTAACACCGAAGGGTGTCAAATTGTGTCAATTTAACACCAAATTCAGAGACTCCAACCCCAAGCACCTTCTGATCTGGAGATTCTCCCGCCTGAAACCCCTGGCAAACGGGAGACTCCAAGTTTATGTGTGCGAAGCGCGAAGTTCCTAGGTTTATAGATGCTCTCTGGTGCTATCTAAGACTTATTTTTGCAACATACGATAGCAATAAGTAAGAAATCCTTTCCAACGTAACGGGAGACATTGAGCCAGGGCGGGAGAAATTAAATCTCCAACGGGAGAACGGGAGATTTTGCACAAATGGGTTTTCGGCGGGAGATCTCCCGTCGAAAACGGGAGAGTTGGAGTCTCTGCAAATTTAACACCCACAGTTTGACACCCGGTTGGTGTTACACTTTTAACACCGCATTTTTTGCAGTGTACGCGCAGAACACAAGTAGGAAACCCTTACCGGTAGCACCTCACAGGCAACTCCAAAGCAGGTACTTCGCAATCCCCGTAAGTCGCTCGTAACAGAATATGGATCGGTTTCAAAGCTCTCACACGGAACGCACGCAAGTATAAGCTAAGTAGCACGCGTCTAGTAAGTAAGAAACAAGTGCGAAAATTGCAAACATTCTTGTCCGCCCGCGAAAAATGCTTTAAACTACCTCCTCGCCACAAGCCCGCGTAGCTTGCCCGGACAGGTGTGACACCGCCTTAAGATTTATCACCGTTGTAGAGAGATGGAGAGAACACGGACTACGTTCTATTTGAGGATGTTGTAGATAGTGAACGGTGTAGAAACACTACTGCATTACAATATGGTGATAGAAAAAAGACGTTGGATCATAAATTAAAACGACAGAGAGTGAGAGAGAGAGAGAGAGAGCTATGAGGGTGGATTGCTGTCTCATTGTGCTTTGGGTATGCATTCATTACTTGGTATAACCATGGAGGTAGCAGACTCTACCTCCATGGTATAACATTACTCTAGATGGCCCGCCAAATGGCCACCAAAAATCTTCAATATCTCAAAACCCTCAAGGTTGCAAGATTTGCACCAACCAGATTCAAATTCAGCACCTTCGAAATAAGGTAAAACCATCATAGTTTGGCCTGTTTTCACCATAAATGGAAATATATAGGAATTTCAACTGTTGACTACCATTTGAAATCAAGAGTTGTTTCAACCGGATTCAGCGCCCTCGAATATTATGTTCAAAGCACTCATCTTTCTTTTTAATTCTTCACCATTTGTAAGGAAATATACTGTATAGTGATTCAGATTTTGGGAACGATATTGGCTTGTGAATATCTCAAAATCCCCAAAGATGTAACAGCTGTATAAGATTTGCATCATCCAGATTCGGATTAAGCACCTTCAAAAAATAAAAAAGATTGGACAAAATTTAAATCTGAATTTGGCACCTTCAATGGTCAGGGTGAGCAACTGATGGAAGCTGTTATTGTTGCTATATGTTTTTGCGTTCTTACTGCTCTCCCCCCCCCCCCTCCCTCCCCGAGATGTTCTGATGCTCGAAGCGTTTGACAATGCTATCATTTTCGATATCTTGGATGCACTTATTGTACATCCAAACCGGATATTATGATTCACTATGTTTTTATTATATTTGAAGTACATTCCTCCATTGAGAAATATGAAAATAAATTGAATTGAATTGAATTGAATTGAATTGAATTTTGATTAACTTAAATCAAAACCTATGGCTACAGTGCACACTCTTCTGCTGTCATGCTGAATACGTCGTGCATTGTGCTCTAAATCCAACCACAATATCTCCTAGAGAGCGGTCGAAAGCACGGCGGATATAGCCTCTTGCTCAACAGCTTGAATCGTGGACCTTTGGAACGGAAGTGCAGCATGCATCAAGTACACCCTCACTTCAAAGGTATTGATAAGGGACAGTTTTATAGCAGCAATCTGCGTGTGCTTCTAGTGAAAAGAAAAAAGTTTGGCATATTAGCACGAATGTTTTAGTTGATCGGCGACTTCGGTATACACTTGACAATTCCAGGTAGAATACACAAACTCCCACGGCGAAGCACAGTCGTCAATGCAAACTCCGATACTGCAGTCACCCCCCCCCCCCCTCTTATTCATGACATAATGTAAATTTGAAGACTTACTAATAGCTAGGGAAACGGGACTTACCTTACTCTATCGTTTCCTCAAGTCGAGCTGTTAGAGTCCTCCTATGTGCTTCTGTTCCAGTCCTGCTTAAAAGCCTCCTTTATTCATCTAAATCATTTGCATTCATGCCTTTTATATTCTCCTAACCCTTCTGCCACGTAACGCTCTCCCAGTATCTCTGTTTAGCAGGTGATGAAATTTAAAGGCAGAGTTGGTCGATCTTCAGAGTGGAGTGTTTTCGGATCAAAGATTACCTATTGTGTCTGAGCGCCACGTGTGTACAAAGGCAATATTAACGACACACAAATATGTCTGTGCGAAGTTCAAGCACGACCAATATCTGCCATCGAGGGTATCTTGCATATATTATAATTATGTCCCTGGCGTTGGTTTAGATACAGGTATAAACATTCTATGCTCGCCTTTAATTGCACATTGAACTTTTGCGTCATTTTGTCTTTGACCAGCCCATCTGGATATAACTGCTTTTTAAGGTTGCAGTGTATATGACGCAATATTTATTCATATTTCAAATCGTCAACCACTTGGATGCCTGCGCCAAAATGTTACCATAGGGGGCACACTGTGATATTCAAGTGTAAATCCACGTCATGTTGAAAGGATAGGCAGAGTAAAACCAAATGGAAGAAGTTTCATAAAATAACATTAATCTATAAAAGACGTTAACAAACTTGTAACGTTTCACATGACTTCACAAAATACAGCCATCTAAATCCACAAAGACGACAATCTATAATGTGTTGTTGGGGCTTAAGATGACACAAACTCTGTTACTGGTATTTCTGGTATTTCTATGTTACAGTGTATGTTCGCAGTTCTGTGGAACAATGATCAGTGTGTGCAAAACAGCAGACACTGCATCGCTCACAATCGGTTTTGATGTTACGATTATGTTTGTTCGACTGGTCGGAATTATTGTTTCTTTTCTTTCATTCTTATGCACACACAAAATTATATTGACACAAATCTGTAATATTGTAGTTGCTCCGCGTATTAGCAGTACTAGAAATAGCAATAATAATGTCACATATCATCCCTGACGAAGGGGGAGGCCCCCGAAAATTCGGATTTTGAATTAAAATCAAGGCAATTGGCATTTAATGCATTCCTCTATTGTGACATTATATATATATATATATATATATATATATATATATATATATAATATATACATATATATATGTAACATGTACTCTTAGGTTGTCATTGGCATTTCGTTAATTGTTTTCCGTTTAATACATATATAAATACATATACATACACCAGGGCTCGACACTAAACGGTGGCCCGGTGGACCGGGGATGAAAGATGGGCCGCCAAATTTAAAAAAAAAGGCAAATTTGGTGGCCCGCCTCGGGCCACCAAAATTTTTTAAAAGTATGTCAATAAATTTGTAACTTTTTGCGCCGGAAATTAGCAGTTAAATTTGTTTAAAGGATGGATGAAAAGGACTAAATGAGTGCCTTAGAGTGAGTGTTGCGACTTTGTTGAGGTTTATTTATGAGCAGATATGTCCAACTTCAAATTCTTACTATGATAAAACTTAAATATTTGACTCATTAAAAAAAAACCCAGGACTTTTAATGCTTTTATCGGGTGTTTTTTTTTTTTCGGGCCACCAAATTTTTCTCTCGGGCCACCAAAACTTTGAAATTGAGGATTTTGGTGGCCCCATCGGGCCATCAAACAAAAAAAAAAGTTAGTGTGGAGCCCTGTATGCATACACACACAATATATATATATATATATATATATATATATATATATATATATACATGTACAAAATCAAGAACTCTTATTCTTGTCATTGACGTGATGGTAATGCGTTTTGATAGCCGTGTTTTGAATTGCTTTCAGTTTAATTGTTTTAAAGTAGATGAATCACGAACTCACAGTGAATGGGCTTCCCATTGCGACTAAATTCCAGTTTTGGTTTTCAAGCACTTATTTTCCATACACAAGTGGTTTAATTTGAACTGAGTGGTGTGAACACTATTCAAAATGACTCTCACTTTCGATGCCTGCAATGAAAGTATATACTATTACAATGGATTGCGAATAATTACAGTGTTTGTACAATCGTTTTCGAAGACTTGATTCAGTAGTTAAACAATATTATGCTGTCTGCCATGTATAGCAAACCTTTCCAGAAGTATATGTGAGTTTTAATTTTTTTTTCTTTCTCTTTGCTATATATTCTTGCACCTTAAAACTGCACCTATTACTAGTCTGGATGGACAATGAAGGTCACGTGTTTCAGAGAAGTGTCATCTCACTCATCTTTAATATCACTTTCGAAGGTATCAGGAGGAAAAACATGCATAATTTTTGGAGACGATGAACCTTAATCCTTTGTGCGGTTTGAATGCCGATTGGCTCTTAAAACCCCACAGCCTTTTACACACTGTCCAAAGTCTCTGGCACATAAAGGCTTAAAGGACAAGTTCACCTTCATAAACATAAGGATTGAGAGAATGTAGCAATATTAGTAGAACACATCATTGAAAGTTTGAGGAAAATCAGACAATCCGTTCAAAAGTTATGAATTTTTGAAGTTTTTGTGCAGTACCCGCTGGATGAGAAGACTACTGCAGTGTATGAAAAACTTAGATGTCACATGCGTACAACAATATAAGGAAAATATAAAGAGAATTTCACAAAATTCCATCTTTTAAAAAAAGTACAAATTCCCCTGACTCGTTACCGATAAATTTTATGGGTGATATTATTCCCCCTGCCTTTAGAAAGAGGCAAGTCAATTGCTCTTTTATTATGCGAAAAAAGTGAAAATATGTTGAATTTTAGTTTTATATTTTCTTTATACTGTTGTACGCATATGACTCACAAGCTGTAGTAGTCTCCTCATACAGCGGTGCCAACACAAAAATTTAGAAAATTCATAACTTTTGCATCGATTGTCCAATTTTCCTCAAACTTTCACTAATGTGTTCTACTAATATTGTTGCATTTTCTCAATCCTTATGTTTATGAAGGTGAACTTGTCCTTTAATGGCTTTGAATACGATATTCTTCAAGTTGATGTCTTCCAACTTGTGAGAGTAGTTACGTCCCAATCGCCCATGTGTGTATACATTTAAGATTTGCTATATAGTGCTTTGTAGATCAACTTGACCATATATTTACTTCACATTTTGTCAGCGAGCATTCACATGACTCTTCAAAAACATCTAAAATTCACTTGATCCACAACTAGTTTCATCGTAAAGCGCATTTAAACATTACATATACACGGAAAATGTTCTCTGTATAGATATATCATTATGGCAAGAATAGCATGTTGCATGGACTCGTGACCAACATTTAACTTTCGTGCTTTCCTCGGGTTCTCGGAAGCTTATATCATGATAAAATACCTTATATACAAACAAGGAATCACAACAAAATACAAACAAATTTAGATTGTGGCCTGATGAATAAATGCCCTCAGGGGTCATGTCAAACGATTACCCCCCTTACACCATAGTTAATTAAACATATACAAATTAGACAAAAGGTAAAAGATAAAAACAAATTAGACGTAAATGTATCAATCTAATCAGTTCCTTTCGAGATCAAATTCAAAGCTCGATGAAGACGGAGAGATTTTTAGGTCAGTTTTAAAGATACCAGTCTCTTCAGCAATTATTACGTAAGCTTAACAGGCCCTCTAGATCATACTAAACGAATGTATGCTATATAAATGTTCAAATGTTTTGTCCAAAGACATGTATGAAATGAATGTGCAACTTCAGCTGGGATATGTGACAAAGTATCTACCCCTTCATATTGAGTGGTAAATGCCATCTTGTTACACCATGAAACACCATTATTACAAGATTTTTAGCTCACATCATCATGATATTAATTTAAGTACAGTCTACACATTGATTGAACAATGGATACACTTTACTCACAAGAAGAAGAGAAGAGAAGAAGAAGAAGAAGAAGAAGAAGAAGAAAGAAAGAAACCCCAACACTATTGGAATCGTAGTACTGTTCTGATATTCCCTGTAATACATCAAGCAATTCTGTCAAATCAAAAACAGTTTTTAATAAGGAAAACCCTGGTGTCTTGGCGTTCTAAATATCGCAGCACCTGAGCTCAATGTTTTGCGCATTTTTCTCCTCAAGGGGATATAGTATTGACTGAGATGAGGATTAAGCTTTTAATTTTTTTTTGCGAGATACTTAGAAACCACTTTATGAAATGTTAAAGAGCATGCATATGAGAAATTCAGATTTAATTTGATGAAAATCTTCTTTGAAATGGCTGATATTCCAAAGCAAAGTAGAACAAAACAATCCTAATAAAAGTTGAGTCTCACGTACCTTTCATCAGGATCACTTTTTTTTTCTATCTCAGCCATTTCAAAACCAATTTTCATCAACTAAATTTTGAATTCATCTTAGAGTAATATACTCTTTCATATTTTACAGAAGTTACTCATTATCTTAAAAACTGATGATCTTATAACGTTAAGAACCTAAGGTCCCATCCCATCGGAAACTACACTGTAAAAACATCGGTGTTAGATTTAACACCATGGGTGTTAAATCTAACACCGATCAAACTTCAATAGAGGACCACGCCCACAGGTGTAGAAAATGCACTGTGATGGTGTTGAAAAGTGTTCACCTGACACTTCGTGGTGTTAATTTGACACTGTATCTGGTGTTATTTTGACACTGTACTGGTGTTAATTCAAAAATGACACCACATGGTGTTGATTTGATATTTGTTGGTGTTAATATCAATGGTTTAACACCCGTCCAGCTTCAATAAGAGACCACACCAGCTGGTGTTACTGTGGTGTAAATTTGTTTTCACATTTTTTTCAAAAATCCAGTATTTTAATGTAAAATTCTTGATCGTCTTGTCTAAATTAAAAATCAACAAGAAGTGCAGTTACTAAGAAACTCTTCAAAAAACAGTTTTATATTTGGAAATGACACCCGGAGGTGTTCATTTAATACCATAAATGAGCACCGAAAATTTAACACCAGCTCGGTGTTCACTATTTAACACCGGACTTTTTGCAGTGTATACCACCCCTATAAGAGTTTGTACTATTGAAGCAAAGCTGCCACGAAGATGTAAAGTACTTTGTCTACCAACAGCCAGTACATAAACAATGATTTTCACCTCTCTTGACAGCAGCAATAAGATATGAGTTAAACTACATTAGAAGTCAAATGATTGCATACGTAAAATAAGTAATATGTCCGATATCGCTCAATTATTCGCACATTAATGTGTTCGTGCTGTATAAGTTTCTCTTCTTGCCCCGTGTAATCCTTGACGACTTTCAGAGAAGATATGGGAGAATGCGTAGCACACTAGAGCATAGCAATTTGAGCGATTTTAACGTGCATCTAAATAATCAGTATTGTTGTGTTTAAAAGACGTAAAATGCGGCTAGGACTCGAGAAAAATTATGCCACTTAACATTGAGTCACAACTTTCTAATAACACACATTGCATCGACCAAATCCATTGCTCTTTGAAAAAAAATCACACTTTTTTCTTTCCTCTGTAAGTGGAATCTAATTGTTCACAATTAATAAACACCTAGAGAAAATTTACTGCGTTTAGTTAGGTTTTCAGTATTCAAAACAACCTTTCAAACAAAGGAAAATATAAACTTCCTTAAGCAAAAACATGGAAATTCTTTCTTTCGATGAATTACAGAGTAGCAACTTTTTCAGAGTAAGGAAGCTGACATACAATGTATTTTAATTGAATTATCAGCAAGTTAAAATGTGCGCAGTTTCTACAATAACATCGTTTCAGGTTTCCACAGCCATGTATCAATTCTCACTGTAAAATCACCAAAACACGGCCGCATTAAGTCAATTGTTACGTCACAAAGCAGGAAGACTTTGGCTAAACAGCTGTTCATTGATTGGAATTGGCGTTAATGGATGTGGTCTGTCAGGTACTTCTTTTTCATTCAGCCTGTTGACCCGACTGGGTAAATGTGTGCATAAGGACAGTCTAAGGATTCTGGGAACAATTGCTGGAGGGTGTTCATGGCACTTTAAGCTCCTTGGTAGAATGTTCAACGTTTCCCACAGGATCATAACCATCTCGCGTTATGGCACTCCCACCATCCTTTGTGAAGTTCTCGCTCACGTCCGGGCGATCTCTGGGTAGAGACACATGTCCATTACCAGTTGGTTCCAAGTCGTCACAAGAAGACAACGATGATATGGACAGCGAGGACAGCGACGAGAAGGACGAAGAAGAATTAGAAAGATCATTACAGGCGTCTCGAATGTCATGTCGCTCTCGAGCTGGACTGGAAGTACCGCCCGGTGCATTCTTTGGTGAGGAGTTAGATTGTACGACGTCAACGCAGTCTTGTCGGCGAAAGTCGAATGTCGCCTCGGCCGCAGCAACGGGCGATACGAGCTCCGGTTCCTGGCTCGACGCTTGGAAGGAGTCCCATTCGAAATCGACGTTGCTTGATCGTTCGCGCTCGGCGACAGACAAAGCTGTGTCGCTGCTGTGTAAGGAGACTTGAACCGATCGCGACTGCTTGTCTTCCATGCTCTCCGTCGAGTCTATTATGGCGTCATCTGTTGACGTATCGTTAGTCCACAGAGCGTAGGTGAGATGTCGGCTCCTTCTTATGCACCTTCGCACCTTAGACTTATTGAAGTAGGCGTACAGACCAATGCAAATGATTGCGATGACCGCTATCACCACGAGACAAATACATATTACGCTGGCCATATTCCCGTTCACTCCACATCCGCAGTGGCGTATCCTGGTGATACAAACCGAATGTACGAAATGTTGTAATTTGAGGCGCTGATGTAAATACGCCTTCCCCTTCCGCTAAAATACATATGTTTGAGAACGAGGACCCTCTACAGTACCGTTGCAAATACGCATCACATGTACATCTTCTCATCGGAAGAAAGGAAAATACACAATAACGTAGAACAACCAAAACTGAAGACGAAATCTTCCTGGTTGGGTGAGCATGGTCATGAACGCGGATCCTCTCAAGACGCACTTTTATGCATGATAAAATTATGAAGCAGAAACAGCCTTATACCAGGAAATCCCAGCGCAAAATGTGACATTGCTCTACGACAGTGTAATTGGCTTCGCTCCGCTGGCATCGGATATGAAACTTGAATGATTCCTTCCTGTGCAGTAACTTCAGCCTTTGTAATACATACGAGGAACCAACTCCATTGACTTCCTAGCTGGCCCGGTGTATTTCTTGAGGTAGACTTGTAATCAAGAACTATTCTTCGATAAAAAATCGAAAGACACCCTCTGACCTCTGCATCTCCGTAGTGTCGTTGGGCTACTGTTCCCTGCAACTTTCAAGTTAATTCGTTGCGCACGATAATGTGACTCTCATTAAAGCAGCTAAGTACACAGCATGGAATGCGTCTATAGTGTTAGAAAGTAATATTCGAGAATAACTAAACACCACGTGCACGGTCTTGCTAATAGCTAGTTTATGCTCTATTCGCTGTGAGAAACTTACTTCCGCAATCCTTTCATAAAGTGCTTTCCCGCAGACATGCGATAGCTTGGTGAAACCAATGATGCTACCATGGAAACAGTAATATAGTTTCGGTTTTTTTTCTCTCTCTCTCTCGATGTTACAAGCTTGTTTTCCAGTCTCAAAGATGAGGTCATATCATCACTATATCACATTCTATTAGATTCTTTTGTTAACCACGTCTCCGCGTCCAGAATTTTACTGTATCGCACATACTATCGTAAATGCTCAACACGAAGTTCTGTTTTCTGCATTCATCTTCTTCTCCGTGTATTTACACGAAAAGGCAGTGCTTCGATGCAGGCATGCACTGTCCCGAAATCGGGAAAAGATGAACACACGATAAAGGAAATGTTCACATTCGGCTCTGACCGTATAAACTTCCTGTCATTCGTGAGGGCATCTTAAGCCATCGTACAGTTTAACAGTTAATGACCTCCGATGGAGTTTCTCGGACTCCGGCGGCAACTTCGTGAGTGGTGGCAAAATCTCTGGCAAGCCCCCAAATCGCCCGAAGACCTTGCCAAGGTTCAGATTCGTATTGCCATCTTGCATTGTCTTGTGTCACTTTCGGGACAGTGTGACGTCACCCTCAGCTCGAATCATCACATTCATACTCATAAAGGGACACGAATCTTCGTGGAGACGGACAGGTACAAGAAGAAATGTTCCTTGCAGTCGGACACCTCGTGCTGGAAGAGTGGAGACATACGAATCAAGAAATTTCACCCAAGTAAACCGCTTAAGTTTTGGACGTCACCGTAGATATCTATAGTAAGACATACAAAGACACATATTTATTGTTGAAGGCGTATACAAGAAAACGAGGACAGGTTCTATGTCATCACAGGTGTCTAGAATTAGAGCCCGATTCAGATTATTATACCCTAGCTTAAACCCTTGTCATAGTGATTCACTAGTGAATCTTCAAGTACAATTGAGTGTTTTGTTTAATTCTTTGGCGTGATCGACTGGTAATCGAAGACTAGGTTCATTCCTCCATTCATTGGGCTGTTGCGGCAACTTCGTATTCATATATTCTTCTGGCTTAAATTATTTTCGGTTTCACATTGAAGTATCAGAGGTGAAACTTGATCGCCTAATGTAGACGCAAGTGAAAGTGTGATGGAAGAATATCCGTGTATCATCGTCGTTCATGTATCCGCATGGTCTACATGTCTATAACAGCACGATATGTTGATTACACCGCGTTTTTATCAATTCAAAAATTATTCAAACGCTTGAGGTGTATATGTGTTGCTGTAAACAATGGCGTAAGGCATCTTAAACAGCAGAGCTTTACCTTTGCCCTCATCCAAAGACCAATGGATTGTTATCTTTACTAGTAGTAGCAGCTGTATTTATTGCTGAACAGGCTGATATCCCTCTTACGGCCTTGGCACGGGCGAAATACGCTACCAAATTAAATTTTACTATAACTACCTAATGGTCATCTCTGTTGTATATAGTGGCAGTAATCCAAGTCACGGTTGTTGCTTTCATAATCAAAACTAGGTCAAGTCGCCTTTCCATCCTGTATTATGATGACCGTATAGATTACAAAAATGCTTCAACCTGTTTCCTATACCGAACCATCTCTGGTTTATCATCGAGTTACCCTCGTTCGCCATTAACATTCACCAGCATAAATTTACACGTTGGTGTTCCCTGTCATTACAATGTAAGTCTATCTAGGCCTATCTATCTCTTCGTATCAATTTATGTGTTTCCAGTGTTTTATGTTTGTCATTTATTATATTTGATATTTTTGTTGTTCTTTTGAAAAACAAATGAAATCATATGTATATGGAAATAAACACATAAAGCATATAGTATACAGCATATCTGTCGTTCGAATTTACATTTTTATGTTTGTTCAAGTTAACCGTAATAAGTTGAGCAAAGCAGATCGATAGTTTAGTATAGTTTATATATGGTATACTCAGTCTGCAATTCAGTCGATTCAATGTGTGTGTATTTCGGCAGGGGTTACATTTAGGCGTATAGGTCAATATAAGCTTTTGATGAGACTTCTACATTACCTGTATTACCAAATCCTCATCATCATCATCTGAATTATGTGGTTGAGGCTAATGTAAAATCACTGGTTTTTTTTAACGACTGGTCCTTCAAAGTGCTATAATTTGGTAAAACCTCTGCCATTTTGCTTTTAGTTTTATATGGGGGAGTTATAGATTGCTTTGATAAAAATCAACGTGGATGTGTCTTGGAGTTGCTCTTTATAAATTCATTGGAGCTAACGTTAACAGAAACAGTCAGTGACTTCGTGATTTAAAATGATCGCTTTTTAGTCTCAGCTTCCTTGTTTATCGAATCGTTTTGTTATCTATTCGGGAGGCAAATCAAAGTCATTGCTGAACAAGTCATGCATGCATGATCATGCAGGAAGCGTTTTCTGCTTTACACGCCGGTGGCGAATCCACTCCATCCCCCCCCCCCTCTCTCTCTCTCTCTCTCTGTCAAATTGGCAAACACGTTGTGGGAGAGTTGTCCATCAGAACGCTGACACTGACGATCATAATGATGGTTTAATGAAAAATTAATTTAAAAAATGACAATAATAACATTAGATGGACCTATACCTATATGTGATTTAAATTGAAAGACATTATTGATAAATTGTTGCGATATATCTAGGTTTGACATGTTGCGGTGTTTTCATGGTCGCGGATATAATTGTGCATTGTGTATCTGTCAAAGGGTGGTATATAAAATAGACATGCTGCAAAAGATGTGTGGGTGTACAACAATACTTTATTTTATATATTCAGGATTTCAGTGTATTTGTGCAAGTAGGCCTATGTGATTATATTATAATGCTATATTGTATGACAGTATGATTATGATAATGACGGTATAATAATGATGCTGTCTTTTCTACAACTAATCAGGGATTCTGGGATGTTTGTGTAAGTGTGAAGAAAGGCACACTATTCCTTGCAATCATTTATTGCTGTTGCTTCTTCTAGTTTACGTGACATAGTGGTGTTGTTTCATAACGTTGTTTCATAAAAAGGTGTTTCGCGTTTGCAGAGTATCATGGTAATGACATAGATTATCACGTTTTGTAAATTGCTGCCCATCTTACTGCCATAATAGCTATATACGGTCATTGTGAATTAATTGCAGTTGGATAATGAAATGGACCCAATGCATTTCATCGGAAAGGAACAAAGAAAACATGGAAGGTATTACATTTGAAATATCCATAAGATATACAAGATCAACAAGAGTTAACTGATCAGCTGTCAATGATTAAAGGGATTTTTTTCAGATACTGTATTCAACTTTCCTATACCCTCATTTAATAAAGTGTTGCGATTCAGGCTCACCAACTCCAAATCTACAATTCAGATGCGTGGCCGGCACTTGATGACTTCCACTGGTGAACCATGAAGCTACATGTGTTGCAGCTCCATGCATGGATGAACAATGGTACACCCCAATTTCATTTCAATGTTACTCCTCCTGCTCTTCTGTAACCCCTCCCTTTAAAAAAGAATAAAGAAAGAAAATGTTTCCACCCAAGTACAATGATTATACTCTGCACTCATTACAGTGCATTTTGGTGCATCTATATACGGTCTTATAGCAGGAAAAGCTTCAATAAGCACAACCTATCAAATATGTAATTAGCCTTTTAATTAGGATTGTAAGCAAGCCTGAGGTCGATTGCAGCGTTTCACGATACGGGGTCCAATGTTAAGTACATAATGTACTCGACAGTACTGTAATATCAGTAATGAAAAAGGCTTGCATACGGCAGGTAGGTAAAATGATGGTTTGGATGTCTTTACAACTCCTACACAGTACAGTGACAAGTACTAGTACACTAGTACACTAAAAGGCTCCACCAAATAACTATTGTACCCGCGGCGTTTTGATGAAATCAATCAATTTTGGCATACGATTTTAACAGACCTTGGTGGAAACGGGTTGGTCACTGGCTTTTAGCGTAATTACTCGAAAGAATAACACGCAACGGCGCATACTTGGTGGCAAATATACACAATACACATGTATAACGTCGAGATCTTTAAAGGCCTATCTCACTGGAGGAGGCATCGCCGCGATTGACTCGACTGTTGTAGAAAAGAACATCGCCCCCCCCCCCAAAAAAAAACAACAACAACAACAACACCAAAAACCACAACATTTGTATGGTTCGTGCTCTCACCAAGAAGGCAACTTAAAGGGGCCATTTCATGAAGCGTTTTGGTCGGACATTTTTCAGACAAACTGTTACAAGCTACTGAAATCCTTGCATCTGATTGACTGAGAGCAAATTTGTCTGACAACTTTGTCGGACAAAATGCTTCATGAAATGCCCCCCATGGCGGCGTCCGAGATGGCATCTCCAAACAAGGTGACAACAATATTGTGCATAAGTGTTTCCTGTTTCCCTACCAAAATAGATTTTGTATAGAGCGGCAGCAGACCATATTTGATAGTATATTGGTATTTAGCTATTGTTTTTATATGGGGGATTTCAGTTTCTCTTCTCAAAGCTGCGGATGAATAGATGATGACAAAGATTGACCAGTTTGGCTGAACTCCAGCACAGATTTGTAAAGTAACCACGTCAACCAAGTGTATGTACCACACTATACGTTGTTTATTAATACTTTTTCTATGACGCAGTTAACTAATTTCTTCCACGCGGATGCTATATCAAGACCTATGGCCCGAATTCACGAAGGTGGTACAAATAAAACCATGGTTTAAATCATGGACAAAAACTATGGAGTGCCAAGTGTCACACGGAATATTTCGTTGCGAAATTGGTCATTTCGTCGACAAAATGACCGTTTCGTTAACGAAATTATCATTTCGTGGACGAAATGTTCATTTAGTTACAAAATGTTGTCATTTCGTTACAAAATAATCATTTCATCGACGAAATGACAGATTTCGTAACGAAATATTTCGTGCGACACTTGGCGCTCCATGGTTTTTGTCCATGGTTTAAACCATGGTTTCATTTGTACCACCTTCGTGAATTCGGGCCATAGTGTTGATGCTTTGCTGTTTGCTGAACACGTTTCTGTAGTACATTTCTTTGTCAGCCAATTAATTAATGCGAGACCAAGGATCAACATTGTCAATCAACCAACAAACCAATCAACCATGCGTCAAGCAAGCCATTTTCATCCTTTTGAACTTGAGAGATGCACGTCAAGGTCCTACTCACTGTAAAACTGTAATACCACGATCTTCAAATGCGGTCTTTATCAAGCATACCGTTCGAGAAATGGCGTGCATGCTTTAGCTGAGAAAATGTTGAAGTTTAAGAGGTGTGAAAATGTTAACATATTTATGATTAGCTGTGGAAAAAAAGTTACAAGATCATTGAGCATCATAATAATCACGCGGCCTAGTTCGGGCCCCTTGCTGGAATGCGGTTCCTGCGCTATGTTCTTTTTGCGTGTCATGTTTATACGTGTCCGACAGTTTCTTACTATCATACGTTCAAAGTTATATGCATTTATGCCACTCATATCCATTTGAATCATCATAATCTCGGTTGCTGTTCCCTTCAATGTCTTTACTTTTCAGTAATGTATTACTTTTCCATCATGTGGCTTCTCTGAGTCTTACATACTGTATTAACACCAGTTTGTCTGTTTCTTCAATCATATTTTTTTTTCCTCTGCTGAATGGTCTGAATAGATATGCATGCTCCATATTTCCCTATACCTGATTTCATTTTGGGACCTACGACTGAACAATTTTGCTTTTGTGGAGGCACAATCATATCTATCCTACTTTGTAAGATTTATTGTCCAATACTACTGTAAACATGCCTTTCTGTTTATTTTCATATCGAGACAATAAACGCTTTACATTAAGGTGAAAGTTTTACCTATAATTCATACTTCGTAATTTTTGTGTTGTATAATTCTATTCTTATGATTATATGACAATATACTAAAATTAGAATTGAAAAAAAAAGAACGAACAAATACATTTTGTGGGATCCATATGCAATAAGAATCATTTCTCATACAAGGAATGAGAAATTCCCTGCGGCAAAGAACAGTGCCTAACAGTGTGAAGCACAATGTGAAACACAGTGTAAAATCTCTTCACATTGTTTTTCAAGCAATTTAACATTGCGAACACATTGTGATTCATCAAGTTAGAGTGTGAAATAGAACATCACCATGTGAACACTATGTGAAAACCCACTCCACAGCGTGGAATCATCTTCACACTGTTAGATTCGAACGTTTTCGCATTGACGACTACAATGATAATCATTATGTGAACACATTGTTAACACAATGTGAGAGACTGTGTTCTTTCCCCGGTAGAAAATTGCCGTCACATTGACATAGATATATAACATTTCACCGCTACACGGAATGATTACATTCTAAAGATATCATATTTTTTTTCTGAAAACATGAAATGGCATAACGTATACCTTCCAGTTAAATTGGTTCCATGATTTTATACCTTGGCATATCTTGCCTACAAAACCAACGATTGTTAAGTAGGAGAACGTCTTTACCTCTCTTGCCTGAGAGGGAAAACTACAATTAACAACTAACTATAAACTAACTAACAACTAACCAATTACTAAAAAAAAAAAAATGTTTTTCCATGTTGACAAATTAAAGACAGTTTAAAAACGGCAAAACAGCATGTTTCACTCGTATATCATGTGCATCTACACTTTCATCTAATATGTTACCCAAAGTCAAACTTATAGGTGAATAAATCCTTTGAAAAGGATCGCCACCTCTTCTGATGGTATGGGCATTACTTATTAAAGTATTATGCTAATATAATACGATTTTCAGTGAAAGAGATCAAGAGATCTGTCTGCTTTTACAATATAAAACTGACATGAATTATACACAAACATAGCAGTAAAATGTGACTTTTATTGATCCATCATTATGGAATGGCATCTGTTTGGAAATCCTACTGAAAGCACTTTTTTGGCGTAAATGTTGACTTGAGCACGTTGTGCGAGGAAATCAGTAATGCACTGAAGTGTGGATCTTCATCATGGCAACATGTGTTAAATCATCTATCTTTCCATTTTAGGAGGGGAAAAAAAGATGTTTTGAAAATTTCAATCGAGGTGATCTCTTTGTTTTTACCCACATATCAATACATCACCAGTACATCACCAGTAGTTGTTTTGAATTGATATGTTTTTTTTTTACGTTTCTATAAGCCCAGAAATACATAATAAAAGCAGGTGGCATAATATGTAATTAACATTTTTAACTATACCACGAAATATACAGAATAACTAGCAGAATGGCATCAATATCCTGTATTGATTATCCGATTTCTTCGAATCGAATTATCCGAATTTGCGAGCTTTCAACTGGTTGCGACCAGTCATCACAACCATGGTAGATTAAATCTAGTGTGTTTTTGCGTTGATAAACAGATAGCTTAACGAGATTTAATCGATGGACTTTTTATGGCAGGTTTTATTGACTATAGTTTCTCATTCTTATACTCATGCTAAGTTTGGAGAAAAACTGAGATTTGATCGTCACCAATCATGGGTCCTGCATGGAATTGGCTTCTGTCCGTCGAGAATGAGACGGCTTTCCGACACATCGGTTTCTAAACTCTGACGTCACAATTTGATCCTGAGTCAAATTCGACGTGACAGAAGACCGACGAAACATAATCCTTCGCCTTTAAGAACAGTTCCCTCCCGTCAATGATTAGAATCTTGAGGCGATTTGTGAACAACAATTTGAGTATGTGCCGATGTGTGTGTGTGTTACGTGTGTGACGGTGCATTGTATTGTATTCATTCAGACAAATTAAAACGACATGTCTAGGGGAGCAGAAAAAAGTACGAATACCCATGCTCGTCTGCACTCTTGAAATGCACTGTGCGCAAGTGTATACAATAAGTACAAATCGCAAAGTTAGAAGACATAAAATAATCTGAAGTGCTTTTACATTACACTATACAAGTGAAATCAAGCTTAAATTAGTAGAGTATCAAAAAGGAAGTAGATAACATAGTATAAACATGGATATTGTATTGATATAATTTTGAGGAATAGATAGGGTTAAAAAACATGCACCAAATTAAACATACTGTGTATTAAAGTACTATGCTAAATTTACATGTATTGAAACTGTTCTGATATAGGCCTACGTTAAAAACGAAAATAAGATGTGCTCTTTTCAATATACGTTATTAGTTCCATTCTTGTGAAGTTTAAAAGTAAAAGAACTTTTTAAGATAATCTATTCTTGCAGATGGAATATCTTATTGCTATGGTCTGTTCTTTTGAAATCTGTTAGCGGGCGTGATTATGCATTGTCGGTATTTACCATATCATTTGCCAGCTAACAAAACATTACGGCCCGCATTCACGAAGGTGGTACAAATGAAATCATGGTTTAAACCATGGTCAAAAACCACTGAGCGCCAAGTGTCGCACGGAATAATTCGTTACGAAATTGGTCATTTCGTCGACAAAATGACCGTTTCGTTAACGAAATTATCATTTCTTGGACGAAATGTCCATTTAGTTACAAAATGTTGTCACTACGTTACAAAATAATCATTTCATCGACGAAATGACAGATTTCGTAACGAAATATTCCATGCGACACATGGCGCTCCATGGTTTTTGTCCATGGTTTAAACCATGGTTTCATTTGTACCACCTTCGTGAATTCGGGCCTATGAGTCTAAAATACTTACGTCTTATTACTAATTTCGAGAAGTCTAACTTTTGTAATATCATGTCATGACATGTCGTTTGTTCCTTTCAGGCCATGTGCAATGACGACCTTTTTCCCCCTGTCTTGGATTAGAAGCCCATCAGAGGCAATGAAGGTGTGGAGTAGGCAGACGAGCCTACCCCCCCCCCCCCTCCTCCTCCCCACCCAATTCTTGACAATGAAATTCTCTCCAGAAAACGTGCTTTGAAGTCATTCAATCCTTCTGACGGGTCAAGACTCAACAGTGCGATCCTGCGGTATTGTGCGTCATCATAAAGTTGTTTGTATGTTTTTGTTTTGTTTTTGTTGTTTTGTTGCTGTTGTTTTTTGCCCTTCTTCTTCTTCTTCTTCTTTTACTGTTAGAGGCAAGTGTGTCCAGAGATTTCGTCTCGATAATTTTCCCCGGCTCAATTAAATAATATCCTGTGCTTCTCCGGCGTGGATCAACCAGTCTGTTGGATTCGATAGCCTAACCTGTGAGAATGGGTTCAAACAAAAGGAGTGGATCTGGTTGCAGCGCTCGTGACAGATATTAACATAACTTGTGCTGAGTCACATTCATTTGAATTGTATTCGATATCGCGGGAGAAATGTATTTTGATTGGGGTTTTTATTTTCTTTAGCCGCTTCGATTGTCAGGACGTTTATTTCTGGAGGAAACCTCAAGGGAGCAACTCAGCTGGGAACAAATACGGTGGGCGCAAATATGATGCAAAATTTCAGGTCTTGTTTAGCGACAGGTCGTTTGCTGATGCTGGTGCCATCACCATGTCGTTGCCAAGGCTTGTTCTTTATGTCATCCGAGGTGTTGCCGTCGGACCATAGTGGACTCTGGATGGAGAGAAATGGTGAAAAATTACTCTCTGCTGACAGAGTTCACACAGTGACCTTTTTCTAAAACAATATCAAAATAATGTTTACTCTCAATTTAGCACACATATCTTAGAAATTCTGTATCATTTTTTTTTTCAAATGAGACGGCTAAAAAATATTGTAGTGGCTAACCAGCTGACAGAGTTGATGTGAAACAAGGTTTCTGTTTTTCACTTTTTTTAAAGGGATGGTACAGTATTGTTGGAGATGAGAATTGGGCTTTTAACTTTTTGCGAGATACCAAGAAAACACTTATCAAATGGTACAGAGCATGCCATTTTAAGAGGAATTCAGAGTTTATTCAATGCAAATCGGGTTTGGAATGACTGAAACATCCAAAAACAAAGTAAAACAGCCATTTCAAAACAAATTTTCATCAAATAAACGTTGAATTCCTCATGGAATTACATGCTCTCTCATAGTTTATAAGAGGTTTCTCATTATCTCACCAAAAAATGTTAGCAACCAAAACTATACGGTCCCTTTAAGATTCTATGACATTATGCTATGTCAAGAATACGAAAACATCCTTGACTCCATGGATTCAAAGTGCATGAGGGTTTGTAATCACAGGTTAAGATTAATAAGAAAAATAAGAAGAGTGTGGTTAGTAGTTTTCACCAGCAGCTGAGAAAACTGTAAAAAAAGCAACCTTTCTAGCAACATTTTTCCCTTTACATCGAAACCGCAATAACATGAACAGGGAGCGGATATGCATTGTATTGATGTTGTTGTTGATCAGCTTCCGTTTCGTTTCGTTTCGTTTTTCTTTTCTTTTCGTCAGTCTATAATGGCCGAGAATTCGTTACACAGTTACTTTTGTGATGTATCCGTATTGGTGCGCGCAAGATCTGCTGCCCGTGTGCGCTCACTGCCAGTGAGACTGATGCTGCAGACCAATGCGGAGGAGCGTCTCGCGTCAGTCTCATCATTAAATCCAAAGACCAGTGTGGATACAGCATCATTGGGGACCAGCCGGGCGACAACTGTTCACTCATTCCAAGCCTTTTCACTGGACTGGAAGGCAAACTGACAAGAAATATTGCGATGTTACATGGAGCCGTGCAGTAGTATTGCTTTCATCGTGATTGTCCAGCCTCTCTGTATACACCGTCTACAAGACATACATTCTACAAGACAGTGTCCTAACACGACTTTTTTTCGGGTCATCTATAGAGATTGCGTTTTAGTCTGTGATGGAGAGAAAACTGATTATGGTGTATTTTTCTCTATAAGAAGGCAAACTGTCGGCGTCGGTGGTATAGAAATTTGATAAAGTACGCAACGTGACATATAAACGACTGCAAGGGAGACTTTCGATGTGAGGGTGAATTTTGCTCACAACTCCACACGCGCCAACGTGATGTGGAATCGGGACGGTAGTGGATGCCGTTAGGTTGAGTTGAATGATTAATCAGGATGTCGGAAGAGCTTGTCAATGGGTGAAGAGTCCAAGTAATGAACTCCAGGTATTTGACATTTAGCTCCAGCATCTCGAACTGACACGACATCCCGCTGGAAGCTTGGACAAACAGGATTAAGTCGATGCGTGTTTGCGTTTCGACATAATAGTCGTTGGACATGGGAGTACAGTTCGTGACAGGACTGTAACAAACCTTCGTGCACTGACGATTTCTACTGAAATATTTCATTAGTGTCGCTAAATGAAGAGCCCTCCGCATATTTACCGGAAAACTCATATTTGCCAGGGAAGCGGTACAAAATACGTTTTGCATGGTCCCTTTAATTTGCTTGTTTTGTTACAAGAAAGTATAACAGACGATTATTTAAACGGACAGTGAAATGTATCCATAGGGCAGAGTGGAGAGACATACTTGACAAAAAGACGGAACTGGGATCATTACAAAAACAGAGAACACACGAGCGGTCAACACAACATCATTTAATTCCTTTGTTCTGACGTGCTTGGCGGGATTTAACAGCGAGATGAATGTGTTCCATCTACGACGGTCTCTGTGACAATTGGGTGACGGCTTTCTGAAATGGTGACACACCAACAAAATTATTATGCATATTAGAGTATTCTTTTGCAAGTGTCATGCATTCGACTTTATGAAGTGAAAATCGTTTGACGAACAGGGGTTATCAAGTGCTTACACAAGTAATTGAATTTGCGTAAATCATATTGAATATGGAGTTTGACATCGTAAGCGAAGTTAGTGGCCACCATCATCGCAGCACATCGTTGTCGGCTTCGACTGCACCGCCGACCTCGTCGGGTTTCGAGTTCACCGACTACCGTCAGCGCATCGCCGTCTCTGTGATGCTACTTGCCATCTTTTTGATAGGAGTCGTTGGTAACGCGTTAGTCTTGGTCGCAGTCGTTGTATCTCAGAAGCTTCAAACCTCTACCAACGCATTTGTGGTGTGTCTGAGTGTCACTGATCTCTTTTCCTGTCTTGTATTGCCATTCCAAGTCGTCAATGTTCTCAGCACCACAGGACCACTGCTTCCTGATGCTCTCTGCGGCATCATCGGTGGAATCGCTATTTCCTCCGCCATCGCCAGTGTGATCACGCTGGCACTCATAGCAATCAATCGCTGCATTATAATCACGACAGAACGCAGGACGTACGAGAAAATTTATTCTACTTGCAACGTGACGGCCATGGTACTGTTTTCCTGGGTTTTCCCTCTAGCTACTATGGTGTTACCTCAAGTTGCAGGGTTCGGGAGAATTGGTTACACCAAGAAATACAAATTGTGCCTAATGGATGGAGACCACAGTTACGCTTTTATTTATGAGTACCTCGCTGCTTTCATTCAACTTACCTGTTTTATCATCATAGTTGTTACATACGGAAAGATATATAGATTTTTACGACAGAAAATGTTCTTTGCGCGTAGCGCTTCGCGCATTTCAAATGACGGGAACACGAACCGCATTGTACCAACCGTGACAACAAGTTTTACCGATCAGCTCTCCACGTCACAGACCACCCCATGGCGTGAGAGAAACGGAGAAGCGCGGGAAGGGAATGGCGTGAAGATGCCGTCTAAGCGAGAGGTACAGATCACTCGAAACCTCTTCTATGTCATCTGCGGGTTTTTCGTGTCCATAGTACCGTATGCCATTGCCGTATCCATCCCGAACAGCAGCAGAGTGCTTGTTTACATGACGCTGCTCTTGTGTGCATCGAGCATCATCAACCCAATCATCTACGGCTTCAACCACCCACATTTCCGTGTCGTTTTCCGCACTCTCCTTCGATGTGATTTCGACCGGATACCGGAACCGTCTCCACTCTTCCGCGCACTAAGAAAATGAAAACAATGAAAACATTAGAGATGCCCTGCCTTTATTTGTTGTTTGTACTGTGCACCTACTAAAGAGTGTAGACAACAAGTGCTTTGAAAATTTGGTTTATTGCAACTTGGTCTAATATCAGATGGTCTACTTCCCAGTTCGTCTAAGACCACTATAGGGCTAATCTCATGTGCATGGTCAACTATAAATTTTGTCTAATGTCCGTTTTGTCTAATCCTCACTTGGTCTAATTTCCAGTTTGGATAATTATCATTTCGTCTAATGACCAGAAAGTCTAATTCCAATTTTGACTTCTTGGATTTCTCTCCATTTTGTCTAATAAACTGTGGATATTATACGAAATGGGCATAGTTCATCTGGAAGTAGACCAACTGGTAATGAGGATAAGTTGCAATATTGGACTAAGTGGTCATTAGACGAAATGGTTGTAGACGATGCGGGATTAGACCATGTGGGTTGAGACTAATGGCTATTAGACGTAGCAGGAGTAGACCAAGTGATAGATTACCCTTGATTCTGCTGTCACTTTTTTTTTCTGCGCATGACTTCCATGTCTAATTCATCAGTCAATGATGTAAGCAATTGATAAACGGTGAGTCTATCAAGATGAAATGCATACATGTATTTCTTTTCGTAGAAATGCACGTGTTGTGTTATGTTTTGGCATTATGTATTCCCAAATCTTGCAGTAATATGATCAGTGAACGATTAAGGAGGTAATATATCAAAAGCAAATTAAGTGCCTTCAAGTGTCACCTACTCATTAATGGGGGGGGGGGGGTAAACTTGATGTTCTTCGTGGTTGTCTTAAGAATGTGTAACATAACCTGCTCCATTGTAATTCGAAACAGGCATGGTTTTATTAGGCGTTTTCACATCAGCCCGATGTTTCGAAATAGCGCGCTATTTTCTGACATGGGAAATTAACCCGATCACGAAGTAGCGCGCTATTTGATAGTGTGAACACACATTAGCGCGCTAATTGCATCGCTCTGATCGAGAAAATTTCTCTAGTCCAACTCGGGAAATTTCGGAAATAGCGGGATAATTGGCGAACTAGCGCGCTATTTGATAATGTGAAATCGCCTCAAGAAATTAGCGGGATGCATCCCATCATGCCTAGCATTTTGTGTGTGACCCGAAAGCATGCGCTCTACTGGTATACCCGACATTATTTGCTCATGCTCAGCTGTCGAATTAGCTCCCAAAAAAAATCGGGCTAATTCTCTTCGGGCTGGTGTGAATAGGAAATGAAAGAGCGCGCTAATTTGCGATCACGAAAAATATCTTGGGTTTTCATCGGGCTGATGTGAAAACGCCTAGTGTTCCCAAAAGACTCTCTTCGCCGTAGACACGTCTATAGACTTGTCTGGCTGGTGAAAGAAAGTTTGTCAAGTGGAATGACGAATTCCAAGATGAAATCGTGCGTTCGTGTTCTCAATCTCTGAGTACTGTTCTCAGGCTGCATGCTGAGACGGTAATCTATTCTATCACAAGGATGCAATAGCTTAAACGTCGGTTATTAGGACTCTATACTGTCATCTTACACGTACATAAAAAAAAACTTACAATTGCAATTGTTAGACGTATGTTTCTCGTATGGACTGGTGTGGCAGCAATCAGGACACACAGTAACAACCTAATCCACGCACAGCTTACATCCACTTAAATCCTAACCAATTAAACACGGCAGCAAAATTAGTCCTATGACATGCTTTACAATGATCTACATTTCTCTGTGACCACGAAACCAAATTGAATGGGGTTTTCTGCAAAATATAGCTATGATGATATATTTCAAGCCCCTGAAGTAGCATTTAGGCAGTTTAATTGTATTGGAACTTATCACTGCGAAAATCTGTTTTTTTATACTATATACCTACCAACCAATGAATTGACAAACATTCTCGGTTACTGTCTGGAATAAATGTCAACACTGGAACGAGAAGGATATGATCAAGTATGCTTTGTACATTAAGCAATACAGGAGTTTGCTACATGATGGTGAAAGCGTGGACTGGACGAACATCAGTCAAAACTGTTACATTTGTTCGTTTCATCTTTTGTTTCAATTCACCTGTAAAGTTTTGCACTAATTGGAAAGATGAATGACAATTAGAAGTAGTTTTATTGGTTCCTGTACAGATAATTGCTAAGTCACACACACACACACAGACAAGCACACACACACACACTGCTACTAAATGATTTTTAGGATACTTTATTTTGCAGCCCCGTGTTGATATGATTATTGCTACTCTGTTCGTGAAGACTGATAAAAAGTGTAGGACGAAGACATGAAGACATAGTTACCAGAATTGATAGAATTAACATTTCTGGTATATCAAATTGTGACCCTTTCAGGATCTGGCTTTTTCATCTTTTACCCTGTCAGTTTTTATTAATCAATTCTTGTCTTAAAGCAGTACACTTCATAAGTTTTTGAAATCTTTCTTATCATTTTCCAAGCATTATCATTTAGTTTGCATTGATAATTTCTCTTTTATCTAATGTCATAAATTTTGCGGTAACGTGCAATTTACTTTTACTTTTTATTATCCTCTAGTATTCCCCTCTTTTAGGAAACTACTGACTTTCAGAGTCACTCTTTGGCCGGAAATCATGTTCGGATGTTAATTCTGGGGTTTTCCTTCTCTGTCGGTTTACCGGTAGTCTCTTCTCAGAAACAGCTTTCATTTAGTTATCATCTGACATCTGTGTCATTTTACCAACGCTGTATCAATAAAATGATGCTGGATAACGTGACCCAGACACCTCTTGGATTTTGTTTTTCGTGGTTCGTTTCTTTTTCTTTTAAGTCATAAGGAAATGTGAGAGTGTAAAGAAAAAACAAGAAGAAACGAAAGCGAAACCTAAAATATGAACTCTGCGGATACTACCCAGAGTTCTGGGTAAGTGGTATATTTTCTAGGTCTTCGCAGATTTGTATATCTCTCAGAACTTCCTGATTCAACTTTCCCGCATGGTCGTGTCGCTTGTGGTGATGACAGTCACGGAGAGTGAGTGATATTCATCGACAGTGGCAGGACCACTGACAGAATCGTGCATTCTTTTGTATCTCACACCTCTACTACAATGGAGCCTCAAAACTACAGCCTAAGGTGTGATAACTGTCAGAGTAATGCATCACCATCACCATCACCATCACCAACAGCCGAGGAGGAGTTAATCGCTTACAGCGCTCGATTAGTCGTCGCTTTGATCGTGCTTGTGACATTCATTGTTGGGGTGGTAGGCAACACGCTGGTCCTGATCGCCGTGGCCGTGTCCCGGAAGCTCCAAACGTCCACAAACGCTATTGTCGTCAATCTTGCCGTGGCGGATATACTCTTTTGTTTCGTCATCCCTTTCCAGGTTACTAACACCCTCAGCAAGAGCGGACCGCTTCTGCATGATAAACTCTGCGGAGTCATTGGGGGAATCGCCATATCTGCCGCCAACGCTAGCGTCATCACGCTGGCTCTTATCGCCGTCAATCGTCTCGTCATCATCACGGCCAAACGGAGTACGTATCGAAGAATCTTCTCTGTCCGTAACGTAGCCATCATGATTGTGTTGTCGTGGCTCATTCCACTTTCAACCAAGGTAATCCCTCAGCTGGCAGGTAAAGGGGAGCTGGGCTACATAGAGGAGCACGGGATTTGCGCGATGGATCTAGGCACCAAATATGCACGTATATACTTAATCATAACAGCTTGCGTTCAAATCTGTTGTTTCGTAGTTGTCGTGGTAGCATACGGGCTGATTTACATCTTCTTGAGGAAAAACTTCTTTGGGAGACACCGCATGCCGCCGACTACGCCAAGCGCAGCCAGCATCCCCCAGCTGCTGATGTCACAACCGACCCAGGAGAACCAGACTGACAACAGACAAAACGCTCAAGTAGGAAGGGAGCTGCCTTCAAAGCGTGAGATTCAAATTACGAGAAATTTCTTTTGGGTCATCTTCGGATTTTTCGTGTCTTTCGTCCCCTACGCAATCACAGTCGTTATTCCACACAATAATAAGGCACTTTTCTTCATGAATCTCTTTTTGTGTGCTTCCAACTTCATCAACCCGCTCATCTACGGCTTCAACCACCCACATTTCCGGGTCGTTTTCAGGGCTCTTCTTCGACGCGACTTCGACCAGATAACAGAGCCGTCACCCTGGCTTCGAAAGCTACGGCAGTCATAAAGCATATATGCACCCCCAATATGTCGGACTTTTTGGCACATATCTCTTTGGCACACTGCAAACTTGTCATTCCATTTGACTGTTTGTCCTATTGACAACAATAGATCAGAAATTATTTTTACAGTACACCATATTCGAAATCGTTAAAATTGATCACATGAGCTCACATGAGCAATTGCGAAATATCTGTTCAACAAAATTCTTTTGTGACCCGTTTCCCAGTTACCCTGTTGAGTGAATAAATTGGGGTCGAAAAATTGAACAAAAAAATAATGCGTCCAGAAATCGAAAGCTGATAATATACGTTAACTCCTTCCTGTCTGCGTGGCAAAGTTTCAATTATACCGTAATATCCTGGTCATTTCGTTTTCAAGCTAGGAAGCATGTTAAACCGGTGTGTGTTCAAATGTTCTACTGTATTGAAATGCTCAGTCTGAAATATTTTACTGAATCTCAGCTTGAAAATCGAATTCTAAATATTGTGTTTCTGTAGAGCCCGAATTTCTCCTGCTTCTTAGTATTCTTCTTCTCTGTTTTTTTTTTTTTTTTTGTAAGTGAGTTGATTTGGGACAAATTGTATATCTTTCCGTAGCTCAGGGTTTGAAGAATGAAATAAATGCCACAATCAGAAAAAAATCGACGTTTGGCAACTTTATCAGGCTTCACAGCGACGGGCACAAATTATTTTGCACCTGTTCTAAATGTTCTATAATTTTTGAGATACCATGCATCTGCAGAGAGACAAAAAGTCTATAAGTCCTCCATTCATTCCCATTACTGTGATGGAGTTGATAATTGTATTGATTATTATTGTATTTTTATTTTTTATTCCTTGAGCTATATGTGCTTGACGCGATTCAACTCCTGTCTGCAGAAAGCTGTGAATAAGGCTGTTTCTTCTTCTTCTTCTTCTTCTTCTCGTTCTTCTTCTTCTTCTTCTTTGTGGGGGGGGGGGGGGATGGTATGATCACATTGGTTATTGTTAGTCCCAGACAATATTGACCGTAAGGGACGATAATATTTGATATAAAAGATCCACCCTGTCTAGCCCTGGTCTTAATTCCGTCAGACCTTTAAGGCCTCTATGCAGAGTAGACTCCAGTTATAGCGAAGTTTTCTTTCGTTGTTACCGAATAAATAAGCAATTAATATAATCACTAGCGGATAATGTTGCGGGCTGAATTTTTACTTCGTTGTAACCGGAATTTCGTAATAACCGCATTCATAATATGACGGGATTGCACTGTATACAGTCTAAGGAGTATGGATCAGCATGGCTTCAGTGTTGCAAGGCCATGGACCTTGGCGTGTGAACCTCTGTAGGTCAGGCTGTTCTTATCAACAATTCTAATGAAAAGTTATGGCAACTGCCAAATTGAATGAGCGAGTACCTCGCCTGCACTAGTAAATTATCGTATTATCGTAAATTATCGTAAGATGTCAAATAACTAAAGTGCCTCCGTGGTCTATGCAAGCAATTAAACAAAAAAAGAGCGTCTTTTTTTAAGTGGATATATCTTGCAAATAATACTTAATTCAAAATCGTCCTCCACACACATATTGTTGTCTGTAGTACATTATTGCCCCCTTATATTTAGCTCTTCTACTACTAGTAGTGTTTGAATTAGAGAAAGGAAGGTAGATCTACTAATCATCTGCGAGTTTAGATGATCAAGAATATAGATGATTTAGGTAGTAGTCCGTGAGAAACGCATACCAAATGATTATTTAAAAGATTAACTTTATCTCTTGTTTATCTCTTGCTGTCTTCACCCGACTGTGCAGGATGATATGTAATTTCTCACGAGTTTGAGCTGTTTTAGCAAAATCTGTCAAATGATGTAATGATGATAATCATCATTCCATCTGTAACAATGATGATAATTATTAGTGCTATTGCCATCTTTATCATTGCAACAATGATAACAACACCATCAATAAAGTCCTCTTGACAACATGTTCCATCACGAAATTATCAAGACTCCTTATTGTGATCACACAAACTAGTGGTAGTTCTGGATTTTCAAGGATGTATTCATATCTATAAATCTTTCAGTTTGTCACTGCTTTATCCTCGTGCTTTGTATTTTAGGCTTTTGGATTTTGTATTCCGTGACAAAGAAAAAAAAAAGAAAGTGACACTTTTATGAATGTGGTATCTAATCTATGTCAATCGCAAGTTTTGGATGCATACGTTCAGCCAGGGTCACTTCAATTGAATGACTCGACATACTATAGTAAGACTTTCTTCTTCTTTTTTTCAAAAAGGAGAGCTTCCTCAGCTACTGGAAGAAGGTGCAATGGTTTGTGTCATAGCACACATGACACTAGTACATGAAATACGTTTCTCTAATAAAATGAATGATGTTCGCAATAATCGCAGAGAGGTAAACCTATACGATAGCAAGGAAAGGAGAAGATGATTTGCTTTGGCGTTTCCTCGTTGTTTGGATTACTTTGTTTATTTTTGCCATGAACTCTTCACACGATCTGAAAAAAATATGTATTTTTCCTTCTACCGTTTCTTTGAACTGCCCCGCCATTAAGATGGTGACTCAAGATGGCCACCGTCATCGTTGGAAATAATCCCGACTTCATTGCCGTGTTATCTCTTTGGGATATTATATCTGACGATTGTACTAGCCGACAAATCGTCGTTTCTATCATATCGCTATTCATTTAAGTCATCGGCGCAGTCGGAGGTCAAATTCAAGTTGATTTATTTCATTTCCAACAAACAAATAATTAGAAATACGATGAAACACTCGTATATACAGATGTCAGGAAATCAGTACCACAATGCGATGAACAGAATATCATTGACAAAGAGATAAAGGTGAATTATCAAAAGAGATACAAATAAATGTTACGTCACTGTGGTAAAGGCAGAAACAAAATTGCTGGAAATAGAGGGGACTGCTAAAAAGCAGAGCTTGTAGAATGCAGTCCCCTCATAAAAAAGTATGATTGGTATACTTAGGCCCTACTATTTACCGTGATCGCAAGCTCTCGGACTCTAGGCGTCGACGAACGCGTCCTCGGTCACTCTTGCCGTGAAGGAAGCCTCACCTTCCCCGCCCTAGCTGTCGTTCCAGGTCGGTGGCGTCCGCAGCGACAGTGGACCGCCATTGCCCGAAGCTCTCTGCGTCATAATCGCTGGAATTAATGTGTCTCATTTCGCTATCTAGAATCACCAAAGGCATAGTCATAAGGAAACTTTGAATTAAAATGCTAATCAATATCTTCAAATTGTTTATTTTGTGCATAACAGATTCACGACGGCAACAGTGAAATGATACTGATAGACATATATTGTTAGAATATGGATCGGAAGTGAAAATTATCTAGTTTATTCTATAGAATTGCACATGCTCATATGAAATTTTCTTCAGCATGATCTTGAGTCTCGCAGGAGTTAAGTTGCAAGCGGAACCTTTCCTTTTTGACATCATATCGCATTTCGCGTAAGCCTACATCTTATTATGTCTTAAACAGTTTAGTGAAAACCTGAATATGTACAATTATAATCCCTACATTTAAGAAAAAAAGATCAGAACAGTCTTCACATCAGTACATGGCACCCGTTTATTTCGAACGTGTAATAGTTCCTCTGGAAGAGTATGCTAATAGTTTCTTTTGAACGAACAGGTATATTTAGTAGTTTTATAGTTTTCTTTTTCAATATGCGATACAAATCTATAATTCACAGCAATAATCCAGTTGACTAGAGTAACGTATCATTAACAGGAACATGATAATTACAAACATATTTTTGTGTAATTAACAAATGTATCACCTACAAACATTATGACCTTTTTCATTTTTATGCACATTTAACATAATCTCGGTTTGTGTGATTATTCTCTGGCGCATAAAGAAAAATTAAACTGGATGTAATTTATTTAGGTTCCTCTTTTCAATGACAGTTTCTACAATTTCATTTCATTTCATTTCATTTCCGACGAAAGTACACAATATGACAACTGCATAATTACAAACAAAGTAAAGTACAATGTAACTTTTGCATGTTCAAACGAGATTTAAATGCACGTCATTTGTTTACAATGAAACAAAACATGCTTTAGATGAAGAAATGCATGGACAAAGTGCAACTGAATCATAACAAAGAACAAGTTTTTGTTTTGAGTTTGGCTTAATGTACGAAATGCTAGAATCGAGAAGAACACTATGTCTGTGAAAAAGATAGCATGTTATTTCTGAGCAATATATATATATATATATATATATATATATATATATATAGGTGTGAGTCGTGTGTCTTCAGCTAATGATGTATATATATATATATATATATATATATATATATATACACATATTTAATTTTGTTCTAAACATTGTATTTGCAGTACTAGAAATAGCCATAATAATGTCACAATAGAGGAATGCATTAAATACATTTTCATCCCAGATGAAGGGGGAGGCCCCGGAAAATTCGGATTTGGATTAAAATCATGCAATTGGCATTTAATGCATTCCTCTACTGTGACATTATTGTTATTTCTTATATAGACATATAGATATATATATATGAGGACCTTGATTAAGTAGGTATGTACAGTCATATGAGTATCAGAAAGGGAGAGAGAGAAAGAGAGCGATAGAGTGGAAGGGAGAGAGAGCGGAAGACATGGAGAAGGAAATGAGTATCATACGGAAACAACATGTGGTTTCTCTTTTTGTCCAATTCAAGAACAAGCTTTGGTTGATGACATATCTACAATCATACTCTCAAAACAAAACCACATAAATGACATAAGCATTTATCCCTTTGTGTACTTTCTCGGGAATGCTTTACTTCGTGATAAGTGGAGAGAATAGGCGAGAGTTCCGTAGAATATTATTCCATTCCACGTAACCCAAGTGCCGTGTCACACATCAGATTCACAGAATCCAGTGCGAAAGTAAAAATTAGAACTATGTACAGTAGGGTGAAGCTGTTTACAAAGTAACCGCAGTAACCTTAGCAAAACCCATATCAGCATGGTATGCATAATCTTTAATTTTCCTCAAACAATATTATATTCTGCGCTCCTTTTGTATGGAAAAAATTGTGGGTCATTCGTTCATTTTTATACAAAATACGATAGCATGATCCTTATTCAGTTTCAATACAAAAACCCACAAGTCAATTCATACATGTATGTGTATATTGCACGACCAACATGCACTTCCGCACCCCTAACCAACTCACATTAACTTTTTCTCTCCATGTTGCCTCTTAATTAAAAACCACTGTTTACCATTGGAAGCAGTGATTAAAATGTTTGAATTATCACATTTCATGCACAGTTATAGGTCAGTTGTATCACAAAACACCCTACCATATAAAGAATTGGCAATAAAGCTGCAAATATAAAGAGATATCACTAATAATCTCTCAATAAACCATAACTGTATTGACGGTTTATTCTAGAAACGATTTTGATAAAAACCATTTTTCACATTTTGTATATCTAACAATACTTACATTGATTATACTGATCAAAAATTTTATGTTGGTTGTTTCTATCCCTTACATTTTAGAATTATTTTGAAGCACTAAAGCTATTTTTTCCATCTGCAGATGATAGATAGTGGCTTTAAAGGTTGTTTAGAACTCCTTTTCATTCAGTTTTTGATCATTCTTAGAATTAGGGCTGAATGTTTTAAATGGTTAGTTTCAAGAGCTGCAGTAGGAGCTTGAGAAGACGACCCCTTCCATATTTCAACTTGGTAAGACTACTCTGTTCTATTTTGTCTATTATCATTATGACATGATTCATGATATTGTTCTATGTCGTACTGTGTTGTTATGTGCGATTGTACCGGATTATGTTTTGTTTTTTGTTTTTTTTTTCAAATTATATGTCAACGCACTACATCTTGATATTCTTGCCTTTAAAAAAATATAGTAATTAAATCAACCAAACCGAAGGAAATGTAATAAAAAAACTTGTATCATGTATCTCCATCAATCAGGGTGTTTTTCCATATTCGCATTCTCTCTGTCTTCGTCACTATTTCTTCGGTATTTCCCCTAGTCACAAAGTTTACCATGGCTTTATTCATACATTGATACAGGGAAACTGTGAACACAACATGGTTCCGTACTATTCACTACATAGACGCACTACCGACAGTATTTTTTTTTTAAATTATGAGATCATTACTCGCAAAGCAATTAGGCTTTCTTTTTTTCGGTTGGCCATCAGTAATCTAGACAGTCGTGTGTTCAATGTAATTTGGTCGGATTCACCATAGAATGTGACATAGTGTTACCGGAAGCCATGCATCCGCATGCAATATACAGCTAGAAAGAATTGAAGTATTTCGCGATACAACTCTATCTGACTATCTGAGTGGGCTGAGTTCAATCAAATGAAGTTCCCCGTTATCCTGTGGCCTCCCGCGCCCTTTTAGAATGATTATTATTTCGCTATTTGTGGGCGATGAAAAATTTCTGTACAATACGTCGTCCCAAAAATCTCTCCCTTCTTTCTCTTTCTCTCTCTCTCTCTCTCTCTCTCTCTCTCTTCCTTTGTGTCACACACACACACACACACACACACATACACACACACGCATACATCATGTACACTCACTCCTCTTCCGTACATACTGTGATAAAAAAAGAAAGATCCTGGAAAAAGTATGTACATCATTTACAATTCGTTAAGAAACTCACTCAAAATCATCTATTTATCGACAATGATGAGAAAAAAATGGTAGGTTTAACGTGCACATTTCACAAAATATGCAAGGCACATGAGCAACTGGTAGTCGTACGACAATGTAGGTATTGAACTGTGGATCGACACAGATGTGACGTGTAATAGCGCATTGAGCTGGTTAGTGAGTTTGTGTAGAAATAGATAAATAATGTGATTCAAATGAAAATATTATAGAAAGCGAAGTCGAATAAACATAAACAGTTTGTCCGGAAGAAGTATATCTGAATTTGTGATCGTTCATGCATTTATACCTAGGGAAAAGATATTTTGCGCAATAACAGGCCTACATGAAGCAGCTAAGCAAAGTCGTGAGGAAAATGTCCTCTTGTAAAGTCAAAGTCAAATACATTTTATTACCAATTCAAGGAACTATAATTCCGCGATCATCATCATAAATATGATATGATCAGAAAATTTAAGAATTAGGAAAATTAGTAGGGGTAAATACCTCTCGTGTACTGTAAATGCAAAGGAGAAAGCGTGATCTTCCCTATAGGAGCGAGGTCTCATTAAAAATAATTTAGATTTAATATGAATGTCAACAGGAGATAATCCTTGCCAACTTGTAAACCCACATTGTTTTGGAAAGCATCCAGTGTTTCCGTTATCCTTTCAATTTCTTTCAAACGCCATACCGGATATTTCACAAAGCTTTCACGATAGCTTTGTAGGGAAAGGTACAAAAGTAAAGTCAAATATCAAACCATCAGACTCCTCATTCGAATGCCATGATGCTTGGTGAAAAGCAGAAATTGGCAAGCAGTATAGGTAGAAATAACGAGAACAAGTTCGAGAACATAATACTGATTGATTTTATTACTGTAACATGTAACAACCATGTAACATTAACTTTGTAATATTATGCGCGGACAAATTTCTTACAAGTATCTCACTTTATTTTAGTCTCCACTCTCATATTTCTTTTTGATGTTTTATATTAATATAGATCATAATGATTGACCTATGTTACTCTATATTGCATTCTAATATTGCTTTATAAAAGAAATAAACTGAGCTGAACCGAGCGAACATTCAGCTGGCGATATGTAGGCAAGGGGAAGAATGGAAATAAGGTTCCAAGCACTCGGATTACAGGAAGCATGGGAAGCCTATAGTGGATTGGAAAATAATGATTTAATGTACTAGGACATTAAAGGGACGTACTGCTAATTTCAGTGCCAACCAAGAGGCCAATCTTCATACACAGACTGACGTATGATAGTCTGATGTCAATGACGCCAAATAAAACTTTGTGAAAACTGATAGAGATTTTCATAGTGAATGCAAAAATATGAAGCAACTTCGTACCTGGGATGTGACCTTATAACGCATTCCATTCTTCTCGAAAAACAAGGATCTAATATCCGGTCATCAGCATTACCCACGTTTCGAAAATGGTTAAGATTGTATGTAACCTATTTATTGGCATATTGGGCTGTAACAAGAAACGTCGCAGTGACCATGATGACCGGATATTGGTTTCATTTTCTTTATCTCTCCACAGTGAAATTCACTATTCTTTCTTTCTCTCTCTGTATATCTCTCTCTGTCTCATTTCAATTCTCCTTTCCCCACTGTTCTGTCATCGTACTGCTTAATTCTACGGAGCCGGGAAGGGACAAGTGAAAAAATTGTATATCATAAAAACGAGATAACAGTACCTTAAATTGCTCCATAACCTCGCCCCTGATTCGCTGTTTTCCAGGACTCAGTTTAGATCTCAGTCTTATTACAATCTCCGCAACGATAATACCACAATTGTTCTCCAAAAACCACGAACCAATTTTGTAAGAAAAAGTGCACTATACTCAGCTTCTAAGCTCTTTAATGATCTCCCTATAAGTCTTAGGACAATTAATGATATCAAATTATTTATTACAGAAATAAAGAAAAGAGCTGTATGATTGCAACAATTAATATTCAATTTATATCAAAGTGCTAGTTTTGTACATTCAAATATTTGCTCACAGACAGGTCTGTCAATTCATCTGACCACCCCCCCCCCCCCCCCCCCGTCTCGTTAAACGCTCGTTCACCATTTTGAAACGTCTTAATCTGTTTGCACTGTGTTATAATGATTGCCCATTTTTCAAACCTTTGTTTATTTCTGTATAATTCTTTTCCTCAGTTTTCATTTTGATTTCTTTTGTTCATTGTACATACTTTTCATGTTACACGTTTCTGATTACATTTTATTCATTGTAAATCTGTTTGCAAACATACGCTTTGTACATATGTATTAAATGCTGAAAACCAGCTAACAGCTGAAAGCAGGATTTTATCCGTGATGAAATAAAGTCAATCAATCAATCAATCATAGCGAGATGCTCATTAAAATGACATAATATCCCATCAAAATGACATAATTTATCGTTTTAATGAGATGGTTATGTCATTAAAATCACGTAATATCTCATTAAATGAGATAAAAGTACTTTTCGCATGTCCCTTCCCGGGCTCCGTATAATTCTAATCAAACGAACGAAGAAATAGACAGGAAACTATTGTTTGCTTCTGTGTGTAATCATAATGTTGATATCACATCTTCGTACGCGGGCTGCGAACACAACAGACTTACTGACTTGACGATAATTTTCTACACGACGTTGGCATAATGCTGTATGCTCAACAAGAAAAGAGCGGGATATAATTTAATGTATAGAGTCTGGACTAATATGGCATGCGTGGCGCCTACAAATCATGACACGGGTTTCATTGAGTACCCAACACGGCAATGGGACAACGACTTCAAAAGGATTCAGTTCTTCTTCGTGCATATACAATGCACTTCTCTCGTAAAATGGCGATTTATCATGTTCTGTTCCCATAAGTTTCACTGTAATGATGTCCAACCGACAGCTGGTGGTGTTCAAAACAAGTATTTTACTCTCGTGATAAAAACTTTACGTAATTTGTGATTTTGAGGAAACAATGAATGCACATATGCATTGATGAGATTACGTTTAAAAATCTACGAGTAATAATGTGTGTTTTTAATTTCTAAAACAGGGGGACGTGAACGTTGACTTTAATGACACTCTGGTATAAGTCTCTAGCACGTACGTAGTGGCTGTACTATGACATTCACCAAGACTCTCCCATAAAGTAACCCATTAACACACGGTCAAAAATTTTAGTACAGCTCCAACAATAACAAAAATATACATAGTTATGTGAATGCACAAACACACAGCGCTAAGACAACGCTGCAAAAAACAACAACAAACAAACAAACAAACAAACCACAAATAGTACGTGACCATATGGACAGAGATGATTATGTTTATATATCATCCAACTTCCTAATTTTGATATTTACTTTTGATTTTACGAGCACAGGAATCATCTTGACACTATGATTGGATTTCAGGGAGCCTTTCTAAATTCCTCACAATATTCAAGTTGAATTCAGAGTAAAATAAAATATACAGAATGGCAAAGGCTAATCTAAATCTGACCTGAAATACCAAAGTTGTGGAATTTAAGAGTTTCACAAATTTTATGATAAGTAGTGATACATTAAGGTATAGCGACCACATAAATAGCTTAAAGGGATGGTACAGTATTGGTGAGGATGAAAATTGAGCTTTTTAACATTTTGCGAGATACCAAGAAAACACTTATGATATAGTACAGAGCATACCATTTTAAGAGGAATTCAAAGTTTATTTGACGAAAATCGGGTTTGGAATGAGTGAAACATCCAAAAACAAAGTAAAACAAAGCGATAGTAATAAAGTGTGGGTCCCACACTTTATTAGAATCGCTCTTTTGGGGACATCTCAGCCATTTCAAAACCAATTTTCATCAAATAAACGTTGAATTCCTCACAGAATCACATGCTCTTTCATATATCATAAGAGGTTTCTCATTATCTCACCAAAAATGTTAGAAACCTGAAATTAGGTATCAACCAAAACTATACGATCCCTTTAAAGGAGGTGATAATATCACCGTCGTACAAAATCTCCCACTGAAACTGTTTAAGAAACTTTTACCTTTCCGTACGTCTGGATTTAAGTTGAAAATGGCGGTTATCTTGAAGATGGGGGGAGAAAGTAAACTTAATGTACCTTTTGGGCAAAAAACTGCACAAACAGCCAAATTTCATGACGGAGTAATAAACAAGGTTATTGAAATGTGTAACATTGCATTGTGGGGATTGCTCCCCCCCCCCCCCCCCCCACCCCAACTTCCTTGGAACTCAAATATTCCATCTGTTGCTTGAACACGAAAAGTTTGGTGTAACAGCCATACTCTTTTTTTTAAATTATGTAATAAAGATAAAGATTTTAATACAAACATGTGCGAGTGTGTGAGTGTGTGTCCATATAGACAACGTTTTCCTGTAATGTGCACGTTTTTCAGTTGTACTACTCCTGAATCTAAAAGCCTGCATGGACTATTATCAAACAAAGCGTTCTCTTCAAACACCACAAATACAACACTGTCAAACGATTCTATTTCTAGGGAGGATTGGTGTCAATCGGGTCATCGATGGTGGGTTCTGAGGTCTCTTCGAATCTTACGTGGACTCCATCCTCCTCCTGCATGTCGACGAGCGATGGTTCGTCTCCGGACCTCCTATTTCCCATCGGATCGTCGCTGGGAACGACCTCCTCCTCGGTGGGCGCGGCGACCACGCCGCTCGTTGACGTGACGTCGCTGTGACGAGAATTAGAGCTTGTTCTATCTGTGCCAGCAGTAGGAACAGAATTGACTGAATTCTCCACATTTTTCACATCAATCTTTTCTTTCCTTTCACTACCGTGACCTGCACTGGTAAGGGTACCCTCTTTTGGGGCGCCTGTGTCTCTCTCGTTTGAGATTTTCAATGCGATTCCCTTTTCATCGTTCGCTTGATGAACGTTAACAGGTTTATCCTCCACAGCGTCCACCACCAGCTTCGTCTTGTCGAAATTGTGCGCGTCTTCGTCCGTCATCTCCTCGCCGTGGTCGGACATGTCGTCCATGAGCTCGCGATTTAGTGCCGCCGCTGCCAATCTGTTGGCCATCTCGCGCTCCGCGTACAGCAGCGGCGCTGACTGCACCCTCGGACCTTTGGCCACGGCGGCCTGCGAGCGCTGGAGAACCTGCTGCCGGTGGGGCAGCAGCGTGGCCACTTTGAGGATGCGCTCCTCCATTTCCTTGAAGGTGATCTGGCGGGAACGCTTCCGGGTATGCAGGAGAGACGGGTTGAAAAGGAGCGTGTATGCCAGCTGCCACCTCATCACTGCACGTGCGTGGGGGGAGATGCTCTCTGCAAGACCACATGGTAAAAAAACAAAGGAAATTTCAAATGGATGTTGTAATTAACTCTCTGTTGCTTGATATACTTTACGTTAGTAGCGTTTAGACTTTATCCGGCAACGCCAGAAAGTCAATAGTCACTGCAACAGGTTGAATGCTTGACTACTGAATTGTTCCCTGATGACCAGTCTCCGTGAAGAGTCACCGACGTGTCTTTGAAACTGATGTTTTATGAACTACTGACGGAACGAATGAGCTAATCACAATTGGCTAACCACTATGTGATATACCAAGGCAGTCGAAAACTGGCTGTTCGGACGCATCATTTCCAATGTGATATGACCACGTGCTAACATGTAAGAAATGTAAACTTGCATTTTCTATAGCGATAATGAAATCGTCACATACTAATCAACAGCTGCTACAAATGTCAAGGTAGTGCTGATGAGAACGATTGTCATGGCATCGACATTGTAGGAGGGCTCCTTACACCACTAATTACTCCCAATAAAGCAATGATAATCAATCGAGTCTCTACAGTAATTATGACATTACAAGAGTAGATATGTGAATGTATGTATATATACATGTATACATGTAATATGTGTGTGGGGGTGCGTGGGTGCGTGATGATGGTACAAAAATTCATTAATCTCAATGCTATCACAAAATAAACACTGTGATGATAACACAATTACAAAATAGATAACAATGATCACAACAAGGATACAAATAATAATACTAATGCTACTACTACCAGTACAGTAGTAGTAATACTGACAATCATAGTTGAAATGTTAATATTGATTGTCATGACCACAATTTCATGTTCTCGTCTACAATAGTTTATGGTATGATTCCTCACACTGTGAAAACATGATGATTCTAATACATACACTGAACGTGATCTCAACAAATGCACTTCCGCACTGCAAATTTATTACTAAAAAAAAAATATATGTGTTTTTAGAGTCTTTAAAGGCCACTCTTCAATCTATATACCCATTTAAAAATTACCTTGAAATGAATCACAGTTCATCAATACTCTCAACACGACAAGAGATGTATAAAGGATATTTATAAGTAGGCGGTAGCCATGGCGACGCAAAAATAAAATATGCTAAATAGAGTACACAGGTGTGATGTTGTAGGGATTCATCGCTATGGAAACTGGTTCTATAAACATCCTCACCTGGCCGGAGCGTTTATGTGCGCACCTGGTTCCAACCCAAGGTATAACAAAAGACTGTGAAAACGTCACTTCGGTACTCTATCGGGAGCATTTAAAGGTTACAGTGATGGCCGAAGACTTCTTACATTCGTAATTACCACGAAAAATGTATGATGCATATCTCATTTGCGTGCATGCCCATTGCCTGCTGCCGCTCAACAAAACAACTACAAATGCCGTCAAAAAAAAGGCCGGACACAGTAACACTGCTGCTCAAATCTCTCAACACTCGCTTCCACATGTTACACGCGCGCAATAACTTCATTCAGGTTACAAAATGGCAGAGAATTCTACTGTTTAGCACATCTGTTATCAGTATGGTAAATACTAAAAGGAAATGGTTATAAACATCAGATCACTGTGTATGTGTGTATGTATGTGTGTGTGTGTGTGTATGTGTGTGTGTGTGTGAAAAGATGCCTGTCTATTGTGTTGGGTTGAAGTGAGATGAGATATTGTAATTGCTTATACTAGCTCATATATATCACCAAACGGAAAAGGTATATAAATTTTGTGCCATTGGTTCTTGCGGCTATATACGGTATTAGCTCAGATATTTCTGTTTAAGATAGCGTTTTTGTTGTCTTTTTTTTTTTTGGGGGGGGTCTATAACTTTCCATGTTCAAACTAGTGTACAATTCCAAAGACATTAACTCGGGCAACCAAGGAATTGTTACAAATTTGTCCTACAATTATTGTTTTTTAGGCTGCGGCTCTCTGTAAAGCTGATCACGTGGTTAATTCCAAACCAAACGAAAGGGGAGAATGACCTGGGATTTGAACTCATTCATTCTGTTATTCGCAGTTAATGACTTAAGCTATGCTTCTACAATACAAAACGGGTCTACGACAGTTCTTTAATTTCACCGGATTATTTGAAGCTCAACAATGCCTATTTGTCTAATTGATTTCAGTTGCGTAATTGAACCAATACGTATATACTGTTATGGGCTCGGAGAGGGCGATTTAGAATAATATTATAATATTGACTGGAGCAATAATAATGGTGATGTTGAAGAAGATGATGATGAATAGGTGCCGGATTCATGACATTCAATGCTCATTTATGATATGAATATACAACGTGTATTTATGATAAAGTGTGATTATTGAAATTGCACGGGGACAGAAATAAGATGATATCGATGAAATGGAACTGACGCTAATGAAATGAGAGAGAACAATTAGAAAAAGACTCAAAGTGTATTATACCCTATTTAGTAATGAAAACGACATTATGCAGTGAAGTATACATGATTTGGAATGAAGTGTGTTTTAAGGTCATGTATCTAAATGTTGGGGTGTCCTTAATCAAAAAAAAAAAGAAATAGGTCAGCGTATGAGAAGGTCTCATGCCACTCTGTGCACATTATATTTTCTTTCTCGTCTTTCTCTCCTGCGTTATATATTTCTTCTTTTCTTATCTTTCTTCTCATTTCTAAAATCTAAACATTTTCCTGTTCTGTTACTCCCTTTGTCTTCTTTATTTCAATATTCCTCCTTCTCATTTCTCTTCTCCTGAAGGAGAAATGAGAAATTCATCCATTTCTCCTTAATCCTTCTTTTTCTTCCGTGACTTGCTGTCATGACATCAATTTCTTTGAGATGGGTAAAGCATCAAAAGCAAGATATACTGAATATCTTATTCCTTGATGCGTTAACTGAATATATTTGTTTTAATGATCATCATAATAATGATTATATCATTTTTGGCAGTAGTGTTATCATGAATGTTATTATCGTTGTTACTGTCATTATTATTATTATTATTATTATTATTATTATAATCATTATTATTGTTATTGTTATTATCATTACAAATATTATCATCGCCATCATCATTATTGTGGTTTGTTTGTTTTTTCTTTTTTTTTCTTTTTTTCTTATTTTATTTTAATATTATTATTATTATTTTTTTTTTTTGGGGGGGGGGGGTTGCAATTTACTTCACAATTGTCAAGGTAGGAAGCGTGATCGTGATTCCAGTCATACAGGATACAGCTGAAAGAGAAAGTGAATGAAACACATAATGGGTTGCAGGTGATTGACACCAAGGACAAAAATTCTAAATCGGCACGTAAGTTTTGGAATGATGAATGGCTTTGCAATATTGGTGCGAGTTGGTTGGTGACTGAGGAGGAAAAGAAAAAAGACACGATGATATTCGTCTCTAAATTGAAAGAGAAGTGATGCGTGACTAGGTCGTGTCCTGTGGCGGTGAAAACACTGATGACGTCACGAAAGCGAAACGACTAGACTTACTCCCCAGGGTACTAGAACGGTTATTCGTACTCCCGTAGTCGACTACGGCATATGTCTTGGACCTCCCTAATACAGCGACAACACAAACAAGGAGGGGAAGAGAAAGAGAAAGAGGGTAGAGTAGAGAGAGAGCGATAACTATACATTACGGTATGGCACATTCATGCAAAGCGCTTTTGGAAAGCAATGATTTCAACTAGAGCGTGGGAAAACTGAAAGGAGAGGTTGATATATGTATATTAGAAGCAAGTGAAACAATGACACTTTCGTTTATATGCGCAGTGTATTTCACTATGGGTTCGATAATAAGTAAGGCCGCAAATATGTCGCAAATTGCTAAAGTATAGGCAACTGGGAAATTTGATACTGGTTGTTTCCTCTATAGTCTACGTGGAATCATTTTGATTGTAATCGTGTAAAACCGCATCACATCGCCTTGACTGTCATTTACGATGGCGCGCATTTGTATTCCCTACAACTTATACAACTGGAATTTGTGTGTCGTGATTAAACACCTCACATGTCAATGTAATACATATTAGAGCATGTCGCACTTCCGTTGTTATTGGCAACAGTCAGCTTCCATGACAAATGTGCCTCATGCTGCTAAAGCATGATACGTGAATCTATGAAACAACAACTTTTCAAGCGTTTTTAAAACAGACAAACAAAATGTCTCCTCGAATCACAAGAGTAGCCGGCTGGTACATGTTTTACCGAGAAGTTTAAAGGTACAATGCAATGAAAATTCACGTTGACTTGTGTTGACATTATACAGTGTACCCGTATTTACATATTCATTTGCCAACATAAGTGACTTTAAGGGTTATCATTACGAATCAATCCAAGTAAAGTGAACATGCATTTGCATTGAATAGTCCCTTTAAGTACACCGATGGTAGGTCTTCCTGCGTACACAGAAAGTCATGATGGTGTTTATCGCCAACGTGCATAATGTTTTATTAAGAAGATTCTGTTTTCATTTTCTTTGTATATATCTGGTCCTTTTCATACAAGTAAGAAGATACTAACAGGTGTTATCTGTCGCTTTTGATGAAGCTGTATCACCAATATTATCGCGTTACGTAAAATAAACCATACACATACACACAGAATATGGGGTCTACTGCATACAAACATTACTACAGTTTGTACTAAACTCAGCGGTGTGAGGGACAGAGAGCGTCGTTCCAAGCTTTGTAAGAACAGTGCGTCTCTAAGTCCTCTTTTAGGACGTCGTTATTTAGAGCTTACAAAACATCTTGAAACTTTGAATTTGAAAAGTTTATAGCACTGCCCAGTCTGCCGATATCATTGCCACAAAGAAATAGTGATATTGCGCCTGGTTATAGACACACTAAAAGCTCTGAGGGGGTTTGACAGACTGCGATATGCGATCGCGCTTCTCTAAATTTAGTCTCGGCCATTATAAGACAGACTGTCGATAAGTATCTCCTGATTTGTTAGTGATTAGGATACGAGTCGCTGGCGGCACACAATAGCCTGCGGTAAAAACTAGATTCATTTGTCTTAAGATTTATTGATAGCAACCTAATATACTCGACACGGTGGGAGTGCACATTGGCGAACCACCAGAGGCGACTGCACATTGGAAATTAGGCGTAAGAGAGAAATGCTTTCCTTTTCAATGTTGGTTACTTCAAACATTGAGCAGGACGAAAAGGATGCACAATCACCACATTGCTCACTGTTCTCCAAATCGAACTTAACGTGTTGTGCACATGTCGTGTTGAAAAAAAAAGTTTTTATATTTTCTGGAGCTAACAAAACATCCCTATAAAAACACCGACCTTGATCACAGTTATAGAATGATAATTTTAATAAAAAAACCTTGCTCCGACCACTACTGCGTTAACACGAAATTCATAAAATGAAACATTCAAAGTGAAATGTTGATACTTCCAATATGACTAACCAAACATTCTGGCGGTATTGAATACGGCATAGGACTACCCATACTCTAATCTTTTAATAATTATCATTGTACGGGTAGTTTTTATTGTATGCATGACAATCATTATACCAATAATGACAGGTTCATGTTTTCTTTGTGGACAAAAAAACCCCAACAATGAATAGAATTACATTTGTCTTTTCAAATGCAGTATGGAAAACAAAAAAGTTTGTGTGCTCACCAATGTCGTGTTCGATGATCTCATACGTCGCGCTCTCGTCCTCCGGCCCGTTGTGGGCGTGCCGTAATCGAGCTTTCTTGCGGACCACGATCTTGTTGATGAGGATCTGACAGAAGACTACGAGTACGGGGTGGCTGTGGGCGTTGATCATGTTCAGGTTGCCGATGTATGCCAGATAGGCTGCGAGAAACCAGGGCAGGAGAATGTGAGGTTATAGAGGCACCAAGGTAGAACTGTTCCACTACACACACTCAACTATTGTTAATGCTTTCATAAGCCTGAAATATTATAGCCTAACGGCCTATATGTGATTATTGCACATCCATCAATCAATGTTGGAACGCCGAAGCTGAAACTGTCCTCTAATAATGTTCAATTTCATTTTTATTCATTTTAGGGATACCGATCCATACACACTAAAGTTATGAACTTTTTCTAATTGATTGCAATCGGCAATAAAATGAATGGCACTGCTTGACGATTTCATGCATTATTTTAGCGAAAAAAAGCGATAGAGATGGGGGCAGTAACATCAGATGATTGTTCGATTCCCGCCCAGTGCGTACGTCCTTGGACAAGACGTTTTTACCCACTGTGTCCCTCTCGACCCAGGTGCATAAATGGGTACATGGCAATGCTAGGGTAATAAGAATGGCATGGCCTTTTGGTAGAACAGTGGTAAAACTGATGAGGCACCCTAGATAAAGGAGACCTTATTATTTATTACAAAATCGGCTCTCAAGAGAGGACAATACAGTTCATCGTGTTTGCTTTTCATCACGCTGTAGTAGTGCTCACTTGAACATTGAACGTACGCCATTTCTCTCTCTCTCTTAAAATATCATTCATTCACATGGGAACATGTCGCAGTTGACCCTCGCCCACCCCCCCCCCCCTCCTCCTCCTTCCCGACTCCCCGGGTACGTACATTGATCGAGATTCTCGAATCCTCTCATCAGGATGGGACGGTCGATGCGGCAGAGGAGGAAGACGCCGACCACGAGCCCGGTGAGGATGCGGATCACGCAGGACAGCATCCCGACCAGGACGTTGAGGAAGACGAGGAAGTAGGAGAAGGTGTGGTAGAAGTCCCTGCTCGGATGGGAGAAAGAGATGGAGGAAACCACATAGACAGAGAACATTGACTGGTTAAACTAGATTTGGAGTTCATATTGATTTTCACTACAAATACAGAGCCAAAAACCAGAACCGACAATCTTAATAGAAAGACTGCATTAAGGGAAATAGGGCAGAATCTAAAATTCTGCCTAGCGATGTAATAACAGTAACATTTTCCATTAAAGTAATGAACATTTCACAAGCACTGCCTGTTGGTGATTCCTTTTTCCCCTCCTTCTTTTGCAAGCACGGTCACTAAAGTGTCTTGGTCAGACTGATTACACAAATTGCGTTACATAGTTCGATTCATAATACAATGATAAACTGTGTTTACGACAATTGTTTTATCCATGAGACTGCGCTTCTCGGTAATGTTCCTATGGAAGAGGAAATAAACGCAATGTTCCTCGGTTTTGCAGACATATTCCTTCATGTCAGCAAAGTGTCTCCTTAATTCTTCACGTAAAATGCATATTTTGTGTTGAGTCTGGCTAGAAGATAAACGCGCATGCATTGCTTGATCTGTCTTTCCTTTGCCTTTGATTCCAATATAAAAAAAAACCGATAACACCACGTTGTCCCTCGATTATCCGTCTGACAAGAAATCCCATAATTCGCCAATTGATATTGATGTTCTCATCCTTGCCAAGCTGTTTAGGCCGATACTTGGTTCGATTCAGATCACAGCACAAGCTGTCCGCACTGATTCCTTTTGCGGTGATTATGAATGAATCTATGGAAGGCCAAAGTAGAATGACCTTTACGTTCGACCTGTTCGAGAGCTCTCAGGGAGTATCCTACCTCTTGGAATGGCGACCGTGCATAACGATAATTATCATGTATGATGTATAGTCGCAATTCCAAGAGCAGAGATACTCCCTATATGATATATTGTATCAGCTAGAAATTTGAATAATGGCACGTGGTAGAGGGACAGTGCGCTTTAACGTGTTGCAAAAAAACACAACAACGATGACAATGTCCTTTATTTTCATAACAGAATACAAGCTTCGGTTCTATAAGTCTAGTTTTCAGGGCGCCTCATCAGGTTCCCTAATGTACGGATGAAACGACGTGATTTTCCCTTGTCCATACCATCCCGAGTGAATATATGCCCCTGAACTACACTTTCTAGGTCGTTAACATTAGCATGACGGGTTTTAACTCTACCGTCGTGTCCAATTTGAAGATGTCATCCGCTTCCATCAATATGTCCCGCCCAGCCCCCGATCGCTTTATTGGCGCGTTACCTAATCTTCCATGCAACCCAAATCGTTCCGCGTTCAATCTCGAGTGTCTGTAATGTCGTATCCATGTGTTTTTAAGGCATGGAGACGATTTATCTGGGCTCCAATCATAATCATCCAATCTAGCGACGGGCAGAGAGCATCACTTGTTTGGTAGTGCTGTCTGTTCAGCATAATTACCTCGTGAAATATCCCGCTATATATACGCCCATCTCGTGCATCTAATCACGATAATGGATGGCTCTTTTTTTCACCAATCACTGGAGGAGGGATGAGAGACCAGGAGGAGGAGGATTAAGGTGGGCACAGGATGGAGGGGCAGAGAAGGGGAAGAAGAGAAGGAAAATGATGATGAGAAGAAGAAAGAGAGATGAGGAGGAAGCAGAGAAAAGGAGAAAAGATAGCAAAGGATCTCGAGGTAACGAAGAAGAAAAAAATGAAGAAGATGATGAAAAAAATACGATTGCAATTGATCCTAAATGAATTAAAAAGAAATAATAGCATGAGATGGGTATAGTTATATGGTGAATAAAAATGATTATATCGATGTGAGTGAGATGGAGAGATTATAAACCTTAACTGATGGGGCTTTGGCATTTACCAGTTCACCTACTTAGGGTACCAGAATACAGACCAGATATGTATCTTTATTGATGGGAAATTAACAAGTGCTTGTTGTGATCATCACAAGCTAAACTTATTCCGCGAAAATAGAACACGGGTACATATGCAATTTCAACGCACAAAATGAGTAAGAGATTCCAGATAATTGATTGATTATTTTGTTTGTTTTCACTCTTTTCTTACCTGTGTTGGAGCGCCAGGGGTTTGTCAACGTCCGTTGGATGTATGCGTGGTTGGAGGAAGACTCGCCGAGCAAGGAACGGCTGGCTACCAAAGACTAACATGGCGACTGCTAACAAGGGCCTGGATGTGAATGATCGGATTTAAAGATCTTCGTTAACAAATTTAAGATCATCAATTTAGTCACTTTTTATGCATGTCGAAATGGTTATAAGACCGACATTGTTACTTATCAAAGTAATAAGAATATCCATTATCATAATCTTCATTTATTTTAGAAACAGCAAAACTAGCTTGATTAAAAACATTTATCTCTATGTGCGAGGCATTTCTCCATGTCAAAATGTAAGATGATGCGAGATTCCGGCGTGAAAACTGAACATGCTTTGGGTTTGTAAAGATGACTCTTATGTATAGGCATGTTTATAATCTTAAGTTTTTGATACGCTACAGCAGAATCATAACTGCTAGAAGAGGGAATGACTTTTAATTTTCTAACTTGCAAACATTCTTAATACCAAGAAATGCTTTCTTGGAAATCAATGCCGATAATAGTTTATGTTCCCATGACAAACCTAATATCATCCATATTCTACCTACACTAAACTTGTACATCAGTTACTTATATCTGCGTGTCTATCTTTCTATCTATATCTATAAGTATATAATTATAAAGTGTGTACATAATATGTATTCATTAATTTATGTGTGCTTTTTTCTTACCAAGTTACGCAATCATCATCATTGTATCTCACTGGGTTTTTTTTTTCCAACTACTGGTATACATTGTGAGCTATCTCTCTACCTCAATAGCCGAGTGGTCAACACGACATTGTAAGCTAACACAGCCGAAAAGATTACGTACACCATCACGTTGATGAAACTGAGAATGAACTCCACGGCATCCTTCATGAGAGGAATGATGATGGCCCCGCTGATGACGTACATGACCACGAACATCGTCATCGTCATGATGACGTAGCCTGCGATCAAGTGACGTATATATAAATATATAAAATGACTTCAATTAACATCAAGAAGTGGTGTACCACGGAGAGCACGTTTACTACATAGTGAATAGGAATAATCAACAAATGAAATCATCGGTTAAAGTATGACAAATTAATCATATAACCAAAACTATATAGCTGGCAACGGGTTAGGCAGCCTAGTGAAAACGTTGAGTTGGTATCAGTGTCATATGACTGTAGATTATAAATTTGTGTTTCCAGATGAAAACTTGCCATACAGTTGAACAAGTGGTATGACCTCTTGCATAAAACAAAATGTTTGTCATTTCCGTCACATATTAAATCAATTCAAATGTTTTGATGCCAGTAACATTATTTGGGCCTACCGATTCATTTCGCAGAGGGCTATTTGTTACCTTAAATCGCAGCACGGAGCATAGTAACTTTCTTTCGAAGAAGCCCAGCTTATTTTGCAAGAAATCAGGCATAGTAAGTCATTATCTAAGAATATATTGACTACTACCACGTTCACCCGAAATGTTCTGCTTACCTGACAGATAGTACGCGATTTGAAATCCACAATACTGCAAACTTCCCGTCTGTATGAAAGATTTTAAGGAATTATGTGTTAACGGCATTCCGAAAGTAAAACTCTATTATCATAACGTTTCACGAATATCATGTGAATACAGACTTTCTAATTGAAGGGATTGCTAAATTCTGAGAACGTTTTGCCATCTTCTCACAATGTTTCGCAACAACAAAAAGTTTGCTATCTTTACCAGAATGTCAGCGTTAGTTTCCAAAAATGTATATCATAAAAACTATGAAAAAAGGGTTTTAAATCAATATCAATACATAACCATACTCTCATAGATAAAGGGCAAGTATTTCTATTGATATTTCAAGCTCTAGTGTAAAATGTCCAAGATAATGTTCAAATTTGAATCTGAATAGGGTTTTTCTTGTTTAATTTCTTCTTTAATTCTTTCTTCTTCATTCTGAAAGCGAGTAGCTTTAATATTTCTACAGGCACATAGTACACCTGCATTAAAATTATCACTTATAGAAATTACAAACGTCAAATTAAGATAACAGTTGACCATCCTAAACAACATTATTCCATCAAAATACCAATATCTTTCAGGCATGAACACATTGTACCGTATGTCCCCTCAAAAAAATTACAACGGTCCCCTCTGCAACAATAACTTTAAAAATAGTGAATCAATCCAAACATAATTTCAGGGTATGAAACTATAACTCATTACCGACATCTTACAGAAAACCCATTCAATTTGTTTCAGTAGTCAGAGAAAATGGTGATTCTTGTAGAGCATGCCAGAAATCTCTTCCCTCCAAGTTCTGTATATTGTGTTTACATATGCAGTTCCAAGAGTATCCAAGTGCTAAACTTGGAAAAATCAGACTCATGACATGCTTTACAACAATCCACATTTCTCTGTGACCGCTTAACCAAATTGAATGGGGTTCTCTGCAAAATAGAACTAAGATGTTCGATTTTAGGACCCTGAAGTAGCATTTAGACGATTTAATCATATTGTGAGTTATCAATACAAAAATCCAATTGTAATTTTTTTGGGGGACATACTGTACATCCGATGATTACCATATTCTGCGTGGATGTAAGTTTGATGTCGGGTAGGAATCGTCGATTTCCCTGATAGAGACGAAGAATATGCTTCCTGAGAGTAAAAAGAACAATTCACAGCCTTGTGAAAATTAGTAGTCACAAAACTTGACCATAAAAACAAAAGCATTCTTTTAGTCTCTCTCTCTCTCTCTCTCTCTCTTGTTTTTTTTTTAGGTCTTATTTTACCAAGGGTAACCTCTTCAGTGTAACCACTGCTCTTCCGGAGGGCCTGCCATTATTATTACCCTATATAGCGTTACCAGGTACCCATTTATACACCTGGGTCGAGAGGGACATGGTGGTAAAAGCATCTTGTCCAAGGATGTAAGCACTGGGCGGGATTCGAACTCTGGTCCTCCGATCGGGAATTGGGAGTCTTATCCACTATACCACAGCGCCCCCACCTAGCACACACACACACACACACACACACACACACACACACACACAACCGTCTTGCTAATGATTAACGACGTACACACTAAACTCGAATATAAAACAAAAATGCATTTCCTTGAGTCTCTCTCCCTCGCACACACACATACACTCACATACACGCACACACACAATCGCATACATAACTGTTTTGTTAATGATTAACAATATTTCCTTGCAATATTTCGCAGCCCAGAAGTTGTGTAGCAACTTGCATATGCATACCATTTGCGTACATTGAACAAACTTGTTGACATGTAGAACAAAATGATCTTAGAGCGCACAACAAAATTTGATGTAAAAAAAACAACAACAATATAACTATCACTATCAGATTATCATTCATCATTGACATGGTGACAAACCACCATAGCGTGGAGACTGGCCGGGGCTGTATTATTTAGTTTCATATCTTGAAATTAAGCTTTCAACATCATAAAATGGTGATCGCGATTTAGTATTGCGGAAGTAAGTGTCGAGCAGTATGATAACATGGAGCTATAGTAGCTTCATAGTAGGACTGCAAAATAACATGTCCTCCATAGAACAGACTAATAAATAACATACAAGGAGACAAAAAAAAACTATTGCATTTAAGAGAAAAATCTCGAAAACTTACTCTCACTTTTGAGGTATATAACATGATCATGTTTTTTTAGTTATATGCTTTTCATCAATAAACGCTCACTATAATACAAAACCATACATTTCTATGAACTCTGACTGTAGCACGAATCATATCTGTTGTCCATCTGTAATGTTGGTATTTTAAATTTCGATAAGCTGCGGTTACATGAAAAAAAAAAAGAAGAAGAAGAAGCAATATTACCTGTAGCAAACGAAGATATGGCCAATATATGTGAGGGAAGTGATAATAGACAAAGCTGCAGCCAGATACCAAGATACTGGAATTTTGAATCAATATAGAAAAAGAAGGAAAGAGGAAACAATACACATTACACATAATAATTTTATGCACATACCACATGAGCTCCTTTTTTTTTCCTTTAAAGGAATATAGCAGTTCTTACAGTCTGAAAACATGTGATTGGTTACGAATAAGACGAATCGATGGGATAGTCAAGTTGATTGCTCTGCACGCTCTACATGTTATTACAGAGAGTATTATACGTGTTTGGGCGGTAGAACATTCATCCTACTTTTCATTCGACTTTCTTTCCCCATGGCATGCACATAAACTTTGTTTCGTTGTCACTACTATAGACAGCGCCTTTTTATCTTTTCACTTTATAACTTTCCATGTGACCAAAAGCATCATACTGCATGCTCAAACAATTTGCCACCCTTCTACCTAAGAGACATGAATGTAACATCATGGGTACATTTGGAGGAAACACAACATGTTTCCTGGAATGCAACTTTTCTGCGCTATCAGTTCTTCAGCCGTACCTGATTATTATTATTAATGGTATCTTTATTCAACAAATCATTGATCGCAGCCAGAGGCTGAATTACAAATGATTTTACAAAAGTGAAAAATATTCATACACAGTATTACATAGTACAAAATTAATGTAAAATTACAAAATCAAAATAACACGCAGGCTCACACAAAACAAGAACAATTCGAACAAGAAAGAAACTCTCAGGCACTGCATACACAAAAAATAATGAAAGTTTGAATTGACTTGGATCGCTGACCCTAAAGTTTCCAAGACAATCACTGCCAATCAGTACATGAATATTCATTAAGTTCCATGAATGTACATTGTACCTTAAACCATTTCCGGGTACGAGGAAAAAAAAAGAAATTGGAATTGTAACATTTTCACTTTATGTTTGACCTTTAACCCTAATATTTCCAAAACAATTTCTGCCCATCAATTCATGCATATTCACTTAGTTCCATGAAAGTTCCTTGAACCATTTCCCAGATATATAAAAAAATTATTTACACTTGACGTTTGACCTTTGACCTCATGCCCCCCCCCCCCCCCCCCCCCCCCAACCCAAGAATAAAAAACATCAAGTAATACAAATACACACCAAGCTTCAAAATATACCCTCCGGCATTGCACAAGCATGGGAGAAACAAAGAAGGAAAAATGTACATTTGACCTTCACCTTTGACCCTAAACTTTCAAACAATCACTGCCAATCAATACGGGTATGCTCACTAAGTTGCATGAATGTACCTTGAACCATTTCCGAAATATATATATGTGAAAAAATACATTTTCACTTAATCTTTAACCTTCAACCTTTGACCTTTGGTAGCCGTGCTTTGAGGATGCTCGCCTCAATTCGTGATTTGCAACTCTAGCAGTGCATTATATTACGAATAGCCAGGGTCCTTTGTAGCACATAGTGTGTTATTTTTTTATCGACAGGAATAGAATTAGCTCATCATCAAATTGAAGAGAAAGGAGAGAGAAAACAGATTTTTAGAACAATTGAAATAAACCAGATATTAAGACAGGAGAAGATTGACGGAGGAACAGGAGAAATGGAATTACCATGAGCGGCGCTTTCGTATCGGGTGATGGCCAGGTAAGTCTCGTTGGCCACTGCTGGAGTGATGTTATAGCTGATGACGTATACACCGTAGTACTCCCTTAAACTGTCCGCCACACGATTGATAAATTGATCGAAGCTATACGTGAGCCCGATCGAAATCTATACATTACACAAGAATCGATCATTGCATAAGTTGCTACAATTTGACATGACTGTGTTTCTTTTCCCAAGAAAGAATGAAGACCCTGAGATCATGTTACTGTCTTTTCAAACTCCCTATTCCTAGTTTGCTTTAATCTTTTATATAAACATCTGCCATAACTTTCATCTGAAGTTTGCAGTCTTTTTGCAGCCTTTGGACTCTGAGAAATGAAACTGCACTTCTTAAACGTATTTACACACTCATTTTATTGCCATACTACTCATACAGTACGTTCGCGATGATTCAATATTCACACATGATAATATGATCCACGCCACTAGGTTACGCCATTGGAATGATAAATAATGACGTGGTCTATTGTTTTTTTTTTTTTATTTCATGTCTATTGCAAATCTTTACAAAGAGTGGCCTGATCACCCAAAAATGAATAAAAACTTAAACACAGCAACAGGGATTACAAACAAAGTACATACATGATATACAATCATATGCATTCAAAATAAAACAATGAGATACAATCATGCAAATTTTAAAAAAGCAAAGTTACTTGGCGGTCTTGATCCTCAGGGCTCTGTTATTGGTTAAAAACTATGTAACATAAGATAAAGAAGTTATTTAGAATCTGATTTGTATAAAAAATCATGACAATTTCCAAGCAAAATATCATACAATCAATAACATATTAATATAACATACATAACTACTAATGTTAAGTAGATAATATACGAAACATGAAAAAGGGAAACAAATCATGCAAAATCTGTAAGTCTATGATAATGATTCACTTACCTCATACTGGCATAGGATAGCCACGGTGAAAGTACAGATGATCCGAGTTGGATAGACGAAGGTGTCAGCCGGGGTGTACCATTTATACGCTATTTGTTCCCATCGTTTGGTGTATTCTCTATATCAAAGATAACAAATCACCCTACCTCTTTAATATATACATGTATGCGCTTTGCAAAAGAATACGTGCTGTTCGCCTTCGCATCACACTTGACAATAAAACCCTTCTGATTCTGTACAGGGTTGTTGAAAAGATACATTAAAAAGCAGTGTATTCATCGGACATCACCATTTTTTCCTCGATAAAAATTAATCAAACAATGTTATTGTTCAGGTGTACATTTCCATCACTTAATGTGTCTGTTTTTCGCATGCATTATATTACATTATATTTTGTTCCACTCTTTATTGGACAGAAAATAAAATCTGAACTGAGTTGAATTGTATAGAATCATATTTAAAAGACAGGAAACAACATTTCCGCATAATATTGTCATGGTTATGGCTTACCTGATTGGAGTGCAAACGGTAGAGCACTGCAAGTTTATAGGTAAGCAAATTTGAAGCACTCTGCATAATTCTGATATCATACTGTAAACATGCTCGATGCCCATTTATCTGAGTAAATAAATGAGTCAATCTCATGGAATGGTGATTTTATGCCCTAGAAAAGTAAATTTGTCTGGTACAGTTTAGTTCTTACGTCACATTACTATATCGTCTCACCTCTCTGGCTGCGGTGGTCGAAGGAGCGTCATCACGTGTTGAGCTTGGTATGATTTCATCAACTTCTCGTCGCTCTAAAGGCAAACATTGAATTTTGTTTTATTTTGTTTTGTTTTTGATATCAATGGACTCAATGTGCGTGGACAATTATATATATATGACATACAATAAACGAATATAAAGAGAATTCAATGAAACAATATAAAACGAAAAGACGTTTCATTAGCTTTACATAAACAACGCAAGCCGGAGCATGCATTGGAAGTATGTTGAAAGTATTGTAACATGCTGGCGAATGAAATTGGCTTTTTTTTTTTACAATAGTATCAAACAATAAGATTATCACGGAGACTTAGAAATTGCCATGTCTGCTATACTAGACGCCTTTCAAGTCGCTTTGCAGAAATATTATAGACTACACTCACCGTCAGCTTGACTCCTTTAACCCTTCTTATGATGGACACGACGAGGTAGTAGAGGAACCTCAACATCAGCAGGAAGGTGAAGACGAGAACGGGTAACTGGAGGACCACCGACTCGTAGGGGAACCCCTGGGTATCACGGAGCGGTGCCAGGGAAGACAGAGAGATGATGACGTCATAATACATGATAAAGAAGACGATCAAGGAAAGCAGGAGAAAACAACAACAAATAATAATGACTAGATTAGAGTGACAAGGAGTAAAAGATACGTGAAATCAGATAGTCTAGTGCATTTTTAAGAAGAAATGGATGAACAGATTGAAAAGAAGCACTGTGAATAGAAATCAGTTGATACAAAAGTAGCAGTACATGGTAATTAGTGCCTTCTCGTTTGTTTTTGTTGTTGTTGTTGTAACAGAAGTACTATGTAGTTGTAGTCGAAATAGTGTATAGTAGTAAAACACTAGGAAAATGTGGTTTCTTTTTTTGGTTGCGTTTTGTTGTTATCTTTTTTTTTAACAGAGAGGTCGTTATATAGATCTTTGTTCTTGAATTACGGTTTTACTCTAAAACGTTAGACGACAATGATCAACGCAATAAAGAGAAAAGTGTTTTCGGAACTTGCTTTCTTGTGGATTACTGAAATATGCACTCAATCCAATAAGCCAGTTCGGAGTTAGCTTATGGGCACATTGGTACGAATGACCTTTCTTTTTTGTCAGTCAATTAGGGGCGCTTCAGTCGTTTTCAGAGGAATATAATGCATAAGATTTACATAACAATTTATGGGGTTTATCAATCCTGTTAAAACAAAGAATGAACTTGCATAGACAATATGACCAGAATGATCAGTCAATTAACACTTTAGAAAACATCCATTTCGTTATTTTTGCATTGAATGTATTCACAATCTCTTTCTATTGATATTGCCAAATACATGCTTTTCCTGTCAGCTGGATGTGCTGGCAAGCAGCATATAATCCAGGATTACATGAATAATTATGACATCACAGACGTTTATCCCAGTGAATTTAAAAACCAACATTCCTATTCGTACGAATGGTCTTATTTTCTGCTCATGCGCAAAGTCAGAAAGTGGAACTGCGAACTGGCTCATTGCTCCATGGCTGGGTCACTCTGAGAACAAGTCTAATGACACGGCAATGAGATATTTACCATTCGAGGATATACAGTCAGGTAAGATTCACCACAATACCTTCGTCAGCCAGTCATAAGTAATTAGATTTTATTTAATCTTATTTGTGTATCTAATCATGATGAGACATAATTACAAAATATGCAATAATTCCGAATCACTTAAATGTTTTTAAACAGGCACATGACGCGTTCATAATAAAAGACAGAACTGCCCAAATATTTGCACTAAATTCAGTAAATCAAGTAACTGACATAATAGAATACCCACAATCATATTAAGCTCTGTACCTGTAGAATACTTAATGAAGTATATTGAAGATTATTGAATATATATATTTAATAATCTTGTTTATATTTTTCTAAGATTTATAATGTCTGTTTTATGTTAAGTGCTGTCTTGGGCAAATTATTTGCATAGGGCCCCATTTTTCTCTCTCTTCTTTCTTTCTATAAAGCAACAACAACAACATTGATGAAGTACGGATTAGCATATGGTTGAATTTGGTAACACTGATTTTCATACCACTATTTAAAAATCTGAAACCCTATTCCAGTTCTCGAAAAATCGAATTGAATTGAATCCAATCACTGAAACTGCACCGGTCTTACACTCAAGACTCAGCGGACAGTTCCAGCACATTTTTGTTAAGCCCCAGTCACATAATGCTCTGCGTCCGGCGTTACGTCCAAAAAAGTCATTTTTTTCCGCGGACCCCAGCGGATCCTTTGCCGTCACCAGAAATTTGTACAAAACATGCGGGCAAAAAAATGCGGGCGATACGGACAGATACGACCAGATGCGAATACTTGCGTCCACTTGCGGATATTCTTACGAATTGGAACATAATAGTTCTGAACACTTGCGGAGAGTTGCGGATATTTTCGGATAGTTACGGATAGTTACAGATTGTTATTAATAATTATGGACAATTTGGTTTTCTCTTACGATTCCTGCTAAGTCAGTGTATTATGACAGCAAGGTTATCACACTTTGGACTGTCTTACATTGCACACTGAGGAAAACTGAAATTGAATTACGTACAAGTTGTGAAAAAAATCGTAATCCTTTAAAATTTGCTTTACAATAGTGAAAGATATATGAAATTTTGAACTTGAAGTTTGAATTTTGTTTGTGCAACTCAAATATGAATAAACGTCATAAATGTAAAGAATATATGTGACCGTGCATCACAAAACGAACAAAAAGTCGCACACACTGATTTTGTGTGAGGACTGAAAATAGGTGAAATGGGTCAACAGAGCCGATCTTGACTTGGCTACCCTGGGTAAATAAGGCCTTATTATTATTATTATTATTATTATTATTATTATTATTATCATCATTATTATTGTTATTATTATTATTATTATTATTATTATTATCATTATTATTATCAATATTATTATCATTATTATTGTTATTATTATTAATTTCAGTTTAATCTGATAATCCCCTCATTGTTGTTACTCCGGTGGTTTCCATCCTGTTTTTTGTCCCATTCATCGCACAACCAGCACGGCTTGGTAAAAATTAAGCGCTTGAATAGACACTGTACTTCAGAGCCTCTTTTCTCAGTTTACACTTTTTCTAAGTGTGTGCATTCTTTCCACTATTTAGATAGGTGAGGAGAGTCCATTTTTGACTTGAGTAATACATCATTTTAAAGCTTAAAGTCTGCTTTTTCAGAATATCCTCTCAACTAAAATTTCATGTGTGGCGACTTTTTGTGTGTTTTGTGATGCAGGGTCACATATAACGTCACTATACCACAAATAAAATACAAAGTTAAACATTAGAGTAAGAAAATATTACTTGCAGTCATGGAATAGACAAACTGTGGTTACGCTGTCGTTGCTCAGCGATATTCATGACTTACTGGGTTATGTTAAGGAGATATTTATGATAAAGCAATGCTTATTAAATTTACAGAAACAAAAAGACATCAGAACTTTCAAACACCCCTCCCACACCCAAGTACAATATCAAGTCATCTCTTGAAGTAATGTATTTTCTGTTTGAATTTCTTGTATGCATGTCATTTTGTAATGCGCAGTAGAGTATATTATCATAGTAGCTGCGCAATATAAACGTCCTTTATTATTATTATCATTATTATTATTATTATTATTATTATTGTTATCATTAATATTATTATTATTATTATTATTATTATTATTATTATTATTATTATTATTATTATTATTATAAAAAATGTAATATATACACATTCGATGGAGCGTAAAGTGAATGGGTAAGACTATAGAGAAATAAATTCGTTCTCATTTTATATAGTTGCCCGTGTCCCACACCTTCCCCGGCCAGAAAAGTGAATAAAATGCTATCACCCCATCCCCTACCCAAGATATTGTTTTTTTCGAAAAATATACATTCGAAGAGTACAAGAAAAAAAAGTTCAGCACCAAGAGTCAACCAATGTCATGAGTATACATGGTATGGGTGCCACTTAAAATGACCATTAATTGTGGGAGAAATTTCATAATTTGACCATGCAGTTCTGCCTCTCCACCGCTCCGACTGTGTTGTAGCATTCCTTCAGGTAAAGGCGCTGCAGCTTGGCAACAGGAGTAGTGTGCCTTCCCACGAGTCTCTGTGTTCCCATGCGAGTGGAAAACGGAAAACGTCGAAGGACGTAATTGTCCGCAACATCCGTAGCTGTCCGTACATATCCGTAAGCGGACGAAACTGTTGTGATACGTTAACTTGCGGTTAATTTCGGATACTTACGGTGGACGTAAGCGAACGCAAACGGACGGAAGGTAAATTCTTTTGCGGATGGTCTGCGTCCAAGCCACGGGTAGTTACGTTCAGTTACGGATAGTTACGTTTGGTTACGGTTACTTGCGTAAGTCTGCGTCCGTGGCGTCCCTCTGAGAAATTTTGAACATTTCAAAATTTCGCAGGTTCGGCGACGTCATTTTGCGTTTCTTTACGGATGAGTTACGGACAGTTACGTCTACATACGTCCCTGCGGATGCCTGCGTCCACGCTGCGTCCCCCTGCGTCCACTCATTCGTATCTATCCGCGGCGGACGTAAGCCATCGTAAAGCACTGTGTGACTGGGGCATTAGCATAGTTCAATACACATTGATGTAATACATAATATATTTTTTTTTTAAAGGACAAAAAAGGGACAAAAATGTGATATACAGTGGATTATGACCAGAAATTGTATCAGCATACGAAATCTACATTAAAAGACAATTCTCAATAAGCATTGTGAAATATGAAGGAATGGCAAAAGTATAGCTTGTAACTGCGGATTCCAGGAAACAAGTACCAATGTGAATTACGTCTCGTAATATTGAATTCTTGGTTTTAAGAACGTACCCCTGCGTCCAGATTTGGGCATAAAACCATGGTTGACAGCAACACCGAGAACCTTACACAAAAGTAACAAACATATTGAAAATGAATGTTATCTTTATGCAATGAGAACATGTGATGATGATGATGATAATAATAATGATGATAATAATGATAATGATGAAAGACAAGGAAATCATGAATGTTTCATCATTTTTCGAAAGGCCATGAAAATTCTGTCAGCTAGCGTTGAGTACAGATTAGCTTTTTGTAAGCACAAGTAAGAACAGTAAAGTTCAGCACAAGAAACTGAAACTTATGGGCAAAGTGCATAGCTTGTCTATATGCATAACCAGTAATGAGAAAGTAATTAAAAGTCTTCGCTGAACTTTGGACACTCATTGTCACGAGGCTGTGTTATCATGTCAATTAGACCTTTGAACATCCAATAAAAGCACACCACTGAAATATGCCATTCATATTTCCAACTAAAGGGTCAAGAGCCATCATTAACATGAAATTTGGACGCACTATCATTTCTTCTCTTATCGATATTATCAGATTGCGGGTTATAAGACCCTTGGTCAAAGGATATCTAGAACAAACAAACAATAAGTCAAATGAAGATCAAATTTGAATAGACTTGTTTTTTTTCTGGAAACATCTGAAGGATATCTACCTCATCTACATCGTAAACTATGACTATACGCTTTACTGTTTATATCTAGTTTAAATATGCACAGTTTCTTGTCTGAAAAATCACTCACCAGACGGCGACGTACATGAACCCGAGGAGCGAACCAATGAAGAGGTTGGGAGAGGTGATGCAGGCGAAGAAGGGGAAGAGTACGGTACCGACTTCGAACGTTGCGATCGCCCCAAGCAGAACTATAAAAGAAGACATGCACAGGGATGCAAATTAACATTCGCGTAATAGATGATACAAGCTTACAACGCGGTCACTATTCTCGAATATATCTCTCTTTATCTTCATTATATATATATATATATATATATATATATATATATATATATATATGTGTGTGTGTGTGTGTGTGTGTGTGTGTGTGTGTGTGTGTGACCCTGCACCACAAAACACACAAAAAGTCGCCAGACATGGATTTTTAGTTAAGAGCAGATTCTGAAAAAGCAGACTCTAAGTTCTAAAATGATGTATAAATCAATTCAAATGGATGCTCCTAACCTATATAAATATTGGAAAGAAAGCACACACTCAGGAAAAGTGTGAACTGAGAAAAGAGGCTCTGAAGTACAGTGTGTATTGAACCGCTTAATCTTTACCAAGCCATGCTGCCTGTGCGATGAATGGGACAAAAACAGGAAGTAAACCACCGGAGTAACAACAATGAAGGGATTATCAAATTGAACTGAAATTGACCATTCCTTATTAACACACTCTATCAATAATTAATGCCAATTTTTAAAGCAGTAGCGTCACCCTTTCAAAAGTTATTAGAGTTGAAAGTGAAGAATGTGTACAAGGTTTCTCAGAAATGAAAATTGGACTCTAAAGACACATCTAATTACAGTATTCTACCAAAAATGTTCGAGATAAGCTGCTATAAAACACACTTTCCAGCCCTTTTTATGGTCCCAAATTTTAGCATAATGTATAGAAGACTTGCCCTTTCAGAAAATATGCAAAAGTCAAGATCGGCTAGGTTGACCCATTTCACCTATTTTCAGTCCTCACGCAAAATCAGTGTGTGCGACTTTGTGTTCGTTTTGTGGTGCACGGTCACATATATATGCAGCCAAGCCTGTCAATGACGGTCACCAAGGGAGATGAAAAGAGTGGCCGCTATATATATAAATATATATATATGTATATATATATATATATATATATATATATATATATATATATATATGTTGATAAGGCAGTCCACGTGTTGGCAAGATAAAAAGATAAGTAACAAAGCTGCAACAAAGTTCATGCTGTATTCACCAACGGTTTATTTCTTCACACAAATTTTCGAGCGTCTCGCCGCCCTTTCTCAAGTGTTGATATCAACAGCATATCAACAGCATGAACTTTGTTGCAGCTTTGTTACTTATATATATATATATATATATATATATATATATATATATATATATATATATATATATATACGTGTATATATATATACACTTGGTGACAGCAGGATCAAGGGGAATCTTGATCCGATCTTGATTGCCTGATGATTGACCCTCATGGAGGTGGCATGAAACTCCGAGTAGCAATAAAATACGGATGAACCTGCTGTCAACCGAGTGAACTTGTTCCAATACTTATATATATATATATATACATATATATATATATATATATATATATATATAGCAATGTATATCAATATAATCATATACATATCATAGAAACACAGAGAGACAGCAACAAATATACAGATAGGCAGAGAGATAGAAAGATAGATTGATAGATTGAAATGACATTCGCCTTGAAAAATCGTGAAAAAAAAAACCCTTCTTCTCTCGCTTCAGAGGACGAACAACAAATGTATCAAACATAATAGTGTATATTTCTGCTCTCTATATCTTACTTTTTAACCATGTTTCGACAACTTCTGTTTCGTCCGGCAGGTAGAGGTTTGTGTATCCCCCGGAGAACAGGGTCAAGATGACCGACGCCGTGGCGCCGAATGCGAGGGCATGTGACCATCGATGGTCGTGGTCGTCGAGCAGGTTTATCGGACTTCAGTGAAAAGGCAAACAAACAATAATAAGCAAACATAAACAAAGCAAGTACACATTTACATTCATATAATCATACATACCAGCTGTCTAGCCAGCTATATCTAACTTACCTCCCTTTCTTTCTCATGCTCTATTAATTGTTATGTACATCTTACAGGTAGTAATCTTTGTCTCTGAATGGAGCAATCAAGTTTGCTGCTTTGACTTTTTGGCTCCATTTGGCCAAGGTTTACCTGCCTTGGTTTCGCTAAGTTCACCTTGTTAAGTTTTTATCCATCGCTCTTTGATTGGAGTTCTCTCTTTTCAATTTGACCTGAACATTGTTAAGTTTACTCCAGTTTTCAATGTATGTGTTCAAATTCACTTCGACGTCAAAAATATTTTTTGATACTTGAAATACTGTAAATGAAGTTTACTAAGAACAAAAAACACATGTGTACCACACAAAACATTCCAAATTAACTATAGAGAGGAACAAAAATGCATGTGTATAGTGTAATAGATTGTATCAAAGGTTAATAAGTAATGAGGGTTTTCATTGTCTCTTGATTTTTGTTTGTTTTGTTTTGTCTGTAATTTGCTCGAACAGTTTGCCAGTCATGGGGTCTGGGAACCAGTGTAACCTGTTGTCAGTATTTGACTCACCAATCCCTTATCTTTAATCAGAATGGTTTTGGTTTGGTCACGTGACGCTTATTTTCACGGATAGCAACAATTCTTATTTATCGTAAGGGCAGTTAGAAGACATGTCATATTTATTGTGGAGTTCACTATAATACAGCGATATCCAACGTAATTTAAATCCTTGATGAATGAAGTAAAGAGACAGTTCCACAATATCATTATTGTTGTTATTGTAATTATCATTATTATTATTAGTAGTATTAGTAGTAGTAGTAGTAGGAGGAGGAGGAGGAGGAGGAGGAGTAGAAGTAGTAGTAGTAGTATCATTATTACTGTTATTATTACCGTTCTGACATAGGGCACAATACCTTTGGCAAGGTCTATTATGCGCTTTTGAGGGAAAAAGATGAACAGGAAAAAATGATTACAGAAACAATAAAATGCCGCAAAGATCATTATCTAACAATCATTATGTTACTTTTTGAACAGATAAGATGCATGAGACGTCTCGTTTCGATACCAAATACTAGAAGTAAAGGGGGATACCAGATATTAGAAGGGGTTGGAGACAGGAGCTATGTAGGATTTGGGATTGACTCACAGTATGACGGCCAGTTGCTTGATTCCGAAGAGAGAACGTAACCGGAAGTTGTATCGCTTTCCGAAGAAGCTCAGAATAAGTACGATCAGCAACTGCGGAAGTGACGTTTGCAAGGCAGGTACACAATTTAAACGTAATATCTAACACATAATCTATGTTATTCATAGATCTACTCGCCTCTTTGACATGATAGAGGAAGATTACAATGACATCACCGTCTGTGATGACGCAACAATGGAACGTGAGGTAATTTTGTCGGAGAAAACAAAACACAAGGTGATAAAGTTATCTTTATTCATGATAAGCTTCAGAAATAATGTCTGTGGGACAACTTTCTACCATTCAGCTCAAGGCTCGCAGGCAATTAACACAGGCATAGCAGTGTACGACGCTCATAGACTTGACTATGCAGTTTCTCCTTTAAATTGGTTTGAAACGAATGTCACAAAATTCTGCTTTGTTAAGCCATGGAGCTTGATTACGTAATAAAGGACAATGATGCATCTAAGGTTGCGGAGGTGTCAGGATCTATTTCCAGTGGCTTACTTCGATATGTTACTGCTAACCACCGCTGCTGTTACCACTACAACTTCTTGTAGAGCTTATTTTGTAGATATTTTTTCAGCATTCGTTTTTTGGAATAAATGTCTGTAATGATAGTATGATATATAAATGACAACATGATTACATAATAAACAGCAGATTATACAATGAAAACAGGTAATATTTGTATTCGATATAAAAAGCAGGAGTGTTATCCAATCCACCCAAGAACTCTATCTACTACTTCCACTAATGCTAAATTGTTAATGCTTGATTGCAAATTTCTGTTTAGCCTCATACCGCTGGGATCAGGGAACTGTGGATGAAGATCGTCCAGTCGGGGCCTCGACAGTCCGGGGCCGACGCGATCCCAAAATCATCAAAGACTGCAACAGTAGGACAGGAGAAACGATGTGAATTCCTCGCTCACAGAATAACCCCATTTTTATTTCATAATATTGATATCATTCATATATCTATAATTATATATATATATATATATATATATATATATATATATATATACATATATATATATGATATCCATAACATCGTATAAATACCATAATGTAGATACTTTACTTTACTTTACTTTACTTTACTTTTTAAATAAAGCTTTAGCATAGTTGTTTCTCCCGAACTAAATTCTATCTCCTATATATATATATATATATATATATATATATATACATATATATATTGACCATTAAAATTGCTCTAACGTAGCGGTAAATTTTTGTAGTGTATGTACTTTTAGACCTTGGCAATGAATCATATTACATTCACCACTGACATCCGCTATTGTATTGAAAGCTATATACCAGACAGAATTAGAGTAACATATCAGTAATACTGATAAAATATGCTACGTATAAGTGAAAAAATTTTATGCACACTGTATATGCGTATATGTATATATATATATATATATATATATATATATATATTTATTTATTTATATATATATATAGTTATATATATAGATATATAGATATATATAGATATATATATTTATATCATATGTATGTTTATGATGACATATTCCATTTAGCTTCTCTTACCTGCATACGAACTTAGATATATGTTCTCATGTTGTCTTCTGTCAATCAGAAGTACACACTGTACAACATTGACAATATAAGCAGTATAACATTATTATGACTTTTCTTTCTGACATCAATACTATTAGTGGTCTAGATCTAAAATATCATCTGTGTGGGATATATTTAGGGACGTAAGTCCGCTCGGCTATATGAATCACTCGTCTGCAGCAGCTGCAGTAGCCCTCGAAATCACTACAAACACGCAGAGAAAAAAAAACAAGGAACAGAGAAACAAAGCAAAGGAAACATGTCGCCGATTACGATCAGGTGATGCGATAGGAACATAACCCATGTCGGGAAGTCATGATAAACTGGCACATTCGTTATTGTTGGACGTGGCATAGAGCTATTTCACAACATACTCACGTGCCATGGCGAGTAGCTTGGGTCGAAATGCAGGAGTAATGTCTGACAGCCGTGCGTGGAGGTAGGGCCTACTGGCTCACTGTTTCATTCATTACTGCAACGAACCAACTGCATGCATGCTTCTCGAAACCCACTTCTCTAGAACTCCAATAACTCTGTCGCGGTGGATAATACCTGCTGTTGCAACCTGGAAGAAACGAAATACGGAGAAGTCAAATAAAGAGAAGCCAACGAAATGTCTGAGTGTTCCTCAATATATGAATGATGAATTGGTCTCTTCAGTGAAGAGAAGTTTCGGAGAGTTTATCATAAATCATACCTTTCGACGTATGAGTGCCGCCTACAAACCGAAACTTTTCCCGCTTTCCCTGCGAACATCGCATCGACAAGTTACTTCCTGGGTAATACAGTCAGCAGCTGTACATGTTTACCTTCGTTGCGACCTACACAGAAAACTCACAACATCAACACGAACCGCAACTTGGAGTGACGATCCGACTTAATGGAACTTACTCGTGTTTGAAGAATGGGAAACCCAGAGGACTTCATTAATGAACAACCAGAAGAAGAAGGTCTTGAGAGAGATAAGCCGATTTCCGCGCGGGTCTATATATACGAGCACCGATAGTTTGGTCCCCTATAGTTTCGATAATGATAGAGAACCCTGCCATATGAGCTGAAGAATCAACATCGATTGCAAAGGTCACTATGTCTTGGCGGCTGCATAAAGAATTCACGATACCAATGGGAAGTTGTCATACCTGCGTTATCACAACACTCACGTCAAACAGGGTATAAAGGCCAAACTTGTGGTATGGTCTCATTGTGTTCGTCAGTTTGAACAGTCTTTAATACTTCATAGTTATAGGCGTCATTCCTCAGTGTTTAACGAAAACTTCCTTCTCATACGTAAAAAAAGCGGGGGTACTTCGTCGGTGTCAAGTATTGATCCATGCACGAAGTAACACTTATTTACGTTGTAATCTTCTTTCGATATTTTTAATCAAACATTACGCAATATTTTATCATTTAATCAAAGCAATACTTATGAACTGCGGGTCTCGATCTCACGGCTATATGGATCTTGGGGATTTTCCTGAAATATTTACCCCCAAAAAGCAATATAAAGATTAAAAGCATACATCCGCTGGTCGTCATGTTCCATCAGTGATTACAGGAATAGACGAAAGGAAAAGCAGGAGGCGAATTTGGAATTATTTGAACATTTATTTAGATGTTTACACCATATATTCACTGAATATCCTACGAGAGTCTCCTTCCAAGCGCTGTCCGGATTAGACAGAAAAATCCGTCTGTTCGGAGGAATCTTTTATTTTATGTTATTTCATTTTGTTTTATTTCATTTTATTTTTTATTTATTTATATTTTTTAAAAGTAATCGCTCTCCTCCGGAGGGGATCCGTGAAGCCAGACGCAGTGTCCACGGATCATTATCCCCGACGACCAGATACAATGCCCGGATAAGCACATTGGATAAGAATGTTATTATAATGCGACAAAGTAAAACATATATACTTAGGACAGGAAACCAATTGGAGTTGATGAAATTGGAAGTCAACTGCGTGCCGCTAATTCAATAAAGACATAAAGCTACACAAGGCAAAGATGGTTCTACCAGGGATGTCTTCCATCTCCCAGGTGCCAATACCGCTTGCTTGACAGCAAGTTCAATCGATACTTATTGGTAGCACAGGAAACCTCAAAAACAGTACTTATATTTGAAGGGGTCGGTGCAATATAGTGCTAACCCACACAATGATCATTTTGAGATAATCGCTGTTAAATGTTTGGAAAGTCCATACATTGTACATTGATAAAACATGAATGAATGCATTTTTTACCATCTTATTGGTTGAATTCAAATATGATATTTTCACGGAGGTTAGAGTGAAGGGTTTATATTTTTTAAGGATCATGAAAATGCATGTAACTCAATTTTGACAAAAGCGTGGGTTAGCACTATATTGCACCGACCCCTCCAATTTAGTATATTGGAAATGTCAAAATCATCATCTACGTAATACAGTAAGTCCATAGATTAAAAAAAAAGTTAGAGCCAGCTAAATGCAGTTGTTTCTTATAAATACCATGAAGATTCAAAGAGTATATCATACATACAAGTTTCTATACCTTATTGCGCTTGTTCCATCCCCAACATATTTTTAGGGTCCGTGCAATTGTGTATTTATGACTTTGTAATTATGATATATAATTGCCATAGTCAGACGTCAGCATGTTTAAAAGATTAAATGCCTCAACAGTATATCTTAATGTTCTATCATAATAGTCTCAAACATGCCTCTTCATTTCATTAGTATTTCAGTTTAAATTGGTTACAATATGTAGTTTTATATATCGAATTGTTAATTATCGGTCAATTTGTTTATATATGTGATCTGTCTGTTATTTACGTCGTGTAATGTTCTGTTATCTTGCCAGTGGAGGAAGATTTTCTGTATTTTTTAAATCAGACAATAAATGATTGAATTGAATTGAAATTGAATTGAATTGAAAGGACACATCGATCTATACACCGCACTGAGTACATTGGTGCCCACGTATCAATTACAGATGACATGAGATGAAACGTTGACAGAATACACTGATACGTTCTTACCTTTCTTAAATCAGGCTGGTGGAGGCGAGAATTTATACTCAGAGTGCACATGTAGTAGTCGACATCGCGTGACTAAAGTCTCACAGAAATATTGTGGAATACAGTATACCTGTACCGGTGTTACATACTCCAGCTAGAATAATGCACGTGATTGTCATTGTAGAGCGCTAATATCACTAGCTGGCGCCCTTTAACCGTACCGTAGATGAGCAGTTGCACCAGAAATGTCCACCCAAGAGACCTGGGCTGCAAGATCGTGATTCAATATCCAAGTATTAATTCGTTGTAGGATTCATCGATGACACTTGCTCCTGGGACAATTGCTCACATGAAATATCTGCGCGCTATTAAAGCCAAATATAAATTCTACCCACGAAAAAAAAAAAAACCCAAACCGAAACCCTAATCCTAAAACACCAAATTAAACCTAAAACCCTTTTCACAACCCCAACCCTAAACCTAATATCAAACTAAACCTAAAACCCTATATTCACAACCCTGAAACCCTGACCCTAAGTCCTTGGAGAAACTTTCAGACAATAATCGCCGCAGGAGCAAAATGTCTTGTCACCCGTTGAGTTGGATGGATCAGTCCAGTCATCTCTCCAGTAACTCCATAGTCCAGTCTAACCATGGAGCTATACAAGATCTCTTATATCTCCATGGTCTAACCACTGAGCTATCGTTTTAGCTCCATTGCATGGTCTATCCGAGGAGTGTAGTGAATCTTCATTCCAAAGCTTATATAGGATCCCGCACCTGTCACGCGCATTGGAAAAACAACAGCAACAACGAAATTTAGATGAAAACGTAGAAATTTCAAGCCCCTAAAGATTCAATATATTTCTTCTTTGTCGTTGATATTTGGTACGCGCTATGTACACCAGCTGAGTCAATTGCTGTGGATTCGTTGCATCACTGGCATCTGTTATTGTTTGAACTATGTCAATTTTTAATTGTTTTTTTTTTCAAGTGATCCATCCACTTATTATGTATTGCTCTTTTCTTTGTTTTCTGTGACCAGTTTTTACTACTGTTGTTTTCAACGTAACGCGAAGATTGTGGAAAATGAATTCAATTCAAAATTGAATTCAGTTATGCATAGAATGACCAAAAATTTTAATGTGCCTGTTTTGAAGTGTTTCCACATCAATATTGATGATAAGGAAAACAAAACGAAAGCGAACAAATAATCAAACAAACATGCATGTTTGTTTGTTGTTTGTTTATTTGGGTTCCCCCCTCCCCCCCCCCCCCCCCCCACCATCAAAATGACACAAGATACTCTACCAGATTAGGGTATGGGTTAATACACAGCCCTGTCGTATTAATGAGCTGTGGTCGGGCTGGGTAGGGGCGTGCCCCTTGAAGTTTGTCAAAATAGCGATGGTAGATAGGTGCTGCTACTTATCCAATTACCTCGAATGATGCTAATGATGATAGTATTTATGACAATTTTCTCTGATGTCATTCGTAACAAATCATGTATATTAAACATGTTTATAATCTAGCAACGCCCCTCTTGAACCTAATGAATCCGTGAAGTAAAATTGGGTGTAACCATCACTTCTGATCTGAAGTGTACATATAACATCAATAATACTGTCGACAGTGCCAATTATAAAAGTTCTTGCATTTCTAAGACGCAATCTTCGCATAATATCCTCTGATGTCAAAGCCACAGCTAACAAAACGTAAGTTCGACCAATAAAGTATGTTTCCTCTGTTGGGGACCCAACTTCATTTTATTTCATTTATTTCCAAATTCTCATTCAAATGCAAAGAACGAGGTGAGAACAATAACATTGCATTGGATTACAATAACAATGTACAAAAAATCAACACACCGAGAAAGAGAGAAAAAAAAACACAAAACATGAAATTCTAAGAGAGAAAATGAAGAAGCCGTGCAGCAGGGGCCATTCTATTTGAGATTTTTTTAATGTATATTTTAAGATACACTTAAAAGAACGGGGAGGGGGGCAGGCAAATTGTGGCAGGAAGATCAAAGATATGCAAACATTATGATATCATATTGGTTAAATTTCAGCGAAGACTACATGTAATTATTCAACAAATATATTCTATATATAGGTGCCTACGCTTAAAAGAGACAAGAGACGGACATCTAACTCCTAAGAACCTTATATATTCACAAAGTGGAAATGGTCCAAAGAAGAGCTGCGAGATCCGGTCTGAATCGCTACCATGATACCTCAAATTTCACTAAAATGCTGCAAAAACTTGATTGGACCACTCTGCAACAGCGCAGAGAAAATCACAGGCTAACCTTGATGTACAAAGTACACAATAATCTACATAAGTAAAAAAAAAAAAAAAAAAAAGAAAAAAAAAGTACACAATAATCTTGCTTATCTTTCGGCACAGGACTATAATATCATACAGGTTACCCAGATGACGAGAGCCACCCAACCACATTCCTATCGGATACCAGGGGCGGATCTATAGGAATTTCGTAAAGGGGAGGCACCTTTACAAAATTAAAGGGTCGCACGTGCCCCCTTTTTTTCTTTTTATTTCTTTTGTTTTGACCAACAACAAAAAAAAATAAATAAAGAGGGTGTCCCCTCTGGATCCTCTGGATACCATACTCGAGAACTGAATGGTATCGTCATTCGTTCTTTTTCGAGAACAGTTTCAAGGAACTAGATTTCCCTTTCCTCATAAATTGTTACAGCGCCATCTGTGGGAGCATTCCGTAAGCGGCTGACGGTTGAACAGTGGCTGGATAGTCTTTGTTCTTCATTTATTATTTGCTATCTATGTGCTTGCAAAATGATTATCTGTAGATAAACTGTATTAAATAACACAGTCTGCAAGAATCTTCATCTAGATGAATGAAACAGATTTAACCAGAAGAAGAAGAAGAAGAAGAAGAAGAAGAAGAAGAAGAAGAAGAAGAAAAGAGCAAGAGATACAAGAATCTTCAAGAAAAATTTGACTTTCCGAACTCTTTTGTTGCCCTGTAGCCGCTGTTTGCTATGCGAGATCAAGCCAAATGACTTGGTAATAGAACGGCCAAACAAGCCTTAACACACAATCAAGTTGATGCTCAAAACAACTTAGATAAAAGTGGGTCAAATATCAGTTTACATCACATCAGAAATGCCAAAAGAGATGGGAAGAAACAATCTCCCCTCTAAAATGCATACATTGAATTATGTATCAGTGACATCCGAAAATCAAAAGAACAGTGCGACAATTTTGCACTGCTTAAATTATAATAGATATAGTTTTTATTATTAAAGAAGCATGATGCCGGGTTATGTGAAAGATGTGGAATACCAGAAACCACGAAACATTTTAATCGAATGCACTAGATTCATATAGTAGAAAGAACAATGCTTTTAATTGAAACAAATTGCAAGGAAGGAACGTAATATTATTCTGAGACTCCTAAATTCATCAGAGTATACTCAAACCAAGAAGCAATGGTGGCCTTTGTAAGAAGAACACAGAGATTCTCTTTCTTATAATCATTTACAATAAATTATTGAACCCCGGGAAAAACTTGTCAACGTGTCAACGCTCAACTCAACGATATAATTTAAGTGTGTGCATAGGTGTGTATGAGTAGGTGTACGTCACGTGCGTAATAGGCACGTGCGTGGGGTATGAATATTTAAAGACTACTGTATATGCCCTACACAATTACATGTATGTATTCAAGAGGTATGTATATATGCATATGATTTTGGTGATGAAAGATGATCTAGCTAAACGGTAGTAAGGCTTGAAAACTAGAACACCATCTCATCACATATCGAACAAGTCATACGAAGAAAGATGAGACATGAGGCACACAAGTCGTACATGGCGTATTCGAAGGTTTTATTCGAAGAGGTTTCACGTGGACAAGTCGTTGAGCAAGTCACTCTGATGAAACTATCCCCACAAGGAGCCATCCGTATGCAGCAAGCTGTGACTCACCTCTCTGGCTCTGGTGTCAGACGGTAAAACAATGGGATTAAAGATAGTTACAAAGCCATGGTCAGCGTTGATAAGCGACTACCTTCTTGATCATTCATGGGAATTCTTATTTATGTATAGGGGCCTAAATTACAGAAAACACATTTATGATATTAAAACACAATGTAAGAAATGAGACCTTCACTATAGGGCTCACACTTGTAAATAATAGAAAAATGGAATATCCCTGACTGCATCACAAAACTGTATCGAAGATACTAAAATAAATGAAGAAAATCAGAAAAGACGGGGGAGGGGGGGAGGGGTTCAAGAGTTCGAACGAAAGACCCCCTACCCCCCCCCCCCCCCTCTCTCTCTAACTCTGCTTAACTACAATCTTTGTTTTCTTTTATGTTCTTTTATGTTCTAATGTTTCTTTTTAGATCTTAGTAGTTGAATTCATAAGATAAAGTAGAATCATAATACAGATTTTTAAGTATTTCTTTGTTTTGACTACCACTAAAACATAGTTCAAAATACATGGAGTTAATCTGGTTGATAAATCAAAGCCTTTTACAGTACTTTGTAGAAAATAAGGTAATGATGATTCCCCTTATGCAAGAATAAGTGCATGTATCTATTTTATTCATCTTATCAACAGAACTACATTGACACTGCAAGATATATAAAAAAAACAACACCAAAATCAATGTGCATCATTTTCAAAAATGTTCCTTTATAAGCAGCTTTATATACAACCCGTTTAATGTGCAATTTTCATATAATGATGTATAAGGTCGAAATATCATGAAAAACATGTAACAGCTCAATTTTTTCTCTGTTTCTCTCTCTTCCACAATCTCTCTCTCTCCGTTCCGATCTCTCCGCCTCTCTCTGTGGGTCATTGATCCCCTCCGCTGGTTCTCCTCCTCAAACAATCATTATGCTACAGTATTTTTCTCTGTCATGTACACTAGGCCTATTTCAGCTAACTCTCTAATGATTATTTGCGAGCCTCTGCTCGCCAAACTTACCGCGGATACAAACTCTTAGTATTGGAACAAATAATTCTCTCCCGTGGCTTGTCAACGGACACCACTTGACGTCCACGCCGCTGTAATGTCCATAAATAAGGCCGCCAATATAATAATCCCATATACAAGGTAAATTAAATCGCTTGTCAACACTGACCACTGCTTTGTAACTTTCTTCAACCTCCTTGTTTTACTGCCTGATACCAGAGAGGTGAGTCACTTCCCTATACCGACTGCTCTTTGTGTGAAGAAAACAATGTCACAATTTCATCATCAGTTACTTGCTCCGACAACTCGCCTTGTTCAGTGCAGAGCCTCTAATAAAACCCTCTATCTACAATGTACGCCTAGAGTGTCTGCAAGTCTCAATAGGCGTTTTCACATCAGCCCGATAAAAATCCAAGCTCGAGATATTTTCCAATTTCCCAAGTCAGAAAATAGCGCGCTGTTTCGAAACATCGGGCTGATTTGAAAACGCCTAATTGTTGTATATTCGACTTTAGTGGGTAGGTGTTGCTGAGGAGTGTATTCTTGCAGCTGTGCAATACGAACAATACACAAACACACACACACACACATACCTTCGCTCAGTAAAAACAGATTTGTGATATTGAATTGAATTGAATTGAATTGAATTGAATTTATTCATTTCATTTCCATTTACATTGCATTCCATTTTACATTGCATTTTTACATTTGTATTTACATTGCATTGCATTGATGATTACATGTTGACACATAATATTACAGTAATATAACAGCATGAATTAACAGAATAACTGTAGAGTTACTATTCAAAACGGAAATGGGGTGACCCAACTAAAAGCATAGCTTGTAAAATTTGTAGGTCACCATTCAACGAGTAATATTCATAATATGTACAGAGTGATTGAGAATATAACATATATACAGACTCCTGAAACATATTTACATAACTTATACATTTATACATCTTAAAGATAGCAAAAATGAAAGAGAAAGAGAGGGAGAGAACGAGAGAAACAGAGGAAATAAAGTGAGAACCAAAGGGGGAGAGAGGAGGAAGAAAAAAGAAAAAAAAAGAAAGAGAAAAATAAACAATGGAATTAGAATGAATAGGAATTCCACATGAATGATATACCATATAAAAAATGATATAAGATTACCTTATTGGATAAAAGTGTCCAGATATTTGGTATAGGATTATAAAAAACTAGTTACATCGTAACATATTTACTCAAAAGACTTAGTTTTAATTTGTATTTGAATGTTTTGAGGCTTATGGTTTGTTGAAGAGAATAGTCTAAAGAATTCCAATATTTTGGTCCAGCGAAAGCAAGTGTATTGTGTTTAAAATTGGTTCTAATGGATGGCAGGTGGTAAGAAGAAGACTGCCGAGTGTAGTAATTGTGCACTTGTTCATTCATAACAAAAAGTGACGAAATGACTTGTGGAAATTCAGAATCCTTCGAGCTGTACATAATGGATCCTAGATTCATAAAATATATATCCTGTACTTTGTACTTTTATATTAAAAGAATATTATTCAAGAAATGCGACCTTCAGTACTGGGCTCACATCTCATAAATATACTGGAATCCCTGACCGCATCACAAAACCGTACCAAAGATACAAAGATAAATGAAGGGAAAAAATAATTAAAAATTCAATTCAATTTTTTCAATTCAATCATAGTTTATTTCCATTCAACGAAAATCAAGAAACATAGTACAAAGTATACATGTCATGAAATGATATTGTTCGAACATTTGCAAAAGATTCATGTAATATCCGAGAGAAATTACATGTATATAACAACATATGTTTATATATATATATATATATATATATATATATATATATATACAATAATACATAATATACTTCGTGGACGTGCGAAAAATAAATTCGATTATGGAAAATAGTGATCCACTAAAAAGCAAAGCTTGTGGGACGTGGATCGCTAGATAAATAATGAGTAAATAATATATTATTCGAGGGTTTTTATAGCTATTATATTTGATATAGATTATTTAAGTCATTTGTAAAAAATATATGTGTAGTTATATTGAGATACGCAGGTCGGGAGAAAAATATATAAAATATCAATGTTAATGCCTGGACACTGTTCACTGAACCACGTGTACCGAGAAAATATGACAAAATCAGTTCAAAAGGCAGTTTGTCCCCCCCCCCCCAAAAGAAATTAATAGCTGCAGATAGGGCCTATTGGGTATGAATTCCTCTACAAAGTGCATTTTGGTTGGAAGATAAAAACTACTTAGTAGGGCCTATTATCCCAGTCATGTCAAAGGTATAAAAGACAAGTAGAAAATTTGTCGTTCAAAGTTCATCTGACATTAAAATTATTGTTTATCAAAGTCGCATCGTATGTTGTGTTTGTGTGTGTGTGTGTGTGTGTGTGTGTGTGTTTGTTTGTTTGTTTGTTTGTTTGTTTGTTTTTTAGCTTATACCGTTACCATACATGCAGTAATTTCAAAAATCTGCCTATACACCACTCAAAAGGTCAATACCTGCCCTTTTAAAATGCTCAGTAAATTTCAAGAATAGAAATGAAAGAAAGGGTGTGAATAATTCTACCTTTTTCACACAAAAGTGTGATTATACGGATTTGCCAGAGTTAAAAACCTTTCGTTGTAAAAGGGTGGGGAGTAAGCGTACAAGAATTTGATTCCTAAATCATGTTATCTGTATGTAATAAAAATTGTAGATAGGCCTAGGCCGTATAAGCTAGGCTATACTCTAGTAAATGGTATACAAGTACCGGTACACCTGTATTCATTTATTGATCACCCTGAGTGTATCCTTGCGAAAATTTTTCTTTTCGTTGAATTGCTAGAAGATACCATATTCATTGGTGACCGACAGAGTCGGACTGGTAAATTCCCGTTCGCTTCCCGGAAGCATAACAAAAAGCAAAGAAACGATTGACGCGTCGAATGTTGCATTCATGTGCGGACCGTAGTTGACTGACTATGTGCACCTAATTGGTCGCGTGATCTGTGGCAGAAGTCGAAAATTCTGGCGAAAAAAAGCCCGAAAAGGTAATCGTATATCAGTATATTTCATGCAGATTAGTTGATGCTATAAATCTAGCTAGTGGTAGTCAGTGCAGTGTTAACCGTGGGGCGCTCCTTCTACACAGTTACTGCAATTGCAAGCGCTTCGCGTTGTTTCGGGCTGGTCGCAGTGCAGTTCGTACATACACTGTACGTAGTCGTACATATAGCTCCCGTAGGCCGTAGGTGGATGGACAATGTCTGTTCGACACAACAATGATACCGTAAAAATACATACATGTACATGTACTCTCAGCGTACTGTAATCGGGTATCGCTTAAACGGGTACTCCGTTGAATTGGGTAGTTAAATGTCAGAGTCAGTTCCAATCATGCAATGCACATTAAAAATTAAAATACCCTATAATCGGGTTGCCTCTCCTCTCCCCATATAAACGGGTAAATAATTTTCTTCTAGATATCTAATCTAATTTCCACCCACATTTTATCGCATATTAAACACTTTAAGAAATCATGCATGTCAGATTTTCCATGGCTAATCGCATTCTCTGCTTAATTTACAAAGAAAACCGATCATTTGGGGAGTGATTAAACATGAAAACACATGGATGTACACGTACCGACTTGCCACCCGTTAACGAACATTACACATGATGTAGCTGGCACTCACAATTGCATAGACAGACAGGAGTTGAACACACTTGCGCTAGCGCTCCTCCCTTGCTCCGCAACAACATTCACAATACGAAAATTTGCAACGAAAATCAGGCCATGCACCAGCTTCATAATTTTGCTTTTCCCCAGTCAATTCTCGAAAAGTAACCCGACGTTCTACGTTACTAGTGCACGCAAAGAGACGTGTTCATTTCGGAAAACACCTGCGTGTTTAAATAGCGAGGAGTCTATACACACTGTACGTCAAACGACAAAAGTTTTTTGAAGACATATTTGTCCATAAAAAGAGTGTACATTGTAAATTATTGCTCGTGACTGAGCAAGTGTAAGGTATGTATACATGTGCAATGTATGCAAGTACGCGTGGTAAGCAGCTCGGTGCTTTGTGCAGCTGTGTACAATGCATAGCACCATTGCCATTGGAAAAGCATTGGTGGCAATTGTGCACAATTGCCCTATTTACCTACAATGTACCTACCTACAAAATATGTATTATGGATACCTATGGAAGATTCTGAACGCAGGCTGAGCCTCTGTATTCAGATCCAGGTTCAGTCCTTAAGATGAGCTGGGTAGTGACCAGGTGGCGTGGCATCAAACTTAAATTTTATGGGTTCATTTTCCCAGAGATTATCCAAACCAATTTCAAAGCTGAAGACCCTGGGTGCATCTATTAAATTTCTAGGTAAACTATTCCATGGTTTCCTGATGCGCATGTAAAAAGAATTTCTTCTTGTAGTGGTTTGTGATCGAAAAATATATAATTTTTTACTATGTCCTCTTGTGCATTTTTTTATTAAACCCAAGTCAGGCCCTACTTCCTGATCATATTTATGAAATAATTTAAATAATTTATTTAGGGGCAACGTCGACAAATTTGCATTTGCCCAGAGATCCATACCTGAGCTGAGTGGAGCAAACTTCCAAGCTCTGTAATTTTAGTTTGTGCAGACTCACTTGAACAGTTCTAGGAACTTTTAATGACCCACCTTAAAATCACACCTTGTAATTAAGCCCACACCCCTCCTTTTATCGTGCACACAAGTCATATTCATCTGCATTATATAGCCCTTTGAAGATTAAAGAAGAAGAAGAATTGCCGCATTGGTAGTTTGCATTTCACACATATTGTCAGTGGAGGGTAGGGATGTTGGTTTCAAAAGTACAGCGTAATGCCGCACAACCTAGTGCGTCAAAATAACAACCCATACATACGTTCAAAGCAGTTATCTTGGAGCATGTACCAGTATCGCAAATTGCATTTTTAATGAGCACTTGTGAATTAAGGTTCGATGATATTCGGAAGATTCGTTATTCCGAAGGTTCATTAATACGAAAATGTGATAAGGTTTGCTATTCCGTTCGAAAGTTTATTAATCCGAAAATGAAATAAGGTTTATTATTCTGAAGGTTCGTTAATCAGAAAATGAAGCAAAGCTTGTTTTTATTCCAAAGGTTCGTTATGGACCCTATTTCATTTTCAAATCAACCAACCTTCGAACTAATGAACCCTATTTCATTTTCGGATTAATGAACCTTCGGAATAACAAACCATATTTCAGTTTTGGATCAACAAGCCTGCGGAATAGCAAACCCTCTTTCATTTTCAGATTAACGAACCTGCGGAATACTGTAATTTTGAATATTTTTACGCGACTTATTTTTCGCGCTTGGCTGGGTAAGAAGAGTTTTGCATGTTTTTAATTCCGCGGAATCAGGATGTCAACTACTGGAACATGTGGCACGCAAAAATATTTGCATGCGTTTATTTTCGCACTAGCTTCTGGTTGCGCGAAATGCGCGAAAATTTCAACACCGCAAAAATTTTCACTTTTACAGTCATGAACCTTCGGAATAATGCCACAAATGTTCGTGTGGTAAATGGAAATATGCGGTATGTTATTGTTGCGTCAATGCATTGAGGCGCGTTGTGTCCATGCCAATGGCGCAGTGTGCGTGTGGTTGGCAAGGGCACAACGTAACTTTTATTTTCATGAGATAAGATGACGCAGATTTAATTGATTCTGGACTTTGACTTTGACTTGTGAGGCAAATGGACGTGGACATAGTCTCTGCGAGCTCTTTGATGTCGAATAATCAAAAGTTCGACTCTATTTGTTATTCTGTATAGAGTCTAGTAATCCTGGCGCATTGGATGTACGCATGAGGATAATACGGAGTAACGGAGTTTATACATGTATCGGCAGACTGAGACTGTTTGATTTGTTCAATAAAATCTATGCAACGTCAACTGGAGACTGTCAGTGTCATCATTAACCTGGCTTACAACATTCGGATTAACAAACCCATTTTCATTTTTGGATTAACGAACCTCTGGGTATAGGGAATTTGTGTGTTTTGGATTAACAAACCTCCAGAATAACATACACATGTACCTTCGGAATAATGAACAGCACCCATTTTCTTTTGTGAGTAAAATTTCAGGCAAATTGTGGCATATTCTATTTCTATTAAAGTATCTATTGAAAAAACATTAGGGTGTCAATGTGTTGGACACCCACAACCATACAGTGTATGTAGGAGAGTGGATGGTATCAAAAGGCCTGAAAATTATGAATTTGGCAAAATTACGAAAATCATTCACTGCGATTTTTGTAAAATAGATTTCAAATAGATTTGAAGTGTGAAATTGGTGTAAAATCAAATTATGATTCTGGACACTATTTTTGTCATGGAATAATCAACGTGTTTGCATGTTGTCCTTTCACCAGAATCACAGTTCATGCCCACAATTGACCATACACATTCTTTTCGAGTGGACAACAAAGAAAAAAATGGCAAATGAGGTTTAAATTTTGTATTTTACGGTAAACTAAGATATCAAACTTGAACATTTTGAACAGTTCATGCAATAAAACCTTGTGGTAAATCGACATCTTCTTCTGAAACTGAGGTGAAATGTGAATTTCTTAGCATTTTTACATCTTATGTCACAGTTTTTGGGGTCTTTTTTTGTTGTTGTTGCAATTTTGGTCCTTACAACCCTCTGGGACTGTTAGTGTGAGGCTAATCTATGAAATCCAGTGCGTATTGAATGTCATTAGTACCAATGCGCAAAAATGTGTGTGTCCGGAATTACCATAATGTCCGGTAATACCATACCTGCATACCATTGTCGCAAAACCCCCTCAGCACCATATCACCAGACACATCCGTTCTCAGTCTCAGATGATCATCAAATGAAAATGGTAATCTTGAGGTCATTGAGACCGTCAAAGAGGAAAAGAAGCTTAGGGTGTATTTTTCTCTGAACCTCAATTTTACTCTTCATGTACACAAAGTCGCTGCCAAGGCGAATGAAACTATTTGGTGTGAAAAATAAAAAACTTTTACTCATCATACAATAGAAGTTTGTCTTTAACTGTATGAGGCCCTGGTGTAGTCACGGACTGAACTTACAAAGAGTGATGCATAAAAGCTTGAATCATTTCGGGGGAAAGCAACCAAGTTATTTATTCTGACAAGAGACTCAAGTCTTTGGGGATTCAATCCGTAGACAGAGACTACAACCCCAAGCACCATCTGATCTGGAAATTCTCCTGCCTGAAACCCGTAGCAAACTGGAGACTCTTGTAACTTGATGTGCTCGAATGGTAAGCTCACATCATGAGCGCAAAGTCCCTTGTGGCCGGGGTCCAGCTTTAGGATTCTAGATGCTCTCTCTCCTGCTATCTCAGGCTTTTTGAACATACATTGTACGAGGGCATTTTCTGAAGTAGATGATTCAATGATTCAAATCATATATTTTGGTTTGATACAACTTCATATTATAACTAGAAATGTCGTTATGGCGACTGGTATGCCTCCACCATAATGCATGATTCTCCTAATAGGTCTGTAGTACATGTGGACAATGTGTGATTACATTTTCACAAAATTAGCAAAATATCAAAATGACATGTTTGTCACAAATGTGTTGAATGTTCACCTTCCTTGACCTACATGTAGGTTTAATTGGATGAATGGGAGAGCATGTATTTGGGGACTGTAGGACTTTTACTTGACTTTGACCCTTTCATAAGTTTATGCATTGAGCAATTTTTAAGGTTTGGAGAAAAAGTGCAATTTCTGTATTGAAATGGTAAATTGGTACTATTTTCATCTGGCCTTTGATGCTTGACCTTTGAGCCTAAAATTCATAAGAGAATCACTGTCAAGCAGAACATGTATAAATATGTACTAAGTTTCACGATAACTTGAGCCACTTCCGAGATAAGGAGGAAGAAGTAAAGTTCAGCACTTTCACTTGATCTTTGACCTTTTCACCTTTGACCTTTATGGCCAAAAAAAAAAAAAAAAAAAACACCTTCCCAGAGAATCTCTGTTGGGTTATACATGCATACACCAAGTTTAAAAAAAAAAAATAATCCTGCAGGCAGTGCATAAATATGAGGGAAATAGTAAAATTCTGAAGTGTTGCCCTTGACCTTTGACCTCTGACCTTTCACCCCATGAACCCAAAATTCCCTAGATAATCACTGCCAGTCAGTACATGCATAAATAGTATGTTCCATGAAGATACCTTGAACCATTTCCAAGATATGGAGAAAAAAGTGACATTTTAACATTTTTACTTGACCTTTTGACCTTTCACCTTTGACCTCATGACCCTAAACTTTCACCAGAGAATCTTCATTGGGTAATACATGTTTACACTTCGTTTCAAGAAAATATCTTACGGCATTGCATAGATATGGGGGAGATAGTGAAATTTTGAGCATTTGACCTTGACCTTGACCTTTGACCTTGACCTTTTGACCTTTGACCTTGAGCATGTGCACCCAAAAGTTGATAGGCACAACTTCACCCCCTAATACCAGGGGTCGCACTTAACTTTTTTTTGAACTAGCCAGGCGGACTACTTAGAATCAATTTTGACACTGAAGCAATATTTTGGCTAGCCAGACGGACTAGTAACTTCAGAATTTTATGATTTTTGGCTAGTCCGACGTGATTTTGGGTGGCCAATGGCCAGCGGACCATCGCCAATTTCGAACCCTGAATACATACACATGCCAAGTTTCATGAGGATACCTCAAAAGGTTTTTTAGTTACGCTGTCCACAAAATTCATTACGGATGGACGGAAGGACAGACGGAAGGATGGTCAACCGAAAACATAATGCCTCCGGCACCACTTCGTGGCGGAGGCATAATTATCATATCATATGAAGACAGATGTATAGATCTACAATCTGTAATGATGCTCGACCTTGAATCCCCTTGGATTCATAAAAATTTAATTTCAGGTTTTAAAAAGAAGGTGTTTTGGCGGGAGAAATTACAATGTAGATATCAAGCGGGAGAACGGGAGATTTTGCAAAAATGGGCTTTTGGCGGGAGATCTCCCGTCAAAAGCGGGAGAGTTGGAATCTCTGCCTAGAGTATGGACGTGAATGTGCTGATATGATTCAAGTGTATAAAGGGACTGTACAGTACTGGTTGAGGTGGGGATTCATGTTTTGAACATTCCTAAATGAGATTATGAGAAACCTCTTAGAAATATGATAGAGCATGTAATTTCAAGAAGGATTCAATGTTCATTTGATGAAAATTGGTTTTCAAATGGCTGAGATATCCAAAAAAGTGATAATAATAAAAGGTGACAGGCCACGCCTTTTATTGGGCTCTCTTTGTTTTACCTTGTTTTTGGATATCTCAGCCATTTCAAAACCGATTTTCATCAAATAAACTTTTGATACCCCTTAGAATTGCATGCTCTTTGACATCTCATAGAGTGGTTTCTGAATATCTCGCAAAACATTAAAAGCTATTAAAATCCTCACCTCAACCAGAACTGTACACACCCTTTAAGGTTTTACATGATATGGAAGGTTTTTATACTGCATAGCAGTTTCTTTGTTATCGATGATGAATTTACACATGGTTATAAGTTTAAAGGATGGTTTCGCATTAGAGTAGTAAAAGGTTATTAAACTCTTTCAACCAGAGAGTAGTGAATTCTTGGAACAGCCTTTGTGCCGATGATGTTGAGGCAACACCAGTCAATGCCTTCAAGTCTTAACCCCCCCCCCCCCCCCCAAAAAAAAAAAAAAAAAAAAGAAAAGAAAGAAAGCTGTATTGGCTTTTAAACACAACCGACTCTAAAAATGCCCCAACCCTAGAGATTGTGAACAAAATTTCTTGGCTATTGCGATCATGATGGTATGATATTTCAATATCGAAAATGCAGTCGTTATCACTTCGAAGCAGTTGCCATCTTTTGCCAGCTCATTTCAGGTTTACAACTTTCATCTCTTTTTTTTTTGTGTGATTTATCTACCTATTTTAATTTAATCTCTGTGTATAGTAGGCTAGTAGGATGATTTTTTTTTCTCCTTAGAATATTGGGTTTTCGGTTTCACAAGTTGCTGGGTTTTTTTCTTCGTGGAGTCATACAGTGTTTGCTTTATGCAAAATGCCGCAGTAAACACACACACACATACACATACACACACATACACAAATGGCCCACTATGCCAATCCACCCTAAGCTCAATGATCACTAGAAACAGAAGGATTGCAAATCCAGATTGTACAAATTGACCACTCGTTGGTTACTTCAAATTAAACTTCTTTATTTAGGTCCAGGATTGGATCTGTTGAATGGTCATCCACAAGTCTGTGACTTCTGTATACTGGGTGTCATCGTAGGTGATTTAAGGTAATGTTTACCATTGGGAGCAGTGATTTAAAAAATGTTCCCGAGTTATCACATTTGAAGCATATATGTAGAGGTCAGTTGTATCACAAAACATCCTACCATATAAAATTTCCTTACGAAGCCCCAAATATTAGGAGATATCACTATTTTCCTCAATAAACCATACCTGTAGATAGTTTATTCTACAAACAATTTTATTATAACTGCTGTTCACATTTTGTATGTAACCATACTTAACATTGATTATTCTGATTAGCATTTTTAACATTTGTTGTTTCTATCCCTAACTCACATTTTAGAACTATTTTGAAGCAGTAAAGCTGGGTTTTTGTTTTATCTGCAAATGGTCAATAATGCCTTTAGGGTATAAAACATAATGCATGTGAAGAAGACTACCAGGTAGAACATCCTAGACCCTGGAATGTTGTTAAGCATGATTTTTTTTTTTTATCCCTGTCTCATCCACAATAGTAGGCCTACACTGTACATGTATGTACTGAAGCTTCTGGTTGTACAGTGTGTAGATCTAGCACTACAATCTCAGGCACCCTTAATTGAAATTGTGTTGTGCTTTTGTTTTTGTTTTTAAAGTAGACTATGTATCATAACATCACATCTGTTGTACTGTAAATGCCATTTAAGTGGGTGTAAGGTCCCAGTCAGGTTATGGTACATCATGATCTATGCAGTATGCTGTAGATACCTCTTTTTCCATGCAGGGCATTGATATTGTTCAAAACTAAGAATGAGCATACATATCTCTACTCCTAGATCTACAGGTTTTGTATATATCCCATTACATTTAGAAATGATATGCATGTTTTGTTTTTGTTTCTTTTTTTTACCAGCCATTTTTTTTTTTCTGGATAGATGATTCCTCATCATCATATCTTTTCCTCTCTATGTATGAAATCTCAAACTGTTTTACCTAGAAATTGGGGAATGAATGTACATGCTGATTGTACACATCCCCAAAGTGTTTTATACTTTGTATAACTTTGTAGAGCTCTGAAATTAACTCTTCAGCACATGTATGTGTGGAGTAAGATGATTATGGCAGGCTGATTTTGATCTCATTTTGATATGTTTGTGAGATCTAAAAAGTGCAGAGAACATGTCACACTCCATTTACACTGCTGCCTACTGAGGCGGACAATGGCATGGGACATACCACTGTACATTGTAGGGGCCAGAGATAAATAAGAAAACTATGAAAAGGGGGCAGATGGCACAGACAATACATAACATTGTACACGAATTCATATGTGTAATGCTGAAATCTTTTGGGGGAATTCACAATCTCTGTGGGATGACGTTCATTACTTCCTCTTACCCACTTCCCATATTTGGTAAGCACTGAAAATTTGTTTTTTACCACCAAACACACGGTACTCGCTGTGCGTACAGGAAGTTATGTAAAGTGACCCTTTGACCAGACTTACAGTACACCTGCACACGTCATGAAATGTTGTGCATTCATGACTGTATCCTCAGAAGAGAAATTAATGCAGGAAATAGGAGTCCAGTCGTTTTCATGTATAATATCAGATTTTGATAGGACATAGCACTCAAATCATCCATGTCTATGATCATCCAAAAGGGGTAAGAAAGATGTCAGTTTGTTTGTTTGTTTTTTGCATTTTTGTTTCCGAATTCGTAGCAGGAGTACCATTCCATAACTGGCAGTGTAGCTCTGCATAATTAAGAAGTGTGTTTGATGATAATTATACAATGTAAAGATGAGCATGTGGTCTGTCACCAATGATGTACAGTGTACTACAATGTACATGTACAATGTACTGTACAAGCTGAAATTTTCGCGTTCAGATACTTTCGCGAATTGCTACATGGAGGACATTTTCACGTGTTGTTCATTTCGCTGTTGCGAGGGTCTAACTGAACTTAGTTATTTGCACATTGTTATTTTCGCGGTTCAAGGGCGATTCGCGAAATTCCCGAAAAAAAAACCACCGCGAAAATTTCAGCCTGTACAGTATACTACCAGTACCAACAGTGCCATGAAAAAGGGTTTAGTGATAATAGATGGTGTGAGTGTGTGAGTTATATTGTTCGTATTGCAGATGCAATTATACACAGATCAGTCACCCTTACTCACTAATTAAAGTTGTAGAGAAATCAGACTCGGGGTACGCAAGAAGTGCATGAGGTATTGCAGCTTTATTTCGAGGAGGTATACTATCACAAGGACGAGTCGTGGTGCGAGTAACTGTTTCACAATATTCAGCATCACTATTTATACACAATCTCTGCCGGGAGATGACTCACATCTCCAGAAAGCGGTGAAACAATGGGGTTAAAGAAATTTACAAATCCCTTGTCACTTTTGACAGGGGTCTACTGTGTTTGGATATTATCAATCGGCGGCCTTATCTTTACCCATTATACGGCGGCTGCCTCAGAAGTCATGTGCTTATCCAGCGGTGTCTGGGATCGGCCACGAGAGAGAAATATTATGCTGAGTGGCTTTCAATACTAGGAATTGTATCCGTCATCAATAACATTGAGGATAAACACACCAGCCAGCGGAGGCTCGCGAGTAATCATGCGAGAGATACATAATTACCTGATAAGGAAACTTGTCAGGGGAAAACAAAACACTGGAGAGGGTCACAACTACAGAGAGAAAGAGAGAGAGAGAGTGCATGTGTGGAAGACGGAGATCAGAGGTCGGAGCGGAGAGAAGGAGATTGTGGAGGAGAGAGAAGCAGAGAAAAGTTGAGCTGCTACAAGGGCAAGTTTATAATTGAGAGACTCTTCCAAATACATGGACTGTACCAAACATGAATACAAAATTACATTGTAATTTGCAATTAAGATTTTATGTAAAACAGTATATCACAAAGGGCTGTTAATTAAAGACTTTCAATATGTCATTAATTATATTTGTGCCGGTGTGCGGGCTTCAATTTCTGTACTGCATGCAAGCTACCGATGCGTGTGGCCTATTATTGTTGTGTTGTGTGTGTGTGTGTGTGTGTGTGTGTGTGTGTGTGTGTGTGTGTGTGTGTGTGTGTGCGCGCGTTTGTAAAGCCTGTGTGTGTGTGTGTGTGTGATTTGTTCCCAGTTTTATGAATTAAATGCATCAGAGCATGCATGCCAGAATCCAATATAGCACTGCATAGAATATTGATTGAAAGGGTGTGTTGTACATGCGCAAATAGTTGAATGCCTTGGGATGTAGAAGGGGAAACCCCTTCTGTTTGTTTGCATTTGATGTGCTGCAAGTGTACCTGGTTGAGCGTAGCAACAGGGTCTCACTCATACTGTATGCACTCTTGCATGCATACAGTCCAGTGTACACTGTAAATGGCAGGTGTATAGAACATTGTATCCATGTTCATGTCCATGTTCTCCAATCACTCACAGACCAGGTGTCTAGTTTATTTTGTGGCATCATTTATCTATGGAAAAAATTCCTCTTTATGCAATATTTGCCATTTATCCATTTTATGCCAAATGTTTTGGTACATGTGCATACTGTATGTACCATGGTACGTGTACATTGTACGGTTATGTGTGCATTCAGGGGTTTTGTGTGTTCTGTAGAGCTGTATAGTTCACTCCTGTTATAACGAACACAGTTATGACGAAGTTCCTGTTACAACAGATTACAAATTCAGGCCACAGCATTATCCACTCTGTGTAGTTTTTATTGTTTGTTTTTAATTTGAAATTGAAACAAAATCGAAATTAGTAATAACGAAAGAAAACTGCTGATCCCGAGGAATTTGTTTTTAATAACGGGAGTCCAAGCTGTATCAAAACTACAATGTACATTGTACCTACCAAATGCTTTTAAAAATTCCCTCAATTTTACAGGAATTTTGCACTTGTGCACCTGATACTTGATACACTTTACCTGCTGTCCATACAGTAGATCTGGAATGTACAGGGCAGGTTGTTAGCATGTGCATACATTTGTTATAGTCCATGGGCCAGGCCAGATATAGGTACCACCTGAGGTGGCAAAACCTTTTTGGTGTCATTTTGTTTGTCGGGCATAGATATGCTTATCAAGCTCTGATAGCATTTCTAAATGAGTAGCTTAGTCATAATAAATGAATTTTTAACCAAGTTGGTCTCGTTGTTATATCCCTATACTTCTGAATCGAAACTAACCGCTATACAAAGAAGAGCACTGTCTTCTGTATGTTCACAGGTGTTCTGTTGTAGACGCGGTGCGCTTAGTCTTTATTCAAGGCAGCGAAGGGAATATCCAAAGGTTATGATGTCCATAGCGCTTAGTCTTTATTCAAGACGGGGAAGGGAATAGCCAAAGCTTATGATACAGTGTACAACTTTTATCTAAGGACAACAACAACAACAAAAGCAATTCCTCGTGAATTTTACCGTATTTTTCAATTATTTATCATTTTCCGGTGAAAACGCTACGGTGGAAACGCTAACACCACGCCAATGTCGCTTTATTTCCATCCAACAATAAAAGATAATGCAAAAACAATGTACCGGTACACTACAATACATTGTAATGAATAATACTGTAAATGAACAGGGTGATTTTTGTTTAAAACTGATGTATTTGTTGAGAGGGTAGTATAAGAACAGTATAGATAATCCCTTTATGAGGAACTTTAGATATGATAATGGTACATTGGTCTAGATAAAGACTAAGCGCACCGCATGACAGCTGTGGACATCATAACCCTTTGGATATTCCCTTCGCTGCCTTCAATAAAGACTAAGCGCACCGCGTTTACAACAGAACACCTGTGAACATACAGAATACAGTGCTCTTCTTTGGATAGCGGTTTATGTTCGATTCAGAAGTATAGGGATATAAAAACGAGACCAAATTGGTTAAAAAATCATTTATTATGACTAAGCTACTCATTTGCAAATGCTATCATAGCTTGATAAAGCATATCTATGCCCGACAAACAAAATGACACCAAAAAGGTTTTGCCACCTCAGGTGGTACCAACAACCCATTTTTCGAGCCTTGGCCCATGGACTATTATGTTGGTATGATAGCTTTTCTTCTGGTCATGAAGTGTGCATATTATATTTGTAATACAAATTCTTTAGCTTCAAAATAAGTGCAGTGACAGTTCTTGTTGGGAGTTTTAGTGATTCCATTCACATTGTTCAATATACAGGTATGAAGATCTTTGCCAAGTGTTATTCATCATCTGTTTGTGAATACTAGTTGTCATTTTAGTATTGTTAAACATTTAAATATCACCCATCATGCTCTAAATACACCTGGGGCCCATTTCATAAAACTTGTCATCAGTGACAAGTTGTCATAGATGTGACAAGCTACTGAAATCCTTGCATCTGATTGGCTGAGAGCAAATTTGTCATAGAAATGTGGCAGTTAACTGCCACTGATAACAAGTTTTATGAAACGGGCCCCTGGTTGCCATGAAGCCAGTCACTGCCTAGTGCAATGAAGTTATGAAACACCTGGATTTGTATGCATATGATTAGAAGAGATGATAAATTGCATACATACATAGCATGCAATAAGTTGTACTTTATACTTCCACCATACTGTACACTGTACAAGTGAATTTAGATATTTAGTTTCTGTACATAGTGTGTGTGTGTGTGTGTGTGTGTGTGTGTGTGTGTGCATGTGCATACATGTACAATTAGTGTATGTGTGTGTGTTTGTGGTTTACACTGTACATGTGCCGAATGATCTTGCATACGTGTCATACTGAGAAGTGGGCTATGGGCATTTTATGTCACCGCATGCTGTTGCATGTACACTTTGTACAGTATGTACAGTGATTACAGTATGTACATAACATGATGTATAAATAGAGTGACAGGTGCTAGATAATAGTATACACACCAGTATATACTGTGAACATAGAAATTTTCGTGGTAACTGGTATGTTAATTTTTGTGCATTTTGTGCTACTTTTGGCTAGCCCAAATTCTGAAGCCCGCGGAAATAACCTCACAATTTTCTCTGCACATTTTGAATGGACTGTCTGCCTAGAGCGCAGCACGAATTTAAGAACCTGCGTATACCGGTATGTGTTTGAGCCGGTCAGCGTGAAAAATTAATTGCACGAAAATATCGACGTTGCAGTACATGTTCAATTTAGGTGCTGCTTTATTTTATGTTAATGTCTATTTCAGCCATAAATGGGGGCTTATGATGTACAGCGCACTCGGTACGTCGTGAACGCGATAGCGGCAACATTTTTGCGAACAATCGCTGATATTCCACGCATATTTCGCGCGTTGTTCGTATTTTTCCCCGTTTCTGATATTTTTAAGCGGATGAATTGTACTGTACAAATGCTTGTGAGGATTGTACGGTATCGAGTTTGTATACATTTTCATGTCATTGTGACTATGTGCATGTGTGTGCAGTGTCAGAAGGTACGGTGCCAGCAGGGAGGTCCACACCTCCCTGGTGCCAGTGCAGTGGCCGTGCCGCACCGTATATCGGCAAAGTGTGCGTGTTTTGTAGCTGTCCAGGGTCCCCATCCCCTGGTCTGTCACGGCGATACATTCTATTTTGAAGAGAAAATGAATGCGCTTTTCCAGCAAATGTAGAATTATTAAATGGGTGTATCTACAAAATAAATAACTTTTCCACAGATTCTGGTTTGTCTCGTATTTCTGCGGGATACTTTTCTTCACGATGTAAATTCACGGACACAGCCGTGAGTGGTACTGGGTATCATCTGTATAGTGTACTGTTATACAATCATTCATCATCCAAATAATGAGTGATTATCAAATGTCTTTTTAGAACATGAAAAAACATCTTTAAATGTTTAATGCTAGAATGCCATATCAGTATCATTTTGACATCCATCTGCAATTGTACAAGCCAGTTTCCAGTTGAATGTGCTACAATTGTACTGTGAAGAACTGCAGATATACATACCAGCTGTGTGGACACAAAAAGTCACAATCACCAATAAATAAAGCAGTGTTTTGAATATCATGGAATTTATTTCAGTCGTACATTTGTTGAATGACATGTTTTATACCTGTTTCAATTTATAGCACAATACATCAGAATTGCAAGTACACTGGTATCAGAAAAGCCATTACAACACTAAATACCAGTATTAAGATGGTCATGTTCCCTTGACATCTGTAGTGGAAAGAAAAAGCAAATGTATTTCTGCATGCATGAAGCTCTCTCGTTACCTTTCTCAGAATTACCGGACGAGAAACACATATTACTTTCATTTTGACGATCCTTGAAAAAATAGTAAGATATCAAATAGTAAGGACCTCCCTCATCGCCTTGCTCAAAAAACCCGGACGAGAAACTACTTTCTTTTTTTACTTGGCCTTAAGTATTCCTTTAATATAGCAATTTTAGTTAATTTAAGCAGTAACATATGTAGCAATGCACCTGACTCATTGCATACATATTGTGCATGTACAAATGATTGAATCATCTTTTCTTCTTATGTTAGAAACTGCCAATTTATAGCTGACCTCCCTCTATAAATTGCGGTGTTTAAAACTGATTTGGTCTACATGTATCTATACACCCATAGGTTCACAGTGTGAATGTGCTCAGCCAGTTTTCCTTCTGTGCACTTCATAGGTGGAGTAAAGAAAGTTTGTGGATTGTCTGTTTGTTTGTTTTTTATATGTACAGCACAGCATGATTTGGAGAATACATTTTTACTGTGGAATACAAGTCTCTAGGATTTCCTGTCAAAAAAAGAAAGAAAAAGAATGATGCCCAGTAGAATGAACTGTGACTATATTGTACACTAATTTTGATACCTTGGAAGCATTTACATAACAAGTGTACAATGTATAGTGTACATGAGTATTCATACACTGAGACATGTACACAAAATGAAAGGTCGTACACGTACTGTATAGTACAGTACATACCAGGTTGTGTAAACTCTGTACATGTAGATGTTATTCAGTTTTAGGTGTTCTATATAGCTGTAGAGAGTGAAATGTGAAAACAAAATGATGTCATTTATAACTCCATGGTATCATGGCACATGCCTTTACAACTTGTAGTCTGTACTGGGGGGCGTTTCATCAACGAGTTCGTCGGAGGTTTTCACCGACAAATTTGCTATCAGCCAATCAGACGCAAGGATTTTAGTAGCTTTTAACAGTTGTCAGTGAAAATCACTGACAAAAAGTTTCATGAAATGGTCCCCAGAAGACCTGTACATCTACAGTCTCCTATAGTTCAGGCCTACAAGCTTGTAGATATATTACATAGAAATGACAGGATCACCGGCCAGCATTATTTGCGTATAAAAATTAGAAAGTCATTTACGGAGAAAGCCTCCACCACGTAGTATAAAATTATGACCTGGGCACCGTTCTTTGTAAGTTGTCAGCCCTGACAAATTGTTGGTGTCTGATAATCACCATAGTAACAGTCGGTGATGAGAGCTTCTCAGCCAATCAAAACCAAGGCTTCTACTGAAATTGTCAGACACTGACAACATGTCATGGCTGGCAGTTATTTCATGAAATGGTGCTTGGAAGTCATGGAGCTGCTGTACTGTATGCTCCCACAACATAAAGATATTGTCTGTGCATGAATTTATCATCCATAATGATCATATTTTAGTTCATTCTTCTTTTCCTGTCACTCTTGAATTCGAATTATTTTGTTGACTGTACCAAATATGTATTTGCATTTCGTCTCTTTTTACGTGAGGTTCCCTCTTTCATTGATTCATTACCATTTGTGTTGTTGCTGCCGTTATAAATGCCAGTCTCCATTCATTAAATCCCTTTCTCTTTCTCAATACTTCATACTCTTTCTGATATTCAGCCAAGATGGCTGTGTTCAAGTACATCATCGGAGGAACTGTTTTCTGTCTTTTCCTGATGGCTTTAGCGCAAGGGAAATACAACAAGGCAACATTCCCAACGACAGCGGAGGACACTTCCTTTAGTCTAAACTGTAAGTCTGCCTCATCACTGGCCTGTGCCTTTGTGCTCAAACTACCGTAGTTGTGGGTAAACTCGGCCTAGGGGATAAACCAAAGATGCTTAGCTGAAAAGACAGGAAAGTGCGCGCTAATTCTGTAGAAAACAAATGGACTGCGCGCAGTCCTCAAGCGTATTACGCACATCACCTGAGACCACTCGAAGACGCTTGATAAACATTAGCAACGACTTCAAAGACAGTGCTTCTCAGGTGATGTGCGTCTTTGCCTGAGACGCGCTGTCTTTTAAGTTGTTGTTGCTGTTTATCAAGCATCTTTGAGGGAGTGTAGCCTGAACTCTCTTTTTAGATCATGTTGTTGCCAAATTTTTACCTTCACAAAATCCTTATTACCGGTACTTTAGAATGTCGTTCTTCAAAATAATCCCCTTAATCGAAAAAATGCTATGACTATAATTTTTAAATCTTTTTAAGACACCTGGTAATAAAAATATCACTACCTTTGGAAATGAATGATGTTTCTAGGTCTAGCTCTCTTTTGTATCGTCATGTAGGGTAGCCATTTTGTTTCTATTTTTATCATGCACCTTCCTATCTTCCTACTACCTTTTGGGTAATCCCAGCCCCTTGTAATGAGGGCACTAGAGGCAGATTTTACCCATAACTATGATAGTTTGTCGATAAATAGCCCTGTTATAATGGATGCAACTGTGAGAGATAGTCTGTTGTTCGTTGAGATATCATAGATTTGACGATGAAGTGTCGTGTCCGTCTTGTAATAAAATACCACGGGTTCAAGTCCCTGTGAGTCTGGGTGTGCAGTGATGTGTGTTATGCCATCCTCTCCAGTAAAAATGAGGCAAAACAATGTGTCTTTGATGACCCCACTTCTTCTGTTCTTACATTTAAAACAGCTGTTTGTAAGCCCACTTCATGCTATACTGTACATGTATGCCTATGTTACCGGTACTGATTGGAATTTTCTTGAGGTTTCGTATGGCATGTACCAAGGGAAGGAGAAGAGAGTTATAAGGTTAAAATAGATGTGTTGGTGCTGCTTTCGGGGATCCATTTTTAGTCGGGTCAAAGGTCACTGTGATTTCTTGGAAATTTGCAAAAAATGCAGATCTTTATATATGAATGCAGTAACTTAACCCTATTCCAACTGGGGGGGGGGGGGGGGGTCAAATTGACCCCCTCGACATTTCGTGCCATGATTCCGCAACGCGCAAAGATTTTGTGGCGTCGTTTCATGACTTTTTTCATTGAAGTCTCCCGCATATTTTGAGACCAAATTTGCGTCGTCCGGGTATACCGTTTTGAAGTAGGGTAATTCCATGAAGTTGGGGCAGTGTCCATGTAGCATCGTGATATTTGAAATATACATTTCAGCATAACTCAGTATTAATTATGCTATACATTTATTGTTTGTAGGCTTTACATTTGCATTGAGGCCACACATTTTCCTGGAAATTTTGTGCCATTCAGACTCAATTTTGATGAAGTTATTAAACAATATGTAACAGTGTCCTGTAGCATCGTGACGTGTCCATGTAGCATCATGATATTTTAAAATTTGGTCCTAATAGACAAATTATGGCAATTAGCTTGACCAAAATTTGATGCAATATGCATATTTACAAGATATGAATGAGATAGCTAAATATCTCAAATTTCCTGTACACAGTTTTAATTTTAAAAGAAAATAACAAAATGTATCACGATTCTAAGCGGTGTCCTTTTTTGTGACATTTGGTGGACACCGCGTAGCATAGTGACACATTGTGTAATTTTCTTGTAAAAGTAAAACTGTGGAAAGGAGAGTTAAGATATTTAGCTCTCTGACTAATCTAGTAATTATGCATATTATATCAAATTTTGGTCAAGCTAATTGCATTAATTTGTCTTTTAGGACCAGATTTCAACTATCACGATGCTACATGGACACGTCACGATGCTACAGGACACCGTTACATATCGTTTTAATACAATTGTAACTTCATCAAAATTGAGTCTGAATGGCACAAAATTTCCAGGAAAATGTATGGTCTCAATACAAATGCAAAGCCTACAAACAATATATGTATAGCATAATTAGTATTGAGTTATGCTAAAATGTCACTTTGTGCCCCAACTTCACGGAATTACCCAGTTACGTAATGTTTTGCATATGCTTGTTAACCCCAAAACCGCTCAAATTCATGATATCGTGTGCAAATCCAATGCAAATTGTCTTTTTTTGTTAAATTGATATAAATTAGATTTTATCAACTTTTTTTAACCGTTGAAATTAATCAATGCTAATGTAGATAAGCTTGAAAAAGTGCCTGCAACAAATTTTGGCCAAAAAAAAAAAAATAGAAAACAAAAGGTCGAAAAAACAATGAAATACATATAAGAAATTAACAAAACAATAAAAATCAAAAGAAAATTGATTTCGATTGTGCTATTTTTTTTTTTTTTTTTTTGATGTGTCTTGAGGAACTCTGACACAAAAATTTAGCAATCCTTCAGTCTTTTTGATGGAGTTTACAAGTATAGGTGAAAAAATGATTTCATGTGTAAATTTGCATAATTAATTTACTAAAAATATAAAATTAAATTTTTTATTGTATGACCACATAATCTTGTAGTTAACATCCGGCTCTATGTTCAGGCCAAATTTTGCGGCAATCGGCGGCCGAGATCTGAAGGGGGGGTCAAATTGACCCCCCAGTAAGAACTTGATCTCAAATAACCCAGTTAAAATAGGGTTAAACAGGTAGATGAGTTTCCCTTTGAATTTGAAGTACATTTGAGCAGCAGATTCTTTGTCTGTAAAATGAAACCTTCAAGGGCATGACTGCTACTGTATTTACTGCACATCATTTGTATACTGTAAAACAAGGAATGTTTGCGTGCATTTTAATTCTGCAAATTTTACGAGAGCCAAGATTTGCAAAATCAAAATGCACATGAAAGTTCTTGTCTACACTATACACATTGAATGTTAGCCGCAATTCGATACATGTGGAGTGTATATGGAGTATATTCATGTCTTAATGCTCATGGCAATGTGATTTACAGTGTACAAATGTATATCCATACAACATTTCTTTGTGTCTGAATGCTCTCATAGCCTTATGATGTATGGCAATATCGCTATACTATAACTCACTGGCTCTGAGAGCATCCATACTGCCAAACCTGCTAATCCATGGTGTTTGATGCTATGATACGGAAAGACATCAGTTTTGACCTTGATACCGTGTCTTGATGTAGTCACAAGGACTGTTCTGCTCATTTCCCCACCCCCCCCCCCCCATCCCTGCAGGCAACTTTAGTGAGATTGATAATCTTAATAGCACGCCGGGGTGGAACATCTACCGAATTCTGGATGTCGACTTCTCCTATGTACTTCTCGGGAGCAGAGAGCGTGTGTATCTTCTTGATGCAAATGACTTGGTAAGCTTGCTGCAAGGATGAGTATGAAGAGGTTTTTTTTTGCAAAATGAGCTTAACACCATTTTTAAACATTTCAAAGTAAGTCCATCATCAAATAAAGCAAAATTAAGCCTTTCCAGTAATACATCACTTGTGACATACATTTGTAACAAGGAATATTCTAGAAGTTATGATTAGAAATATCCTGTATTTTCCTTTTATTTTCTATTTTTTTAGCAGTTTTAATCACAAATATCTCAACTTCACAAGAATGGTGTTAGCTCATTTTGCGATAAAACTCTTCATATTGTCCCCCACATAATATGTCGGTGAGGCTAATTGATACTTACATGTGGAGTTGAATATCATGATGTGTTTGAATCTTTGTTGGGAGGAAACACTGTCCCTATCATGACATGATCAATCTTTGTCCATATATATCTCTGTTTCATTCTTTTAAAGGCGCGTAGTCCTGGTAGTGTAGATGGCGCTGTTGATGATACTGCCGATCACCGTTAGCATTGATACCAAGATTGCCGAAGTTGAGCTGTCATCAAGAGAAAAGCGCGTAGGTGTTGCTAAGTAACGTTGCCTTTGTTGTCCTCTTTGCGCATCATGCAGTCTGTAGTAAAGCCGGAGTGCGTGCAGATGTGCTTCTAATTATGACATCACAAAAGAAGTTTGCTAGAGCTGTCATCCCCTCAGCCGAATCATGAGCTGAACTGTGGTCGGACCACTGACTACAGTGGCTCGGACTTCTTCGGACTCGGGGAAATGGGTCACAGCGTAAGCGCTAAAGAGGAGTCGATATAGCGTAGGTCTCTATAGGAAACTTGCTCCATGCGCCCAAGTATGCATTTGACTAAACCACCGGGACCATGTGCCTTTACGAGAAAAGAAAAGCAAAAGAGAAAAGCGAAAGATAAAAGTGAAAGATAAAGGCAAAAAAGAAAAGCAAAAAGAGACAAGTAGAAGGAAATCCAGAGACATAAAAGGAAACCATGTTATGAAATGACATATGTAGTCATCAAATGAAATGATGACAGATGTAGCACAGCCCATCATATGATATGATGATAGATGCATGTTTTATCTCTCTTCCAAACTTGATTTCTACAGCCCCCCCCCCCCCCCCCCCGACACAGCTGTGATGACATTCGGCTTGAGTTTTACTTTGATCATAAAGATACTGTTGCAAACCATGCTCCAAAATGTTCGCATTTCAATATATCCCATTTGCTTTTACAAATTTAAAACAGCCAACTTGCATGTGCCTGGTATTTGAAGGTCAAGCAGTTAAGTTTGTTCATTTCCTACAGGTTGTCAAAGTGTCAATATTTTGCACCCTTCCATCAAGGCATGAATATCCATTAATTAAACCCAAAGAGCAATTTGGATTGAGTGAAAGCAAGTGGTCCCCCCCCCCCCAAAAAAAAAAAAAAAAAAAAATCAAATTTTCATAAACATTACACATTCCATCAACTTGATACTGACATATGTTAAGAGTAGCAATTATTCCCCCTGCTTTCTGAAAGCAGTTAGTCAAGTGCTCTTTCATAATGATAGAAAAGTGAATTTTTGTGGAATTTTCTTTATATTTTCTTTATATTGTTGTCCACACATCGTCATAACCTCTTGTAGTCTCCTCATCCTGCAATTCCAACACCAAAAAATTGCTTTGCAGACCCACATACTAGTTTGGTAGGGGTCATCCAGCAAGTAAAAGGTCACTTGATAGTTAAAGGGATGGACTACAATTGTAGTTTTGGTTGAGATGGGGGATTCAGATTGTAGCTTTTTGCGACATGATTAGAAACCACTTAAGGAATATTATAGAACATACAATTCTAGAGGAATTCAAAGTTTATTTGATGAAAGTCGGTTTTGAAATTGCTTAGATATCTATCAAAAACATAGTAAAATAAAGTGTGCCTATAAAAGATGGGTCCCATCATTTATCAGGACCACTTTGTTTGTGGAACGCTCGGCCATTTTTAAAGTATTTTTCATTATAGAGAAAAAACAAAACTTGAATCCCTCTTAGAATTGTATGCTCTTTTATATTTTGTATGGGGTTTCTCGATATCTAACAAAAAAGGTTGGAAACCTGAAGCCCCATCTCAACCAAAACTTTACCATTCCTTGAATATCTTGGACCTGTGTCTGATTTCCTTATTCTTCTTCTTATTTTTTTTTTTTTAAGAATTAAAAATGTATTGAAGTTGGTCAATTACACTTTTTTTTTCATCAATGGGAAATAATACTGTTGGATTTTCATTCTGTTATTACAGACAGTGATAAACAGTGTGCCTTTGAAGCTGGAAAATACGGAAGACTATGCCGATTGTGCACTCGTGAATAGTGGTGACACAGTAAGTATTAATCCCTTCTGCATATTTACCATGAATATCACATTTTGTATGTTGAAATGTTTGCCCATTTGTGTGTGTGTATGGTTCATATACATTCTAGTGTACTAATCAAGAGGTTCTAGTTTTTGAATCGCTAGATCCAATCCACCAAATGGGTGTTGGAAATTACAAATTTTTTAAAGGTAAAACAGTTATGTATGGTCTTATTTATGCAAACAGGTAACACTATATTCCCTGTCTGTTTCTGTCATCCTATTCAGCAATTAACTTTTTTGATAAGAACAATGTATCTTTAAAGGAATTATTTAACATTTTGTTCTTACTTGGACACTCTTTAGCTCACCTGAGCCAAGGGCTCAAGTAGCCTATGATTGTGATACAGCTCTTTGTTTGCCCTGCAGTTTGTCTCCTGTGTTTTTATATGTTTTGATCATCTTCTGTAAAAACCCAGGGTCTGATTTTGAACAAATTAGGCAGGAATCATTCTTAAGGGTGGGGGTGGAGATTAAAAGCTTATTCAAATGGTACAGATATCTAGCTATTGAGCTTCTGTGGTAGGATTCAAAAGGCCTGAAAGTGACTAAATTTTAAGAATTTTTTTTCCCATACTGAGGGTGAATATAACCATGTTGGTGACATTTAACTAGTCTGAGAGGTGGAAATTTTACTTTCTTCCTTTGACACTAAATGTGACCCTGCATCACAAAACAAATAAAAAGTCGCCAGACATGGATTTTTAGTTAAGAGCAGATTTCAAGCTTTAAAATGATGTACAACTCAAATTGAATGGACTCTCCTTACCTTTATCTAAATATTGGAAAGAAAGCACACACTCCAGAAAAGAGGTTCTGAAGCAAAGGGTCTATTCAAGTGTTTAAAGGACAAGTTCACCTTCGTAGACATGAGGGTTGAGTGAATGCAGCAATATTAATAGAACACATCAATGAGAGTTTGAGGAAAATCGGAAAATCCGTTCAAAAGTTATGAATTTTTGAAGTTTCTGCTCAGTCACGGCTGGATGAGAAGACTACTATAGCTTGTGATGTCATATGAGTACAACTATATAAAGAAAGTATAAAGAAAATTCAAGATATTCTCACTTTTCTCACATAATAAAAGAGCACTCGACTTCTCTCTTTCAGAAGTCAGGGGGAATAATATTACCCCTAACATAAGTCAGTAACAAGTCGAGGAAATGTGCACTTTATTCAAAAAGTCAAGTTTTGTGAAATTCTCTTTTTATTTTCCTTATATCGTTGTATGCATGTGACATCAAACACTGTAGTAGTCTCCTCCTCCAGTAGTGATTGCACAGATATTTTAAAAATTCATAACTTTTGAACGGATTGTCGGATTTTCCCCAAACTTTCACTAATGTGTTCTACTAACATTGTTGCCTTCACTCAAGCCACATGTATATGAAGGTGAACTTGTCCTTTAATCTTCACCAAGCCGTGCTACCTGTGCAATGAATGGGACAAAAATGCAGGATGAAAACCACCGGTTTAACCACAATGAAGGGATTATCTGATTAAGCTGAAATCGAGCGTGTTCCACTAAGACATTCCGTCCATGATAAATGGCAACTTTCAAAGCAGTAGTATCATCCTTTCTAAAGTTATTAAGAGTTGAAAGTGACAAGTGTGTACAGCGTTTTTGAAGAAATGAAAGGGGGACTCTAAAGATACACCTAATCACACATTCTCAAAAAAAGTGTTTGAGATAAACTGCTAAAAAAACACACTTTCCTGTTCATTCTATGATACCAAATTTTAGCAAAATGTAGAAGAAGACTTGCTCTTCCAGAAAATTTTTTTAAAAAGTCAAGATTAACCAAATTAACCCTTTTCACCTATTTTCAGTCCTCACACAAAATCAGTGCGTGCAACTTCTTGTTAGTTTTGTGATGCATGGTCACAAATGGTGGTGTGGAAGATCAATACTGGCACTGTCATCTCCTTCAGATTTTATGATCACATATTTTCCAAAGTTAGCTGGAAACATTCAGAAGGGTAGGAAACAAAGATGTTGGAGTAGCTCCGGTGGCAGCCCCCTCGGGGGCAAGGGGCTGGGATCAAAGGGACCAATAGTATCAGCATTTTTAGCTCACCTGGAGCTATTGCGATCGCTCTTCGTCAGGCGTCCGGCGTTCGTCGTGCATCGTGCATAAACTTTTACATTTTCATCTTCTCCTTGAGAACCCCTTGACTGATTTTCACCAAACTTGGCAGATAGCATCCCTAGGGGGATAGGATCTCAATTTGTACAAGTGGGCACCATACCCCACCTGGGGGGCCCCAGAGGGGCCCAAACCCCCCAAACTTAAGGAATCTTAAAAAATCTTCTTCTCTATAACCAGAAGTGGTAGAGCTAAGTTAATACTATGAATTAGTACATTGATGACTGTAGTTTCAAGTTTGTTCATGGTTCATGGCGGAATCAGGGGTGCCCCCCTTGGGACCCAGAGTAGGGGGGTGGGGAGGGGTCGTAATGGGGCCCACATTGTACATTTTCATCTTTTTCTTGAAAATGCCATTATGAATTTTCACCAAAGTTGGCAGGTAGCATCCCTAGGGGGAAAGAATCTCATTCCCATCAAATGGGCACCATGCCCACCTGGGGGCCCCAGGGGGCTTAAATTTGGACCGAAATTTTAAATTTTCATCTTTTTCTTGAAAACCCTAACACTAATTTTCACCAAACTTGGCAGGTAGCATCCCTAGGGGGATAGAATCTCAATTCCATCAAATGGGCACCATGCCCCACCTGGGGGGCCCCAGGGGTCCCCCCCCCCCCCCTGTAAGGAATCTTTACAGATTTTCTCTAGAACTTGAAGTGATTGAGCTAAGTTAATACAATAAGTCAGTGTATTGATGACTGTTGTTTCAAGTTTGTTCATGGGAGAATCAGGGGTGCCCTCCCCCCCCCCCCACCCCCTTGGGACCCAAGGAAGCGGGATGGGATGGGGGAGGGGGGGAGGGAGGTCCAAATGCGGGCCTAAATTTTCATCTTCTTGCTGAAAACAACATAGTGGATTTTCACCAAACTTACAATGTATCAAGTAGCATTCCTATAGGGATAAGATCTCAAATTGTTTGAATGGGCACCATGCTTTCCTTTGGGGCCCCAGGGGGTCCAAACCTCCTAAATTTATGAATATCAAATATTATTTTTCTCTAGTTCTAATCAAAAGTGATAGGGTTTTAAGTCTTTTTTTCCCTAGCAGCATAATCCAACGTTCTGTAAAGTACAGTGTACTTGGCAGGTATTTCTACCAGTGTGATGGAATATATAAATGGACACCATGCCCCCATTCTCAAAGCTACCCCCACCATAAGTTTCCAATGTTCTCAGGTAAGAGTAATGCATGGAAGGTGAACTTGCGATACTCAGGTGAGCGCGTGACCCCCGGGTCTCTTGTTAAATGATTCCTTTTCGAGATCCAGGTGTACATTGTAGCATGACCAAGTTGTATCACATTGATTCTTCATATTCTCTGGGATGAATGATATTGTTTCTCAATGATGTTGGCAGTGTCAGTATGATTTGGCACTTTGAAGGGGAAACAGGGTCAGGATTGGAGCCATAGGGTTAAAACTTACTGTATGTGTCCATCTTACTCTCTCTCTCAAAGATCATATCATATCACCAGACTTGACAGGAAGTTTTTCAACTGACACAGATTTACTGCAATTGGTGCTCCCATAACTGGACCCAAAATAACCAAAAAAAGTTGAAGACCTGCCCAGATCTCAAAGCAGTACAACAGATTAGAATGACATTTAGGTACTTTTAACCCGTTGAGGACAGACTGATTACGCTACAGCACATATTTCCTATAGACACTTGCCCGAGTATATTCGGAACTTGTCCTCAACGGGTTAAGGTAAAGAATGTAACTTATACATAAAGCTTTCTATTGTACTGTGCATCCTCTGTCCATTCAAAAGTACACATTCCCTTCACTTGTTACTGACATATATGTAAAGGATAATATCATTCCCCTTCTTTCTTAACTCTTAACGTGCCATGGTCGCCGAACGGCGACCTTAGTCCTGACGTGCCATGGTCGCCGATCGGCGACTAAGAAGAGCGAGAAAAACATTGATCATTTAAGTTCTTCTGGTACCGTAATGTGTTACACCAAGAAACTGCCAATAATGTGTAGTGGTAGCTGATTAGCATAGCCATCGTTTCCACTAAAAATGTGAGCATGCTTACATTAGAAAATTTTGAGTAATTACACGATTTTTCAGCTAGATGTATTTTTTTCGTGTCGGGAAAATCCGCAGCGAGCGCACCCTCTGCGAGATGTGTATGGATCAAAAGTCTCATTGGTAAACCACACGTGTGTATGCTATTGGTTCTGCGTGTATTGTCTATACGGTTCCAGTCGCATTGTTCTGCTTGGATGCTGTCCTGCGGGAAGCTCTTTTGATTTTGTCCCTCAAAGAGGGTCGTCGGTCAAGTCTTTCATCCTTTTGTTTTGGTGAACGTCACTAATCGTCCCCACGCTAACATAGGAATTGCGCGCGGACAAAGACCCGCCGATTTCAATAGAGTACCTGCGCCCGTGGTCCGCTTAGACAAAAGAAGGATTAGTAGGCTCTTCCTTTTCAAGTGGACAAAAGACACTCTTCCAGGCCCGGGACAATCACTTTAGTTTCAAATACAGGATCTGGGACTAAAGGACTCAGATTTGGGAATGAATTACTGAGGCAGAAAGAGAAATTGCTGAGACAAAATAAACAGCTAGTATCTTTGAAATCATACAATTCTAGAAGGCAATTTTGTTATCATTTGAAAGAGGAGATGTTGCTCTAAAACTTTCTCACAGAGTCAAGGGAGCGTTCTATGGAAGAAAAAACATGACTGACTCTTTTTTCCATACTACACAGAAATTGCTAATAATTTTTCTGATGTATCAATTATTTCTGCAATATTTCAGGTTCAGATAAATATTATGCCAAACTGACTACATGACATGAAAGAACAAACATTTCTTGATATATGTTGTGTAGAACTCAATTCAAAACAGTCAATAGTTTCAGAGATATGGCGGTTTTAAATTTCATTGTCAATGCAGTATCGAAACGTTCTGGCGTTTGGTAAAAACCTCTGGCACGTTAGGGGTTTTGGGCCTGGCACATTAAGAGTTAAAGAGGAAAGTGAAGTGCTCTTTCATCATGCTGGAAAAGTAAAAATATGTTGAATACACAAGTATAAAGGGCCTTATAAATGCAATCATTATTGTATAGTCTGTGCGTGATGTCAGAAACTGTTGTTGTCTTCTCATCCATCTATGGTAGCATCAAAACTTTAAAAATTACTGAATCAATCAAACTTCAAACAAACTTTATGTATTCTTCTAGTGTTGCTGCACTCCCTCCATTCCTTACATGATCACTTTCATTCTCGTAAGTATAGAAGAAATTTGATTTCTAATGTGGAGTTTTTGCTTCTTTTGCAGGAGTATGTCTGCCAGAACTACATCAGCTTTGGATACTTCAAGAATTCCACAGAGTACCGTGTGTGTGGAACATACAATTCAGAGAGTCCTCGTTGCTACGATTGTAGTGTTGAGGTAAAGAAAAATGTCCTTTTCCCTTAAATACTCTGAACACAGTGACCTGTACCTGCTGAAATTCCTTCGTCAAATTTCTAAGATGCGTTCAGGGGTACAGAAGCAAGAGTTTCTTCAGGTTTTCCTGCAAGTGAATGGTAGCTTCCCTACTCTTGATAAGTGTATCTTTTACTGGCATTTAGGCAATCCCCCATTTTCAAATCAATATAGGCTACATCGTGGAGTTCATATGGACTTCATTTATTGATGGTCACTTCAATCGATATCTGATTAAATAATGGTGCAGTCATTGTGCAAGTGAGCGCCAAAGCTCAGTTCTGAGGGTGATTAGGGAGTTGCCCCATAATGTTAGGCAGGGTATAGGACTACCTTTAGAATGACACATGTATATGAAGCAGTACCATGATTTGGGCTTCAGACTTGCGCATCAAGGGTCTTTCTCATGATCCCCCAGCCCCACCCCCCCCCCAAAAAAAAAAACAAACAAACAATCAAACAAACCAACCAAACAACAACAACGTGGATTTCCATCCACCAAGCAGCCACATTATGGAACAATTTTGTTTATCATTTTTAGTAACTTAAGTTAAAATATTGCATGGGAGGGGGGGGGGGTTGGGGGAGACACCCCATACACTGATGTTGAATTTAAACAGTTCCTATGATCTTTTTCTAGTATAAGCTTTGGAGTGAATTGCAGTGTTACAAATTTAAGAGAGGAAAAATGGTGATTTCAAAAGGAAAATTTCCCCCAGAACTGGATGGGTTACCTGCCAATCAAAGTGAAATGGTATTGTTTCAGAATTTAGATTTTGTTTAGATTTATTCATTCATTCTTTTATTTATTTTTATCAGAGGTGTAGATTGGAAGATGAAAATTATGAAAGAGAATATTAATATCCATTAATACCCTACATCTTCAAATTGAGTAAACCACAACCCCAAACCACAAACTTGTCATGTTTTTATCTAGCAAACTGAAAATTTTTCAAATTTTGGAGGATTAATCAACAAATATCCATCCTTGTGCATCATAGATACAATATAGTAGTTTTTAACTTCGCTTTTTCCCCATTAATATAAAAGTGTACTTTAAAGACAATGAACAATAGCTTTAATCTAGCAAAAGTAGCAATTGAAACATCAGACACTTAACCCTAATCAGGCCGGGCTTTTTTTGGCTATGCTAAGACCAGAGGGGGGCGGATTCTGCCCCCCCCCTTGTTTTTTATTGGAAATTGTCACTGACCACTTTTCTACCATAATTAGCATAAAACTAATCAATGAAAGTGATCAATTGTAAAAAATTTTTATGACTTTCATGACAGAGCACTGTTTTCCATAGGAAATGTAAACAAATTCACCAAATTGTACCCGTTTTGGGGCAACATGCCGATACAAAAATGGGTGTGGCTTCGTAAAAATATGCGCGGACGTTGCAAATTTGGTCTCAAAAGTTGCGCGAGACTAGAACAAAGAAAGTCAAGAAGCCTTGCGACAAGGTCTTCTCATGTTACAGAATGATAGCATGAAACGAAGGGGGGCAGATTCTGCCCCCCCCCCCCCCCCCCCCCCCCCCGGCCCCTGTAGGGTTGAAATACATTCAAATTCCAGATTGTAAAGATATTCTGTGAATGCCGTTCACACTGTGTGAAGGGAGAGAGATGTGGATATATGTCCGGATTTGTAGCAACTTTGTGAATGTCACATTCTACATGGACCCATGTCCTGTGGTCAGTTTTTAATGGAAGATGTACACCTGTTCTAATATTGAATGTACAAACAGTATTTGACTATATACTGCAAAACATGTTATTTTTCGCGGCATGAATTTTTCGCGAATTGGAGCTGATGGCCTTTTTTGCAGCATGAAATTTCCAGGAACTGCCACTGCCATTCGATGCATGTAGTGTAGACAAGAACTTTTGCCTGCATTTTAATTTCGTGAATCTTGATGATCGTGAAATTAAAATGTACGCTAACATTCCTCGTTTACTCAGTATTTATAATGGAAGATATACACATGTTGATACAATTATTGAATGTGTACTGTAAAACGGGGAATGTTCACGTGCATTTTAATTTTGCGAATTTCGCGAGTGCCAACATTCGCGAAATTAAAATGCACGTGAAAATTCTTGCCTACTTAAATATGCATTGGACGTCAGTGGCAATTCGCGAAAATTTCATTCCGCGAGAAAGGTTGCCGGCTCCAATTCATGAAATGTCCGTGCCGCGAATTTATCGTCGTTTACAGTAAGCGGTATTTGACTATCATGTTGCAAGTCTGCCAAGATGTTTATCGTTTATGTATATGGCTACAATATAAATATCGAGTGATTGTGCTTATATTTGCTAGATTCAATAGCAGATTTAGTGTTGATTCCATGTTTTCTTCCTGCAGGGAGATTGTTATGATAACATCTCAGTGGATAACATGCCCAGGAGACCACAGCAGAACTTCTCTTCGACAGGTCCCGTGGGTAGGTTACTTTCCACTCCTGTTTCAACGACTGTGGGACATTTCCTCTGCCAGCAAATCTTTTCAGCTGTTGAGAATTTTTATACCTCTGCCATGAAGTGTCTCCATAGGCATGATGTTTTCGGGTTGTCCGTCCTTCCGTCTGTAATCAATTTTGTGGACAGTGCAACTAAAGTAACATTTGAGGTATCCCAATGAAACTTGGCACGTGTGTGTATGAGTGGGCAAAGTTGTGCCTAATAACTTTTGGGTGTGCATGCTCAAGGTCAAAGGTCAAAAGTTCAAGGTCATATGCTCAAAATTTCACAACTTCCCCCATATCTATCTGAAGGTATTTTCTTGAAACCTGGTGCGTATATGTACTACCAAATAGAGATTCTTCAGAGAGTTTCAGGTCATGAGGTCAAAGGTCAAGTGAAAATGATAAGATTTCACTTTTTTCTCCATATCTCGCAAATAGTTCAAGGTATCTTCATGGAACTTAGATAGTACATATGCATGTACTGACTGGCAATGATTAACAAGGGAATCACTTGAAGCCAAAATACAGGTTTTACTAGCTCACCTGAGCCGGAGGCTCAAGTGAGCTATTTAGTCCATGGGCCAGGTCAGATATTGGTACCACCTGAGGTGGCAAAACCTTTTTGGTGTCATTTTGTTTGTCAGGCATAGATATGTTTATCAAGCTATGATAGCATTTCCAAATGAGTAGCTTAGTCATAATAAATGAATTTTTAACCAATTGGTCTCGTTGTTATATCCCTATACTGAATCGAGACCAACCGCTATACAAAGAAGAGCACTGTCTTCTGTATGTTCACAGGTGTTCTGTTGTAAACGCCGTGCGCTTAGTCTTTATTCAAGGCAGCGAAGGGAATATCCAATGTTTATGATATCCACAGCACTTACTTTTCATTAAAGACGGCGAAGGGAATATCCAAAGTTTATAATGCAGTGTATATCCCTTTATCTAAAAACAAAAACAACAACAACAACAACAAGCAATTCCTTGTGAATTTTACCGTATTTTTCAATTATTTATCATTTTCCGGTGAAAACGCTATGGTGAAAACACTAATACCACGCCAATGTCGTTTTATTTCCATCCAAAAATGAAAGATAATGCAAAATCAATGTACCCGTACACTACAATACTGTTAAAGTGGTTTCTTTCGCGGTGGTTTTATTTTTGCGCTTTTCGCGCTTTGAGGTTGAACCGCGAATTCAACATCACGCGAAAATGTTTTGAACTCGTAGCTTGTTACAACGCTATCATTACCGACCGCGAATTTAAACACACGCGAAAAAGTCGGCACCGATGGAAACCGCGAAAGTTTCTCTACGCGAAAGAAACCACTTTTACAGTACATTATGATAGATGATATTTTAAATGAACAGAGTGATTTTTGTTTAAAACTGATGTATTTGTTGAGAGGGTAGTATAAAAAACAGTATAGATAATCCCTTTTATTAGGTATGATAGATAGATATGATTTAGATATGATAACGGTACATTGTTCTAGATAAAGACTAAGCGCACCGCGTGACAGCTGTGGACATCATAACCCTTTGGATATTCCCTTCGCTGCCTTGAATAAAGACTAAGCGCACTGCATTTACAACAGAACACCTGTGGACATACAGAAGACAGTGCTCTTCTTTGTATAGCGGTTGGTCTCGATTCAGAAGTATAGGGATATAACAATGAGACCAATTGGTTGTTTATTGGTTGTCATTTTCATGGAAAGCTGCCAGCCAAGACTCATTGTGATTTTTGTTTTGTTTTGTTTTTCAGATGTCGGTGGTACTGACTTTTATTTCGTCGGAGGATTGGTCAACCACTACTCACAGGATCCCCTCTTCAGCAAAGTTAATGTGAGAACCGGACAGGAAGATGTGAGAACTGATGAGATTCAGAGTCAGTGGTTGGAAGGTGAGTGAATAATAATTCATGGTGATCGTAGAGTCAGCTAGACTGCATGGTCTCACAGATTGTAGGTGACACATGGTATGCAATTATTACCTCCACCAAGGAAGGAGAAGATTAAGTGATCATCGGCGTTGGTTTGTCTTTTTGCAAAATAACTCAAAAAGTTGGGAATGGATTTGGATGAAACTTGCAGGAAAAGTTTATAATGACATAAGGAAAAGATGATCTAGTTTTGGTAGTGATCCGGGAATCTATGGATTTGTGAGGGATTTTCAAAGTCTTTTAGCAGATAGTGTCAATGAACTTGGGAGTTCAAGCTGTGCTTATTTGAGGTTTTCGTAGTGCTCTGCTCTGGCAAGGTGCCACACAGCTGGAATAGGCTTCTACATATTGGGAAATATACAGTGGAAACTCGATATAACGAGATGGTCAGGACCGAGTCATTTTCCTCGTTATAGCCGATATCTCGTTATATCAGTAGGCATAAAAGAAAGTAGAACATAAAGACATTAATTTGCACATGTGGGACTACCAATCATCTTTCAGTCAATACTGATAACTTGATAATGTGTGTGAGGGAATTACTCACCTTTATGGGTGAGAAGATGTTTTTCGCGAATGAAATCCAATATCAAGAATGTGTTTCTTATCAATTGTAGATGTTTGAATTTGTAAATTTATATAGCTTGCGATTGTGTCAAGATCGTCTGTGGATTGGTATGTGGTTATGGTATGGGTGTGTGTTGTGTGTGGAATATGGTCTGCACAATACTGTGTGTGTATGTGACGCATTCTGTATAGATGACTGCGTGTGTGTGTGAAGATGGGGAATTCCCTACGTAGAAAGCCAATCACAGCATCAGATTGCCTCACACCTGCTAAACGTCATGATGATGTCATGTATACATATGGCCGTCCCACCACATTTTCTGCATGTATCAGTGTGCGCGCACACACACACACATACACGTACAACATGCGGTGCTAGCTGGAGTGCACTGAAGAAAATATGTGTGTACAAGACAGTTTTTGGCGCATCAAGCTTTACAATCTCGGAAGGTGATAGCACAAGCGAAGTAAAGCTTTACCCGAAGACATTTTGCTTTACCTCGGTATAGCAGGTTTGATTGGCTATGTTTTTCTTTGTTTGGAAGTCACAAAATTGATCTCGTTATATCAGTTATTTCGTTATAGCCGATCTTGCTATAAGAGTAGCATTTTACATAGACTTGTGTGGAAGGAAATTTGGGACCGGGAAAATTTCCTCGTAATAACCGATATCTCGTTAAAGCAGTGTTCGTTATACCGAGTTTCCCCTGTACCTGGAAATGAGTTGCTGTTCTGATGGAGTTCTGCACCCTCAGAGTGCTTTTAGTTAGGCGAAGTAAAAGTTCTCTGTGTATATGTGTGTGTGTGTGTGTGTGTGTGTGTGTGTGTGTGTGTGTGCTATGCATTTTGATAATATACCTGAAATGTGAATAAGCAGGAATTGTATGATAGGCATTTAAGTAAATGTAAGCATGTAATATGGTTGTTCTAAAATTTGCACATTCTGTCCCTTTTGATATAAATGTGGGGTGTGTGTGTGAGTATATATCCATGAGAGAGAGATAGAAAAAAGAGTATGTTTGTATTTGGATGCCATATATTACCTCTAGTTAATTAACGCTTGATACAAAGGTATGTGTATGTAGTGGAATGTATTCAGAGATCTATAGTGTGGGATATAATTATCATCTATAGAGAAAGTTATGACGGCGCATTAAAAACGCATATTGTTGTCCGCTCAATTTATACCCTTCAATATCAGAGCATATTGAACGAAACGCATAGGCCATCCTCCAACATATTAATTCCCCATAGGCTACCGTTGTCACTGGCTGTTCAAGAATACACCGTATTTTGTCTTGTCTGTTGTGCGAGCTCTTGCTGAGTATGCAAACGTTGCTACTACAGCACAAAATTTTGTTACACATAGCACACAAACATCTGCTAGTTTGCTTGCCACATACGCAGATTTAGGGGCTTCCCCTTTTCAGTGCTGAGATGGGTCTGCTGAGTCAACTTCAAAAACAAGTTGAAGTAGTCCCACAGTATTTTTGTGCAGTTTAAGCTATCTCCTACATAATTGGAGATGATAATATCGTATTGGATGGCATTAATTCTTGGAATACAGGGATAATGATATTGCATTCATCTTCAATTCATGCAATATTGGCCCTAACTCGTGCAATATTCCCTGGTATCCCATTTTAACCATCCAATATAATATAAATATTCACCCATTCCGTCTGTCAATCTCAATTTTACTTCAGAACCTGTGGACTTTGTCGGGGAACCCATGGATTACGGGGAACATATCTATTTTGTCTATCGAGAAAAGGCAGAAGAGTATTCCAACATCGGAAACGTCATCTACTCCAGAATAGGAAGAGTGTGCAAGGTACAGCAACAAAAATGCAGCTTGACCATCATAAAAACAAATTGCATCGGAAATTATGCAATAACTGTAGTCATGGGAAGTGTTTCACTATTAAACCCAAACAACATGATGATAACTATAGGGTATTTGCTCTTATCACTTTATTTTGCTATGTACCATCAAAATTGTGTGAAATGGCACAATCTCTATTAAAGATAATAAAAAGTTTTGGTACCTCAAAAGTTTCCCTGAATTTCCTTGTCTTGGTTTGTGTTTCAGGTTAAAGTACGTTGTCTGTGAGAATTACTCGCCCCAAAGTGCTCTCATGTCTTAGTAATCATGCAATAATGGTTTCGTACCAGAGCCGTCGCGGTACCGCGTCGATAACTAGTGTACGAAACCACTGACTGCGACCAGCAGCGTGCAGCCCATTGTACGCATAGCTAACTGCGACCAGCAGCCCCATACGCATAGCGTAATGGGGCTTCGCATTGTAGCATTCAGGATCATGACAGAATTAGTATCGCGGGTAAATGTCAACTTAAAATCCAAAAATTTCTTCGATTTGAAGACTTACCAATTAAGTTGAAGTATTGAAAACAGGCTTCGAACAACGTTTGGTTCTGCCAATAGTCCCTTTCTGTTCGAATTGATGACTGGTTGGTAAGTCGTCAAATTGAAGAATTTTTGGGATTTTGAGTTGACATTTGCCCTCCGATACTAAATCTGTCATGATCGTGAATGCTACAATGCGAAGCCCGATTACACTATGCGTATGGGACTGCTGGTCGCTATGCGTATGGGGCTGCTGGTCGCAGTTAATTGCATGATTACTAAGACATGAGAGCACTTTGGGGCGAGTAAGTCTCACAGTGTTAGTTATATGAAAGGTACTTTAACCTGAAACACAAACTAAGACAAGGAAATTCAAGGAAACTTTTGAGGTACCAAAACTTTTTATTATCTTTAAAATGCAATCCAAATCATACTGTAGAGCAAGCTGTGTTCCTCGGAATCGGATATTTTACTCAATTTTTGGCACTCAAATGTGTCACATGGAAATACTGTAGAAGGATAATTTTTTGACCGGTGTGCATTTCGTAAACCCACAGCATTTCTCAAATATTCACAGCTATCCTGCAGTCAGCTAGTGCAGTCAAAATGATTGTACTATTTCTGAAAAAAAAAATGTAGTTTTACACTGCCTAATGTCAGTAAACTTTTCAGTGATATTACAACAACTGTTCGCTTCGAAGTCATAGAAGAATTCATATCTCAGGTTGTCCACAATGTAAGTTTGCCAATAGTCCATGCCCAGATCTTTGGTTTCGGAGCTAATTTGAAAAAGTCCACATGAAATTCAATGAATATTCATCTAGGGATCAAGGACAACAATAACTAAATATAAAGACCAAGATTCCTCTGAAGATTCATGTACATGGTTATTGCTATAACCCAATTTGTATTTAATTGATACCATGATTGGGTATACTACTGTATGAGACTGCAGTACTTCTGGTGTACTTTTTTGGCTAATATTTTCTTCAGAACCCACTTTACGGTGAATTGTGTCATCGCAACATTTCACACATTTCTGATACATATAAATCCATTCTAGAGAGAAAAGCAACAGTTTCTGCAGGCATATAGAAACTATATTTTACCTTGACCCATTCCTTACGGGAAGCTGATATACCAGGTTCCTGTGGCGTCAACTCATGTACTTGGTATGTAAGATACCCAAAATATAGACAAGAGTGTCTGCATTTGTGGCCTAAAATCATGTTTATTTGTGTTACGCTGACAAGGGAAATAACTTTGATCGTAATCAAACCTCTTTTCTTTCCATGACTCAGAATGATGATGGCGGGATTGCATCTCCACTCCGTGGGAATTTCCTTACATTTCTCAAAGCTCGCCTGACATGCTCTGTGGGGTCTGGATTCCCTTTCTACTTTGATATCGTCCGTAAGTAGAGTTTCCCTGAATACTTTGATCCCTGGAGAGATTAGGAATCTTTTATGTGACCCGGCGCCACAAAACCAACAAAAAGTTGCCAGACATGGATTTTTGGTTAAGCACTGATTCTGAAAGAGCAGACTCTTTGGCTTTGAAATGGTGTATAACTTGATACAGATGGACTATCTTTACCTACCTAAATAATGGGAAGACAGTACACACTCTGTAAAAGTGTGTACTGAGAAGAGAGACATAGAGTGCCCATTCTACCACGTAGTCTTTTACAAGCCAGGCTCTATGCAATGAATGGGACAAAAAAAAAAGGAATGATGTATGACTCCATAGCAACAACAATGAAGAGATTATCAGATAGAGCTGTAGTTAAGCATGCTCTATCAACACATTCTATTCATGACCACTACCAATTTTCAAATCGGTAGTCATTTTTACAAAAGTAATTTTTAGAGTTGAAAATAAAGTGTGTGTAGAAGGGTTTGTATGAGATGATAAAGGCCTCTAAGACATACCTAATCATACTATTTTAGGAAAAAAGGTATTCTAGAAAACTGCTAAAAAGATTTAGGATGATGTAGAAGAAGAATTGATCTTTCATAAAATATTTAAAATTTATAATTGTTAGGGTGATCCATTTCAGTTATTTTGAGTTTTCACATAAAATCAAGCGTGCAACTTTTTGTTGGTTTTGTGGTGCACGATCACATATTTTGCCATGCTGAGCAATCTGATGTAATTGAATGTATTCCTCATTGAGACATGTACTGCCGTAATTACATGTAGATACATGGGTAAAAAAAGGATCAAACAACAACAACAAAACAGAAAAGAAGTAAAATTCAACTTTAGTCTCCTGCCCACTTCATTGAAAACAAATCAGTATTAACTGTGTACATGTCATATTTCTTCAATTCTAGTATACTGTTATTACTCAAAAGTGATTGTGTGTACAATCTGAATCCCCGTCTGGTTTTACATCCATACAGCGTCTTGTGGGTGTGACACATTACAGCTAGTTGTATCCCTTGGTTCATATACTGGAGGATACTCTTGATTAAGCAGTGTTATGCCACCTACAATGTATTGTGTTAAACCCTTTGCCCTGCTGCAGCAATGATCTGGATCAGAATGCAGCACATGGTGCATGCACAGTTTGTGTAACCCATGGACTCTCATTCATGCTTTTCATCTATTTTTTTTCTTTTTTTTTGTATACATGTGCATTGCCTCTCCTTTTACAGCTCATGGAATAGTATTCAAGAGATAAAAAGTAAAGAATCATAAGGGAGAAATAAAATTCTTTCATGAAATATAGCAATTTCCCAATCTTTTGATGACCTCAACTTATGGGAAGTTTACTGTACAGCTTTCCTGATGTGTCAAATTGTAGAATTTTGATTAACCCATTGAGTGTGGGCTGATGTTGCCAGAAGGCACATTTCCCATAGTAGACACCTGTCCAGGTATTCTAGGGACTTTAATGGGTTAAAATCAGTTACTATCTGAGAGCTTTTGTGGCATATTTCCATGAAAGGCTTTATTTTCACCCTTCAATGTATGATAGCAGTCTGGCGTATTTTGTGTGGATTTCATTTAGCTGACACAATCTGGAATTTTCCATATCCAGTTCAGATAGGAAATACAGTTTGATGCGTGTTCTGTACACTGTACTTTTTCTCTCTCTCTTTATTTCACAGAGGATACTGTGAGAATTGATGATGATGATAATTTTTTCTATGGGATGTTTACAACAACAAGGTTAGTGTCTCAAGCCTTGCTTGCTCAAAGCTTATTTATTCATTGACATCCACTCAAGAATTTACATTTGTATTAAAAAAAAGAGGCCAAAATGGATGGTTGTGTCATGTGATAACTAATTTCTAGCACAAGAAATGAAAAGAGCTCGCTTAAATTTATACATATTTTCTGAAATTTCACAGTTTTTTTGTATGTCTAGAAGACAAAAAAAAAAATGAAACAAAAACTAGGGTGAGAGTGGCAAAAATGTCTCCCCCCCCCCAAGTTCTTTTTGGCTTTATTTGCTTGTATGAATAAATATTTTCCAAAAAGGAATTGTTAATACGGTATATTAGAATCATGACAACATATTGTGGCTGGGATGACAAGACCTCATATTTACCAAATGTCAATTTTCAGGTGAGCAAAAACTAAGAAACAAACAAACAAACAAATATAGCAACCAAAACAGTGTAACAAATGGGAATGCCTTTGCTTTGACATGCATTGGTGCCTCATTTTGGGGGTACAGTTCGACCTCGATTATCCGGCCATGTCGGGACTGGCGCTCATCCGGATAAGGGAATTGGCCGGATATGGGAGACACAATGTTAATGTATATAGCTGCCGTCCAAGCTGCCGTCCCAGTGCACTGGCAGCTAGGCAGGTAGCGTACCCCGCAGCGGTGGTGTAATCTATGCTAGCCTGCGCAAAATTGTAGTCCCTTACTTTTACGGTAATAATGTGGTGTGAATTTATGTTAGTTCTGTCGGGAATATTGTAGGTAAATCGTGTGAGTTTTGTTGAAATTTTATTTGAGTTTAAAGTCACTGTTTTTTCTCAATTTTTGGATGAAAAAAAATGTCCTTAACTGCTTGAACGCGTCCGGATAATAGAGATTTCCACATAAAAGGAGGCCGGATAATCGAGGTCGAACTTAACAGGACAGCTAGGATTTGGACAGGACATCATTGAATTGATTATCGGGCAATCAATCCTAAAAAGTGACTTTCACCAAAATTTGAAAAACAAGGTTTTGTCACCCAAGCAACAATATGCATCACTCGATCTTGATGTCAATATATGAGTTCAGGATTGTATATGCACACAAACTATCATGCTAATTGCAGTTGCCTCACAGTTCTGTGAGAAATTGGTTGTGCTGGATTTTTTAATAAACAGTGATAAGTTTTCCCGATTAAGAATATCTAATGAATATGCAAAGTGATTTCATATGTAGTGGAATGAAAGTATTGCTTCTATCTTAAAGGGTGTGTACAGTTCTGGTCGAGGTGTAGATTTAGCTTTTAACATTTTGCGAGATATTCAGAAACCACTCTTTGAGATGTCAAAGAGCATGCAGTTCTAAGGGGTATCAAAAGTTTGTTCGATGAAAATCGGTTTTGAAATGGCTGAGATATCCAAAAACAAGGTGAAACAAAGAGATCCTAATAAAGTTGTGGCATGTCGCCTTTTATTATTAGCACTTTTTTGGATATCTCGGCCATTTGAAAAAACCAATTTTCATCAAATAAATGTTGAATCCTTCTTAAAATTACATGCTCTTTCATATTTCATAAGAGACTTTTCATTATCTCACTTAGGAATGTTCAAAACATGAATCCCTACCTCAACCATTACTGTACAGTCCCTTTAACCACAACATTGTATTGGCTGTAATTATGAATATTGTGGATTGGTGCAAGATCACTGGGTAAGATCAATGCAACTCAAAGAAGTTTACATTTGTCATGTATGCCTTTAAACTCTTTCATATGACCAGAAATTGCCAGATGCAAAGAGTACTGAAATTGTATTGCAAGTCTGACATTTGTCTGAACATCTTAATTACGAATGATATGGCCTACAGTTTCCCAGATAATCTGTACAGTTTCAATGAAGAAAATGATTGAAATTCTGATGGAAAAGTTTTACTTGACTCTGATAAACCACACATGTACAGTATATGAATAGTGTATTGACTAGCGTGAATGGTATAAAGTGGACCTTTTCCTGAGACATCTTTCCTCTGAGTAATGGCAGACTTTACTCCATAAACTCACAGAGCCGATATACAGTACATCCCCAAATAATTACAATCAGATGTTTGCATTGATAACATCCAATATGATTAAACTGTCTAAATGCTTCTTCATGGTCTTGAAATATAACATCTTCGCTCTGTGTTGCAGAAAACCCCATTCAATTTGGTTCAGCAGTCACAGAGAAATGTGGATTGTTGTAAAGCATGTCATTAGTCTGATTCTTCCAAGTTTAGCACTTGAATGCTCTTGGAAATTTTTGTTAAAATTGAAGATAAGTTCAAGTTCAAAGTTCAAATTTATTTCCATTCGACATAAAATCATCAAACAATTCATACAATGAAAACACATAGATACAAATATATGAATATCAAAAGAAATACACACACGTACACAAAACAACAACAAGAACAAGAGCCGATGCTTAAATTCATGTGAATGGGGGGTCAACAGAGAAGAGCAATAAGCCTTCTAAATCGCTGACCCCTAGAAAACATAGATACTGTGTAAAATATAACGGGAGTATAGAAAAGAAACTAAGGAGGAAAAGAAAAGGACAGGACTTAAGAACAAATCAAAAGACATATATAAGTGCAATTAAAATAATCATTCTGAATGAGAATATGAATTCAGGAGCAAAAATTTATAATTCCTTTTAAAACTATTCAAAGACGGTTTCATTTTCAAATCAAATGGTATTTCGGTCCATATTAATGGACTTTTATAAAAAACTGTATTCTTAGAAATTTTTGTTCTCACATGACATGAATGATAATCATTAGCACGACGGGTGTTATAAGCATAAACATTACTATTCAATACAAATTTAGAATAAACATTGGAGGGCAGTAACACCCATTGAACTGCACATTAATGTGTAAACACAATAGACAGAACTTGGAGGGAAGAGATTCCTGACATGCTCTATAAGATTCCTCATTTCTCTTCGACCACTGAAGCAAATTAAATGGGGTTTTCTGCAAGATTTGGGCAATGAGTTATAGTTTCATACCCTGAAATTGTATTTGGATTGATTCACTATTTTTAAAGTTATCATTGCAGAGGGTCCCGTTGTAATTTTTTTTTTGGACAGACATTACAATGCTACTTGCGATCCAGCACTCCTTGTACCGGTGTGTAACCTCTTTATTACCCCTACACTTACCGTATCTTTCCGCATATTCAGTGGTGGCACGGCATCTACTGCTATCTGTCGCTACAACTTGACGGAGATTGCGGAATTGTTCAATACGGACAACCGAAGGGGCCAGGAGTCCAGTGACAAATTGTGGTTGGAGGTTGCCAGACACCCGGATGATACGGATGCAAGGAGGATGGTATGTCGTGTCATTACATGCCTGAGTGCTCTTTGGTTGTCTGTGTGTGTGTGTGTACATGGGCGTCGATCCAGTGATTTTTGTTGTTGTTGTTGTTGTTGGGGGGAGCGGGTAAACATTTCAATCCCCCCCCCCTCATAATTTCACTGACTTATAGAAAAAACAAACAAATGATATACCTAAGCTGCTTAAATGTGTAAGTAGCACGTAACAAGTTGTAAGCCAATGTTGCATTTAGCCATTAAAACATCAAATGCTTCATACATCCAGGGAGGTGGAAACTCTTCCATCCCCCCGATACATCCTGTAATTCTGTTCCGTGCATAATCAGTTTCCCAAGATTTTGCTAACACATTTGATAGACCAAGGCACTTCTCAGGGTAAATTCATAAGCCTGGCAATTCTTGAACAACCTTTAAGTTACACCCTTTAGTATTCTCACTGCATTCAATCTATTTATGGTTTGAATTTCAGTCTGCTTATAAACAGGAAATAGGGTGTGCAATGTTATAAATAATATTCACAATGGATAGTTAGAATTGGATGGGACACAATCATGGCCATATGCAGCAGGAATTGTTGGTAGGGCAGATGCCCCCCCCCCCCCCAACAAAAAAAAAATTATCGAAACCCCTCTGTCCTTCAGACACAGATACTGTATGTGCTGAATATTTCGCGAGGTTTTTATTTTCTGGAATTTCGTGAGTCAATGAGTTTATATTAATACTATTCTTGAAATTAAAGACACACAAAAATATTGACCCTGATCCTGATATGAATGTGACGTATGCATATACATTTCTCCGTTCAGTACAGGACTCCACAACCACGAATTTAACCACTTGTGAAATCACCGGGAAGTCCCGATTTGCGAAAATTTGGACTCGCTATTAAGATATATAATATGGCATATTCAGTAATAGATTTTTTAATGACTTGATCAGTAAATGATAACTCACGCAATAGCTAAAGAGGTTTCTTGACATCGTTTTTTCAAATCATTCACAACTTAACTCTTTATGTGCCATGATGAACACACCCCGTGTGCCACATCAACCTCAGACCTCATTGTAGTTTTATTGTCGAGCCCACCGGAGGTTCGGGGAGACTAAGGGATTGCCTGCGGCGTCTGTCCGTCCGTCATCCGTCCGTCCGTCGTCCGTCCGTCTTTCGTCTGTCCGTAACGATACAAAAACTTCAATAACTCTTTACTCTGGGCTTCAATTGCAATCAAACTTCGAGGGAAGAGGGGTCATACAAAGTTTATGTTATAGTCATGGATTTTTCAAAAGCTTTTGACAAGGTTGGACATGAGCGGCTTTTACGTAAACTGGACTACTACGGTATCGGGGAAAAATCTGAAATGGATTCAAAGTTTTCTCAATGGAAGAAGTCAGAGGGTTGTTTTGGATGGTATTAAATCTTCTTCAGTAGTGGTAGGATCTGGAATGCCTCAGGGGTCGGTTCTTGGGCCTTGCCTCTTTCTGCTTTACATCAATGACTTGCCTGATGGTCTCGCGTCAAAGCTTCGCCTTTTTGCCGATGATGCAATTTCTTACATGACCATCGACAATCAACATCATACGCAAAGTCTTCAAGAGGACCTAAACAAAATTGGTGACTGGGCAAAAAAATGGATGATGGATTTGAACACAGATAAGTGCAAGGTTTTGACAATATCCAGGAAAAGAAGCAAGGTGCAACACGTGTATCATCTAAATAAGGCCAAGTAAAAAAAGAAAGTAGTTTCTCGTCCGGGTTTTTTGAGCAAGGCGATGAGGGAGGTCCTTACTATTTGATATCTTACTATTTTTTCGAGGATTGTCAAAATGAAAGTAATATGTGTTTCTCGTCCGGTAATTCTGAGAAAGGTAACGAGAGAGGGCTTTACTATTTTCTATATCCAATTTATGAAATGAAATATCACTCTGGCAGCTGTGTTATGAGGGACCAGTTCCCAAGTGTATGTCTTGCCTGCACTCTGTGCATTTTCAAACAAATAAATATATGTACCATACTTGAAATGAAACTTCATGCTTACAGAAATACACTTGCTTTTTCTTTCCACACAAATGTCAAGGGAAAATGACCATCTTAATACTGTACAGTGTATTTAGTGTTGTAATGGCATTTCTGATACCAGTGTACTTGCAATTCTGATGTATTGTGCTATTAATTGAAACAGGTAAAAAACATGTCTTTCAACAAATGTACGACTGAAATAAATTCCATGATATTCAAAACACTGCTTTATTTATCATTGGTGTTTGTGACTTTTTGTGTCCACACAGCTGGTATGTATCTGCATTTCTTCACAGTACAATTGTAGCACATTCAACTGGAAACTCGCTTGTACAATTGCAGATGGATGTCAAAATGATACTGATATGGCATTGTAGCATTAAACATTTAAAGATGTTCCTTCATGTTCTAAAAAGACATTTGATAATCACTCATCATTTAAATGATGAATGATTGCATGCCACACTACAGATGATACGACTCACGGCCGTGTCCGTGAATTTACATCGTTAAAAAAAAAAGTATCCCGCAGAAATACGAGACAAACCAGAATCCGTGGAAAAGTTATTTATTTTGTAGATACACCCATTTAATAATTCTACATTTGCTGGAAAAGCGCATTCATTTTCTCTTCAAAATAGAACAATACATTGCCGTCAGATGCAACGTTACAGAGCAGTGTACGATCCTCTACACATTCTAATGTGTTCATGCGTGCGTGCAGACAGCTGACAGACCAGGGGATGGGGACCCTGGCTCCTGTTTCATAAAGCTGTTCGTAAAGTTACGAACGACTTACGAGCGACTGGTGATCAGTTCTGTTGTGCTATACTTATCAGAATTTCCATAATTCAGCACAAGAACTGATCTCCAGTCGCTCGTAAGTTGTTCGTAACTTTACGAGCAGCTTTATGAAACACCCCCCTGGACAGCTAGCTACAGCTGTACAGACACGCACACTTTGCCAATACGGTGCGGCACGGCCAGCGCCACTGCACGGGCACCGTACCTTCCGACACTGCACACACATGCACATAGTCACAATGACATGAAAATGTATACAAACTCGATACAATCCTCACAAGCATTTGTACAGTACAATTCATCCGCTTAAGATAGGAGAAACGGGGAAAAATACGAACAATGCGCGAAATAATTATGCGTGGAATATCAGCGATTGTTCGCAATTATGTTGCCGCTATCACGTTCACGACGTACTGAGTGCGCTGTACATCACAACTCAGGCCGGCCCGCGCCGCCCGCCCATCCAACTACAGTTCGACTGCTTTGTGGGTCATTCCTTCTTGCCGAGCTCGCAGTGTGATGCATGCGTTATTACATACGCACTACAGAAGCTACAGGTGTACTACAGCGAAGTAGAGGACGCAAGGCGTAATTAGAAATGAGACATCATCACGATTGGTAGGTGTTTCGGCGGCCGAAAAAATAGTAAATATCAAAAAAAGTCGATGCGGCAACTGAAAATCGATGCGGGCGGGGAGTGGGCTGGGACGAGAATTATGAATTTCTTGGTATTTTCAGCGCCATTTTGAAAATAGTAAATAGTAAAAAAATCGACGCGGCGGCCAAAATCGATGCGCGCGAGGACGAGAAACTGGTTTCTTTTTTTACTTGGCCTAACGCCCCTCTTGAATCTGTTGAATCCGTGAAGTACTTAGGTGTAACCATCACTTCTGATTTGAAGTGGACCCAACACATCAATAGTACTGTCAATAAAGCCAATAACGTGCTTGCATTTCTAAAACGCAATCTTCGCATAAAATCTTCTGATGTTAAAGCCACAGCTCACAAAACGTTGGTTCGACCAATTGTTGAGTATGCTTCTACAGTTTGGGACCCATCTACCAAGAACCTAATCCACCAAGTGGAAATGGTCCAGAGAAGAGCTGCGCGATTCACTTTAAATTGCTACCATAACACCTCGAGTGTCACCAAAATGCTACAAGAACTTGATTGGACCACTCTGGAACAGCGCAGAGAAAATGACAGGCTAATTATGATGTACAAAATACACAATAATCTTACTCCTCTTTCAGCACAGGACTATATTATCAAACAGGCTACTCAGTTAACGAGAGCTTCGCAACCACACTCCTATCAGGTACCATATTCGAGAACTGAATCGCATCGCCATTCGTTCTTCCCAAGAACTGTAAGGAAGTGGAATTCACTGTCGTCAGACATTGTTTCAGCGCCATCTGTGGGATCATTTCGAAACCGTCTAACAGTTGATCACAGTGGCTAGTTGTTTTCGTCAAATTTTCTATGTGCTTGTAAATATTTGTAAATAAATTGTATTATAATGTAAATAGCACCAGTCTGCAAGAATCTTCAGTTTATTGAAGGAGGCAGACTTAATCAGAAGAAGAAGAAGAAGAAGTTTCACATTTTACCATATATGAAGGTCACCTCAAGGTCAAAGCTCTTAGGCAGGGGTCAATGAACTTTAGGGCCCAATGTTTTTATGGCGCGTGCCGTGATGTGTCTCGCCCACAAACGTACAACACCTTTTTTTTTGTTGTTGTTCACAAATGGACCTTTGGATCAAAAGTTAGGAGTCATAATTAAATGCACAGTACATTGGGCCCTAAAAGTTCATTGACCCCTGCATGTGACCTTTGACCCTGTGGTGACCATCAACTCCCCAAGGTACATCTATCTATCTATCTATCTATCTACATGTATGTAGATATCAACACCCTTTTAATGATAGTAATAAAAAAAAAAAAAATCTTTAGGTGCCGTGGGTGTTTATCCTGTGGTATGCTTTCATGTGGATAACTGATACAGCAGCAGAGAAATGCTGCCAGAATTGTCAGAGAATAATTGGAAAATTCCTTTTAAAGCCCCGGTCACACAGCACTCCAAGTCCAAATCACGTACAAAAAGTTATGAAAATCTGGTGGACGCGGTCGTAACTGGTAATATTTTGGTCCATTTTGGTTTGGCCGTGCTTTGTACGGGGTATGGCCGTTGACGGCTGTTCCACTGCTGAAGCACTGCCTAAGCGCGACTAACCACGTCCATCCACGTGTGTGTACGCGGAAAAATCCATTTGTCAGTAGTAAGCCGCTAAACACATGCTATTTCCCGTGATACCAATGCGTAACACGCGTCAGATGACCGTGCTCTGCCCGTGACAGACCGCTAAACTTTTGCATCTTTACTGCGTCTCCCCAAGTTTTAATCACTGCCAGAACACAAATTATCACATGTGTTTCACATGTGTTGCGCATCTTTACCTCATGTGCCGCGCAGCTTTACCTCATGTGCCGCCCGTGGTTGTCGGTGGAATAAAATTTTGAGCAGTTCAAAACTTTTTACTGCGTCCGACACCGTTCAGATTTTTCCCCGCGTCCTGCCACGTATATAAATTGACCGTAGCTCGTCTTAAACTCTACATCAACGCGAACAACACCATCTGCCTCACGGGAGACCACTTTTTAACGTGTTTTGGCCGTGATTAAGCCGTTAAGTGCTGTGTGACCGGGGTTTAACTTGTTGAGGATGAGCTGATTTTGCTACAACATTCATTTCCCATAGACACTTGCCAGAGTATACTCAGGACTCATCTTCAATGGGTTAACATCAACTTAGCATTGAAGAACCTGAATGCAATACACACTTCAACTCTCTTTTTTTTTTTTGTATTACACTGTTTGCTGAAGTTTGTCACTACCTTCCATTTAAGATGATGGTCACATGACTAACGTTTTTTCTTATTTGTATGTTTTTCCAAATTTTGGTGGCACCATTCAGTGTATGGTTCCCTACGTAATTGGCTCAAGCAGCATATATGCTCACTTGGAGAAGTACCCACTGCTGAACAGAAATGTGGTGAGTTGTGGATTCGGACAGACCTGCACCTATCCTCGTGGTCTGGACGAGAGTGTGACCGACGCCCTGGCTGTACTGGAGGGTGTCAATGGACAAGAGTTTGCCATCTCCGAAAGCTCAGAGACTTCAATTACCGTGTTTATTGGAACGAGTAAGTCTCTTGTAATCCACTCTTTAACCTTTAACCTTTGATATTAGTCTTTCAGTACTAGGCAAGAGAAATGTTCCATATTTGACAGGCATCAAAGTTGTGTCTTTGTTGCTGACGCTTGCTCCATCCACAGAGGCGTCATAGATGGAGTAGAAATTATCTCCTCTCCTTTGATGTTATGCTTGACACCACCTCGGCCTTGAGATGGCAAAACATCGTATCTCTATCCAACTTCTTTTCCAGTAAATCAAGTTAGAAGTTTCGCAAACCTGCAGCTCTTTTTCTGTTTGCGTTCAATACTTCATACAGTATCTTACCCTTGAAGGACCAAGAGTATCAGTAATACAGTGCATGCAAATTTATTTCACAGGACCCTTTATTTTAAGAATAATTTGCTTTTAATCAAAACATACGTTGTTTTACCGTCTCAACATAACCACACTATTGCCATTAATACAGCAAAACAACCTAAGTCTCGATCACTGGCAGGCGTATGATGTCCTACAAAGTCAATATGCGTGCACATATGCAGCTGCATATGTGCTCAGCCTATTCCTGTGTAAACATGTAGATGGCAAAACAGCGTATCGCTTGTAGATACGCTGCTTTGCCAAGTCCATGCCAGACGTGTTTTGAGCAGGGGCAAGCGTATCGCTGCTTATGTTGTTTTGCCAACAAAATTTGAACACTTTCCAATGGGAGGGAGCATCATATCTCAATGGGTTCTGATTTCAAGGTTTGGTCAAGAGTTAGATTACACAAAGATAAGCTGAAATATGTGACTAAGTCAATTTTCATGAATTTTCAACAAACGTTGTTTTGCCATCTCAAGGCCGACCAAGAAGTTCAATGTGCACCCAGATCCTTTGACAAAAGAGGACATTAGTAACCCAGACCTCTCAACCTTTCTGAATTTGGAGGAATCTTAATTTATACCATTCCAACTCTCGTTTCTTTTGGATTTTTGTAATTTTCTTGATAATTTTGCTACACATGCATTTCATGCTTTTTGAGCCAAATTATCCCTATTTTTTTTTTTTTTTTCAGTCAGAAAGGTTGGTAGGTCTGGTAATTAACGACCAGCTCTGTTACAGCAAAAATGGATTGTCCTGCTGCAGTTTGTTCTCTGCCTCATTAATGCACTGGCATCAGTAAATGTGTGTGTATTGAATGGGCCCAGTGAGTCGAATGTTTCATTAAAATTACACTTTTTATGCCTCCGCCACGAAGTGTCATCGGAGGCATTATTGTTTTCGGGTTGTCCGTCCGTCCGTTCGTCTGTCATTCTGTCCGTAATCAATTTTGTGGACAGCATATCTAAAAAAACTGTTAGAGGTATCCTAATGAAACTTGGCATGCATATGTATGAGTGGGTGAAGTTGTGCCTATCAACTTATAAGCGCACATGCTCAAGGTCAAAAGTCAAAAGGTCAAGGTCAAATGCTCAAAATTTCACTATTTCCCCAATATTTATGCAATGCCTGGAGGTATTTTCTTGAAACTTGGTGTATACATGAACTACCAAATAAAGATTCCCCAGAGAGAGCTTTGGGTCATGAGGTCAAACGTCAAGGGTCAAAGGTCAAGTGAAAATGTTAAAATGTTACTTTTTTCTCCATTATCTCACAAATATTTCAAGGTATCTTCATGGAACTTAGTATATATGCATGTACTGACTGGCAGTGATCATGTAGGGAATTTAGGGGTCATGGTTCAAAGGTCTATGCAATTCCTGCAGGATTTTTTTCTTAAAACTTAGTGTATGCATATATTACCCAATACAGATTCTCTCAGAAGTTTCTTGCCTAAAGGTCAAAGGTCAAGTGAAAGTGCTAAATTTCACTTCTTCTTTAAACTTATAGAAGGGTCAAAAGCAGAGCGCCACTACAACAAAATATTGAAAGGCTTGAATTAAAATTGCGGGGCTCGGCCCCGCAATTGAGGCTGGGTTCGGCCGTGGCTCGGCCCAGCCCCGCACTGTAAACGGGGTCTTTACTCTTTGCCAACTGGATTCCATGGCGACAAAGTCGCCGTTCAGGCAAAGACCTTTACCTATGGAAAACCACCATAAACTATACTAGTTTTCGACGTTGAGGGGGTTAATATCCTGAATAGCGAAATGGTTTGGGCAGAGGGTTTGGAAGCCAGACTAGAATTGGCCGCGCATTTCACCCAGTTTGCGTTTACACTGAGAAAATGCTGGGCTCGGCCGCGGCCGAGACCACCTCCTGAGCATGGCCAAATGCGCAGCCAATTTTGGCCCCGCATTTGACCTTTTGCGCTCTGCTTGTAAACAAACGCAATTTGGTATAGTCTGGTTTTCAGACCCTTTGCCAACTGGATTCCGTGGCGACGAAGTCGCCGTTCGGGCAAAGGCCTTTGCCGAAGGAAAAATCCTTTGCAGGACAAAACCACCTAAAACTATACTAGTCTTTGACGTTGAGGGGGTTAATATCCTGAATAGCGAAATAGTACGGACAGAGGGTTTGGAAGCCAGACTAATATTGGCTGCGCATTTGGCCCAGTTTGCGTTTACACCGAGACCACCTCCTGAGCGTGGCCAAATGCGTGGCCAGTTTTGGCCCCGCATTTGGCCTTTTGCGCCTCGCACTGTAAATGGGGTCTAGATCACCTCCCTGATCCATCATTATAACTTTTTTGTGGCATTGCTGAGATGCTCTTTGTGCAAGTCAGCCCAAATGGAGCTGAGCTGTTGACTGCAGAGGATGCTAGATTGCATAAAGGTCATTATTTATTCCACTCTGCCATGAAAGAGAGAGTTTAAAACCAAAACTTAGTTCTTGTATGCCTGCAGAACTGTCACTTATTGCCCCAAAATGTACACCTATGCATAAGAAATGAGCAAAATACTGCTGTGATAGCGTGATTTCAGTTGTGTAATAAAAAAAACGAGAAATATATTAACCATGAAGGTTTGCCACAAAGTCCACAATTTTGGAGCTTACCTGATCATGGTTGCTACATAATTTGTCATAATTGATTATGAATAATCAACAAATGGGGCAACGGCAATATCCATCGATCTTCCGCACTAGAACAAATCCAATGCAAATTAGGATTACGATTGTATGATTGATTATCATGTAATGTTCTACTTCCCGGCAATGCTGAACAGGAAGGGTGATTCCCAAATAAAAGCTGGTATGCCGACTTTGATCATTTCACACTTTCAAAACTCAAAATCCTTCAAGAAAATGAATGTGCTGTCCAGGCAAATTATGTCAGCCAAACAATTTTCTTGGTAGAACTTTCTGATATATTGCAAGTAAATTCAAATTGGTGAAAGATAAATCTGGAGCCCCTACGAGTACTGTGTTTTAGCTTTAACTCGATACCAATGACCTGTTAACATTTAGTCCATATTGATCGCATGCCCTATTGCCCTCACATTTACAAAACATAGTGATCTAATGAAGAAAAATATAAGGGAAAGAAAATAAAAAGAGCTGCAAAGAAGGCATGTCGAAATTTAGAGACATGGAGAAACCAATGAAATATGACAATACATTTTGCCATCAACTGTGCTGTGTATATGGTATATATGCAAATTTTGATATGGGTGATAGATGAAAATATTTGGATTTCATCTTCTCAGAGAAAAGGGCTTGGAATGCGATTTAATATACATGTGACATTGCACCACAAAACCAGCACAAAGTCGCCAGACATGGATTTTTAGTAAAGAGCAGATTTTAAGAGAGCAGACTTTAAGCTTTGAAATGATGTATGACTTAATTCAAATGGACTCTCTTAACCTGTCTAAATATTGGAAAGAAAACACACACTCTGGAAAAGTGTGAACTGAGAAAAGAAGCTCTGAAGTACAGGGTCTGGTCAAACACTGTAATCTTTACCAAACCACGCTAGCTTTGTGATGGATGTGACAAAAACAGGATGTAAACCACTAGGGCAACAACAATAAAGGAATTATCAAATCAAACTGAAAGGTAGCATGCTCAGTTAACACATTCTTTCTATGATTAAAGCCAACTTTCAAAGCAGTAGCATTATCCTTTCAAAAGTTATGAGAGTTGAAAGTGAAGAGTATGCAAAGGATTTTAAGAAGTGAAGGTGAGCTTCTAAGACATACCAGACCTCACTACTGAACAGAAAAAAAGATTGTAGAAGAACTGCTGAAAATACACTTTCCAATTCATGTTCTGATCCCAAACTAAGGAACAATGTAGAAGAAGGATAGCTATTTCAGAAAATATGAAAAACTCAAGTAACTCTAATTCATGAAATTCTTCCGTCGAGATGTTTTCATTGCAACTGATTGACAAATTGCCCTACATCGACGTAAATAAGCATTGAATTGATCAGTGTTTTAGTAGTAGCCATGATAAAAAAATCATGGGCGTACATACTCGAGCAGGATCCGAACCTACGACCTCCTGATCACCGGACAGGCGTCATCTCCACTAGACCACCGAGCTTTCGCCCGACAGCAAGTGTTGGTTCTAATCCTTATAGCATGCAGCGGGTACTGCTTTGTTATTCAAATTCATGAAATTCTTCCGTCGAGATGTTTTCATTGCAACTGATTGACAAATTGCCCTACATCGACGTAAATAAGCATTGAATTGATCAGTGTTTTAGTAGTAGCCGTGATAAAAAAATCATGGGCGTACATACTCGAGCAGGATTCGAACCTACGACCTCCTGATCACCGGACAGGCGTCATCTCCACTAGACCACCGAGCTTTCGCCCGACAGCAAGTGTTGGTTCTAATCCTTATAGCATGCAGCGGGTACTGCTTTGTTATTCAAATTCATGAAATTCTTCCGTCGAGATGTTTTCATTGCAACTGATTGACAAATTGCCCTACATCGACGTAAATAAGCATTGAATTGATCAGTGTTTTAGTAGTAGCCATGATAAAAAATCATGGGCGTACATACTCGAGCAGGATTCGAACCTACGACCTCCTGATCACCGGACAGGCGTCATCTCCACTAGACCACCGAGCTTTCGCCCGACAGCAAGTGTTGGTTCTAATCCTTATAGCGTGCAGCGGGTACTGCTTTGTTATTCTTGTGTCCTCACGTAAAATCAAGGGGTGCGATTTTTTGTTCCCTTTGTGATGCACGGTCACATACATATAATCTTATAATCTGCAAGCTGCTGCTCACTTGAAGGGCTTTTACATTGGATAGATAAACTTACTCTTTGCAGCATTAGTGGTCATTGTTTGAGATAATGAGGCATGTGACATTTTTTTTCTATCCATTTCAGACAATGCAAAGATTCTGAAGGTCGTCATCAGTGCAGACAGTGCAGAGGTGCAAAAAAAAATCATTGTTGAGCGTCGAACCTTCAATAATACCTATGTAAGTGACAAGAATGCACAAGAGCTGGAAGGGTGCAGCGGAACCATATGTTGTGGGACTAAACCGTATGACTCTGAATATGCAAAGTACTTACGATACTTTCTTCCTCTTGATTAAAAGCAGTTTTGAGCGAAATGAAATGAAAATATCACTATGTGATTTGGAAAGTTTGTTCATTGCAACATATCTAATGCAAAAATTAGTAAGAAATTGTAGTTTTCACACTGGAAATGGTCCCTGAGCAAGAACATTAATATAAAGTATATGCTATCAAAGTGATTGCAACATATTGACCGTTTCTACATTATTGTGTTCATCATCGAACTGCTTTCATTGGACAACACTGAACAACAGTTTTGGTCTTGCAACCACTAAAACTATGTGTATTGTTAATAGATTTATGCCATAGAGGGTAGGAACAATCGCCGACACTTTTGTCTGTAATGAAACAGGTAAATTCTATTGTTGGTGGATACTATTTGGTTATCATTTCAAGTACAAAACTTATAAGTATTGCTCATTTGTCTTCAGTTATGGCGATACTTTATCGCAGCACAATATTGTTCATGTTATGATTTGCATTTTTATGCTCCCTCTCCCCTGTCCCTCTATCACTTAACTATGCCCAGCTTGAGCAGAGGTGGCTGTTTGGTGTCAGAGACGTCACCATTCAGAACAATAGAGTGTATGCTACCATGGATGAGTGCGCCATCAGTTTTGGTGTCAGCGAAAGATTGCCATCGCTTCCATCAAGTAAGAGATATTTTTTAACCTAAAAACATTTTTTTTGGGGGTAGTTTACCAACTGTGAGATGGATTGAACACTTCCGCAATGTGGCTCTAGCATTTCCGCCAATGTAGCAAATTACTGTAAAAGTGGATATTTTTGCGCTACTAAGTTTTCACGCTTGGTGGGGTCAGAAGAGTTTCACACATTTTTAATTCTGCGGAATCAAGACATTGCGCACAGGAACATATGGCAAGCAAAAAAAATGCTATTATTTTCGCGCTAGTTTCTGGTTGCGTGAGGTGCACAAAAATTTCAACACTGCAAAAATTTCCACTTTTACTGTATTTTGATGATTTCATCATGTACCATTGCCACTCGCAAAAGGGGCTGTCCATGTGGTACATAAAGTTGTGATGTTGACTTGTGCTGTTACAGGGGCATCCACCGTAATTTATTTTTATCTCCACCAAGAAAGTTACGCTTTTGCCAGCATTTGTTTGTTTGTTTATTTGACAGCTGTCTCTATCTGTCTGATTTCCAGTGAATTTTTTCTGACCTCAAGAAAAATTCCAACACTTATTCTTGGTACAAAAGTGGATCGTATTCTCGAGTGGCATGGAGTTAGTGTTTCATTTCTTTACTCTCTTTTCTGTTTAAATCTGAAGCATATGATATTTCATACAAAATGTTGGGAGGCATTATTCTTCAACCATGCAAAATTTCATGATGTTCGCAGGAGGGATATATACATATAACCTTTAAAAAGTCTTACAACCTCCCTTTGACTTTGACACGTCTTGTCAATCACAGTGTATTGCCTTCAATATATAAAGTGAATTCTTATTAAAGAAGAAATTATGAAATATCAATGATGAAGTGAAGGAGGAGATATTGCCTTCTTTCCTTTGTCTTTCAATTTGCTTTTGCTCTTATTTGTTTAATTTGCTGTTCATCCACACAGCTATAAAGGACCGCACTGACATGTATGACAAGAAAAACTGCACTCATCGCACCCTTAACGGCAGTGTCACCAACTGCTTCTTGCTCTTTGAGGGTGAAGCAGGCACAGAAATGGAAGCAGAATTCATTACAGACCTTCATGCAGGAACTTACGAGGTCAATTCCAAGAGGTTCAACACTGCGCAGGGCTGTCGAGAGTTTCTCCATGTCCACATTATAATAACAGATGATACGCAGAGCCTTAACTGCCCTGACGGGACTACTTGTACTTATCCTGGATTTGTTACAGTGAGCAGCGCATCGGGAAAGACCAGCCCCAAAGTCGTGCCCTTCCCCATTGAGGTGGATTCATCTGGTATGACTGAGTAGACAGATTTGCTAGTTTCTAATGACATCCACTTTAGCCCCTTCCTTCCACAATTCTCTGAGAATCTTTAAAGGACAAAGAATGCGAGATCTATATTAAGAAAATCATATATGAAAAGGTGTCAAAGCGGGGGGAAATGTTGCCTGAAACAGATTTTTAATGTGACTTATTAAAAGATATTTGCGCATGTACCAAATTACTGATTTCACTCAAGCTAAAATAGCTACCGTACACGTGTAAGTGGCATGCACACGTAGGTGTAAGAGTTCATAATTAAATTATGTACCTGACTATTAAAGTTCGTACATTACAACATGAAGTGAAACCTAAATGATATTGACCTTGCACGTCTTCCGAACCGTTGGCATTACATCGAGATCACATAGGCCTACGTGATTGCGAGTAGCAAGGGTTCTGCAGAGTTAGCTTCTGGTTCTAGTCAGTTCAAGTAGAGCACTTATGCCTACGAGCCATTTATGAGGTGAGACTGAGGCGCAAAAGCGCATATAGAAGTCTGAAAAGATAACATCTACATAATTACTAGTAATTCCAAGCAAGATGAATCCAGTAACTTAAATCTACAAAAATGATAACCAACTTGTACCGGATTGTGTGAAGGAGAGACTTCGCCTTCTATGCAGATCATGCGGAATTCACGCTTTGAACCATGGCGCATCAGCGCAGGGCTGATGCGTTCCTTACGTGAAGTCATAATTTCAGTCCCCAAAATTTTGCCATCAGATCGGGTTCTGACGGTCGGAAAAAGGTCTCAAAACACCATCTCTCCATTGTTCTGGTGACGTTTTCACGTTCTGAAACTTAATTATTCATATTCCTAGAGACTTCATCTTTACAGAAATGTGTAGTTCACTTTATTCATGAATATCAAGCTATTTTTCTTGTGATGACTACTTTAAGGCCGGCAAAAAAAAGAAGAAAATAAAAGATCTTCTTGCCCATCAACAAGGAATGGAGAGTTGGGTAATCTGCCTGGGCAAAAACAGTCAAGCAGAACATGCATCCTCAAACTAACAAAAGCTAACAAACAGAGTAAATAATAAGAATATTCTTTGCTATGTAACAACTGAGGTATCAGTGGAAAGATTTCATTTTGCTCTATGATAATGAAGAAATTAATAATTCTATAGAAACTAATGTCACCGTAAATATTTTGTCCAGCCAGTCAACTGACTGAATCCATCTTAGCAGATTGTGACTCAGTCGGTTTGACCTCTGCACCCATACATAAATTTAGTTCTCCCCCCCCCCTTTTTTTTTGGGGGGGGGGGGGGGGCGGGTTCTCCATTTCACTTGTTTATTTTTTGTGTGTTTTCTTTTTTTATGCTCAGGTGAAAAGACGGATTGTAATGTAGATGACGTGAAGAAGTATGACTACGAAATGGCAATGTATCGCTACGAATTCAAAGAGTGGTTGAGAGATCATGTGGTAAGTAGAACTTGTGTAGATTTTTATATTGATTTCTTAAAAAACTATGATGGTCAGTAGCATGTTAGATAACAGCAGCGATATATCTCACGGTAATTTTATGCCTTTACGTATGTTAGGAATTGTTTTCTATTTTATTGCTTCCCAGTTTAGTTGTAAGATACTGTACATGGCATATGTTTTGCTTTTTTTCTATTTTCATGAATTTTGTGAGTTGGGTGCTATTCACAAATCTACCAATATCCAAAAATATAAACCCTGGTCCTGACACAAATGCGACATACACCATGCATTTCTCCATTTAATGTACTCCATGATCCTAAATTCAAAAACTCATAGAGAAGTACCAATGCACAATATTGTGTAATAAATCACTGTCAAAATCATGAGACGCCAGTTTTTGTTTACATACAGTATATACCAAAAGAAACTTTGCGTTAATAAACATTAACGTTTCATTAACGCAAGCGGTTTCACCTGAATCGTTAGTAACGCAAAGTAACGATCGGGAAAATTAACGTTTGTAGTAACGATGAGTAACGATCCCTAGCGCAAATTAACAATGTTTCGTTAACATTAACGATAGGTAACACAAGAACTCACGCAAGATTTTGGTTTTGTAACGAGACCTGGTGAAAGGACGACGTAGCCCCTACCGAGTTTAGTGATCTATGCCTTATATTAAGCAGAGTCTTTTCGCGAATCGAATCACGATTACGCGAATGGTTAATTTGCGACCGGGGTCACCAAAAACGCACGCCGGGCCACCAAAAAAAGCGGGATGTTTGCCTTCAGTTTTGGAAATGAACAGGGGTAACAATCGGCTCCATAAGATTCTAGAATAAATGTCAGATGTTTGCTCTTAGTTTTTGGAAATGAATAACGGTAATATTCGACTCCGTATAATACTAAAATAAATGTCAGATGTTTGCTTATACTTTTGGAAATGAATAATAGTAAGATTCAGTTCCGTACGGTGCTGAAATAAATGTTGAATGTTTGCTTTGACCTTCGGATATGAATAATAATGATATTCAACTCCATACGATGATAAAATGAATGCTGGATGTTTACTTTTACGTTCGAAAGTAAATAACAATAACATTCATCTCCAGAAGATGCTAAAGTAAATGTCGAATTATCTCTTTGACGTTCGGAAATGAATAACAATAATAATCAACTTCGTACGATGATAAAATAAATGCCGGATGTTTACTTTTACGTTCGAAAGTGAATAACAATAACATTCAGCTCTGGAAGATGCTGAAATATATGTCGAATGATCCCTTTGACGTTCTGAAATGAATAGTAATAATATTCAACTCTGTATGATGATAAAATAAATGCCAAATGTTCGCTTTTTACGTTCGAAAGTAAATAGCATGTAACATTCGGCTCCGGAAGATGCCAAAATAAATGTCAGGTGATTGCTTTTACATTCGGAAGTGGAAAGTAGTAACATTCTGCTCCATAATTGAGATGCTAAAATATCAGACATTTGCTATGTAACATTTTGAAATGAATAACAATAACATTCAGCTGCGTTTGATGGTAAAATAAATGTCAGATGTCTGCCTTGACGTTCGAATATGAAAAACAGTATAACATTCGGCTCCTTATGATGCTGAAATAATTGTCAGATGATTCATTTCACTTTCTGAAGTGGACAGCAGTAACATTTGGCTCCTTACGATCATAAAATAAATGTCGGGTGTTTGCTTTTGAATTTGGAGATCGAATAACGGTAATATTCTGCTCCGTACGATGCTAAAATAAGTAACAGATTGTTTCTTTTATATTTGGAAATGATTAATGGTATCAATCGGCTCAGTTAGATGATAAAATAAAAAGCGGATGTTTGCTTTCACGTTCGGAAATGAATAAGGATGATATTCAGCTCTGTAAGATCCTAGAATGAATGTTGGTTGCTTGTTTTTACGTTTGACAAATAAATGTCGGATGTTTACAAATGTCTGCAAATGCTCCCACTTTCTCATTTCAAACGTATATTTTGACCACCTAAATAGGCATCAACTTTTATGATAATCTATAAGCCTATTTGCTAAATCTTTCTCAGAAGAACGGTATATGATGATTAAATTTTCTGTTTATTTATTTTAGATGTGGGTACCGTCCTGTATCACTTCAGTAATACTTAATATCTATTTTTCTATGTTTAGTAGGACCGATTTAGTTTTGCTTGTTTGTTTTTTTTTTCGGGCCATCAAAAAATAAAAGTCAATCATTTTGATGGCCCGATCGGGCCACCAAAATAAAAGTTAGTGTGGAGCCCTGGCCTGCATCAATGTGGATAAAGTGTCTTGCTGAAGGGCAAATATCGGGCACACCGCTCCAGCTCTCACCTCCAGAGTAGACAACATACATGTACATTATACATATGTACGTGTGGTGTAACTGTAAGTCGATTTTTTTTTTGACTTACTTACAAGTCAAAAATCGCCTAAGTCGATGTGTTTTGCTCAGTCCCGAGAAGATTGACTTATGAGAGTTTAACTGTATATTGGATGGATTTCAAATTTTGCACTACAAACTTCTGTGGCCTTTTCAAAACTAAAGTAGGAATTAGGTATTAGACATTTCTTGCTTTTGCTAGTTGTTTTTGTATTCATGAACTATGTCCTAATCACTCTAGCAAATTTTGTGTGTTCTGAGAAATTGTGCGATTTCCCCCAAATATTTAGTTTATGGCCTGACTTTTGCCACATTTTGAGCACTTGTTTGCCCCTTTGCAAAAATAATTGTTTGTGTGTTTCATAAAGTGGAGTCATCTCTGTCTAGAAACTCTAACATAGAAGTTGATCCAGAAGCATCGTTTCAGTGTGTGACTGTAAAACGAGGTATGTTTGCGCACATTTGAATTTCGCGTGAGCCAAGATTCGCGAAATTAAAATGCACATGAAAGTTCTTGTCTACACTATACGCATTGAGTGTTAGAGGCAACTCTCGAAAAATTTCACGCCGTTAAAAAGGCCGTTGGCTCCAATTCACAGAAAACTTCATGCCGCGAAAATATTGTGTTTTACAGTACTGCAATTACGTTCTGTGCATCTTGTTTTGACTGCAGACCTGTGAGAATGCAGTGATGGATGTGTGTCCTTCTCCTCAAGCTTGCAACCCAAATGTCTGATCTCCAGGAATTCACATGACAGAAGGAGTGTGGCCACCTGCACTATATCTTCAGAGCAGTAATTGATGCATCATATGTTTTATGTTTTCTTTCTTCCTTTTTTTTTTCTTTCTTTCTTTCTTTCTCTCTTTATGCTAATTTCACGCAACTCATAGTGATGCTGCACCTCTTCTCAGAATGACGAAATTATCCGATGGATTTGGGCAGCAAACAATGTATAAGAAGACTAAACACATAATTACGATGCCATGCCAAACTGATCGTATTATCCTGTCTCCAAATTTCCCCTACTCCAAGCCATCTTGTCTCTGGAGAAATATATGTCACCCTGCATCACAAAACCAATAAAAATTGCCAGACATGAATTTTCAGTTATGTTTAGATTCTGAAAGAGCAGAATTTTAAGCTTTAAATTGATATATAACTCAATTCAAGTGGACTCTATATATCTCCTAACCTTTCTGTATACTGGCATGAAAACACACACTCTGGAAAAGTGCATCCTGAGAAATGAGGCTCTGAAGTAAAAGTCTGTAGAATCAACAATGAAGACATAATCAGATTTTTAGATTAAGCTGAAGTTGAGCATGCTGTATCAACACACTCAATCCATAACTGATACCAACTTTCAAAGCAGTAGCATCATCCTTTCAAAAGTTATTAGAGTTGAAAATGAAAAGTATATAGAGGATTTTTAAGAAACAGAAAGGGGCCTCTAAGACATATATGTAATCACGCTGTTCTTTAACAACAAAAAAAAATTTGTTTTAGAAAAACTGCTAAAAGCACAATGAAAGTACATTTGTTCAAAATCTTTAAAATAATGTAGTAGAAATGCTTGCTTTCAGAAAATGTGGAAAACTCAAGATTGAGTACACATAGGTTGACCTGTTTCTCCTATTTTGAATCTTCACATAATATAAGGGCTAGCGACTTTTTGTTGGTTTTGTAATGCATGGTCACATATGAAGTGAGCAAAGAATTTTAGGTTTTGTAAATTATTATAACATACATCTAATATTTGTCAGTCTTTCTAACAGAATTGTATGAATTGTTGACATATTGTATGTACAGAAGTGCAAAATATGAGAGGATACCAGTACAATCCTCACACATGTACACTGTAATTACTTAATGTTGATATGGAGAAGGATTTCAATAGTCAGAGCTTACAGCTGCATAATACATGTACATTGTATTACCAAATTACCTGATTGAAGACTAGACCCAAGTATACTCGAGCAAGCTTCTATGGGAAGCGTGTATATGGCAAAATCAGCTTGTCCTCAACGGGGGCAAGGGTTAACTTGGAATACATTTTTCCCATTTTGTTGTTATTGCTGTTGAAGTGAGTATGTGTGTTGATGAGTGATTGTTTATATCTATTTGTGAGTTATGTACGATGATGAAATGTAAGAAACCTCAAAAACAAGACAAAACAATATAGAATAAACTTAAACATAAAAGCTGAGTGATCGACAGGGCGATGATAATCGATGAGCAGTTGCCAAATTGTTATCTCATATAGCAATGATATAATTATCATTCTAATTGGTTGTTTGGCAAAGTCATGAGGGAATTTCCTGCTTATTTTGTATGTACAGCATTGAACTAGTGAGTGTAATTATTGTACTGAGATGTGTTTAGAACCAACTTCATCAAAGACCCTTCTCTGGTCCTGGGTTTTGTGCCTCTATGATTGTACATTGTGTGATCTGCTCCACTTTTTTTATGAGGTTTGATAGTTTTAGCAAGTTTTATGCTAAAGCAGAATATTGAGGAACACTATCGCACACAGGAAAGTATTGTCATGTGAGCCCGATGCAGCTTCATTTCTTTCCTTCGCTTCTTGCCACACACCTTGAAAGAAGCACATGCATTGCTGCATGGCACTGTATGGTAGAGTCTCTCTTTTCACTGCAATTTAGTGTCAGACAAACAAAAACAACTGGTAAGTGATATTATCTTTAAGAAACTTTATGATCTTTCATGTTTTCTCGAAAGTAGTAATATATACTTATTTCCAGTCACATGCAAATTAGTATCTTTGTGCCAAGTGTACTTGTTACAATTATGTGGTGAAAACAAACAAAGTGAAGACTATTATTTGTACAACCTGAGCTTTAAGGGAATTCTCAAGCATGCTCAATGCTGTGATTATTTTGAATCAAAGTGAAAAACTTGTCCTAAGATAGTAACTAATAATAGACTTCACATTGGAGGATTGTTTTCTTTGGCAGAAAACGTAGTTTTGATTATTTCTTGTGAAATTTCTTTTATTGTTTTACGTTGAGATTGCAGATTGCCTATTAAGCTTGCCTCTTTTTTTGTTTTTGTTGGTTGATTAAAGTTTTAGCAAACCCAAGTTCTGCCTAACTGTCAGAATTAAATGAAGAAATGTGAAACTTGTCCTCGTGGATACCAATTTAAAAAAAACCATGGCAACATGTTTGTAGAAGATATGAGCAATGAAATTGCTTTGAGACCATAGTCGGAGAAGTGAGTCACTGAAATAGTATGCCAACAAGAAATGTAAATTTCAGAGATTACAATGTGTTGTTGTAAAGTGGAGGCATGTGATTCTGATAAAGAAAAGGATGGGGGAATTATTTCATTATTAATGTAAGACAGAGCAACCCGCCTTTGCAAATTGTCACCCTGGCAGTGTGAAATTGCAAAATGTGAAAAATGTACATGTTTAATACATAATAGATAAAAAGTACATAGAACCTATCAAACAATACTCTTAGTTCTTACAGCCTATATTTCACAACCTTACACATTCCAATTTTCATGAGCATAAACACCACCCTGTCGCCCCATGATAGCTGCCATAGTTTGTTGTTGTGTTTCATTTTAAAATAGAAATTGAGCTTTTGTAATTAAAGATATGGTTTTCCTGTAAAAATGGTTTTCCTGCAAAAAGGCTGAGATAAACTTTACCACCAGTGGTATTTATCAGATGCCAGAAGCCATGATCAGTTGAACTCTGTGTGATTGCCAGCATTGATCTGCAATGGAGGATTGCTACGGACACCATTCTAATGCTACATCGTATGTTCTGCATGATGAGTTTTCAAAGTTGCTTTGATAGTTTGATGTGCTGTCGTTTAATCTGTGAATGACATTATGAATGAGAGTTAAATAGCTTGAATACTTAGCATTTTTTTTTTTTTTTTTTTTTTGCCTCATTTTCACAAAGTTATCTCTCATGAGGCAAAGGCATAAGTTGTTAAATATGATTAAGGATTGTTTCATGGTGCGTGGTATCATTTTTGTTTGGGATGGAATTGGTTTTCACACCATTTGCATATTGTGTTATGTTTGGTGAAATTGTTTATGTTTTTTTTTTCCTAGGTTAGTGAGTTTCATGCAGTTTTAAAGTCATTTATGAAATCTATTCACAACTATTACCCAGTACAATACATATATATATGTATACATATATATATATATATATTTGACCGCCTGTAGCCAAGAGTTTGAGTGCTGTGCACCATTTTTACGCACATGGTTGTTACTCCATTATTCCAGAGAAGTTTGCATTACTCAGATATAGTTACATCATTTGTGACAAGAAATATCTATATTTTCTTTGATTTGTAATGGTGTCGTAAATAACAATTTTGTTCAATTCACGTTATACGCAGGGCAACGGACATGAAAAAGTGGACAAATGTGAATATATCAATTAAAGCTGAGCCATAGTTTTATTGCTAGTGGGATAGATGTATTGAGGGATCCAAACATATTTGAATAATTCCACAAGTCTCATGTCTATGATGATATTTCTGCATTTCCCACCAAAGGTTTAAAATAGCATTTATTTTAGGCTTGTTTGTTTTACATCTTTTCACTCGTGAGCCTATCCATCAAGGTATTATACATGTAAATATACAACTTGAAATATTCGCGGCATGACATTTTTTTTTTGCAAATTTGGGCCGACGGTTTTATTCTCACCATGAAATTATTCACAAATCGCCATTTGCTCTCAATGCATAAAGTGTTGACGAGAGAGTGAACATGCATTTTAATTTTGTGAGTCATGGCTTTCACAAAATTTGCAAAATTAAAATGCATGAGAAAATTCCTGTTTTGCAGTGTACATATAAATTGTGCGTACATGATAATGCAAAAAGTACAAATAGTTTCATCATCAAACTCAACAGAGTAATTGAGATGTAACACCATTGAGGGAAATAGTGAAGAAAGAGCAGACATGATACAAGTTCGAATTCCAGCTTTTAATGATTTTGCAACAACTTGAGAAGTGAGTCATCAGACTGCATAGGGTTCGCAAGTGTAACCCTGCCCCCCCCCCCCCCCAAGAAAAAAGGGAAAAAAAATCCGCAACCTCCTACAATGTTCTGATTGAGGCATGGTCTAATGGAGGGACAAGGATGGGTGGCCAAAGTAAAATTCTGGAATTTCACTGATTGGGCAGTGAAATAGTTTTGTCTCACCTCGCCACGTAATGGCATCGACTGACCAATGAATGAAAAGCACTTCAGACGGTGATTCTGACTTTGTGAGCAGGCCGGAAAGAGTGTGGAAGAGACAGAAATATTCATATGATGGAAACGTGTTTCATCATTTTATCATCGGTTATTTACATGATGGAAGACAAACAAGTTTGTTTGGGTTTTTTTTTTCTGTTGCATGTCAGGTAGTAGTGCTCTTGCCAACCTTGAATTGCTACCTGTTTTCAGCTCCTCATCTTGTGTGCATGAATCCAAACTGGTTCTGTGTGCTTAAAGTTTCACAAAATGAGACAAAGTGTGACGTATAAGTTTACATTGTAATGTAGGCAATCTAAATGCGGTGAATAAACACTAGGTTACTGAGTAGTTTGTGCATGCATGCAGACATGCAAGAGAGACAATGATTTCCAGGAGGATTAAAGTCACCAATTTTGTTGTAAATATGCACCATGCTTTCAAGCTGCTGATATAAAAAAGAATAAGTAATTTAACCAAAAAAAAAAAGAATCAAAAGGAAATTGTGCATGTATATTTCCCACATATGTTGTGCAGAATTGAGAACGTAAAGAAGGCCAATTTAGGCAAATGTTTGTAGAAATTGGTATTTCAAAAAAGAAATTGTGTATCATGATTTGATATTTTTAATATATTTCTTTCTTTGCTTAAACTTACATGCTATCCATTTTTGGTGTCAATAAACATTGATAAAAAATACGCTGGACTGTTGCAATTATTGAAAAGGTAAATACTGGTTACACTAAAGACAGATGGATGTGAATGTGTGGTTGAGTGTGTGTGTGTGTGTGTGTGTTGTTTTAAGGAGATTGGGAGGGATTATGTATGTATGTGTGTATATATATATATATATATATATATATATATATATATATATATATATATAGTTGAGACAATGTAGATAACAGAAGATGATGTCGCATGAAACCAGCAGAGTTGTGAAGCTTTCGACCGTGGTCTTCCTCAGCTTTAATATCTGTTTGTGAAACGAAATATATGTTTTTGAGCATAACAAATCTGAACTCATAAACACAATATATTAAATATAAGTTGAGCATGAGTTAATAGTTACATGTCATACTTGGCAATATTTTTTGGCACTTTGCAACACATTCAACAATGTATAACTGTAAATGAGTGTATAGTGAGTATATGTAGCATACAAACATCATACAATAAAAATTATCAAACATATATCATAAATAAACTAAATAATATAATAACCTGCTAAGCAGACGTTTGCGTTGCCTGGATGTCTTCTGGCTGTCTTGTGGCGGGATGTGAGTGATCATGTGATATTGGGGGAAGGTTTGTGTGCGGTGGTGCATGTCAGGCAGGAGTGGGGTAGTATAAAGAATTAGGTTCAGTGTTACAAGTGTGTCAGTCGTGTCAGTGCAGATAAAAGATTGTTAACAATTACGATACAATGAACATTCTCGTGGTCATTAACCCCTACAGCTGATTTACCAACAATCAAAATAGCAGGCATGGAATCTGGGTACAGATAGAGAGTGGATAGAGAGTGGATAGTGTGTTGCCACTTGTCCCTAGGTACATAACACAGAAATATACAATATACACATTATTTTATGTACCAAAATTATTGCTGAAACAATCTTCATACTCTTGCCACATAATATAACAAAATTGTGTCGCACAGTATAATTTTTCTGTGTACACCTCTATCAATCTATCTATTAATCTATTCATAATTCATATTTATATATATTCATATTGAGATCGTATATATATATAATATATATATATATATATATATATATATATATATATATATATATACATATATATCGCTGGTGGGGCGACAAGACCTCGTATCTACAAAATGTCACATGTTCAGGAGAGCAAAAAAACATGGTAGCCAAAACACTGTATCCAATGGGATAGACATTCCTTTGACATGCCGTGGTGGCTTCATGTTTGGGGTAAGACATCTAGGATTTGGACAGGACATCACTTAACTAATTATCTGACCATTAATCCAAAAAAGTCATTTTCACCAAAATTGCAGATACAAGGTCTTGTCACCCCAGCGACGATATATATATACATATATATCCATATACATATGCATGCATACATACACATAAATATTATATACACACATACATATACATATATAATTATATAATTCCTTCTATCCACGTTATATAATAACTAAGTATAAAACAATACCTATCAGTTAACCAATACAACATCAAAAAATCGCAATCCTTTACAGACATTCTATCTTTTCCATAAATACAGTCTCATTTTACATAAAACCCGGGTACAGATAAGGAGGGGATGATGTTTTGCCACTTATCCCTAGGTACACAACACAGAAATAAAATATATGCCAAAATTATTGCTGACAAAATCTTCATGCTATTCCCACGTGATATAACAAAACTGTATTGCACAGTATTATATATGCTGTTTCTCTGGTGCACAACTCTACCTCTCTCTATCTATAATCATCATGTCTTATACATATCATATAATATTCATGAATATTTCGTTTCACAAACAGATATTAAAGCTGAGGAAGACCACGGTCAAAAGCTTCACAACTCTGCCGGTTTCATGCGACATCTTCTGTTATCTACATTGTCTCAACTATAATTTCACTTAAGATGACAGAGGCGTGCGGTAGGAATATCAGCATTATCACACTATATATATATATATATATATATATATATATATATATATATATATATATATACATACATACATACACATACATAATTATGCACAGAATCAAACCTAACTACAATGACTGCTGTATAGAAGATAGAAGAACATATTTTGTAATAAATTCACTTCAATTTATTTTTCACTTTTTTCTTCCACATAAGACAATAGGAAAATTACAAATGCAATTTCAAAGAATTTTCTCCTTGTTTTTCTCCACAGAAATTGATATTAAAGAAAAAACAAATGGTATCAACGAAAATAAGAGGAAATTGATGAATTGAGAGCATGTTTTCATGGCCTCAAACCCAACATGTTATTTTTTTTTCTGAGGAAAAAAAAAGGGGGTCCATTAAAATGCAGTGTTATATGCTGTTAACACAAAGCCTTTCTTAATTGTGTAAGTAAACTAGTTATAAATATCCTGGTAATTCAAGACAGGACAGAAAAAACAACAAAAAAACTACATTACACAATGATAACTGTAAATGCCTTCAAGGTGATTATGATGATTCGGAACGAGGATGATCAAAGTAACTCGAACATAAAGTGGCTGGAACTAGCTACTGACTCGGTGAAGCTGAAGTGATTAAGTACACATTTCATTTCTTGATAAGATGATGACATTTGAATTTGTTATGAATCAGGAACACTGCCTTCGTAGGCCTTTAAAAAAAAGTCAACTTTTAGTGAGAACATTTTTTTTTTGTTCTTTTTTTTGGAATATTTACAGTGTCCCATTAATATTATTACACTTTTTTTTAATCTATCTTCATATCTTCATATAGTATCTTCATATAGTTGCTATGAGCAGTTGGTCATTATAGATAGTTGCTGGAGCAGGTTTAACTGTATTATATCACACAGACAATATATACATTAGTATACAATATATATTCATAAAATTTTCAACCCGAGGCGGGTTGAAAATTTTGTGAATAAAAACCTTCATGTCGGATCTACAGATGGCGTATTTGAGACTCATTCTTCTTATAATTATAACATTCAAAGTCCAACACATGAACAATTCCTAGACATATGTGTATTATATATATATACATGTATATATATATATATATATATATATATATATATATATATATATATATATATATATAATTATATATTGTATACATATCATTTATTGATGTGTGTGTGTGTGTGTGTGTGTGTGTGTGTGTGTGTGTGTAAATATCAGGATACTTTCATTGCATGAGCTTACATCACATGATTCACCATCCCAGAGACTCCAACCCCAAGCACCTTCTGATCTGGAGATTCTCCCGCCTGAAACCCCTAGCAAACGGGAGACTCCAAGTTGATGTGTGCGAAGCGCGATATTCCTAGGGTTCTAGATGCTTTCTGGTGCTATCTAAGGCTTTTTTTTTTCAACATACAATAGCAATAAGTAAGAAATCCTTTCCAACGGGAGACACAGAGTCAGGGCGGGAGAAATTAAATCTCAAGCGGGAGAACGGGAGATTTTGCAAAAATGGGTTTTCGGCGGGAGATCTCCCGTCGAAAACAGGAGAGTTGGAGTCTCTGCCATCTGTCTGAATATACACCCACTGATATACCAGGATACATTCATACATGACTGTATGTAGGTCCTATGTGCATATTTGAATGCAAAAAACAAAACAAAAACAAAACCAAAAAAAAGACTGATATATCCATTTTTATCAACTTGAAAAATTTGCCATTGAAGCTGCTGGAAAAAAAAATGATTAAACCATACATGTGATGATTATGATAATATCTTCAAATCTTTCTATGTAACAAGTGAAGAGTTTGTTTGCAAAAACCGATAAGTCCATTTTTGAAGATTTTTAAGTACGGTTTCTGTCATAAAGTACAAAATGATACCTTTTAAATGATATATTGGTCACTACATATAAAGGCACATTTTTGAAGTTATGGTCAAAAGAAGCAAAAGTTTTCTTATCATTCTCTGTATTTTTCTTGACCTTTAATCGCAAATATCTCCATTTGGCAAATATGGACTTATCGGTTTTTGCGAACAAACTCTTCAAGTACAGTGTCATTGAAAATCTATATTTTTCTCTATGTATGATTATGACCTGACAAGAAAACATGATTCAGTTTTGCATTCAAACCCTTCATTATAGCTTATACACACATATATTCTTATCATATTTACCCTCATTTCACTGAACTTGAGTGATGCTTTAACCCATAGATTGAGGATGAGTCCTGAGTATACACAGGCAGGTGTCTATGGAAAATGCGTGTTGTAGCAAAATCAGCCCATCCTCAATGGGTTAATAATTAAGAGCAAAATTTTGACACAGAATTGAAAATTGTGTCATTGTATTTCATATTTGTAGGCAATTTTCATAGGCAATTTAGTCAGTTTTGCTCACAGATTAAATGAATAGTGTAGTATTAGTTGAGGTGAGGATTATGCCTTTAATTTGTTTTTGAGAAACTCAGAAACTACTTCATGAAATATGAAAGAGCATACAATTCTATTAAAGAGGAATTCAAAATTTATTTTGATGGAAAATGGTTTTGAAATGGTTTAGATATATCCAAAAACAAAGTAAAACAAAGCAACCCTATTAAAAGGTTGGTTCCACCGTTTTGTTTTGGCCCAAAGAACTAAGGAATATGAATATGTGCCAAGTGGTACACTGGGTGCTAGAAAAAGAAAAGACACAAAAAATGTTGTCTTTAATCACTTACGAATTCTGATAGAGATACCGAGTATGAGATCCGGAAATTCAGGCCAATGTCTGGAACGGGTGAGGTGGCTGTGCGTGGAGCATGAGTGGACCAACAGTCAAAAATGAAAGAGCGCCATCTAAGGGATATCTCGCGTGGATCGAGAGAGAGAGAGAGAGACATCCGCGATGAATTCGTGTACTATCAATGGCAATACGAAGAAGCAAAGTTCAGTCAGTCGTAGTTTGTTGTGAAAGTATTTTGAAGACCTTGCGTTTGAGTAAACTACCTAGTACTCGGTTGCCGGATACTTCAGCTTAATAAGTTACATGTTGACTGCCATGAGGATTTATATGGTAGTATTCCTATAAGAGGTAAGCTATGTTTACGTGTGTAAAATAGAACACGAACGTGCGTATGTATTGCCACTCAATTCAAGTCTGTAGTCCCGTGTACTCGATTTCTAGTAATGTATAATGAAGTCGCAGAAATTTCGGAACCATTAAGATACACAACGGACTGTCACTGTCAGTGCTGTGTAAATCTATGCCCAATGAGTGTCAGTATAACCACCTGTCGTTGGCGTAGGGCCTAATAGATCAGCCCAGTTCATTTCATTTCATTCATCATATCCAAGGCAAAATCGGCCCCACTCGTATCATCGCAGTGCGTGTTAACTTTGTGACCAAAAGATTGGTTGAGGTCTGTATCTGGTTGTCGGGATATGTTCCGCAGAGCAGAGACTGCGTCTGGCTTCACGGATCCCCTCCTATTGTCTACAGCGGAGAGCGATAACATAAAAAAATAAAAGACTCCTCCGGACAGACGGATCTTTCTGTCTAGTATTATTAATAGAATAACTCAGCCATGAAACATACAATGTCATTAGCATTAACGTTCATGACATTGGCATTGCTTTGTGTGAATTCTTCCACCTAGTATGTGCTGGGTCCTTTAAAGTTAACTAGCTTGAGCCATCTTACCACTTTAAAAGATTTTGCTAGATCTAGGAGGGTGGTATTCTGAAAATCTTCCTAAGTTTCTTCCTGAGTCGGAAACTTAGTACACTTGTAAGTGCCTGGGAAAGACAGAATTGGTATTCTGAAATTTCTTCCTGGGCCATCAGGCTCCGCCCATGTCCTTTCTTAAGGCAAGCCAATACAAGATGTCATATCATAATCATGAACCAACCAATGACAATCGCCTATTATTATGACATAGGGTTGAATACACATGTGCACGACATGTCCCCTTTCTCGTGCCCATTTCACGCATCAAAAGACATGTTGCGCGCAGTGACAGTGAATGACAAGCGCCTATCACGGTGTTTTGTAGCTTGCTATGTCAGCGTACTTGGGACAAGGATGGGGCTTTCCTAAATATTGTCTTAAAATTCTTTCCTAAGTGCATTCTAGAAAACCAACTTCTTCCTAAGTCAGAAATGTGCATATCTCATATTCATTAGCATATCTTCCTAAGTTTCTTCCAAAGTTTAAGAAAAAAGTTAGGAAAACACTTATACATGTAGGAAGAAACTTAGGAAGAAATTTCTGTAAGAGGATTTCAGAATACCACCCCTAGGCTTCAGTAATGCTGCTCTATAGATGCTACAAAGGTAGAGACAGCTTGTGATAACATCTTTGAATTTTACCAAAATGCCAAATAATTAGTGATTGAGGACAATAATACTTGTCTGGGTATTGCACATTGTTTGTGTTAGCTTCACACATTATTGATCTCCTCAAACTTGCGCGCATATGAACCATGCATGCAAATCCTATGTGAACCAGTTCTTCAGGCTCGAAATATTTTTTTAAAGATACACTGTGTCTAAAGAAGTAATGTAGGCTGAAAGAAAATAAAATGAAGTAAATTGTAAAAAAGAAATCCCCATATTCATTGATATTAGGACCTATGATAGCTGCTCACGCAAATGTTTAATGTGTTGTTTCTTAACTGAAGGAGTTTATAACTCCTACAAAATATGAACCATTCATTGAGGTATGATCATATATCACTGTTATGAATATAATACACCAGGGAAATTTAGATCTACAATTGGTGTTTAATATCAATATTGCCATAAATATCAATGCTAAACTTAAATGTTATCTACACTAGAGGCCCAGGGGCCCTGGGGGTCCTTTTATATCGAAGGCTGCTTTGTAAAATCACTCTGAAGCTCTGCATGTAGAGTCGGCAGTAGGGGATAGCAAATTGAAGGTGTCAATGACGCTCACTGTGTAAAGCCCGTAAGAACTGTGATTGTCTTGATCTGATTTTCAACATGTTCATCCATCCATCCTATTATATTATTTTCCAGTGATGGGCAGATAGCTGGTACATTTACATCCATGGATATAGAAGGGACCTCCATTCAGGCATATTCGGCTGGTAGAATTGCATCAATGCAGCACCCACAGATTTTGCATAGAGGTATGATGACACTCGTGCTTTGAGAAAAATGATGATTTCTCTTTTTTTTCATGAAACATTTTAAATATTTTCTTTGTCTTTGTTCTTATGCAAGACTTTGCTGCACAAGATCTTGATTGGTTGCATTGTAGAATATAGGAGGATGAATGTACAGTGTTTTTCCCCAGACAAAGAATTACACTGCACAGGTGCTTTATGGTCATAGATTAATGGATCAATTTCATGTTTTCAATACAATATGTCAATATAACAAGTGATTTATAATTACATGCTGTTGTATACATGCATAAATCATACGACTTCCTGCGCTACAATTTAGATTCACACAGGTTTAGCGCACTTAATAAGAGAAATGTCTCAAAAAGTGGAATGTTAATTTCAGATCATTGATATGCAGTCTTATCAGAGACAGTTTGATTATTTGTGAATCTTTTATATTTGTTTGATAATGGGTTTGGTTTCACAACACGTTCTACAAAAATATCTTTCAGTGAAACGGGGAGAAAAGAGAGAAATGCGTACATGTTTTCAGCAAGTAATCTCTGTTCTGATTTCTTGTTTTGGAATTACATCAAGTACCAGTAGTTGTATATACTGGCCCACTGGACATCCATGGCATCTGGGGGAAAAAAAAAGTATGACTGACATATCTTTGCAAAATTATTCTTGTAGGAGATGGACAAGGAATGGACCTGGAAGTTGATTACAAGGTCAAAAAAGGTGAGTATGATCTCATTTATATTCCTCTGGCATTAGGTTGTATGACTTCATTCGGGGAAACATTGAAATGTGTGTGAACTGTTGAAAGAGCACACAGCAATGATCAGTTGATGAGCAAACAAGATTTGATTTCTTGTTGGTCAACAGAGCAGCACCTTTTAAGTATATACAATGAATTTTAATGTAATAGTATTCATTTTTTAGGTTTTCCATTACATTATTTGATGAAGTTGTAGTTCATTTACGTGGATAAAGTATACATGCAAGATTGAAATGTAGTTTCTTAAAAAAGGAAGAATTCACTTGTGGTGGCTTGTCTGCTGCAATATTCAGAAGCACAGACTGCATTGGTATTGCAAATTTGTTTTCATTTTAATCAAGATTAAAGATGAAATCAGTTAACTTTCAAGTGAGAAGATCTTCCTTTTTGCATTGCACATGAAGACCAAGTTCTTTGTTCAAAGCTTTTGTTGTTGTTGTTGTCGCTGTTGATGTTGTTATTGTTGAACAAGATTGGTTAGATGGTTTACTAGGGCAAGCAGCATTTGGTCAATGTATGGGTATTTTTGCTCGGTGATAAATACCTACCTGAACCCATGATTGATGTATCTTCATCACAGTATATTGATGTTCTATGCCATATTTATTTATATTATAATTCAGTTTAGATTATAGATCATATTGATATCATACAGAAATTTGATGTCTCGTTCCGAAGGGTGCCAGAGGTGTAATGTTTTCAGGTTGTCTGTACAGGTGCCTGAATATCAGATCAGTGCCAGTGCATGGGGATGACAGGTCAAGGGACAAGGTTAAAGGTTACTAAATTGTGCAGAAAATTGATCTTTTGACTATGAATGGCAACAGTTATAATTATGTCCAATTATAAGGGATAGAAATGAAATGAAATTGCCTTCCTTTGTTCAGAGAGGATGTAAGAGGTTAATATCAATTAAATTTCATCAAATGAAGGACCATGTTCTTATGACAGGTGTAGTGATTGCATGATAGGTGGGGGCATCACTGTGATCTGCACACAGCAGTTACCTAGCAGTAGTTTCTTTTAGGTCTTATGATAACTTCATTATTGTATCCTTCCTTCTTTTGGTGTGTTCCCTGAAAAGTCTTGGTGTCATGTTTTTAAATCCCATATGCTTGCTTTGTTTCTTTCTTAACGATGAAATTGTCTGCCTGCAGTGACGGATAGGCTATCAGAATGCTTGCATATCGTGGTCAACGAACCTTCCTTGGCTCTGTACAGACTCCAGGAGCATGTACGACGATCCATGCCACAGCTTTCTCAGTGCAAGGTAACTACAGGTGCTACAAATTCACGACTCTAGCCGACCTCTTCTTTTGTCAAGCAGTTGGAGAAAGATCGACATTTTCGAAGGGAATATGAGTATTGTAAAGTTATGCTTCTCAGCCTCTTGTTAACTTTATGACTTGTAACCACAGTCCATATGCTGTAGAATCCCCTAGTGTGTACAGACTTAGATAACTGTTATCATTAGCTGACAAAGTTTTCCCCTTTCATTGATATTAAGTTATTTGCAGATACCCTGTTATTATGGAAATATTTTACATACTCAGTAGTGAAGGTTTCCATGCTAAAATTAAATGCAGTCATTTTTTTTTCTATATTACCACTTATGAATGGACAAGAAAATTTGACAGTAACTAAAGCACTGACATCTAAAAAAAATACTCTATTTAGGTTTCTGTTAATCAGGAGTCACAGGAGCAGAAGACACTCAAATTCATTTCAGGATTTGATCAATGTTGGTGTAATATCTGATGTACATGTAGGTTTTATAAGTTCTCAAGAAACAAGCTGAAATCTTCTCGTGTAGTATTTGTAACACAAGAATATGTGTTTACTATGCCTTACTTCTTTATGTGCAGATGGAATTAGCCAGTCTACAGCAAGAAGTACAAGGAAAGTGCCATGATGTGGACTATGCAAAGAGGTGATACATATTAAGTGGATGTTGCTGTTGTACCTTCCTTGTGTGATTCTTCAAAGAAAAGCAGTACACCGAAAACTCCAGACATAAAGATTGATCTACGGTATATCCTATAAAACCAACATAATATTCTGGGCCTTACTGGCCATATAAACAACCCCAAATGAGATGATAGCACTGAATTATTCCCATGACACCTGCAATTACTGCAGTGTACATTCATGCATAAAGACTGGGTTTATAGATACAGTGTACACATCATAAAGTGGTAAAGAATTCATTGATTGCCAAGCCATTGCCCCTTTGGAGTTAGAAGAATGAATGTGAATTTCAGGTCTGCAGTCATTTTGTATTCAGACAAGTAGATACACTATTCGGTGTAAACAGCTTAAAGTCAGTTTCGTTGTATACAATTTGAACTAATAAGTGCAGAGACATGCATGGAACAATTTGAGCTACCAGGTAATAAGTGCACAGACATGCACGGAATGACACCAACATGTTTGTTCCTGGAAATGGAGAAAGATGAAGGGTGAAAAGATAAGGTTTACAGACATGAAATCTGCTACCAAGAGACCGTATACAGTAATGCCGCCTTCTTTTCTGTCTGTCTCTATAACTCGTTTATCCTACTAAATAGAGCTGTTGAAGGTATGTCAGCCAGTGTACGACCTTTCAACTCTATAAACACCCTTCTGAAGAGTGCCATCGTCAACAAGCAACACTTGAACCATCAAGCTTCAGACAGGTGAGTAAGAGAGCTCGAAAACTTAGAGTGAAATGCGTTTGATATTTATGAATACAAGATTATGTGAATGTGAGCAAGTTGTGTAATATTATTTCTCATATGACTGCTGTAATTAGCGTAATGTCCCTCATGTGATTGACATCAACAAATCAATTGTACTCCCCCCTTCTTTTGTAAGATACATATCTCCATTACTCTGCTGTTAAAACATGGTACTGTCTGTTGCTTATTAGTACTTTCACAAATTCCATAAAGAAGCATTTTTGATGATGACCCTTAAAATGTGTACCTTTTCCATGATATGACATTATCACAAAAACACAGGAGCTTAATGAAAAAAAAAGATAGATATTAACATTTCTGTATACTGTACTTGTATTTGTCATCTTTTTGTTGATATAAAGCAGATAGAACATACAACTTCAGTATTGATTTTCCAAATAGTCACATGACCAAAACAGCTGGATTCTCATATTCATATAGGGAAATCTGTTTATTGAAGAGGCCACATTTTGATAGAACTACATGTATCTTTCCTGTCATTTGTGTTCCAGATCACTATTAAAAGACTAAGACATAATACCTTTGATCAGGTGTTGTTGTTTAATTACTTTTATGGAAACAAAGTTTTTCTATTGTAGTATTGTAGATGTCTGATTCCTAAATCCTGTTCTGAACTGAGGCTTGCCTCCATATTGTGGAGATGGACTACCATACATTATCGCTGGGCAGATCTTTGATAAGCAAGTAGTAACTGGTAATGACAGCACAAAATTCTTCCGTGCTCCATATGCGTAGAGTTTTTTGTACTTGTAAACAATGATTTAAGTATCACACATATGAGAACTGGGGGGGGGGGGGGGGGGGGGAGGGGGTGTTTCATCAACGCTTGTCGAGTTGTCGGCGCTGACCAATTTCAGCAAAATCCTTGGTTTTGATTGGCTGAGATGCTCTGGTCACTGACTGTTACTATGGTGATTCAAGTTGTCAGCGCCGACAAGCGTTGATGAAACACCCCCCAGATGGTAAAAGATCACACTCCATAGGTATTTCTGGAGTAGTGGCAGGTGTGTAAAAGGGAGTGGACTGTACTTGTAGCAAGCCCTGTGAGGACTGTTGATAGAGGTAATTTGTTACACCGACAAATTTTTGTGCAGTGCGTGGCATTTCCCCCACATTGTGCTCCGAGTGGCAGGTGACAAAATCAAGGTGTTTGCGACATTGCCGTTTCACTGAATCTGTCACTAAATTGCTACTAGCGTAATTTTGTTGAAAGTTTCTAGCATCTGAAGTCACCACCTTGTCCGTAGGATGACCCTTTTTAAGTTCGTATGACATATAGCTTGATGTACACTATAGGTACAGCTAAACCTGCATTTATACAGTGCACTCCCGTTACAACGAACACGGTTATAACGAAGTAAATCTTCTGGTCCCAAAATTATCACCATTAAAGTCTATGGTACAAAATTTGCTTATAACGAACACGGTTATAGCGAAATTTCCGTTATAACGAAGTCTTTTTCGAGCACCACAGACAAGGAAAAACAAAAGAAATGTGCTCCGTTATAACGAAATGCGAATTGCTTTCGAAAATACGTAGCGGAACAAGCATTATATAGCGTCTCTGCATGGGTGAACGCTTCTCACCACTGTGTGTTCGCTCCTTGTGTCACGCACACTTTCTGAGGGGAACTTGCATTTATTATTGTAATACAGTTATCCCATCACATTTCACATAGCTTTCCAGTGTATGATGAGTATTCAGCAAGCAGAATATGATATATATACGTGGTTTCCTTGTTTTCGTTATATATTGTATTTGTTCGGTTATAACGAAATTTCGTTATAACGAAAGAAAACTGCCGGTCCCGAGCATTTCGTTATAACGGGAGTGCACTGTAGTGCTCAATAGAAATTGCACCACAGAGAGAAGTGGGTGGCCAGCCATCCTTTCATAATATTTTTCGTACTTCAATGTCTTGCTGCTTGTAGTGGCTCCTAATTTTATGTGATGTCATCACTAAAGGGTGACAAATTCAGACGAGATGATTTCTTTTATTCCAAAGCAAGTCAGTGCCATTTTTTTTTTTCATGAGATACTAATATTACATCATTATTCATAGTAGTACCTGCATGTATTTTTAAATGCTACACATGGACCCCGATAAGAGCAAACATATTAGATATATGGCTACCACATTATCTGTAATGATGACAGTTCATATTGGTCACTTGTGCTGTTTTTGTTTAATACTGTATACGCTATAATTTTCGCGTACATAAATTTTTGCGAATTGCCGCTGTCACACATTTTCGCGAGTGGTTAAATTCGGGATTAGGGGACCAGAGAAAATATGAAGTGGCAAAGAAAGTGTGAATTTTCAACTTACTAGCAAATAACAATGATACTAGTTATACACTGCATGAAAAAAACTTACCAAACTCTGCTAACTAGTAAGTTAGAATTCAACATTTTTTAAGTGGTTAAGTCCATCGCGCTAGATTTCTGACGAGTGGTCCCCTTGCGAGAATGGATTGGCTCTATGTACGTAAACAAGCTTAGCCAGTACAGTATATGGTCTGTTCGGTAAGCCATGACATGGTAAACTACTAGTACTGAAATTTTCGTATCATCAAGGCAAGGGATTCATTTGGGAAGGTAATATTTTCGCGTGTTGTTAAATTCGCGAATAGCTCCCGACTCGCGAAATTCGCGTTATTCGCGAAATTCGCGAAAATAAAACCCCCGCGAAATATATAGCGTATACAGTAGTAGCTACTCTGGACAGGTTTGACTGTGCTCTGCTGATATTGATATTAGGGGCTGGGACATTCTTTTGAATTCTTTTACACGATATGTAATGTCTCCAGATGGGAGGTACTGGAGGCGAATGCAGGCACCCCACGCAGCTCAACGGCATCGAGGGAATAGCCCACAGCGTTTGCTGTCGATCCAAGGTTTTATTTCCCTCGACATTGTTTCATGGTGTAGTCTGTTTGTTAACCCTCAAACTCCCAATGTAGTCTTTCATGGATGCATTACTGCATGGCTGATCTTCTGATTTCTGCTACAGCATTGTATCCTCTCTCCCCCCCCCCTCCATTTTCTTGTCTTCTTCCTGTAATTAATGTGCTAATGTGAAACCCTGATTTTGTATATAGTCCCAATTCCCTAACCTGTCATCAAACTTTGCATCTAGCATAAAGTATTCAGTATGCAGTTGTTGATTTTTTTTTTTACTTGCAAGTATACTTTCTCACATATTGCAGTTGTGAGATGATTGCGCAATTCATGAAAAGTCATGTCAACCTACGATTTCCTTTGGTATATGTGCCTGTATGTATTCATTTATGCAGATAATATTGATTATTAGACGCCGCTTTTTTTTGTTATTTCTCCAAATTTTCACGATATTACAGACCTGATTCTTTCATTTTATATTATATGTAATGGCAAGTATGGTTTAATCAATCTTTAATGATTCAATGCCATGTCTTGACTTTTGATGTGTACAGTTTTGTAATCTGTCCTATATCAAAGAGGAACCACAATCTGGTCTAATGTGGGGGAGGGGGGCATTTCATGAAGCGTTTTGTCTGACATATTTATCAGACAAATTTGCTCACAGATCCAGGGATATCAGTAGCTTATAACAGTTTGTCAGAAAAAAAATATCTGACAAAAATGCTTCATAAAATGCCCCCAGGTGTCTTTACCCTTTGGGTACGTTATATGACCATATTCTTTCAAGATGCCTACTTCATGATGTACAGTATATAGTGAGCAAAACCTTTGCTTAACCTGTTCCGGATTTTTACCACTAGGGTACATTGGCTGATGGTATGATTAACTACCCACAAATTTATCTATCATAATTTTCCTTTCATGCAGTTATATCAGGGTAAACAGTATATTAAAACATTTGTGTTTCTGTTTGGAGAATGTAGTAACCAATATTTTACTGATTAGAAATAGTTATCAGGTATTTATTTCATGAACTGGCAGCTAGTGGCAGTACGTCTGGCTTGATCTGTCTGTATTAGTAATCATATAGATTAACAAAGCAGTCTTTTTAAATAGTCATAGTGCAAAGGAACTACCTTGTCATCACATAAATACCCTTTCTATTTTATCTCTGTGTGGGTTTATATCAATATCAGCTGGACTGGGCTATTATGGGCAGCATTGTTTTCATATTCGCATTCTTTCCAGCATTTCACTTGGGAGCCACAGACACGAAGTTCTCTGCAGAGCGTGCAACCCATGCACAACAGAAAGTGATGAGTCTGCAGAGCAGCTGACATCACAATAGTGCATTTGGCACCAAGTTTGACAGTTAGTGAATGGTGACAGTTTGGAAATTGTTTGTCGACTCCATTATTCATCAATTTATATCTTAGCCAAGACTCTAAAGTGACAAAGTGTCATCAGTTGAGCTTAGTATGACATCGACTTGTGGCATCATTGAAGGAATTTAATAATTATCGTAACAATGATAATAATTGCATTTATATGGCGCTTTATACTGGTGTTTCTAAGCACATAATTTTCACTCTGTCCCCCAGATATATCATAAAATGGAGCTCTCATTTATGAAAAAGTCACAACAAATGCGCATAAGAGATCCCATTTCACTCATTCTTTGATAGCAAAGAGCAGGTTGCCTTAGCGAGTGAAGTAGTCCACATGACTGGACCCTGTGGAAGACCAGCTAATGCAGCTGAATATGTGCTATCCAGCCATCTTGTTAGGTGGAAATGAGAGCAGATTCTGTGTCCACATTATCAGCAGAGAAAAAAAAATTGTGAAGTCAGACAGAACTGTAAAGGTTTCATTAAGAAAATTGGACCAGAATTAAGAAAGCTAAAAGTGTTTACACAAAGCCAGTGGCAGGTGTCACAATGATATTATGCAAATTGGACCAGACTTTGTTAAAATGGAGAAACCTTTTCTGATGAATATTTTCTTAAACCCATTGAGGACGGACTGATTTTGCTACAACATGCATTTCCCATTGACACCTGCCCAAGTATACTTGGGACCCGTCCTCAACAGGTTAAGAATCCATAATGTTTATCCAAGAAAGCTGCAAACTTGCAACTGGTTGACAAATTGCCCTACATCAATGTAAGTTAGAACTGAATTAATCAGTGTTTTTCTAGTAGCCATGGTAAACAAAGAGGGGCATTTATGCTCAGGGTGGATTTGAACCAACAACCTCCTGACGACCGGACGGGCGTCTTATCCACTAGACCACAGAGCTTCTGCCTGGAAGCCAGTGCTGGTTCTAATCCTTGTAGCCTGCAGTGGGTACTTGTGGGTAAGATGCCCATCGCGTGATCAGGATATCACTGGTTCAAATCCAGCCCGAGCATGTATGCCCATGATTTTTTTTTTTTTTGCACCTTCTTAAACATTGATTAATTCAGTGTTTATTCACGTCATTATAGGGCAACTTCTCTATCAGTTGCAATCACTCAGCCTGAGGATTTCAGTCGTTTGTATGAAACTATTTTTGCCGCCTGTGCCCCTGACCATTCCATGTGTTTTTCAGCTGCTCATCTTTTGTACTTCTTTCTCATGAGAAGATGCTAGTTCAAAAGTTTTTGGTGAAATTCAATCCAAGCATCACAAATGCAACACATATGAACTGTCTGATCGATCCTTTAATCTACAGCTCATTACCTGATTTTTGCCGCCCAAGCAGGAGAAAGCTATACAATGCTGTGAGCCGTGAATGCAATTTTTGTGGTGATAATGAACAGTTTTGCAGGACTTGTTTTCGTAAGTGATTTTTTTTTTTTCATTTGTGAAATGGAAGCATCAAATTGGACTGACATCTCCACTGGATACACATCATCTGCCATTAATTAGTGTTTGTGCAATATACATTGTACTGATGGTCACAGAGAAGGCTCAGATAAGAAGATGTGAAGTTATATGAAACTGTAAAGAGTTACCACTACTGAAAATGAAGTGCATTTTCAGTACGGCAACATTTTTGGGTCCTGAGCTTTCAAACTTTGTGTATTAGAATGTCAAGTCATCCTGAGTAATCCATGTCAAATCAGCACTTCCTATTAAAAAATAATCAGAAGTGAATATTAACAATTGTCCATTCATGGCTAGATTTCCGCAAACCTCTTGCAATTAAATCTCCCAATTAAAGTGAACTTTTCATGGCCTGTTTCTGCAGCGAAGAATACAGCAGGCCACAGAATAATGTCACACAGTTGTTGGATCGTATTTTCAGTGCAAGCGATAAAATTCTTTGTTTTGAGAAAGTGAAACACCAATCTTACCATAGCCTTCTACCATGAAAACGAGAGTGACCATAGCGCGGTTACTGGACAAGCAGGAGAATAGGTTATGAACATAGCTGCCTGCCATTAAAAAGAGGAATTGATTTATTTTTATTGACTTCATCTGGTAGAGATGGTATCTTGTATGATAATATCAGTTGTCTTTGCTCCTCAGGAAATATGCTGTGCACAACATTGCATAATTCCTATGGTTGCAGTGAAAATACAACTTATCGTGTGATGTGTGTGTTTTGTTTGTAGCCTTGCAACCATTTGGCCGTGCCAAAGCTGAATTACTTCACATCATTTGTCCATGAAAAGAATCAAAAGCGTCAAATTCATGTTACGCACAGCAATGTAAGATATGAAGTGATCAAAGAAGACGTGATGAGGCAGATTCCATAGAACTGGAGCTTATTTTAAAAAAAAGTAGAAAAATAAGAGAACTGTCATATTTGATTGTGTGGTTGCCAATACCTGTGCTCATGGGCTGCGTTTGAGCATTCAAAAGCAAACCGAACCAAACTGAACTGTACAGTACTGTACCATACCATGCTAGATTGGGAGTGTTCTAGCGCTCTGTGGAGATAGCATACCTCATGAGCTATTTTTGGTCTGGAGTCGCAGATTTTAAATGCTACATACAGGTGTCCCTAACAAAGAGAATCAACTCTTTGTATTATGACATAGTAGGCGTTTTCACATCAGCCCGATAAAAGTCCAAGCTCGAGATATATTTCGCGATTGCGAATTAGAGCGCTATTTCATTTCTTATTCACATCAGCCCAAAGAGAATTAGCCCGAATTTTTTTCGAGCTAATTCGTCAGCTGAGTATGTGCAAACAGCATCAGTAATGTGTGTGCCCTGTCAAAAATTTCTCATGATTTGTGTGCAGTTTGCCTCGATCGATAGGGTCACACACGAAAGGCATGATGGGATGCATTACGCTAATTTCTCAAGTCGTTTTCACATTATCAAATAGCGCGCTACTATCCCGCTATTTCAGAAATTTCCCGAGTTGGATTCGAGAAATTTTCTCGATCAGAGCGATACAATTAGCGCGCTATTTTGTGTTCACATTATCAAATAGCGTGCTATTTTGTGATCGGGTTAATTTCCCAAGTCAGAAAATAGCGCGCTATTTCGAAACATCGGGCTGATGTGAAAACGCCTAGTGTGTGTTACGTGCATTCTTCTCATGTGAACAGCTGGTACAGTACGCTTTTGGACCACTTTATGTTCAAGCTCTCTCTGTCATGGCATGTTACTATACAGTTCACTTTTGGATTACATCGAGAAGTGGTCCACTTTTAGCTCGGTTTGGTACAGTAGGGTACGCTTTGGGAGCATTCGAGTACTCCTCTGGCGCGGGTTCAGTACTCTATGCATTAGGAGAGAGCTTGAATGCACCCATGGATGAACAAATGTGATTGATGCTGATTTAGAATACATGGTTTATTTCTTTATAGTTTATCATTTACAGATGTAGTTCAAAAGCCTATCAGATGTAAAGACTATGCTCATTTTCACTGGTATCCTGTAGATCATGATAGTGGTACATCATCTTGTCAGACACCCACCATTTCATGAGTGAAGCAGTTAATAGTCATCAGTCAGTTGGTCATCAGTTTAGTCATTAGTTAGTCATGCCGTGATGAGTGACCATGTGATTTTATGCACTTACAGGAGCAATTGCTCCTATCAGTCTAAGACATCTGAGATATGACCTATTGTCTTTAAAACTTGAGAGTAGTTACCTTAAAAAAAGAAATGCCTTTTGAGAGCAGAATAATACATTGAACTACTTTTCATATGTTCTTTTCATGTTCATTGAGGCTGTTAACATGGGATGGCAAATCAACTCCACTTGCTGCCACGGAGTGTTCACATTCAGCAGCATCATGTTAGGTGTGACGGTCATGCAATACTGCATTCATTCAGTGGCAATCTGTACACTGTAAGCAGCCATCTACACTATGCCTGGTGTAACGTGTCATAGTCAAACATGTGTTAACGTCTGTGTAGTGATAGGATTTCTTCTGTGTTACCACACAAATGCCCCACGTGCTTCATAGACGCAGCAACATGTGTACCGACTGTGCGACATGGTGTCTTGTCCAGCCAAACTAACAAAAGTAGTTAATCACTCATTCTCTGTAATCACAGAGCCCTGTTGTATAGAAGGATGTGATCAATTTAAAGTCAGAAAATTAAACATAAGTCATGTAGCAGCCAATCAAAATTGAGTAGTTAAAGACTTATGTTTGATTTTCTGATTTATTTTTCATCTTAACTTTTATGCAACAGCGCCTTACAGATTATGGATTGATCTCAGATAATTTTATGTATTGTAATGTAAAGTCATTTTCTTCTTCTTCTTCTTCTTCTTCTTTACCCTCCTATACCAGTGGGATCTGATATTCACTATTTGTTGTCATGTATTTGGCAATCAACAGAGCTCAAGCATAATGCCTTGTTGAGCCAGTATGCATGTTTTATTTATGTATGTTCTGTTTTTGAAATCTGTATGTGTTCCAAGTTATGTTTCAGTGGTAACGAATATTCAAGAAAATACACCTCGGACACCTGTAGTGATTTTGCATGTGTAGCTATATCTGTTGCGTGTGTATGTGCCCTTGTGTTGATTATAGAATGTGCAGAATACATATGTATGCATGCATGCAGATAATTGCTTGTTTGAATGTGATCCTAATATTATTTGTTCAGGCAGATGCAAGTTTACAGTCGACTTCATGTTTGGATAAGACACAATGTAACTTGTAATCTCACCATGCTGAAGTACTTGTTATCTGCATTAATGAATAACATGTAAACATCCTAAAACTTCAGAAGCAAAATACCAATTGACCTTTCCGAAGAATTTTTGTTTGCACTTCTGAATTGGAACAAAGTAAAGCATATAGTGTATCACATACTGTAGGCATAATATTCCCTTTCCTCTCCCACAAGTCGAGTGCATGCATATTTTTTTTTTCATTCTTAAAATTCCTTGACTGTACCTTTTAATGAATTTAACTCTCTTCAATTGCATTTTCCTTCATTAGAAAGTCATAAGCTATCCAAATAGAGCAGCAAACTTAAAGTAAGAGATCAGGGGGGGCGTTTCATCAACAAGTTCGTCGGAGTTTTCACCGACGAATTTGCTATCAGCCAATCAGACCAAGGATTTCATTAGCTTTTAACAGTTGTCAGTGTAAATCCTTGCATCTGATTGGCTGATAGCAAATTCGTCGGTGAAAGCCTCCGACGAACTCGTTGATGAAACGCCCCCCAGATAAGATGTGAGCAGAGTAGCACCAATTGGGTGCACATCATGAGTTCGACATCCAAATACAGCCCACGAGTCATACAGCCCATGAGTTTGACACTAACTAAACAAGGCCCACAAGACTGACACATTAAGCCCCACGTTGTAATGTTGAACACGTGGACTCTTTTTACCTAGTGTCAAACTCATGGGCCATATTTGCCTAGTGTTGAACTCATGAGCTGTATGACTCATGGACCTTTTTTTAAATTTTGAACTTGTGGGCTGTATGACTCGTGGGTGTTGGTCTCATGGGATGACCCCGGACCAATCAACGATGGGACATAGTTATGTATCCAGTCAAGTGCCAGTGATCACATATTATGGCTTCATAGAGGCTCTTAGTTCTCGTAGAGCCACTGTTTGTTCGTCTTGCAAATAAAAACTCCGCAAACTGTGTAATTTCTCATTCACACGTTGTACATTTTCATGGAAAGGCGACACTTGGCTGTCGTCAAGGATGTAAAGAAATGATTGTAGCTTCCCATGCATACTTTCACCCATTAGTAACTGAACCGCCCCCAAACTGCCCGTCAGATTACTCCCTAAACTGCCCAAAACCACCCATCTGCTCTTTTGTAGTTTTATGCTTAACTATTTTTAATGTTTTCACATAGAATATATAATGATGTAATTTGAAAGAGGTCAAAGTTCAACAAACGTACATGTCAGAATTATTTCTGTGACACACAAGTCTCTGTGTAAAGTCTTAATAGGCTTTCAAATAGGCATAACTTATAATAGACAAAAATGAACATGCAGTGATCTATTTTGCATAATTTAGGTTGTCGAAAGGAGAGTAATATTGCTGCACCTTCCATGGAACAATAGGCCATCATGTACAGAATTTTCAGTTGCTAAAGGGTTAACCGGAGACATGTAAAAGAATACAAATATATTTTCATATAAGTGACTTTAGCAACATAGATTATGAAGGTTGCCATTGCTGCAATAAAATAACCAGCCATTTTGAGATGCCCACACAAAATCTCCTTTAAAGACTACAAATTTGTTTGACTGGCATATTAAATACTGATAACTTTTTGTTCAACTTTCTTCAAACATATACTTGTTTTGATACACAGCATAAAACATGCTTTACATTCTTTGTAGAAGTTTGTTAAGTACTTTTTGTAAAAATCTCATAGACTAACAACACAATGTGTTCCCTGATGCAAATGTAGAGACATCAGATATTAAGGCTTCAAAAATTGATGGACTTTTTTTTTTTTTTTACTTCCTACTGTGCATTTGCAGGTTGGAGTATGGTTACTACCAGGTCAACTGAGGAAACTCTGTGGCAGGTGATTGTGCAAGATGATGGCAGTGTAGACATCAAAGACTGCTCCAGGTCGCTTTCTTTCCAGCTGTTCTACACCCACAGATTGGTGTGGGATCGTGAAAAATATATTTATTGTGTGGACGGGCAGGAAGCGTCACCTTTCTCTCCCCAAAAAGTGCAATTTTGGTGAGCTTGGAAGAGGACAAGCTCGGCTGTGAAGCGGTTCAATGTGCCAATAATATGGTTGGGGGGGGGGGGGGGGGGTGTTTCACACAGATTTTTAGGCGATCTTAAATTTTGAGATTAACTTAAATTATGGTAGACTGTGTATGTCTTCTATGATATTCAAACTTCCAAGTAGGCATGACAATTTTGAGACTTTTTCATACATGCATTAATAAATAAACAAAGTGAAATAAAGGAAGAAGAATTCTATTCTGCAGATTTTAATGACAATTTGAATGGGACTAAGACATTAGATAAGACTGAAAAGGAAAACCAAGGGCATACCATAATTTTAAGTCGATCTTAACTTTTAAAGGACAAGTTCACCTTCATAGACATGTGGGTTAAGTGAATGCAGCAATATTAGTAGAACACATCAATGAGAGTTTGAGGAAAATCGGACAATCCGTTAAAAAGTTATGAATTTTTGAAGTTTCTGCTCAGCCGAGGCTGGATGAGAAGACTACTATAGCTTGTGATGTCATATGAGTACAACTATATAAAGAAAATATAAAGAAAATTCAAGATATTCTCACTTTTCTCACATACTAAAAGAACACTCGACTTCTCTCTTTCAGAAGTCAGGGAGAATAATATTACCCCTAACATAAGTCAGTAACAAGGCGAAGAAATGTGCACTTTATTAAAAAAGTCAAGTTTTGTGAAATTCTCTTTTTATTTTCCTTGTATCGTTGTACGCATGTGACATCATACACTGTAGTAGTCTTCTCCTCCAGCAGTGATTGCACAGATATTTTAAAAATTCATAACTTTTGAACGGATTGTCGGATTTTCCCCAAACTTTCACTGATGTGTTCTACTAATATTGTTGCCTTCACTCAATCCACATGTATATGAAGGTGAACTTGTCCTTTAAGATCGACTTATAATCTTCGTGTCACACCTCCCAAGAGTACCATAATAGAGCTCATACTCCTGTGGTCAATGAACAAGGCCCAAATTTATGTACAAATAAATTATGATAAATTATATAGATCCAAAAAATTATCTACTGATTTGTGAGTATTGTTAAATAAGTTGTCTTTGAGAGAATGCTGTAAAACGAGGAATGCTTGCGTGCATTTTAATTTCGCAAATTTCGCGAGCGCCAAGATTCACGAAATTAAAATGCACACGAAAGTTCTTGTCTACACTATATGCATTGAACGCCAGTGGCAATTCGCGAAAATTTCATGCCACAATAAAGGCCATCGGATCTAATCCACGAAAATTTACTTGCCGCAAATATAACATGTTTTACATCAGTCTTTGTTGCAGTACGTATACCATTGGAGTATACACAATGGCTTGTGTGTATGACCCATGAGCTGTGTACATTAGATGTTTGATGTACAGTGCACAAATACAATGTATAGATCGTGTCCGTAACTTGGCCCAATTGGCCAGGTGAGCAAAGGCTCCCTCCATTCAATGACAAAAGGTCCTCCCGTGATAAATTCCCAGAAAAGAAAAATAAAGATGCAAGACAATTGGACTACATCAATACATGATAAAGTTGATAATACAGTGTGCATGATTACTAAGAACTGTCAGTAATGAGTCGACCGTCTCCAAGGAAATTGAATTCCTTGAATCCTACTATGAATAAGTAAATGAAAAAAAATATGGTCATCAGATGACATCAGCAAAGTTGATTGGTATCCTCTCAAAGGTGCCAAATGCCTTGGGATTAATAGAATATCAAAGTAAGGTCTTAAGTTGCATTTCATTATGTATTCCACTTGTGGAAGTCAAAATCGCTATGTCAGAGCTTTGTTAGAACCACAGCATTTTTGTTGAATCCATATTTAACAATTGTGAATGTGTTACATAAGTATTGCGAATGCCCAACCCTCTCTCCCCAAGCCGATGATCACATCACAGTAATACCGAGTTTGTGGGATATTGACACCATTCATTGTTTATACCAGAGAAGTACAATCGTATATTGGAAGCAAATGGAATGTAGATAGATAATAATGATGTGACCATTCATGTCTATATCACATGATTGTACACATCTTTTGTAACCACCTCCAAACCAGGAAGTTTATTGGTATGTACAGCAAAGCTATGTAACACTTTCTTTTTCAGGTAACAAACTTGCTTCTTTGTTGCTTTTATTTTCGTCTGTACATGTATAATGAATGAGAAAGATATCATTGTTTGAGGTAGTATCATCTGGGGTGATATGTACAATGTAACTTGTTGGACAGGGAAAGTATATTTCTTATCTTAATCAGTCTGAAAGAATATCTTGATCAGTCTGAAAGAATTCATTTTCTTGCCATCTTTGCCATGCTATCAGCCAGCGATCTGCTGTCAAGTTTCATCCTCCCCTTTGTATCATAAAAAAAGTAATCATGATAGTGCTAATCATAATGAATAATAGACCAGTTCGTGATTCCCCTTTGCGTATGAGCAGAAAAAGGTCATTTGTACCAACAGGCATTTTGGTTTGTAAATTCACGGAGATGAGCATCTGTGATGCGATGATTATTCATGTGATCCTCATCTAAATGGTGCTTGCCAGACATCCACCTGACAGCAAAAATGGTACATGTATTTTGCAGTATAAAAGGAAATAGGCTGTTATTGCATTCAAATACAAAACAATGAAATGTATGCCTGCTGCTAAATTGTCAACTGATGGAGTATTCTGATCACCAGATCTACAATGTAAATGCAAGTTCATTCTTTGTTTGAACATGAATTCCATAAATTGTTACGTCGGGCAAACTTATGCATTATGACGCTTTGAAAACGAGTGAAGTGCCTAACCAACTGAGAAAAAAGAAAGGTCATTAGTAGGCCTACCAATGTGTACATGAGCTAATTATGAACTGGCTTATTGCGACACCCCATCGTGTTCAATTTTCAAACAAAGTATGGCCTTGAATAGTGCATCACTTGATACATGTAGTTTGGACACTGACCAAGTCTCAACGACCCGAGATGGCAAGAAGTCATCCTCACTGACCACATCCTGGTACTGGACCAGCAGGTCTCTGTGGCTACTCGGAAACTACTCTGCTGTAGAGCGTGAAACTTGATCCCACAGTAGAGATCGCTAGCGCTCGGTCTCGACTGCCTAGACATCCAGCCAGCCTACATGCACATTTTGCCCCATGTACATACGAGGACACCCTGTGGTTGTACAATTACAAGGTACACCCATATGTACAGTATGTATCAGTTCATTTGATAAGAGTCCTCTGTGGAGATTTGTGCCTTCTAGTGTTGCATGGGTATCGTATATGGACCACAAAATATGGGCTTGTCGTGAGTTATATGTCATGTTGTAGGTTAAGTACTTCAGGAATGAGGGTAGACGGTCATTAAAGGCACAGTTTACCTTTGGGAGCAGTGATTTCAAAAATGTTCAAGATATCACATTTGATGCATATATTTAGGTCTGTTGTGTCATAAAACATCCTACTACCATATAAAATTTTTGCAGTAAAGCCTAAAATATAAAGAGATATCAGTATTTTTCGCCATAATCCGTAACTGTAGACAGTTTAGTCAGGAAACATTCTTATTATAAGTATTGTTTACATTTTGTGTATTTAACAACACTTAACATCGATTATACGGATTCAAATTTTTACAGTGGTTGTTTCCATCCCTGACTCACATTTTAGACTTATTTTAAAGCACTAATGCTGGATTTTTGTTTCATCTGCAAATGTTAAATTATGCCTTTAAAGAGCCGACTGATGAATTGAACTCATGTGCAACTTGGTACCATAGGCGTTGGATAAAGCCGCAAACATTAATTTTGGTTGTGTGTGTGTGGGTGGGTGGGTAGTGTTAATGTGTAGATTGTATTTACAGTCTCCACGCTCTAGAAAGCTTTCCAGTGAAATGGAATTTGTCTCATTTCATTTAAAAAAAAAAAACACACACACACACACATGCAAACCCACCTAAGAAATTATAAGAAAAGCAGTAAGCAGTAAAATATGGATATCAGCTTCAAAGTTAAAAGGGGTGAGGCAGTTTTGGTGAGGGGATAATTTTGTGGATGACATATACTCTCTATTGTAGCACATAGGATGGATGATATTGATGTCCTTGATGGTTGGTTCCAGATAAAAATGTCAAAATAGATTAAAAATACACCATTAGCTGAAAAATACTGCATCCATTTTTTTTTTTCAGTTACATAACATACCACCGTGAGAACATCTGTAGAGTGCCATCTAGATCTGCTCTTTCAGCATGCATTATTCCCATGCTGTCTTTGCAGTTGTGTGTCAGACTGGAATTTTTCCTCTTGTAACAAGCCTGTATTAGACATCAAAATGCATTGTCCTTTGGATTTGAACAGAAAGTAGTAAAGATATCAAGATATATTCTGATTTTCATAGTACACTTGCCTGTTTTCCGGCAATAGCCATATGCAGTGATTGATTATTTTCGCAGTATACTCTGCTTATATAGTTCTGAGTTTAGCAGGGTAGCAAAGTTCATGTAAGAGGTTTATCTGCAATTTGATCAGTCTGTTGCAAAATCTGTCAGAGCAAACTTCTCTCAGAGCTACCATAGTGTACTAGTGAAATTTGGCAAATTTTTTTTTTATTTGTAAAAGCAGTGAAATGAAAAATGTGTAGGACCACACAGCTCTGAATGTTTATGCTTGAAATCGAAACACTGTTGAATATAAAATACATGTACAGTGTACACAGTAGATCCTAGATGTGCATGTATAAGACCCTGTAGGATGGCTTACCTTGTTTAGTTGGTTGTAACTTTCAAGGTATGTGTTCATTTTCACTCTAGCCACATTCAGCTACTCTTATGTCATTAATTACAGTCTGAAATAGTATGAATAAAGATATCAAAGTAGAGTATCCGCTGTTCTAAAAAGTGTTGTTTGTTCATCTTTTTTTATTAGTCCTTTACAGCCATGATTTGAGAATGCATCACTTAAAAGCAGACTTGCTTGTTAATTGTTACTTGGCATTGATTGCAGAGGTGATTGATTGTCTAAGGCAGTCTGTGCAATTTCTGGGTCTAACTCTTGTCGAACACCATTTGACTGAGGAAAAATAAAGTTTATAAGGCCCCCACCAAAAACGGTGCTTAAGGCATTATTGATTATATAACATACAAACATTTTTTTTATGTTAGACTTGTAGAAGAAATCGAAGGCAAAACCTCTTTGTAAATGCAGTTTTCTGCTGTACAGTTAATGAAAAGAAACAGGCAAAAATGACCCAATTAAATTTTGATTTTTACAATCAAGTGAAATTCAATCTTTTATCACAAGTCACAGGTGTTTTGATGGCAGAACTTTGGAGCATGTATCATGTTTTATGCTTCTGTATAATCCAATGTGTTCATCTTTGTGAATATGACCGGATAGCAAGTTACATAGATTCCATACTAGGGACAATATTGTATGATCCTACCTTTTCATTTCATGGATTAGACCCAACATAAAGAATTATGTTGTATGTTATTACATGTATGTCTATGTATATATGTATGATACATATGAATATATATGGCTATTCTTCAATAAAGATAAACATCCATTAAAAGATGTCACAAATAAATTCCCTCTTCCTTATATTGTATTTCATTCATTGAAGTGTCAGATGTCAAACAGTGAAATGTGTTCTTTATCAACTTGGTGATGTAAATCTGCAATGGGCATTTTTTTTTTAATATATATAAAGTTGTACATGTGTAACATTGTACACATTTTTTGTTCATCTTCTGTGAGATAAAGTCTTCAATGAATAGCTTTACTTAGTATACTATACTGAGAATCATCGCCTCCACTCTATCATGGCATGTAGAAGAACACACAAGAACATTGCTACCTCATTTGTCAAGCATCACTGTCTGCACCCCTTTATCCCAATATGTACAATGTTTGTTACATCATGCTACAGGACGATTACCACATACCGGCACATCATTAAGAATCATTATGAAGGATGGTATAAGGGATATGTACCATATGTCAAAAAAAAATAAAAATTACAACGGGGCCCTCCGCAATGATATCTTTAAAAATAGTGAATCAATCTAAATACAAATTCAGGGTATGAAACTATAACTCATTGCCCACATGTTACAGAAAAGCCCATTCGATTTGCTTCAGTGGTTAGAGAGAAATGAAGAATTTTGTAGAGGATGTCGGGAATCTCTTCCATCCAAATTCTGTCTATTATTCACACACAAAGAGCATTGAATTGCTAAAATTGGAAGAACCAGACTCATGACATGCTTTACAACAATCCACATTTCTCTGTGACCGCTTAACCAAATTGAATGGGGTTTTCTGCACAATAGAGCTAAGATGTTATATTTTATGACCCTGAAGTAGCACTAAGACAGGTCGATCATATTTTTATTTTTATTTTTTTTTTTGGGGGGGGGGGGGGGGACATACTGTATATAATCCTGTATCACCGGTATCTCCTATACACATTCACAATATGCACTGTTTTTTCATAGATATGATAGTATAGAAAAAGTATACATAATTATCATAATCAAAGGTCTAAACCTAAAAGATACTCGTCATTCCTGTTATTCCACTGATAGGCATTGTGCATATTTTTAGCAGAATAAACGTATACATTTTGTAATTGCAACTGCAAACACAGCTAAACCAATGACAAAGAAGTTGCATTTATTTTGTTGCCATGGTAGTAGCCCATTTTGTGATCATGATATATATAAGCCTTAAATTCATCCACCTAATAAGCCCGTTTTAAAGGTAAAATGTCATTGGAGAATGAACAGAGATATCTGTTTAGATTCTTTATTTTGTGAAGTAAATGCCATTATCAATTATATACATTTCCATTAGGGTATACATGTAGTTTTGGATGAGATGAAGATTGCGGTTTTAACTTTTTGCAAGATAATTAGAAACCACTTAATGAAACATACAGAGCATTTAGGTACAATTCTAATGGGAATTGAAAGTTTATTAATTTTGATGAAAATTGGTTTTGAAATAGCAGAGCATATTCAAAAACAAAGTAAAACGAAGAGGTCCTAAGAAAAGGTGGGTCCCCACCCATATAAAAGGTAATCGTTTAGTTTTGCTTGAGACCTAACTTCAGGTTTCTAACATTTTTTTTTTTCGGTGAGATAATGAGAAACCTCTTATAAAATGTGAAAGACCATGTCATTCCAAAAGGAATTCAATGTTTATTTGATGAAAATTGGTTTTGAAATGGCTGAAATATCCGAAAAAGAGCAGTCATAATAAAACGTGGGACCCACCTTTTATAACGATCGCTTTGTTTTTTTCTTTTTGGATGTCTCAGCAATTCCAAAACCGATTTTCATCAAATGAACTTTGAATTCCTCTTAGAATAGTATGCTCTGTAGTATACTATTTCATAAGTGATTTCTTGGTATCTCGCAAAAAGTTAAAAGCCCAAATCTCATCTCCACCAATATTGTACCATCACTTTAAGACGTCATTGGTTTTGTATTTCTCACTCATTTCTAAACTCATTTTCATCAAGTAAACTTTTCATTCCTCTTAGAATTGTGCACTTTTCAATTTATTTCAAATAGGGGGTTTCTAATTATCTGACAAAAAGTAAATATCTGAATTCCCGTATTAACCAAAACTACCGTTCCTTTGATCATAACATTTTAGATTAGTTCAGCCTTGTAAACTAGTTATTTAATACATTTAAATGTTTTATTTCTATTAACAAAATGAAAAAAAAAAATAGCCCCTTTTGCGGTGTCACATCATGGTATATGTCATGACCCAATTCTCTCTCTCTCTCTCTCTCTTTATAGCATTTTGTCCATTTGGCCATTGATATATACAAACGTACACAGTTTGGCACTACTAATAACTTAATTAAAATTTGTACATCAAGTACTTGAATAACTTTACATTGCATCTTTTCGTTTGGTTACATTTCGTTATTTATCGAAGGTATACGTTATTCCCAAGGTTAGTAATTCCAAAAATTAAGTAAGCTTTGTTATTTGGAAGAATCCGAAAATAAAACAAGGTTCTTTATTCCAAGGTTAGTTAATAAAAAACAAACAAACAAGCAAACTAAAAAGTTTCGTTATTCTGAAGGTTCGTTAGTCCGAAAAAGAAAGATCTGTAGCCCTAATCAGATTGGTAGTACGCACCTTTTATTCTATTCCCGGATTAACGAACATCTGCAGATAATTAATATATGCAACAAAATGTTCGGATTAACGAACCTTTGGCATAACAAACATCACCTTTATTTCACTCCTATGTTTACATCTAAAACAACATCGAACCTGTACGCAAATCCCCCCCCCCCCCCCACTAAAAAAAGAAGAAGAAAAGATAAATAAAGAAGGGGGAGGGTGAGGGGACAGAGAGACAGGGTAGAAAACATCGCAAAACCTGTCTTCTGATAATATGAGTGCAAATCCAAACAAGACGAACTTAATGTGTATGCACTGAAAACGCAAGTCGTGCGTGAGGTGATAGGCCTACTTTATACGGTGGGGACTTTTTGTAAAATCAGAGTGCAAAAGTCGCGTTTATAGAGCATTTAAAGGCAAATTTCTAGAGAATTAAGCATAGCGGAAAAAAAAATCAGTGCGAAGGACTATATGATTATAACACACCGGGGTATATTTATGTGACGGTGAGATCCGAGGCGAGGGAGGGTGTGGGATAACCCCTCCCACGGCAGGGATTTTTTTTTTTTTTTTTTTTTGGTGAAAAAACAACAACGTATTACAGTCGCGTTCATAGAACATTTTAAATCAAATTTCTAGGAAATTAAACACAGCAAAAAAAAAAAATGCACTGCGGAGGACCGTATAATTTTAACATACGGGGTGACGTATTGAGATCCTCGGCGAGGGAGCGAAGCGACCGAGCGGGGGAGTGTGTTGGAGGGGGGATATCCCCCTCCCACGGTAGGGACTTTTTGTAAAAACAGAGTAAAAAAGGTCGCGTTTATAGAGCATTTTAAATCAAATTTCTCGGGAATTAAACAAAAAAAAATATCACTGCGAAGGACCATATGATCATAACTTATGAAAACTATTCATGTTACTATGTATATACGGGCAGAGCAAGCGCGTCACTTTCACTTTGTAATTCGACTGAAATGTATTCATTAAAGGCTTAAACGTGATCGTATTGTATATAGAGCAATGAAAATTATTCTTATATTGCCAGAGAGCATATAGAAGAAAAGGAAAAATGAAAGATTTACTAAAGGTATGTTTCAGGGGCACACTGGAGGACGCGAGGCTACCATCGATGCACTAAATTTACTCATAAGTAGGCCTAATCATAAGTCTATAGATGTATAGAAATGTATATTGTTAGTGTATCATAATTTTCGCGTTTTCAGTTAAGAAATTATTGACAACTTTTAGGCAAGAAAGTGTTTTTATTGTTCATTTTTTCTTTAAATAATTGATTAATTATTCTGTCGGGGGGCGGGCAAAAACTCGTTTTGCCCCCAAAGATTTTATTGGGGGGGGGGGTGCCCTTGATGAAGGATGATGGGTGATCTATTGCTTGGAGTCAGAAATCAAAGAAACGACAGCAAGGAATCACTTTCTTTACAGTTCCTAAACAGGATATGGAGACTGTTTACACGAGGCCATTATCTGCACACCGCATAATGATGTTGTTTGCACTTCCGCCCATCTAGACTCGTCGTTATGGACTTTACCTTTATCAGGCCAGATGGGACTTCCCTCACAGATCGGAGGGGAAATAACAAATGTATTGTTTCGATCTTTGAATAACTTACAATCACAGACAGACATACAAAATTCATATCAATCAGAACAGCGTTCTATAATTGATGCGCAGTGAAGAAATATACTGTACGTACATACACTGGCGTAGCCAGGGGGGGGGGGGGGGGGCGATGGGGGCGGTCGCCCCCCTAAGATTTGGACCGGGGATTTGGGAGGCGGAAAAAAAAAATGCGTGTATACTGTATGCATGCACATGAAGCGGGTCTCCTTTGCAACCTTTCATCAAATAAGATATTTTTTTGAATATTTCACTCAAAGTGTGCACCAGATCGTTGAATTTCAATTCAAAATATGCAAAATCTCTCGTGCCTCCCAAACCCTCCCCCTCTGTGCCTCTTTCCCTAGCTAAGTACACTTTTTAGATTTACAAAAAATTATGAATAATTCTGAGTGCACAAGACTTATCACTTATATTCCGAAAACTCAAGGTTCCCTCATGTATAAGGGGAATTTCCGCTTTTAATCGACCCTTTCCTCCCTCAGCCCCCCCCCCACCCCATCAGTTTGTTTTTTTTTTTGTGATTTCCCAAATGTTGATTCCATCAAATATGCGTATACGAGATATCTCAATTTCAACCTTAAAAAGGCAAAAGCTCCATCGGAAGGGAAGGGTGGAGATAACACTCGCCCACGCCTTCTCCCTATATACTCGCCCCCCCCCCCCCCCCGCCATGCATAGAAGTAGACTGTGGCTATACCCAGATCGCTTTATTTCAATTCTAAAAACGCAAAAGCTCCACGAGCGGGAGGGGGAATCCCCCTTCCCCTATGCTCTACCTCACTAGACTTTATACATATAACACACAGATGGTGCACATTCGGAATAAGAGCTAAATTCCGTGATTGTAACACTTCGATGAAAAAGTATTGCACCAAAACTTTGCACCAGATCGCTGAATTTCAGGTCTGAAAACGCAAAATCACCTTCGTGTGGCAGGGGATATGCCCCTATCTACACCCTCGTGTGCATGCTTTTTCTGTTTGATTGCTGAACAAACAGCGTTCATGATATTCAGTGTAAGAATTAATACAAGAAGACTATTATAGTGTATTTAAGTTATACCATTTTATAGGCAAATTGTTCAATAATAATCTACACTAAAATATACTGCAACCTTAAACAAGTGGGACTGTTTCAACTCGTTAAAATAAGCAAAAACATGCATCAAATTGCACCATTTGCAATATCAAAATGCAAAAAGTTCTCACCGTGGGAGGGGGGGGGGGGGGGGGGCACCCCCCTCCCACACCCTCCCCTCCCCCCTCGCTCGCTCCACTCGCTCGGGTTCAGTCGCGTTCATGATATTCAGTGAAAAGAATTAATACAAGAAGTGTATTCAAATCATATCATTTTATAGGCAAATAATTGTTCAATAATAATCTACACTAAAATATACTGCTACCTTAAACAAGCAGGACTGTTTCACGTCGATAAAACGCGCAAAAACATGCATCAAATTGCACCATTGCAAAATCAAAATGCAAAAAGTTCTTACCGTGGGAGGGGGGACACCCCCCTCCCACACCCTCCCCTACCCCCTCGCTCGCTCCGCTCGCTCGGGTTCAGTCGCGTTCATGATATTCAGTGAAAAGAATTAATACAAGAAGTGTATCTAAATTATACTCTTTATAGGCAAATTGTTCAATAATAATCTACATCAAAATAAACTGCTACCATAAACAAGTGGGACTGTTTCACGTCGCTAAAACGCGCAAAAACATGCATCAAATTGCCCCATTTACAACATCAAAATGCAAAAAATTCTTACCGTGGAAGGGGGGACACCCCCCTCCCACAGTGTCACCCCTCCCACACCCTCCCCCCTTGCTCGCTCCGCTCGCTAGGGTTCAGTCGCGTTCATGATATTCAGTGAAAAGAATTAATACAAGAAGTGTATCTAAATTATACCCTTTTATAGGCAAATTGTTCAATAATATTCTACATCAAAACAAACTGCTACCATAAACAAGTGGGACTGTTTCACGTCGATAAAACGCGCAAAAACATGCATCAAATTGCACCACTTACAACATCAAAATGCAAAAAGTTCTTACCGTGGGAGGGGGGACACCCCCCTCCCACACCCTCCCCCCCCCCCCTCGCTCGCTCCGCTCGCTCGGCCTCGGTCGCTTCGCTCCCTCGCAGACTAATCGCCCCCCCCCCCCCTAAGATGAAATCCTGGCTACGCCGTTGCGTACATAGACTCCTTTACTTTAATAAACAAATTCGTTGCGTGCACGATTATGTTTTGTAAGTTTCTCATTACCAGCAGAAAACCATAAGTTATGCATTTGTTCTGTTCATTGTGATTTTTTTTTTTTTTGAATGAGATTAGACTGTCACTGAACCTTCGGGTGATGTTCGTTATTCCGAAGGTTCGTTATTCCGAAACACGCAAATTCCCTGTACAGATATTTGTCGATCCGAAAATGAAATAGATTTCGTTTACTCGAACATTTGCGGCGGCCGTATTCCGATAACTATTTATTCCGAAGGTCCGTTAATGCGAAAATGAAATAAGATTAGTTATTCAGAAGGTGCCTTACTCCGAAATGAAAAGATGGTACTTACCAATGAGCCTTCGGAATGACGAACTTCTCTTTCCTCCCCCATTTACTCTCCCCCCCCCCTCCCCTCCCCCCCCCCCCCCCTCCCCATTTTTGAATCATCTAATCTTCGGAATAACGAACTACGTTCATTTTCAGATTAACGAACCTTCGGAATGACGATTTCTCACCGAATATACAGTGTGTTGAGTATATAGATATGAGTGTCTTCTGAGAATCCTGGAAACAAGTTCGTTGCAAGAAACAACCTTGTTGTAGTGGTCTGTCTTATACATGTCATTTATTCCGACTTTTAGAACGTCTAAACTCAATGCATGAAATCGCTTTCATCTATCATCAGTGCTTACAAAAATGCACTTGTGTGTGTGTGTGTGTGTGTGTGTGTGTGTGTGTGTGTGTGGGTAGTAGGTACCTAGATTTTTTTAACGCTCATATTATGGTCCGATTGTAGGTTTAGGGCACAGCTTATAGGTTAACAGTGACTTTCTATAAATTGCCTGACATTTATAGCGTCAGAAAAAAAAAACCCGGAAAAGACATCTATGGCATGTCCTATAGTGATGTGTTCAGCCATTAAATAGTTTTTACTGGGACACATGCATTGCATCTAATGCTTCTTCAGGTAATAGAATATTATGTAAGAGAAAAAAACAACAACAACAAAAACAATCACATAATTCCATTTGCTCCTACATTGCCGAAATAATTTGATTGAATTGAAAATGAATTGATATGAAAATGTCCTCCCGCAATGACAGTATACCGCGAGCAATAAACTCAGGATCTAACCGTTTGAATCATCCGGATAAAAGCTACACCAAAATCTCTCTTCCATCGAAAAAAAAAAGAAAAAACGCGAAAGCGATTTACAACGTATTTCACGAGCACGAGGAAAGCTGCGGCGATGCGCCCGTGTCTATCACCCCCACCCCCCCCCCCCCCCCCCCGCACCCCCATCTCACTGTCGCTTTCGACGTACTCCGCTCGTTTGTCTTGTTGTCTCTATATACAGATTGATTATTCACCATCTCCATCAATGCGAGCGTATACCAGGCTCGCCGTTGTTTGTATACCACATACAATACTTGCGATGCACGAATACAAGATACTTGGGAATAATATTGTCAGGATATTGTTAGCCAAGTATGATTGATGGTGAGTCAATTTTGACATGATGAGACAATTGGATGTCCTGTTTGACATTCAAAGACAGTGTAGCCCTTTTAGCGTGCCATTATTTTCATTCAAAATAGGCCTATTGATAATGTAAACATGTAAACATATTCTATTTTTATTGCAGGAATGTGAATACATTATGTGAAATTTTGGCGACTCAACAATTCAATTCAATTCAATAGTTTATTTATTTCCATCATCACAAGGAAAAGAAAAGAAAAAGTTGACATAATCCAAAGTGATACAGTTTTTTTTTTCATTTCTCTTACACTCGTCCGATAAAGGATTTTTTTCAATACTATATAAAGTATATAATACACGAATGATGTCGTAAAAAAGAAACAATGCACTTTGTCATGGCAACAAAAATAGTAAATAATCGCAATGATAGAAAACAGTGTTCCATTAAAAAAGCCACGCTTGTAAAACGTGGAACACTGGAACAAAACAACAACAGCACCAATTTGTTATACCAATAAGACATATTCATTTAAATTCTTCCATATACTATTGTACATTTTACTAATTGATATAATGATGTTGATACTATGAACAATACTTACTAGGATTTTAGGATGCAAACGTATAAACTATATGACATATCACATTTGTGGCACAGACACTATGGGGCCAGGTGTGCCAGGAAAATTGAACGGAAAGGAAGATATGCAATCGGCCACAAAAAACATAACGACGACAACAACAACAACAACAATAACACAATACACAGAAATAACAAAATTTGAGGAAATGCACTCAGACAGATACTGGACAACGAAGAACGAGGAAAAAGGAGCAGGGAAGAATAGAGAAGGAAAAGGAGAGGGATGGAAAAGGTCTGTGGACACACTACAAAATCTCAAGGAAAAGTGAAACATGACGGGTTTTTTCATTGAACAGAATTAACTGATATATTTAGAAAACAAATATTTTTTGAGTTTATACTTAAATGTAATTAACTTCACAGATTCTTTTAGATCATTATCTAAGCTATTCCAAAATCTGGGTCCGGTATAAACAAATGTATTTTGAGTGTGTACAGTTCTAACTAAGGGAAGATGAAATTCTTAAGATTGTCTAGTGGGATAATTATGTACGTGGCTGTTACGGTGAAATAAAGAATAAAATATTTTGGGTAGATGATTGCAGTTGTAATTAAACATAAATTGACAATTGACATAAATTGATCAACACTGGTAGGCCGAGTTATAAAAGATTGATACTTGCATTTTACGTAAACAACACTGAAGATTACTTTGAAGATTAGTACATATAATTATATTTATATATGTATTAAAAACATCTATAGAATATGTTCTTGATAGGAGAAGTGTTCGTTACTATCATGCCTAACCTGTTGTTTTTTGTTGCTGTCCTCGTCAGTAGGCCATACTTAATTGGGTTATAGGTCAAGCAAAGTATAAGTAAAAATCTCATTTTCTTCATGAATTAACTCTTGGCATTTTGCTGAAAGAAATTAAGACAATTCTTCCCGTGGCCTAAACTCCGTTCGCGTTAAAATATATTTTGATACATATGTGACCCGCTACAACAAAATGGTCCTAAAGTCGCGCACGGTCGAAGCCGTGAAAATCGAGTTTGAAGTTAGAGCATCAAAATTGGTCAAAACTTACGATTTTCTGAATTTGACATATTATTAGAGTCTGACATGTCTTCTATCATCTATCGAAATTTTGAAGCAAAATGATGAAAGGAAAGACCAAAAAATAGCGTTTTTGGGGGCCATTTTTTTTGGCGTTTCAACGAAGCAGAAACTGGTTCGAACATTTGAATTGAGCGCCACACATAGGCTCCGCCCCTAACAACGACCAGAGTGATCTCATTGGTCAGTTTGCTGCTTGCCGCTAACCGAAGCGTGAAGCTCGCACACTGCCCAGTCGACTGGTGCGTGCGGGCGGGTTGCGCTATGCCTAGCCGCTTCTCCTGACATCCTGGTCACTGATTGGTCGGTGAGGAGACCGCCGACGCCGTGTTTGAATGAGAATTTCGGGGGTTGCTAGGGCTTAACTTCTATTGTTCGGAGGTGAATACTGACTTGCGTGTCTCTTGATTGTGATTGCGTCGCAAGGAGAACTTTTAGGGCGCTTTTCTCGAAACAGTGATTTCCCAGACGTCTTGACATGCTCTCTTTTAGACATCGATATCTCCGCAGCCGATTATTTTTATAAGATGTGTTATATATCAATTTAAAGCAGAAAGATTAGGGAATTGTGTCATGCAATTTTCAAATAATCGACCTCGCCCGACTTTAGGATCATTTTGTTGTAGCGGGTCACATATATAGTGTAAAAACAACAAAACACAAAGTTTAGCAAAAGAAAATTCAATAAGAATATTCGGAGATTAAGGGCTTTGAATACTACATTACTTCGAAGTGTTTTTGCTGCTATTTCGTGTTTTAAAATCTGACTGATTACACGCAAACTTTCATTGAACATTTTGATCATGGGGATAAACGATATCAGAATAGAAATTCATCACTGAAAATAATGCAAATAAAAAAAAAAGAAATGTAGGCCTGGTCGAGATCGGTTTTTATTTCACAATATTGCATTCAGAAAATTAAATAAAATATCAAAATCAATGTTCTTGTCTTCTTTTCCGTCACCGGCCTTGTAATGTATAACATATTTTCCATATCCTCTTTAATCATCTTCTTATCTGATTACACTTCTTTATTACGAAGAGTCGTAATTGCGACAATGAAAGGTTCGAAATTTTGAAGGTTCGTTTCTTTAAAAAAAAATGAATAAATTTTCGTTATTTCGAAGGCGTGTTATACAAAATAAGGGACGTAATTCCAAAAATTCGTTAGTACGCAACATTTTTTTTTTTCATACTCGGACTAACGAACCTTCGCAATAACGCCATAAAAGTTCGGATTAACGAACGTAATAAGTGTAGGGAATTTGTGTGTTTCGGAGTAACGGACCGTCGAAATGACAATCATCACCCTTCTTATCTTAGACTATTATTACGTATTACTTTACAGCGTTTTAGTGCATATTGCCTTGAATAGACTTACGAATAATGGGATCAAATTTAAGAAATGGTTATTAATATTTCATTACTGCAGATATACATGTATAGCTTTACCATTGAAGGAACAACCAGTCCGCATAATAGCTGATCAATAGCGGGTGATGCAGAGTCCGTGGATAGGCGAATATTTTCTTTTTATACCGCTGAATTCTGGTGCTGTTTTCATGGCGAGTTAGTTCATTGTAGCTAGCTGTAGTTACAATGTGGTAGTTTAAATCTTTGCACTAAAACCATGAATATACAAAATAACACTATTTATTATACTGTGATGTGACAACATACTGTCGGCAATGAGACTACCTTGTGTAGATCCTGTTCCCAAATCCATAAAGTTTATGCTTTTGCAAAAGGCTCAATGGAGAAGAGCCAAAAAAGCAACAACACCAAAATAAAAACAGAATAAAACAAAACAAACAACATACTTTTGCAAATATTAGTTTTTTGTCGACAAATGATATGATATATTTCGGAAAAATGGAAAGTTGTACATTATACAAAAAAAAAAACAATCGACCACTTAATTACCATATGAAAATATGCATTACATCAATTGAAAACAACAATATTGTATATTTTTCACTACCTCCATATAATTTTTCCATTTTCAATGAGGAAAAAAAATCCAGAAGTAATTGTGAAAGCATACTCGTAAGCATATATAGTTCTGACGTCTGTAGGCAATGACCTGACAACGGATGAAAGGGTAAGTTAAATTCACCGAAGATAATGTGATTTTAAAGTGACATCCCCGTCAATTAGAATGATTGAAGTTGACTCGTATGTAGATAAAGTAAAATCAAACCGTTTCAGACATCATATCAAAATTGAATGTTCGATTGAAAAAAAGAGAAGTTGTGAATGTATATGTTTTCACGAAATAAGGCTATATAATTCCATAATTCTTTCAATGACCTGCGCACAAGTCTTAGCCAATTATTGTTGATCAAAATGAAATGATTTTGCAATGATGATTTTCTTTCTATTATTCGGATAGGAGGTTGTACAATGTAACATTCAGATTTTGAGTAAACCTACAGGAGCATTCCTAGGTGACCAATATATATATTTTTTAACGTAAAAAGTGACATTTTATGATATTAAGATATTTCTTTTAATGTTTTGCCGGAATTTTATGAAAAGTTTTGTTAGTTAGTTTTTCATTTTACTCTGTTTGATTTTAAGAGTCAAGTTGAGCATGGATGAAATGGCTTTTCACTTGTATTCCGAAATCTAATTTTGTTGTTGTTAAGAGAAATCATCCCTCTCAATGCTTAGCATATTTTTTTTTCGTCAACAAACAGAATATATAGTAGCAAATAATATCTTAAATCATTGCAGTTGAGTTTGGGGTTTTTATATTAGATTATCTTTGCCAAACATAACCTCCTCTCGTTCAAAGAAGAACTTGATATCAACCGAAATGTTGGTTCTTCTCTTTGGAGATCTACATTTACTTTATGATATAGGTATAAACGTTCCTCTAGAACAGGACTGACGTGATGAAACCTTTATCCGCTACCTTTCTACAGTTCACTCATCATCAATATATACAATACAGTCTAAATTCCTCCTCCCAGGATGCACCATATCATAGTGAATGCCTCTTTTTTCCTCACACCCGTTTCCCTTATCCGTTATTTATGCATGCAGTTTCCTGTCAATTGCAGCTTGATTATTACAGTCTCCTTGCAGTTTGTGTTCACCTGCTCCTCTTTTCAATTTCGTCGTGTATTTAATTATTTTTAATCAATTTTTATTCCCCTTTCAGTCATATTTTTACAAACGAAAAAAAAAATGTATATACTCCCATTCAGGTATTGGAATAGAGCTTCTTTCTTTCTTTCTTTCTTTTTGAGCGCTTGCATATCATGTCGACTGTGTATAGAATATGATTAAGAATATTACGGATAAGATTAATCCACGCTCATGGCAAGTTAAGAAGTTAAGCTGAATTTTTTGACTTGGTGAGAATTTGATAGTTGATGACTTCATTTTGTCGATTAAAAAAATCAACAAAACTTTCATTACATTTTGCATTCATTTAGTGTTCTAAAGCAACAATAATGTTTCTATAAAATGAAATGTCAACTTAGCTTCATCAATTTGACACAAAATAATTTGATCTGTGTTCGTGGACCATAATCATGACTCGTGGGTATCGGTCTCGTTGGATGACCCCGTTTGACCAGGCCGTCAAGAAGTCAATACTCGTTAATCTATAGGTGCAGATGATCCAATGTCTATAAATGAGACGCTCCCCGCTGTAATGAATCATGATGGCATCATAAATATTACGTTCTCGAAGGCCGGGAGATGCATTGGCTCCAAGACATGCGACTGCTTCTTATATCATTCATGTATATATATATATATATATAATATATATATATAATATATATATATATATATATATATATATATATATATATATATATATATATCACCGCCAATTCTTTATCAGTATTTATGTATAAACGTCCATTATACAAACTGCCTTTTCCGATTGAAATTTCGTGGAAGTCTGATGCATGCACAGGGGCTCCCAAACGAGGCATCAAACAGACGCGTTTTTGTTATACATAGTCCTCGCAGAAAGCAGAAATGAACATGATGAGGAGGAACATAAATGAACTTGAACATGAGCATGGACATGCATGAACGTCTGTGTGCCTTTGAATAATTTATGTGTATACCTTCTCCCATTGTGCTCCCATGCTGACTTTCATTATAAACAAAAGAACACTATTCTAATCGCAATCATTTTGACGGTCCCATCATGACACGCAACTCTGATGTCATTGAAGAGCTGAATTCCATGAGACGCTAAACTTTTTGATACCATCTATAATATGAAATACAAAAATGACCAACGTTCGACTGGAATAGAGGCAATTAACGGAGGGAGAAACGAATAATACTATTATTCATGGTAATCTCCAAATCGTTCAGAACAACACAAACTTAACAGTCAGCTTATATTGTACTTTTGAAACATTTGAAACATTCTGTAAACGTACGCACAACGATCTTTGTATAAAACTATAACTTTCTTTAAACTGAAATAAACATTACATTATACGCAGGAAGACTCTTTCGCGGAGAGTATTGATATGGATCCCATTGATATACAATAAGTCGGGATCGGAATTTAATCTGACTTAAATTAAAGTCAAATAATTCACTGGAATTGAGAATGGATCGTGATGATGAAGGATGTTGCATTCTGCAAGGTGCTTATATTTAGTGAGTCCAATCTTTCGCGAATTGGGACTCCCCGATAATTCCGCAAGTGGTTAAATTCGCAATCGTGTACAGTACAGGACCGAAAGTACCATCAATCATCATCATTATGATCCCCGCACTTGTGACAGTGAATTGTGTGAATTGTGTGAAAAAATATATATAAATTTCTCAGGAAAATTCGTAGTCCTCGTGTGGACTTCTTTTGAGGGTCTTGCAGGAACGGAGATAGCGTGGAGCCTCCATTCTCCAAAGCAGGCTAATTATGATTAGTATTTTAAAATAAAACTCACTCCATAGTGCTCCTTTCGTGAGGTAAATCTAATTACATTTGAGATGATGAAGCTGGAAGATCTTCACATTTAGAAAAGGCGACCGGGCGATGGAGGTGAATACTATTCAGAGTAACCATCTTCCTGATCAAACAGAAATCGACAATCATAATGGCATAATATTCAGAATATTCAGTGACTTCGTCGAAAAGGAAGAAGGACAACATAACGCTATAATTTACATCACACTTACATTGCACACAATGAGCACGCAATACACGCACAATCATGTACTGATAAATCAAGCAGAGATTGTAATATTAGTTTTCATGATGGTGGGGGGGGGGGGGGCAAAACTGGGAGGATAATGTGCGAAGGAGCTGAGCGACCGAGCGGTGGGAGGGGGTAAGTAGTGTTATAGGTACCATTTTCGGGAGGTTTGAGGCGCAGAAATTGAGGGTATATCGCCGAAAATCGATAATTTAATGCCCCCAAACAATAGAGAGAGATAAGAGAACAATGGGGTATTTGCGTAAGCAGTTCGAGAACAATAGGAGTTAGAAGTTTTGAGGGTATATCGAGGCAGAAAATAATCCCTTATAACAATAGATTACGTAATGAGAACAATAGGAGGTACGGAAGTGAGGGTATACGGAGGAGCAATATTTGAGGGTATAATATGCTCTTAGGCCAAATGAGGTGAGGAAAATGATGGTATGTCGCCGAGAAGAAAAAAGTGAATCCAGTAAAAGATTAAATTGTGAGGATATAAAGAGGAGATAATGATGGTATAGAATAGTACGCAGGACCAATCCCATCATCAACACCAACTGAGGTAGAGGGATGGGGGATGGTTGGCAGTAATCACTCGAATAGCGATAATTAGATAATAGTTAGATGCAAACAATATGAGCTCAAGATTGAGGGTATGATATTATGTCAAGCTATAATGGCATGTCCGTACTTGAAGGGTGCCCATGAAGCTTCGCAGATAACTAAACCCATAGACCAATTATCCAATCACTAGTATCCACTACTTTCTAGCATTAGTTTGTCTGTATTCATCATGACCTCGTCAAATTATTTCAATGATTATTAGTAACGCAGTATTTACCGATTCCATTCTGACCGCTCGATTTTTATTCTTGAAGACCTCTTCGTACGCGAACGACAGCGTTTATCGATTAGCTTCGGAGTTCTATTGTCCCGATAAGATTCTACTCCAAACTTGTCTGGGCTCGATCGTTGTCCCCTCCCCTCCCTCCCATCGCTTGGGTGGTTTTCGATGACGTATGTCATCAATGAAGCGCGATAGGGATGAGTCAACAACACAGGGGATGTCTATGTATATGTTAGATATAATGCATCCTATGTACTCTTGTATAGGTCACTTTTCCGTTCATATTTTAGTTGTAGATCGCTGCTGCTTGTTTCTAAGGTAAAATCAAACTCTCTAAGAGAACGAGTACACACAGACGTGCATGATCACTTCTCTTAAATTATATCATTTTCTGTCTATGTTTCTTCGTTTAATAATCATATAATGCAGTCTAAACAACGTTGTATATTGCGAAGACCGTGTTTTTCTTTTTAGTGTAGAATACAGTCATTCCTTTGATCGTTAATCCCGCTCGAATGAATATAGGAAATGGCGTATTTAATAGAGTAAAATATGTTTACAAAATGAACGCAAACGTATAGATTCTAACTCGTTTGATATTTGGACGTGTAAGTCATGTTCTTGTAATACATCTATGTCCTACATGCGCGATATATACGTTGTATTTGGGGATATAAGTATTCTTGTTGTAGAATTACAGCGGCTCGTTGCTATGGTAACAAAACAGCGAAAATTTATCACCATCGTTCTCAGATTCGTGATGATACCGTTGATATATAATCATTTTACTACCTTCGCGATTGTCTTATGAACAAACAGAAAATCCCAAAACGGCAATATTTGAAATAATGGGAAACGCCGCAAACCTGGCGTCTATACGTTATATAATTGCTCCTTGTCGCGTAAATGATTTGACATATATGGAAACGTATAGGATGGTATGGAGAGAAAAGAAAGTTACAAGTCCGTTCATATTCGGGACTATTCTAATTCATTTACCGCTGTAAGCGTAATTATATCGGGGATAAAGCTTGTAAGTTACCAAAAACACTGGTCATTATTGAAACATTGGATTATCATTTTGTGGTTGTTGTTGTCATTTTATGTGTATGTGTGCCGATAATCTAACAAGTAGATGATTTAAACAAATGGATCGTGGGTGTACTGTACAAACCAATATGTATTGTTTTCTACGATACAGAACGGTCGTTCAAGATTGTCGAAATGGATATAAGGGAGATGGTGGAGTTCTTACGTTGGGACTGTCAATCCAGACCAGAATGGTCTAAGCCCGTTGCTATTATCGTTGTCATGATCAAGACTGGTGATTTTTGATCACGTATATGTGATGTGCAATGGGAAGGGTCAATGTTGATTTTTGAAGGGATAGAGTATACAAGGTGTTGTTATTTGGCTTAGATTCCAGCGAAATTTTCGACGCAGTTTCGGTTCTTGATTATATAAAGGAACTGTTTAAAGTATTTTTTACTATTATACATTAAAACTATACATACCGCTAAAAAAATTACACAATAATCAGTTTCGATTATGTAATTGTCTAAATTTATATTTCACTTTTCAATTACTGAGGACCATTTTTGCAACTTAATGACCAAATCATACGGGTAAATTATCATCGAATTGGCAAATGGGGCATGGCTATATGCGTAACGAGACAGACAGGAATACAACAAAACAAATGAAATATTGATTCCATTATATGCTCCCAACTACCAGCCTACTGCTTTAACCTGTACCACTGCATGGTCAACAGCCTGATTCGGTCTTAAACTCTCCGACTGAAGATCGGATACACTTGGGTAATTCCGGAGAATAAGGCGTGTTCAAACATGCTGTCGAGTTTGGAGCGACTATTTCTATGTTGTTGGCAACACCGATTCAAAGTTGTTTAAGCAAATGTATAGATCATTGATTCACCAGTCAACATCTCAGTGTACATCGCTTGACCGAAGAGATCGCTTCTCGACTGGATCAAATATCATGGCTTCATAATTCGCATCCACCGAGTAAAATCCGGTAAGTAATTCTCTGTTTTACTATGCTAATAAGTATGATTTTGCTTTTCTCTAGTGTAAAGTACTAACGCAACCCATCAACAATGACGGGCCTCATCTCGCGTTTAGGGTCATTGGATATTCATACCATACCAGTGACATAAAATGCAACGAATGCGTATGGAGTCTTGCCAAGTTAAATTATTACTGTTTTTCTTACAGCATGGAATTTTGTGTTCGTTAGAAAACATTCAATTTCTTTTTTTTTTTGTAGGCCCTTCCCGTGAAGTTGTTATTTTCAACCAATGCTTAACTTTTGTCAGTCAAATCGTATTTGGCATATTTATTAGCAGGCTAACGATTGCGCTTATTTCGTATTTGTAAAGTAGATATTACAGTGGTAATTTATTTTGTGATAAATTATATCTTGTTATTGTTGTTACTGTTTCACTAATATTAGAAATAATGAAATAATTTCTATCTTTTTGATACTGTATTAGATACAAACTTTTTTTTTTTCATTTTATAACATAGATACATTCGTTACATATGCATGGCTGCAATTGTTGGGTAAAAAGCATTGCCTCGGTCACATGTTAGGATCCGTGCTTCATATGAGTAAAACTCATGAATGCTTAGTGAGTGGGATCCCTCCATCGCTTAGCGTACTAAATATATGTAGCGCTTATTTTTCCTACAACGGCGTTATGCTAGTTTACATATGTATTCCCTTTTATCGCTTATGTACATATGCTATGTATATAGTAAAATTGCATTTGCACTTTCTCCTTATAAACACAAATCATCAACATCATCGTTAGTGATTTTACGTCGGCTAATGTGTAGTTTCTAAATGCCTATAGTTATAGTGATCTAGAGGAAAAATACATTATATGACTATAAGTAGGCCTAAACACGTGGATGAATGCATGAACGAGTTTACGTGTTATAATTCATTCAGTATCCTTCAGAATATTCAATCAAAACTTAATTAAAACAAGTCACATAAAATAACATATCCGTTTTAAATATTTAGTGTGGGAGAAAAAACACATCACTGTGATAGTTAATTTGAATGTCGGGAAAATATATAATATAATAGGGCTGAATACTTAATGATTAATACGTTTGCCAACATTTCTAACCACTATTTTGTGTAAGAAAACCATTATAGAATGCAGCATTGACAGCATTGTACATTCTACACTGGGTTTTCACCCTACTCTTTACGAGAAGATAATGTAGAGAGATCTTTAACGTGCACATGTTATTGCTCTCCCTGTACACGGGACGGTGTGTTTTTCTGACCATGCCAGCCTGCATCTGTAACACAGCAAGGGAGGGATGCGGTAACACACAACGTGGCTCATGGCAAAAATCACCTGGTAAGGGTGGGATTTGGACCTACGACCTTTCGATCGCCAGGCAGACGCTTTACCCACTGAGCCCCATCACCCCCACCTATCGGTTCATTAATATTACTTAAAGTTGATACTTATAGGAAATGAAATCCAGTAATTTTCGTTTATTTTATCAGTAAATGAGTTCTTTAAGCAGGTTTTGCTGCTAACTTACCACGAAAGTGTGTCAGATTCGAGTTTTATGAAGAACAATCTTCCCAAAATTGACCCTCTCCGCTCTACGAAATCGGCTACGGGAAAGTGGCTTTTTGTGTGACGTCACTACAGGTATATGCTTCATGCAGCTAGTGACGAGTACTGCGATCTACACACAAATGTTCACAGAGTGGATGTCCTTTCCATACTTTCAAACGTTGTAATATTACTTGAATGATCAACATCTGACATACAGTTGTCCTTTCCCATCTTGGAAACACATCCTAATGTCATTATTCATATTATTATGGCCATTGAAAAGGTGACAATCTACATAAAATAAATGTTTACAACTCGCCTTTTTTTTTCGCCGGTCAGAGTTGTACCTATAGCTGTGTTTCAAAACAAATCTACCATAGTAGAATCATGTTCGGAGGTGGAATTTGCCTTGTCATAACAGTGAATAATTTTTCTTCTCCATTTAATCTGTCGATAACTACAATTAATGGTACATATAATGATAGAATAGCGCATTTCTTTCGGTTTTATTTTGTTTTGCTTTTTTTCTCGTCTCGCGAAAGCATACAAGCGTGTAAGTACTAGGTGCGTGCATGTGTGTTTACGTACATAGACAATAGTTTCGGCGGTCGCGCTAAATTCGAAGTTGTCTATATTGCGATGATCTAGACTAGACTAAAATTGAATATTCTTTGATTTGTTTTTTCTTCTCAATGATGATTTGATTTATATTAATACTTTGTTTCCACAGTTGAAGAGGTAATGTCTCCGGTGGTACAAATCGCAAAATAAATGCAGGCCTCCTCTACTGCACGAGACGGCGGTAGTTTCACCTTCTTTCCCTCCTTTTTCAAAGTTTTTTCCCCCAAAACAATACATTTCTTAGAATATCAACGTGGAAAAATTAATAACAAGTGATTTACAAACAATATTGTATCATCTTTATTCCAGTAGGGGAAATATAGCACGTATTTGTCGTAAGTAGAAGTTTGTCTTTCTAGTCTAATACGTGTGTTAATACGGAAGTGGCCCGTAGGCCGCGTATCCCGTGGGTGATGTCACATTGAAAGGACGTTTCTATACGGCAATCTGGCAAATGTGTCTCCGAGAATATGGCGATATTCTCACCCTAATTTCGCTTTTACAGAAGTGTCATATTGCTTGAATGTCATTCAAGCTCATTGTAGGGGCCATAAGCTTCCTGTAGATATGAATATCATCATATTTTCGGTTCTTCTATAAGTATCTACTTTAAGAGAGAGATGCTAACGAACGTTCCATTTTACCCTTTAAATGTTGTGTAAGAAAAACCAACCTAAATATACCTTTCAATAATTTCAAATTATGTCATCAGATACATTTTTTTTTTTCATTTTCGCTAGGTGTCCATTCTGCGAGACAGTTCGTCACATATTTACATAACAAGTATATCAACGATCTCTTAATGCTATACCTTGGTCAGTTGATAAAACATACCACCAAATAATTAAAGTATGTTAACCAATTTGATTCATTAAATCAAATTTGTGAGTGCACATTCACTCGTGTTCAAATCTTTCAATACGAAAATATACTTGGAGTGATGCTCAAAGTCGATATGAATATGAAGAACTGTTCACGACCCTTGAGATATTCGAGTTTACCATCTTTCCATTTTATAATCGTATCTTTCTCCTCATTAATAAGTACATGTAAATGATATGTTTTCTCCTTTGTAATTTTCTAGCAAATGAAACATAAACATCATACTGCGAAGAATATATTGTTCGATTGATACTGTTACGTTTTAGTTGCAATATTTTCAATGGGCGCTAAAATACACATGTTTAATCTGTCATACTTTGTTTTGAATTTTCATTTGATCATAACTGGAAGTATAGACCACGTGCTAAGTTACGTTTTGTGTGTGTGTTGGGGGGGGGCGGTAATAATCAAACTTACGTAATGTCAGGAATAATAATTGACTGAATTCATATCCATATAGTTTGTTTACTGGAATGTTATGGTATTTATGGTAAGGTCTATATGAAATTGTTATTTTCATGCAACAAGAACAGTATCGAAATTTGACTTTCTTTTAATATTAGAAATCACAACTATTCCTATCATTTCTACAGGCGCACAGGCGAAAGTCTTGATCTTCCGTACCTCCAATGATGAAACGCAAAAGTCAACTGACATCATCTAGCTTCATATTGATTCAGTAAGAGACATCCACTTTCTTAGCATTCTATATTACATGTCAAAATAATTTTATGATAACATAAGTGAATCATAAGTACTTATTATATTACATGATGTATTAAATTCCAAATATTTCATCGTCTAAACAATTTAACCATGATCATATCTCATTATTTCGTCTGATGTTATTTGGTTTATTTTGACTTTGTGAAGATTTAATCATTGTTTTATATATTTTCATAGCGATTTAATTCAACGTATTTATTTTCAATTCAATTGATAATATCATCCATTGTAATACGTGTTACTTAAATATACAAATACGGTGTTGTATTGAATATTATTCATCGAATCGTAACTCTGATGATTGTGCTAATGTATTATTACACTGTAAATTGGTATCTAAGAGGAAGCAATTGTTTATGTTGTTTCTAAGGTAAGTAAACAAACATTAACATAAAAGGAACGGCTCTCCCGAAATTCGGCCAGTTACTACCTAACCCCAGACCTGTCAACTTCGTTCTTCCCTGTCAAAAAAGTCAACAGCGGAAAGCATTACTTGACTTTAACCGTAATTGGACCATTAACTTCATTAGTTGCAAAGGTAATGATATTCACATTAGTTGTAAAGGTAATGATATTCATGTATCATTATTATTTCATACATCGATATACAATTTATTTGCATTTTAACATTATTATTTTTAATATTTTGTATTCATATACAGATAGCGTGAAAATTGTCTTGGAGAATCACGATCAAGAGACAAACGACAATCAAGCCTTCCATCATGGCTAACATCATCGAGTGCCACGACTGCGGTGCTTCTTTCAAGTATTGGTCAGGACTGTACCGTCACAAGCGAATCTTCCATCCCAACGACCAACAAAAGCATCATGTGTGCGATCATTGCGGAAAGATATTCCCGAGGCTTGATAATTTGAAGAGACATATTAAAACCCATTTATCGACGGATGAAAAGGAGAATCTTCAGTGCGACCTGTGCGGGATCAAATTTACACGCAAAAATGACCTAAAGCGACACAAGTTATCAGTCCACCCAGTGGAGTCTCATTCTTGTGACATATGCGGGAAGGAGTTCACACGCATGGATAACTACCTCCGACACAAGAAAATTCACGACAAAGATGACCCGTCAACCTCAAATATTGCCGAGACACCTACAACACACAGCACACCGTCTTCCAGCAAAGCTGAAAAGGCTGATAGATCGCAAACCATCGACGAAGTCTACGATAGGCATCGCAAATTGATTGAAACCCATTCGAGGTTTGTGAAGGTGCGGCATTTATACAACTTTGAACTTCGAGTGGCTGACCACAAAGAAATGAAACAATTTGCCGAGCAAATATTTATCAAGCAGAAGAAAGCATTCAAGGTAAACGTGGCATTCGGCTTCATACTACGTCATGTTGAAACGGGGGAGTTGCGTTACCACTACGCCTCATCAAATGGTAGACTCTTCTCCGCCCCAACTCAAGTTACGGACAGACCATCTTTTGATACATTTCTCAAAGAACTGGAGAAGTCCGATTACCTTGAATATGCTAGAGAACAACGTCCAAATTCGAAATGGGTTGTTGAACGCATCACGAACATTTCCTTTTACGTATACCCTCTGCGGGACTTTCCCATTGGGTGCCAAACCGACTCCTTACCCGATTACATCAGTCAAAACAAGGGAATCTCAAATCACCCCACTAGACATCTCGACGACAACTTATGTTTTTTCCGTTGTCTGGCCAGCCACAAACATCAGAAGAAACGATGGATAGAGAGATTAACCCTCAAGTACTATAGGAAATACACTGCTGGGTCTCAAGCGTCTTTCAAAGGTGTCAAACTAAATGAACTGGAGAAACTGGAAAAGTTATTTGAATTGAACATTGTAGCGTACGAGTTGGTCGTCGAAAATGACAACGGAAGCGATGCAGATGAGAACGAAGAGAAGGGAAAGCCCGTGGCAAGACTTATACGTCGGAGTATTGGCAAGTATTCGGACACCATGTACCTGAATGTATTCCAAGAACACTTCAGCTATATTTCCGACATTAAAAAATACTGCAAACGATACGAATGCCGAAAGTGCAGCAAGTTGTGGAAGACTTCCCGCCAATTAGTTCGCCACGAGTCTTCTTGTGATGGTAACGGAACTCGTACCGTGTATCCTGGTGGAGTATACGTCACACCACCTACGGTGTTTGAAGAACTGGAAAGTGAAGGAATCACGGTTCCACCGAACGACCGCTATTTTCCATTTTTTGCCGTTTACGATTTTGAATGTTTTCTGCAAAAGAAGATAAATACGGATCAGACGGAGAAGATGGAAATCGTCCGCGAACATGTCCCCGCTAGCGTGTCGATAGCAAGCAATGTACCCGATTATGAATCACCGCTGTGTTTTGTTTCTGACGGGGATCCAGCCCACCTCGTCTCCACTATGGTTTCCTACCTCCTTGAAGTGAGTCGCAAAAGTCAAGAAGTTATGGAGCAGCGCTTCGCCCCTTTTATTTGCAAAATCGATGAGAAGATCGATGAAATGAAAGAATTGGCCGCTAGTACATCTCAACACATCCTCGAAGGTAAACCCATCCCCAAAGTCAAGCTCCTTTCCAAATTGAAACAACATCTCATTTCTTTTGCACGTGTATTACCCGTTGTGGGGTTCAACAGTGGAAAATACGATATCAACGTCATCAAAAGGTATTTGTATCCCACTCTCCTATCATCCGATCCCATTTCATTCATAGTGAAGAGAAACAGCAATCACATGGCAATCCGCACCGAGCATCTGAATTTCCTCGACATACTCAATTATTTGGCACCGGGCTTCTCCTACGATTCATTCCTAAAAGCGTACAAGTGTAGCCAGCCCAAGGGTTTTTTCCCGTACGAATGGTTCGACTCTCTGGACAAGCTTGCTCATCCATCTTTGCCTTCCCACGATGCATTTCACAGCACTCTCAAGAGAGAAAATATATCGAGTGACAACTACGCCTACTGCCAACGAGTGTGGAACGAGATCGGGATGACGTCGATGAAAGACTTCCTTATTTGGTACAATAATCGTGACGTCCAGCCATTTGTTGAAGCCGTAGAGAAAATGATCTCGTTCTACAGACAACGAGGTATTGACATGTTTAAAGATGGAATCTCGGTACCTGGCTTAACTTTGAAGTACCTCATGCACACTATCCCAAGCTCCACCAATTTCAGTCTCGTTCACGAAAAAGATGGCGACTTGTTTCAGACCATGAAGCGTAACCTAGTCGGCGGCCCATCCATTGTTTTCACCCGGTACCATGAGAAAGGTGTGACGAGGATAAGAGGTGGAAAAAAGTGCCAACACATTGTTGGGTACGATGCAAACGCCCTCTATTTGTGGGCTATTATGCAGGAAATGCCTACAGGACCATATGTGAGACGTCTGGCTGACAAGAATTTCATGCCACAGACCAAGCCTTCGATTGCCGAGGAATGGCTTACTTACGAGAGTCACGTCAACCGGGTAAACATCAGACACCGTGGCAATAATACTGAGAAAAGGATTGGCCCTCGAAATATACCTGTAGACGGTTTCTGCGCAGAGACAAATACCGTCTATCAGTTCCAAGGTTGCTGGTGGCACGGTCACGACTGTGCATTAAACAATGGGAAAAACTTCAACAAGCGGCGGAATAAATCAATGTCGGAACTCTTTGCCGACACTCTGGAGATCAGTAATTACATACGGAAATGCGGATACAACCTCGTTGAAATGTGGGAGTGTGAGTATCGTAAGATTCGAAGCCAAGATGAAGGCCTAAAACGATTCATCCGCCACTTCCAACGCCCACTTCATAAGAAAAATAAGATGACGGAAGAAGAAATCGTGCAGGGTGTCATGAACGATCAACTCTTCGGTATTGTTGAATGCAACATCGAAGTTCCCGATCATCTGAAACCGCTGTTCGCAGAAATGTGTCCCATCTTTAAGAATGCAGACATCGCAAAGGATGATATAGGCAAATTTATGAATGCGGTTGCGGAAGAGCACGGTATCATGAAAACATCTAGGCGAAGTCTGATAGGTAGCATGTTCGGTGACCGTGTGATGCTCATTACCCCTCTGCTCAAATGGTATATCCAACACGGTCTCGTTGTTACCAAAATCCATCAAGTCGTCGAATATTCCCCTCAGCGTTGTTTTCGTCACTTCGGGGAGGCCGTTTCCAACGCGAGACGGGAGGGTGATGTGGATAAAGATAAGGCCATTATCGCTGATACGATGAAATTAATCGGGAACTCATCGTATGGAAAAACAATCACCAACAAAGAGAAACACCGCAACATCAAAGTGTGTGATTTCATCGGTGCTTCGAAGTGCGTCCTAAATTTGAACTTTAGAGATGCCTCGCCTATTGGAGATGACTGCTACGAAGTAGAGATAGCAAAGAAGACCATCAAAGAAGACTTGCCTATACAGATTGGATTCTTTGTGTATGGGTATGCCAAGCTAAGAATGCTTCAATTCTACTACGACTTTTTGCTCAAGTATGTGGACCCCAGTGACTTTGAGATGTGTGAAATGGATACTGATTCTGCTTACTTGGCACTCTCTGCAGAATCTATCGAGGATGTTGTCAAACCCGAGATGATGGAGGAGTATGAAAAAGACAAGAATAATTGGTTTCCTAGAGACGACACGCCTGCAAATGCGAAGTTTGACAAGCGAACACCCGGCCTTTTCAAGGTCGAGTGGAAAGGGGATGGGATCGTGGCACTGTGCAGTAAGACTTACTACTGTTTTGGTGCCAGCGATAAGTTCAGCTGCAAAGGGATTAACAAAAGGCAAAATGACATCACAAAGGACTTGTATCTGGATGTACTCAAGAGTGGACAGTCGGCTTCACGGAGAAATACCGGGTTCATTACAAAGAAGAACGCCGTGTACACCTACAATCAAACCAGACAAGGGTTCACAAACTTTTATCCTAAACGGATAGTATTAGATGATGGCGTTTCAACGACATACCTGGATATATAATTTATTTATTTTGTTGTGAAATAGTAATATTTCTTCACGTAGGGAAACGACGTTGAATGCATATGTAAGGATGATATGGATTTAAAAAATATATATTAAAAAGGAAGGATAATTAATACAGTGCCTCTACTCATAAAACACCGATATAGTTATGATAAATCTTGACAAGTTTATTTCTTGTACTTTTGAAGACCCCACAAACTGTCATGCTTGTATGTAAACAATGTTGTATATTTAAGAAGTATATTTCTTGAGCATTTTGCAATATAATATTGCGCTGTTTATGGTTACCGATGTAGTGATGACAGGTTACTTCAGAAGTCATCCCTCCTCTTAATTGTTTTCAAATGTATTTTTTCAAACAACTTCTATCTATACTTTTGTAGACTGGTGAAACAGTTTACTATGGACGGTGGGTTCAACTTAACATGAGGGATTTTCCTTTTTGCACTTCGGTGACAAAAGGATGTGTGTATACATTTTTTTTTTGGTTTGTTTAATGTAATAAAAAAAGGTACTAGTTATTCTTTCATAATTATTTGAAGCTATAAATTTAACCGAAATATCCTTACTTTCGGGTATCATATTGATTTTGTATAAATCTTGCTATTTTCCATGTAAATAATGAAAATTATATAGCACAGTTGTGATTGTTGTGGTATTAGAAGAATGGATTCAACTGATCAAATATGTTTATTGTTGTGTTTTTTGGGGGTCGGGGTTGGTCTAATAAGAATTGTAACGTAATAATTCAAGTACTTATATTTGTTTAACATATGCTATACAGCGATAATTATTATTACATTGAATATTTGTATTATGAATCTAATTATCACTACAACATTGGAGTTCTAAACAATATTGTATGAATTGCTATATTTTATTAAAACCAAGTAGCAGATATGAATAACAAACATGATATTAAACCACACTGTATACCTTCTATTTTTATTAGGTTTTATTTTTTATTGATTGATAACTTAGTTTTGCACCTTATACATAATTTGTTAATTCTTTATACACAAGTACATAATTATATACATTTTCATTAGGTGTAATGTTGATGTGTTGAAGAATGGTTTTGAATTGTAAATAAAGTTCAATTACAAAATAAAGTGAACGAATCATTTTTATTATTTTAGTAAGTGTTTCATGAATAAATAAATGAATGAATGTAATGAATGAACGAATGAATAAACGGATGAGTGAACAAATGAATAATTGGTTGTAATATCTGTATTTTTTTTTCGTTTTATCATTTAATTATTGTATTTTTTTATCATTCACTTTAAATGTAGTTTGTTGTATTCCTGTCTGTCGTATTAGCCATGTCCCGTTTGCCCATTCGATCATAATTTACCCGTTTGATTTGGTCATTAATTTGCCCGTTTGCCTGTTTGCCCGTTTAACCATTTACCGGATTGATCGTTATATATCATTTCATCGTTTTATCGTTTACGAGTTTTGTCATTTCATCATCTTATCCCTCAAAATTTCATCGTATATGAGTAACATTAGTGAATGAGTAGATTTTTTTCTGAATATATGATTGAATGGATGAATGATTGATTTGTTGATTCGTGTCAGTTTGTTGGTTGATTTATTGTTTATAAAAAAACGGTGTACGTAGATAAACCAGCCATATATCTAAACTTTTCTCAACGTTTTACATTCTGACATTGGAAATGTACAGTGATTAAAATGCATGAAAAACTGTCACCTAATTGCAAAGTTTTACATCACAACCAAGTGTGTCTTTCAAGTTATTGCAAATTATAAGAAATATATTTACATTACAAATTTAAAAGGCAAAAATGGTCCTCAGTAATTGAAAAGTGAAATATAAATTTAGACAATTACATAATCGAAACTGATTATTGTGTAATTTTTTTAGCGGTATGTATAGTTTTAATGTATAATAGTAAAAAATACTTTAAACAGTTCCTTTATATAATCAAGAACCGAAACTGCGTCGAAAATTTCGCTGGAATCTAAGCCAAATAACAACACCTTGTATACTCTATCCCTTCAAAAATCAACATTGACCCTTCCCATTGCACATCACATATACGTGATCAAAAATCACCAGTCTTGATCATGACAACGATAATAGCAACGGGCTTAGACCATTCTGGTCTGGATTGACAGTCCCAACGTAAGAACTCCACCATCTCCCTTATATCCATTTCGACAATCTTGAACGACCGTTCTGTATCGTAGAAAACAATACATATTGGTTTGTACAGTACACCCACGATCCATTTGTTTAAATCATCTACTTGTTAGATTATCGGCACACATACACATAAAATGACAACAACAACCACAAAATGATAATCCAATGTTTCAATAATGACCAGTGTTTTTGGTAACTTACAAGCTTTATCCCCGATATAATTACGCTTACAGCGGTAAATGAATTAGAATAGTCCCGAATATGAACGGACTTGTAACTTTCTTTTCTCTCCATACCATCCTATACGTTTCCATATATGTCAAACCATTTACGCGACAAGGATCAATTATATAATGTATAGACGCCAGGTTTGCGGCGTTTCCCATTATTTCAAATATTGCCGTTTTGGGATTTTCTGTTTGTTCATAAGACAATCGCGAAGGTAGTAAAATGATTATATATCAACGGTATCATCACGAATCTGAGAACGATGGTGATAAATTTTCGCTGTTTTGTTACCATAGCAACGAGCCGCTGTAATTCTACAACAAGAATACTTATATCCCCAAATACAACGTATATATCGCGCATGTAGGACATAGATGTATTACAAGAACATGACTTACACGTCCAAATATCAAACGAGTTAGAATCTATACGTTTGCGTTCATTTTGTAAACATATTTTACTCTATTAAATGCGCCATTTCCTATATTCATTCGAGCGGGATTAACGATCAAAGGAATGACTGTATTCTACACTAAAAAGAAAAACACGGTCTTCGCAATATACAACGTTGTTTAGACTGCATTATATGATTATTAAACGAAGAAACATAGACAGAAAATGATATAATTTAAGAGAAGTGATCATGCACGTCTGTGTGTACTCGTTCTCTTAGAGAGTTTGATTTTACCTTAGAAACAAGCAGCAGCGATCTACAACTAAAATATGAACGGAAAAGTGACCTATACAAGAGTACATAGGATGCATTATATCTAACATATACATAGACATCCCCTGTGTTGTTGACTCATCCCTATCGCGCTTCATTGATGACATACGTCATCGAAAACCACCCAAGCGATGGGAGGGAGGGGAGGGGACAACGATCGAGCCCAGACAAGTTTGGAGTAGAATCTTATCGGGACAATAGAACTCCGAAGCTAATCGATAAACGCTGTCGTTCGCGTACGAAGAGGTCTTCAAGAATAAAAATCGAGCGGTCAGAATGGAATCGGTAAATACTGCGTTACTAATAATCATTGAAATAATTTGACGAGGTCATGATGAATACAGACAAACTAATGCTAGAAAGTAGTGGATACTAGTGATTGGATAATTGGTCTATGGGTTTAGTTATCTGCGAAGCTTCATGGGCACCCTTCAAGTACGGACATGCCATTATAGCTTGACATAATATCATACCCTCAATCTTGAGCTCATATTGTTTGCATCTAACTATTATCTAATTATCGCTATTCGAGTGATTACTGCCAACCATCCCCCATCCCTCTACCTCAGTTGGTGTTGATGATGGGATTGGTCCTGCGTACTATTCTATACCATCATTATCTCCTCTTTATATCCTCACAATTTAATCTTTTACTGGATTCACTTTTTTCTTCTCGGCGACATACCATCATTTTCCTCACCTCATTTGGCCTAAGAGCATATTATACCCTCAAATATTGCTCCTCCGTATACCCTCACTTCCGTACCTCCTATTGTTCTCATTACGTAATCTATTGTTATAAGGGATTATTTTCTGCCTCGATATACCCTCAAAACTTCTAACTCCTATTGTTCTCGAACTGCTTACGCAAATACCCCATTGTTCTCTTATCTCTCTCTATTGTTTGGGGGCATTAAATTATCGATTTTCGGCGATATACCCTCAATTTCTGCGCCTCAAACCTCCCGAAAATGGTACCTATAACACTACTGGGGTATGAGGGAGATTTAGCTTTTTCAGACCTAAATTTCAGCACATTTTGAGAGACATATCTTTGGTTTTTTTTTATATTAAAAAATAAGAAAATAAAATGCTCACAGCAAAAAAATGAAAAGCTAAATCGCGGTATTTCATCTTTCGCTGTGGGATGGACGGCTATGAAGGTGGAGGGGGTGTGGGAGGGGAATACCCCTCCCACACGACGGAAACGTTTTGATTCCCGTTTTTTGTGGACAAATTCCGAAAATTGTAACTCCCAAAAGCGTACTAAATCTATAATATGGAGGGGGACCGAGCAAGGAGAGTGTGTGGGAGGAGGTATGCCCACTCCCATTCGAGAGCTTCTGCATTTTTAGAATTGAAATTCAACGACCTGGCGCATACTTTTTCTTGGGTGCAATATCTGGAAATTTGTCAATCAGAGAAGTGTAGTAAGTCTGTGTGTGAGTGTGTGTGTGTGGGGGGGGGGGGATAGGGAGCAAGCAGAGCCAAGGATGAGGGAGGGGTACAATCATATCCCCTTCCACACGCCGGAGAGCTTTTTTTTTTTTTTTTTTTTCCGGAGGAGGGTCGAGGGATTGGAAGGGAATAGCCTATCACCCCCAGTCATGAGCGAACTTTTTTTTTCATTTTTGGATTTGAACCAGTGGCAAATTTGGTGCACATATTTGATGAAATGTTCGAAAATTCGCCGATCTCCAAAGCGTAAAACCCTATAATCCTACGAAATGGTAATCTTTGGAAAGGGGACCAACAACCGGGTGTGGGAGCTAGGAGGGGGTTTCCCCATCCCACACGAGGGAGATTTTGCATTTTCAGAGTTTAAATTTTACGATCTGGTGCACACTTTGGGTGGAGTATTTGGCCATTTGAAAAAAAAAAAATCACATCTCGGGAAATATGGGGGGGGGGGGGGCAAGGGAGTTTTTCATAATCTTACCCCCAACATACATGGGGGGGGGGAGGGGACAACTGCCCCCCCCCCCCCCCCCCCCATCAACGCCCCTGACTACGTAGTCAAAGTAGATTTTTTAATAAGCGAATATTTGATAAAATTTCGCGATAAACTAATAAATGTAATCAGATATAGAATTAGATCGAAACTCGAAAGAACTATGTTAACAAGGATGTGTTTTCTTGGCCAAGAACTACTTGCCTGTTTCGCCGTGCTCATGGATATGACCGTATCGAGAGATTTCAAGCCCTACATTCATGTATCAGGTAGGTAATGCAATCAAAGATCCTACAATGTAGGATGTTTGGAGCAATGTCGACTTTAAGCAATTGGAACGATAAAACAAAGGCACGCGTGAAAGACGCAAATTCAGTGTCGTGACAATTTTTTGTCGTGTTTCTTTCTTTTTTTCACCGTTCTTAGCGTTTACAAAGTTGTGCAAACTCGAGAGCCGAGCTGCTTTGGCCGATTTTTCAAAGAGCGATTACTCCATTGAAAACGTACGCGCAGTCGACTGTGGAGATGAAGTTTTTGGAATACATTCCAGTTCCTAGTGTGTTTTCATCCAAAGGTACCCACCGGGTGCCACTTTAAGAAATTCCTGTGCCAAGATAATGAATTCGGACGGCAATGCGTAGTAGCGTGGTTAATATCTAGTTATCTTCATGACTTGGAAAGTAGATGACCTAGCCTGTAATCATCGTGGAATTCTGGTAAGTAGCTTTCATCTACTCTTCGCATCACTGGTGTGGATGACAAGTTCAGTGCGATGTCTTTATCCAACCACCGAACCCCCTCCAAAATATTGGGAACGTACCACCATCACTCTGTTGGTTGGCACAGTGCAGTGGTACAGCGGTACTACCACACCACAAGTGGGGCCATGGGGGTTCTTCGCACAGACCGTGTACATCCGTTGTGGGTGCCAAGCCACTAACTAGACCTATATCCCACCCCAGGCCGGCCCCACTAACGTTTAAAACTAGTCTAGCCACTTTTGATATCAATTTAAAGCATTAAAGCTGGAGATAATGAATGAGATGAAGGGCTCACAGCAAGGCTTTTGCAGGCTTTTGCTAAAGTCAAAACACAAAGAGCTCGTCTAACGTTACCGGTCATGGTTACATAGTCTAGTCTATAAATTTATCATTGTTTGGTTCTGTGCATTTCTCAGTTTTGGTTTGCTTTTGATTGTTTTTCTCTTTTGTTTTTGACACTTATTTTAATTTTTTATCTGTATAAGTGCTTGGGGTATTTGGTACACCTTGCCTGTGTGTGCCTGCAAGTGGAATGAGAGTGACTAGCAAAGTAGCATAGCAGTGACTAGGGATATGCGGGTCAAACTAACTAATTCAGATTCTAGCGTTTAATACATGTACCAATACTGTCAGTAGACTGGACATTAAAATTTTGGTCAGTGGTTCAAAAGGTCATTTGATGCACTGTTCAACAAACTACATTTGAGGTTCATATATTTGTTATGGTTACCAATACCATGGAGTACGTCACTCACACTAGTCTGGAACTAGAATCAAACCATTTAGCGTAATCGTGCATTGTCACTAGCTCTCATTCAGTGGGTGTCTCTACAATAGGCCTACCTTGTTGAATTGCAGACGTCACCATGTTCACTGCGTGCTGAAGAAATGAATGACTCAATGTTGGTTTGTGGAGTGGTGACAAGAACCATGATAATGCCAATTTTTAAGGTGCCAATTATTAAAGATATATCCTACCTACAAATGTAAATTTATGTGTGCTTAAATTTCCGTAGTACCGGTACACTCCTGCTTGTCATTTTACACTTTTTAATGGTTGAAATCACATAGATCTACTGGGTACCTTGGTACTAACATTACAGATCACTTGATAGTACAGTTGTACAATGTAGTAAGTACTTGACCATTAATTGATCATAATTACTGCTGGCTAATTTGGTATCTGTCACAAAAACTAGGCTGGCACAATATCACCCAAGTCAGAGTTGTGACTACAAAGTTTTGCACAACTGACCCATCTCAGAGTATGCTTATTTATTTGTTTATTTGATCTAATTTTATTTATTTGTTTATTTGATCTAATTTTATTTATTTATTTATTTCATGGATGCTACTATTCTCTGCAAAAAAACAAAACAAAACAAAAAACAACAACTTAGAACTGCACCTTAAAATCCGTCTTAACATTTATATGCAAATCTTAAAAGCATCCTCTTCCCACTTTCTGATGAAATGCAAAACTAAATGTGTGTACGGGTATAGTACTACTCACAGTATTGCGTAGAGAGTTGAAATGAATACTGTACCTGAAGCCCACTGCACACTATACGATCAGACCAGTCGGCACGACTTCAAGCCGTACATTATGCGATCAGACTACTCAGCAGGGCTTGCGACCGTACTGGCTTCAGCACATAATACTGCAGGGTGATTAGCTGAAAAGCCAAGACTGGTTGTGAAAATTTGACTTGTCAAATAGTCTATGATTGGCATGAAACAGAGATGCAAGACTGGAAAATTTGCAAGGCTGATGACATGACACTTATCCACTATAAATCATTTTTATATTAAATATTATTTATGTTTCCAATATTCACATGTAAATCATGGCAAAGTCGTGTAGTGTGAAGTAGTCTTAAGATTTCTGATCGTTTGCAGATCACCGCATGATTGCCCTTAAAGCTGTTGAAAAATTCAGGACACATAATATCTGTCATCTATATCACACTCCTCTTAACTGGTGACACACCCTGTCTAGTTGATGTAGAGCCAGTACATAGCCAAATCTTTTCTGCTGAAGGAAATCATTTCACCAAGCTACATGTAATGTTAGTATAATAAAGGCCACGAAATGATTAACCTGTTGAAGACGAGTCCCGAGAATACTTGGTGTCGGGTGTCTATGGGAAATGCGTGTTATAGCAAAATCAGTCCATCCTCAATGGGTTAAAAAAAGAAGAATTGTACCACAATTCTTTTTGTAGTGAATTGTATGCCTTTAACACTGATCAATAAACTTAGGACAGAGCAACTACTGTTTTATAGCAAACAGTGTTCATCTGAACATGTTTCACTGACAATATCAAGGTACATTACGTTGTAACTCAACTACAGTATACAAGTGCTAGTACAAAGCCTGATGATATATGATCAATACTTGTATGTGTTTATCTCACATGTATCCATTAAAAAAAAAAGAAGTAGGCTTTTTTTTTTAAATTGAATGTGTATATTTTGTAGTAGTGTCACTTGTGACATAGATCTATAGGATGTGTAAATTATGGAATGAATTTAGACAATATATATGTTGTAGTACCATATAACAATATTTGAACAGAGCCTGTACAAACTTGTGTAATGCATTTAAAGAGGGGGAGGTTTCCTAAACATCAATTGGCACATGTTGTGCCTCTGGGAGAGATTAAGGAAGAATGAGGGTGACATTTACTGAGTATCCACCAATGCACCCATTAGAGCTATAAATTGATGAAGGGATTGTTGAGGCTCCATTTTACAGTATACTTGTATGTCCCAGATTGTCCTAATTATTTTGATACAGAATGTTAGTTAATATGTCCACGTTTGCTCTCTTGCCAGTTACACATTTGGTAGATGTTCGGGTAAATCCTCAATATACTGTATTCGCCGAATATTTCGCAAGGTTTTTATTTTCGCAAATGTCGCGAGTCCTGCTATTTGCAAAATTACAGACAAGCGAAAATATTGACCCTGATCCCAATATGAATATAATGTATGCGTATACAATTCTCCGTTCAGTACAGGACTCCATGTTCGCGAATTTAGCCACTCGCAAAATCGTTGGGAAGTCCTGATTTGCGAAAATTTAGACACGCTAAATATATGGCATATATATACAGTAAAGACTGGATAGCCTGGGGGTAGGAAGGCTGGCCTGACTCGCACATATACATTTTATAGGTCCTATGATTGTATTTGGGAATCCTCATTAACGAAATGTGTACAGTTTTATCACTTATCTCTGTGTAAGGACATACACGGCCAAAGAATCTCAACTGGAGCCTACTGTTACCGATGAGCATACGCTTCAATGCACATATTCGCCCATGGGTGCTATTCATCATCTTCAAATGTACCCCAGTGGGCAGCAAATGGAGATCAATTCAATCCGGCCACCCATGAATCCCCATGCTACCAGGCCTTTAAAGGGCTTTTTACACTTGTAAATTTTTGCTTAGTCCCGTACCAACGGTGGGGCTAAGGGGGGGGGGGGGGGGGGGGCCTCAAAAGTCCGGGGTTAAGAAACACAAGTGTAAAAGGGCTTAAAAATACCTTTATTATGCAATTTCATCAGGAGTGTGAGACACAAAGGCCATTTGGGTCCAGCATAATTCTCACTGTATGATATCATAATTGTCATCCAGAAAATTGCATTTGGCATAACCATGAATGCCATATATTTATTTGATTGGGACTCATAAAGACAGTTGTTGAATGGTTTAATTCACAATCAAAACCTCAGTGGCAGAAGGAGAAATACAAGTGTCAACCCTTTTAACGAGAAAAGTAAGGGATTTATACCTTAGAATACCTTTGAGACTCTTATACAGTGGATTTGAGGTCACAGTAGGCAGTATTTTGCAAGTGTACATCAGACCCACAAAAATAAAAACACCGCAACATACACAATGTACTGCATAGCTTCAATTTAATTTAAAACAGTATACTAAACAAACATGCATTTTGCAATTTTCAGTGATGTTCACAGCTCATCAATATGGTGATTACATACAGTGCAAATATCATTGAAAAGAGAAAGTGTAAGTACTCTATATTATACCTATCTCCTACCGGACATAACAAAGCAGCATGTATTTCACAAGATGCTTGATATATATATATATATATATATATATATGTATATATATATATATATATATATATATATATATATATCCCTAGTTGGCACCTTAGGGAGACATATTGGGGGGAAGTGTCTTCATTAGGGAGACAACTGGTCATTAAGGAGACAATTTTCGTGTCTCCATTGCGTAAACTGCCATTGAACATGTATTAATAAATTTGCATACAAAACAAATGGAAGTGTCTTCCAAATGACCCATCTAGGAGTATATATATTTATATATATATATATTTATTATTATTATTATTATTTTTTTTTTTTTTTTTTTGGCTGGAGAATTGTGTTAAAGTAAAATTATATCCTGGCAATACAATTTGTAGATCTGAAAGAAACAAAGAAAAAATTTTTTACGTCAAGAAAAAAAAAGTAGTGTCCAGTGTCATTTCTTACAGCCAGTTGTAAGCATGACGTCATGTAACCCAATATTCAAGTCTGTGTGATCCTTAGGCTGAGGGTATTTCCATTCCACGTACTCACATGAACAGACACACACACACATACACACACCCCTTGATAGAAGAACCACATGTACAGTACCATTAACTTTACATTTTTCTCTTCTGCGATTACTGCTAATTGAACCGTAAGAACACACAGTGGTCCACTTCCATAGAAGACACAGTGCAGAGAGTGTTACCACTGACCAGTCCCATCGACCAGCTAGAGAGCAAACATGAATAATAGCAAAGGAAAGGAAGGACCACTAAAAAGTCTTTGCGCTGGATTATATTGATCTTGAACTGGGCTCTCTAAGTGACTATCTGCATTGTGTGGCCAGACCAAATACAATGCTGTTTGTGTGGACACACTGTGTTGTAATCCTGTACTGTTGGAGATATTGCTTCCTGTGTATCCCCAGCATTGGCGGGGATTTTCAAGTGACAGCCCCAAATTGCTTTTGTTGCTGCTTCGGCCAGCTCATCTGACCAAATATGCTCGGCTATTTAAGATGTTGACCATCTCTGGCAAAACTTGCCCAATGTTGACTTTCTGCAGGAGTGTTTTGTTTTGGCTTGGTCGTGTCGGCATTCTTAAATGAAATACAGAGTATGATACCAGTGACATTCTAACACTTCATACAGCTCATGCCGTGTGTCCAAAGAAAATTATTGCAGCCAAGGTGATATGCTTTTGGTATTTGAATTCACTTTGCAGTAGACCTCTTTTTTCCTTCTTTTTTTTTTTTGAGAAATTTCGCCACATGCAAGCAGTTGTGCAGAGGGCTGCAAATGGAATAACCTTCCCATCGACAGGAAATCTGTCATGGGGATTGTTTCCTCTTCGTTCACTGAAGTGGTGTTGGAAGACGGTAGATCTCCGATGCATTTGTGAACCAATAGGAAAGGCAAGAACATTACCGGCTTGTGCACGTTGCGGATCAATATGGAATTGCGTGTGGTGAAAAATGTGGTTATGATATCACATGTGTAGAGTGCTCCACAGTTCTTCCTCGTGCAGCAATTTTTTTTTTTTTTTTAAAATGACATGATACTTAATATTTCAGACTGTTGAATGTCGTTCTCATGTGGGAGTCTGTGAGTTGTACATAAAAAGTATTTAGGGTGCAGATGTGAAACATTAGGTTGAGTGTCTAAAAACATCTTCATTGTGAACTGGTGCAATACGTTCTTCTGTGTGTTGAAGTACCTTCCACCTGTTTCACATGAGTTCATCTCAGTTGGAATAATGTTCTTTGGAGAGGATTACCAGCTGCACCTCTTTGATCTCCTCAAACATGTGGATTATCCCCAGGATTACCTTTCTAAATGACTCTGTTCAGCCCATCCGCAAAATCTGTCAACATGTTTCCCCAAGGTGAGTCTAAGCTGTGTGCAGGGACAGTGGGAGGTGCAGTCGTAATTTCTATTTTAACCTGTTCAGGACAGGCAGATTTTGCTACAACACGCATTTCCCATAGACACTTGCCCGAGTATACTCGGGACTCGTCCTCAACAGGTTAAGTTGTGCTGTAAGGAGAATTTATTCAAGGAAGTATTTGTTATCATTTTTTAAATTTTTATTACACGAATGTAGTACATGTAGCATGGTACATGACATAGCATTTAGAAACATAATCTTGGATAGATCGTTAAGATGTAGATAGCATCACACTACAGTGTATAGTGTTTCAATGCAAGTTGATTATCTCGTCTACAGTGTGATACATACAACATACATAATGTGGCATCCCAAAGCTTCCTTCGAGATATTCACAATACATCATCTAGGATGAGTGTCAGATGACTTTGATCACTTTTGGAATACTTTGAATTTCCACTATTTTTTTTCTTTTTGGTCCTCTAATCATCTAAAGATCAAGAAAACCAAGCTCTCACGCCCATTGTATTGCTCAAAGTTCTGATACAGTTTCTCTGTGTAATCTGTATTCTATTCTATGGCAAAACTGTTCGCATACATCTTGGAAACTACAGACTATTGATAACTTGCTGGTAGAAAATGTTTACAAGTACTGTGTACTCAACATCATAAATGAATGAACTTTAAATGTTAAGATATTATGTTTCATTGTACATAATATTTGTATCATACTCAGCAGAGCATACAGTATACACTACTGTGTTACACAGTAGTGTTACAAAATCATACTTTCATGGTCAATCATTTTCACTCCAGTCATGAAATATTCAATTTGCATCATATACAGTGGACTCCCTTTATAACAAAGTCCTCGGGACTGGCAGTTTCGTTCATTATATAAAAATCTCATTATAACTGAACAAATAAACAATAAAGAATGAAGAGCGGATAATTTTGTGGCCTGAATTTTCACTAAGTTGTAACCGGAATTTCGTTATAACCGTGTACCTGTAATCTCGTATTGTTAAACCATTTTCGCATATTGCAGTTTTAACCATTCACCAATCAACAGTATCTAGTAAATCATTAATTTCCTATTTCCCTTGGGGATGCTGTATGAAATTGTATATTGCTATGGGGATGGCGATATTATGTTAGATTCTTGCTCAGTCAATGAGGAAAATGGCAGTGGAGATCCAGGGGGATGATTTGACTGGTGGAGGAAGAGACATTAATTGTGTAGGTACACTGTACACTGTACCTGTAGTTCAAAGAAAGTAGTCTGGTTGATATATGAATCATAGTGGTACATGTATGGTATCTGTAAAATACAGACAACTTTTCATTTAATGAAGTCCACAGGACTGGCAGTTTTCTTTCATTACGTCGAAATTTAGTTACTGTAAAGCTTTAACACTCAAGTACTGTATATAAAGATACAAGCGATAACATTTTTTTTTTTTTTACCTGAATTTTTACTTTGTTGTAACAAAATGTTGTTATAAGCATTTTTGTTATATTGAATGGGATTGCATTGTAATATCAAATTAATAAATTGGTATCTCAACAGAGCAAGAACATCAACATTACTGTAGATGCAAAGATAGTTACAATGTACAGTAGGTGTTTAAATGCCATTACACCACTTCTAAGAATGTTCAGGGCACATTCCGGGATTTCATTGATATAATGTAAATTTTTATGCAATGCAAATATTTGTATATGCATTTCCCTCAAGTGATACCATAGTCTATATGTGCAACAGTTATTTACAAGTACCATCTACAGTGTATGACACACTATACATATGTACAACATTTTATATGATTTACTTCTGTCATTCAAAGGGTTCATCTTTGCTGGTGACATTTTAAAAGACTTTCTTCACTTTTTATTGAGATTTTGCCATTCTCCTGATTTTCAATCAAAGTGCTCATCTCCTCAGAATTGTTCTTTAATTGAAGAATGGAGCGTAAGAGGTCTGAGAGTGCTTCAGAAATAAATCTTGAGCCTACTCATAACCTGCCTTTAATAGTCGTGTGTATGTACTCGCATGCAAGTGGCAGGATGACCCATGTTTGTGCAAATTTGCATGAGCTCAAGTGGTCAAATACAATGTAGATCTGATGTCATTGTAATCTTGCCTATTGTTTGATTGATGCCTGCCTATTTGCCATGTAGACTACACATTTCATACATGAATGGGTCCATTGTTTCAAGGCCTTTAGCTGTAGTTTGCAGACCTTTATTTTTCTTCTTCTTCAAATTCACAAAATTTATATCAGACCTACAGTGTATCTCAACCCAGTAGGATTATGATTGATTGCAACGGATGTGTCCTTATGCACAAAACTATCTACTTTTGTGTTTGGAAAAAAGAAGAAGCAAATATTATAGTGTAAAAAAAAAGAATTGCCACTATGAAAGCAATGGAAGTGGGACAGTTTATCAAGAACACAGTTGTCCCAAAAAGCATTTTAGAAGTCATATTCAACCTGTTGAAGATGATTTCTGAGTACATGTACACCTGGGCAGGTGTCTATGGGAAATACTTGTAGCAAAATCAGCCCATCCTCAATGAGATAACAAATCTGTACTATACTGTATACCTATTCTTTATATTTGCCATACCTTTGTGCGTAATGTGCTATGATACAATGGGTGATTTCAAATTCGGTGCTAGTGCTTCATGGAATGCTACAGTGTATCTCCCGAACAACTGCCTCAACTCCAACACCGACAGTCAGATTAACAAAGCGACACTGCTCAAAATTATCAATCCTAATGCTTGGTGTTGGCATCTAACCACCACAAAGTTCACAGGACTTGCGCAACGACAAAAGTGATGGCGCATAGTTAATGTCAAATATTAAAAGATATAGTCATGACTGCTTAGTTTTAGACACATGATGAGGGAGATGGATTAAAATGCCACAAATCTCATCCCTTCTCTATTAGAAATAACAACGATCTTAATTTTGCCTCCAGGCTCAGATTTTATGTCGAGAGTGTTTGTGTTATTTACGTGGGAGACCATGGCATTAGCATAGCCTTTGCACGCTTTTCAATGTGCAGCTACAATGTACGGACGTGAATGTGGGTCTTGCACGGCAATGCTGTAACACCAGCACCAAACTTGAAATGACAAAAATGATAATCCCTAGTTTCAAGTGTTGGCCAATGGGAAAAGAAGCATGTAAATTGCCAACATGAATGGTGGAGCTCGGTTTAAATAGCAGGATAGCATTCAACACTGGGGCCTAGCACCAACTACAATGTATAAATGGATGTACCGGTACTTCATAATTTCAAGGTCAAGCCCCCAACACCATCTGATTTCAAGTTTGGTTTTATCACTAGCACTGAACTTAAAATTACCCCACCGCAGTATAGTGAAATAACTCACAACCAAAAGTTACTTTGAGAAAACACAGAAAGTGAAAGCTTGTGAATAAACAGACAAAAAGTCAGACTCTAAAATGTACAACTTCCTTAACTCTTTATGTGCCACGATCGCACGCCCCGCTCAGCTGATGGCGTGCCAAGTTCACATATTTTGCCCAAACACACATACCCACCCAAACTGGTCGATAAATTGGCAAAAGCCGTGCAGTACAATGAACGAGTTTCTCGCGATTCCATTCCTGCCACATGTACACATTAGTAGCTTGCATTTTAGATGGTGATCGACTATCAAGCGGTGTTCCCTACCAGGTTTGTGAGTAAAATTTTTTTTTTCCACTGTTTTATGTGCAAAGTCATGCCTCTACAATAATGTTGCTACCAGTTATTTGAAAGGAAAAAAAAATCATACAGACTTGTCATACAATTCACATCAAAGCAAAGCTTTGCATTTTCGGTACAACTTTAATACTTGAATTTGATATTTGATTGTTTTTTAAAGTGTATTAAACCTTTTTATAAAACTGGTTTTTGTAGGTGAGCCACCCCATGCATTTTGCTCGCAAGCCAACTTGGCTTGCCTTTAATATCTCAACAGACTTTGTAAAGGTACCAAGTATCACAATGAAACCAAGCCCCTTTTCCGTATTGTTTTTCAGAAATGTTGAATCCTTGATGGACTCGGAGTGTAGGATTTCACAGGGTACCGATCCGTGACACATGTACAGAACCTTTATGTACATGTAATACACACAGAGGTCTGAAACTTCACTGTTGTCCGATGTAGGCCTGCAGTATTTACTACAGTACAATGTACTGGTAATAACGCACAAACAAATGACGAGTGTATTTGCGACTACTTTCTTGATGCTGTATGATTTTGATGTTTAATTCAATAGTTATTTGGGGTTTTTTTTAAGAAGAAAAGAGTGAATATACACTGTACATTTTCTCTGTGCAGATGAGCACTGTTAATGAAAATACAGCAGACCAGTTTTGTAGATTTCAAAATTGTGAGCTGTGTTTCAGATGTACATGTAATAGGACAATACACAATGTACTTGTATTATATCGATTCAAAGAACATTTACAATTTGTACAGAGCCCCTGGTAAAATTGTGACTGAGGTGCATTATTCAAAGTTTGTTTTGTGTGTAAACTGTAATATAGCTTTGGTATGTGAACATCATTCAGTGCAGTGCTCATCATGCTTTTACAAATTGCTGATCTATCCTCGATTAGTTTGAATGAAGTGATCCACTGGAAATCCACTGGAATATAGTATTATATAGGCTTCCAGGAAAAAAACTCAGTTGGATTGTGTTCTACAATATGGGTGCTCTGGGCAGTATATATTGCGCACAAAGTGGTGTTTTTTGTTTGGAACAAAGTTCAAGTACTTGTGAGTGTACACACCCAGAAAATCCTTAGAGAATGCAATCTGTCATTTACATTGAAATTTGTATTGCTCATGGTGAGAATGCATGCATTCTGCCACATACCTAAAGAGGGGAAGGGGGGTTAAGCTGTGAATATTTACTTTCAGAATGACATTACTTTGCTCAATATTATACTGTGTCCCACAACAATGCACATAGTATGTAGCAGAAATTTACTGAGGCACACAGCATCTTAGACCCCGTTTACAGTGCGAGGCGAGGCTGCGGCTCAGCCGCGGCTCGGCCCAGCCCTGCTTCAGTGTAAACGCGCAAAAGGCCAAATGCGAGGCCAAAATTGGCCTCGCATTTGGCCTTGCTCTGGAGGTGGTCTCGACCGTGGCCGAGCCCGGCCTTTTCTCAGTGTAAACGCAAACTGGGCCAATTGCGTGGCCAATTTTAGTCTGGCTTCCAAACCCTCTGCCTGTACTATTTCGCTGTTCAGGATATTAACCCCCTCAATGTCGAAAACTAGTATAGTTTAAGGTGGTTTTGTCCTGCAAAGGATTTTTTCATTCGGCAAAGGCCTTTGCCCAAACGGCGACTTCGTCGCCATGAAATTCATTTGGCAAAGGATCTGAAAACCAGACAATTGTCGCCACGAAATTCATTTGGCAAAGGATCTGAGAACCAGACAATACCAAATTGCATTTGTTTACAATCAGAGCGCCACTACGACAACATATTGAAAGGTTTGAATCAAAAGCGCGGCCGAGCCCAGCAGTGTAAACGGACAAAATTGCGGGGCCCGGCCTCGCAATTGAGGCTGGGCTCGGCCGCGGCTCGGCCGCGGCTCGGCCCAGCCCCGCACTGTAAACGGGGTCTCTGTGAAATACTGCAGACACCAGTCTGCCATTTTAGTGTACACTTGATGAAGATTTCTTTTGTGCTTAATGCACCATAAAGATTTTCTTGAGAATGGCACTGTACACACGTATAATCATATCAAATGTAAAAAAAAGAATCAAAGTAGAGATATATCTAAACCTCCATCAGTTGTACAAATTGTACCATGGTGCCTGCCGAAAGGTCAGTTGAACTACCTTGTTCTGAATCACTCAGTCGTGCAGTGCACAGTATGTACTTTACGGAGTGAGCAAACATTACTGCAGTGGTTGCTACTTTATCGGGAGGGGTTGGGAGACAAGTTTTTCTCTTATTCATATGGGACTCTTGTACAAGTGGTGGCTGGTACTGGGCCGTGCAACCAGCTGACATGAAAACCAGTATGTGGGTATTACACTAAACAATGCACAGTTTAAAACCAATAGATATCAATGGCAACAAGTACACATATGCTATGACATGCAGAAACAAGACAGCAGTTTCAAAAGGACATGGCAGTCTCATAGTATGAGCAGATCTATGCATCACTGGAACGAACCTTCATTCATTTGATCCCCAAAATAATCCTTTTCAAAGTTACAACATGTTCTGTATAAATTTGTGATGCCTTATGATCCTGCGAATGCAAAAAAAAAAAGAGGCAGCACTGCTATTAATTTGAATGTGTTTCTGTTCAATATACCATTCAAAGTAAACAACATACACACTATGACACTTTACTAACTTTGACCACATTTTTCTCATTCATCCACCCCTTTGGCCGTCTGTCACACGCACACGTCCCCTCATACACACACTACAATGTACAAGCATGTGCAGATGCACAACAGGGTCCTTCATGGGTACAATGTAGGCCTATATCCAACTGCCCAATGACAAATATTTAGACTATCAATTGCCAGAATCTCTGTGGGATTGCTTAGAAAACACACATTCTGTAACCCATTTTCTAAGGAAATGAAGTCCTGTGATTATATTTTGGGATTTACTCATCATTTTTACAATAGAAATGTGTTAGCCAAAGTAGGCCTAAAGTGTCTATCCCAGCTAAACTGATTATGGTTCTGATTTAAAAGTGGTGAAGAAAAAGACACACATAAAATCTGTGTTATCACATTATATCACTGCATATACTTTTTCTTGCCATATGGTCCAGTAGTCAATGTCTTGATTCCATGGAATTTAAAAACCGTGAAATCAATCTTACCCGGGCGAGCGCGAAAATAAGTTGCACAAACATATCTACTTTTACAGTATGTTGCTATTGAAAAGCTATTCTCGGTTATCAGATGAACACCGTACTAGAGCTACATTTTTGTACAATGTACACGCACATTGTACACTGTACATGTACATGCTGTATCTTGTGCCTGCCATTTACAGAATGAACCGTATTACAGGCTGTATTTCTAAATTCCTTTCGGGACTTGTGTACTTGTTGCCAAAGAGATTCTTGGCGTAAGTGATCTCGAATGCATCGAAATCAGTCAGCAGAAGTCTTCTTTTTTTTAAGAGACTACAGATACTATACCTGTATCTGAAAGGAGAATGATATCGCCAAGGAGTGTAAGAGGCAATGGAACAGTAAAAAAATAGACCATGTCTGTGCAAATATGATGTATAAGCATGCAAATTCAGTGTTTGCACAAGTGTAGCGTAATGACATTTTCCTGTCTGTGAATCCACTCCTTTTAAAGAAATATGCACTGTGCCCAAGTGAAGAAATGCGAAGAAGGGGTCCCAATTCTGAATGTTTAATATAATTTTGAGTGTCACTTACAATTTTCATTAGCTTTGTTGGTTTAACTGTTTTAAATATGTACAGTTTGTTGTAGTTTCCATGTCTTTTTGAGGGGAGTTACAATCATGTAGAAGAAGTTTTGTAGGTACTGTAGTATACCCTGGAGGGGCTAGAATGGGATTTGTGTGTCAGAGGCACATGTATACAATATGTTTTCAGACATGGTTGTAAAGCAGCCAGCAAACAGTTTATGAGACACAGAAACTAAAAACAGAAAGAAAGATTGTGCAGTGAGTGCAATAACATTGTAAAGGAATAGAGAGAGGTGACTAATGTGCATTTTTAACATTGCCATCTGCATTCAATGTTTCTGCAGTATTGAAATTGCCATTGAAATGAATATAGAATTGATTCATTAACAAAAAAGTTTATATAAGCAATTTCAAAACGCACTAGGAATTTCACACTTTCACAAGAGGTACATTGGAGCTTATATTTTCCCTCTTTGAGCAAGTACAATGTATTGTATGGTTTTGTTTTTGTTTCTGCCACATCACCTTGTTGTCCATTTTTTCCTCAATGTTATGGCAACAAATTTTCATGAATTTGTGCCAAAATGAACAGATGTATATGGTAAATATTAGAGAAAGTGATTTGTAAAGGACCTACAGTGAAAGATATTATAGTTTTGTCCTTTATCTGTGTACATGTGCCCTGGCACAAATCTTAACCTGTTGAGGACAGACTGATTTTGGTACAACACACATTTCCCATAGACAACTTAACCGAGTCAAGCTCCTTGCCCAAGTATACTGAGGACACGTCCTCAACAGGTTATTCTGCCATGCCCTGTCATCAACATTGAGTAAACCATCCATACTTGACCTATTTGCCCACTCAGGTGTAGCAATGTGCCCCAGTCCAACAGCAAGGCCTTGGGGACACAATGGGGATTAGGAGGATTGCATTGATGGTCATACATCTATCCAATAGTTTCCAGACAGCTGTGCCCATGGGCAAAGAAGGAACTCCAATGTACATGTACTAGCCAGTTGGCGAACGGAGCACAGTAAGGGGTAAAGAGAAACATGGACAATTCCCATCACTTGCAAATACTTGAAGTTAATAGGAGATTGAAACTCAAATAATAAGTGAATTGAGTGAATGCAGCAACATTAGTAGAACAACACTCACTACATTGTATGAAAAGTTTGAGGAAATTCAAACAGTCCGTTCAAAAGTTACAAGTTTTTAACATTTTGGTGCTGCCTTTGCTGGAGACTGAAAAAAAGACTACAACATTTCATGACATCACACATGGACAGCAATATGAAGAAAAATGAAGAGATTTCGACATATTTTCATTTTTCAGCAAAATGAAAAAATACTCTAGCGTTTGATACCTCTTTCAGGAAACAGGGAAAGATACAATCTGTCAGTGGAGAAACATGTACACTGTATGTACTTTTCATTATCAAAGAGAGAAAATTGATTATATAGTTGATTCTATCGTAAGTCTATGGCAGCCTGTGTGGTAAGGAAATTTATAATCGATTGTATCTTTTGATAAAATGGGACCCTGGCCTCTTTGAGAAAAAGAATTGAGTATGAAAGAATGCAACAGCAGAGATTTGTGGGATTTAATCAATTGAAATCCCTGTATATTGTCCCCAGACTCACTGAACCCATACACATTCCCTTCGAGTTCATAGAAGCCAAGAGAAGAAAAGTACATAATGTTTCATTGTAAGTCTGTGTGTAGACCATCTTTTTTGAAGTGAAATACCGTTCGTCATTGACGTTGGCTCTCATGGATAGATAAAAGGCAAATAAATGAACAGATGAAATAGTATTGGAAATTTGACAAAATTATAAAAGAATTAGATTTTTTTTTTCACAAGTTTCTGATGTTTTCCCCAAATCAGTGATTGCAGTCACAGCCACATGTATGATCTAAGTCAGATGAGGTAGTAAGCCTTACTTTTGCTTGGATGCAAGGGGCAAGTTGTCATCATAATTTCCTTTCCACATGGATTCAAGGAGATGAAATTACATCCGTCATGTCATACTGTTCTAGAGTTACAATGATTTAGCAGTGACTTTAAAAGAGAGAGCATTGCAGTAGCTGAAGAATTACTAACAATTATAAGACATATCGATACCATTTATTTATGAAGTAACTGTACGATGCAATGGGAGACAGGTAAAATATGATGACATCATTGCCTTGTCTTTTTGCGTAATGATTGTGATCGTGTCTTTTTGTGGAGACATGCAATAGTTTAGAATGGAGAATTTTAAGTGAAGTCTCATAGTCTAACAAAACTTTGGACATTTGCTTGTCAGTTTCAATCCATTTATGTTACCAAAGCCAGTGTGCACATGAGATGCAATTTCACTCGGATGCTTCTAGTGTGTAATGTGCTGACATTGAAGCTTGCTCAGTCTCTTTAAGCTGGGATGAGACAGTTTAACGTCAGCACAGATTGCTCCTCCTTGTGGAGGATCTTCAATCCCAATCTTCACAAGCCTACAATCATCATTTGTCATCTTACACTGAGTTTATATACAGTGTCATTATAACTGTCTCATAAAAAGTAAATCAACAGCAAAAGAAGCCATATATCTCTAGCACACATTTAAGTTGGTGACATTCGAAAGTGTTTTCTATTTCATTTGATTGTGGGAAACATTGTGTGTGATTATTTTTGTTTTCTATGCAAAAGAGGGAAGTGAGGTAGTATTTTACAGAGATGCCCAAGTGCAGTTCAATTTAAAATGAAAAATTGTTTTTAATCAATGCACTGCATTATTTACTTCAATCTTCACATTTTTGTTGAGACCCAGTTCTACATCAAGACAGCACGTGTCATATTTTAGCTCAAATGCCACTACTTGTGAGCAGCAGTTAATAACTGGATTTAAAAAGATTGAACAGAATGGTGGCAGTTTCAACAAAATCTAAGATTAAATGGGAAATATGTGAAATTGTAAAGCTCTTCACAAGTTTTCATGAAGTAGCAAAATAATTGAGTGGAAACCATTACGGTACAATTTGTTATTCTGAAGGTTCCTTTGATATGCACCTTCTTTTTATTTTTAGATTAAGAAACCTTATTTCATTTTTGGATTAACAAACCATTGGAACAACAAACCTGATGTCCTTTTTGGATATATAAATATGAACCTTTGGCTTCACAAAACTTCTTTTGTTTTATGATAATGAACCTTAAGAACAGCACAAATGTTGGGATTAGCTTTCCCTTTCTTCATGTTCAGACTAGTAAACATTCAGTTTGAAGTTGCAATGAAACAGGAAAGATATTAGATATCACAGGTTAGATTGTTAATAAAGAATTAAGCTGAAACTTGCATTATGCTCGACACCCAAAAATATTAATGAATTTCTGTACCCAGCAGCACTGCCAAGGTACATTGTACTGCTCTTCATGATATATTTTGGTCGTGTTGTCATCATTCCGAAAGTTCTTCAAGCTAGAGAAGTTTCAGTTCTCTTTTTTCCTTTTTGAGGCCTTTATCTTTTAACCCATTGAGAATGAGCTGATTTTGCTAATATTATTATAACACATGTTCCCCATCAGACACCTGTGCGAGTATACTCGGGACCAGTCTTCATTGGGTTAGATAGCCCATGGTATAATGTTTGGTACGAAGAAAATATAATATGTATAATAGGGTGGACAAAAAGAGAAATGCATGTGATACTTCTAGGAAATATATTATTTGAAGCAGCCAGTATGATTTCTTTCTTTGATGCTCACTGCAGAGTAGGCCTATAGAGTTTTTATCGTAAAGTATTACCTACGTAGTACATGTATATTTTTTTCCTTCTTTAAATGCTAAAGACGCTTTCCAGTTTTATCTGTCTCAAACTGAGTCTGAAGTAAAGAACCACATTGTGAACTTCATGTGGTGGAATACAATTATTCTTCGGAAACAGTCCAGCTTGTGCACAGTTTCCCATCCCCTGATGTTCAGGGAGCTCTACCGAGTTTTGCAGGCAGTATCTGATTTCTTCTGTCTGAAATCTTCAGTGGAACTGGACAGGGTTGTATGTTTGGTGGATGGAATACAACCGCTGTAATCAACACCATAATACGTGCATGTGCAGCTATCCCTTGTTATATTTCCAGAAATATTGAGGTTTAAAGGGATAGTACAGTATTGGTGGAGATGAGAATTGGGCTTTTAACTTTTTGCGAGATACCAAGAAAACACTTATGATATAGTACAGAGCATACCATTTTAAGAGGAATTCAAAGTTTATTTGATGAAAATCGGGTTTGGAATGACTGAAACATCCAAAAACAAAGTAAAACAAAACAATTGTAATAAAATGTGGGTCCCACACTTTATTAGAATCGCTCTTTTCTGGATATCTCAGCCATTTCAAAACCAATTTTCATCAACTAAACATTGAATTCCTCATAGAATTACATGCTCCTTCATATTTCATAAGAGGTTTCTCATTATCTCACCAAAAAATGTTAGAAACCTGAAATTAGATCTCAACCAAAACTGTACGATCCCTTTAACAAGAAAGAGAGAACTTTAGATGGTGTCTGTGTTTTTACAGTATTTGTTGACACAGAGTCTACTCATAGGCCTACAGTATTCATCTTCAACATATGCCAACTGCCTCATGTAGTGTGCCACTTGAGTGGCCTTGAAATTCCAGTGACACAGTTATTGCTAGAAAGAATTGATTGTTGGTTTCCACAATAGGGCACTTTTTGTATCATGGCAACATTCACGACCTGGTGATAATGTTACAGCTGCTCTCGTATACTTATAGGCCTAATTATCTTCTCTCTTTTTTTCAAAGAAATATCTGTTCAATGTATTGTAGCTTTCATGAGTTCAAGCTTGACATCATGTACATAAAGTAAAGGCTTACAGATGAGTATAGGTAAAGTGTACAAGTACCAATACCCAGAATATTATGTTTGCTATTTGTAGAAAATATGTGAAACAGGCCCTCTGCAAAATACTAGAATTTGTTGTCTCCGGATTTTATTTATTGGGCTTTAAATGTAGATTTTATTGAGTATTATGTATACAAAAAAAAAAAAAATTATTCCAAATAGAGGAGTTGATCACCCAAGTCTTTCAATCAAATGGTCATGCTATCGATACCTTTTTTTCCAAATACGTCTCAAAACGATAGTGATGTGAAGTGCGTCCTTCCGTGCAATTACAACCTGTAGCTACTAAACCAGTGGACATGGAATCTTGATATTAGGAGTTTATTAGTAAAAAGGTACATGCATCATGTAGCTAGAATGTGCACACATCACTTCTGGTACTTGTGGAGCAGAATTTAAACGCGCAGAGCACAAGTGCCACTAGCTATGATCTGATTTATTGAAGTATACATGTACTTTCAGGGGCTATGAGTATCACAAGTGAATTATGGCTGTTTGGTTTTGTGTGTGTGTGTGTGTGTGTGTGTGTGTGTGTGTGTTTATTCTAGCTGTATACAAAATTGATTTTCAGGGTATTGGTACACTTTAACATGAATGCACAGGAAGGATAGTATTAGTACACTGCTAGCACTGTTCCAGCCTTGGTGTATCTTAGATTTAGTAGCGTATGAGTGGATGAACACTGTATGTGCATAAAAAAATACAATTGTACTTATACTCTGCTTTTGTGTTTGTTTACACAGTATCGAGTGCAACTGATCTGAATAGATGCTTAATACACAGACCATTGCATTGCCATGTTCAAGTGCATGGCTTTGATAAGTTGGCTACAATTTGTCTGTATGCCTCCCTCGTGTGATTTGCTTGAGTGGTGGTCCCCAGCACCTCACAATTCTACACATGTATCTGAAGGTCTTGGTTTCACTTTATTCAGACTTGAGGAATTTATGATGATGCATGCAAAAGAAACAAGCCAAATTGCTCTATCACAAAAAAAAAACTTCCCCCTTGAAATTGCTGATGGTTTTGCAAGCTCTTTACAACTGTATGTCTTCCGTCTAAAGAGGGCAGCATGCCTCAACAGAGTTTATAATAACATGCATGATTCATTGAAATGTGCATGTCTTTCAAGTATTCAATTATTGTGTGATCTTTCTCCATTGACTGGTTCAATCAAGTAGCATACTGTACGCATGAATGTACGCCATTTATACATATGGGTCAATCCACGTCAAATCAACCAATGCTGTTAACCTGACCCCCTTCAATTTTCTTTAAATTCGCACCAAATGTTCCCCCTAGTGTCTGACGGAAGATTCTGAATTATTTTGCCACAAGGTCGAACAGTTGCTAAGATATGGACTCCCTTCACGTAGCAACTAATGTGCAGTCGAACAATCAAGTTTAAATAAAATTTGCTATTTTTTTATTGACTGCTGCAGCCAAATTAGATGAGATACACTGCTCATTTTCTGTAAATTGGAAGAACTTTATGATCTTAACATGCACAATGTGTTATGGCGCAAATATGACGATCCGTTATTGCGCAAGAGGTCACTGGAAATGGTGTTGAACGTCAAAGTTGATGTTTTTGGATGCATGTTTGGAAGCTGATAACTTCAAAATTCAATTAGCTTAGAACCCATTATTATGCATATTTAAAGACTCTCACTTGCTCTAGAGACCAACCAGAAATTGACCAAAAGTATGCATTGTTTTCTTGTAGGGTACCCTCAAAGTTGGATTTTTTCAAAAAGTTGCCAAGTTCAAGGTCACAAGTCGAGGAGCAACACAATTTTTTTTTGTAATGATTGAACATTTACTATAGATATTTTCATGGGTTACTTAAAAACTTTTGTTACTGAAATGTATTACTGCTGATATACGCTAATGGTGACTTTAAGTTGAAAACTGCAAATCATGTTCTATGTCTAATCTATTTTAAGCTACAAATAATATTTCAAATCATCTCCAGATCTTATGACCTTGACATTGTGAAAGGAGCTGTAAATTCCTTAATAATATTAGCATATTCCTAACACAGGATTTACACCACAACATATTATAACTCATATGTTATAACATATAAATACACCATAACATCTCATATGACATATATAATACACACACATATATACACACATTACACTGTACAAATGCTCTGTAATGAGCATGTAGAGGACCTGGTATTAATTGTCACCTCAAACTCATTAAAGACAATCTCCTTTAATGAGACCTCATAGATACATATATTTCCTGGGGTTATTTGTATGAATTCCGCGATCTGGGTACTATTCGCAAATTTAACAACGTGTGAAAAATATCAACTCTGATACCAACATGAATGTAACATGCATACGATGTGTACATTTCTGTGTTCATTTGCTGTACTACATGAGCATAGATTAAACAACTACCATGTGATAATGATCTTGCCAGTGGAAATATCCTGTAATATGAGCTACAATTGTACCAGGACAAAACTCACATACGCTCTGATTCTGTTTAGCAATCACTTTCAAAGCAATGTGTTGATACATTTCTGCCAGCTAAAAATTCTCAGATCTTGGTTCACCCATGTGAACGGGTACAGAAACTGAAGCCTATGCTAGGTGGTGGGTTAAGCAGAATTGCTGCTGTCCTCACAGTCCCACTCATATGTTTTCATGTTTGTCTAATGCAAGTTTGTGGCAATAAGAGTGTGCCAAGCAGTGCAGAGGGATTCAGCTGGAAGTCAAAAGTGATTAGCCATTCTGATATTTAGAATTTAACAATATGATAATTCCATACCACCTAAAACTCCAACCCTATCAAATTCTTTAGAATTTCTGCTATCAAAACAAGAATAGGATAATCTGCATACATAGTAGATTGTGTAATTCTTCTGTCACAAATCTGCTGTTACTGTGTTATTTTGAATGTCTTCCTGTGTGAAAACTGTGAAATTGATGAAAGGAAAAAACATGGTAAACAAAGCTGCATTATTCACACATACATGATACAATGCATGACAGTAGCACATATATTCACTCATACAAACACACTGATACATGTAAAGGAGTTAAAGAATCTGCAGACAGAGTTTTGCAAGCTATGTATTGCAGAGTTGAATTGATAGTAGTTTTAGTAATAGTAGTAGTAGTAGTAGAAGTAGCAATGATAATAATAATGAAAATAGTGGCTACTTGTGTAGCGCACAGGTCCACTTTTTAGTGCTCATGGCGCTTCAAAAAATGAAAAGATAGATATACCACATGGCAAACAACAAACAAACACATACCAGATAAAGAATATAATTTTTCCGAACATTATAGACTGTAATTATAGTCCTTAGTGTGAGAGGAACAGATACGTTTTTAAGTTTGGATTTGAATGTTTCTGTAGATCACAATTATAATTGTATACACAGAGAAAATGTTCTAGTTAAAGAGGAATGTAATCATACAAAGTGTATGTATTTCACATTTTTCAGTATTTTCAATCTTTCATATCCATATATGCAATGGGCATGATGGACTCACTTGCATAGTATGCTATCATGGGGTGTGAAAGTATGCTGAGTCTAAACATGTAGGTCATCCACTCATTACTGTGTGATGTGGATTACACTCCTCAAATATTCACGCGTTGTTCCATGTAGCAAGTGTCGAATCTATTGATTATTAGGGAGTTGACTGTTGCACAGATGGGGGAGCTACTCATGCAAAAATGCTTCAGTTTATACATGTACATTTGTATACTAATCTGTAGAATACAATACAATCAGTCTTTAGCAGTGCTTTGGTTTTTACCGGTACAAGCTTTCGTGGTTGTTTGTTTTGGTGGCAACAGATATCTGGACATTGGCGCATTATTTGCAACAGTACCAAAAAATGTCTAATGACTTGGTATGTGCTAGGTGAAGTGTAAACCTATTGAGTGATAGTATGCAAATGTTTAGTGCCAGAAGTTTTGTAAAGTGATCTGATGGCGCAGCGATGCTGCTGCCACCGCAATGTGCCAGTGCTTCGCTGAACTTGCGCGGGTCTTCCAGAACAAAGAGGGCGACGCTTCTTGGAAGGAGCGCGATTCCTTGGAGGAGGAGGAGGACGAGGAGGAGAAGGTGGGTCTCCTCCGGTCTCTCCGCGGCGGCGCAGATAGACGGCAGAGCAGGAGGAGTCGACTGGAGGAAGACATTTATCACCAACATCATCACCACTCGCACTCCTTTGATGAGGCAGTTATCCTCTCGTTTGAGTTTCGCACCCAATTAACTCTCTCCCCTGGATGTAGCAATTTCTTCCTCGCCGCGGGGGCCAATGCATTTGTGTACAATGCAGGTAATAAGGAGCACCCACCAGCTTTTAAGCGCAAATTTGAAATATATGTGAATCATAGCCCCGGGCAACACTCAGTGAGCGTGACAGCTGATTATGAAGAGGAACGCAAAGGATTGCGATATATATACGCTGAGCATTCTGTGTCAGCCTTTTTGTCTGACTATGGGCTGCATGGCGCATTCTATTTGCCGTGAATGGGAGATGGCATAAAATAGCAGAAGTACGATCTGTACTAACAGACCAGGAGCTCATTATACAGAATAATCATGAATTTCTTCAGAGCATGGAGAAGTAATTGTAATTTCATTGTTGACCTTCTCTATGCCAGGACAATATTATGTATGATACAGACACTAGTCAAGGTCACTATCTTTCTGCTGGGTGTTAATGAAGTTTATCCTTTTTTTTTTTAATGTGAAGGGAAAGGAGACATGCATTTAAGATGACTATTAAAGGGATTTGAATTACTGGGTCAATATGTAAGGCAGTATATTTCACAGTGTTTTTATTTTTTGCAGATCACCTGTCAACTGATATTCACAAAATGAACAACTTGGAAAGCATTACATACATGTAATTACGTACCTCCTATACAACATACAGTGTATACACTGTGTTTCATCTACAAAATTTTCCCCTGAAAAGGAATGATGGAAAGACTAAATCTCATTTTTGTCACCATGGTTCTCGATTTCAAATTCAACAACTTGTCAAATTGTCGTACAAGTCTCAATTGGCAAAATACCATACTCACAATATATGTGGTGTGTGAACAGCGTCCTTCAAAAAAAAATTAGAAAAAATAAAAAATGTCTGCCAGTTGTGATTCTGTTCAACTTGGCTGTAATCAAGTGTTCTGGGACAGAGTTAAAACACTAGAATGTGGGCATTAGATTTCAGTGCCAGACTGTAGTCTTCAAAGTTGTGTAAGCATGAGAATAAAAAAGTTGAATATCAAGGTTCAGATGTTTTTATGCCTCTTTTGAGATGGGTGCTGGAGGCATCATGTTTGTTGGCTGTCTGTCCGTCCGTTCATCCATCCCACATTTTATTAGGAAAATTTGATTAGTTCTGAATAGCAAGCAGTAGGTTGTTGGTAGATTTTTGATGGCTACAGTCTGTAATTACACTTATGGTTAGGTATTACGATATAATATTTGATAGATGTTGATGTGGTATAGAATCATAGGAATGATTATAGTTATAGTCATAATAAGTAGGGATCCAGCAGTGCATTGGATTGCATGCTGGGCTGTCAGTCAAAAGTCCAGGGTTTCAAGCTTAATAGACACTTTTGTATGATATTAAAGTGGTACCCATCAGTAGCAAATTGAAGCACTTTGAGTACTGTGCAGTTGTAGGAAAGTCAAAGCACCTCTGATGATGGTGATGATGATGGTGATGACAATGATAGTTATAGAGTCAATGTTGTGTCTAAATTGTCATGGTTGCATTACTTATTCCATGATATGTTACAAATTCTTTATTGTCTACTCATCAGGAGGTGAAGAGAGGAATAAATATCTTTGAGATCAGTGTGATCTCATAGAATGGTATCCTTTTGGGAAGTTAGTGAGCATTTCAAGTTGTAAATGACTCCATAGTCATATTGTTTCATATTTTATAGCTGCAGAGAAATGTAAGTGGCTAGTAATAAGACTAAACCAAATCATACATTAATATTTATGGTACCTCAGATCAATTATTTTAATCAATAGCGTTTAGAAATAATTTTAAAAAAAAGAGGCAGTTATCTGTGTTTAAATGGCAATGTGTATCAGTGGAAAATCTAAGATATGTCTTTAAATAAGCAAGCTTTGCTCTTTCAACATCCCTAAAATTGTTTGATTTCCCTTCTGTGTTGAATTATGGAGAACTATAAATTACATTAACGGGGTACCTAATTCAATTACCGTCCAGCGAAGGGGAAAATCTGAGAAAACTGTCCCAATCTCAACTTTGCATACCATGTTCCCCATTGGTATGGAAATTTGTGTGCTGTTGACATTTGTGGTGCATTGTCACTAGTGGGAAATATATATCTGCCCTCACCAGCAGGTCATGAACCCCGACTTTTTCAGAAGGTTGCCATGGCAACCTATAAACAGGTAGTGCAGGAGAAGTGCCTGAAGTCATACAATGTAAACTGTAATGTCTTATCCAGCAAGGGTGGAAGCTGCAAAACAACTAGGTCTCTGACTTGCAGGTTTGGCAATGGTGGAAGCTTGGTGAAAGTGGTGCATCAACATTTTGCTGTGGAACAGTGGAGATAATTTTGTTGTTGTTGTTGTTCTCTCATGCACCCTTCAGTATTGTAGGATCCTGCCCTCACTGTGTTTAGAAGAAGATGCAGTTAATGATTGCTGGATGTTCTTAATGGAAATTTCAATGTGCCTGGAATCATTCGTGATGATAGAAGAGTCGGAGCTTGTACAATCCATGGGATATACGATGATTGTTCTGTGTGCTGGCTGCAAGCCGATACCATACACATCCACTGTTGGAAGTGGTGCAGTAATATTGATAAGGTAGTTAAAACTTGGAGAATATGGGAGTTCATTGGACCAAAAGCAATGGTAAGAGTGAAGAGCGTTAATTCATTGTCCGTGTGCACTTTGCAATAACACAGTTATATATTTATATAAAGCTGTTTCGTGAAATTACACTGTACACAGGGCGTGAGACTGCATGCATCATCGGCTCAGAATGATGTGGCTGTATTGAATGTTATTATAGATGCCAATTGTTACCCTTTTTTTGCAGTACTTTGAACTTTTTTTGAAAGTTTTATGGAAGATACAGTTCTTCCCAATAGTCTTACTACACATGTCCCAGGACACTGCAGTGCTGGTTATGAGGTTGGCATCCTTGATGTTATATAATACACTTTGATGGAAAGTGTTCATTGTCATTGGTAGTTGATGTTAATTTCTGTATATTTGTGTACATCTCTAGAGGCCCATTCTTGTGCCAGAGACTGCAGTTTGTTACATCATTATTAAAAAGAGAATGGGATATCATTACACATGTATGTGCATGAAGTGAATGTGTGTTTGCTGCTGACAGTAATCTGTATGTTCCTTGTAGACTTGTACTGATAGGAAGTTATTGATCAAATTGATAAACAATAAAGGTAATGTAAAAATAAGTGAATTAGAGACATTAGACTACCAGATTTGATGTACTTCTACAGTGAAAAGCACTGATTATCTGTCCCCATTTAAAGCAAAAAAATTGATATGGTGCATTACCTGTGGTGCTGTTTAAGAATTTAATGTGTTTTGTAGGAAGTGCCATAAGCATTTCAGCTGATTTTCATGCTCTCTGTTTACACTCCATAAGTATAATGTTTCCCCATAAATGTTGAATATATGAGCCACATTACTGCTTAGGCTTTATACACATACTGGTTTTGATTGCAAGTCGTTAAAACATGGTTGAGACCAATTGGAAGAGAAAACGTCATCTACAGCTCAGCTTAAACTTGGCCCTAGATCACATCCACAATGTTATGGTGATCATGCTTTTTACATTGGTACACCCCCTCTCCCCCCCCCCCCCCCCCCTTCTCTGGAACAACCTCCCTACTCATATTCAGTTCTCTATCTCCATTGACATAAAAAAAAAAAAAGGTCAACTATTTCAAGTACAGAAATAATGATTTTGTAATTGTGGATAATTTGTACACTTAGTTGTTATGTATAGTAATTTTCTCTTTTGTTGATTGTAAAGCACTTAGAAACACTTCCTTCTTAAGCGCAATATAAATTTTCAATATCATTATTGATGGAAATTAGAATGTTTGATACAGCAGGTGGTTTTATGGCTACATGGCATACAGCATACGGTGATTGCTCAGAGAAAGGTGATATCACTGCTTCACATGTGTAGTGCGTGGTTTTGAAGAAAAGCAAGGACACAAAACCAGCAAGTTTGAAGGAGCTTGAGAGATATTTTATGACTGATATGGAAAAAATAATTGTGCAAGTGCTAGTGAACATTAAAAATTTGCAAGGCAGTGAAAAAGAACCCAAGAAATATGTCTCACGTCCTGAAGCAGCCACAGTGACCGTGATGAAGTGTATTCAACTTTGCTTTTATGGTTTATATCCATTAAACTTGAACAATACTTGTACTGCATAGAATGCAGAAATATCAACACATAAGCAAAAAAAGTGTACATACATCAAGACAGCTAGAGGGTAGTACAAGCCCCACCCTGAATTCACTACAAAAATGCTGCATGCTTACATTTGACTACTTCTCTGTCTCCTCCAACAAGCAGTACATTGTATGGGAGTATCGTCATCTACTGACCTACAACATCCAGCGACCCTTTGATGTATGACAGACTCTTGTACTTGAGTAGCACATTATGTGGGGGAAAAAAAACAACAGCTGTAAACTTGGGTTGATGCTTTGACTAAAAAAGAACAGTCCCGTGTTTTGATGATAATAAATCAAATTGTTCATGTGTTGTCTTGGATGCAGATTTTCACACCGACAGCGCTGGCAAAGGGGAGAAGACACGGAGCGCGGTCCTGAGCGAAGAGGGCGCGGAGAAGGACACCAGCGATTCGTACCGGTCCTCCAAGGAATGCCTGCCGCCCCGCATCCAGCGTAAGAAGAGCCCCAGCCCCTTCCCTTCCAGCTCTGCCTACCCCAGTCTGAGGCGGCTGGCCCTCAAGAACAGGGTCAATGCAGCTTCTCTTCCAGAAATGACAACTCCTCCGCTCAGAGGTAAAGCCATACCCAGTTAGGATCAAGTTGGGAAGATGGGGGACCTCTTGGCCTGAATTCATGAAGTTGGTACAGTCTTTGTCCATGGTTTAAACTATGGACAAAGACCATAGTTTTGTATGGGGCGCCAAGTGTTGCATGGCCTATTTTGTTACGAAATCAGTCATTTCGTCGACGAAATGACCATTTCATTGACAAAATATTCATTTCGTCAACAAAATGTCATTTTGTTACAAAATGATCATTTTGTAACAAAATGACTGATTTTGTAACGAAATATTCCATGCGACACTTGGCACCCCAAACAAAACTGCGGTCTTTGTCCATGGTTTAAACCACGGACAATGATTGTACCACCTTAGTGAATTTGGGCCCTTGAGATTAGAATGGGACTCTTTACAGTTGATTGAGGTGATGGTCTGTCTGATTAGAAATGCCAACCCTCATGTAGAGAGCATGAGACAGGTATCAGACAAAATACAGAGCTTGGTGAAACTTTGACCCCTGATATGCAGTCAGTTAAATTCCCTTATTTAAGTCATGGGCTCTGTTGTTGTTTCATCTCTCCTTATGAAAGCATTAAACTTTGCTCAATACACAATGTACACCCAACATTGAACAGACCATTTTACAGGGTGGTCCAGAGATCTGCCATTCTCTACATGTACCTTACCCTTTCATTGTTTATTATGCATAGTGTTGCAAGAATTACAGCTCAGTTATTCCCTTTTTTCTCATTTGTTGTGTTTCGCTTAAAAGAGAGATAACTTTGTACAAACAAACTTTAAATGAGATGTTGGATGAAATTGCAAATGAAAGGGATCATTGAGAGTGTGTTGGCAATATTGTTGAAATTATGAGACTATGTTAGAATGAAACAAGATAATGTATATCTTGTATTTTAAGTAATTGGATGATACTTTTTGTTCTGTAAATGCATTTGATTATCTGACTTGTATCTTATGTAAAATTCGACTATCTCATCAGGCATTCTATCAAATGGCTTTTGCAGAGTGATGAAATCATATGAAACTCATCAGTGGTTTGTATTTTCTTTATCATTGTAAGTGCTTTTGCGTTTATAAAATTGCTGGCTTATTTTGAGCCCAAAGCTATTACATTATCAACTACTTGAGCAGCAACATCAAAATGATGTGTATTTTGTAACCACACAACTGGAGGATTTACCAGTGGATTTTCAGAACTAACACCTCTAATGGCATCTTGAGATCAAATTCCATCACAGCACTGACTGCGGTCCCTGCAGATAGAATTTCATCAGAATCACAAGGGTTGTGAGACATTTCATCGGAATCACAAGGGTTGTGAAACGTTTATGAGTGCATTGAGGGAATTACTCATGAATATTTGTGATTGGCTTTATGTGGTACACTTATCTCTATGCTTTCATATGCTTCTGTTTTGCAGGAGAAATGACTTTTGCACCAGTGGAATCTCCTCTCTATGTGAGTTATTGCCTTTTGCCACGAATTCTGTTTCATTTGTGAGCACATTGTGCCACAGGTGACAAGCCTGTATAACAAAATCACAAATTTAAATATTTGTCATGTTAATTAGTGCAACATTTTGTCAAAACAATGGCAATGTTCACGTCATGTCATGGCTGGATGAGAAGACTACTGCAGTGTATGATGTCACATGCGTAGTGCAATATAAGGAAAATGTTTAAGAGAATTGGACAAAATGTCATTTTTGTAAAGAAGTACATATTCCCTTGACTTGCTGCTGACATATGTTAAGGGTAATATTATTCCCCCTGCCTTCTGAAAGATGCAAGGCAAGTGCTCTATTATTATGCAAGAAAAGTGAAAATATGTGAATTTTCTTTTTACTTTTTTTTTATATCTTTCTATGCATGTGACATCACAATCTGTAGTAGTCTTTTCATTTCATCCAGCGATGGTGGCACTGAAACTTCAAAAATTCATAACTTTGGAACAGATTGTCCAATTTTCCTCAAATTTCACTTATGTGTTCTACTGATATTGCTGCATTCTCTCATTCCTTGTAATGTATACCATATGAAGGTGGACTTGTCCTTTAAACAAGACAGACACAGAGAAAGCAATGTGCAGTGCATTCCTGTTATAATGAACACAGTTTTAACAAGGTTACAAGGAAGTAAAAATTCAGGCCCAAATATTATCCCCTCTATATTTTTTCATTGTTGATTTGTTCGGTTATAACGAAATTTCGACATAACAAAAGAAAACTGCCAGTCCCAAAGACTTCGTTATAAGTGCAGTCAGCTGTCAGTACACAAAATAAGACCGAGCAAGCTTGTGTACATTTAGCTCCCGAAAGATTCAATGGATTTAAAAGTTTAAATTTGCAAAAGGAAAGCAGATTTTAAGTCAATAGTCCTGCATATCATATATTGTGTAATTATGTTTTTAATGGTCCATTCCTTGTGAGGGCATGCTCATTAGCACTTCAAGCAAACCAGCATTCAATGTCAAGGACATCTTCCCAGATGATATATCATTGCAGCATAGAGATGTTACATTGCAGTGCAGAATCAAGAAGTATGTCGGCAACAAAGGTTTAAGTAAAATTTGAAATTCAGTTGGTTTCCAGTGAAGAGGGGTTGGCACTAGCAGAGATATGATTATATAACCTGTTAGATTGTGAGCAACTTTTTAAGAAAATCTCTTTCTCTTTTGATTGACGACTGGTGAATCATTGTCTACTATTTGAGAGGAGCATTACCAATATCTGAATCAGAAGAAATAAGTGTGTGCACTTCTGTTGTGTTTTGTATTCTTTTTTAGTAATGAAATAAATTGATTATTGTCATATATAACGTGACATCGTCCTTTCTCATTTATAGGGAGGGGGCCAAATTAAGATCAATTTCGGTCCTCTCAGCCAACCTCCTGAGGAGGAATCTGAGGTTTTCCTCGTCTTTGAAGGCAGCAGAAAGCGTCATGTGACATCAGCCAAACGGACAGATTATCAGACGTACAGCGCCATCATACCAGGTCAGTTACGCAAGTGCGGTCTACACTGTGTGCATTTAGTAGAAAGCAGCATGATATGCACTTTCACAGATTCCTACAACTAGTGCCCAGCAGTGTCTTGATTATGTGCTTGTTTTTGTGCTTTACTTTCGAAAAGAAAAATTACACAATCTCTTTGATTGTCATTATATCATTATTTTTTAGTGTGAGGGGACACCATCTAGCCAAGGAAGGATTCCGAATGATTCCTTTTTCCAGGCCATTGTTCATTGAGAGAAATGTTTAGTGGATGGCAATATGTAAGCATTTAAATGCAGAAAACTGATCCAGACAAATATAATAGATTTCCTCCACATCTGATGAGGAGGATTTTGTTCCTAATTACAATAAAGCCATGTGTTTCATGTTTTTGTAACTTATTGGAAGTATAGCTGTAAATGCATTCATTAGCATCATAGTAATATCCTCAAAATACACTGGACATGCCAATGCTGCAAATAGATTATCGATTGTAGAAAAGACATTTCAGCTCATGGTGCATTTTATATGGTACTTAAAAATAGACAGCTTGTTTTCGTCCTTTCACACCACAGAGCGATGCAACAGCATTGTTTCCAGGAGAAGCTCAAGGAAATTTAGTGTTCCGACAGAGTTTGCTGGTATTAGTGCCCTTGGAATATAGGCAATGTTTGATTGTAAATTGCAGGTAGTAGTGGCATTTTACTGTGTAGCTACACATGAGCATGTAATATAATGTGCAATGCACATGCTCATGTTAGACTTTCTATTGTAACTGCATTGCCAGACAGTACTTTTATGGAGCCTTCGTTAACCACAAGCTGTAAACCTTAGTTTACAATTATAGGTTTTTCTTTTTCTCGTTTGGGACAGCATGCCTGTTTGATATTGTTTTTTCGTCAGTTGCCTGCAGAGACTCTGAAATGGGACCGACATTATTTGCGTATTTACTGGTATTTATGTGAGTGTGTGTGTGTGTGTGTGTGTGTGTGTGTGTGTGTGTGTGTATAGTGAAGGGGGGGGGGGCAATGATTACAGGCACAGATTAAATCCATCTTTAATACATATACATCCTCCCTTTGTCTTGAATTTTAATCGTAGTAGTATTTGTCTATTGAAATAGGTTGTGTTTCATTTCTACTCAGATTGTCATAAGGATGTGCAATCAAGAAATCGGGATGTATTTGTGAACTCTCCTGTACTTTGTTTAAAATGCCTTGGTCACTGTCCAGCTGTTAAGCGATTACTATTGAAGGCGTTTCTTGAAATGTTTGATCATGATTTGGTCGTCTATGTAGTTGTGAAGTTTTGTCGATATATATATATGTATATATATTTTTGTAATAATAGTTTTCATTATATTCCACAATGAAATAATTTCATTTCCAACCTCCTGTTTGACCTTGATGCTCAGACTCCGAGAGGCAGGGCTAAGAGTTTTGTCCTGACTTGGAGATGCGAAATCCTGTATCTTTATGATAGATTTCCAAAAAAGAATGCTTCACCAGAATCATGTCAGTTTCTGTAATCACTCCTGTAGCTATATGTAATGGTCCTTTTCATTAAAAAAAAAAAGGAAGAAAAAAAAAACTTCTTGCCTTGTTTGTACCATTATCGCTCTACTTTCACCTCCGTGTTTTGTACGTAGAACTACCATTAAGATAGTCAAGAATGAAGTGGATTGAGTCTCCATAGCGTAGTTATTAGACTGGCCTGATTCCAAGGAGGATGTAATGAGGTCATTAGCAGATTTTGACACATGTGTCCGTGCCTGAAGCGTATCCACTCTTACCAGCTTCTTTGAGACTGTCAAGGACAACCACCCCCTACTCTTTAATGATATGGCAGCGTAAGGTCAGTTTTTTACACACAGCTGGGGTTGAAGCCAACAGGCTTCCTAGCATGTGTCACTTCTCACGAAACTGACGGTCTGAAAGTTACTGGTCTAAAAAAAAAAAATGTTGTAGAAGTGGTCTGATAGCTACATGTATGTGTGTATTACCTTTGCATACATGCATTTTCAATTAATCAGTTGGGATCAGTTTGGTCATAGGCGTTGCTTGGCCTTAAATTTTGGCAACCATTTTGTACAACCTCGTAGTCCAGTACATGTGTGAGGAAAGGAAATAGAACAAGCATTAACAATATTCTGTTGTTATTTTTTTGTCCTTACACTGTCGGACAAAAGAAAAAGAAGGGGGGGGGGGGACAGAAGAAGGACGCAAAATATGTTTGTAGGGTACTTGCTCATGAGATGGGTGAAAACAAACCCAGTGAGCCTGAGGGTAATGAGGCACAATGTTGGACCATAAATATTCTAACACTCTGACCTTTACAGACCCGGCAATGTTTGCGCGCAATTTTCATACGCTTGCATGCACGATGAACATTGAACACAGTCTGCGTCTCACTCTTCTGAATGGGAGAAAGAAATTGAAAGAGAAGTACATACTTCTTCCCATCTATGTTTTAGTTTTTGTTTTCTTAATCTTTTCATTTTCTATAAGTGTTATTTTCTTTTACATACCTCAGTCCCAAGCATTTAAAGACAAGTCTTGCCCTACTGATATAAGTTGGTCCACAGAGTGCTTAGGCACACTGTGTAATACACAAGCTCTTTTTCTCATCAATCATATTGCCGTGTGTTCTAAACTGTACCTTAGCCTGGAGTTTATCTTCTCCTTTCCCCAACTCTGACCTGCATTTGTGAGTCCTTTACTGTTGTCTCTTTTACATGTATTATTAAAGCTCAGGCAAAGAAATCACCTCTGATCTTTCCAAGTCTCTAAACCCTGAACAATGATGTGGACTGTAGTAAAAATATGTTTGCAGCAAGGCTGTTAAGAGTGCGCCATATTCTGTATCTGGACCAGATGTTCAGTTCTGCTTTCCCACTGTGTTGCGGGGGAGAAGGGTTTCTGACACAATTTGGAGCACTAGATACACACAGGCTCTTCTTGGTGGGGCTAGCCTGCATTTACGGAACAATTCAATTCATGGAGTGCAGGAAAGGGGGCAAGCTTATCCTTTGGGACATTTGCGAGTCCAGTGGGAGAGGAGTTGAAAGGGCCGTGCAGGGTGTTCCTTACCATAACACACAAACTGAACTGACTTATGTCGTTTTCACACCTATCAAGAAACATAATTGTGATAAATGCTGAATTACAAACAATTTTTTTTTTTTTTTTGCGATTACAATTCAAATCGTTCATTCACACAACCGAGAAAGGCTCCGTGGATTCTGCGGTTTTGAGTTCCAGTTCAGAACGCGTTTCAGAACTTTAACTGCAGTGTGAGCATTCGAGGAGCTCGGTCTTTCTGCGGAAGTGGTTGAAAGGTCATCGTATGCTCCACCCCAAAAAAACATGTTTTGAGGTCAATCTCTTCACACAACTCTTTTGTTCTGCAATTCTGGCGAAATATGATTTGAAAACATCTTTGAAAAATGATTCTAATGATGTGTCATAACTCAGTACAATTGTGTTTCAAATTAAGCCCTCTCAGTACATGTAAAAGCGAGGTGAAACACCCCACGTGTTTGTTGTTTCCATCTTGTCTTTCCAATAAGAGTGAGGAGTTTTTTTATTTATTTTTTTTTGTAATGCAGTGCAGATTGAACCCTTGCGGACAGAATGCAGACATTGATATATTACATACAACAGTGGAAATTTGTTGCTTGAGGAGACTGCTGTTCAATCATCTTTGAGATAAATTGAATTCTGTAAACATATTGGTTTATATGGAGTCTATGAAAATATGGAAGGAAAATGTTTCTTGATTTTCCTTTTAGATTTTGGAAATGGTCAGGGCATTGCCTGGCTCCTCTCAACGTGTCTCTTTCATAGAAAGGCTGTGTGTCTCTGAAAATGATGAATCTCAATGACCAATTTTGTTTTTGTGTTTTTTTTTTTTTTTACTTGAGACTCTTTTGTCTCATTAATCTGAGGCCAGATATAAGTGACAGTTAATCCCTGTTAATCAGAGGGAATGATGTTCAAAACAAAAATATCAATTAATCAGTACAATCTTTACTTCCGATTTAATATATGAATACAAAAATACATGTGAATATGAGAAAACCGTACAAAATTGTAGATATAAACCAATTAAAACATTGACAAAACAGGGCAAGATTATGGAAAAAAAAACAACAACATGGAGATAACATAGCATAGGTACATTAAGAACACAAGCTCATTAATTATCATTGTGTGCGTAGTTGATCAGAAAATGGTATGTACGTAGAAAGCCAGAATAGGATTGTTACGTTGCACATACCCCACAGCTTGATATAATCATTATAAAGAATAATTCAAAAAATGATATATGCCAAATTAATCATGACAAAAATATACTTTTAAACACCATAATACAAATAGAAAGAAGACCCATATATCCATGTTAAAAAGTATGATTACTTACTAATCAACATTTTGTTATATTATCTTTTGAAGATATTATTGAATGAAATATTAAGTTTGCTCAAATCTAAAGTATTCCAAAAAATGTGACCAGTTGAAAAATGCCATCAATTAAAGTAATTTGACAATCATAGTAATTATGTACATCAGAGTTCACAGAAAACATATTTTTTAAATATGGTGAGAAAGTTTTAGCATTATAACATTGCATAAAAGAACATATTTGCATTTTATTCAAATCTTGCAATTTAAGGGTGCGTAATAATTTAAAAAGTTGAGATGTTGATGCTCTATAATCGATTTCGTACAATTTTGAATTGCTTTCTTTCGAAGTAAGAAAAGACTGAGTTTGGCAAGAATACATATTTCCCCAGATAGAATTACAGTAAGATAAAACAGATGAAATATAAGGATTATAAAGAGCTAACAAAATATAACTTGGCAAATCATATTTCAGTTGATTTGAAATTTCAATAAAATTAGAAATTCATAAAGACAAGTAAAAACTATTTTTTTTAAACTATTTTTGAATAACAAGGCAAAGTAGATATCGGATGGTAATTTGTAAATATTCTAGGATCATCAGATTTTTAAAAAAGCTGGAACAACTTTGATACTTCATTTTAGACTGTACAATACCAGTACTTAAAGGGAAGGTAAACCCAAAGAGCAATGTGGATTGAGTGAAAGCAGCAACATTAGCAGAACACATTAGTGAAAGTTTGAGGAAAATCGGACAGTCGATGCAAAAGTTATGAATTTTTTAAGTTTTGGTGTATGAACCGCTGGATGAGGAGACTACTAGAGGATATGACGTATGAGTGGACAACAATACAAAGAAAATATAAAGGAAATTCGACAAAAATTCACTTTTCTAGAATTATGAAAGAGCAATTGACCAACCGCTTTCAGAAAGCAGGGGGAATAATTGCTACCCTTAACATATGTCAATATCAAGTTGATGGAATTTGTAATTTTCATGAAAAATTGATTTTTATAGTATTTTCTTTATATTTTCTTGGTATTCTTGTCCACTCATACGTCATAACCTCTAGTAGTCTCCTCATCCAGCGGTTCCAACACCAAAACTTTAAAAATTCATAACTTTTGCATCGATTGTCCGATTTTCTTCAAACTTTCACTGATGTGTTCTACTAATGTTGCTGCTTTCACTCAATCCACATTGCTCTTGGGGTTTATCTTCCCTTTAAAGAAGAGTTACATAATATACAACAAAGGTTCAACAATATATTAAGGGGCAAGTCCAAGATATTTTTCACCAGTAACGCATGGGACATCACAAGAAGATTTAGCCCTATATTGCACTGTCAAGATTGAAATTTCATATGTTGGGCTGCTTTTGATAGCTAGTAGGTATCTTCTTTCAAAACAAGAGAAATAATGAGAATCACGCATTCAGTATTTAATTTATGCAAATTTATTCTCCAGTAACGCGTGGGACCACAAAAATTGTCCTTTTTTTCTTCTTTTACTTTTATCTCAATTATTGTGAAAATACTTGGTATACTATAAAATCATTACAAACATCTTTTCCTACAACAATAACTGTACCTGAAACAAAACATGTCAGAAAAAATCATGAAACCTCTCAAGGTCAATTATAGAAAGATAGGTATAGTAACGCGTGGGACAAGTAACGCATGGGACATTTTTGTCACTATGAATATTGTGATGTGAATTGCACATTTGCTCAGAGAAACTTTAATTTGGGGTACTAATTATGTAAATAGATGTATTTCTAATAAATTCTAGCAAATTCAAATGATTTAGACCCATCAGAACAATAGATATAATAAAAAATATGAAATGCCTGTGTTATCCTTTATTTTTTGACATTTGACTTTGAATGTGACCTTGAAAATAGCATGTAATGATCTTTTGTGAATTATTTATCCAAAGTGGAACTTTTCACCAAATTTCAAGTCAGAATTCAGAAAATTACAAAAAATCCCTCAATAATGTACACATTTCCCATTGAAGATTAAGATTTAGTACACTTCCATTGACTTGTACACAAATTGTCCCACGCGTTACTAAAATGTCCCACGCGTTACTAAAATGTCCCACGCGTTACTAAATTTAAAGTGTGTGTACAGTTCTGGTCGAGGTGAAGATTTAGCTTTTAATGTTTTGTGAGATATTCAGAAACCACTCTATGAGATGTCAAAGAGCATGCAGTTCTAAGGGAAATAAAAAGTTTATTCTATGAAAATCTGTTTTGAAATGGCTAAGATATCCAAAAACAAGGTGAAACAAAGAGATACTAATAAAGTTGGGGCATGTCGCCTTTTATTATGAGCACTTTTTGGGATATCTCAGCCATTTGAAAACCAATTTTCATCAAATAAACGTTGAATCCTTTTTAGAATTACATGCTCTTCCATATTTCATAAGAGGCTTTTCATTATCTCACTTAGGAATGTTCAAAACATGAATCCCTACCTCAACCAGTACTGTACAGTCCCTTTAATTGGAAATTGCAAGTATGAGATTTATCAGACTAACTTTTTATCTTTTGGATATGATTAGGTCCATTGTGAATTTGGTGAAAGTTTCAAGTCAATTAGATCATTAACTTTTATGCAAATGAGAAATAATGACCTAAAAAAGTAACGCGTAGGACACGCTAATTTTGGCCCATCCCTCATTTGCATATTTAATCAGTTGAGAAACTGAAAATCACAGTCATGATAACTTGTTAGTCAGACTTAAGGTCACCATACTTATTTTCATAAAAACTTGTAAAAATTAAAAGATGTATTTTAAAATGCAGAATTTTTGAATGTCCCACGCGTTACTCTAAATCTTAATTTATGCAGATTAATTAATTTATTGCTGGTTATGCGGAAGGATTTTTACTTTTTCTTTATGAAATTCATGTATTTCAACTTCTTAGCTTTAAAATGATACCAAGTTTATGTAGATTGACCCATTTTGAATTTTCAGTCTTGTGTGATCAAATAGCTTGGACTTGCCCTAAGGTAAAACATGTTTAACCACATTTGGATCAATATCATCAAAACCATTGCTTTTTGAGATTTTGATGCCCTTCTAATATCCAAATTTTCATCTGCTGTGGCTGGTTTAAAAAAATAAAGTATGAGTAACAGGTTTCTTCATATAAATAAGAAGTTTTTGATTGTTCATATCAGTCATATAATCAGTGGATGTTTGATCCAATACTGACGAAATATTCATTAAAATATTCAGCAACTTCACCGGCATCGTAAATATCAGTTCCGTTATGCAGAAATGTTTGTTCTTTATTCGAGGCAATAAATAGAAATATCAAAGCATTTTAAACATGTATTCTCTAATAACGGTGGCAATACGAAGGAGGTACATGTATGCCTCCTTGGCTCCACTGAAAATGTTGTCGTCACCAGGCAATTTAATTGATAGTCTGTGTTCAATCTTTTTTCCTATTTTGATTACTATCATTATCATTATTTATTCAGCATTTGGAAGAGACTTGATGAATAATCAAACAATGAACAAGCAAACAAAACAAGTGCAGTACAAGAGTACAAGAGTACATTTGGTATTATCTGCACTCACATGGTAGTATCAGTGTGGAAAGCTAATTATAGCATTTGCCAGCAAGTAATCAAGGTTCAGATAAAATTGTCATCATTGAGACCTGCAACTTGCAGTTGAGGTATATATTATGATTTTGATGGGATTGTGTATAAAGGGGTATCCATGATTATATCAAATCTTTGATTAGGTGCTAAATACAATAGTGTATATATTACTGACTATGACATGTTTATATGTTCATAGGCTTATTTCTGTGGAACTAAAACTGGATTATACTTTAGAGTATAAGGATAATGTAACTGACAAATGTACTTTACAGTCTTTAAAGTAAGAGTACATATTTCTGCCAATTGTAGATCAAGAGGAAGATACATTATAAAACTTTGTTCTTCTACTTTCCCTGTTGAGCTTTGTTAGTCTGCCGGAGCTACCACCTCCTCATAAACACGAACAAGAAAAATGTTGAGACATTTCACACCTCAGGCAAGCAGAGTAGAGATATTCTTGTATGCACACAGAGGGTCACTTCTTGGAATACCCGTACTTTAGTGAGCTCTGTGTGCAACAATGGCTTTAGGTTTGGAGTAATGAGTCATAGTATTTGATTGTTTATTGGAGTGTGTCCTGCATGTACACTTTGTTTTCTCCTCTTCCTCGACTGTGCTCTTTGTGCTTGCTTGAATTAGTCGAGAATCCGCCGAAAAACAGCCGGGGATTGCTTTTCCCATTCATCCCACGTTCCAGACAAATAGGGATCAGTGTGGTAAGCTCTGGAGCTTTGCATCCATGTTAGATTTCTTTGGTGTGAGGACGTGTTCAACAAGTCGGTTATGCACCATGCAAAGGGGGTTCTTAATTTCAGTCTCCATGCTGTAGTGTAAATGCTGATGCCTGAAGGGTGAGTAAATGCTCTTTCCATATTCATGTCAGGATTGACTTACAATTTGTGGTGTCTGAAATACACACACACACACACACACACACACACACACACACACAAGATAGATACCCTAGACATGAACCACAATCTATGCGTTTATGTAGTTGGACAACGCAAGCAGATTTGTATTTTTTTTTCTTCATGTATCTGTCCTGTAAAAGAACAAAGGGAAATAGTTTGTTCAGCTGATGGTTTCTATGTCTGTGGTAGATTTTTCTCAAAGATATTATAGATAACTTGGGCAAATGGTCACTGCCATGTATATCATTTAAGTTTGTTGTGATGTATAAAATGAAGGTTGCCTTGAGAATGAAGCACATGTATCCATTTGATTTTAGAGAATAAGGGAATTACAGCGTAGACTGTCACTACAAAAGCAACTTCACCAGAAACCTGACACATGATGTCATGATGATGATGATGATGAAACAGCATTTATATAGCGCCATTTGTCTGTAGAAACGTTCAAAGGCCCTCGGCTCCCACAAAATGTCACACATCATTCACAAAGTTGCTGGAAAATATAGGTCTTCAGTTCAGACATGTCATGAGAGCATTAAAGAAATTCCAAAATTGTACATGATAAGAGCAAATTTACATCAGCATTCTTACATGTATATCAATCAAGCTGAAGAGAACACATTCCTATACAATTTTATGATCTGGATATCATTTTGAATGAGATGTAATTGTCAGTTTGTTGAACCTGTTACAAGAAAGAGGAAGAAATCATTGACAGGGTTTGGATGTTGGCTGTGAAACATCCTGTTTAGCCAAACATATTACCTCTTAAAGGTAATACTTGTTTAGCTGTGCCTGAGTTTTACAAATTTTTAGCCATGTTGATATAATTGTATTTAATATCAGTATTTGAAGAAAAAAAATACACACACAGATCAGTTTCTGGAATGTGTAATGGTGATACTAGTATTAGTTGAAGGTGGCCGTACTATGTAGTGGTTTTTTTTTTTTTTGGTTTTTTTTTTTTTTTTTGGGGGGGGGGTTGTTTTTTGTTCTTTTAGAGGAATTTATATGTTGATAATATGTAGGAATTGTGAATGTTTTAATAATAATGGGTGCTTATCTAAAAGAAGATATATGTCTTGTATTACAGTACAGAGATTCTATTGAACCATTCATAGCACTGAATATTGTGGTATCAATGGTAAAGATTCATTCCTTTAAAGGTTTCTGAAATGTGCTACAAATATCAGTGAAACAGAAGGAGATTGTAAGAACACCCCCTTTCCAATTTCTAAGCTTTGTAGTAATAGTGTGCGTGATGAAACCAATGCATCCTATGTTTTAAAATGGTAAAAAAAAAAAATCATTTGCTAATTCTAATAATCATAGGGCTTGTAGCATAGTGCTTGTGTAATAAGAATGAGAAGAAAAGAAGATTGAGAGAGACAGACAAACAGATTTAAACAGACAGACAGACAGGCAGAAAGACAGATGAATCTAGGATAGATATGCAACAGACTGATATAAATAGATGTCTAGACGGATAGATTCAGCTAAATAAGGAGATAGATTCAGAGGTGGATAGGGAGAGAGAAAGAGCATTATTGTCAAGGTCATAGGAACATGAACATATGGGTTCAGAGATCATATTTCAAAGTCTGCATTTCTTTGCATTAATATGATAACGTTTGTGACACTGATATGCTAGTACTACACAGCAATTGGTAGAAAAGGTATTTGGCATCGAAAAGAAGAAAAACCAGGGTCTTGCAGCATTCTGCAAAATGTGTGGGTTAGAAATGTTATTGTGAACAGAGCCAACGGGAGTTCTTGTGACGATATCGAATTCCCCTGGATTTTTCCTGAGCCTACTGGAATAGTTGCTGTACAACATGACCAGGGGGTGTTGCTGTTCTCCTTGAGCCCCCATTAGGGGCTGCTAATAGCCTGATAACCTACCACAGGGCTTAGTCACAGTGGAAATGTCAGGACTGGCATCCAATCTACAAGCAGCCGTGGTAAAATAATCGCAAACATTGATATTGTTTGTTTGTTACGAAGAGTGGAAGAGTTTGTTGCAATGTATCTGACTTCCTTAGTATGCTTTCTTGTTTATGACTTAAATGGACCGACAAGTGAATTTATATGTGTGTATATGTAGAGGCTGAAAGAGTTGGGAAAGGGTGATAAAGGGGTAGGCCTATATTACATCATAGAGATTTTATAAGGCATACTGTCTGAAGCAATATATATGATGAATTATTTTCAACCTGTATAGATTAATTGTCAATGGCGACAACTACTTATTTTTCTCTCGGCACCAACTCGTAAAGTTTTTGAGTAGCTTCAGCTTGATATCTTGAGTTATTGATCTCTAGTGGGGGGAATACATGCGAGTGAAAACACTGTTGCTTAGAAGAGGAGAGAATGAAAGGGATGGAGAGGGGAGAAAGAGAGGGAGAGTGGGAGGTAGGTAGCAGCAATCTGTATCGACGGCACATAGCTTGTTTTCTGATAAGTGCGTAATAAGATTTATTAGGGCATGTTTCTATCTCTCCTTGCTGGGCTTGCCTACGTATGTCTATACCAAGCTACTAACCCTCTTGCAGGGAATGCAGTGCGTGGCAGCTACGTGTTATGTATCGACGTTGCACCGCCTCGAGATACGGAGATGTACTAAAAAAGTTTATCGCCGGGGTGCAGTTCACATTCTGTTCTCAAAAGAACGCGATCTCCTTGCATTTCTGCTCCTTCGTTGATTGGTGTGGATGAGCATTTGTGACAAAGTGGACAGCAGTCTCGTTTTTGTTTGATGGACTATAATACTCGGATTAATCTGGCTGCTTCCCTGCTTTCTGGAGATGTTCTATCGGTGAGGTTTTGCAGAGGGGTTGGGTCGTTGTAGGTAGGGAACAACACCGGTAGAGTTTGTTTCTCTGGTGTTGCCCATCTATTTAAGTAGTAGCAATGACAAGAAGCTACAGCAATAGCTATCCATTAGTTAGTGGTCACTTCCATTAAGTGTCAGGATTTCCGTTACCACATACTATGTACATGTCAGTATAGACGCTGGTCAATGGCAACTAACTTGTTTTCTACTCTTTGTATGGTGGGCACCTTGATTTTTATTTTCTTCTGGCGTTATCAGTGTATACTATACACTGTATTAGCTGCTGACTGCCAGGGAGAAAATGGAATGCTTGAGTTCTGCAGGGTTTAAAGTGCCCCAGGGGAATTGGATTGGTTCATAGTCACATGATATCGTCTTCAAAGATTCTTCCTAACCATCTTCGAATAACAGTTCAAACCCTGTGACGTTCTTTGCTATAAAAGCAGAATGTGTCTAAGTATCTAAATGTAGCAACTTCATCTATGGTGGTTTCAAAATGGAGCAGAAGGTATCTAGAGAGCCCATTATTTATTGACTTGCAGGCAGAGCGATAGCAGTCTGATTGGCAAGACTGTTCTCCTGTTGTGCTATGGAATGCTTGTTCACGTTTTCTCTTCAATAGTCCTTCTCTCTCGCAGTCATGCAGTACTTTATTTCTGTACCTGCTTGAATCAGGCCCCACTCTGAATCAGAGGTTATAAAAGTAATTTGTTGTGCCTTGCCACATGCAGAATTGTCCAATTTATCATGACATTGGTATGTGTTTGCTTGCTTGGGCCCTGCTAGATGACAGGGATAATTCATTCCTTTCCTGTCAAGTTCAAATCACTCGACTGTATTGAGCGTACTCTGATGGCATTGATCAGAAAAGCCATGATGTTTAACAAGAATAATGATTCTTGTGGTATGTAGAGTAGGAGTCACTCTATTCAAATTGTTCAAAGGAAAAAAAAAGTCAGTTTCCTGTCAATGGAAAAAGTTCAAGGAAAGGTATGTTTGGAGGGTAAAGCAAAATTGGCCAAGTACTAAAGGAGGCTTTGTAAAGACAGTTTCAATGTGAATACCTTGAGCTACAACGTGCAGCTTGCAGAAAAGGTCTTGTTGAGATGGGACTGTCAAATTGTTGGTGTTTGTTGAAAACATTTTTTTAATTTGTTTGTTGTTATTATTATTATTATTTTTACTCTTGCAGTCTGATCTTGTCAAACTGCCCACAAACAACAGAGGGCATACTCATCAAAGCAATGTCTCTGCCTAGAATTGTGCCTTAGCGTGTTTCGAAAGCATTCTTGTATTTTAGCTCATCTTTGTGAAAGCAGCTGAAGTAGAAGGGAATTGAACGAAAATTGGCCAATCACAAAGTGCAAAATGGCATGACCTGCCTTCCACAGGAAAATACCATTGTTTCTTCGCAATTTGATTGTTTCAGTAGACGGCCCATATTATCAGCAAATAGTATCAAATATGCTCCCACTGAGCAGTGCTTTGCTCCAAATTGCAGGTCAATACCAGGGGACAATTTCAAGGAACTGAAGCAGCATACAGGATCATTAGACAGGAAGAAGCCAGTTTGTGCACTTAGTATTTCCAATTAGATTTATATCACCAGATATTTGAGTCCTTGCAAATGTGCACTTTGCATCAATTGAATATATAAAAAAAATACTGAAAATATTAAAAAAGTGTCTCAAATAGTGATGTTCCCCATCAGGCTAACTTGTCTTGTTTTTGGATAAATTCTATAGGTTTAATTTTACTTTTAATTGCTTTAACCACATCCTCATAGTAAAAAAACCCAGAATCAATCAACTTATGGAACTGTATCCAAATTGTGCAAAGTAAAATATCAAAATATGAATAAAAATGAACAAAAGCAATATTTCAAGAAGGAAAATAACACATATATGTGAGTATTAAATCCAATTGTAAAAAACTGAAAGCAATGTTGTTGGTTTTTTTGGCTTTAGAAACATGGAGATTTCTGAACTTGGCATAACGGTTTTTACTGTGGACCTTTGGTATAACTGACATATAAACTACCATTAGAATGCATGCTCAATGCAAATTCATTTTTATTTTAGGAATTGTTTGAGATTTGGTAGGTTGTCTCTTCCTGTCACACAGAACTCCCAGGAAGACCTAGGAAACATTTGTTAGTATGCATGACGTGTATCTCTGTGACATGCAGTGCATTAATGACAATTGTACTCTGGGCACCGTTGTACCACAGTGCATGTGAACTATTGATGCATCCACTCCATGCAAATGCAGGTGACTTGGTAACACTCTGAATATGATTAGTGTTTTATGAATGAAAATGCACAGACCTCATACGTGTCTAGAATTTTATAAAATCTTCTGTCCCTTGTTTTTTCAAGAGTTCACTGCATACAGTATGTGTAGTCAACATGAACGCGGAGAGGAATTTTAGAGGTCATTAAATTGGTGTAATAAAATGCCAACCAGTGTACTGAAAATAGTAACATCTGCGCATGCAATGCCATGAAAATCCATAAAATCCTTTTTTTTTCTTTTTTCTTTTTAAATAAAGAGACTTGTTGATGCCCTTGTACAATGTATACGTGCATATTTGCTGTGCCAAAAAGTGAGGTGTTGTTCATACACGACTTCATAAACTCATCGTTGTCACTCCCTGGAAAAGAAACACTGTATGTACTGATACTATCCTCTGGACATAGAAGCTGTATAAATGTGTCTAGTCGGCCTTGGTAAGTCACTTTCATGGTAAGTTAGGTACAGCCTTACATGTATATGTGTAACATTGTAATGTTAGTGAGGCCTTATGTGTCTTTTTTTGGGGGGGGGAGGCTGGGGAAGTAGGATTTGTGAAATAGTACATTGTGTACTTGCATAGTGAATCCAAACCATTATGAAATTATGATTTACAGATGCAACATAAACATAATAAAACTCAATGTCTTCATGGCATCATAGTAACACAGTAGAATTAATTCTTGAAACATTTAAGTTGGTAAGTAAAAAAAGATGGATATTTTTTTTTCATATCCTATCAAAAAGTTACATGAAAGCAAAGAAGGTGGTACAAGGAACAGGTGATTATAATGCTGCATCTCCTATAATGGTACTGCACTGTCAGGATGTATTGAATGTTATTTTTTTTTCTGTGTGAGAAAATTTTACTTGACAGTTTCAATCATGGAATGATGTTGTAATGCTTTGAGCTGCCATATTTCACATGATTTTTTAGTTCATCACTCATCATCAAGATACAATACCTCTACTGGAATGCTCTTCAGTTACGTAGATTGCAGTTCTTAAAATAGCCACAAAAGACACTTGCAAGTAGGCAGTTGCCATGGTAATAGCAAATGATCCATCTTGACTTTACACTGATGTGGTATGCAGAGGAACCCTCAGAGTCTTAGAGGAACTGTCTTAAAGGAAATGTTTCTAGTTTGAAACATATGAGCTGCATGGTTCTTCATCAGGGCTGATTTTTTTTTTCTCTGGTCTCCCATTAGGGCTGCTAAAATCTTTGAATTTGACATTTTTGTGGCGTAAAAAAGAAATGTTGTGAAATAAAAGGAAATACAGACATTAATTTTGAATTCTAGCTGCCCTATTGGGCAAACAAAAGATGGCCTATTAGGAAATTTGGTGGCCCAACATCAGTTTTTAGTGGCCCCGTGCCACCACTAATGTCGAACCCTGTACATGCTACAAATAATCCATGTGTTAATTTCTTGATATCACTACACTCAAATATCACTACACAATAAATCAATTGTAGTATTAACTTAACAAGAATTATCTCATTTCATAAGAAGTTTTATGTCTCATTTATCACATTTTTATTGTTAAGAATTATACTTTATCTCATGATAGGTAATACAAACCATGTTTATGGGAGTCACGAAATCTTTAATTATCAAAAGAAATGTCTTCTTTTCAATGATATTGAATATGTTAAGAGCTTTCCAAATGAAATTTATGTAATCTTTTTTTTTTGGGGGGGGGGAATGTAAAAGTACATTATTAAATTTGATTTTGCATAATACCGTCATTTAATATTCAGATGAGATTTAGTAAATAAATTAAATTCAACGTATGGCACTTTGAAAAGTAATCTTAAATTGATCTTAGATCTTAATGGACCCCTAGTGCTTAAAGTGAAAATCAGTTGATCAATATTTTTCTTGTGACGAATAAATCAGCATCCTTTGGATGCATAGTTTGATACCCTAAATGTTTACTTCTGTCCAGTAGATCATCCTGAAAAGAGGATCATGCTATTCTGTAGCTTTTGAAATGTAACACACACAAACAAAGAAATATCAATTTAGATATTAAGTAATCTTTGATCTAAAAAGAAAAAAATAATATGAATTACGCACACTTAGAATTGTGAAAGTTGATGTTTTGATAGTCTAAGTTGTTTTGAGCATGAAAATATATACAAATAAATCATGTTTAACATAAATATAACAATATAAGTGACGTTTACCTATGAAACCTTTAAAAATACTAAAAATCCTTAATCATGATAGGCAAGGAATGAATTAGGCATTTAAAGGTTTTCATTAACTCTGTAAACAAGGCAAAACAGACAGTATTCAAAGTAATTTTGCCTTCTTTTAAATTCAGTTGATATAGATGGATAAATCAGTACTAACATCAAGATACACGCATAATTTGTCTCACACATACATTATCCTTCAGCGAAGGAGAAAGGGGAGGACACTGTGATATATATGCTTTGTGGCACCTTCATCTGGACTAAATGCGAAAGGTTGTTGTAGAACAACTTGTCATCAGGATAGAGAACGCTGGGAATGTTCCTAAGCACAGTGCCTCTAAGTCAGTAAACTTGCCGCTTGAAAGATTTGGTGGACCACAGAGATACACAGGCTCAGGTCTTCCTACTTCTGCCTCACCTTGCAGTTGCAATGGATGCCATATCAAACTGTTCCTCCAGATGAGAATGTTTGAAGTGGATTATGTGTGGTTTTCAAAGCTTTCTTCAACAGTACTTCCATGAATGTTGTCCAACCCACCGTTTGCCCATTTTCAGACCTTCACCACCCTGAGGATTCCAAGTTTCTGAATGAACCATTTTCAAGTTTTGATGTCTCATCTAACTGCATTTAATGCACCTGGAAAGTCCTTTGCTGTGTTTGTGTTTGTGCTCACCTACAAATAGTAGCAAGTTACACTGGCAGCATCACTTTACCTTTTTCAGCTTCAGCTCAGTGAGACTATATGAAGCATCTTGTCCATGGTTCCCTTCAAAGAAGTGTATCGTAACTGTGTCTGTGTCTGAGCTGCTCGAGAATTATATAGTCATTGCAAGTCATATTTAATTCTTGTTTTGCTGACAGGGCAACTCTCACAAAAGAGCTCATATGATTTTTATGCTTTCCCCTCACAATCCTGTTTCTGAAGGAAATGAAAGAGATGAGATGCAATTTCTCGGGACCCACATTCCGTTTGTCCCTCGTGCGAGAGGTAACTTGCTATTGTTGGTGTCAAGTTCATAAACTATCAAGATATAGTTTGCTAACCTCGGTTTATACTTATAGGACATTTCTGAATGGTTACTTTCAGTGATGTGCAAAGCCCTGCAGCAGGTCACACACAGCAGTTGCACAAAGTTCATCTTGAATTGCATGCTTCCTTGCAGTGTTCGTCATTTCCTTACCTTCCCTATTTGATATGTCTCTCACAGATGTCTTGATTTCCTTACTTGTGTTGATCAGATGCCTGCATGTATGACTGGCAGAGGCCACATGTGCCCTTCTTGGAATGATGAAACTTCAAATTCTTCTCTTGTAGCAGTTCATGATAGAGTAAAGGGGAAGCAAGCTCACCATTTTGTAATTCATACATGTCATGCACGATGGTTGGACTCAGGTTAGATGTTAAGGCGTTCACAGTTACCATCTTTCCTTTGAGAATGTGACTCCATTCAAGGGAAGGATTTTATATGGTCAAGAACTGACTCCCTGGCTCTCTCATCTCTGGTTGACACAAATTCTGTTTGCCTGCCTTCTTGTCTCACTCATTGGTGCCATCAGGTCACATCTTGTTCACTACCACATCAAGTTGCCTCTAAAAAATCCCAAGAGTTTTCATAAACATATCATGGCACACATTCCAGGTAGCAAATATTTTGCTTGTTTGGGGAATGGTATACTCCATGTTCGTCCTTCTGTTAGCTGTGGCACTGACATTGATATGACGTGCTATCCAGTCCCCTTTGTCACTGGAGTGACCCAAGTTCATGGTATGCCTTTCTGATTGATTCACATTCATGTTGACATACATGTACCCAATGCAGTCATGCATTTGTATCTTTCAGATTTTGCAGTCATCATGATAAGGTGCCAATCTTCTTGCTGGTTTTACTTTGTTGAATTTCTCAGATGCATAAATTTCACCAATGTTCCTTTTCTGTTTGACAAGAAATTTCTTGCCTTTGAAAAGCTGTCTTGCTGTGGTTTTACATAGCCGGGACATCATTGACCTGAAAACTCCTTGGAGATAAATTGGAGTTCTGTTTTAATAGATGAAGATTCTTTAGCATAGTAGGATTTTGCATTAAAATTGTTTCAGTATATTCATCCTTGGGAAGTCTCTATATGTCACTGGATGTGTCCATCATTTCAGTGTCACTTGTATCTTCATGGCTTCAAAGTGAAGAAAATGTGCGTGAAGGCAACAGATGCTCATTGGAATGAACAAGGGAAGGAGACACTTCAATGGGCACCACACTGTGCACCATGAGGTGTTCAATATGAAGAGCTGACTGGACATTCTCCCTGTAGGGAAGCTTGTCCTGGTGATGGGTAGAAAATGAAACACTATCTTGATCTTGTAGAGGATGTTGCCATGGTGTTGAGGTTGAGAACAAAGCTTCATTCTGTATTCTAAGAGCTTGCTCTGGTGTTGTGACAGTAGAGGGATTGTCACCATGTTGAGGACCTTGTCCTGCTGTTAAAGAAGTTAATTGACCATTATGCTGAAGAGGAGATTGCCTTGGTGTTGGGACAGACAATGGACCATCACCTTGTAGAGGAGGTTGCTGTGGTGCTAGGGCAGTAAAGGGACTGTTACCATGTTTTGGGGCTTTTTCTGGTGATGAGGCAATAGGTGGACCATTGCTCGTTGGAGGAGCTTGTTTTGATGATGGGGCAAGTAAGGGATTATCACCTTGTAGAGAAGTCTGGGTTGGTGTTGAGGCAGAGAAAGGCTTGTCTCTATGTAGAGGAACTTGCCCTGGTGTTGGGGCAGTGCAAGAACTGTCACCCTGTACAGGAGCTTGCCTTGGTGTTGAGGTACTACCACTTTGAACTGTACATCCTATGTGATCTGCATGTGTATTCTCAAAAGCTCATTGTTCTGCCTGGTTTGTTATGCCTCATGAAAGATGGAAGGTCGCTGTCAGTCATCATCTGCAAATAAAGTAATCACTTCGTCTCTGTCCACAATGGAGACTTGTAGATTATAGGATGAATAAATGTAGCAGTGTGTTGCACTTGTTACATGTGCCCAGGTATCCCCTTTACTCATCAGGGTGTTGCTGGTCAGCTGTTAAATACTAACTCACTCTGCTCTCTTATTGCATATCTACTGATAATTCAAATGAAAATTAATAGTTTTATTAATCATTAGAAAAATTAGTAATCAACATTAACCAAGATTAAGACAGATTTAATTATAGATTGACTTTAAAGATGCTGAACTGATGTGATTTAAGTTACACTTTCATTGTTTAGTTAACAAATTGGAAATTTCAGAAGGAACCATTCAAAGTCAAATCTTTCAGTGTTGATTTAAAGGTGACAAGAGAATAATCATCTTCCATGCTGTAGCCATCAGACTTTGACTGTGATGCATCCAACTCAACATCAGTATCTTTGTTGTTTTGTTTTTTCTTTTCGTTCTTTCTTGTAATCTGTGTGATTGAAAAAAAAAATAGATTTAGGGGCCAAATGTCTCACTTTACCAACTTTGGATTCACATTCCCTAAGGATGGTATCCTGCTTAATTTGATTAAAATCCATCAGAGCATTTCAAAGATGATATAACTGTAGTATAATCTCTCAATTTGATTGACTAGTCCCCTAATAAGAATTAATCAATAGATATAAAAATGTTGCCCTTCCTAGGGACTGAATGGGATCACAACACTATAAAACAGCACAAAATCAAATAATTCTTCATCCATAACTATATATACACGCAACGCAACTTGACCTACACACTTCTAGAAAGAAGAAAATCTTTGAAACTCAAAGTTCTGATTTTTACGTTTGCGTCCCTGCTCCAAGGCCACCTTGGAAATTGTATCAGTTTAGCAATTTCAAATCCTATACCCCTAATAATGATTTTTACTAGGTTTGTTTACTGTTTGACTAATGTATACAGAATGAAGATGAAAATGTAAAAGGTCATTTAGGACTAATGATTAAAAATGTACAAAACGCAGACGCAGTAGCTTTCTCGAGCCTTCATTATTTGCCATTTGCAGATGACATAAAACCCAGCTTTAGTTCTTTGAAATAGTTCTAAATTGTGAGTTAGGGATAGAAACAATCAATATAAAAATGTTAATCATTATAGTCAATGTTAAGTATTGCTAAATATACAAAATATAAACCATAGTTATAATAAGATTCTTTCTAGAATAATTTTTTTTTACAGTTATGGTTTATTGAGAAAAATAGTGCTATCTGTCTATATTTTAGGCTTTATTGCAAAATCTTTATACGGCAGCATGTTTTGTGATACAAGTGACAAGACATGTATACAGCAAATATGATGATGGCTCAAACATTTTTTTTTAAATCACTGCTCCTAATGGTAAACAATACCTTTAAGATAAATCTTTGGATGAGAAGTGTTATATTGGAGATTCTGCTAATACTTTCTCAAACCTTCCCCCCCCCCCCAAATATTTGGTTCATGAGTGAAACAGCCAATGATATGATTATGTTAAGTTGGAATATAACATGAAGCATTAAAGAAGAAAATAACTTTAAAAAAATGTTAAAATTCTTATTAACAGATTTCATTTAATCTTTTTTCAAAGAAACCTTTCTTCAAAGAAACCTTTCTGGTGGATTTCAGCACAGTTCATTTGCATGAACAGGGTAATGATGATAGGTGAAAGGTGAAAGGTCATTGTACTTTTGTTCAACTGTCATTTTGGCAGCCGGAACTTCAACAGAATTACTGTCCATGGAGGATGATGGACTTCCATACATGTGTAGGTAATGTACAAATTGTACATTATTGCAGCATAATGATACTGACCTTAGCACAATGGAGCAACCAATCAGATTTCAGGATGTCTAATCATGGTTGTGTTGGTTTCACTGGACAATTATTTGATTGATTTTCTCTGTGTCTACAGTGTACAGGTGGGCCATGGTGTATGACTTTGGGAGAAGCGGTATTGAAACATGACATATTACGAGGAAATGCTGTAATTTGCTCAAACTGTGGTGTGTGATTGAACAGAAAATTTGATAAATGGAACTACATGAAAAGTGATAAGTGATAGCCCTTGCAGAGGATTTGCTTTTTTAGGGAATAATCAGAAGTATTGAAATTATGCATGAAGATAATTCTAGGTGCCCTTTAAAGGGTACTGCTTGGCAAAACCTTTGTTTTTGCCACATTATATAACAGATGCACCACTAATAAACATATATCACAACTGTTTTCATCTTTAAAAAATCCTACATATTTCCCCTAAAAGGCAACATTTGTGCAATCTTTTGCTGGGGTGATGTTCTGTAAAGATACATCACTTGATCCAGGGGATGTAACATGGAGCTATATATTGCTTTATCATACAGTAGATCCCAATGATTTTTTTTTTAATCCCTCTCTTTACACAAATAGTAGCCATGCTGTAGAGGTGTCATTGGCATGTGTTTTTGTAAAGCAGAAGATGAAGTCTTGCTTAGCCCGGAGGTAGCCTTCAATAAAACCTCAAAGAAGCTGTTACTAGGGAGTTATCCCCTGTTGCTAAGGAAGGCGTTATCAATACCAAACTTTACAGTGGGTTGAACGGCAGAACGGATGGGCCATAAAGATGGCACAAAAACAATTCTCGCTATCGCCAATGACGTAAAAAGTACCCGGATGTTGATTTAAGCGTCATTTACGGTGCATTATGGGATAGTCCGGTAGCAAAGTCACTTCCGTTCGTACGCGCGTGATACGTGACTAATGCTATTTACACACACAACCGACTGTATTCTACGTGTACTTCCGGTTTTGTCGACTTGAATTACAGCTTTAATATGATTTGAAATTTCTCCATTCTTAAGAAATTGCTGTTAATACGCCTATTGGTTGTTGCTGCGAAGCTGCCATGTGTTGTTCGCACGACAATAAATGAAAAAAATCTGCAGAAATAGGACCCTTACTGGTATGCGAGATGTGACGTGGCCGCGTGGGTGAAGTTTGCGGGTGACTCCACAGCGCAGTACGTGCACGCGCGACTTACTAGTACAGTGTAGTGGTAGTATTATAGTAGCACTATAGGTAGTAGGCCTTGTGCCTACGTACATTGTACGTACTTACTTGGAAGAAATTGCTTCGGAGACAGGATAAGTTCGAGATCACTGTTCGTTCCCGATTGTGTTCGCGGCATTTCGACAGAGAACAAATGAAAAAAAAAAAGATGGGCATTCCATGACGATATACTGCATATCCAGGTGGGTGAATATTTTCCAGCATATTTTCAGCGTATGCAGAGATGACTGATCTGTGATGTGCACATCGATCGCATGATCAAGCAGTACGCCGTACCGGTATGTGTTATGTAATTAGCTTATGCGCTGCGTGCAGTGGTGCATGTTGACCGAAATATCGGTCTGTATCTGTCCGTCGGGGAATGTTCCGCGGAGACTGCGTCTGGCTTCACCGATCCCCTCCGTCTACGGAGGACAGCGTTAATGGCAAAATATAAAAGAGTCCTCCGGACAGACGGATCTTTCTGTCTATGGTGCATGCTAATGCAAGGCCGGCCGCCGGCGGGGACTACAGTGTACGAGTATGACAGGCCTGGCCACTCGCTGGCTCGGGCGGTACACAGCGGCCTACATACTGTAGGTACCGTGGTCGGCGCTGCGCTATAGGTAAGGTACACGTACGCGCACGCTAGCGTTGTGCAAATTATGCCCCGCGCCGGAAGTGCCCTTGCTACCAAGTGCACTAAATCTTGACGAAAAAGCCACATCCGGGTACTTTTTACGTCATTGGCGATAGCGAGAATTGAGTGATGCCAATCATCAAACAAGGGTACATGTCTTCAAGTTGGCATCTGTTTGCACGCCTCTTCACTAACGAGTACTGACAGAGATGGGAAGAGTTATCTCCTTGTAACAAGTGCTCCTCCTCTGGGGATGGTGATGAATTGGGGCCAAAGCTCACCGCTCTTTGTTTTTTTTCTTCTCCACATTAGTTGTGAGGTGACTGGGATGACGTGTTAAAAGAACCTCTTAGTATCAAGGCATACATGATGCTGTATCATTTTGGTATTTAAAATGAAAGTGTCACTTATTCACCTTTAAAGATTTAGCCTCTCACTATTTCTGTGCTTTGTGAATCATGATGTGAAATATTATAAATTCCAATATCATCAAAGAAAATGAAAAAAGGGCTCAGAGGGAAAGCTGACTTTTTATGCTTTGTTAAATGGGGTTCTTCAACTGCTGAGGGAATCAGATTCAAATCCATAATGTGTTATATCATCTGCCTTGTTCGTGTCTGTGTAGTGACGGAGAAGGCACTCAAAATCAGAGAAATATTGCTTAGATTGGACATTTTCCTAATACGGCTGGCAGAAGGGTATTTCATCGAATAGTTTAAATACCTGAAAGCATACTTTTTTTTTTTATCACATCAGACAACAGTACATTCAAATTATCTGTTCAGCATCAACAGGTCAAATCATTCTGTAGGATCACTCATTTGAGGCAAAACCTGTAAAATTTAGCATTACATCATGTATACAGGTACTTAGGAGTATTCATGTGTTCTCGTACCTTTGTTGTGGTTTACATCAATGCTTCTCAACCCTTTTTTAACCTGAGGCCTACTTTGGCACCAATAAGTTTTTTAGAGGCCCAGTGACAGAGAATACAAGTACTTTCTGTTATTTTTTTATTTTATTTTTATTTTTTGCCAATATTGCGGCCCACCTGAGAGAGCTTCACGGCCCACAGTTTTAGTGGGGGTTTACAGGTTGCATGGTTTCAGCAAACGTACCATCAAACGAATATATTCCTGTGTGATTGAGAGATACGAATTACACAGAGAAAGTAGTGTACACTGTATTTGCCATGTATGTTACAGTCATAATATTGTGTGAATTTGGACTTGTAAGACAATGTAGCAAGTTGAGGAATACACGATAGGGAACAGCAATGATGGAACGAGAAAGAAAGGCAACCCCTTTTTGAGAGAAAAGTTGGCTGCTTCCCACCGTCGGAGAATGCAATGCATTGTGTTACAGGAGGCATTTTTTTTTTCTTCAAAATAATGGTCGACTTGCTATATTTGCACAAATAAACACACCTTGCGATATGCCACCTACACAGTATCCTTTTGCAAAGAGACCAGTTCATCAAGAGGAATCAATATGTCAACTTCTCAGAAATCCATTTCATATTTTTAGCTGCAGATGAGGCCATACATTGTAGAAACCCATGAAGGAATAAATAGCATGTGGCATTACTCTTTGTACAAAATGTGACTGCTAAACAGAGTTCTAGTCATTTGCAAAGTGTCCTCTGATACCCCTACACCTGACATTTTGTGCAATTTTACTGAAAGTATTAGTTTTTCAGTGAGTACATGTATATGGTGTTTTATTTGTTGTGCTAGCGGAAGTGATCATGTGAATACCGCATAGTCAAATCTGAGTAGAAATTCTCATAATGTAACTACATTATGTAGCTGCATTTTGTGTTTGTGGTAATTCTATACAGTGGACTCCCGTTCTTGGGGACCACCAGCTTTCTTTCGTTATTTCGAAATTTCGTTATAACCGAACAAATAAACAATAAAAATACATAAAGTGGATAACGTTACGGCCCAAATTTTTACTCCATTATAACCGGAATTTTGTTATAACTGTGTTCGTTATAATGGGAGTGCACTGTATTGTCTGCTTGACATTTTATACTGTTCCACTTCTGATGAGTCTTATCACTGTTTATTTAATTTTTATTACAGGTCATGATGAGTTTGAGGAGGTCTCGCTAACTGTATGCACACTGCCTGTCGATTGCACCGTTACTCAGCTCAGAGCATTATTTGATGGAACTTTTCTATTCACAGCCGACAGTACATTCTATCTTGCTAAGGTAATGTATGGTCATGCGTTTTTGATGCTATGTTTAAACTCTGTTCCCAGTGGCCATGGCAATCACTTTTCAGGCCACGTTTCAGGCTGGGGAGTATGGTAGCCATTTCTTCACGTTCAATCACGTTGTGTCTGTATGTGACGGTTTATGGGCCCAGCACGCTATGGCGCATTGCGTTTTATTCCTGTCTGGCGTGGCTAATGCGGTCTGGAAAGGAATGACGCTGTGTCAGGCAGGGAGCTTCATTTAAGTCTGAGCATTTAAAGGAAACCAAAACCCAAAGAGAAATGTGGATTGAGTGAAAGCAGCAATATAATAGTAGAACACACCAGTGAAAGTTTGAGGAAAGTTGGACAATCGATGGAAAAGTTATGAATTTTTAAAGTTTTAGTGTTGGAACGGCTGGATGAGGAGACTACTAGAGGTAATGACTTATGTGTGGACAACAATATAAAGAAAATATAAAGGGAATTCCACAAAAATACATTTTTCTTGAAAATTACACATTCCATCAACCTAGATACTGACATGTTACGGGTAGCAGTTATTCCCCCTGCTTTCTGAAAGCAGTAAGTCAAGTGCTCTTTCATTATGCCAGAAAAGTGAATTTTTGTTGAATTCCCTTTATATTTTCTATATATTGTTGTCCACACATGACATCATAACCTTTAGTAGTCTCCTCATCCAGGGGTTCCAACACCAAAACTGTAAAAATTCATAACTTTTGCATCGATTGTCCGACTTTCCTCAAACTTTCACTGATGCGTTCTACTATTATGTTGATGCTTTCACTCAATCCACATTTCTCTTTGGGTTGTTGTTTCCTTTAAATATCACTCTGCTCAATCTGCAATACAAAGAGAGAAGGCCAACACCATTGAAAAAGCTGAGACATACAAATATGAATACAGAAAAAAAATAATGCTGAAATCCCAAGGCGCACTACATTTTGTTCAAATGTGACTGCCATGGCTGAAGGGAACTTAGTATAAACATAGCATAACAGAAGGATGAATTAAATGCAATCTGTATTCTCTGAAGTGATTTTTTTATTGTCTCTCTCAGAAATTTGATGCTATGTGCTAATAAAGATGTTACTAAGGTACAATGTATTATCAAAGTGCTTTCCTGGTTCAATGTAATAAACTTTTCTTGCACTTGAAGCAAAGTGAGCAAAAGCTCAATGACCAATGGTCTCACATAATTGATCTTAAGTATTATCATTCCACCTGCTTTCTTCAGTCATATAATTGATGTCAACTTGTGTGTAATGATGGAACAAGGAAGAATAGATGCAGCCACAAAGAATGATCTCAAATTTGCTCTCTCTGAAATGCACATACTCAGCAGCAGGATTGGTGCATCCTTATGATGAATTGAACTTGCACTCGATTGTTCTCTGTAGTATAACAAATCAATTGGAGAACATTGGACATGCTACAGATTTGTAAACCTTTTGTGAACCTCGCCTCAATCCATGTAAGCTCCCTGTGGATTTGCATGTCACCTTTAACATTTTTCCTCTTTTCCATCCCCACCCCACCCTGCACAAAGTGATCCAATATCCAGTGTAATCATGCAAATTTATTGATTACTCCCTCTGGTTTCAGTATCTAATCAGTAGCGTGTGGGACCCCGACTCACTCGACAGCCCGGCCAGGATCAAGGGGGAGAATTTCAACTTGTGCGAGGAAGATCTCTCCAGCTTGGACCACCGCCTCACGTGTGCATTCAAGCATATAGAGCGCCCCCCTTCCTGGAAGATCGTGACCGAGTCGCCGCGAATTGACCAGAGTAAGTGGTGGATGGCGGGGGGGTGTGTGTGTGGCAGTGACTAATTGATTGATGGCTAACTCGATTTGCCCACTTAGTGAATGAGGAGTGGAATTTTGAGCACCATTTTTAAAAGGCCGATCCGATTGGGTGAGAAATGAGTGGCGAACCTATGACTTTGATTCGAGTGTCTGATTTCATCTTATCATCATGGCTGTGTAAAAAGTCATGTGGGCCTGTTCAAACTGGAGGGTATAGTAAATATGATTTCTTTCCATTATTCATCATTCAAGTGTAGTCAGCTGTTGACAATATGATCAGACATAAAAGTCATGTAATGTGTGGATATTTTGGTTTATGATTATCTGCAGACACTTCTTTTCTTTTAAGTTTTCTTTAAATAGTTCCTACCAAACCACATTGAATTATTTCATTTGACAATCTTGTGATAAGAGAGTGCAGTAATCTTGTGGTCATGTGCAATTTTACTGGTTCTGTAATGACACATTTTCTTTTATATTTGTGTGGTATGGCGTCCAAATGACATGGCTATAGCATATTTTTAGGACATGCCTATCTCTCCCCTCGTGTGCTGTATGTTTAGCTGTGGGTTGCCCCCATCTCGCAGAAAAATGATGTTTCCGATATCCCATAACCTCAACACGATATGTGTTGGGAGGTCCCAATTCACCTCTCCTGTCTGCATACCTTGACATGTCGTGCTCCCTAAGTGAGCATTGATGGTGATACGTGCAGCCTACCGTGACGCGCCGGCAATTACCCGCCATCTGCCATGCAGCTCTCGCACGAGCGTCCTCCATTAGGGGCACGGGACATCTTCATTTTGTCAACCGGCGGCGAGAGTAGATGTGTTGTGTCTAAGATTACCCCATGCGTGTATTGGAAATCAATCACCGCGCATCTCGAGTGTGAATAGTGACAGCCTTAATTGAGAGATCTGTGGGGACTACGCCTGGTTACCAAAAGCAAATATTGCTGGATCATCTTGCAAATTGGCATTCATCATACATTTGAATTTCAGGTGGTTGATTTGTCTGCTTCCATAGCCAGAAAAGAAGGCGGCAAAATTCCTATTCCTTACTTAGGCCATGTAGAAGAAAGTTAGAAAGACCAAAACCACTCGGGATAACTCCATCCATACATCAGGCCTTTCTGTATCATAGTATTCAGTGATTTAAATTGTCTGTTCTGTGCTTGTAAGCCGTATTTCAAAGCTCAAAATGCATATTTTCAAGGGATAGAACAGGATTCCATTTGGCTTATATCTGAGAGGTTTTTCAGTTTTCTATTTTACTCTTCATTCGTAACTCAGCTCTTCTAGATAGTAAATGATAGCATGGTGGAAAAAAAAATGTGATTTGTAGAAAGTAATGATATTGTCAGAGTATTAGGTTAGCATCTGCATGTCAGCAAAGCATAAACTTGATATGTTCAAGTAATCAGACTGATAGTAGATCATCCTCATTCATTGAGAACAGAAGATGCCCATGTCCGCACCAGCTCATGCTGTCATTCTGGCCCAAATTCGCGAAGGTGGTACAAATGAAACCATGGTTTAAACCATGGACAAAAACCATGAAGTGCCAAGTGTTGCATGGAATATTTTCTAACGAAATGGGTCATTTCGTCGACAAAATTACCGTTTCGTTAACAAGATTATTATTTCGTGGATGAAATTTTCATTTAGTTACAAAATGTTGTCATTTCGTTACAACGTAACAATCATTTCATCGACGAAGTGACTTATTTCATTTGCGACACTTGGTGCTCCGTTGTTTTTGTTCATGGTTTAAACCATGGTTACATTTGTACCACCTTCGTGACTTAGGGCTTATGTGCCTTGAAAATATGAATAATCCAACATTGATTATTTTATGTATATCAATTCTCAGTTGGTGAATGATTAGTTAGTTTTCTTGGATTCTTTTTTACCTGAGATTTATTGTTCTGAGATTCATTGGAAGAATATGATTGGAGCAATCTTTTAGTGACGGTTTTTGATCACGCACACACATACATATACCCACATTTATGCTTTCTTTAACCCATTGAGGACGGACTGATTTTGCTACAACATGCATTTCCCATAGACATTTTTCCAAGTATACTCGGGACTCGTCCTCAATAGGTTCAATTCTGCTTACATGTCCTTTATCAGAAGTGTGTTCTAAAAACTTTTTCCCCCGGTGTAGAAAAGGGCATAGCTAAGAGTAGATTTCACTGATTCAAATATGATCCTAAAACTAGAGTATTCGGTTTCATAGATAATTGTGGAGCTTAAGTTGAAATTAAAACATCTAATGCCGGTATTAAAGCCATTATTTGAAGGGGAATGAAATTTGCATTTTTCCATATTGATACTTGAGATTTATATATATATACACACATGTCGATATTGAAAGCTATGCTTGTGAGATTGTAGTGTTCAGTGTAATGCCACACAGTGAACTGTTGCATCAGACCAGCCTGTTGAGAAAATTGTGAGGAAATCAACCCATTTTGGGAAAAGTGAGGGGGGCTCCCTTTTTAAGTTATTATCCTCCGGTCCCTAATCTCAAAATAATCTTCATCGCTCCCTAGTTGAGGGATGATGAGATGCATTAGGTCTGTACTTTCCAGTGGCAAAATGCATTAGAGTAGTGCTTGGTAGTGGAGGCAGATTTCTGAGGGCATAATTATGCCACTGGTGGATACCGAGGATAAGCAGCCGTCTGCATTGCAGCGAAAATTTTTGAGAAAGATGAATTCTGCCAGGTCGCAAAGATGAAACGGAGTGCAGCGTTCGCTGATGGACCTCTGAGCCAGATGGAGGGGAGATAAATTGCCGTGGACATTTCATGAAAATTACCACAAAATAGAAACCGTAAAAGGTTGTGCAAATACAATTACAGTTTTTTGCGTGTGTGTGTTTTTGCTCTTAAAATTGTCATGCATTACATAAATTAGGCATGATTGTGATCTTATTCATTCATATCTTACTAGTATTTGTTATTTAATATCTCCTGTAAATGTAAATCTGAAAGGATCCCAGATATACTGAATTATCAGTTTGTTTGTTTGTTATATTCAAATATGTTTTTGCAATTTTGTTTGGCCTTGTTACTCATGATTACCCCCCCCCCCCCCCTTACCACCCACCAACAATGGTCCTTGAAATGGTAGTAGTCATTTTTATGAGCACTATATGAGCACTTACAAGCACTTGGATCCTGTCAGTTTGCAAGTGAAAGGATATGTATCGTGTCATTTGCAGAGCTGCCAAAACTCCCTCATTTTTCAGGAGGCTTCCAAAAACTTATATATCTTTATGTCTACAGAAGAGAATATGAGAGATTATATTCCACATACTAAGAATCTTGCTATAGGATTGGCCAAGAGCTGATCACGTGATAAAGCGTAGTTTTGCCCATTACATCACCTGAGAAGAAAAGTTCGTTACACTCTATGATGATAGTCACTTTGTTTCGCTGATCTCTTAGTCCACACAGTCCTAACGCGTGATATAACTTACGATTTTGAGTACGCGCGAAATGAAAGTGCGTTGCACTATGGTCTATCATTTGACCTGGGTCAAGTGATAAACCACAGTGCAACGCACTTTTATTTCAGTGCCACGCGCGGGGCGCGGAGCATATTTTTATTTGTTTTGTCATCTACGCGCATACGTCATGAAGTAACTACGTAGCCTAAGCCCTGAGGATACCCTAAGACAGCTAAAACGGTTTCAGATGTGGAATAAAATGGGAATATCTAGGCCCCTAGATGTGGAATATAAAGCAAATTATCAACTTTTAGTTTCAGGCAATGAGACAAACTATCACTTCCTCGGCGATCTGAATGTGTACGCTATCTTTCCTCAGCTGCGCTTCGGAAAGATAGCTACATCCAGATCGCCTCAGAAGTGATAGTTTGTCCATCACCTTCACCAACGTTGTTGATTTGCTTACTATGTGACTATGAGGGATGGTATAGTTTTGTTGAGATGGAGATTCAGATTTTAAGTTTTTGGGAGATAATTGGAAATTTGCTGCTCGTATGAAGTATTAAATAGCATATAATTCTCAGAGAAATTAAAAGTTTATTTGATGAAGATCAGCTTTGAAATGACTGAGATATCAACAAAGAAAGTAAAACAAAGTGGTCCTAATAAAAGGTTCGGCCCATCTTTTATTAGGACCACTTCATTTTGGTATATTTCAGCCATTTCAAAACCAATCTTAATCAAATAAACTTTTAATATCTCTTAGACTTATTTGCTCTTACTTCATGAATATAAGTAGTTTTGAATTATTTCACAAAAGTTAAAATCTGAATTTGCATCTCAACCAAAGTTGTACCATCCCTTTAAAGGAGCATGGAATTAAATGTCTAAACACTAGTATCTGCCTGATTGCTCTTCAGAATCGCCTTGATTTCCATGTGTGAATGTTGGCAGCCCCGCAGTTGTGCTTTGCTCGTATTTAAGAGTCTGTGATTTGCTCGTGAAGAGCAACAACCAGATGTCCCTGGCTTCCTTCTCGGACCAAAGTGGGGCAGTAGGAGGATGGTCTTCACATCCCCCCCCCCCACCTCCTTCCTTCCCTCTTCCGACAAGGATGATAGCATCACTTGTCCTTGGAGATGTCGGGAGGATGCGCGTCCACTTATCATTTTTTGTTCTCTCTCTAAATTTGTGTCCTTCCAACCTGCTGAGTTTGTTTCTCCGGGAATCGCCAAGATGATTAGCATTGATTGATGTTACTGCATATAGTGTGCTGATGATGCGACAAACTGGATGTGGGTTTAGACAGGATCCGCGCAGGAGTAGTGTTGCTAGGCAACACATTGGTGTCATACAGTGTCATCTTCATAAGGAAGTGAGTGATTTGATATAAATTCTCTTCTAAATGTGTGGTGAAGAAAACCTATAAAATACCTAACAATAAGAATATTACGTGTGGGATATCATTTACTCCAGTGCAAGCAAACTGAAATTTAAACAGTTTTCTTTTTTTTTAAATTAATGGATTTTAGATGCAAATCTATGCTATCTTTGCATATTCACTGTACATAGTAGGCATTTATATCTACTTTTGAGTGCATATCTCTATTCGCTCAAGCATGGTCCATTAAGATTTGTTGTCATGCAGGAAATCATACTGTTTATTTAAAGCATTAAAGTGTACTACAAGAGTGGTATGTATTGGAAAAGCAGTAAATGGTCAGATGAGATAGGTGAGTGAATACTAATACTGAAAAACACGATATATTCACGGCATGAAATTTTCGCAAATTGGAGCCGACAGCCTTTTTCGTGGCATGAATTTTCGCGAATTGCCACTGGCGTTCAATGCATGTAGTGTAGACAAAACACTTTCGCGTGCATTTTAATTTCGCGAATTTTGGCGCTCGCGAAATTCGCGAAATTAAAGTGCACGTGAAAATTCCTCGTTTTACAGTAGTCCTTTGGAGCTTTAATTGTCAGATATCAAAGTCTGTGCATTGTTCGTGACACATCATGCATGAAGCATGCATAAATCAGAGCAGTGAAGTGGTTGTCAGAGGCATTATGTTTGTAGGTTTTCATCTTTTTTTCTTTTTCTTTTTTTGTCAGTTGAGATGTTATAATCTTTATGTGGCAGCCTAGAAAGCCTAAAGCAGATTACAATCAGATGTGGTGGTGTGACTGGACATATAATTGATTATCTATAGATATTAAGAGAAGGTCAGGATGAGGAGTCAAGGGGATCTAGAATCAAGGATTCCTGTAAGGGTCATAGTGCATTTTTCCCTGCAAAAAGGTAATTTTCAGTGATTTAGTAGTTATTATTTGCTTTATATGCTTTTAAAAATATTCATCGAATAAGTAATTTATCTGATTATACAGTGTAGGCCTACCACAGGGCTGCACACTAACCAATTTTTTCTACCAGTCTGACCTGTCTGTTGGACCAATAGGTACCCAGTTTCTCCATTATTTACTGGTCCGACAGTGATTTTCTACTGGCCCTAGACTGTCACACCAGTGCCAGTGTGCAGCAAATGTTGCCTACCACTACAACATTATACCGACACTGATTGTAGATTTTGTAGCATGCACAAAGTAAGATTTGCAGATCACTCGAACGCATTTGGACTCTCGTCTGCATTGTAGACTGGTGCCCTCGTGCTGTGGCCCATGTTGATCAATCAAAAGACGTCAGCAGTGTGCCAGCATGACAGGATGAGTAGCGCACTCTTGATGAGGTGTTAGATTGATGAGGTCTTTAGTTCTATCCATTTTCATGGTCTGCTAATGATCTGAAATCGAGTATCGTTATTGATTTTAGTCATTTAGCTAAGTAGAAGCCAACATACTGAACTTGAGATTTATTACAGTTTGTAAAATTTAACTCAATGTAATTATTTGGAAATGTTCACCATTGCTGCATCATGATTTTGTTAAATTGATAATTAAAGGAAAATGTACTTTCATGGAGAGGCAATCTGCAATACTGGAAAAGTTATGGTCTGAAAATAGCTGTTATAGCTGACATCATTATATGAAATATTTTGATCTTTTTTAAAAAGATCTGAGTGGATTACTCTGATGTAAGTCAGAACTAAGGTTCAACCTTGCCCATTGATGGGATGAGATCAATAACAATAAATGTATTTGATGTTATAACATTTTCTTAGACATGGAATATCGAAATCATATCTCAAAACAGCTGACTGATCATATTTCATGCATCATGTGAGTACTATATAGTAGACACTCAAATTTGATGGGGTCAAATGCAGTATAGAATGTTAGTCCATGGACCGTCAACATATTGTCAAATATGTTATGTTAGCATTAAGATAGACATGATCATGTTATACATACCATTTGTGTAATCATTCTACCATGGGGCACATGGGGTAGACATTTTTTTTTTTTTTAGAAACAAAAGGCAAAAGGACAAGAAATAATGGAATGTACCACGGTCATAGTAATTTTCATTTTCTGCAATGCTGAAAACAGCAATTGATAATTGTAGTGACACATAAGAAATATACAGCACTGGTGTAAGAAGTAGCACACAGTGAAATTTGAAACTGCATGCATGAGGTGTATGTTTGCCAAATCTGAGCTGTACTCATGGTGATACAACAAGAAATGGCTTCCACAGAAAATCACATTGGTTTGGTGTATTACCAAAGGACTGTGACTTTCAAAACCTACGCGATGATAAGAGATGAGGACTTTTGCTGTTGGTACCATAGACAGTGTTCTAACCTCGGAGAGCTGAAACGCTAGCACGGAGAAGTAATAAGTCCCTCAAAAGCATTTCTAACTCGTCAGGTGGGGCATTCTGTGTAGTTCCTCCCCTCCAGTCATATGTTGCAATGCCTGTGGATCCATTTGGTCTTGAGCTATTGTGTCTCCTTTCTTGAATAGCACCAGCTATGCTATCCTTAGACCAGGCGTCCACTAGGGCGCGGACAAGACGCGGACAAGCCCCGGAATGCAAATTTGGTATTCCGCACTCCTTCGGGAACCTGTCCGCACGTTCCTGAACGTGTCCGCTCACTGTCCTAAACATGTCCGGGCGTTTCCGCACCTTCGGGAGAGAGAAAAATTTCCGCGTCCAAATTTTGATCGAGACCAAAATTTGGACGCGGAAATGAACTTCCTGACACCTTCGGCGACTTGTCCTGACGATGTCCTGAGGATGTCCCGCTTGTCCGGAACCCTTCCGCTCCTTCCGCACACGCTCCGGAAAGAATCCCGCGGTGTGGGGAAGCTTCCCGAATGAAAGCGGAAGACACCAGGAATGTTTTAGGACAGCGCGGAGCCGATGCGGATCTATATATGCAAGTGTCCGGAACCTATGCGGAAATTTTGTGATCGAGACACGAAAATGTCGACACTTTCCGCGACCGTCATGCCAATGAAACGCAAAATGAGCAAGAAGGGAGGCGAGGCCCCCATGCAAATATCTCCATCACAGGCACACCTTTCGTCTGGTGATGAAGAACAGGTATATCTAAAGAATTTCCGGTCCCAGAAGGCAAAGAAGAAGGTAGTAGAGACTGTGCCAAAAGCAACCAGAAAGAAGTGAAATCAGCCCCCTAATTTCCTAGTAAGTTTGTTTTGATTTGATCTTTTCAGAAATTATTTTTCATCTGAGTGACTTTCCTGGTTCCTATTACTTACTATAGTACATTTTCCTTTATGTGGTTTTCGTATTTTATTTGCAAACGAACTATGTTGTCCCATGTGACAGCCCAGCTGAAAATCACAAAAGTAGGTGGAAGTGCACTCAGAAAAAGAAAGCATAGAATTTTTGGCTAAATGTTAATGTATTATATAAACATGAACAAGTTGTTATTCATACGTAAATGCTTTGTAATGATACAACATATTAGAACAAAAGACAAATTCATCACACTAAAAAGCATGAATTCAATTGCAAAGATATACCTGTGGTCTCATTACAATGTAATATTTTTGAAGCCCAAAATAACAATGAAAGCTAAAGATGATGGAGGAAAATGAAGAATTTTCTGTCACTTCAAAATTCAAGTGAAATGAGAGAAAAAGCAATAAATCATGAACTCGAAAAAGTGTTAAATTTCTGTCTTTCTTTTGTTTTTGCTGAGTGTAACTAAGTGCACATTAAGCATCACAAATCATTTCAGAAATATTCTTTACCTGAATGATTTTCGTAGTTGTTATTACCTAATAATTTTTCTTCTCTTTTTGTTTTAGTTGCAAATAAACTCGATTGTCCAATTTGACAGCCCAGCTGAACCCCCCCCCCAAAAAAAAAAAGTAAATTAAAGTAGGTTAAAAATATTTCCCCATTTTTACACTTCACTGACAATAGGCTAGTAAGCTCTAAGCATGAAAAAAAAAAATTCTCGGACTTAAAAATGTTCAAAAGTGATCGAAATAAGAGAGGGTTAGAGATGCACAAGGGTAAAAATCAGAGAAAGAAACACAAATTTAATGATTAGGATCATTTTGGCATGCTCTATACAGAAGTATCAGACAAAACATGTATATACTTCACGATGGATAAAGCACAGGTCTAAAAAAAAGGGAATAAAGAATATATATATATAAGTAACAAAACTGTAACAAAGTTCATGCTGTATTCACCAACGGTTTATTTCTTGTGAAGAAATAAACCGTTGGTGAATACAGCATGAACTTTGTTGCAGTTTTGTTACTTATCTTTTTATCTTGCTCAAACGTGGACTACCTCATCAACATGATTACATATACACATATATATATATATATATATATATATATATATATATATATGATATACATAAATATATATGGTTCAAAAAGTTTGCGAATATTATCCATGTGACTGTAGGCAGAGAAAAAATTGTTCTCCCAGATGAGACAAATCAAAAAAAAAAATGAGTCGTCAGCCGACATGCAGACAATCCTATTCTTCGACTATCGGTGGTCACATTCTATTATCAAATAATATTGACCAATCATATTAATATAATATCAGCCGCTACTGCGGAAGCACATCAAGGAGCATCAATGACGGCTAGCAGTCAAATGAGGAAAAGTCAAAGTCAGCGCCAAATTTATACCTTTCCATTTTCCTGGTATTGTCCGCAGTTTGTCCGCATGCCTAACTTGTGTTGTCCGGAAGGCATCCTGATTGTCCGCGTTCATTCCTGGTGTAATCCTAGATGTTTCCGCGCTGCCCGGCTACGATTAGCATATTCCGAGGTATTTCGCGCTCTTCCGGAGTGATTCCTAGGAATGTCCGCAGTCAGTCCGCGGACAGTCCGCGGACAGTCCGCGGACAGTCCTAGGAATGTCCCAGGACAAGCCGATTCACAAAGTTATTCCGCGTCTGTCGCGGACAGGATGCCGAAATAACAAAATTTGCTTCCGCAACCCTTCCGGAGCCTGTCCGCGCCCAAGTGGACGTCCGCCCTAACACAGGGTACTGCGCGTGGGAGTTTATGAGGGAACTTCTCAATAGATAAATCAGACACCTGCACTTAAAGGGGTCCATGTACTTTGTGCCTGTGATGGAAGAGCCATGCTAATTATGTCATAGTCTCCACAAAAGAAAGAAAGAAAGAAAGAAAATATAAAACAGGAAGTGTGGCAGGCTATATTCAGAGTGATGCTCCTGAGCTATTTGTTTTCTTTTTTTATGTATTCATTGTTAAGTATTAATGAATCTACTCGTTTATCCTTCATATATTTGTCTATTTTCAAGAATTGATCTATCTTTTGGTATATTTTTCATATATTTGTCTATTTTATGTATTTATGATCTTTGACTAAAACTGGCTAGTAGAAACATCATTAAAATGGGAGCTGGCTCTCAGGCAAGCCAGCATTGCTGTAGCACAGAGGTTGAGGCTCTGGACCCTCCGATTGGAGATTGTAGGTTTGAATCCCACCTGACACATACATTCTAAGACAAGTTGTTTCGCTCCACACAGTAGTTACGTTCAGACGGGAGCCCTTAACCTCGAAGTTAGGAAACTTCGAGGTTAGAGCTTGTAGTTAGGGACCGTGAAGACGCACTCGTAGTTAGCAAACCTCGAGGTTTGCTCGATGTTTCGAGCCACGAGAAATCTTATGGTTAGCGCTCTAACCACGAGCCGCGGGGGGGTCCCCACTCGTAGTTAAGCACCGTGTGGACACAAAAAACAACGAACTTGAAGTTAAGAGTGACCTCGCCGTAAACTCTAGCCCCCACAATTTCCCTCTGCTTCCTGGTCAACCTCCCAAACGTACACCACAAATACACTACACGTGAAAAACCTATGACGCACGACACAACATCATCTTTTCTTCCCATGCGCTTGATCTCTGAAACTGAACACGTCGAACTCGCTACTGTATTCTATATTCTTCTCCGACGCTAAAAAATGTTTTCGACGAATATCTTCATAAAGGCATAAAGTCATCAGTGCAGTGCTATCTCTGCATACCATGGCAGAGAAAAAGAGTACCTGTAAGCGAGTCCGACAGGGTTGGACTAAAGAATAAATAGACGCCTTGTTAGCAGTGTGGGCTGAAACTTCCGGTTTTGTGGTTTTAACATCGAATGGGACCCACTCGTAGTTACGGGGGGGGGGGGGGGGGGGGGGGGGGGGGGCAGAAGCTTAACCTCGAGGTTTCGTAACCTCGAGGTTACGATTCGTCGTGTGGACACACGTCGTAGTTAGGGGGCAAGAGCTAAACCTCGAGGTTTCCTAACCTCGAGGTTAAGGCCTGCCGTCTGAACGTAACTAGTGTTCCGTCTGACCTCGGTTTTTAGATAAAAGGGTGCTGGCAAGCTGGGGCACTACAGTGGCAGGGTCTGCTTAGGGAGTAGTGCTAGTGCTGAAGAGGGTACTCTAGGTAAATAAAACATCATTGAAATTATAAGAGGCCTGCCATGTCTCCCTGAATCAGCAAGAGGCTGTCAAAAAAGTGTACTACTTCATGTTCTGACAAAAGAATATAAAAGCCTTCTAGATTTTGATGTGTGAATTTAAGTATCCTTGTCATTATTATTATTATTATTATTATCATTATTATTATCATTATTATTATCATTATTATTATTATTATTATTATCATTATTATTATCATTATTATTATTATTATTATTATTATTATTATTATCATTATTATTATTAGTATTATCATCATTATTATTATTATTATCATTATCATGATCATCATCATCATTGTCATCATCTTCATAATTAGTATCACCCTTGTCAACGAATGTTCATTTTAGTGTTTTTTTTTTATTACTAGTGATATCTTGATTATTGTTATCTGTAATGTGTGCATGTAAGACAACTTTATTTGAAGTCTGCATATTTTACTCCTAACTGAATTTATGAGGAGCTGTGTGTGCCAGTTACTTTGGTTTAATGTTCTTTTATGAATTGCTAGGATGTGGTAAGAATTGTCAAAGGATTTGTCTACATCTTACAAAGTCGGGACTAAAAGAACCTGAGACCAGGAAGACGAGACATTCCAAACCCATTTTCCTGGTATTCCGCTGCACTCCTTCTCGTGGCTGGCCATGCCTACGTCACAACTTCTTATCATCTTAGAGCCTTCTTGAGAAGTTGCATCTTTGGCTCGCAGCTAGGCACATCAACAAGGAAATGCATGGCAAGCAGTGTGCCCAAATGTTGCATTTACTAGTATTTGCTGGATTATTGTCTTGAAACAGGGTTTTATCTTGTACTGTAGTTTTCTGTCATGTCCTACGAATATGTGTATAGGCCCTATGCAATGGTATTATAATGTAATTCTTTAGTATGTCTTGTCAAGTACTAATCAGATGTTACTGCAGATTTACGGAGAAATGAGATTAGATAAAGCTGCAGTTACGGGGATAAAAGGAGAGGGAAAAAAAAATCAAAGCCCTAAATCAGAGCCTACTGCATAAACTCTAGATTTCATATGTTGCATAATTGATAAATGCTTTCATTTTTTATTTTCTAGAGATTTCCAATTCACATTTCCAAGTAATAGTTTCTCCATCTCAATATTACACAGAGCAGCAGTCGTATATGTGGGTGTGTGCGTCCGTGTGTGTGTCTGCATTCAAGTCACCTGGTACATACCTACACCAGAGTAAGCGGGATTGATTACAAGTACGTGGAGAGTGCAAATCAGTGGGGTCTCTAGCGGATAATGATCTGGCTGTAGCTCAGCTCCCAAGAGGTTATCGTGTTATCACATTGTTCATGTGTACAGGTGAATGCCTAGGGTTCTACTTGGTTACATTCTGCAGCATTTGTTTGTCTGACCACTGACTGATAGCCATACCCCCCCCCCCCCCCAATCTGTCCAAAGCAGATTACAGCCATTTGGTCTGAGGGGTGAGGCTTCTTCATTTGTTTGGGGTTCGGTCATTCCCTTTTATTGGGTGTTATTGCTGAAAAGAATGTAGCACCATGGCATTGGACACCGGCTTTGTGTGAGGGAAAAGGAGGAATTTGGGGACCGGTCTTTAGAAGTGCTGCGAGGTGCGGCTACCACCCAACTGTGAACTGTTGGAGGAACCATTCGTGCCGGCACATACAGCCTGGAGATATCTCCGCTATGTGTAGTCTTGTGCTTGCATGCTGCTGCAATGCAGCTGGGCTTCGATTAGACGACTGGCCAGTGTTTGTTCTTTGTACATGTGTGCAAGTTTGATGGACGAGGCTGGGACATTGATGGCCCCCATATGTGCTGATTGTTACTCGGAGGGGTGTTTGTTTGATCTGGCCAGGGGACGAGGAAGTCATTTCACGGACAGTAAAGAGAACATTGTATTGCGCAACCACAGATTGAATCATCCATTCACTTTTTGTTCTCCTATTGTGCAAAGAGATCTACAGAGCCAGACTTGCTTGACATACTCTCTATAGTTTCCACTCAAGGGATATCACATGGATACTAACTCTTCTGGATATATGCACTGTGCTTGTATGCTACTGATCTGACAGGAGTGAAATAATCCATATATACAGCAGCTGTGAGGTATGGTGGCAAATTTAAAGGGAATGTCCCAATATGTTAAAGATACTGTTTACCATTGGGAGCAGTGATTTAATAAATGTTCAAGGTATCACATTTGATGCATATGTGTAAGTCAGTTGTATCACAAAACATCCTACCATATAAACATTTTGCAATAAAGCCTGAAATAGAAGGAGGTACCACTATTTTTCTCAATAAACCATAACTGTAGATGGTTTAGTCTACAGACATTTTTATTATAAATATTGGGCACATTTTGTATATTTAACAGTACTTAACAGTGATGTAGGCCTACTGATTACATTTTTTATTCATTGGTTGTTATTATCCTGAACTCACATTTTAGAACTATTTTGAAGCACTAAAGCTGGGTTTTTGTTTCATCTGCAAATGGTAAATAATGCCTTTAATAATGGAAGGGGATTCAGTATGTTCATCACCTATTGCTTGTGTCTCACGTTTTTGTCAAATTTGTTTGTTAACCCCGTTGAGGACGAGTCCCGAGTATACTCGGGCAAGTGTCTTTGGGAAATGCGTGTTGTAGCAAAATCAGTCCGTCCTCAACGGGTTAATGGCAACTAGTGTTGAATCGTAAGCTCATTCTGTCAAAATCGGCACTTGCAAGAAACATACAATGTGTGAATTGAGTGTTAGACCTTTACAATTTTTAGGATTTGTGCAAAGGGAATTTTGAAGAGAGAGGGTGTCCTGTTATTAATGCAAAAGTGACAGCTTTGGTAGATATCTCACAGTGTGTATGTTGATCAAGTGAACCTTGTCAGTGTGATGTGATTGAACTACGCTGAGGCTATCTAATAAAGCTTGAAGATGATTTGACGTGGTACATATCTTGCTTTGAATGAATGGCAAGTAGTGTTCTGAGCATGCACTACCCCCCCCCCAAAAAAAAAAAAAAAAAACCAGAGAAAAGAAAAGAAAACAGAACAAACAAACCAATACTAAGCAATGAGGTGATTGGATATAGCTTATTCATATCTTAACCAGTACCAAACATTAAGATGATTTGATAAAACTTATTCATATCTTGCTTTGAATGAATGACAAAAAGATCGATATGTAAACAAAAATTTTGAGTGTTTGTGTGAAAGGGTACCGCTGTTATTGTCATGTACAGATATGTATCAGACGTGAAAAGTTTAGTTTTCAGTGATAAATGTTACTATACTGCGATGTCATTTTGGCTGTTTGAAGAGCAACTTGTTTGTATCTGATGGTTTTATACAGTTTTGTGTCTCTGTTAGCCCTGACCTCCACTAGATACAAAGAAGGGCTACTGTTATGACATCAAGCTGAATAGTTCCTTGTAAAATCGCCGGATTCGAACATCGTGGTTCTCCATGAGTTTGATATTTTTCATTCAGTACATTTCTTGTCATGATTCTATGATTATCTCCTCTTTTGTTAAAGGCGATGATACAGAGGAAAATCATTGAAAATCCTTGTAAAATTGGGCGAATGGTTACAAAAAAATGAAGATTGTAATGTCAAAATGTCTAGCTCCACATCAAATATTGTGCCCAATGATCTTTGACTTAGTGATTGAGTGATTTGGTTGAGTGACTATGCTTTTATTCTTTTCTCTTTTTTTCAGATTGGTCTTTTGCATTGCATACCAGATCACCCAAAATATGATTTCCTCAACAATGCTATGAGATACATTTTAACTATGCACAGTGATGTTGACTTCTGTCAAATATGATGTCCTAGAAATGTATGAAATAAAACAGGGAAAAAATGATTGCTTGAAGAAGGCGATGCATAATTAATACTATGTCACAAAGAAGAATTGATGGCACATTATCTAATTGCAGAAACTTTTGTGTGGTCATTGTTTTTCAATGGGTCAATTTAAGGGAACTTTGTAATTTTTGCTGATGAGAGTATTCTTGACAAAATTTGAAATTAACAAAAAAAAAATGTGTTGACCTGACATCACCTCCTGGCTACATTGTAATTATATTCAATGCTTATCACTGCCATAGGTCAACCATTCACAAAATATATCTTACTGTTTTGTCCAAATTAAAAAAAAATTGATATGCCTCTACCACCATTACATAAAATCAGTCCATTGTAATAATATGTCTATGACATGATAAGGGAGTTCACGGTTGTGATTTGCGCATGTGCAGAACAAAGGTCAAATGAGAATGTCTGTGTATTTGCCACTGACTTTAAAACGTAAAGAAGTCTCGAGCAACTATGAGAATCTGAATTATGTCAGTACAATGAATGTGTTTCAGACTAAATTAGATCGTACAGCCAGGTGTAAGTCATTCATCAACACTGTTTAGCAAAATCTCTCCATGCACTTTCTCAACATTGATTTAATACAAGATGACATGCTTCAAGAAGGAATTCTTGATCACAACACATGTCCATGTTATTTCATAGTTTGTGATGTAGGGATCAAATGAGACATGCCCTAACCGTGAACTCCCTTATTCATTATTCTAAGCCAAAAAAGAGCTTTCCTTTAGTAGACACCCAAATTTTTATGGCTTATACGGGCTTCTGTATTTAAGGTTAGTTGCCCTATATACAGTAGCAACTTGCCCCCAATACTGCTGTGCAGATTCCATTTTTAGGGGATGAAAATTATCATGCCTTTGTCAAAACAAAAACAGAGAGAGATAGAGAGATAGAGAAAGGGATTAAATGTTTTTATACAGTGTGGCATGTTTGTCATAGAATTTTAGTGCCGAGTAATTCAGTGATACCCTCCAGCAACAGTTAAAGGCACTGTTTACCTTTGGGAGCAGTGATTTAAAAAATGTTTGAGTTATCACATTTAATGCATATGTGTAGGTCAGTTGTATTACAAAACATCCTACTATATAAAAATGTTGTAATAAAACCTAAAATATATGGAGATATCACTGTTTTTCTCATTAAACCATAACTGCAAACGTTTTAGTCTACAAAATTTTTATTATAACTAAGTACTGTATCATTCACATTATATTTTACAACACTCAACATTATACTGAGTAGCTTTTTTACACTGGTTGTTTTTATCCCTACATGTAACTCACATTTTAGAACTATTTTGAAGCACTAAAGCTGGGTTTTTGTTTCATCTGCGAATGGTAAATAATGCCTTTAATCGTGTTATGTCATCAAAAGACTCGGTGACATGCACATGCTTGCTTCAGTTGCTATGGAGTTCTGAAATCTGTATGTTGTCCTTTGCGTCTTTGCAGCGACAGGCTCTTTGTAAGTAGCACGCCAGTTTATCGATATTTTTGTCAGATTGTGGGGAGCTTGTTGTTGGTTTTATTTCCCTCTGGTTTCTTTGCTGGTAAAGCAGCTGACAAATGTGTGTTGATTTCGCGTGGTGATCAATCAGAGAAGGGGAAGTGTTAGGCCGGTATGGCAGAAGAAGAATCACACCCAGAGAGTAACTGTAATGAAAAAACAGACCTGTGCGGAGTGGCAGTTTTATCCTTATTTTCTGTCGTCCCTGTAATGATATGTGAGCATGCTGGGTGGCAAGCGCAGGCTTTGTCAGACGTGACATTATGACATATGATGGAATTCCATATGTAATCCAGCGAGAGACAAATTCATGGCCAATATTGAATTTGGATTTGGATCGTAATTCAATTTCAAATCATTTGTACCGCGGCGAGGCTGACGTATGTAACATTATAGTCTATGCACTCGGCAGTGCAATGGTCATATTGTACGCTCAGTATTGCTGGGTATCTAAAGCTATTTCAACTAAATGATTATGGCTGTATATCATATTTCTTGTGTGAAATTTCAGAGTTATTTTCTTCTTTACTCAAAATTTGTTACTGTCTTAAACTGGCGCTAGCAGGCTAGCAGAAACAGCTATAAGTAGAGCTGTATTATCACAACTTTGTTTAAATACCAGCATGCTTAGCCTTGAATGAAGAGTTTTGTTGCAAACTGTTTCATTCATTACAGGTTAAAGTCACCAACTGTATCAGTGCAGCAGTCAAGTTAGTCAAGGAAGTTTCTAAAGACTCAAACCAAGTCTAACCTAAGCTATTTGGATTTGTCAATCTGCAATCTAGTTTTAAAACCAAAACTTTGTTGTACTGATCCTAATAGAAGGCATGCCAAACACTTCTACTAGAGATTGCAGTTTAATATGTGGCATTCTTTACCAGCAATTTGTATGCAAAAGTATGCTGTGTATCACTTCCCCAAAGGCTTATCTCTGGATATGGCAGTATATGATGCCTACCCTGTATCATTACTGAACAAGGTCAGGAGTCAATGTCAAACTAAAACAACAACTGGAGCACATTAGCAGAAATGTATATGATACTATGTATCATTTTTTTTTTTTTTTCATTTTAAGTTATTGATATGTAGGAAGTAAGAGACAGAAATCTTTTTGCATGTGCAGCCACACATTCATTGCATTTTGTGGTGTGCTATATACTGGTATGTCACTTGATATGTACCATGCAAACGGTAATTTATTGTTCGAAGAAGTGCTATCCACATTGTAGTTTAGAGCATGTCATTTTGGGCCAGTTGAGTTACGTTTGTGAAATATGTGAAGTTTGGAGATTAGATATGATAACTGTTGTACCTTTTACCAACATTAAACTCTGGTCTACCTGTTGGCTGCAGGGATGTGTGCTTTATTCAATCATCTTAAAAGCCTCAATATGGTAGTTTTGAATTACTGTATACGCCGAATATTTCGCGAGGTTTTTATTTTCGCAAATTTCGCGAGTCAGGTGCTATTCGCGAAATTAAAGACACATGAAAATATTGACTCTGATCTCGATGTAAATGTGGCGAACGCGTGTACACTTCTCCGTTCAGTACAGGACTCCACGATCGCGAATTCAACCACTCGCGAAATCGTCGGAAATTCCTTATTCACGAAAATTTAGACTCGCGAAATATATGGCGTATACAGTATATTTGTATGATTGTATGCTTTTATCATAAGCTTGACAAACCACTTGGTAAGCCAAACTTCAAAAAAAAAATCGTTAGAAGATAAAAATAAGTATTGGTAATGTCGAACAAGTCTTTTTTAAGTGAAATTACCTTTAATTCATGAAAAACGTGTCATCAACGTTACAATTTTATTTTGCTGTGTTGAAGACAAAAACAGCTTATGCCTCAGGCCCAAAGTGGCATATTCTTGGCTTGCCCATCTGTCCTTCCATCGGTCCATCTCACCAAGAACTCAATGTCAAATAAGAAAAAAAAAAAAACGGATGTGCGTCATTCCATGTGAACTGGAAAGGTGTTGAGATAATGCCAGTATAAGCATCTTTATTATGTGTTTTGCATTTATGCTTCCCCTGCAGACTTGATTTGATAGAATCACATTTTGAATTGACAGCATTTTGAAATGCTTTTTATGTCAAAGTGAGTCTGGATGCAACCGTGTTTTGCACTTATTCCATTTCAAAATGCTGATTATGGTTCCGTAAAGTTGAGCGTAAATGCTGTCCAGTTGTGATATGATTAGGTAGGAAGGATACAGAGAAATTATTCCATGAACCGAAAGTGGTTAATGGTCAAAGATCAAAGTGATAGGTCACCCATCAGGTAGAATTGTTCAGTGATACTGCTACAAATTTAGCTTGCTGACAGGGTAGATATGGATCAACAATTATTGTGAAGAATATGTTGGCCAAAATTTTGGTGAATATGTAGGTCAAAATTCAAGTGCAAAGGTCACTGTACTTAGTTAAAAATGTCATTTTCCAGCTGTAAGTGTAACTTCAGCTTGGAATATCAAGTCGTATCAAAAGTTACTGATGGACAAGGATAGAATGAATAAACAATCAGTAGTTTGAAATGATAGATGAAAGGTCAAAGGTCAAGGTCAAAGGTCACCAAATGATGCTGTATGGTGCAGTAACGAAAACTCATTCCAAGAGACGGTTAGAGGTTGATCCTTGGTCTGTGATCAAGATATAGGCTTCATCAAAATGTTAGTGAAGGGCCATTTATATATTACGACAATTTAACAGGGTGCTTACATAAAACATGGGCATCCCAGGGAACTGTGTGCAGCGATCAAATTGCTCTAGTTTTGACTTTTTGTATGTTTTATCTGCAACTAGTGTGCTGAAATGGCCAGTGGGAACAGAGACTACACTAACACACACGTACACACACACACACACACACACACATTCTCATAAGTATTTTCAAGCGAGGACCTATAGTATTACCTGTAGAAAGTTCTCTCACCACCACCAAGCTAAATCTATATTAGCATTGTACATGTATCTAAGTATTTGCCCACAGGGCTAAAAGGTTTAATGGTGCATTTTTGCAATATTAAATGCTTCTCCAGCATTCAGTTCACCTGTTGAATCCCTCCTCCAGAGACACCTGAGAAATGTCAGTACAAAAAAGCATTACTATAGCATTTGCCTGTAGTGAGAGGTGCACTTGTACAATAACTATTGACATAATTGTGCATGTGACACTTTTTAATTATCTGAAGCCCATAGCTGCATCTTCACTTGCTGATTCTGCGATTGTGTGGTATCCTTTATCAGCATAGCATAGCAGTAGACAATGGTGTCAACTCGAATGCAAGCTACTGCTACTTCATCATCTAGTACACTGCTACCATGTAGCTAAGGATAGCGTAGATGCTGTATAATCAATAGGTGCATGAATGTGCCGAGGGACTGCCATACGCAAGCAGCTGCAAATCTTCTGTGCTTTGATATGTACATCTAATTTAGTGCAGCAAATCCATACAACCAAGAATTTAAGAAACAACCATCAATTAATTTATTTGAAGATTTGTTTGAAGGATTGTTTAAAGAAGGCTGTAGAAAGAGGAAAGATTTGAATTTCCAAACTAATTTGAAGGAATAATGAAAGGAAGTACTGTAAAAGATCTTACCTCTCGAATTACAGAATAATTTCATGTAAAAAATATACAGTAAATGGGAAGAAAAGTTGCCAGTGAAAGAGTGATACAGTGTAGCACTCTGAAAGCAGATGTCTGTGGGATACAGTGGTTGCTTTGATATACCGAGGCTCATGCTCATCGTCTAGATTTTACCCAATTGAGAATTGAAAAAAGAAAAGGAAACAGGAAAGTGAGAATATATCTGATTTGTCTCCTTGGATGCTCTTTAATATGATTAACAGAACAGTCCAATCATATTTGACACCACTTATTATTTCTGATGCCACCTGTTTCCATAATTTCCTTTTACCAATATGCTTTTACCTTTACATGTTATATTATTATGAATTTTTGTGCATTCATAGCAATATGAATTTATTCAATATTTAGTGTACCTCATCTTCTAAAGCTCCAAATATGAATTCTCTGTATTATTGCCAATTCCATAATAATCAAGGTATGGTGATAAATCAAGTTTTTCAGCAAGAGGATAGATATTTGTTGTGAAATTTCTAATAAGACACCGACATTATCATTGCAGATCTTTTGTTCTGTTCAAAATACTATGGGACATGCTCTTTGGTTGTGGGTCAGACAAATGCTCTGCACTCATGTGTGTGGTATTGTGATGATGTTACAAGTATGTGAGCATCTTTGTTCTATACCCCTATTCTCTATCCAAATCTTCTGTAATAGAAGCTTGCATGGCGAGATTTTAGACACATTGCGTGTTACTCAGCCTGCAGCACTTTGAAAGATAAGGTTTCGATCAAATCAACTAAGTTTCCTGCCATTGGGTATATAACTGTTGTGCCTGGAGTATACTAGCTGTCGTGTAAAGCGTGTGATGAAAATTTTATGAGGTTCAAATGTTCTGCCTGAAGATGTAGATGTTCTCATTCATGCTGTCCTCCATGACTTCAAAGATTTTGAAAAGATTGGAGATTAAGAATAAGTTTAACATGCTGGTAAAATGTGGACATTGCCGTGATATTTTTTGTTGCGATATCAGTCTGGGAAGAAACCCCAGGAGTGAAAGTCACAGCCATTCATCCCTGCCTGTACCTCTTTGGTTTTGTGATATCATGGGGTGCTTCGGATGCCCACTCATCAGGAAGGATTAGTTTCGTCCCAGAATATGGCTGGATGAGAGCATTGTAGTTACATGAGGAGGATGAAGAGGGAGAGAGTTTGGTTTGGTTTGCCTGCAGGGTTTCAACACCCCCCTCCCCCCCCCCCCCCCCCACACAAATCAACACATCCCTGAGAAATCCCCTGTAAATCTCCATCGCCTACCCTTGTCACTCCTGGCAAATCTCGGTCACTCGCTTCCCATGTCAGGATTATGTGTGAAGTGAGGCATAAGATTGCCAGGATGCATTACATCATTGTCACCATTAGTTACGTTCACACAACATTCCTAAACTGAAAGATTAGCCTGAAGTTTCAATCTTCAGTGATAAGCTCGCAGTTAAGTCTCCTGTAGATGTGCTGGAATCTTAGCAGTCTTGAAGATTAGGTGATGATTAGAACCACAAGACATTTGAGGGTTTACGTTCTGTCCATGAGCTGCAGGGGGGTCCCCAATCGTAGTTTTGCATCTTGTGGACATGTTTATCCGTGAACTTGAAAGTTACATTTGTAGCGTGACTATTACTTGAATCCTATTCCCCTTCAGGTACCGGGTCAGTGTATATTGTGCGCTACTGTGTCATTGCATGTTATAGAGTTTGTCACTAGCTCTGCGTGTATGTATTTTTGCGGTCCTGTCGTTTAATCATTGAATGGAACTCCCCCTTGAAAATTCAATCTTTAAGATTATGTGTTGTGTGGAAGCTTGTCATAGTTTAAAACTGCAAGCTAATATCATCGAAGTTTAAAACTTGAGATTGCAAACGTCATGTGAAAGGAACTATTGCTACAAGACCACATTCTATCAGTATGTTGCTGGCATTTCTTCTACTGCATTTTTTTCTTTCTTTTGTCACTTTTTGAAGGGAGCTACTACGGATTCTTTTTTTTTTTTTTTGCTCGTGCATTTTTCAGGTGATTTGTTTCCTCTGCTGTGCATTGGATGCTGAGTTGTTTCTTTGACCCCGTTTACAGTGCGAGTCTCGGCCGCAGCTCGGCCGCGGCCCAGCCCACCTTCATTTCTGTGTAAACGCGCAAAAGGCCAAATGCGAGGCCAAGATTGGCCTCGCATTTGGCCACGCTCTAGAGGTGGTCTCGGCCGCGGCCGAGCCTGGCCTTTTCTCAGTGTAAATGCAAACTGGGCCAAATGCGCGGCCAATTTTAGTCTGGCTTCCAAACCCTCTGCCTGTACTATTTTGCTATTCAGGATATTAATCCCCTCAACGTCGAAAAGTAGTGTAGTTTAAGGTGGTTTTGTGTTGCAAAGGATTTTTTTCCTTCGGCAAAGGCCTTTGCCCGAACGGCGACTTCGTCGCCACGGTATTCAGTTGGCAAGGGTCTGAAAACCAGACAATACCAAATTGCGTTTGTTTACAAGCAGAGCGCCACTACGACAAAATATTGAAAGGTTTGAATCAAAAGCGCGGCCGAGCCCAGCAGTGTAAACGGACAAAATTGCGGGGCTCGGCCGCGCAATTAAGGCCGGGCTCGGCCGCGGCCGAGCCGCGGCCGAGCCCGGCCCCGCACTGTAAACGGGGTCTATATCTCCGTCAGTGAGGATGCTGGAGGCATGTTTGTGTTGGAGATATCTGTCCTTCCATCCATCCTAAATCTCATTATCACGTTCGTGACAGTTTTCGTGTTTGTCTATCCATCAAGGGGTGACTTTTCTAGTTAACCTCATCGACTTGGTGAAGTGATTTAAGGAGGGTCAATGAATATATACATACAAGTTGTGTAAGACCACTTTTACCAAATGAAGTGAGCTAATCAAGTGTGAATCATGAGGTCCAGTGTAAAAGTTAACAGGTTTTTAATTTGATATTGAAATTTCATGCAGCAAGCTATTTCATACAAGTCCACCCCAGTTATTTGTTTTTTCTCCAAATGGATGAGATTCCTTTTTTTTTTTTTCAAGGAATCCATCTCAAATGGAATATTTCCCTGTACCAGTTTTCTGTTAAATCTGCAGTGTGAATCTCAGTGTAAGCTTTGAACTTGTACTCTGACAGTTCCGCTATGTCTTGAATATGCTTTTCTGTCTACTTGGCTAAATACTGTAAAAGTGGTTTCTTTTGCCCACGGAAACTTTCACTGTTTCCATTGGTGTCGACTTTTTCGCGTGTGTTTAAATTCGCTATCGGCAAAATCTGTGAATTCACAGTCTGCAAAAACTGTTTTATTTTGCACATGAAAACCCGAACTATAATCCAGTCATTCTTTTATTTATTAAATAGAAATTAAAATTTAACGCAGGCTTACCTGAAATCAAGTCTCTCGAGTACTTTACAACATGCTTGTAAAGTTGTAGTGTTGACCATCAATACACTCAATGCACGGAATCTTCCTGTGTGTGCATGTGCGCTGTAGCGTTGTAACAAACAGCGAGTTCAAAACATTTCCTTGCGTGATTAATTTCGCGCCACTTTTCAAAACATTTTCACGTGATGTTAAATTCGTGGTTCAACCTAAAAGCGCGAAAATAAAACCACCACGAAAGAAACCACTTTTACACTATCGAGTTCAATGTTTTGTGGAAAAGTCAGAATATTTGTGAGGTAGGCTTCATAATTGCATTTATTCTTCTTCTGTAGATGCTATCATTGTTGTGGGATGTGCTGCCTGTACATAACTGCAGGTGATGCTTTACATCTGACATTTTTCCTCTTTTTTTCTGCAAGTACAGATTCATGAAATTGTAGCTAAAAAGGGCAGCAGTTTGTTAGTTCAGAAAATCATCCCATCTGACTGAATCCCCATATACTTGTTGGTCTTTATTGGCTCTTCTGGATGTCGTGAACATTAAAACCGCCCCCATTGTCTGCTCGTGTTGGCTTAGTAACAGTCAATCCCGCCTGACCTTTAAGCGTGAATAGATCCCGGAGGATAGTACGACCGTATCGTTGCGGGGCTGTGCCAACACAATTTTCAGGAGTAAATTGTGAAAAGGACGTGAAGTGGGATTTTTTTTTGTGTGTGTCTGTGTGTCTGTGTGTATCCATGAAAATGATAACAACGTGAGCTTAAAGTCTGTTGAATTGAGGATGCTTACCATGGATGAAGAGAAAATGTATCACCTGTAGAGCACTTTCATGTTGGCAGCATCCCCCACCCCTGTCCAGTCCTCAGAGTGTAGAACGTTGAGATAGCAGTCAAACATTATTTCGCCCACTTAACCCGTTGAGGACGGACTGATTTTGTTACAACACGCATTTCCTGTAGACACCTGCCCGAGTATACTGGGAACTCGTCATCAATGGGTTGATATCTTGCAGGGGATCAGGAAGTATTGATCGTTTGATCCATAACTATTAATATTGTATCTTGCATATATTAGATCTTCTGAGTATAATATTATGTGAATTTGGACTTATTAGGCTATTTTCATGAGTGTTTGTGTCCATGATCGAGAACTGTCATGATGGAATGAGAATAAGTATTATCCCTTTCAAAAATAATGGGAGGAAAGTTCTGGATTTCCTGTCTTGGCAACGATATACAGAGAATTTGTGGTGGATATAGGGGGGGGGGGAGCATATTTTTGTGAATCTTTTATTTCACGAATATCGGTCTGCTCACAAAAATTTGTCAAACTTAAAACACGGCAAAATATGCTGTGCAATGTAAAACAGTAGTCTTGGATTTGTGAATGAGGAGACCGGACACATTCAAGTACATATAATGTTAATTCAGATTTCAAAAGCTTTCCCGCCTTCTTAAAGGGGAAGGCTAGTAACTGATCAGTGGGAATCAGTGGAAATGCTGGGAGATGATTGTTCCAATCCTTATGGGATTCATTCAAGAGTTCATTGTATATCTATTGTTGTGTGAAAATCATTTGCTTCAGAATGGTCTCATATTCAAGTAATGTGCAGTTTAATGCTTCCAGGTTAGCGTCCCTGGTCAGTGACGGAGCATTAATCTGCACATTACTTGAATATGAGACTGTTCTGAAGCAAATCATTTTCACACAACAAAAGATATACAATGAACTCTTGAATGAATCCCATATGGATTGGAACAATCATCTCCCAGCATTTCCACTGATTCCCACTGATCAGTTACTAGCCTTCCCCTTTAATCTGCTGTGTATGCTGGTGGTTTGATTGACTGCTTTTGATATGAAAGATGATGTGAATAGACTGTGTGTCTAATATGGGGCAGGAGGTATTCATGCAGGCAGCTGACCTGAACATACGTGAAGGAATATTGTCAAGGTTGCATGGATTTTCCACTCTGAATGTTGCTGTGCATTTGCCCCGAGTGGGTGCGAGATTCCCCGTCATAATGGCATTCTGTGCATGACGTGAGATGCGCGGGAGCCAATTGGCTGTGAACCGGGGAAAAGTCGGGCCGAACTTAATTCACAAAGTGATCCCGTCGCCCCTGGCGGTGTTGTGATGGGATTAAGTGACTCCATCTCGATCCTGATGTCAATTTCTTAAAAGCATCACTGCACTGGCACATTGTTACCTGAGACCTGTGGAAGATGCTCACTGAATCTGGGAAGGCATTGTTTCAAGAGGGGGGGGGGGGGGGGGGGGGGGGGAGGGGGGCAGGAGAGCAGGGAGGGGCTAGAAATGGAAGAGTTCTTGTGTTGACCCAGATTCTTTGATTTTTAATCCTGTAATAGCCACTGTTTGATTTGTATCATTTTACTGGATATTTCCCCCACGTATACTCATGAGACATGCTATGAATTGACTGTCCTATTTAGTTTGATGACTGGGGCGGGGGGGGGGGGGGGGGGGGAGTGATCTCATTGATACAAATATGTATTAAAGTTTGAATGGAAAATATTCCATGAATTTGCTATGATGGTTCTTACTTGTAGGTCTTTTCTAGATGCCTCATGATACATTATTGTAAAAAGAGCTGCAATGTTCATTTTCTCTTGCAAAAATGACGGTAAGGATCATAGATTCACCAATTCTACAATCACAATACACATATTGGTATCGATTGCACATGAGTGGTTTGCAAGTGGTACTTGTTTACAAAGGGTTGCATCAAGTAGCATAATGTATGTGAGGGATTTCACATTCAGTATGAGTGAACTACATTGTAGAGTGTTAAAAAATCATGATTTGAAATGCAATTCCACTCTTGCTTTGTCATTTTGTGTGAATAGGCCGATTGTCAAAACTGTTAGTTTTAGTGCAACTCTTTATGTTTCGTGAAGCAATCTCTATACATTTAATGACAATTTTCACTTCTTTTATTAAAGTGCTTTCAGCACTTCTTTGGATGAAGTGCTGTATGAGTATATACCATTTTTATTATTATTATTATCATATTGTTATATTCTTATTATTATATTTTTATTATTATATTTTTGTAATTATTAATTATAGTCATTATCATTGTTATTATTATCATCTTTTTCAACTTTTCCTCGTATGCAGACCCACCCCCAAGGGAGACACTACTCCACTTTGCAGCGCGGTGCGGTCTTCAAGAGTTTGCCTTCTATCTGCTTGACCATCCCGGCTCTGACGTGGCCCTCAAGCTCCCAAACAAGGACGGGGACCTGGCCGTAGAGTTGGCGCGAGCATCTGGACTGGACAGTCTGGCTGACCGCATGCTAGAGTATGTTTGCCTTTCTCTTAGTGTGCTCAAACAATCGTATAATCATCTGGAGTTATCATATGCCAGTCTGTCCTAGATGTGGGGGCAAAATTGATCTGATTTCTTGATAGTTCCTCATATGTCTTCTTTTTGTGTGTTTTATGCTAGTTTGAACATTTGCATTGAAGTAACTCTATAGTGTCTGTATGATTAGAATTTCATCTTAACTATGAATTGCAGACACAATACTTTAAAAGATATTTAACACATTTTTTTTTCACACTCCAGCCTAAAGAGCAGGTATACAACATACAACATCTGTTCTTTAAGAAATGGCAATACTTCTCACAAATCCAGAGACATTTTATGGAATTTATATTTAGGGTGTAATTTCAAATCCCACACAAGTTGTTCAGCGGCAAATTCTCAGAATGCTAGATAGAACAATCGTAGGTGAATATTTAGATGTAGTTTTGACATCCCCTTGAATGTCAGATTTTCTGTCAAGCAAATTCTAGAATTGAATATGAGTTGTTTTGGCTGATTAGTGTCAGAGTGCTACCATTGAATATTTTAGTAACAGTTGGAGAAAGAAAAGAATTTAATAGGTAGGTTTCTTGGTATAATCTACTTTCTAACAATTTCTTGTCAAAATGTCAGATGATAACACATCACTTAGCTCAACTGCTATGATGTGGCAAGTATCAGTAATAGCTTGGTTGACAATCCCCCTTTTTTTCTCTCTCTCTCGTGGAAAGCCTTCCAAAGAAGAATGCGAAGATTTCAAATGCAGTCAGATCGAACATTAAGATAAAAGTGGCAATAAGCCCCGTTTTGTTTTTCACATACATTTAGCATGACTGGATGTCTGCAGAAAGAAGTGATTGAAGGAAACACAGCAGCAGAGCTTGCCCCACACACAGCGACACATTCATCACACTACTCATGACCAAAATTTCCCCTTTAACTTGCAGCAAAATAAAACAAAATAATGTCACACACACACACACACACACACACACACACACACACACACAAAAATGAATAGAAAACTGTTAGTGAGTACACTGTACTTTAGAAATATAAAGGACCACCATACAGCAATTGCAAAAGGGCGTATAAATCATGATTGTATGCAGGGAAAGCTAGATTTCTCCTCAAAATGGCTCTTTCGTGGTGCACAGCAAACTTTGTGCACAAGCAGGTAAACAGCTACAATGTACCATGATCGATTCGCTAAATCACACAAATGAAGCAGTCTCTCATTTGCAGTAAATCTGAGAAGCTTTGAGCTGTTAGTATGAATATTCCTAAGTCCCTCAGAAGGTTCATCATGCTCTTCAGTAGTGAAATAACCAAAAAGGGGGCTTAAAAAATGTGTTTTCTTTTGAATGATATAATATGTATTGTGTGTCTGGGGGGTCTCAGCAATGAGCTGTGTGACTGGCTAGATTATATCTACAGCTCATGCAACAAGTCCATGGTCATCGTAGATACTAGTTTCCATGTAAAAAAAAAAGAAGAAGAAAGAAATGCATCTGGTATGGGTTAACATCCACATACAGTATATTTTCTGAGAACCAATTCATGTGTATTCTCTGCTCTTGAATATCATGACTACTGTATACATCATACAGTATATATTAAAAGCATACTGTCTGTAATATTTTGTAAACTGGAACTCGTAAGACAATTTCATTCATGATTGAATCTTGATCGAAAAAAAAAAATGAAGAGAGGGAATAAGAAATAATTGTTGTCCCTTCTCAGATGAAAATTTAGTAATTTCCTACAGAGCATTTGTGTTATGGGTGACAATATTTTTGCAGTTGATTAGTGTCAACTTTTGAAATTCACACACAAAAAAAGAAAAACACCACGATACACCAAAATATGCCATATATACAGTATATAAAAGTAGACATCTTTTGATGTATAGCTATGAAGGTGTATAGGTGAGAATAATTCTTTGCAATCAAAATCTCGACTGTCCAATCTGTATACCACAGATATTCTAGGTTAAAAAAGAATACCACCATACCACTCCTGTACACCCATATCAATGCCACTGCTCAATAGAAATGTATGCATGGTATTTAGTAAGTATTATACAATGTACAAAACTGTACATATGTGTTATAGTATACAGATATACTTGGCCTTGAGAGTTTCTTGTTAAAACTATGGGCAGAGGTGACTCCAAACTAGTACTATTCACTGAGGGGCGCAGCCCCGAAGTGAATAGTACTAGTTTGGAGTCACCGAGGCCCATAGTTTTAACAAGAAACTCGAAACCAGGCAAAGTATATTTGTTTTATATTTTGGATCAAAAATTTGAATAAAAAGTGAAAATCATTATATAGGCTTAGCCGCACTGCAATGGCAGCGCAGCGCCTACAATACGCAACGGTGCAAGAGATCGGAAATTGAAAAACGTAGTAGCCGTGGCACCGCCAGAGTTGCCCGTCGCATGTATCCAAGCGCTCGTATGGCCGCTGCAAACTTGAACACTAGAATTCGGGGACCGGACGCGGACGGGTACACTTGATTGTAAAGAAGGGTGATTGTGACATCATTTTGCAAATAGTATACTATTTGCAAAATGTCGTCATAAAAGTGACGTCATTTTGCAAATAGTACTTCATGGAGTGTCAAACACACCAACACTCTAAAATAGTTCAAAATACCTATAATCACGTGAAGCTCTTTTAACCAATCAATGGAAGACAAATTTTTGATCCAAAATATAATAGATTATAATCTGGTTTGCTAGTTACACTATTTTTAAGAAGAGGATGGAGGATTTAGAACAAAATAGAGAATTTCTCGAAACATTTTTCAGAATTGAATTGAAGTAGGGTATTAAACAGCCAGTGGCAAAGTTTTAAATTTGATCATTTTTTGTTGTGCTCCAGTCTGTATCAGGTAGCAAAGGCCTCAATACCTCCCTTCTTCCTATCTTGGTAATCAGGGCAGTTTGAATAACATTTATAGATAAGTACATATTCAGTTGTGCGAAGTGTCTCTGCAATATGTTGTGTTTGTGTGTGTGGGTTTGTGTGGGTGTGTGTGTGTTCGTTCATGAGTTTATTGAAAAGATTGATCACTCTAATGATGGAAATGACATGAAGACCTTTGAAATATGATGTTTTGTCATTCCAGTGGAAAGATTGGCATTCGAAATTTAATCAGCTTGGAAATTCTCAGAGTAAAGCTGTTCATTGCAAATTTTGCAGACCATTGCGCATTGCCTTTAAAGACAAGTTCACCTTCATAGACATGTGGGTTGAGTGAATGCAGCAATATTAGTAGAACACATCAGTAAGAGTTTGAGGAAAATCGAACAATCTATTCTAAAGTTATGAATTTTTGAAGTTTCTGCTCAGTCACGGCTTGATGAGAAGACTACTGTAGCTTGTGATGTCACACGTCTACAATGATATAAATTCTAAAGAATAAAGAAAATTCAACATATTTTCACTTTTCTCGCATACCAAAAGAACACTTGACTTCTTTCTTTCAGAAGACAGGGGGAATAATGCTACCCTTAACATAAGACAGTAACAAGTCAAAAAAATATGCACTTTATTCAAAAAGTAAAGTTTTGTGAAATTCTCTATTTATTTCCCTTATATTATTGTACGCATGTGACATCATATAGGCCTACTTAATAGTCTTCTCATCCAGCAGTGACTGCCCCTACCTTTCACTGATGTGTTCTACTATTATTGCTGCATTCACTCAATCCACATGTATATGAAGGTGGACTTGTCCTTTAAACAATAGATATCACATATTGTTTTAGAATTCTCTCTTAGTGTGTTGACCAAAAAAAAAAAAGAAAAAGAAAAAGAAAAAAGAAAGACCAGAAAAAAAATGCATTTGGGGATATATAGACTGCTTTAGGGATGGATAAAATACCCCTGTCCTACTTATCCAATCCCACCCTCTTTTTTTTTTTTTCTGATTGTCATCAACTGGCATCCATTCGTTAATTGGCTCGGTCCAATATTGGCCCTCTCTCAGTTTGGGCAAGACGTTGTGCGTGATATGTAATCCGATGCTTTTAGGGAATGCACAGATGAGAGCAAAAATGGGTCAGCTCTATCAACCTGTTTGCGTCGTGTTTTGAAACTTTTTTTTTTTGTTTTGCGCAGGAGATTCTCCATAAATGAGGCTGAGACAGTAAATGATACCCCCTTAGCCTTACGAATAATCACTCCCTTGCAGAATATCGACCCGATGTAAACTGAAATTTGACATATCAATTGTACATCAACAGCTCTTCCTGTCTAGACTAGGAGAACTGCCAATTTCGTGTGTCTGAAAGTTTTGGACATGATAATCAAAACGTTTCTTGCTTGCTCGTCGTCAAAAAAAAGAAAAGAAAAGAAAAAAGGTTCCTGGCTGTACGTGACATATATCAACGTGTCTCAATAATATTCAAATATTGACAGTTTACATGTTTGCTAAGAGTATCAGCATACACCCAAACTGTGTCTTAAGTAGCTATCAATAATTTGCTTAAAATTAAAATCATATGAAATATCCGGATGCATGTGTACAAACGTGCAAAGCAGAGATCAGTCAAAACATACAAGTCTCTCATGGTTTAGCTGCGAAACAAAGCTCACCCAGGACTGACGTCATACTGAGCTGTGGCACCGAGGAGGAAACCCAACGTGCCAGGGGCAATCGTACCTGCCATTGTTTGAGGAATGCCAAGAATGCTAAAGATGTGGAGAATGCCAAATCTACCACTGAGTCTTGACAGCTTGGCAATTTGCCCGCCCACCACCCCCCCCCCATTGTGTTGGATGTCATAGTGTGTGTGTGTGTGTGTGTGTGTGTGTGTGTGTGTGTGTGTGTATTTAGGGGGCTGCAGATGGTCCTGTTTACTTCTGAGGCAAGAAACTTGCGAGAGTATGGGGACTTTGCAAGGAATGCATGCGCACATTCTCTTTCCAAACATCCTACATGTATCTAAACCTGCATCCAGATCAATAGCAATTATTGATTTTCCCCAAAAGACATCATTTTTTTAGACGTATATTGCAGTCGATGACTTATACCTCTTTTAAAAGAGACATACACGGTGTATGGAGATTCAGATAGATTAAAAAAAAAAAGAGATACTTATCACAAAATTATCTTTCCGTTTAACAGTATTGACCATTTCTGTACTTGATGTTTATTTCTTCTTAAAGAAAAACAATATCCGTACATGATGGAGATGGAAATTGAAACAAGGGCTGCATTGTATCAATTAAAGATGATGAAAGTTATTTAAATGGCAGGGACTTAGATTACTGCACACAAATTACCATCTGAAAAAAACAAACAAAACTGACATAATGGCAAAGAGCTTTGTAATACTTACTGCACAGGAAGTTTGCTATGGACTATGATTAAATTTATACTGCATAGCATTACCTGGGATACCCTTAATAAAGTGTTTCTCTGAAGCATAAATTTTCCTTGTCATAACTGTCCCTCCCCCCCCCCCCCCACTTAATATCCGTACAAGGTTATTTGATCACAATTTAAATGTAGTTTTGCTAGGCGCGTGGCACTTCTTTCCCGGCGGCAGTCAAGTGGTCGATGACACAAGGAGCCGATGTTTGATGTGCGCAGGATAAGACGGCACACTAGACACAGAGCCACACTAACAGGGCCCTAGGGCTGTGTGCTGATTAAGTTACCACAATTTGCCTGCGTTGGATGCCGGTGCTGTTTTGTCAGGTGGTATAGATCTACTCTTATGTGGTCCTAATTCAAATTTTAATCAATGCCGCGTGCCCCCCTTCGTAAACGGGTCTTTTGGCGTTATGGTCGCTGGTAATAGGTGATTCCTATCAGGGTAATGTGCGACAGTTAGTGCCGAAATTGCGCGGGGGAAGCCAGGAAAAGGTTCGGCTGCAATCGTGGTAATTTGCGTCTGCGTTGCTCAAGTGTTCATTGCATCACGACAAACAAATTGAGTAATTACCACCAATTTAGAGCCAATACGCTCTGCGTTGTGCATTTTGTAAAAATCAGACGCTGTTGTGGAATCCCAACGACTTGCCAACTTTTCACGCATCTGTAATGTGAATATCATATGACAAGGCTTGCATTGTCTGCTCATTGTTTCTCCGTGCTATTGACTTTGCATTAAGGATTTGGACGCATTTACATTGTTTGGCATTTACTGATACAGCTAGGTATTACATAATTTACTGTCTTTGCTGGCATTGCCATGGCAAAGCCTACACTGAGCATCATGATAGGGAGCTTCTCGACATACTGTATATCGCCTCAAAACATACTATCAATCAAAGGAACGAACAAACAAACAAAGGAACAAATAGATAAACAATTCAAGAAATGCAAAATAAAACTTCATAATTATTTAAAAAATGAACAGGAAAGGGAGGGTACATTGTATTTTGTAATTCTTTTAATATTATAAAGTACATGTAAAATTTGAATGTTTAATCTTCCAAGGGCTTTGAGGATGAATTTCCCCTAAAGTTGGGATCCCAGAAATGACACATGATATTAAAATGCGGCCTGCCAATCAATCTGTTTGTTACAAGGGCTTTCCTTCCCACAGATATTACAGTTAATGATGCACATATGTGACTCTGCACCTCAAAACAAACAACAAGTCGCCAGACATGAATTTTTACTTAAGACCATATTCTGAAAGAGCAGACTTTAAGCTTTAAAATGATGTATAACTCAAATCAAAAGGACTCTCCTAACCTATCTAAATATTGGAAAGAAAGCAGAAACTCAGGAAAAGTGTGAACTGAGAACAGAGGCTCTGAAGTACAGTGTCTATTCATGCGCTTAATCTTTACCAAACCGTGCTGGCTGTGCGATGAATGGGACAAAAAACAGGAAGTAAACCACCAGAGTAACAACAATGAAGAGATTATCAGATTAAAGTGAAATTAAGCATGCCTCATTAACACATTCTGTCCATAATTGATGTCAACTTTCAAAGCAGTAGCACTATCCTTTCAAAAGTAATTAGAGTTGAAAGTGAAGAGTGTGGACAAGGTTTTTTTAGAAATGAAAAAGGGATTCTAAAGACACACCTAATCACACTATTCTACCAAAAATGTTGGAGATAAACTGCTAAAAAAAACACACTTTCCTGCCCGTTTTATGATACCAAATTTTAGCATGTAAAGGAAGACCCGCTCTTTCAGAAAATATGAAAAAGTCAAGTTCGGCTAGGTTGACCCATTTCACTTATTTTCAGTCCTCACGCAAAATCAGTGTGTGCGACTTTATGTTCGTTTTGAGGTGCACAGTCACATATGTGTATGTAGCGGCTAGTTTGCTGAATCATCAGTGGGGGAATGTCGGATGCTACTCTGTTTTGCCCAAAAAATTAAGAATCCAGAAATTATATGGGTTTATCCAAAAGAGCTGGTTTGAAGTTGTAATCGTTGTGATGTTTTCAGGGGAATAGACAGATTTACTATGACAACATATTCAATATTGAAACATACGTCTTGTTACAAAAGATTTTTCCTGACAGCCAAAAAAACCAACAAAAAAAAAACCCCCAAACATGCTGAAGTCTTGTCTGAGACAGCCAAACTGGATTCCAAGTAGTTGCTCTGCCTTGAGTGTGTGGAGGCTGATGGGACAGCATCAACATGTTACATGAAGCTTTCTTTGGAGAGGTTGACTTTAGCTTAGCTTTGAAGTTTGTTTTGTATAGTTGAGTGTCATTTTGTGATGTCCCAGTCAGGTTGTTTTATATTTTGATTTTCCACACCTGAATTCCTTTTCATTTTCATAATCAATGCAGCAATTACTATGCCGTTTTGTGAGGTCATTATACTGCAGAATCTAATGCATCTATTCAAATAAAAAAATAAATAAATAAAAAATTTATGTATATGATCCAAGAATGCCTTGAGTTGATAGAACCAAACAGTGCATGTGCAAATTTGGCTCATTTCCATCATGCCAATGCCTTTGAATTCCAGGTATTGAGTCTGGGCAGAAAAAAGAAGAAGAAGTGCCTGTACTTGTCAGAGCCACAAATGAGTTGATGGTGATTAACGAAGCAGGAGATTATTCTGTGGTCATTATCTGATCAGGTTTCAGCAATATAGTCAATTAAAGTTAGATAAAGTTCACGCTTGTCAGACAACTGTCCCTGGAATGTGATCTTGTGTTCTCTGGCATTGGCACTTTACGGGAGAAGCGTGCTTTACGAACTGGCTAGTGGTACATGGTGATAGTAATTCTCGCAATCATGTATACTCTGTTTATGTACTGTATCACCTATCATTTGTAAAACCACAAGATACTGAGTAGCTGATAAAAAAGCAGCTAGGCAGCCTGCAGATTGCTTGTTTTATTTCATGTACACATGTAGTTTAATAGAAAAAAAATACGAAAGAGAAAGGTTTTCAGTAAGCAGATGTGATAATCGAGGAATATAACCAACAATTGCACTTTCATCAATCATGTATGTCATATCTTTGTTTATGCTGAATGTACTCATTGTCAGTTCTGTTACGTCCACTCTTTGGCAACACCGCTCCAGAGAAAAAGGTCAAAGAAAGAAGGAAAAAAAAAAACATGTGGAAAAGAGACAGACATGATGGCACTCTTTCATGACTGGTTGCAGAAATAAGATTACATAAAGCCTCTGATGTTTCAGAATTGTGAGGTCGTAAGATGGAGCAAGGGTGGTGTTCAAACAAAATGACATGAAGACTGTTGAGTTGCTATGACAACCCATCAGTATTAATTTATATTTTGTGAGGGACAGCTATGATGCGGCCTGTCGATGGTTAATGTAACTGAGAGCATTCTTCTCTTGTTATCACTCTTCCTGTGTGAAAGGGAGAAGTGTACATCATTTTCACAAGCCTTCCCAAAGCTATGCCAAGCTTTGAAGGTGATGCATGAATGTGTCAACATTAAGTCAAGATCGATTTCATTTCACCTGAATGTGTTATCCTTGAATATTGTTTCATATTCTTTGCCTAATTTTAAGGCTGCATTTATAATCTTTCCCATGTTTGAAACACATTTCAATACCTATTATCAAAAATGCGTTTGCAAACGCCTTTGGAATCGCGTTTCTCGAGTTGTTGTGTTTATCAACTCCATCGTGAGTGGATTGGGAGGCCTTGTCACTGCATAGCTCCATTGCACAGTTTGACCAGAGGAGGGGAGATGTGTAGTTGGCTGTGGTTGGGGCAGGCAGGTCTGAGCTATAAACATGTTTCAAAACGACTGCATTTATCACCTCTACCGAAACGCATTTCTGGGTCAAACGCGTTTGCGATCGACCGTTTTTCGGGCGTTTCATCCCTTGAAGCAGTGAGTACAAAAAAAGGAAGAAAAAAAAACCCACACTTTTCTATTTAAATCCTGTAATTTGTATGACAAAGCGATAAATTCTATTTGAGGTATCATCCAGCCATTTCTGAGCGACAAGATACACAAATGATGTAAGTGCTCTGTTTCTGCACGGCTGCTCACTTCTCCTTTTTCTCTCTCTGTCTGTCTCTTCCGTCTTGCAGGCAGTCCCTGTGCGAGGACGCGGTGCACAAGAACCGGCGGCTGGAACATGTCCAAGGAAAGGCCTGCGTGATTAAGAGACACAATGCCTTGGGCACAGCCACAATCACAACTAATCTTGATGAGAGTAGCAAAACAATAGGTGAGTCGCAGCGGCAGTGTTCCGCCAAAAGTAATGATGTTTATCTCACCATCTCCTCGTCTCCTCTCTTACTCTCTCTCTCTCTTAATCTCCCATCTCTGTTTTGTGACTTTTTTGCTCTATCATTTGGTACCATCTCTTGTTGGTTTTTTCCTCCTCCGTCCTTCTGTCGTTATCTCTGTCGCGCCGTATTTCTCTCCATCATCCGGAATAAATTCTTGAGCCGTCACTTCTGCGGAAGATGAGTGGGGTCGGAAGATGCGGTCGTAATGCATTCCTTGGGATGATAGCTCAAGGTGTCTTGTTTCTAGCCACTCCATGGATACTGAATTTACCAAAAAAGGAGAAAAAAAAAACTGAAAAAGAAAAGCATTCCCCTCAACCCAAAATGACGAGCAGAGTCTCTTCCTACCTTTCTCTGGCTACAAGTGGAATCTTATGCAAAACTATCCGAGATCTCGGGGGGGGGGGGGGGGGGGGGGGAATTGCATGTTTCAGTTGTTCACAGTAAAGAAGTATAGACTTAATCAGTGGCAAGGGAAGGCTTGGGTAAAAAAGAGCATATCATTAGTGAGCTAAATATTGGCTGAAGCTGTAAGTGTGTCATTTATATGTTGGTCTTCATTTTCCTACGGCTGAATTCTTTAAAAAAAAGAAGAGAATACTAGAGGTAATGTGGGATATGTTAGGTTTGTTTTTATAAACATGGGATGTGTCAAATGGAGAGGAGGCAAAAATCAATGTAAGGGTTTTGTGGTATAGTAACTAAAATATCTAAATCTATTCTCATGCATCTTTGTACAAGGTGTTCGGTAGCCCGTCTATGTTCCTATTGACCCAGCTATGAAATGAGATCCTGGTTAAGAACTTGGGCGATGGATGTGATGGCGCCCTCTAGGAGAGCACAGTGGAAAAATTGACGAGGCTACCCTGGATACAAACAACTCCATCATTATCATCATATCAGATATTGTACTGTAAAACAAGGAATGTTCACACGCATTTAATTTCGCTAATTTCTCGAGAGCCAAGATTCGCGAAATTAAAATGCTTGTGAAAGTTCTTGTCTACACTATACGCATTGAATGTCAGAGGCAACTAGCGAAAACTTCATGCCGCAAAAAAAGGCCGTCGGCTCCAATTCGCGAAAATTTCATGCCGCGAAAATATTGTGTTTTACAGTATTACATTGATACAATGTCTGCTGAGTATCCCTTGTAAGCGAAGTTTTTTTTTTTCCCTTGCTCTTTCCGTTGTCGCATCTCAGAGGACGACATCCACATGCTGCGAGACGTCGTGAGCTACATGGAGGCGGACGAGGAGGACACGGCCGGAGTGGCGTCCCCGGTCAAGATTGGCAAACACGCCCGATTCAGTGATGTGTCTCCAGGTAGGAACAAGAGCGCATTTTCCTTCCTTCCGCCTCCCATACGTGAGCAGACCCCTTTAATAATTGGCGGCAGTCCCTTCCCTTAGGCACAATGCGACACGCTCTGATGCATAAATACATCCTAAATATCAACCAGTGACTGGTAGGGTATTGGACTACTTGGCCATGCTGTTTTACACTGGCTGGAATCAACAAATTCACTTTTGAAGAATAAATGTTTTTTCAATGACATTTGTAATGTAAAATAGTAGAATGGGTTGAAGTCATATTCAGGTCAATGTGTGCAATTTCATCACTAGAGGGAGCTACACAACCTTCAATCAGCAACAGCTATTGAATCGGCAGTGTCAACTGTGGTTAATGGACTTCTTCACTCTAATACGGAAGAAAAACCAAACCCACATATGTATATCAATACTGCATCCAGTAGCAAATCTTTCAGATGTCCCATAGTTCCCTTCCGTTAGTCTTTGACGAAAAGAATTAACAAATTTATAAGCGAAAAGATAGAAAAGGGAAAAGCAGGTACTTTTAAAAGATCAAGAGGTCAGACTGATGGGAGTGGAGGCAGATGGTGACCTTGACATGTCGAGAAGAGCGTAGCAAAGCGGGGTAATTAAGTCGCCCATCACCGGAAGAGGAGAGCTGCCAAATCCCCAGCTCTGTGTAGGGATTTTGGATGTGTGTGATGGGCAAGATTTTCGTGCGATGTCGGGGGATGATAGTGGGAATAGACGCTACTAATGGGAGTGTCAGTGAGGCACTTTGTGAGGTGCTATACTTTGTGTGTTTTGAGAGTATTTCGTGCCAGGAGATAACAAGTATTTGACTGGATGACACAAAATAGTCGAATGAATCTATCCAAGAACATGTTTATATTTCACTGCCAGACTTGGAGATAATGTCTGCGAAAATGCAAACTTGAGTTTTGGTATGTTCAAATTTTGTTGTTGTTGAGTGCATTCTATTTTTTTTTTTCATTCCATTTTTGTTATCTTGTTTTGCGGTATGATTTGAAAGTGTAATCTATATCAAAAGCACCGTTGATGGAATGTTTTGTCAAGCAGATTCATTTTATATTAATTAGCAAGGGTAATCATTAATTAAAGAAAAAAGAAATTCAAAGAGAGCTGGTTCCCTAATCTATTAATTTTTTACGTTCATCTGTAATTGAATTGGAATGTAAGTCCATGAGAAGTTTGATTCTTTTAATAAAATTTCATCAAATGATTTTTAGTAATGCAGTCATTCTTGCCATGTGTACATTCCTATTGCAGATCATGATAATGTGCTTTAACAAAATAATTCAGCTTCAAATTCTGTAGGACAAACAAAATCCTAATGGGGCTATTTTAAATGTTATGATTGTGAGATGGCATGTTCCTTTACATGATGTCAGAACTGGAAAGGGCACTTCCACGTCAAAAGCATTGGGGTCTTGATAGCTTTTTGCTGATGCCAATGTTTGCTGTGTTATTTTGAACCCGACCGATGGCCATCACAGATCAAGGTCTGAGCGACAGCTCCAGCTCGGAGGATGAGAACGAGGAGGAGGAGGAGGACTTCGTTCGTTGCCGGGAATACAGAGGAACATTGGAGCCAGTCCTAGGTGAGAAGGAGTTGATGGAGTGGAAGATATGTGGAGAAGATTAGAAGAGAGATTGGATATAGACAGATAGCTAGCTAGATAGATAGATACAAAGACAGGTAGATAGACGCATAGATACATTAGATACAATGGTACAAATAGGTAGATAGATGCATAGATGTTAGATAGATGGATAGATAGATAGATGGATAGATAGAAAGATAGATAGATAGATAGTTAGGTAGATACAGTAGATACTGTAGAAAGGTAGACATTGAAATATGTGTAGATAGGTAGAGAAAATGAGGAGAAGTTAGGGAGACAGATTATGATTATGGAAGAGTAGGGCTTGGTTGATACCCTGAAATAGAAAGGGGTACATGGAAGAAATATTGGAGATAATGATAATCCTTTTGTTTTGTTTTGTTTTGTTTTGTGTTTTGTGTTTTTTGTTTGTTTTTGTTTTTTGGTCACTCCAATACTTTTCTGATGGCAGGTTGGACCTTTCTTGGCCCAGAGGTTTAGTCAAATCAAATCTTGCTCAGTTCTGTGTCTGCCATAGTGTTCTGCACAATTTGATCGCTTTAATTAAAGATCTACGATAAAAAGTTAATGATAGTAATAGTACACTAGTGCTCATTCTACCGAGAAAAGATGCTTGTGATGCCGTGTAAAATGAACAGGATATGATTAGTGCCATCAAAGTATTAAAAAAAACCCATGATGACATAAATAAACCACAAATTATGTAGATCATTTGTTGATACTTCAACATTTTTGAGAAGGCAGAGCTTGGCGTGACCTTTTTAAGAGTCCGAAGAACAAGCCTTGCACGTGTCGAGTGCACGTGACTGGTTCCAGTATGCACCCAGCATGCACCCTTTGTAGTGCAGACCCATGTGTACTGGTAGCCATGTGTTTGATCGACCGGCCGTGGATCCTTCGAAGCAGCTGTTGTAGGGAAAGTTGTTGGCGGTTTGTCATCTGGTGGAAGATTCAAGCCCTTGTGTCTGGATAATCAGGAAGCAGTTTAAACATAATTAGAAATACATTTTAAATATGTGCGATTGAAAATGACACATGTTTTGCAGTCTCAAAGATGTTGCTACACAGCGGTGGTACAGTTCTAGAGAGAAGGGAAAAAGATGCAAAAATAAGACATGGAGACACAGACTTGTAAGAGAAAGAAAGATGAGGATATTCAAGATGATTTTCATTTCTGCTTATAAAGCCAGAGAAATATTAGACTTAAGATGATATGTGCTGTGTATTTTACTTAGGTGATCAATATTTCAACTCTGGCAAAAGTCCATTAAAACAAGTTGGAAGCAGCCAGTACTTTGCTTAGACAAGGCTGGTGGGATATTGTCCATGGGCATTTTGTGCACCAGATAATTTTCTCACGTCAATGTGTGATGGAGCTGTTGCATAGTGCATGTGTGGATGAATTGAGTATGGCCATCTAAATGTGTATGTACTCTCTTTATGTTTATGTGTAGCAAGCAACCAAAGTCTTTGAATCAGTATCATTCCATCCATATTTGTGTGTTTGGTGAACCAGATTGTCATAGGGAAATATCAGTGCTTCAGTGGAGAATGGCCTGAGAGTTGTTTGAAAAAAAAAACAAAAAAACATCTGTATATTTTCTGTAAACCACATGCACTGTGTTGCTCCCATTACAGGACTTGTTTTAGTGATGGTGATGGTTGTAGTGGTGATGGTTGTGCTGGAAATGTAATGATAGTAGTAACATTAACAATGGTAATACAAAAGTATGATAATCACATTTAGTGTAAATGATAGTTCTTTACAATGATCTTAAAAATGAGTATGGAGATACTTTCAGGAAAGAGCACACTTTGATTCTCCTTCATGCAATGATTCTGCACTTGGTAATGTTTGTCATCTCACGTTTTCATTCATCAAAATTTTAATACAATCTAGTTAAAAAGAATATAAAAGTATGTATATGTACATGTATATGTACATGTATATGTCTATTTATCTCTCTCTATACATATATTGTTTTGTTTTTTGTTTTGTTCTGTTTTGTGTGTTTGGTTTTTTTTTGCCAGTGACTGTACTACAAGAATGCAGGCACTTCAGAAATAAACATAATTGATTCACATATGTTACGTTACGTGCCAAATAGATTTGTAGAATAAATAGATTGCTAACTGTTCGAGAAAGTAACAACAAAGGAGCAATCTTATTTGCTAAATGTGACATAGTGTTCTGACATTAGTGAGAATCGTTTGATAATTGAGGGGCACTTTCACGTATACCAGCCATATATCAGAGATGATAACGGAGCAGTGTGAATTATGGCAGGTTTGATGAGGAAAAGATTTTGAGTAATCAGTTCTGGGCCGTGCGCTGTGGCTGATTGATAAATGCTTTTATGCAGAGATCCTGGGATCACCAGCCAGGGGGTAGAATATGGAAGACATTCTCTTTCTTACTCATTCTCTCTCTCTCTTTTTTTGGTGACTGGGATGTGGAATCATACTGTAATATCTTGTCGTTGACTTGGTACGAGCTTCTTCAGTGTAAATTCCAGGAATCTTGTGAAAAGTGAAAGCTGACTGGATTTTTTTAAGGCAGAAATGTCAGTTTGTATGAAGAAGGCACTTTTTAAGATAGAATAGTCTATATTTCTATGTGTTTGTATGTGTGTGTGTCTTTTCCCATTTTGTTTGTATTGATATTGTACTCATCAAGTCTAGGGTAAACAAGTCTTCAGTCTGTTACTTGCTCGAGTTCGTAGAATTCTCCATTTTGTTCAGTCTTGTATTCGATTACAGATTTTTACAAATTCTGGGGAAGTTCAGTTGTTTCAAAAATATGCACGAAAGTGACAAGTCATGCAGAGACATGCACTGAACACTCTACTAAGTTTTAGTTATAAAATATATATCACAATATGCATCTGAATTTATCAAATTGTTAGAATTTGAACAATGTCGAGGTGGTACAGGTATTTGTATTTATGACAGTATGCATCCAAATTTCTGAAAATCTTAAAACTTAAACAATATCAAGGTGATACAGATGTTTGTTGAGAAGGAAATGTGCATTTAGCGGAAAGATGGTGATACAGAAGATTGTATATTACCATTGAAGCATGTTTTTGTGTGTGCACATCAAGAAAGATCTTTTTACTTTGTTCATATCATATACACTATATTTTCCCACATTTCTTCTAGCCTTTTTGTATTCTGTTTCAAGTATTCTTTGTTTACAATTTGTCTGTGCTCCGAGTTCAAGGTTGTTTGTGCACAGTGCTATCAATATCAGTGAAAGTTGAGGACAACAGATGAAGTTGTTACAATATGTGTGGTGAAAGATAACATGAACAATATTTGTTACCTTTGTTGGATCTGGATACACATTTCATGCAAAAAATTGTAATCTTTGTATCAGAGTGACATGCACCATTTTATAGATCCTACCTTAATATCCACTTCAGTATGAGGTTTTGAAAATAGTAATTACGGTAAAGAACAGAAATGTATAATGGTGAGCCATTGCTTTCAATGTGATAAACCTCCTTTGAACCGTAGTTGTACAGAATTCTAAAATGAGTTGTAAGTGAAATATTTGTGGTATATAAGGTACAAAGTGTAGTTGAATCTTGCATAGTTTGACAAATGAAGCTAGAAATCTTTTATGATGCGATGTCTTCCAATTGCCGGCTATAAAAGCAAAGCTCTACATCACAAAAATCATATTATCTGAGGGGGTAAGCATATGCCATCTCATTTGTGCACCCATGCTTTTTTTTTTTTTGTATTTCGTGAATTCGCTCAGGGACAAAAAACAGATTTGTAAAGGCAATATTATTCAGCGAGGAGATTGCAGTCTCCTTGGTTTGACCGAGTTATGTCCCGATTGATTTGGAGCGGCGCTGTTCATTCCGACGCTCTCGGATTAAGGCGTCGGACCGACCACATGAGCGGAATGGTGCGTCTCCACGCATGCTATCACATTGCTAGGTGGTGGTATTGCGAAGGTGGAGTGTTCCGTGCACCTCTTTGATGTTGCCAAATGAGAATGAGCAGAGATTGAATCAGTCTGTCGATGGCTGGATGCTGTCGTAGGGATGTAAAGAGAGGTTCTACTGCACTAGGAAATTGAGCTTGTGCCCATTTGTTTTTTTCTTCTAGTGAGTTATCTAAGGTAGATTGTAACTCTATTGTCTAAAGTGGCATGGGAGACATATTAATCACACAGACTTCTCATATCCAGCTAGTAGTACAGAATAATGACTTTCTTTTCTTTCTTAGAAGAACAACAATTATGACTTTATTGAGTGTCACACTGGGCTGATTAACATTGTGGTTGTGCAATTGTCAATTATAATAGATTATGATGTTTTGCACTTGTCATGCTGACAGTAGGTTTTTTTTTTTTGTGGTGAATATCACAATTTCATGTGACATTTTTCTGTCAATGAATTCTTTTGCATTTTTTATCTTTGATTCTGCAGAGGACAGCATTCAGCAAATAAAGACAATAAACAACCATGTCCAGGCCTTGAGACGAGAAAACAGGATTCGCATATCACAGGTATGTCAGTCTTATATTTTCCCGAAGAATTTATACCAAAGGTTAAAATCAAACAAAATCTATTTACCTACCTGCACACCAGTGATGCCATTAAGCCTATGCGTGTATGATAATGCAATTTGATTGTATGTCTGTAGCTGAAATGAAAAGATAGTAGGGGAAATGATGCAAACATTATCACAGTCTTCAGCAAAGAAGCCTGCTCTGTCTGTACTACATCTTGAATTGATGCTTTCAGAGTATTCTGTTGATGGTCTTCATTGCAAAAAACAAAAACAAAAACAAAAAATCAGGAATTTCACATTTTTATGTAAAGACGACTGGAATATGCTTTAAAGCTAAAACATAGTTCTAAGAAGGGCTCAAAGTTCACCTTTCACCATTTGGAATTTGTTTGCAATATAATTATGTCAAAATGCTCTACCAAGAAAAAATGCCAGGACAATGAGTCATTTTGGAGTATTTTGAGATGAAAAATGTAAAATGATAAAAGTCGGTGCACATGACTTTTAGTCTTGAAGTGCCCTCTCAGTTTATAAGTGGGTACTTGTAGGTAGAACGTTACTGGTACGTGATGATCAAAACATGCCCTAGCAATAGTATTGAATCATATACTGCTATCGAGCTGCGAATGCAATTTACTCTCTTGTGGATCATGAAATCATGATTAAGTGTGTATTTTTATATTTTCCTTGTCTTGAGAGAATTCACCTTTATATTTGATGTTTAATTGTGAAAATTTTGCAGTTGAGAAAAAGAGGTGAAAAACCCATTAATGGAGCTTAATCCTATTTCCTGTCATGAAACAAAATGTTCTTTTTTTTTGTCTTAGAAGACCATACATAATATTGGCATATTGTGTAGACTGCATTTTCTTCTCATTGCAACGGCTTGTTGCGTGACCGGTTTGAGGTCAGCTAGCCTCCATCAAACCTTTCAGCCAAGAAAGGTCTGCCTGCCCTTGCTATTTGCAGGTCTTTGTATCTCTGTTATCTCTCCCATCCCCATTGATAATCCTTCTAGACACACGCGATTGTGTCTAGAAAGGTTGCTACTGTCTGCTGATGCTGTTGACAAATTATGAAAGTGAAGATTCAGCCCTGTGTTCAAGTTGACATTAATTTTGACTTGCTTATAATGATTTGATAGAGTGGCAGACACTGACTGCTGAGACAATCCTGTACCTTTTTTGTCTGAAGCCATGGCAAATGGAATAAATGCACATGCTTAATTTACGTGACAACCACTTTGCATCCTTTGTGACGTAATTGTTTCACACTTGGATTCTTAGTAGACCTCACAGATCCCCTTCTGATTTTACATAGATGTCAGAAGTCGTTGATGTCAATCATATCCTATTCTTCTGGAGATACAACAATTAAGCATTGATGACTTTGTCAAGGGTTATTAAAAGAGAAGGGGTCAAAGTCGCTAAATCATTTGAGAATATGTTTGTGTACATAAGCAATGAGATCATTTTGAAATTATAACGGATCGTCTTGTCGAATTTGAAAATTTGATTTTTTACTTTGATTATTACTATTTTGCACATTCAAAGCAAACTTTAAAGTCCTGACACCAAAACTCTTATCAATTTTAGTGAAGTTTTTCCGTGTATTTCACTTCATTGTTCTAATGAAAGTCTTCTTGGATGTGTGAATAGTGTGGATTGTTCCTTTAAACCACCCTTTTCTGCCACTCTTGTAGAGCGATTACAAAGATGGTACCAGTCCCCTAGTTAAAGGGTGAGGTATAGCAACAGTTGAATGAGCATGATGCCAGCAGGACTGGCAATGGGGAATGCTAAATGTTTGTGATGCCTTAAATCTCTTAAACCATGTGTCTGATTCTTGCCTTGTGAGAAGAGATAAATCATGATGAAATCTTGTCTGTGTATGATACAGCATGCCAACGGAAGTTGCTCCGTGTCTAGTAAAATACTGCACACCACAAACTTTGATTTTTACTGAAAGTAGTAGTATTGAAGCTGCATGAGATTATTGCTCACAGACTTCTTACAATCGTAGATTGGTTGGGGCGGGTCACCTTTCCAGAGCTGTATTGTGTAATGCAGTTTTTATATTCTCACGGAATGAAGGTTCCTGCAAATAAGACCCAAGTGTTTGGGTGTGACGTTTTTCAAGAATTCAGAGAAATCATAGAGAGCTTTCACAAGTGATATTTGGAAAGAACATTGTGCCCATAGCTAGGATGGCGGTTTGTGTTGTGACAGTATTAGATAATTTTAACAATATTTTATCTTTCAAGAGATGAAAGGTGACAATCATAAGCAAGCATTTAGTTTGACTCATTTTTCCTTGTTCAAATAGTACTTTTTAGAGGGTCACGGAACATCCTTGTACATTATCAGAACTTGGTGGTAACGAGAATGCAGATATATTCATGTATGTGGTGACAGTTTCTTGAAATGGATGCATCATGCATTGTACTGCTTTTAAATAATTTTTCAGGTAACAGACACAATTCACACAATGTGCAGTTGCATGTGTGCATGCTCTCAGCATGCCATGTGTAAATGATTTTGTAGATTCTTGCAGATTTTTTTATGCAGACTCTTCAGCAGTGCAAGCAGCTGTAAGGGTTGTTGTAGTTAGATGTTTGTTTGTTTGTTTTTTGTTTGTTTTTCAAGGTGGGGGATGGATGGAGTGGGTGGGTGGATGTGGAAAAGCAAGGCAAAGAATTTGCATAGCTCTAAGGAGTATGCATTGCATGACAACATTTTGACATTGGAATGAAAACATCACAGATTGCTGCAAATGTGGACCATTGCATGTATTGCATTTGATGAGTTCAATGCCTCATGCTGTGGGTAATTAATGAAATAATGACGCCCCGAACGTTACGCTTTTCTTATTTGGGACCCTGCTGCACGGTATTTTGATTTTCTTTTTATTTCTCTGTGTTTTGTCACAGTGGTTTTATATATCCTTTTAATGTGCAAAGTCAGCCACAATAAATGATGAGTTAATTGACAAGTATTCTCAATTGATTTATGAATATATGCCATGCAGAAACAAATGAAATGAAAACAAATAATGAAAGAAAAATGCATTGGTACCGTACCAACATATATTTTCCTTCATTTTGACATGGCTGTTTGCCAAAATTGTCTTGTCAGTACCACGTGATTGCCGTGAAATTTAACCTTTTCTTCAACAAAACCTCTTCAGAATCGTTTCGTTTAAGACATTAATTCCAGAGAAGTGTGGACCTTGGTATTTCAGCTGAGGGTTTGTTAGTTGTTGTTGTTGTTTTTTTTTTTCTGTACAAGGGTATAAAGACGTGATGACACGTTTGTAGACTATGTGCTCTAGTCGCTATTCTAATCTTGGTGGACCCGAGCAAACTGTTTTAGAAAATACCATGTGATTACATTGCTTCTCTTCTCTATCCGAAAGTGGGTTGATATTGTCATATGGAGATTACCAGTGAATGCCTTTTTTTTTTTAATTAGCTCCCTATCCCTTCCCTGTTTATATCGGTAATGATTGAAAAAAACAAAACACCATATTTTATATCAGAAATTTTCAGAAAACAAGCTTGTGTTTTATTCATGGGGCAGACGTATGTGTTTACTGAAGCCTGAAATTAAGAGTAAGTGATTTCTGCATGAAAAACCAAGAGTCCTAGAAAAGCTTGGTTGATTTGGATTCTAAAGATCTCTCTCTCTCTCTTTTTTTTTTTTTTGGCTGATGATCTTGTGATTCAGGGATGTGTTCCACCAGTACCAACACGCCAACGGGAATAGAAAAAAAAGAAAAAAAGAAAAGAGGAACAAGGTCAAAACTGACAGACGTTGCAGGAGGCAAATAGGGGGAGAAAAGCATTGACAAGGCGCCCCGCCCTGCCTCTCGCATACTCGCTGTTATCATTGGCACAAATGACGTCATGTCAAAGAGGAAATGGTCCTATTTTCCCTATTGATTGGGTGTGAAGGGAAATCAATGGCGTTCACTTGAGCGTGAACTTCTAGGGAGAGAAGGTTAGAGGGGGCACCATGCCCAAACTGCCCTAGAAAAATTCCGGGGGGGGGGGGGGGGGGGGGGGGGGGGAGGGGAGGTGGAGGAAAGGGCATTGAAGAATGAGTTTGTCTCTACCATGTTGTTTCAGGTGATCGAGGCCTCTCATGTCAGTGTTTAAGCCTGTCTGTTTTATTAGGTGGCATATTGTTTTTTTTCAAAATCTATCTGTGTGTATATATACAAATTTGAGGGACTTGATATACTCCTATATGAAAAAAGAGATGTCTCACATATTTGTATGGTATTTTTTTGATTGCATTTATTAGAGTTTCTTTTTACAGGGAAAAACAAAAATTCTCAAACCCATCCCTACAATCTTCATCATTCTCCAACTGTCATTCCCCCTTTTCTGTATCTTCTCCCCCCCCCCCCTTTCGCAAAAAAAAAAATTCTGCGGCACTTCGATTTTAATCTGTTGGGCCACGGCAGAGTCATTCTTGATTTGATAGAGCGCATTCATTTATGAAGAGTTTCAAAAATAGAACAACAATCCATTTTGGCATTCAAGGTACAATGTACATGTGTCCTACATGCGAATTTAAGTATGTGAGAGATAGAGAAAGAAGATAAAAAAAAAAAACCGAATAGAGGAAGGAGGCGAACTTACCATAAAAAGAAATGTAGAAAGAAATGCTTGCAGCAAGTGATTATTCTATATTATACGTGCTTAGTTTACAGCGGCGGGCCAAGATGAGGGGAAAAATAAGGAAGAGCTGAAATGACAACAATGGTGTTTGCTTACAGTCACTGTTAGTGGGAGCGTGTCATACCCACCCTCCGCCGCCAACGCTGCCAGGCTGGGCAACCTCCGAGAAAAGCGTGGGTGGCGACAAAAATTCAAATGAAGATGGCATTTCCACTTGTTGTCATGCGCCAGTGTTTTGTAGAAGGGCTAACAATATACTGACTGCTAATTCCTTTTTTTTTTTCTCCCTATTTTCTTTCTTTTTCCCCACCCCTGCTGTTCAGCAAGTGCCAAAGGAACATGATTTCAAAAGCTTGTTTTGCTGAGATATAGGAAGAGTCTTCTTTAACTGTCATTTGCGTGGGAGACTCGGGGACTGTTATTTATAGCAACATGTGGGAGTATTTGCTTGAAAAAGGGTAGGGGTATTCTGTGGGTCTATAAATGAGCTTTTATCATCGTTCATCATGGTGATATATTGTACTTGTCAAGATATCTGCCATTCATACCCTCGGGGGAATTGACAAAGTTACACACCACAATTGATTTCGTGTAACTAATCATCCTTATTGTCATATACATGTATTGTAGTGCAATGATGTAATAGCCAGTGTGTTGTTAACTAAACAAAACTGCAACAAATAGTACACATTTATACAGGAGATATTACAGAGGAAAAAATATGCAACTGCTTAGCTAAACCAAAGTGTTTATAAAACAATCACATTTTGATAACCCCAAAATACAGATACATGATCAGTAAAAGAAAAGGAAGATAACTTAGTGTATCTTCAAAGCTTCTTCGTCGTGGATATTCTAATTCAAAAAAGAAAAAGAAAAATGGTATATGCCTTCCCTTTGTTTTAAACAAAAAACTTTATACAGTCAGGTGTCAATTATAATAAAGGACATTTATATTGCGCAGCTACTATAATGACATACTCTACTGCCTTGCACATTGTCAATAAGCAATCAAAAAATGTTCAGATTTCTTATCCTATTTCCTCTAAGGAGCAAGTGAACACAATGTTCACTGTGATAGATTATGAAGTTGGACAAGTAGAATAGTAAAAGTTTCATCAAATTGGACATGAAATGTGAAAGGTATGAAATTTCAGTGTTTCGTGTACAGTCACTGAACAATGACATTCAAAGTAGCTACATAGATAGGATGATAGTATCAATATCTTACAACTCTCGCATAATTTGACACGCAAAAGTGTCATTTAAGTTGTGTAATTGTTTGAGGATATAGGAACTCCAACCTCTAACTCTTATTGACATAATGATTTTTACCACAAGTGTCACCATCTTGTGAAAATGTGTTTGCCCATTGAAGACAGATTGGTTTTCCTATAATAAGCATTTTCCACTTACCCCAGCCGTGAATACTTGGGACTAGTCGTCAACAGGTTGATTTAAAAGTGGCATTAATCTTTTCTTTTTTTGTAAGGTCTGATTGTAATGAAAACCATACTGTTCTGTTTGTCCAATCTTGCTCTGTGTTTAAAGCCCAGTTAAACATGGTGTAAAATTTATTCGTGAATACCTTGATTATACAAATTTCTTGATGACAAATATGTGACACTGTGCTGAGTTTGCAGTTCGGTTTTTTTTTCGTCTAAAAAAGGTCACTTCATGTTTTCATCGTTGTGATGCTATTTTGTCTGTTTATATGCCCCCCCCCCATTATGTTTGTTTGTCTTTTCAAATGAGCGGTAGGACCTTCAAATCAATCGGGCAAGAAAGAGTCGAGAGAAGATTGGTCGAATGTATTGCTTGTTCCCCTTGTTTTGCTATGGGCAGAAGGCCGGTGACATGTAAATTAGGTGGCGGAAGTATGATGCAGGTGGGGGAACGGTAGCAGGCGGTGGTTTGGCGAGCCAGCCAACCCATTTCAGGCAGACTTTACAAAGTGCGTGGGGAAAATTTACCTTCCCATTGCGGGAGAAATCTGTCCCACTTGCAGGCACAATGAGGTACTTGAGCGGAAAACACAGATAGGGAGAAGAGGTCATTTGTGTTTGATTTTGCTTTGGAATTTTTTTTTTCTTCTTATGTCTGAGCCCAGCCTCAAGTTTAAAAGATCAGAGTGCTTGTAATAACGAAATACTCCAACATCAAAATTGACTCGTGTAGAGCTAAAAGAGAGATTAATTTTTGTTTTCTATTCTCCAAGGAAATACGGTGGGGGGAAAGCTGAAGAAATACTTAGAGGATTATGGATGGCAGGTAATTACAAATTCCGAAGTAAGATAGTGTAACAAAGCTATGTGCTCGGACATCCTACTGGGCGGCTGACCTTTCTGGAGATCGGCTGAATTCCGGTTTGCTTGTACCGCATGTCCCCGGCTTGCGTCGCTGGAATTCATGCTCCCACGGTTTCGCTTAAAGGTGAAATGAAGCCTTGGCGTGACTCTTTGTATCAGACATGCAGTTAACATTTGCAGATTTTTTTCTTAGGTCAACTATTATTTATGTATTTACATGACTATTTATCTACTGCTGATGTATATATTTGCACATATGTCTATGTAGATATATATTAATAATGATGATTAAGGAGTATTAGTCTTCACGAGAATTGATATGAATACACACAACATTTTTCTTTGCATCATGTGCCATCTGTTGACCATACATGTAGATGCCTATTTTATTACAAGTACCAGCTATGTAAGAAATACAACCCCCTAACCCCTTTTCACATCCTTATATCATTTTTATCTTGTTATGTGCAAAATATTAATGTTGTAGTCCCTGTTATCATCACTTGTAAACAGACAGACAGATATGGGGATATCCAATTGCTGGAACCAGTGTAAAATTGTTTCCTACTGTAGGTCTGATTTTTGTTCAAACTCACAGTGAGTTTTGCAATATCAAGACTCCATGTACATGTATATCTGTGCATTGGGATTCATTGCAACTTCAAATGAGAAGATATCAAATGCACAGTTGTGCTTATTGTAAAACCAAAATATTTGCGGCATGAAATTTTCCCGAATTTGAGCTGACAGCCTTTGTTTTTTGCGGCATAAAATTTGCGCAAATTGCTACTGGAATCCAATGCAAATAGTGCAGACATAAACTTTTGCCTACTTTTTAATTTCACAAATTTCATGCATATAAAATTGTTTGGTTTTACGGTATTATACCAAGTACAACTGTAACATAACCAGTATGAGGGATACAATGACTGAACGTCTGTACTTCAAATTCGTAACTCAGGTTGTGTAAGGATGAAAACAAATCAAGACAAACTAAATCGAAACAGAAGTAGAATTTAAAAAGATTGATTGATTTGAGGCAGTGTGGGAAAAAATACAATAAGGAAGTAACAATGCTAAGCCAGTGCTAAATGTGTGAAGTTGAACCATAAAGTGTTTTCAAAATAAACTGTTTTCTTAAAAATTCAGCAGTATGGGCAGATGTGATTTGTTTTTCCACAAAACACAAGTCTTTTATATTCAGTGAGTAAACCTCATCGCATTGTTTATGGATGAGTACGAATACAGGAATAACTCCTCATTAACATTTTAATTCTTATATCACTGATAGTTATTGTTTTCTTCATACACGGCAGGTGTACCTTTCCATTTTGGAATTGTCACAGTGATCAATGTATTTTACTTCTACTGTGAGCTAGTACTACTAAAGATTTATATCATCACTTATTTTCTAAATTGTGTGGACTCAAACAACTCAAAGTAAAATTCCGTACTGTATTCAAACTAACTTTTTACGAACAGAATAGAATTAGGTAAATAGAATGGTAAGAGTTTCCTGGAAATTTGACTTCAGAAAGTTATGGAATCAGAAAGTTGCATGCTTTTACCAAAAGAGTGATGCTGCTGGTTGCTACCGCTAGACCCGTTCGCACTTACAGTTAATTACCCCAGCATTTTGTGCAGTATTTCTTAATGTGAATGCAGTTATACACCATCAATGACCTCACAAAATACTTAGCAAAATTCTGTGTTATTCAGGATGGAAATTCAAACCTTGTGTGTAACACGAGGTCAACTTCTAAAGTCAGTGGTGAGATTAGGCCCCTTCACACTTATGATGAAATACCACAGTATTCAACGCAGTGCTTTGTAATTATGTGAATGCAAATACATGTACACCCCAAAATACCTTGCGAAATATTGTGGTATTTAGGATGGAAATTCCAACTTTGCGCAAAATATACATGTGCAAGCTGTGAATGTGAATTGTGCCATGAAATACCTCACGAAATATCATACTCAGGGTTGTAATTCAAACTCTGCGTGAATCACACATGCAAACTTCCAGTTTGAATTGTGTCACGAAATATCACCCACTGTACTTCGGTGTATTTTTCATGCCCTGTCTTTTCCCTGTTGTAAGAGATACAGTGTATGCACAGTGCTTACCTTGGAGAGATGTACTTTCAGGCCAGAAGTACCACAGTATTACCACAGTATTTCGTGAATTGAGAATGGTACCAACCGAAATACCGCTGTATCTATTACCGTGGTATTTCGCCAATGAGTACAGTGACAACAAATTACTGTGGTATTTGATAACCATGGTAATTCTTATGAGATTGTACATTTTGATGCAAATTTGATAGGGTAAGGATGTCATCACTACATAAGTCTTGTATTGGTTTTACAGAAAGGCAAATTTATGAGAATTATGTTTTTGTCAATAGGTTAATGACTACAAACCATGGCCTCTAAAAGTTGTTAATTGCTAGATTATTGAAAGAACAGAATACTTGAATTGGAAGAATAAATCTGTGGACTGATTTCAGATTTGAGTAAAATTGATAACGTTAAAAAAAATATATTAAAGGGAATGCAAACCCAAAGAGCAATGTGGATTGAGTGAAAGCAGTAATATTAGTAGAACACATCAGTGAAAGTTTGAGGAAAATCAGGCAATCGATGCAAAAATTAATTTTTAAAGTTTTGGTGTTGGAACTGCTGGGTAAGGAGACTGCTAGAGGTTATGAATATGAGTGGACTACAATATAAAGAAAATATAAAGGGAATTCAATAGAAATTCATTTTTCATGAAAATTACATATTCCATCAACTTGATACTGACATAATATGTTAGGGGTAACAATTATTCCCCCTGCTTTCTGAAAGCAGTTAGTCAAGTACTCTTTCATTTTGCTAGAAAAGTGAATTTTTGTGGAATTCCTTTTATATTTTCTTTATTTTGTAGTCCACTCATACGTCATAACCTCTAGTAGTCTCCTCATCCAGCGGTCCCAACACCAAAACTTTAAAAATTCATAACTTTTGCATCGGTTGTCTGATTTTCCTCAAACTTTCACGGATGTGTTCTACTAATGATAATGCTTTTACTCAATCCACATTGCTCTTTGGGTTTGCGTTCCCTTTAATGAGGATTCCCAAAGTTATACAGGTCATTGGGAGTTTCTGAGATGACAACATTATCACCCCTGCCCCCCATAGCTGAGAAAGCCATCCTGAACATGATTTGAAATTGATTCTTTGAGAGATTGAATAACAATATTCCATTTGTGGTCAAAACTTCAAAGTAAGATTATATTTTGAGTATTTTCCTCTTGAAAAGACAATCAGGAGACATGGCCATGATTTTCCAGGAAAAAAGAAAAAGGATGAGATTCATTTTGTTCTGTGGGAGGTTTGTAACACTCACTCTGACCTTGAATTTCACAAGCAACCCGCTGTTGTAAGATGCTGCCTACAGATTACCTTTCACGTTTTTTTGAACAGGAGTGTTTGTAACAGCTTATGTCAACTGTTCGTAGAGTGGTCCGTAGGGAAATATTCAGCTTCCTTCTAGGATATTGATCAGGCTGCTGCTAGAGATGGGCATTTTAGAGTCCCAACTTACGGCTGAATGCATACTTTGGGCACTATAAGATGACATCAAGCATGTTTTGCAAAGTCACTTTGTCATGATCATTTGTCTCAGCGTTTTTGTTCCCCTACATCATTATTCATCCTCAGAATTTCTTGCGTCTCTGACAAAGCATCGTTTTACTGTCCCTCAGGATCATAAAAGTTCATCTAGCACATAGATTGAATTTAGACAGACGTCTTGCTACAAGTTGTTAAGCACACGATGCTCACAATCCCTTTAGATGCACCTACCACTTTAATAGGAACCTCTTTAAAAGCAGAAAATTATTTTGAAAGGGATGTCAAACAAAGTACTCTGAAAGTGGAATTTTTTGCAGATTTTGCGTGACATGAAACCAGTGTAAGATTAAAAGCACACAGTTTTTTATATTGTCATGTATGTAATATTTTATATTTTGATTCTGTGGAATTAAAAACACGCGAACTTCATCTTACACGCCCGAGTGTGAAAGAATTACTTTCCACTTCTACAGTGTGTTTGTTGTTGCTTCAGCTCTTGAATGGAGTCTGTTAGGTTGGAAGTGTCAGCTTAAAGGTCATCAAAAAGTGAGAAATGATGTGCTTTCTGGTGCTATTTAAAGATATTTATCACTCGAGTTAAAGAGTAATAAAGCAACTTAAAAAAAGCATTTAGATGTTAATTTACAAACAGACAGAGAAATAAAAACATGAAAGAGCTTCTCTGGTGCCAATTACCTTTCTTTTGCAATATATGTGGTTAAAGGTTTTCAAGCAGTTAGGAAAGGATGTGACTGAACCACATACCAAATTGTGATGGAATTGTATAACAAGTTGTATACAGAATTGTGATTGTCACCTGTAGCAAAGCCAGTATGAAGCAGCGACACATTAATGGGAAAGTGAAACATAAATAAAGATAGACAAGCAAAAATATAGCAAAACCAATATTTAGCATCATAAGGGATTTTGTTTTTCATTGTGTTTATACAGTATTAGTCAAAATCAACTAAAAAGAGGACTTTCCTTCAGCATTGGCGTGGAGAAGGGTCATGCTTGTGTATTACTTATACTTCCTCTGCTGCCTAAATCATGCAGACTAAAATGATCAAAACTGAAGTAATTTTTTTTTCCAAATAAGGACCAAGATATGATTAGCAGTCCAAGAGCTGAAATGATCATGTTTACAATATAAAAGTATATCAAGAATGATCATTGATAAAGAAATGACATATGACATAAGGATCAGAATATACGTGAAAGAAAGTAAGTATAGAACATGGATACCATTCAGAATATCAAAATTGGGCTGAAAATTGGTTTGTAGTGCACAAATTCAAATTCATGTATTGGAGCTTCATTTTTAAGTGGAGTGTTATTTGAAGGAATGACATAATTCATAGTAACTTTTTGTACTCGTAAGTCCTGTTGATGAGTTTTTATGCCCATGTAGTGTTTTAGATGTTAGGCATAACAGTGAAATATGCCTTTTTGTATCATATTGAAAGTCATTGTTGAAAACCATTGGTTAACTTAATATTTCATTCAATCAGAAATTCGAGCGTGATACTGGTGAGAGAAATAGAAAGTTGATGGAAGCCTCTGATGTTCAGCCCTCGTCCAATATGTTACCATAACCATCTTATGAAGATGTGAAAATGTCAGATATGCACTGCCAACGGAATATGGACGTATGTACCTCCTGTGCATGGAAAACCTTCACCTGAACAGATTTAATGCTCTATGTTGTCTTTTTATGATATATGCACTCTATAACTTTAGTCTTGCTGCGATATTTTGGTCATGGGAATAGTCATTTCTCTCTCCCCGGAGCTTTTCCCCCACTATTTTTGGATAGCTAGAGAGATGCAGCCTACTCATATTTTATGTGCTGTTTCCCCCCTGCTATTCAATCTCCATTCTTTAGCATATGTTGCACTTGATAACATATGCCGTGCCCTTATCAGGTTTCAGATTTACAATTCAGGACTCGCCACTAACCAAGTCCTTATTGAGTTTGACTCTAATTTGTTTCTGGAAAAAAAAGAAAGAAAAGACAAGTTGTTGTTTTCTGTGTGTATGTGTGTATTTTGAGCAGTTTTTTTTTTTTTTTTCTTGTTGTTGCTTCAGCTGTCGTTCTTTGTGCTGTGTACTAGGCTATCTCAGCTTGTGGCAGCATGTCATATAGAGAAAAAGAGATTAGTGCAGGCAAGTAGTGTGATGAGTCGTTCACCTGCACATCGTGTGAATATTGTTTTAGTTCTAAAGGACAAGTTCACCTTCATAGACATGTGGGTTGAGTGAATGCAGCAATATCAATAGAACACAACAGTGAGAGTTTGAGCAAATCGGACAATCCATTAAAAAGTTATGAATTTTTTAAGTTTGTGCTCAGTCATGGCTGGATGAAAAGACTACTATAGCTTGTGATGTCACACGAGTACAATGATATAAAGAAAGAATAAAGAAAATTCAACATATTTCTATTTTTCTCCCATAACAAAAAGAACACTCAACTTCTCTCTTTCAGAAGGCAGGGGGAATAATATTACCCTTAACATCGTCAGTAGCAAGTCGAAGAACTGTGCACTTTATTCAAAAAGTACAGTTTTGTGAAATTCTCTTTTTATTTTCCTTATATAGTTGTACGCATGTGACATCATATACTGTAGTAGTCTTCTCTTCCAGCAGTGACTGCACAGATACTTAAAGTATTCGTAACTTTTGAACGGATTGTCCAATTTTCCTCAAACTTTCATTGATGTGCTCTACTAATATTGCTGCATTCTCTCAATCCTTATGCATATGAAGGTGGACTTGTCCTTTAATGGTCACAGTGAGTTGTCCTGCCTCAACCCCAGGTTATCTCTCTATGATTTTATTAATCAGTATGGCTATTTCTTGGGATGCTCCCGGTCAATGTGGGAGAGTGTTCACCATGGTAATTTTTTATTTTTAAGTAGTTCAATTTTTAAGGCCCTGGTATACTGTAAAAGCTGACATTTTCACACATTTCGCACAACCAGAAACTAGCGCGAAAATAAAAGCGTGTGAATATTTTTGCTGCCCACACGTTCCAGTAGTTGATATCTTGATTCCACGGAATTAAAGACATGCAAAACTCTTCTTGCCCAGCCGAGCGCAAAAAATTAGTTGTGCAAAAAATTAGTTGTGCAAAAAATATCGACTTTTCGATAGGTTTTGTTCTAAAATGCAAGACATTAGTTCATAAGAGTTAATTGTTTGTTTGCACAAACATTCCTATAGGACTGGTTTTCAGTTTACACAAACATGACATTTGACTTTGGAAAAGACAATTTTGGGAACATAATTATTAATACTTCATAATGTGTTACTGATAACAGTACACCAAGAGATCGTGAGAACTACATACTGATATTACACTTACATACAACAAACACACATACATACATACATGCATGCATACACACATGTCATACATACAATGTATAAACATTCTTTTATATTATGTACATACATACATTGTAGTTGTAGATCTACTGTATATATCTATGTATAAACATATTATACATTCAGGGTTTTGTCTCCTGACGGATGATGTTACTTTTCAATACCTCTCAAAATTGTGTTCACTTGTTTATATGGAAATAATTAGTTTTGGCTAATATACACTGGCTTGAAGTTATTCATGCATTGATTTTGTGGCAGTAACTTTTACTTTCAAGCGAGAAATACCAAATGAAAAAGACATCTTCTGTTTGTCAATATACTAATCTCAATATGACTTTGATAGATTAAATCAGGGCAAATAGGACGCATTTGAAGAGAACAAAAATGGTATTAACGAGCTGACATCAAAAGATAAAATATATGAAGAGAAAAATAATTGAGTGTTGTGAAGGATGGATTTAAAAAAGACAGACTTTTTGACAGAAGAGAAAATGGATTTGTAATCTAATGAATAAAACATTTTCACCATAACATCAAATGGAAGAATTTTATAAGTTGCCAGTGGATTTAATCATCGCTAATGTATGCATGAAAACCTTGCCTAATTACGATGTAGAAAGTACGGTTCTATTTTTCTGTCTATTCAGTGTCAGTGCCTTTCATCACCTCAGCTAATGATATGCTGCAGATATCATTCTTTCTGCGGTTATTTTGGTGAGGACACCTGTAGTGAGTGATGAGGATGGAGATTTCTTGGAGAGCGGTAGAAATGAGGATGTGGAGCCAGATATGTACCGTACATGTAGGTTACAATGGGTGAAGAAGAAAGAGATGAATATACAGTTGTACCTGCCGACATCACACTCAATATTTGAACTCTCTCTTGTGGGAATGTAAACTATCAGTGTGCCTCGAATGACGTCGTCAGAAATTAGAATCTTCCATTACAGATGTGGCATTAACACTTGATCTAGAAGAGGGAGCTCGGTGCGTCCATCCCAAGGCACTGTTTCATTCGATACCATTTTTTGGTGCTGGAACACAAAAGGCTGACACCCTAATTTTGGCTGGCTCCCATTCCCGAGGGAGGTTATCTTATCACTTTTCTCGTCCGCACCGCCTCCCTGTTGCCCGCGTGGAAGATGGCGAAAAGAGGATGGTGGAAATAAAAGCACAAAGGATATTGTCATCTCATGCTAGAACATTGACCTCCACTTCAGTGATCGGAGTCACTTTTGACGCAATCTATTCCCTCATCCACTCCTTTCCTCCCCTCCCCTCCCCTCCCCTCCTCTCCCCTCCTCTCCCCTCCCCTCCCCTCCTTTCCGTGAGCATGTCTTAATTTTGGAGTTTTCCCTCCTGCACAGCAGTGTGCATCTCGCAACACTGCCACGGGCATCTGTCCGAATGCTCCCTTTTGATCTGCTTTTACTTGTTGGATGTGTGCGCATGTTGAGAGGAATTATTCTATTTGAATTATTACCTGCGACTTCCTCTTCCCCCGTCGCCATCAGTGGAATCAACTGCCTCACTGTCGGGCGCTCCATTGTGTTCACCGAGTTTCCTCTTCACACATATTTGTACGCCACAATTTGGCATTTGTGCTTATGACAGCTCCATGTAGACACTAGATTGATCCATTGCTGTCAGCAGGGGTACGGCACAACTCCAGTTTGGAGGGAGGAATTTGCAGTGGCTTAGTTTTCTGCAGAAACCATGCTGTGTAATGACCAATCGGCAAGCAAGCCAGGAAGTTGTAAACTAATTGAATAGGAGCATTTTTAGCAGCGACTGGCTATCTGTCGGGAGTAGACGGAATTAAAAGAAAGAAGGGGGTAAAAAAAAAAAAAAAACAGGGAAGGAAAAAATGCAATGAAGCATTCACATTGATGCTGGTATACTTTGAGTCAGCGGAACCTGCTGGGATTGCTCTGTGCATAATGTGATGTCTTGGAGGTCCCCCTTTTTTTCTCCCCCTCCTTAACCGGCTGTTTGTCATCAAACATATTGTTTGCTAATCGTGGCACTGCTGACCTGCATGCATGGATGGCTGGACTCGCCGCCGCTCCTCCTCGGCCGCCTCGCGCCGCTCGTCCACCGTGTCGTCGCGGCGTCGGCCCTCCACACTGCCCCCGCTGCCGCAGCAGACGGAGATGGAGACGTGGCTGGCCCAGATGTCGCCCAGCACCGATGCGGTCGCCGCGGAGCCCTCCCCGCCGACGCCCGACGACGACACCAGCTGCTCCTGGCACATTGGCAGCGCCACAACCAAGATGGCTCCGGTGGAAGACGGCCTGAAATATATGCTGGTGGAGGTGCTGTACTTTACCCGAGTAATGATTCCCGATAATGCTCGTTTGTCTCCGCAGGGTGCCAGAAGAGAGTCCCTCTCCAGGTTCAGTACTTCCTGCCCCCTCCTCACCGAGGACAAGCCAGAGGTCGAAGGTCAGTCTCACTCACTGTCTCTACCTCACTTTACCTTTACTCTCTATTGTATTTAAAACCCATTTGTCATTTATTCATACATTAACCTCATTTACAAATGTTAATTAGACTACTGCATAATGTATTACATTGCAGATCAATGCCTTGAAGTGATACTTTTTTCTTTTTTTCTGTTTAGCCAGATGTATTCCAACTATTTTCTTTTTTGCCAATTTGATTTTTTTTAACATTCAAACTTATGTAATGAATTTGCTCTTGATATCCATGTTTTTTTCCAAGACAATCCACTAACTTTAAAACTGATGAATGATGTCGACAGAGACTCAACCTGTGTGTATCTACATTTAAGTCTTTAAAATCAAATTGCGTTGAACTAAATCTATCCCTTTGCTGCTTATCAAATACACGTCCTGTTAACCTTGATGTGCTTGAAATCATAGTCATACCATGCTGACATGGATTATCTACCCCCCCTTTATTGTTTGTTAAGGAGCCAATTAGGGGCAATAACATTTTATTCATTACTTGTCTAAAAGTTTACACTAAATCTCATGTTTTAACTGGACATTTAGTCCTTCCTCCCATACATACATTTAAATAATGAGATACTTTCAATCAGGTTTTGATTGATCTTTTATCTGTATCTTTGGTGTTCTTCTTGTGTATCTATTAAATTAGTGGTATACTCAGTAAACTAGTTGAGTGGACTTCTGCCAGTCACAGCTACATGCAGGGTAGTGAGGTGATGTTCTCTGTTGATCCTTTTTGGTAAAATCTCAACATGAAAGTTCGAACTTTCCAATCCCCCTTGGGAGCTTTTGATGGAGACAGATGTTTTGATGTCCAGTTTTACAGTGTGTGATAAAAAAGAAGGAAAGCTGTTTGTCTTTTCTTCTTTTTGTCCTTTCGGGTGTATGAATGTATGAGCATATATGTATGTGTATGTGTGTATATGTATGTTTTTTACTTTGTGTGTGTGTGTGTGTGTGTGTGTGTGTGTGTTCAAAGAGATAGACCATCAAACTTTTTCATCTTGCTGTCATCCAATCATATGAGCACATTTATAATCTGTGTGTTTGATTGTCTTACTTCTAAATGATGATAGATTTGCCCTGATTTTTTGTTGTTGTATTGTTTCATGTTACCTTATACCACTTAAGTCTGAATACGTCATTTGACCATTAATCATTACGATTGTGGTATTTTCATATATTTGATTGAATCTTGGATGTGTGTCACCTGCTCCCAAAACCTTTTCCACAGCCTTTGGAAGACAGCCAGCCACCAGACAGTCATAGTTTAGAGAAAATTTGACTTGAAGTAGTAGATGGCCCTCAGGCATGCAGGAGGCATGGCATTTATAACAGTGGGTCATTGTTGAGAGTCATACTTCATTAAAACAAAAATTCATCTCATTTCCAACGTTCTTAAACTTAAAAATTCAGACAGGATATAGTTAAGATATAATCAAACTTCTGACTTTGGGACAAATATCAAAACCTCTTACTTTTGTTTCATCCAGATCAAGCTTATTTTGGAGACATCTTGATTTTAAAATCTGCATGTTATTGGGGACGTGCTGTGATGGTTCACATGTGAGCTTGTGATTTTTTTTCCATTGTACTCTGGCATTGAATGTTGAATAGGACTATTTCATTTCACAGTACTTTTATTCAACGTCAAACTTTAGAGTGTATATTATTGAGACTGTCTCTTCGTATATCTACACTCATAAATCAGTCCTTGGTCGCTTCGATATATCTCTCTACCCACTTCTGAGAAGGAGCATCATGCGTAGGTGTACAGATATGGATTCCTCCGACACAATCGGTCTCTTCCTGCCCATATATTTGAGTATTTCCAGAGAAAAACTAGATATATGATATCCAACTAGGGTATCGTTCTTTGCCACTTTTAGGTTTTCAGAATATACTAAAGAATTTCCTGCCTTTAATCACCCTTCTGAAATGTGTTTCTAATGATACAGAGTCAAAAGCCATTTAGACACTGGTGTTTCCAATCATATACAGAGTCAAAAGCCATTTAGACACTGGTGTATCCAATCATATGTAGAGTCAAAAGCCGTTTAGACACTGGTGTATCCAATCATATGTAGAGTCAAAAGCCATTTAGACACCGGTGTATCCAATCGTATGTGGAGTCAAAAGGCCTTTAGACACCGGTGTATCCCACCATATATAGAGTCAAGATCCATTTAGACACTGGTTTTTCTGATCATATTTAAAGTTGAGTCATTTTGATTGACACCGGTGTTTCCAATCATATTTAGAGTCAATAGCCATTTAGACACTGGTGTTTCCAATCATATATAGAGTCAAGAGCCATTTAGACACTGGTGTATCCGATCTTATTTAGAGTCAAAAGCCATTTAGACTCTGGTATTTCCAATCATAATATGTAGAGTTAAGAGCCATTTATATGCATTGTACCAATGTTCCCAATCATACAATGTATCGTGAGAGTCAAGAGCCATGTACCGTTGGAGATACCGGTGTATCCAGTCGTATAGAATCAAGGGGCCTTTAGACACTAGTGTATCCAATGATATGTAGAGTCAAAAGCCATTTAGACACTGGTGTATCCAACCATATATAGAGTCAAGAGCCATTTAGACACCAGTGTATCCAATCATATTTAGAGTCAAGAGCCATTTAGAGACTGTAATGAGTGGCCAAAGCCATCTGTGAACTGCAAACGACATTCTGAATGACAGCTGTGTCACAAACTCCGTGGCCTGTTCATCAAACATGCAGCCCTCTATACATACTTGCTTGGAAAAGTGCATACATATAAGTGCATGCATCATTTTGGATGTCAAGATTTAGATGCTTCATTATTACCCCCCCCCCAAAAAAAAAAAGAAAAAAAAAGAAGATAAACAAAACAAAAACAAAAACAAAACAAAACAAAAAACAAAAACTTGTTATGGACCATGTACAGTGTACACTGTATTAATGTAGAGATGCTTCATGGTAGCACACATTTATTTTCATGGGACATGGGACAGTAGGGCCTATGTGAGATTGATTTTTTTGTCAGGTATATCAGTATCAATATTGCAGTCAAGCAGGTTTAGTGAAGACCTTAAAGGGATGGTACAGTATTGGTGGAGATGAAAATTGGGCATTAACTTTTTGTGCGAGATACCAAGAAAACACTTATGAAATAGTACAGAGCATACCATTTTAAGAGGAATTCAAAGTTTACTTGATAAAAATCGGGTTGGGAATAGCAGAAACATCCAAAAACAAAGTAAAACAAAATGATCGTAATACAATGTGGGTCCCACACTTTATTAGGATCACTCTGTCTTTGATATCTCGGCCATTTCAAAGCCAATTTCCATCAAATAAACATTGAATCCCTCTTGGAATTACATGCTCTTTCATATTTCATAAGAGGTTTCTCACTATCTCACCAAAAAATGATAAAAACCTGTAAAAACCTGAAGGTAAGTCTCAACCAAAACTATACGATCCCTTTAAATTTGCACAATTGTGATGTGATCTAGTCCTAAAGGCCATTGTGGAGTTGTTGTGTTACGGGTGGTTAGCCAAAAGCTTCAACATGAATGAGTAGTGATTGATCTCTGAGTGATGTTCATTGGACAGAGTGGTAGGGATTGGTATGATCAGGATCTGCTCACTGTCGTATGATGAGTTCGTAGGATTGTAATTTCTTGGTCGGGTTTTTGATGTGGTTTTCAGCCTGTCTTGGTATCAGGCTCTGGATCTGAGAGTCATCCAAAAATGGTTGTACAAGATAAATAAATATGTTGTAGCACTAAATCGTTCATACATCTGATTTTCACCATGATAAATTACACCAGAGTACTTTTAGTGTTTTTTGATTTATTTGTCTTTCCCCGATGGAATATTTTCTTATCTGCAGCTGGTCAGACGTCAAATTTAGTGAAGTATTGTGAAAACTTTAAATGTGATATCAAGAAAGGCCTACAATGTATGCATGATGTGTTACAAGAACATTTCAGCAAGTTAGGGTTGACACCTTTTTTATCACTAGTTCAAATATTCAAATCAACAGATCAAGTTCAAAATCTGTTAAAAAAAATAACAACTTTCTGAATTTTTACAACTTTATTATTTTCAGTCTGATTTTGATCAAATTTCCACTGTTGTGTGTGTCATATTTTACTCTTTCTTTTTAAACTAACTTTAAACTGGTCTGGAATTCCCCTTTTCAGTCTGAAAGAAAAGAATACCTGCAAACTGCTGGTGCCCACAGCCATCCAGCGACCTCAAAGAAAAGTGATCCATGCCTGCAGTAGGGAGGCGACTGTCAAACCTGTTGAGGACCCCCAGCGTTTTTTTTCCCCTCTCTTTCTTTCTTTCTTACTACATTTTTATTCCTCTCCATCTGCAGAATGTAGCCTCCCTAGTCTTGCCATGAGGAGCAGTCAAGCAAGCCTGTAATTGAATCATTGGGTAGCTTCTTGCCTGCGAAAGTTAGAAGTTTGTACACATGGCCTGGCAGATCCTCCCTCCCTCCCATCAGCCTCCTCACTTCCTGATTGAAGCTTGTGATGTATTGATAGAGAGAGAGATGGAGATAGAAAAAAAAAGGAGGATGAAGATCAAACATACGCATGAAAAACTATACCTCATTTGTGACCCTCCCTCACCAAACCAACAAAAAGTTGCCAGACATGGATTTTTCGTCAAGGGCAGATTCTGAAATAGCAGAATCTAATCTTTAAAATGATGTATAACTCAATCCAAATTTGACGTTTTTAACCTATCTAAATATTGGAAAGAAAGCACACCCTCTGGATAAGTGTGAACTGAGAAAATAGGCTCTGAAGTACAGGGTCTATTCAAGCGCTTAATCTTTACCAAGCCGTGCTAGCTGTGTGATGAATTGGACAAAAAAACAGGGTGTAAACCCAGTTGCAACAACAATGAAGGGATTATCAGATTAAGCTGAAATTGAGCATGCTCTATCAATACATTCTGTCCATGATTAATGCCAACTTTCAAAGTAGTAGCATTATCCTTTCAAAAGTTATTTGAGTTGAAAGTGAAGGATGTGCAAAGGATTTTTAAGAAATGAAAAGGGGCCTCTTAGACATACCTGATCTCACTACTTTACAAAGAAAAAGGGTTGTAGAAAAACTGCTAAAAACACACTTTCCCACTCATTTTATGATTCCAAACTTAGGAATAATGTAGAAGAAGACAAGCACTTTCAGAAAATATGAAAAATTTAAGATCGACATGGTTGACTCAATTCACCTTTTTTAAATTCTCACGTAAAATCAAGGGGTGCGACTTTTTGTTGGTTTTGTGATGCACAGTCACATTTGATGAATCCTCTGTTCTGATTGGTCAGAGGTGCAGTAAACATATTTTGCTATACTGCCCAGCAATCATCTAGTGGCTTTTCAAGATGTGTATAGGCATATCCTGCAGGCATATTCATATATCCGCGTTGTTGCCTATTACGAATTGTGCGTGTGTCTATTTTTGCGCATTGTGAAATGATCTAATTCTGCTTTCTCTGACCCGTAGCACGACAGCTTCATTTCAATGCCTTAATTTAGCATAGATATCTTTTAATTAAGTGGGATGCGGTATATAAAACAAATATTGACTGCTTTCTTTCAGATCGTGGTTAAAACTATTTGCCCCTGTCCCTCAAAGCAGTCAATATCTGTATGTTATATGAAATACATCTATCTTTATATTATATATCAGTCATATGTCTAGAGATAGGTATAGATGGATGGAAAAAAAAGTACCTTACAAATTTCATGCATCTTGCTGTAATTTGTGGAATTGTGTGTCATGGTCCTGTGAGCTAGGATCTGGGGCAAATACTCAGAACCTGGCAAGCCTTCTTCTTATACCTATGAAGTTGAATTTATGGGGGGGGGGGGGGTAGTTTCATTTAAAAAACACATACCAGTCAAATTGTTGGTTCTACTTAATGTCTATTGATTTCGCTTGAAGTACATGATCTTGTAGAGGCCATGTGAGCTTGTGTTTACAGCAAACATTCACTAAGCAAAATTAAAGTATGACAACAGCAAATAGTACCTTGACATACATTGTACATTGTACACAACAGCTTCTACTGTAATAGACAATAAAAGGTCTTATGAACGCTGTCCAGTACTTTTTGAATTTTGCATTGAATCTTGTTAAGAGTTCTATATTGCCTTCACTGCTTTACAACTCTGCTGTGTGTTCAGATTGATGCAAACAAGAGCAAATATGAACAATAATGTCAAATTTCTCTAAAATCATGGAAAGTTATGGAATTTTGAAATGTGACATGCCTTCATGAATGAGCAAAGTTTGTCCCAGTTACATGTACAGTACATGTAAGGCAAAGCAGAAGAGCAGTGGTTGTCAGTGTCTAATAACTTACCCATTGCTTACCCATTGAGGAGTAGTCTGTTAATCCCTTCATTGTGGTCGTTAGGGGGTTTTACATCCTGCTTTTTGTCCCAATCGTTGAACAGAGCACCACTGTGTGCGATGAAGCACTTTAATAGACCCAGAGGGGTGTTTCATCAATTTAGTCAGTGCTGACAAGTTGCCAGTCTCCGACAATTTCAGCAAAATCCTTCGTTTTGATTTGCTGAGATGATCTGGTCACTGACTGTTACCATGGTGATTGTCAGAGACTGACAACTTGTCAGCGCTGACAACTTTCATGAAACGGTACCCTGAACTTCAAAGCCTCTGTTCTCCTCAAACACTTTTCCAGAGGTTGCACTCTCTCTACATTATGTAGATGGGTTAAGAAAGACAGTCTGTATTGAGTTATATGTTATTTTAAAGCTGAGAATCTCCTCATTCAGAATCTGCCCTTCCTTTCATTGAAATTCCATGTCTTGCGACGTTTTGGAGATTTCTTGATGCAGGGTCAGATGGTAACTGTTTACACAGGAGTCAAAGCACTCCACTCTTGGAGTACTCTAAATGACCTGAATAAATGGGGGATATAAATGATTTCTTGAGAGATCCAGTCGGGTAGCTGTGGAATATAGGCATCAGAGCATTAACCATGAATATAGATATGGTCTGTCGTACAGATTGTATTCGTGCAATTGCTTTTCGGCTGATGTCACTAGTTCGGCATTACTAGTGATGTCTATTGTTATCTGTAGTATATTGTCAAAAAATATTTCAAAATGTCACTTTAGCTCCCCTAACATACCGAAGCAAGAAACTATAAGTAACCCTGCCGCTCGACATTAAGATTGCTTACGAAAACTTGATTAATGCTTCATAGTGTACTAAAAAGTACAACAGCTAACCTTTTCTGTATACATTTAGAATATGCAGGTTTAGAGAAAACATAATGCATCACTTTGCTTGTACTCTTTGGAGACTCTACTTTTATAGTATCAAATTCAACTTTGGCATTTTATTCTAGATGCCCTTTTGCCAGGGCGTGATTAATGTGCATCTCTTCAGTAAAAAAATACTGTGACATCACACCATATGAGTGAATGTGTGAATGGCATCAAAATGTGAACAGAGAAAAGAGAAAGGAAAAACAAATAAAGCCTCTTTATTTCACAAGAAATAAAAAGTATGTGTAAAGTAAGAATTTGTAGCAGGATAAAGTCCACAAGCCCGAATATCATTATGGCTACCATTACTATCACTGGTTCGACTAAGTGTTATTACCACCACTACATTCATTTCTTCTCTAACTACCACTATTCCTGCCACTGTATATTTCTACTTGTGCTACTGTTTCAAGAACTAGCATATTGTCATCTTCTGTGTTTTCCCTTATCACTTTGTTGTGTTAATTATTTCATTATCATCACCACGCCCGTTTAAATTCAGATTCGCGCCCACTGCTTAAAAGCTGGTCGAGGGGGAAAGATTAAATAAATCTTCAGCAATGCCTCCGAAACCTATACAGAGGAGTTCATCATTGTAACAGGTTTATGTTAAAGTTATTCTCCTATGTAAAGTCCCCTTCACAAGAGACAGAGAATTCAGATGGTGTTGATGATTGAATGGTAGGGACATACTGTAGAAAGAGTGATACATCAAGAATACTATCACGTATTCAAAGTTGTTACGGCAATTTGGAAAGAGGGAGGGTAGGAAGGCCGAAAAATGAGAATATCCTACGGTCTGCTGGGAGAGAACCGCCTCATATCCAAGTGCGCCAAGGAAGTCGGAGGGGGTTTGGCAATTCAAATCGGCAAGATAGGAGGTCGGGATGCAAATCTTGAGAGCCGCACTGTTCTCGGTGGCGGTAATATGACCACCCATCACTCACGGAGCCAGGCCTGCCGTGCCGTGTTCGTTGGAGCGGCAACAGAACGTGACCTTCTCTCCCGCGGCTGCACACATGCCAGCACTCCCTGCGAAGTTGCGTTTGCTGCGTGCCTGGGTGTATCGGCCATCGATCGTTTCTTGAACAAGATCACACGCACTTGCTCTCATCCAAGGTTTTTGCCTTTCTGTTTTTGTTTCTGATGATAGTGTGGAAAGCCAAACCAAAATCCTCATGTTATTAAAATGTATGAATTCATGATGCAGTGGGTTTTTTTTTCACCTTTCTTTTGATGCCTGTATAAGTATTCAGAAGTATACTTTTCCATTCCAGAGGTTTTTAGTCTCAGTTGTAGCAAATTTTACCAATTATTGTATGTAGAGATGTTTGTACTCATCCAGATCTGAAAAATCAAAAACAAAAACCAGCAACAACTCTTCTAATCAGTCAAAGTATCACTTTCAGGTTTCGTGTGTAGATGTCATAATCTTCATTTGCAAGGTTCCTTTCAGCATATATGCATAAACCATTATCCAAAACTGAATGTCATCATTAGTACATTAATTATCTTCATTTTTTCCCCCAATGCCTCTGATGTGAAGTTGTCCTTTCCTGAGTGTATTTGTGATGTATGGTCACTTGTGTGAATACTTTCAGTCTAGTAAGTGAGTTCGGTAGAATATATCACTGAAATAATGAAAACCCAAGCAACTCAACCACATAAAGTGCATGATCTGTACTATGGTATAAAGTAGCTCAGGAGGTAGTTTAGAGCACACTCCAGTACACTGCAGTAATCAGTGCAGATGTCAAGGGCTTACTGAATGCCAGCTAGACTCAAGTTCGTATTTTTTATTTGAGATGTGAGGTGACCATCACCTTTTCACCCACTTTCCCACGAAGAAACAGCCCCAGATAAGTGCTGACGGACCACTGATGCCCAGCTAGTGAGTTGCACTCGAAAGATGATGTGACCCTAAATGATGTTTAGGCTGGGATGAGCCCAAATGTAAAGTAAGGAAAGCTTGACCCCAGGGATGTTGTTGCTGTTATTTTTGCCACTGTTCATGCAGTGACATAATGCTATATTAGTGCTGATAATGAATGATATACATTCAGCTCATTCATAACCTGAGAACACTGCTGCCATTGACTGGCTTCCTCTTGCATTTTAATTTTGTAACTAGTTTGGTGGTGCAGGCATGGTAATAGCATTTTATGTAATGAAATTATATAGCAATAAAATAGTAATAACAGTTTATGGCATAGACATAGAAAAGGCTTTTAATTTCCATGGACTAAAACTAATCTTATTCCATTCGAGCTGTTCTTGATGTTTGTTGGGACGGGTGTTGAAATGGAGACAATACTGCCGAGGCAGGGAGTAGCAAAATTTAAACTTTCATGAAATTTGAAGTGTATGAAATAGTTTTTAAGCTGTGGCCAGAATATTTGGCCGGTATGAAAAACAACAGCATTCATGGGAATGCTTAATGCCTTGCGCTGACATATTTGTCTCTCATTCCATGTGGACAAATTTTCAGTTTTGGACCAAATGCATTTAAATGGTTCCTACGTTTGATGTTTGTGCAAGAATACTCGGGGCTCATGAGCAGTGACTGCACTATCTATTTATTGTGCCTTCTAATTCCATGCATCTTATCCCCCCTCTCTCCCTGTCTCTTCCTTGATGCTTGTCCCTGCGGACCACCATCATGTTTTCGGGGCACTTATCGCATCAATAATCAAATTGCCCCTATTTAATTCAACTACGATATTTGCGCAAGACTCGCAAATGTCAATTTTGTACAGAGCGGCAGTATGTCCCCCCCCCCCCTCATCTGCTGCTTGTCTTCTTCTTCTTCTTCTTCCCCTTTTTCTTTCTTCCCCCCGGCTGAGGCACAAGGCTTCCTGATGCAATGTTTTTAGCAAGAGTCCCACAAGGCAATTTTCCCTTTTCAGCCTTCTGCCTTTTCTCCCCCTCCTGTCTTTCACTTGTATGACACGACCGAGTACCTAAAATAATGGTGAAACGAGAACATTGTTTGACGGTGAGCTCTTTTCCTTTATAAATTTACATGAGTATTATGATATATTATTAAGGACAGGTCATCATTTGTGAGGATCATATTTCTTGTTAGGAAATATGTGATGGAGGGGGTAGAAATTAAAGCAAACAGTACCCACGCTTCAGTAAACCCGATTTCCCCCACCCACCCCCATTATTGCACAAGCGGTTATTACAGCCAAAACGAAAGAGGAAGCTGAGAAGAAGCGCAAGAAGGGCGGAAGAGAATTGATGAGAAGAAACCGGTGATGTCATAAACATAAACCAGTGATGTCATAACCCATGAAAGAGGTGCATGTATGCTTCAGGAGAGAGAGAGGGTAAGGGGGGGGGGAAGATGCCTCTGCTGGGAAGAAAAAGGTGGGGGAAGATCTCACAGTTCATTGAGTAGATTTTTTGGTTCTTTTTTTCTTTGCATTCAATCCCTTTCCTTGTAGCCTACTTTTATGAAGTCTTGTCAAACTTGACAACAGTATGAGAATGTTAATGATGTCTGGAGAGCAATAGAAATAGACAAATTGTATATATGTACCTTATTATGATAAACTGATATGTTGGCTGTTGTGTTGCTTAAGCATTTATGTGCCCAGGTACTTAGTTTTAATTGCCAAGCTCTTTAATCAGCTGTCAGTAATCCATTCATACTTGACCTAGTGGTAAAGTTCGCAAGCCCAATCAGACAGGTAGTAATGTGTCTCAGTCCCAACAGGAAGGCCATGGTGGCACAATAGGGATTAGGGGATTAGGTAATCTCTGTTCATTTATAAATAGGTGCCACACTTTGGTAATCTGCTGAACAAGGAAGTGTATGGGTTAAATGGAGAGGACAGAAAATAGGTCTTAAGGAGTCGTTATACCAAGTACATGGAAATACAAATTATAGAGGAACCATGCAAAATTTATATCAACAGCACTTAATTGGGAAGCGCACCCATATATCTGCCTTACAGTGGTGTCAGTAGCATATGTGTATATGCAGTTGTATTGTTAGATATTTCCAGGTTATCCTCAGGTCATCCAATGAAATAATTAGTGATGACATATGAACTTGATTCAAGTATAACATGTGGCAGAACAATGTATTTCAGTGATATGTGGGAAGGTGTTTTAAAGGTCAGAAGTAATAGATTTAAAACTTTGAGTGCAAATATGACACCATGCATAACGTAGTACTTCAAATATGTGATGAAATTCAAATAGTAGTGGTAAAAGAATGGACTCACATATTACCACTGATTAGATTTTCCGACTACTACCACAGCCATTCAGGGGTCAATTGCAGGGTCAAATGTCAGGTGAAATCATTAGCAAGAGTGGAGAAAAGTGAATCTGTTTGCTGATTGAAAGAATATGTCAAGAGAAACTGAAGGTCAAATGAGAACTGGTGGTTTTCTGCGTCAACTTGCAAGTATGTGCACAATGAATTTAGTGCAGATGCTGCGTCCTCGCCAACCATCACAGAATGGGAAAAGAATATTGGCTCTTTCTGAGTCTGACGCCGTATAAAGCGAAGTTTAGCGTCCGGTCAATCTCTTTCATGAGGGAAGGAAGCAAATGTAAGAAGCGACTCGTATTTCCACAGGAGAAAAAAAAAAGAGAAGAAACATTGCAGAGTGCCCTCGATTGGCTCGTGAGGATGTTGTGAATCCGCAGGCCGATCTGGATGGTCGATGGTGCAGAGCCAAGTTGCAACATGATCTCGAGTCTTCTTCCACACACTTGAGTGTTCTTGTATGGCAGTGTGCTTCTTTCTTCTTCTTTTTTTTTTTCTGTAGCTGTTCACAAAAAGTGTGAGAAACATTGGGAGGTGTCATTTCTGCTGCCCTGGTTCCCATACGGCAGCGGTAATCAGAGTTCCTGCGAGGGCATTTTGACTATTTTTAGCAGCAGAGCGGCAAATGTAAACCAAACTTATTCATTTTAGTTTGTTTTGTTCTTTTAGAAGTTGTTTGGTTGACCACATAAGAATTCCAAGGAACAACATTCTATCCCTTCCTTCCTTCTCTATTTGTATGCACATATTTCTATTATTACGTCTGTATACTTATTTTGAGAAAGTACAGAAGACACTGAAATTTAGAATTTGTTTACATGATTATCCGTGTCCTTTTGAACTTGCAAGTTTGTTTCTCTGTCTGTGCTGTGGTGTGAGGTGAGGGGATTTTTGTTTTGTTGTAACTTTTACAGCATGTGTAATGTATGATTTTCATGTTAAGCAGAACAAGAGTTCGCTTCTTTTTTTTTTTTAATTTTCATAGGAATTGTGGTATCCATATCCTAAAGAGCAGTGTTAGGTTGTGGGTGTGATAGCCTGTGTCACTTTCAAGTAAATCCTCAAAATTGAATTTGAAATCATGAATAGGAATTGTTTATTAATGCAAGGCCTGCAGTTTTCTGAAGGTTCATATAAGAGGGGGTAGGGTTTGGTATGACAAATGAATTTAGTGGCTGCTGCTGAAAGCAGAATCAAGGTAATTGCATCTCTAATTGATCATGTGATTACTTTATATTATATCTAATCATATCATATAACATATATATTATATCATGTATCATATTGTATCATAGCTATCATATATCATATGTCATATATCATATCATATATCACATCATATATCATATCATATCATATATCATATCATATATCATATATATCATATACCGTATCATATATATCATATATCGTATCATATATATCATATATCGTATCATATCATATATCATATATCATATATATCATATCATATATCATATCATATATCATATCATATCATATCATATCATATCATATCATATCATATCATATCATATCATATATCATATCACATCATATCATTTTATATCGTATCTTATCATATCATATCATATCACATCACATTATATCATTTTATTTCGTATCCTATCATTATTTTAGTCGTAAAATGGCATTCTGCGGAAGACCTTCTTTTCCTGACTAGATGAACCAGACCTGATCAAATACAAGCAGGAAACAGAGGGTTTCTATTTTTGACTAAACTCAGTGCATTTGAAGGTGTAGTTTGTGGGGGAAAAAAAGATTTGTGTCCTTCTGTTGTCAGCCTTCGCCCACACAGATGGACTTTAGCTGATGTTTGGAACAATTATAAATCAGAGAGGCAGCCACCTTTAAATACTACCACGAGTCTCCCCCACTCATTAGGAAGCTTTGTAGCTGGCGGAGAGGGCCAGTGGTTGTGGTCTAGACCTTGGAAGTTAATGAGCAAGTGTTGAAGAAACTGTTAACTCATAAACACTATGTTCATGAACACATGTGCACAGGTATGCAACCCAGGAGTGAGTAAGGAGTGTGGGAAGAGAGAAGGGCAAATTTTCATACAGAGTTAGCAGAGTGATTTGAACCAATGGAGGAGTGTGCTTTTAGCATATTTTGAAGAGAGAAGAACAGATGTAAGTGTCCTGTGTGTGTGTGTGTTGTTTGTTTGTTCGTGTGTGTGTGTGTGTGTGTGTGTGTGTGTATGTATGGTTATGACTATGTGATTATTAATTTTAAGATTTTCCTAGCTCACCCAAGTGAGCCATAGTTTGTTTGTGTTCAGTAATGTTAAATGTGAAAATGGCAAGTACAGTGTAGTAATATGCCCTTTTCTACTAAACGTAGTTTGAAGCTACAATACTGCATTCCTTTGCAAGGCATGACTAATACTTTCAGCCATGCCAATTTTAGTCAAGTTGAAGACTTCAAATGAAGTGAATTAAGTAAATTAAGTGTATTGTTGCTTTGCTTTCCGTATGTCTTTTTAGTCACTGTTTATTGATGGAATTTAGCTGGAGTAAAAGTCAATTTTGGGGCATTTTTAGGGGATAGTTCTTTTATACTTCTAGATAACAAAGCAGCAGAAAAAAAAAGATACTTCTGCAGGTGTCATGCAAATGCTAACCACATATAACATGCAAATACTGACCACATAACAACTGAAAGCAGGGCTCGATGTCCCTCCAGAGAATGACTTTTTCTCTCAGGTGGGATAAGGTCACGAAATTGTAATCCCTGCTCACAGAAGTGCGGAGGTCCCTGGGACACTCCCAGGTACCGCTAATCTCGCCCATTTCTCCGTGTTCAGCAGATGTTATGTACTGGGACCTCCAGGGTGAAAAAAGTAATGGTTTGCCAGGTTACCCCAGGCAACCACGAATGCACGGCTGTAATACTCGCGTCGCCTGATAGGAAACCCGAATGCAATGTTCTGTGGTATGCAAAAACAAAAACACCCACGTGCATTTCGACATGCAGTACATGGCTATAATTCGCTGATGTAGCCAAGAATGTTATGTACAACTTTACTTGTCTTCCTTACCACAATAGTACACTGGATGATGCATAAAACATATCATTTTTCTCTTTGTTTTGTTTCTTTCTTCTGTTTTCTGTGTGAGTCTCTACCCCTTCATGGGGAGGTTAGCAAATACTTAACATTTCAGTTTCTGGTACTCACCATCTAGAATGGATAAACTCTGGTTACCACAAAAGAAAAAAAAAATCAAAATGATTGAGTATTGTCTGCTATGAGTCTAGCCTGGCTTTCAGGCTTTGAACTCTTTTCCTTTCCCTTTGTCACCTACTCTGCTTTGATCATTAGAGGTACTGTTTACCATTGGAATTGGGAACAGTGATTTCAAAAATGTTCGAGTTATCACATTCAATGCATATGTGTAGGTCAGTCGTATCACAAAACATCCTATTGTATAAACATTTTTGCAATATAGCCTAAAATACAAGGAGACATCACTATTTTTCTCGCTAAACCCTAACTATAGATGGTTTAGTCTAGAAGCATTTTTTTATTATAACTATTGTTCACATTCTTTATATCTAACAATACTTGACATTGATTATACTGATTGACTTTTTTTACGTTGGTTGTTTCTAGTCCTCACTCACATTTTAAAATTATTTTGAAGCACTAAAGCTGGGTATTTGTTCCGTCTGCAAGTGGTAAATTATGCCTTTAACTGTATCAGGCTTGGAAGAGACTATCTCCAATCCCCTGATATGTGATTTGTCAAGCGCCAATTTGTATGTTCACTCATGATTATGGGGCCTTGTCTCGCTTCAGGAGTAACATACAAAGTGTAGGTTGAAATGGTGAATGTTTGTTTCTGTATCCATTGCCAAGAGATACTGTCTATACAGCCTTGAAAGCTATGCTTTTCTAATATGGAGTGCTGATAGCGAAAATTTGAGGTCGTCTTGAGCCATTAAGCTTATGTCTTGGTAACCTTGTGTGATTTTCATTTAATTTTTTTTTTAAAGTTTGATCTGTCATGTTTGGATATAATTTCACAATATCCTTCAAAGCACATACGGATATCTGGCCTCACTCATGAGATCCACACCTAAATCTCCTACAGCAGTGCCAATCAGATGATTTCAATGTGTAACTCTGCTTCTGGTATATCTCACCATTCTATGTACTCATGAAGAGTTAGATTCAATACAAGAGTTGATTATTGTATTTTTTTTTTCTTTTTTTTTGGGGGGGGGGGATGGGAATATAAGATATTGATTAAGCTGTCATAGAAAATCAGTGTCCCAAATGTGAACGTCATTTTAACATCGGCATGCAATAAGGTGGTGCCAGAGATTGTTGCCAGTTGAGATCGTTGTTTGAATTTGTAGCAGTTTATCAAGTTGTACTGATTTGCAGTGAGCTGTAGTGGTTCAGTGGATTAGACCAAGGACTATCAATCACAAGGTCCCTGGTTCAAGTCCCCTGGAAATAGCGTTTGTGCCTCTAGGCAAGGCGCATTGTCCTTCCTTTGCCTGCATCTATAGTTCTTTAAAGGGAAATGAAAGCCATTGATTTCACCCATTGCCTTTTCCCATTGCCATTTCCTCCTCTAAGCTGTTGGTTCCACTTTCGCTGGCTTTTAAGGTTCAGTTTTAGTTTCAGTTTATTTTATTTGTTCAAATAAGAAAAAAAAATGATAATAAATCTATAACAATTTAACTCTGAAAGTGATGAAATTGGAGACGTCTAATCCTTTTCATAATATGATATAGACATACAGGTACATTAACCCATTGAGGACAGACTGATTTTGCTACAACACACATTTTCCATAGACACCTGCCCGAGTATACTCGGGACTCGTCCTCAGCGGGTCAAAAAAATAACATGCATGTGCGAACATTTACATATTTCAGGGTACAAGTAGAGGAGACTGTCATCAATAAGCATTCACTGCTTCATTGTTAGTGGTCACATAAAACAAATCAATCCAAATCAAAGTCTCCATCATAATGACAAATGTAGTGAATGATTATTACATAATCACTGTAGTGCTATAAATTTCAATGTTGCAGTGTTCTGATAGTTAGTCATTTCTCTTTCAGTGACACCCATAACAGCATACATGTAGTTGACTTCTTAGCTCTTTCTGTGCCAGGGACTTTGGACAGTATGTACAATGCTATGGGGTTTTCTGTGTCAGTCAATACTCGGAGCATACATGGAGTTAAGTGCAGTGCTGCAGTCTCCTTAAGGAGGAAAAAAAACAACCCACAATGCGTTTATGGATGGAATGGGAAACAGATACCCTGAAATCTCCATTTTACATTTTAATCAATTTAGAAATGAATGTGTTTACACCAGCAGTGACATTGCATTTCTCCGCAATTGTGTGATTTATGGCATTGTCAGTAGAGCTAGGTCTCCCATCCATCATGATTCTGTGAATATCCTCTTTGAAGACAAAACAGAACAAGGTATTTTTTGAGGAAAAAGATGTGCTTGCCTTTCAGGGCAGCACTACCTGTTTCGTGTGTGGTTGTATCTTTCTTCCCTGATTTTGTGTTTGTCAGAATTAGCACCATGATGCCATTTGTTTTACCTTGTGTGTTGGTTGTTTGATTAGATCCGAAAACTACCATGGAAAGTTATTAAGAGCATTCAGTAAAAAAAAGTTTTAGTATGCTCACAAAGTCATGTTGTGCCAAAATTTGAGGAAATGATGTAAGATATTGACCTCAAATCAAACAAACAAAAAATCCTGATGTGTCCCTTACTTCATTTATATTGTAACAGTTCCCCAAATTTGTAGAAATGACTTAAAATATATAACATAGAGTTAAAAACAACAACAACAACAAAACTTCCTTGGTCAAGTAGTAGTTTTCACAAACCTCTACCTATGTTATTGGCTAGAAGAATAAAGGTTATCATGTTGTTTTCCTTCCTTCATTAACCTTTGCCTTCAGGGATTAATAATGCTACCAGAATAATTATGTCCGAATTCATCACGTCAGGCACATCTTATGAGAATTAACTCCAACATACCTTCGCTGCCCAATATCAGATGGGAAATACTTGTTTAAAGCTAAAACATAAGGGCTCAAAATTCATCTTCCACCATTTGGAAGTTGCTTGCAGTACATCTGAAGGATCTACCAAGAAAGAAACTTTCCTGGCTGATGTGATTTGCCAGGGTGATGGGTCGTTCAGGAATGTTTTGAGGTCAAAAGCGTAGAATAATTTTGATGGTATGCATACAACTTTTATTCCAGAAGAGCCGTACCTGTTCAGCATTGTGGGTAGATAGAACATTCCTTGATGATCGATGTGCCCTAGCAATAATATTTTCCAATAAGCTACATGTGACTCACTCCTGCGCGGAAGATCAGGGGATACTATTGTAGCCTGGTTTGTCGATTATCGATAATCGATTATGAAAAATTACTTAGCAACCTCAATCAAGGAAGCTCTGAGATGGAAGAACTTGCGGCAAACGTGTTTGGCTGATGTTTTTCATTTTCACCGTTACCCAATCAAAATCATGTTATCACAGCATTATTTCACACATTTCTAATGCGTACGTGTAAATTTTGGAGCAATAATTGACAGTCCTGCAGGCATATGAGAACTATGTTTTCACTTTAAGTTGAAATATGTTTTTAACGACTCTATCCTGTGCTCAATAATGATCGAACAGAAACTGCTGAGCACCTGGCAGTTTTAATGTATATTTGAATGACTTGCATATATATTGTTTTGTATGACATTCCACCAACAACACACAATTGCAGTCTAAAAAAGGAAGGGGGGAAGGAGTAGAATTGGAAAAAGAGAGAAATATTACAGGATGCGCAAAGATTCAAACGACAGTGAAACTGTGGTGTAGGGGAGGCGGAGGAGGTTTGCGGAATGGCAGACGGCCGGACGATGTCCAGCACTTGATCACACCAGTTGGCCCGGTCCACAGGGGATGATCACCTCACAGCTCTTGACGCCTCAACTACCGGTCTTGTGGCTACCAAGAATGATGCGGTTTTACGCGTCTCCAGTGAGGTGCTGCATCACCAAGATATCAACACTTCAGTGGAGATTGGTGTCAATGTCACCCCTGGGGGCTAGTGTTTGACTCATCTGTGGCTGTCTCGGCGCTATCATCTTTCTCTGTGCCCCCATCATTTGCAAACTTGCTCGAAAAGACATCAGAACCACAAGTAGAGAACTCCATTCTGTGTGTGGGGGTTATGTCCCGGATGTGCAGTGCTGCAACTTTTGCTTTTGTTGACCTCGTCTTTCCAGTAATGCACACGTCAGTGTGCTTTTGTTAGCAAGTCCTGAAGGCAAGTCGATAACTGTGCACTCTCATTTGGTATACATGCCCATTTTTTTTTTCAAATATTACCTAAAATAACAGGGATTAACATCTCAGCGGCTATGAGATACTTTAAGAAAAAAAGTAAAAGATGTTATGGCTTGTAGCAGTCTTTGAGTTACTTTCCACAAAACAGTGCCATCCGCATTTTCTGGAGGTGCCTTTTGATTTTTTGGGGCAACATGTTCACATCTTGAGTAGCAAGTCACTATTCACTGTGCTACCAGACCATGGGCTTTCTCTTCACTCCTGTTTCAATGCACTCAAATAGAGGGTTTAGGATGAGCATTTATCTATGTACGTAAGTAATGCTTACTGTGCTTTGTTTACCGATTGGTATACACTCTTCGATGCTTTCTTCTGCGATTGTCAGAGATGTCTAGGAACTAATTATTAATCAGTAGCGATTACCTAATCCATATTTAAGCCCTTTTGTGTCATCATTGTCTTCCAGTTGGACTGAGGCATCTTGATATCCCTGAAAGAGCTTGCTTACTTTACATGTGGGTTAAGTTTGGATGAATTACTTGAATGCTGATCAATGGAAAAGCTGGGCAGGTTATGCCAAGTCCCTGGGCACGTAAAGGATTAAACAATTCTGCACTTTTTTATGCCTCCGCCACGAAGTGGTGCCGGAGGCATTATGTTTTCGGGTTGTCCGTCCGTCCGTCCGTCCGTCCGTCTTTCCGTCCGTCCGTCCGTCCGTCCGTCCGTCCGTCCGTCCGTCCTTCCGTCCGTCCGTAATGAATTTTGTGGACAGGGTAACTACCAAAACCTTTTGAGGTATCCTAATGAAACTTGGCATGTATGTGTATTAGGGGGTGAAGTTGTGCCTATCAACTTTTGGGTGCACATGCTCAAGGTCAAAGGTCAAAAGGTCAAGGTCAAATGCTTAAAATTTTACTATTTCCCCCATATCTATGCAATGCCTGAAGATATTTTCTGGAAACTTAGTGTATACATGTACTACCCAATTAAGATTCTCTGGTGAAAGTTTGGGGTCATGAGGTCAAAAGGTCAAAGGTCAAAAGGTCAAATAAAATGTTAAATTTTCACTTTTTTCTCTGTATCTTGGAAATTGTTCAAGGTATCTTCATGGAACATAGTATATATATAAATCTACTGACTGGCAGTGGTTATCTAGGGAATTTAGGGTTCATGGGGTCAAAGGTCAGGGGTCAAAGGTCAAGGGCAATACTTCAAAATTTTACTATTTTCCTTATGTTTATGCAATGCCAGCAGGACTTTTTTTTTTTAACTTGATGTATGCATGTATAACCCAATAGAGATTCTCTGGGATTTTTTTTTGCCAAGAAGGTCAAAGGTCAAAAGGTCAAAGATCAAGTGAAAGTGCTGAACTTAATTCTTTCTCCATATCTCAGAAGTGGCTCAAGTTATCTTGAAACTTAGAACATGCTGAATTTATGTATGTTCTGCCTGACAGTGATCCTCTTATAAATCAAAGGCCAGATGAAAATGATAACAATTTACTGTTCAATACAGAAATTGCGCTTTTTCTCCATACCTTGAAAATTACTCAGTGCATAAACTTATGAAATGGTCAAAGTCAAGTTAAAGTTCTTAAATCCCCAAATACATGCTCTCCTATTCATCCAATAAACATAGGTCAAGGAAGGTAAACATTCAATACATTTGTGACAAACATGTCATTTTAATATTTTGCCAATTTTGTGAAAATGTAATCACACATTGTCCACATGTACTATAGACCTATTAGGAGAATCATGCATTATGGCGGAGGCATACCAGTCGCCATAGCGACATTTCTAGTTTTTGTAATATGTGACGGTGCATCACAAAACCAACAAAAAAATCGCACTCACTGATTTTGTGTGGGGACTCAAAATAGGTGAAATGGGTCAACCTAGTCAATCTTGAGTTTTTCATATTTTCTGAAGGAGCAATACTTCTTCTACATTATTGTAAAGTTTGGGATCATAAAACGAAGGGGAAAATGTGTTTTAGCAGCTTTTCTAGAACACTCTTCTTGTAGAATAGTGTGATTAGGTGTATCGTAGAGTCCCCCTTTCACCACTTTAAAAAAAAAAACTCTTTACATACTCTTCACTTTTAACTCTAATAACTTTTGAAAGGGGGATGCTACTGCTTTGAAAGTTTGTATTAGTCATGGATAGAATGTGTTAATAGAGCATGGTCAATGTCAGGTTAATCTGATAATCCCTTCATTGTTGTTGCTGTGAGGTTTTACATACCGTTCTTTGTCCCATTCATGGCCGGGAGCATGGCTTGGTAGACCATTAAGCGCTTGAATAGACCCTTTCACTTCAGAGCCTCTTTTCTCAGTACACACATTTCCAGAATGTGTGCTTTCTTTCTAATATTTAGATAGGTTAGGAGAGTCCCTTTGTATTGAGTTATATATCATTTTAAAGCTTAAAGTCTGCTCTTTCAGAGTCTACACTTAGCTAAATATCCATGTCTGGCAACTTTTTGTCGGTTTTGTGATGCAGGGTCACATATACAGGTTGCATTAGGTGAAATATTGTGTTCATAGCTCTCCAGACGGTATCCAATCACTGGAGAAAATATTTGGGCACCAGTAGGTCACGTGACTGTCCCTGCTCTGTGAAATTGCAAGCATGAAGGTTGTAAGAATCATCCCCATCCTTTTTGCGTCCCGTGCCTGTTTTATGCAACACAAGAGGGTGACGCAGTCAGTCATGCATGCGCACCTACTGACCGAAAAATCCAATAGTTCCGACGGCATGCAAACTTGGAGGGTCTGTTTTTATGAGTTTTTCCTTCCAGTGTGAGCGGAGATGAAAAAACACATTTTTTGTTCCTTTCCTTGCTTCATTGTTGCTGTTGTTGTTGTTGTTGTTGTTGTTGTTGTTGTTGTTGTTTTTTTTTGGGGGGGGGATGTAAATGGACCCATGGTTAAGCATTTCTTGTTTCCATTAAACGGATTTCTTGCTTTGATTAGTCACCTTCTGCTTTTTTCTTCTCTGCTTGTCTATCTTTAGCACAGACATTATCGTGGATGTCCGAATGAATTAATGTGATTCTTTTCTTTTTTTTAAATTGAGCACAATGGCTGAAATCACTGTCTTAGCTAATAAATGGTATCCATATCTGTTGTCTCATTTTACGACAAAAAAAAAATCAAACTCATGTAATAATGTTATACTGATGAATCAATCACCCCATTCATGGTAGCAGGTATTTTTGGGTCGACCTCCCACATTTTGTCAAAGTAATGTCCTGGCTAATTCATTGCAGCTAACAACAAACTTTTTAAATAAAGATATTTCTAATATCTTATGTGAGGAGGAGTTACTTTCCAAAAGAAATTTTATTTTCATCTTGAAGAGGTGTGTGTGTTTTGTTGTTGTTGTTGTTGTTACTGTAATTTTGTTTTTTTCTTAGGGGATCCTTATTTTCCATTTATTGACATGGGATTCTGTTTTATTCATATCATTGTCAATTGCTTTCTCGCTATTGTGGTCCAATCGTGCTACCGGTGAAGTCACCAAATTTTACACAGCCATTGCCCTGTTTTTTAAAGGGCGATTTACCTTCTGCTCCGGAGAGCCAGGAGTGTGTTTGGTAATCAAACATGTTGCCACCACCACTACGAGTCTGGGTGCCGGAGGGGACATTTCTTATTGCAAGGAGCGCTTGACATTTGCCAGCATCCTCTCATCTGCATAGGGGAGTGTGCATTTCAGCACATTTCGGTATTCAGCTTCACATTATGTAATTCACCTTTCCATCCTGTCTTTTTTCCTAGAACATACCCTTCCTTGCCCTCTTTGAACATTATTTCCCCCCTCTCCTCCCCCCCCCCCCCCCCCCCCCCCCCCCCCCCGTATTCAATCACCTATTCCATTAAGCACTTTCCTATACCAGCATACCAAGTAGAAGACATCTCCATATAAACTAAGCCCATCATTTACCCCTTATTGGTGCCTGCAAACAGTTACTGCTGTGTCAAGAGAAAACTTATTTTCTCAATGTGCATAATCAAATCAGAGGGTCATTCTGGTTTCTGAGCAAAAAACACTCCCACTTTGCAGTTTAGATTTTGCATAAAATGTGAGCTTGGAGGCAATTTCTTTCCTATTATTTGGTCAATAGAAGTTAATTCTTTTTCAATGTGACGTCAGTTAAATTGTTGGATGATTTTTTCCCTGTTTGTTGCCTTGTTTTATAGATAATATTGGTATGGTTGTGCGTGTGTTTGTATGTAAATTTGTTCCAAAATCATCAAATATCTTCAGTTATTCTTTTAATCATAATGAGTTGATTTGTGTATTATAGATATAAATTCATAATTGTCTGGTTCAATTTGTTAACACATTCAAAGTGATTGCGAAAATGTATGTTTGCATTGTATGGAATCAGATGTCGGAGCACACAGTGTTTTGAGAGCCCTCCACAGAGCTAGCCTGGTCTCGTGCAAGTGATATATAGCTATTTTACACCAAAATAGCTTGAATAGCAACTTCCTGTAGCAACAGTCAATCAGGAAGCATGGATTCTTTTCACTACCATGACACTTTTCTTTTGCATCCAGCAAGAGTTGTCGTCTTAAACAACTTTTTTTTTTAATGAAATGGATCCCCGTTTTCTTTCTTATTTTCTTCATTGTCATGGCTCTAAGATTGCTGTTGGACAGATTTTATGAGATTTCAGGCATTTAGACAATTAAAACAATTCACTAATTTGATTTGGGCAAAAACCGTGCGGATTTGTTACTTTTTTTCAAAGTTCAGTCAAAATATGTATTACCATGGTAAATTCACCTCTGATGGACGCTGAAGTCACATGCCTTGGACACAGAATACGATGGTGATCATTCAACACAGTTTATGCATATTACAAATTCAGAATGGTCACCGACCTTTCTATAGCAATTATTGTTTCTTGTGTGTTTGCCTTTGGACAGATATGACTAATACGAGCACATTCACACAAGTGTGTGTGTGTGTGTGTGTGTGTGTGTGTATATCTATATTTGTCTTTATATCTATCTTCATCTATATATATGTTTGCGAGAGAGGTAGAAAAAGAGTAGTGTTTGTCTGTGTTTATATGTCAGCTTATAGTTTATTGATTTGGCATTTAGGAATATTCGCCAGTACAATTTGTACTACACTAGGCATATCTATGATATTTTTGTCACCTCCATTTTCTGCCATGAAGCGTGCCAGCGTCTCTCATTGGCTTTATCGCCAGTAAAATCATCGCTAAGGAGGGGGGGAAAAAAAGACAATGCTTCCGAAAATAGGGTTAATGGATGATGGGAGTGTGGGTATAGTTTAGACAGAAGAGAGTGTGGCTGTGGCAGCCACATCTAGAGAGAACTGTGAGAGCAGAGATAGAATGAAGGAAAAAGAAAGAAAGAAAGATGAAATAGGGAAAAGGAGGATTCAAGGCATGATGGAGTGAGAAACGGATGGAGGTATGAAGTTGGACAAAGAGGTGAATGAAAGATAGATTGTGCGGAAATATAACAAGAACGAGAGAAAAAGAAGAGGTGCGGTGGAGGTGGGAAAGAAATGGTGTGGGAAAGATATGGTGTACACTGTTCGGGTCTGACGTCAGATTCAAGAAAGGGGGGAGGGGCATCTAACAGAAAAGGGGGTCTTGCTTTGGAATCGTCAGACAAAACAAGGAGAACCCTCCCCTTACCCTAAGGCAACTCTTTGCATTAGAGATGTCAATTATATCTGCTACCAGAGGAAATTGTCCGATGTTAAATTCTTTTCTTCTCTCCTCCTCGGCTATGTTTTCTTTTTTTTTCTCTCTCTTTTTTTTCCCCCTTCTCTTTCTCTCCGATGGCTGGAGTGCTGATGTGATATTCAAATAACGACATTGGTGTGTTTTGCCGTAAACATGGAACCGCTCACTGAGAGGGAGGGGAGTGGGAGTGGAAAGAGCTATCAGAGCTTGTTGATGGTTCGAACGCTTCTCCTCCCTTTTGCTGTGCGGAGGAGGGCTCTATGAGTATCAGATATGACTTGCAAGGAAAGCGTGATTTTACGATATCATTTTGATGCTGTCACTGATATCGACTGACTTCAGTTGACAACCACCTTTCATGAAAATGAACAAGGCTGACGTCTAAAATGGAGCGCCCTTTCATCAAAATTGTTTATTCAAATTAAGTGATTTCAATCCATTTTTATTAGAGATCATTTGACTTCCCTAACAGTCCATAACCTTTGAAACCATTGTTATCGTAGTTTACAGAAAATTTGGGAATGGAAAAAGGACTGATCTACATTTGTTGCTCCTCCTTACCTCAGAGAAAGCGTGTAACCGAATCAACTCTTACTGACTTGCATAAAAAAGGCTGCAACTGATTTTCATTTCATTTTGATTTTCATTTCATTTCTTTTCCCATCAAGCCTGGAAGACTAATTGGTCTCCCACAATGAATTTGTTTGTGCTATGACTTGAACCTACGAAGGATTGTTGTTTTTAATGTGGAAATCGAGTGAAATGGAATAGAGTGACAGATTGTTAAAAGTTCACGGTCATACTCGACATCACGTAAAGGCAAAAGAGGGTGACAGAGAAGGTACCTTTGTTCTATTCATCAAAATCCAAGTCCCAGACAGGAGGAACAGTTGTGCGCTTTGTCTGAAATGTATACTACAAACTACAAAGTGCCCCTCGCTGACTGCTTGTGTATAATTCAGCTCTTGTGAAATCGATATGTGTGTGTCATTGGTTCGTAAATACAGTCTCAATTGTAGCTGTTATACTAAGATTATCGTGAAATGGGCTTTGCACTGGAGAATTGGTCCCCTAGCTGCTGGAAGTTAACCATGAGAACTGAAAATTTGTCGAGTTTTGTAGGCTTCAGTAAGAAGCCAGTGACCCAGATTTGTATAAAGCAGGTGATTTTCATGTTGTAAGTAAAAAAAATCCCCAAACTTATGCATGTGTAGCCAGTGTGCTAATGACTGGGTACGACTTTGACCTTTTACAAATTCATTTTTTCTGTAAAAGCTTGGATTTTATGAGAAAGAATGAACACATGTTGGAGTCATTTTATTTTTGTTTAGCGTGAAAGATAATCTTGATGTAAGTCGGGTCAAGGATTCTTTCAGTATTTTTCATCTGACAAAGAAAACAGATTTAGAAAGGAGGAGGAAAGGGAACTGTTTTTAAAGAATCAATGCGTGTGCTGTTCCAGTGCACAATGTTTGCATGTGTGTGTGCACAACCTTTTGAATTCGAGGCAGACGAGAGGAAAGGAGCAAGCAAGAATGAGCAGAAATCGGACAAAACAGAAATGGCAATGTTTTCACACTTGTCGCCTCCCCGCCTCGTCCCCTCCCCCACCCCTACCCCCCCCCACACCACCACCACCACGCTAACAGTATGATTGGCGGAAGTTAACGAGGTCCCTATGTGCACGCAAATTTTGGGCCGATTCAAAAAGGGAAATCAAGTGTTCGAACTCTTAGCCATTTCTGTTCACTTAAACAGCTACATGCAGGCAACGAACACACATCACACACATGCGCACACACACCTGATACACAAGTGAATCATACATGTACTTTTCAAACCTACAATGTATGCTAGTGAAAGACTGATGACAGAATTTCTGTTTTAAAATTCCCTTTTTTTTTTGTGCTCTACTTTGCCTCCATGGCTGCTACTGTTATCAGGTGACTGTATTGTATATTTGTGCAAATGCAATTTTTAAATTTCGAGCTTCTCTTTTTGGAAGACATATAAAGACTCTTGTGATTTTTGGTTATTGTTATTATTATCATTATTATCTTTATCATAATTGTTATAAAAATTGTTATTATTATTATTATTATTATTATTATAATTATCATTGTCTTTACTGTTATTGTTATTGCTATTGTTATTATCATTATTATTATTATTATTATTATTATTATTATTATTATTATTATTATTATTATTATTATTATTATTATTATTATTATTATTATTATTATTATTATCATCATCATTATTATTGTTATGATCATCATCATTGTTGTTGTAGGAAAATGTGGGTACGACGCAGTAATACTTGTGGCCCAAAAGTGCTTGATCTGGGAAGAGTTCCATTAATATTGTTACAAGGATTAAGGCAGGAAAAGGAATAACTGTGAGATAAAACCTGTGACAGTTAGGACGAAATTTGACATTAAAAGCCATTCCCACGCGCTGTGCTGTAGATTCTGGTAGGCAACATTCTTTTTTTGTAAAAGAGGACTACAACATCCTAGAAACATTGTTTGAGGCTTTTGATGATGAGAAGAGCAAGCTGTCTTTCACAGTTGTCTACCATATTTGCCTTTGTAGTCACTGAACTTCCGATAACGTAGCAAGACAGCGGGGTGGGGGGGGGGGGGGTGTTGGTGGTTCCAAAAGTGTAACTTAAGCTGTGACCTGAAATGGTGTAGATGCACACCGGGGAAAATGACTTCTGCAGTGGGTCTCTCCCCCCTTTTTCGATGGCCTAATCCCACACTTGTTCCCTTTTCTTCTAAGCTGGAGATGACCTTTCTTGCACTAGTGTGCAGAATGTTGGAAAAGAAGGGGAAAAGCTGGGGAGAAGCGGCAAGCTCCAAATGTCACCCCGCAAGGTGATGGTGTTTTGATAGCGGAAAAATGCAAATAGCTCGTCGTCTTCGGGAGGAGCAAGTTCGATTTGAACGTATGATATAGGTGGCCTGTGCGGAGACCGTGTGCTATGAATCTTTTGACAACAGTTTTCTGCCCTCAGAGATCATGAGGAAAAACAAAAACATGCAAGTAAACCCAGTAAAGACAACAATTATTAGTGGTACAAAAACACAGTTTGTAAACAATCTCTTTTTTTCTTGTTGATAAAATAAGCTTAGTGCGGCACCATGTTAAGATTTATGAAGTATAATATCTATCGTAAGCTGATCCTTTGCTGTTTAAGTAAATTAGTACGGTGTTCTAATTATAACCATTGAACTGCACATTGAAATAAAAGGGAAAAAAAAAGTCTTTGATGGAGCATTGTAGTCTTAAAGAAATAGATGATCTTGTAAGTTTTCCTTCACACTTTTTTTTTCAATGAAACTAAATTTTACTGCATCATCTACTTAAGTGCAATAACATTCGTACAAGGTGTGTCAAACTATGCTTTAGTACAGACTGTCGTGTTTACCGCAAAACCAGAAACATTTGTGGCATGAAACATTCCCGAATCGGAGCCAACGGCCTTTCTCGTGGCACAAAACTTTCGTGAACTGCCACTGGCATTCAATGTATTGTGTAGACAAACACTTTCGCTTGTATTTTACTCTCGTGAATCTTGGCTCCTCATGAAATTCAGGAAAGTTTCATGCATGCAAAAATTTCTGGTTTTACAAGAACATGAGCTAGAAGATTTGTACTACCACACGTATGTGGTCATGTCAGTTTGCACGAACTCTTTCCCTTTTTTTCTTCTCCCTTCTCATTTGTTTTTGTTTTTTGTATATCATCTCCTGCTCACCATTCTCCAATCTTTTCTCTGTTTATTGTTTTTGTATGTTTGTTTACTTTTCTTCTTTTGGCTGCCACAGCTCCCTTCTTTCATAGACTTCTTCTTCTCACGATGAAGTTCTGTTAGGAAGAAGAATTGCTTTCTAGCAGAAATGCGTATCACTGTGTTTTCTTTCTCCTCCTCCTCCTCCTCCTCCTCCTCTTCTTCTTCTTTCTTCTCTTCTTCTTCTTCTTCTTCTTCTTCTTCTTCTTCCTATCATTTGTCTTGTCTACCTCTCGAATATGTCAAGTGTACCTGACTGAGCGCAGCCTTACATTTCTGTTCCGTTATCGTCCGGTACGCCAGGTATGAAATATTTACTCGTGCTCGTGTTCTCAGTGATTTATGTCGGAAAGTAAGAGACTCTGAGACTTGACTGCTTGGCTGGAGAAGCCAAGGAGATGAGAAGCGATGAGATAGTCCGGGTTTGATCTCTCTCGCACCTGCCAAATAGTTCCGCAGGGAAGGTGAACGACAGTATTCATGCTGTCATAATGTCAATTAGAGAATTTATGACCAGCAAACCTGGTATCTGAATCAACTCAGAATGTTTAGATAGTAGATCATTGACATTTCACGCATGGACAACATAACGTCAAAATTTAATCCAGCTACTGTACGAGCTGAAATTTTCACTGTGGCTTTATTTCGCAATTTGCCTGTGAACAGCAAAAATAACAGTATGTAAATATTAACAAAAAAAATACAAAAGCAACAACTCGTAGAAATTTCATTTCTATTCAAAAAAAAAAAAAGATGAAAAAATCAAGCCATACCATAGCTGGATCCCGTGCAACTCATAATACTGCGGGCTTAGCACACTGCATGAGCCACGACATACATCGTAGCGATATCTCGGGCATGACAATATGCTACTATTATACGTCAAATGCAGAACACACCTGCATCTACTTGTTTATATAGAAGGAATCAGCAAGTAAAAACATTAAATAACAGTATTGTCACTTGTTACTCATTGTTGTGTATTTAGTGAAAGGTGGAGTAACGATTACTAGACCCTCGTAACCGTGAAATCAACAACAGGCAAATGTGTCCAACAAGTAGCAATTTGTGAAAGTATTTGTACTTAAAAATTTCAGCTGGTACAAATGTTCAAATTTAAACAGACCACAGCGAGTGTGGAGGATAATAAGATGATTGTGATTGTCTTCACACTTGGATGGTGAGACACTTTTGGAGCCTTTAACCTGACAGTGTAATGGTAGGGAACACAATTTATGCCTTTCACTAAGATAGTTATGCATATTGCATCCAGTTTCTGGTATTTCTTGTGTAAATTGTGATATCAGAGGAAGGGCATAGTTTCGTTTGAGAGGAGCTCCAGGTTTCAATCCTTTTTTCTTTTTTGTGAGATGGGTTAATGAGAAACCTTTAGTGAAATATAAAAGAGCATATGATTCTAAGAGGAATTCAAAGTTTATTTGATGAAAATAGGTTTTGAAATGGCTGAAATATGAGGTGGGACCCAACTTTTATTAGATTAGGATCACTGTGCTCTACTTTGTTTTGGCAATCGCAGGCATATCTAAACCGAATTTCATCAAATGAATTCTGAATTCCTCTTAGAATTGTATGCTTTTTAATTTTTCACAAGTGGCTTTTAATTATCTCACAAAAAAGTATATAAACTGTAACCCCCATCTCAACCAAAACTATACCATCCGTTTGAACTATTATTAGATGTTGTTGGCGACCAGAATACGATCAGCTGTGGTAATTGACCCTGGATACAAGTAAATATTTCATTATCATAAAAAATGTGTGTTTTTTAGCGAAAACACAGCAAGGACTGATACTCTCTCTCTCTCTCTCTCTCTCTCTCTCTCTCTCTCTCTATATATATATATATATATATATATATATTTTTTTTTTTTTTTTTTTTTAAGTAATTTCTCTGCTTCAGAATGTAAAGCCTAAACAAACCAGTCCTAGAGGAAGTAGTGTTGTATCTCATGTCGGGCAAGTTTTGTTTGACCAGCGCTAACCATACAGCAGTGGCCTTTGGTGGCAGGACATACATGTACAGCCGTCCGCTGAATTGCTGATTGACTTTCGGCCTCCTCCCACCCCTCCTACTCCTCCCCCTCCAGTTTTCGTCTTTCGTTCCTCCATAAATCACTCAACATCCTTGTCAGAACCAGTTCAGCTCAGAGCTGGTGCCTGCTATTACACACTGACTGAAAGAGCAATTGCTTTAAGAGGATTAATTACTTGCCAGCCCATTCATTTCCTTCCTTCTCTATACACTCCTTGTGAGGCTTGCTACAAAGGAAAGCAATGGTATTGCCTAGGGTCTTCCTTTTTTTTTCTTTTTGACTTCCATGCCCTAATTTCCCCGTGCAATCCCTCCCCCCCCCCCCCCCCGCCAAAAAAAAAATAGCAACAAAAAATACAAAAATCTGACAAATGGCAAAAATAAAACAAACACAGCCCAATTGATATTGCTCCATGGAGAACATTTTGTAAAGCTTAATTTTTCGTGTGGTTTCGAGGTCCCTCGTAACAATCTTGTGACTCTTGCAGATCCCTGTGGTTGATGTTGTCGTTGAATGAAGTTGGCAAATAGCTGAAATATGTTGCTGAGTAATCAACCGATATCAGTGCTCATTTCTGATAAACTTTCTGGAGCAGTAGAATAAGTGACTAATGCGGCAGTTCATATCTCGAGGAGCTAGCTGGGATAGCCGATTGCTAATTTGCATTGATATCATGATGAATGTTGTTGGGGGATGTTGAGGAGTGATTGATTGATGAATGGGGTATTGATCAGTTGAGAGGGATAATGAGGGTACTTTAATCCCACTTGCAGTCTTCCTTAAGGCACCTAAAAACACTCTTAGTTGGTCAAGTGAAATGCATGAACATTTGCTTTAAAAAACAGGAAAAGTCAGTTGCCAAATGCCCTTTCAGACAAATGGGAGAAATATGGTAATACTTGGTGTGAGTGTGTGTGTGTGTGGGGGGGGGGGGTGGGGCATCACTTTTGCTTCTTTTGTGCACTAGGCTACTCATGGCATATTATCACCTTTACAGGCCTTTTTTGTCTCTCCTTTGGAGTTGGTTTGTTTCTTTGAGATGAAAAAAAGAAAGAAAGAAAGGACAGCCTGCCAATCTTGAGTCACACAAGTTCATTTTGATATCAGTTTGGCACCCCAGGGGGTAATTTCTACTTCCTGCCTCCACCCCCCCCCCCCCCCAAAAAAAAAAGGAGAAAAAAAAGTCACTTGTATTGCCCCTGGATGTCTGAGGAAGGGAAGGGTTGTGGTTGGCCTTAATTGGAACACAAAAGGGACTGGTTGTGGCCCAAATAGTGGGGGATATGCTAATTTAGTGAAGGGAAGCTCTGATATATGGCCAAAACGTCTACCCTCAAATTTCCTCACCCTTTATGTGTGTGTTTGTGTATGTGTGTGTATGCTCATTTCAAAAGTGTCCAACCTTCAAGTTTATGTGTCCATATGTTCCTGTGAATTATAGTCTTTGTTTACAGTGGGTGCTCTGTGGGGGGATAATCCAGGGATAATCCTCATTCATGCCTCTTTGTCTCCCCCCAGTTGAGCACAATATCTCCCTTTCCAAGTACTGTGTGCACTTCACACCAGAACAGGAACTCGAGCTGTGCCCACCATTAGGGCTCAGAAATATCTTTGCTGAACCACATCATTGCCTTTTCTACATTTTTTACCAAGAAGACTGGATTTTACTTCAAGAGGGACCTAGAACTGGATTAACAACTGCTCTTCCAAGTCATTCTCTACTCTGTTTGTTATTGTTGTTTTTTACCTGTTAAGTTTGGAACTTGTTGGAAAGAATCGTAAGTGTCTGCCGACATTGACATTTCAAACAATGAAGTCAGCTGATGGCAGGGAACCACACTCATAGAGTCTTTATCTAGGATTCTGTACATGGAAATACACATTTTTAAGCGTCGGCTTTGCCTGCCTGCAAGGACAAAAGCAAAGAGGCAATTAGCCATGCCGCTTTTTGTGGCCACCAAGCAAATTTTGCGTGAGTATGCTATTTCTTCACAGAAAAAGAAAAAAAAAATACATGTATAATGTAGTGCCTGTTGCAACTGCCATGAGGCAGTAACTATAGCTGTACACTGTAGGCCTATAGATGATGATGTCCCGCAGTCATCACATACGAAAAAATATGTTTACTGAATGCTGTTTTGATTGGACCTTTGGTAAATTAAACTGATCCAATCCCATGATAAATTAGCCATCATCTGCAGCTAATCACAGTTGTAACTTGTATAACTACTTGTAGAAAGCCCTACAGAAGATGGATTAATTTAGAAGCATTTTTTTTTTTTTGGGGGGGGGAGGTAAAGAAGGAAATATGAAATAAAAATTATTGTGCATCAGTGCTATACCCCTTTCAGTAACTCTTTGGCCTCAGGCCAGGCCTAAGCGAAGTGGTGAAATTTTTAGTTTATGAATGGGTCAGGCCTAAGTGGCCAAAGTGGCCCGTGCCAGACTCGGGCTAGTTTGGCGCTGCTGTAAGCTAGCACCAGGCGCGGGCCTGGTGCCGATCAAAGAGTTTATGAACGATAGCAGCGCCAGGCTTGGGCCAAAATACCTTGCATGATCAAAGGTCCCAATTACCTGGCCATGCCTCATTTGTATGGAGCGCCAAGTGTCGCCTATTTCGTTACGAAATCAGTCATTTTGTTAACAAAATGATCACTTTGTCGACAAAATGACTGATTTCGTAACGGAAATAGGCCATGCGACACTTGGCGCTCCATACAAATTGTGGGTGGTTTAAACCATGGTTTCAATTGTACCACCTACGTGAATTTGGGCCTTTATGGTGGGGTCTTAATGTTAGAAACTGGACTGGTCCATTAGCGTGATGTTTCATGAGACTTTTTGGCATTCAATAAAAAAAGCAAGAGTTTGTTGGCAAACCACCCAGTGTACATTGAATGTATGTGTCCACTTTCTTCTTCAAAAAATGTGAAGCATTTGCTTAATTATTAATATTTTGTTTTATTGATTTTTTTAAAATCCAAAAAGTGGAAGATGAAGACATTGAAACAGTTTAAGATTCTTGGCAAATGCATGTTTAGGATTTGCTTTTTGGTGAAAAATTAAAGAAAGTACAGGTAACTTTACATACTACATCAAGATGTTAAGAGATTTTCAGTGCATTGTTGCTTGACTTCTTTAAATTCACATTTGAGGATTTACGGCACCACTTTTCTGTGATGGAAAGAATGTCACCATTTAGATTTGGATATTTACAGACTGTAGTTTGCCAACAACCAGTTTTACAGTACATTCAACTCAATTTGTAATCTTGCACATCCTTTATGAACGCCAGCGTGGAATGCTTAGGACCAGGCACTGTACATGCAATTCTTATATTCATATTCAATGCCTCGATCATCATCATCTGCAAGGCGTAATGGGTAGTCCACAACACAGTGGGTCCGATTTGGGCACATGTTTGGCTAGAGGAGTTGCTGGATTCACAAGTCTGTGGGAAGCAAGCAGCAAGGGTGTATGATGTGGCACCTCATGGATTAATTATCAGTGGTCTGTATAGACTGGATGGTAAAAATCCCACATCAATTGATGGCTGGGATATAGGTGGCATAGAGTATGTGGCTGTACAGAAGAGAGCTTCGAGGAAGTTCATGATTAAAGTGCATTTGCCAAATCACCTGACATTGTGGTTTTAGCCTGGTGGAATTTTAACGATGCCCAGATTTCTCTCTGAGCCCACACCATAGGGTACACGCAGATAATAAATATACATTGGTGGGACTACAGTTGCCATGATCACACACTGTTATCAAACATGGCTCTGAACATCCTTCAGTGGGAGAACTAATAAGTGATACAGGACTTAATACAAAACATACAATTTTATCTGATATGGGAAACATGTCTGAATTGCCAAGGCATCTTGTATAACCTCTGTACTAGTTTTCATAACATTCTTTGTCTAGTCCAAAGCATGTGTAGAATAAAGTACTGATCCTCTCTCAGCTCATGTTTGCTGCTATTTACATTCATCACTCTTCTCTTTTTAGTGATGATAATAACTATTTATGATACCAGTAGTTGTGTTGCATCCCCTTTTAATTCAGTGTGCCATTCACCAGCAGATTCAGAAATTGCCATAGACTTAGCACAAAAACCATTAGCTATCAACAGCAAGACGGTTAAGGTGATCTTCATATTGATATCATTCACATAATTTCCTTAAATATGCATTTATCTTCTTTTTTTTTCGTCCTTGTCCTCCTGTCTTCCTTTTTATCTCTCGCAAGATCTGTTTCTCAGCTGATATTACTGAAGGTTTTTGAAATTTAACTTACAAGTGAGTTTTCTTTTAACTTGTGAGGTTTTTTTTTTTTTCATCGTTTTTTACCCAGTATCAAGTGATAAATGGGTGTGATTTTTCTTTCATTAATACGATTGAGCTTTGGCATATTTGTTTTACCATGCTATGAGACCCCTGTCTTTAGTGTATGATGATTTACATGCATATCACTCACACCCATTGTGTCACATTGTAAAACAAGTCATACTGGTGAACTTTTGAGCTGCATGTGTTCTTATAGATATACCAAACTACACCATCCTATCCCATTTGCTTTTAAAGCAATGGCAGCACTATGATATCTCACCTCTTTTCAACAATATTTAAAGGCATAATTTACTATTTGCAGATGAAACAAAAACCCAACATTAGTGCTTCAAATAGTTCTAAAATGTGAGTTAGGGATAGAAACAACCAATGTGAAAATTTGAATCAGTATAATCAACGTTTAGTATCGTTTGATATACAAAATATGAACAATAGTTATAATTAAAATGTCTCCAGACTAAACTGTCTACAGTTATGATTTATTGAGAAAAACAGTGATATCTCCTTATATTTTAGGCTTTATTGCAAAAATTTTATATGGTAGGATGTTTTGTGATACAACTGACCTATACATATGAATCAAACATGATATCTTGAACATTTTTAAAGGGATGGTACAGTATTGGTGGAGATGAGAATTGGGCTTTTAAATTTTTGCGAGATACTAAGAAAACACTTACGATATAGTACAGAATATACCATTTTAAGAGGAATTCAAAGTTTATTTGATGAAAATCGAGTTTGGAATGACTGAAACATCCAAAAACAAAGTAAAACAAAGTGATCGTAATAAAATGTGGGTCCCACACTTATTGGAATTGCTCTTTTTTGGATATCTCAGCCATTTCAAAACCAATTTTCATCAAATAAACGTTGAATTCCTCATAGAATTACATTCTCTTTCATATTTCATAAGAGGTTTCTCATTATCTCACCGAAAAATGTTAGAAACCTGAAATTAGGTCTCAACCAAAACTACATGATCCCTTTAAATCACTCCTCCCAAAGGTAAACAGGACCTTTAATGCTCCAAATATAGCTCACAAAAGTTTTTTAAACTCAAAGTCCCATTTTTGTACTGTTGGAAATTCTTGAAGGCAGATAAACAGACCTATCACCATCCAGTTAGCACAGCATAATGTGAACCATGTTGGCAGAGGCACAAAGATTTAAAAAAAAAATCCCTTCTCAGCTCTGTCTTTTTCATTTTACTGAATGGAATATGAGATGAATCCAATTACACTGATAGAATTGACAAAGCAGTATAAGAAAGTGTCGAAAAGAGTTTTTTCAGTGCTGTTTGATAATGACCATTACCATACTTGAGATAATTGCTGTAAATAGGTACAGTATACATAGTACAGTGTACTTATCCATGATGGTGATGATGATGATGATGTCACTACCTGTGATGACAATGTAATAAATAACAGTGATGGATTGATACTGGTGATAGTGGTAGTGATAATGATGATAGATGATGGTCATTGTCATTATCATTGTCAAAATGTGTGTGAAAACAGTATACAACATAAAGCGTATCTTATTCCCTCACAATGCTACATTTGATAGAAGCTATGGATGTTAAGAAAATGTTGAACACAATTACTCGCCTATTTTTTTTTTCTTTTCTTTCTGCATAGACTTGTGCCCCTTCATGAGTTGGCCTTAGGTATGTGGGTACACCTTAAATGTCATCCCGGCATGCTATTAATAATGATAACACAGGCCAGCTGAAATTAATGTTGAACACACAGCTTGCCCAGTCCTGCAGTTTGCTTCGAGCCAGAGTCACAGGCATCTGGTTAGCGAACAGGTACAGAGGAGGAGGAGGGAGTTCGTCTTCCGACAAAAACAGCAAGATATGGATGAGATGGAGGGGGGGGGGGGGGGGTAATATACATCTATAAAACCAAGAGTGTACAAAAGTAATGGTTGTATGCTGCCTATGTAAAAGCTAGCTAGAAAGTTTTCAGTCAGTTTAACCTGTTGAGGACGAGTCCCGAATATACTCGAGCAAGTGTTTCTGGGAAATGTGTGTTGTTGCAAAATCAGCCCATCCTCAATGGTTAAAGTGATTTGTACTTTTTTGATCTTGGCTTGTGGCAAAAACAAGTTTCACTTATTTTTTTTCTTCCAAAGGCAGAATATTGTCCAATTTTGATTGTTCTTTTTTCATCGTTTGATTTATTTGCATTTCATTTATTTTGTGATCAGTTTTGCTCTGCGCATGAATGAATATCAGAAATTCATGCATCCATTTTGAATGAGTACAAAGTTCTTTGAGAGTATACAACTGTATGTATTTAGTATTAAATAAAGGAAGCATTGGTGTTAATATTTCATCTTCATACCAGCACAAGAAAGAGAATTGATTGTGATCACTTTCAGTGTTTGACTGAAATGAGGCCTAAAAACTCAAAGTGGTATGTTATCTACAAGTATTAGAGCTCATCAGGAATGGTATCCAAACAATGAGAGAATGGGAGTTTATGACATGGGCAGGAAAGGAGGCTTTTTGAAAACCTGCATTGGAAGTACAAGAGAGAGTGCAGTAATGTATGCTTTGTGGTGGTATCACTGCCCTGGTAGGGGCGACTGGAGAGGGGGGGGGGGTTGAGAGAGAGAGAGAGAGAGGAATAAGACAGAGAAGGTTTCGGAGGAGAAATTGAGGGTTATTAGGCCATTCTCTGTACGGTTTGACAGCGGTGCCCAGATAGCCGCTGGAGCTACAGTGGGCTGGCCGCCCTGGAGAAGTGTTTCAGCCCAGCTTAATTGATCCTGTGAATTGCGAGCATGGTATCTGGGAATTGAGCATTCTTTGTCATACCACACTGGAGATAGTCAGTTCACTGATGTCAGGATTGCACGGCATTTGTACTAACTACAAGGAAAATTGGTCACACTGGACCATATACAGTGTATAATTGCTCTCAAATTTACATCTCAGTCAATTTTGAATGGAAAGTATAGTTGCAGTAACACACAAACTTGTGTACATTGATAGAGGTGGTGATGATTATACTGTAATGATATACTGAAATGCTGTATTTATTAAGTTTGAAATTTTTCTATTCTGTATATATTAAATATGATTAAATAAAATCAGTTTTCCACATGAGATACAAGATATAGAACTGATGAAGGGGTGTGTCATCATGATGTAGGTTGTGGGGCAAACTTGGCCTGTATTGTAGCTAATCTCTATGAGCAGAAATGGAAAAAAAAAAGTATGCATTGATTGTCCATAACGTGTGTACTTGTCTGTAATCACATATCTGGGGGGCTTCCTCTCGAGATGTTTGATTTTGCTGTGGACATTGTATTCTGGTGAAACTTATCTCAACCACCCTAGGCCTAGGATGCTTCATCAGTTGAAAATCAATATATTTTTGTCATTTGACATGAACCTAAGGCATATTATCAATGTGTTCAGTCTTAGCAAAAGTTAACAATATGCAGTACAGTCACAGTCTATCACCGCACATGCTTTGTACTTGTGCTATTTCACCAAATGTTGTCACTGTCCCCCCCCCTCCCCCCAAAAAAAAAAAAAAAATGAAGAACTTCCCATACAATGGTTGTAGCTGTTTATGTTGTAAGTGTGAATTTTAATGATTTTTAGCCCCTACCACTTTGTTGATTTAGGTCTCTATTGCATTGAAGTCAATGTGAACATGGTATTCAATAACAATCTATGACCCAGAAGTACACAGTGTAAAGAAAAATATTGTAATTACCACTTATCAAATCATTGTAAACTCCTAGTGACTGAGACTGTTGGGGAAGAAGACATATAACACATGCTATTTAACATACTGCTGTCTGTTTTTGCGGAATAGTAGACATATCTCCGAGATTGCAATCTGCTAAATTTGTCTCTTTTCCACCCACTATCTTTGTGCTTCCTCCCTGTAGGGACTAGACGAGGAATGATGGTGGGGAAGGGGGGGGGGGGGGGGAGAAAACGGGGAGGGGAAGAATCCAAGGAGGAATTAAAAGGAGCCCAGACTTTACTGAAACTGAACTGACCCAATGTGCCTAGTGTGGTGTGCAAATTGACATTTGCTTGATTCCCAAAGTACGTCACTAAAAGTTAGAAGACGTACGGGGGATTTCTGTTTGGCTCCTGTTGATATGTGTTTTTTTTTCCCCCTCCTCTTCTTTTTTTTTTCTTCTATCATTCCTTGGCATGGGAATCTAAAAATTACAAAAAAGTTCAGGAGATATCGTTTGAAGGAGAAAACAAGTCTATGAATATGTCCTTACTGGTGTATCTCCCCCCTTCCACCATCCCCCCCCCCCCCCCCACCAGCCCTCGCTGTATGTGCTGAGGGTTTTAATGTTGTTGAGTTTTTGCTCCAGTAAGATGATATCCTGTGCCACTCAGGTGCTTTCAGGTGTGATGTCTAGTTGTTGAATGTAGGAAACCATAGCTGCCTCGATGTTGTTTGATCTGGAGGGAGAGAGGCGCAGACCGGAGGTGTAGGTGTGTGATTTACTGTACATTCATACACAATTTATAGAGTCTACTATTGTTCCAGCCCACTCAACATAGTAGGAACGACAGAATATCCGAGCTAATGTCTTTGTGTTAAAGTGAACTTAATATGCTGCAGCAATGCTTCTCTTATAACGAGTTAGAGAAAAATGAAATGATTCATGTTAGTACAGCTTATACAGACTTCATTGTGTGTTTTATTATCCCAAAATTCCTAAAGATGAGTGAACTATTCGGGGATGAGTGAAGTACAGTGTACAGGTGTGCCCCCACTGCTCTCAAAAGAGGAGAATATGGCTCTTTTATGTCATACAGTATAATTCCCCTCCTGAGGAAGACTTCAATATGATGCTCCATTCAAGGAATAACAATCTTATAACAGCACCCAACATGCTTGTATGGCAAGAGGCACACACGAGGCCGGCATCAGGGGGCACCTCTTTGAGGCAAATCCGAGTGTTTCCACATCTTAGGTAGACAAGCTGTTCACTGAACCAAAGCTCTTCCCTTCCGTCTGCCCCCATACAACAGTACTTCAGTGCATATGATGACAGAAGCAACAGCTCTCAAGGTAGACAACGCATTGCTCTAAAATCCTGGTGCAATTTCCATCTTTCTCCATCTGCCTGAATAGGTCAGCAATACGACCCTCTACATGCCCAGGCACTGTATATAGCTCCAACTTGCCATGCCTTTATTTTGAGCTACAAGTATTTAATCCCTTTAATCTTGACCGAATTGTAAGTTAGCCAGCCCACTCAAGTGTAACAATCTGGCTGCTTCAGTCCGACAAGAAGGCCATAGTGATACAAGAGGGACAAGGGGGGGGGGGGGGGGGAGTAGTCTCTTTCCATTGGCAGTTTCAAGACATCTGTGATGCTTGGCCGAGAAAGTGCTTCAACAGACAAGCCAATATTGGCCAGTGAACCACATTTACGATTAACAGTTGGGATAGAGGATGAAAATATGAGTGAAAAAAAAATCATATGAAGGACAAGAAATTTTCGAATCTCAGTAAATTAACCTGTTTGGGATCTTACTATTTATCAAATATTTATAGTCTGTATAAGGTCATCATGATAATTGATACTGCATTAAAACATGTAAGGGAGTGACTGAAGCAAGTCAGTGAAGCTGAATCCAAATTTATTCAAATAGAGGAAAGTTAAGACAGCCTGAGTGTTGCAGTATAACCTTAACATGGCATTGTCTGGCTTCCTGAGAACAGCAGTCTCGTGACTTAAATCTTGTCATATCAAAGAGCATTTCTCATTTCCTTGGGGCTGGGAGGGTAAAATCAAGAATTCTGAAAGGTCATGACATTCTTGATGCATGCAGGAAGAGCAAAACTTTATTGTTAAAATGAAATTAATGATGTTTCATGCCTCACACCTTCAGAAAAAATTCAGTCACACTTTATTCCCTTCAAACATCATTTTAAGAGATTGCCACATGAATTACCTTTCATCAATTCATATTTGTTGAAATGTGGACCAATCTGTGCTGTTTATTTCATAAATTTCATATTTGAATAGGTTCTTCAGTGCAGAACAGTCTCCACACAAGGAAGAAGTCATACATGTAATATGTGATTCCTTTACTCACATTTCCTCTTGTATTTCACAGGTCTAATTGTCTGCTAGTCTTCATTTCTTATTTGATTTTGAGCACTGACTGATGTGGTTACCTCTGCATGTTGTAGTCTCCGATCAAGGCTTAATGGCTGCTGACACCGATCCCTACTGTACGGTGTGGCAGGAAATGCCATGTTATTTTTCGGCCGGAGCGGAGGCTGCTCGCCCAGGTCTCTCGCGTGGAGGCGCTGCCCCCCAGCTGTTTCTTCTCCTGGATGGCTGGCTGGCTGGCTGCTCAGCGTCTCTGTTCTACCAGGTTGTTTCGCCATGCATTTATGCATGGATTTTCAGCAGCAGACAACGGTTTCGTGCCCTGGAGGCAACGTAGAGAAGATGAGGAATTTCTCATGAGCACAAACAGTCAGAAGTGTGTTATCAAACATCATGCACCATTTGGAGCTCTGACAGACTTTGTTCATCTTTTTTTTTTTTTTTTTTCTTGGTTGCTTTTTTTCTTTATTTGTTGTTGATGTGAGTCTCCTCCCTCCAATTTACATTTCATTGAATACGTTTTGTTTCCTTCTCTGTTGGGGCACTATCGTCGAATCTGCAGTGACCAAGGCTACATTGTATGTTTAATTTGATTTTGTTTCTGGTGATAGCCAGGATACTGTAATGTCACAAGCCATTATCCCTAGTTGTTGCCATGGCAACGCATACTCTATTCAGATAGTTTGTAAGATGTAAAGAGACTGTAAAGCACTGTTTGTCATCTGACTGACCTCCGGAGTAGAAACATAAGATTTAAATCCCCTTCCAACCTCTCCACTGAACAATTTTCTGCTCGGTAACAATGATGAGGTGATGATAAAGTGGAAGTGGACATACATGTATTGCAGTGAATCTTTTGGGATTCAAAGTCGCTGCTCATGCCCTAGATATGTTTGCTATGTTGGTTGCTGCATTATACTGCTAGTTTGGATCAGCACAACCAGGAACCATGTGGAATGCCTTGTTTTCTCACAGGTTCCGAGTCTTTTGTCTTTAGGGTAATGTGAAGTGTAGGGAAATTTGGTTAGCTGTACTGTTGGCATCGTATCAAGAGAGAATAACAAAAACAAAAAACAAAAAACTCTTGCTGGTTTTTGCTCTGTTTTCTTTGTAAAAAGGTTTAAAAGTGATCTCACCTGCAAGGGGAATGTGGCATTTGATTATGTGATCCATACAACAGAAATCAAACTTCTCTTCCTTTCCCCCTTTAACCCATCCACGTACGGGCCTCTGTGTAATCTGTAATATCGTGCCTGCCTAGTAAGTTGGCCATGAACTTGGGCGCGATCTTCCCTACGGCGCGATCTACATGCGAAGAGCATTCATACGTCATTGAAAAAACTGCCTGTGTCATTCCCACTAGGCAGGAGGGATGATGCGTGTACACTCGTGCTAATATGCACTTAGTTGACTCAATACAGCACTAGTTTATGTGAATTTTATGAAAAGAAATAATAAATTGTGCAGGAATTATGAAAAAATATTGTTTCTGTGTATTTCATTGATAAATCCTCTTCATTTCAAGCCATCTGTAATCACATCTTACCCACTTGCGAATCGACGTGTCCATAATGTCCTCGAGCCCCCCCCCCCCCCCAGATAGCTCTGGAACATTCCATTCAATGACGGGGTTTTTATTTTGCAACGTTGTCTAATAACTCTCATGTAAGCAAGTTCTTGCTATGGCTAATCTATTTTGTAATGTATCATAATCTATCTATGCTGAGATAGCCTAATTCAAATTTGCAGAGACATAGAAAAAGATTTGTTTTACAATCGTGATACGTTCAACTACTCATTTACCCTGTGCTGAAATCCGCATGTCTGCTCCGCACATGTTATCGCTATCGCTCAAACTTCGATCGCGATGGCTTGTGTGTGTACAGGTACACAGTGCTTGTGTGACGTACGTGTGGAGAAGCATGGGGCTGAAAAAACACGGTGTGGTGTAGTAAAAAACAAATCAGACGTTCGAAGTCGTACATTCCAGAGCTAAAACAGACAAATAGCGAATTCAAAGTCCACTGAAAAGGTCTTGACATTGTAATGTATGTTCCAAAATCATGTCTGGCTTAGTTTTGAGAGAATTTTCTACACGCACGAGATCAGGAATGAGATCGGTAAACTGGCTAACAACGTGTGTACTGTGAACATGTGACTGGCTTGTGCACATGGCCTAGCTAGGTGATCGTGAGAGTGCGGCAAGAACGCTAGGAATGCACCCGAGATGCGGTGTGTTGCAAATTCTTGGGGTGAAATTAGACTTCCTTGCTCAGCCCGTCTAGTATCTATATTTTTTTTAATAATTCTAATTCTTCATAAAATCACGATAAAAAGACTTCATATATTCATTTTATATTTTAGAAGCGTAATATGAAATATTTTGGGTTTTTTTTCAGTCCAAGAAAAAAAAATAGTTTGAATAAAAAAAATAATAATAAATAGTCGTTCTTGACTCAAGTCTAATTTCCTGCGCCTTCTTGCAGTTACCCCGCAGTTGCCCATGGATACGATGCATAAATAATCAGCTGTTTACTGAGTCGTACTAGTGTACCACCCTACTGCTCTTGTTCAAATTGAGAGGATTGTTATTTTATCGGCGGCACTTAGTTTTATAACCTCATCCAATAAAAAGACAAATTCAAACATCAAATGGTGTGACAGTTTTTGTCAGAATTCCCTATCAATTTCAACTTGTTGCCAGGATAGTTTTCAGATTTCACTTGCTTCATTACCGAAGCTGTTTGACATTTGAAAGAACTGCTCCATAAGAAATCACCTTTCATTTGTTATTTATTTTCACAAACAAGTATTTTGGTCACTTGAATATTTCTTATTATTATTTCAATGTCATGATATTTCATGATGGTTATGTATTCTGTCTTTACATGGCAAGATGGGATTTTTTTTTCCATCCAGGGTCAAAGAAGAAAGTGACAGGAAGGAAACCAAAAGGATAGGGAGGAAATGAAAAGGATACAATGAAACACCTGATCAGCAGGCTCTTTTTTATTACAATGGTGAATGCAGTACATCAGAATTTAAGTACAGTTCTAAATAATTTATCAGTTGAAAAATGAGCAAAGAAAGTGGATTTCATCGAGTTCTAAATGAAAACTAAATTAGCATCGCCATTATGATTTAGATCTAGAACCTAGTGCTAGTACTACAGAATAGACCTGATGCAAACTTGTTGTCAAGCTTTTGGTTGAGTTTCTTCAGAGACACGAATTTTGGTAGCACAATACCCGAGTGAATAAGAAAGAGGAAAAAAAAAAATAAATACACAACTGTAATGCAAGTCTCTAGACCACTGATCCCGTGCACGAGCGAGCATCAGCCCCCGTTTCTTCAGTGTCACTCTCGTCATTGGCCTAGGCTAGGCTACTCGTGTCGTAGTTTTACTCGCCATCATCAATGTCATACATGGTTACACAAAATAAATTACATCTTGCCATCACCTCAACCACAGCAAAACCCTGAATATCACTCCCATCATAGTCACTCTCAGCTCACAAAACATATCAGCAAACGATACAGACATCGCAGACCTAGCTAACTAGCTCTAAACATAGTCGTAACTACGCCACGTTAGACATTAGTTGTACACAAAAATGAAACGGAGGTGAAAAACTAGTAATGAATACACGAAGATCATCAACGATGGCATATTACCGTAGAAAAAAATACACAGAACATCTTGCACCCAAAAAAAAATCGAGGTAAAAAACTACGATGAGAAAAACTAGGGTGAAAACACGATGCTTGGAAGACGAACGATGAAGACACTACGGCAGAAATGCTTACACGGAAAACAAACGAGTGGGTACCACACAAACTACCATGTTTTCGCACATACGTAGATAAGCTACATCGTGTTCAATCAAAAAACTCAACAAACACTAGGACAAAAACTCACCTCTAAATTGTTGCAAACGAGATAATCACTTAGAAAAAATGAACAAAACACTCTCAGAAGTACGATTGTACTCTGAGAATGAAAGATATAGAATGATACGAAAGCAAAAGAGAGAAAAGAGAGAGAGAAATGGACGGGAAACCTAGAGAAGTTACCCACACTCACTAACGTAAATGGAATTCAACACACACACCCCCGTGCCGCAGCCAGCATAGCAGTACACGTACACACACAAGGAGATATCGTCAAGCACTCTATGAGGAGATCGATATCACGATACCGCGCGTAAGAAATCACTGCAGTTGCTGGGGCAACAAAGATACATGCGCGCTGTAAACATGAATATTGATTAGTTTCTCAGCAGGCTCGAACCCCTGGCAGGTGTTTTGGCCAATAAGAGACATTCTAAAATATGTTTCTTTGCATAAATTATTTTTCTGAGTCCCAGTAAGGATCTCTGTGATTGGCTAAAATTATTCTACAGCTCCTGGCCAAGCCTGAGGTCCTAGGACGCCCTCTTTTGGTCATAAATAATAAAAACCACGTTTTTTGTGGGAGCTGACGGGGATGGGTTAAAGGACAAGTTCACCTTCATAAACATAAGGATCGAGAGAATGTAGCAATATTGGTAGAACACACCATTGAAAGTTTGAGGAAAATCGGACAATCCGTTCAAAAGTTATGAATTTTTGAAGTTTTTGTGCAGTAACCGCTGGATGAGAAGACTACTGCAGTGTGTGAATAACTTAGATGTCACATGCGTACAACAATATAAGGAAAATATAAAGAGAATTTCACAAAATTCCATCTTTTGAAAAAAGTACACATTCCCCTGACTCGTTACCGACAAATGTTATGGGTAATATTATTCCCCCTGCCTTTAGAAAGAGGCAAGTCAAGTGCTCTTTTATTATGCGAAAAAAGTGAAAATATGTTGAATTTTCTTTTACATTTTCTTTATACTGTTGTACGCATATGACTCACAAGCTGTAGTAGTCTCCTCATCCAGCGGTTCCAACACAAAAATTTAAAAAATTCATAACTTTTGCATCGATTGTCCAATTTTCCTCAAACTTTCACTGATGTGTTCTACTAATATTGTGGCATTTTCTCAATCCTTATGTTTATGAAGGTGAACTTGTCCTTTAAGTGATTAATTTTTATCCTTGTCCGTTACCTACGTGTAGCAATATACCTGATTCAGAGTGATCAGAACAAGGTGAGATCCTCTACCCTTGCATCCTGGGATGTCTTGGTGCGACATCAAAGATCGTGGTTGACGCTTCATCGTGGATGGATGCATGGATGCCATTTTTAGACCTTTACTCTCAGTGCTGGTTGTTTTCAGTGTGAAAGTAGGTGAGAGAAAGGGGGAGAGAGAGAACAAAATGGAAATATAGAAAGGGCAGGCTGTGAATATGTACTTTGGTGTGACACAGTCTTGGTAATGAACTTCAAATATTGTTTCTTGTGGTTCAGTAAGGGTCAAAATCATCGTGGGCCATTTGGTTGTGATACGGATAGTAAAAAAAGATGACTCTGATTGTAGTACAATGTATCATTGTGATGGTAAATGATATGTTATGTGTATTTAATTTCCTGCAATCCATGCAATTTGTGTCATATTCAATATTCTTTGCATACAATTTGTTCTTCTAACAGGCTGGAAGCAAAAGATGCCATCTCACCCGGGGGCTGTCACCCACAGCGACGATGAGAATGATGACATGGACGACCCGGGGCGTGGCAGCAGCATCACCTCCCCGCTCAGCCCCAAGACCCCACCCATCCAGATCCAGGTCAACGACATCAGCCTGGACAGCAGCGGGGATAGTGGGGGCGGGGTGCACGTCATCCCCACCATCTCCAGTCACCACGTCATGATCCCCCTGGCCCCCATTGCGACCACGCCCGAGGACAGCTCCCCAGAGGACCTGGACACCGAGGGAGGAGGAGGAGGCATTGGAGATGTCCTTGGGATGGCTGACCGGGAGGATATGAACTTGGAGAAGACGCGCCGCTACAGCTGGGGACCGGAACCCGACGATTCCGTGCGGGAGGGGTCGGACATCGGCGGGGAACTGAAACTCTCAGCAGCATCGAGGAGGTAATTAATCTTTTTGACCTCATTTATGTGTCTTCCAAAGAACTTTTTTTTGATTGAGGAAAGCTGCAGTTATATGGCTGTTTGAGCTCACTGTTAGTTGCATCCCTGATGTGAACATTCGTTTAATAGCGTTGCGTCTTGCTCTAGAAACTTGTTGCAATGCATGAGTTGGGATCAATTATTCAGTGGATTTTGCAACTCAATTTCACACGTTTGCAGACAGCTTCAAAGGACTAAATTGTGCAGTTGTGCATTTGGGGGAAAACTTGGTAAGACAAATCAAGATGAACAGCCAACGCTTTGGATTGTATTAGTGTGATGGTGTCTGATAGTGTTGTCTATCCTTGCACAGTCCTCCATTTCTCTCACAGGAAAATCAAAAAGGTACAAGGTACATGCATTGTGACAGACAGGCTTTGGCAGAATTTGAGAATTATCTCTTAATCATCTCCTTCATATCCTAATGGAAAAATACGACAATAATACATTAATATAAGAATCCTTCATGTTTGTTATGCAACATTTCACCCCCTACAATCTCGTCCAATCTGAAGTACTCTCAAGATGCGTAATGGCCTTCGATAAATGTCAAGTACCAGGCATGCCACGATTTCTGTGTATTATCAACATACATATAGATAGATATGCAGCTGTCATGCTGTTGTCAACCTTCAGCAGAAATTGGCTGTAGTAAGCATGTTTAATTGGCAAACACTTTTTTAAAAAACAAATCACTGAATTGCATGAAGCCCTCATAAATAAGCCATTCTTGCAGTCCAGTTACCCGACTATCTTTTTCTCAAAATTTTTCCCCTAACCATACTTAAAATGTTTCCTCAATTATTGAGAGCATAAAATGTCTTACACGGCCCTGTTTTATAAAGCCATTCGTAAAGTTACGCACAACTTCACGAATGACATATGGCAAGCCAAGTGGGTTTCCTAGTCATTGTTATTTTCAATAGCCAAAGTTGGAATTTGCAGATGATAATGATTATTCTCACATGTTAACACGTTTTAAGTTGAAAGGTATTTTTGCCCCAATGTACATGAAGTATTGATATACATTCCTACTTTGTTGAAACGTGAGGAAAAAAAAAATGGGCACACATTTTGGCACTTCATATTCCAGTCGTTTGTTAAGTCATGCGTAACTTTATGAACAACTTTATGAAACAGGACCCAGGTGTTAAATGAGTTGGTTTAATGGAATGTCTACATATATTATGTAGATATTTGTTGTTGTTTTTTCACTCTTTAAGATGTTGTCAGGCACAGTAGCACATAATGTATTTTATATTTTAGAGGCTGTAGAATTTGTCATGTGGCATTATTTTTCTTCTGTTGTGCCCACAGTGACGATATATTTCCTCTTTCCTTTCTCCCCCCCCCCCCCCCCCCTCCAGTAAAAGTTTGATGAACCTGGATGCCACGGGGAAGGATGCCTTTGCACACAAGAAGGAATCAGGGAAACATTCAGGTAGAAATAGAAAGACACAAGCAGTGGTCAGGCAACCGATGACAACTTATACCACCGAATACCACACGCATACCACGTTTCAAATCTGCCTTGTTAATGATGTGCAGTTTGCCAATTTGAGCTGATTGTTCTTGTATTTGACTTTCGTCGGTATTGAATAGTAATGATAATAGTAATGATAATAATAATGATAGTGATGATAATAATAATGATAATGATAATGATGATGATGATGATAATAATAATAATAATAATAATAATAATAATAATAATAATAATAATAATAATGATAATAATAATAATAATAATAATAATAATAATAATAATAATAATAATAATAATAATGATAACAGTAATAATAATAATAATAATCATAATAATAATGATAATAATATACATGTAGGCAAGGTGCTGTAATGACATTACAGTACTGTGATTCATCTTGTGGTCAATATCTATTTCAGTCATACGTGTGTAGTGATGTTTATAGGACTAGGCCTCACCCAAATTCACATCATGTTAATAGTATCCTAATTTTATGCATTAGTCGAATGAATTGTGCATTCTGTTCTGTAGAGTGATTGTTGCTCTCTTAGTCAGTCAAATTCTTAAGTTGCCATTGAAAATGTATAGTCTCTGACTCAGGAATTAAAACTAGGAGAAAATTGAACACACAAAAAAGGGGAATTCATCTTATTCTGGCATTCATGTATGAAAAGAATCCCTACAAGAATGATCTTAATGCTTACAAACAAATATCTTCAGAAGAGAGCAGCATTTCATCAAAGGAAGCCACATGTTTCATAGTCATCTTTTGGTCAAGTAAGACAGATTGAAGGTTGATTTTGTCGATCCTTGTCCTTTCTACCAGAGCATCTATAAATCTTCCACTCATTGCACACTGCTGTCTTCTCCAAGCAACAGATCTCGGTGCTTCGTGTAGAACTGACCAATGAGGAGATGGCTCCGTCAGATCATACAGCAGACAAAAGTTCTACAGAAAAACAATAACAATCAAACAAGACCATCAAACTGTAATTAGATTTTGTGAATGCTTAAGTAGCTGAGAGCTGAGGAGTATAAAGGCAGTGAGAAATGTACGAAGAGTTGGGTCCATATTGTTGCTGTCATAGATGATTTTTGGGGCTCTCTGGCTGTGGATAGGTGTGCTTGTTGGTACGCAAGAGCAATTGGATCTTAAAAGTTAATCTTACAGTTTACATTATTTTAAAAAAAAATTGAGCTGTCTTATCCCTTTTCGCTGGTTTTACAGGCACTTCAAGAAGAGATTCGGCTGTCGCTCTTGCCAAGGTAAGATCAATCTTCTAATCTGGTGTGGAATGCTGCATGCGGTACTAATGATATACAGTGTATTAGAACAAAGACAAGTGTTACACACCATTGTCAAATAGTGGGAAATCCATACTTGTTTTGTTTTTGTTTTTTTACCCGACAGAGTTAGAATGACCGGCTTTTTCAGATTTTGCGTCACACCAACTTTGAATGAGAAAACTGGTGTGATGTTAATCAATTTGTTCTTCTCTATAATTCATCTGAATGTATGTACTCTTCCCCATACATATCAATCTTATTGATTGGTCAATTTAAAGGACAAGTTCACCTTCATAAACATAAGGATTGAGAGAATGTAGCACTATTAGTAGAACACATCATTGAAAGTTTGCGGAAAATCGGACAATCTGTTCAAAAGTTATGAATTTTTGAAGTTTTTGTGCAGTAACCGCTGGATGAGAAGACTACTGCAGTGTGTGAATAACTTAGATGTCACATGCGTACAACAATATAAGGAAAATATAAAGAGAATTTCACAAAATTTCATCTTTTGAAAAAAGTACACATTCCCCCGACTTGTTACCGACAAATGTTATGGGTAATATCATTCCCCCTGCCTTTAGAAAGAGGCAAGTCAAGTTCTCTTTTATTATGCGAAAAAAGTGAAAATATGTTAAATTTTCTTTACATTTTCTTTATACTGTTGTACGCATATGACTCACAAGCTGTAGTAGTCTCCTCATCCAGCGGTTCCAACACAAAAATTTTAAAAATTCATAACTTTTGCATCGATTGTCCAATTTTCCTCAAACTTTCACTGATGTGTTCTACTAATATTGTTGCATTCTCTCAATCTTTATGGTTATGAAGGTGAACTTGTCCTTTAATATTAGCTGGCCTTGAGGGGTTCATCAAATTTCATCTTTTAGTGATCATGAATTCTGTAATCTGATTGTTCAGTCAACCATAGGATACTTCCCTTTTTTTTTTTAATGTGGTCATTGTCCTATAGTATTTCGCATTATACATTGTGCCTTCCTTCAATTACTGGGTATATACATGTAATAGACTGTTTTGATAATGCATTTAAATTCTCTGCATGGTTCACAATAGTTGCCTTAGCCACCAGAAAGCTTGTTGAAAGTTTGCTCTACCTAGCAACAACTAAGGGAATTGATTTGGGTGTTTAGAGTTGACTTCAAACCGGCAAATTTACTACTAGCCAGCAGCACTGCGGCAGTTATGAAAGAAAGACAAGAGAACATAAGTAGTTAGTAGACCAAAGTTTCTGAAATATGCATTATATTTTCAGCCAAATTTTCAATGAGATTACCATATAGAATTAATCGAGTTAGATGCACACTCCAAAAGACAAAATCTTTACCCCAGCTTGTTCTCACAAAATGTAGGAAATATCTACGGTCTGGTGACATAGTCCATTCTGTTTCACGGATAAGCAGGGGCTAATTAATAGTATTGCCACGGTCAGGACCAAATTTGCCCAACTCTATTCCACATTGTTGTGTGCTTAAAAGACTGAAGACTCTATTTCAAGAGAGAAAATTTGTTTCTAAGGGGATAAAGAAATAAATGAAACAAACGACTGAACCCTAATCTTTCTTTTTTTTAAAGCACAGCCATTGCCTCTTGCATGGTATGTAGGGCAGAAAAGATGTAACACAATACTGCTGTGATATAAGTAGACATGCATATTTTCAGACAACCTTGTCGATAACCAGTAAATAAACGTTACATTGTGATGGTTGCTGTCACTCCTGTATATCGTATATCGTATCATATTCAGTCCCCTTTTCAACTTTCCAGTTGGTCAAACTTCTGTCAAGTCAAGACAGGTGATTTTTGTCTCCATTACGAGCCTGCAAAGCCATTACGGATATGTACTTTAAATACAATCGTGAGAGGCAACATTGTTCTTGGGAATGTTATATTTTTTTTTTTTTTGGGGGGGGGGGGAGGGAGGTGCAATAGAATTTAGGTTGGCAAGCCTAGAAAGGTACATTGTACTACTACTGGGTGGTGACGTGTGGTGAACATTTATTGCTGAACTGAACGACTCTGTATGGCAGAGAATTTGCCATGCAGCCTGTTCTGTGTCAGAACACAAGGGGGAGCCCTTCTCTTTGTCCCTATGATGGCATTCAAGGGTTCCTATTGTCGATACTCATAATGACCCTGGTATGAAGAATGGGAACTCTACAGTTTGTCAATGTAAATGCTACAAACACAATGCTTGACATGTGAGTGAGTTCATGTAATGCATGCAGATAAGTCAGGAACTATTGTTTTGTTTTACAGAGACACCTTTTGAACTTGGGTAGAGCTTGCTTTGTTGTATTTCAGAAAATTACCTTTGAAAAGGCATTATATATTTTTTTCTCTTTTTGTTTCGTTCAAAATTATTGTACCTTCTAATATTATTATTGTAGCTGAGCAACAGTTGCCAGCAGTAGAACCAAATCAGCACATCTGGTTCTCATAGCATCGTGATTGGTCATGTTATCTCTTGATATCAAAAGATAGATAAGAATTTTTAAAGGCACATTGAGAATGATTCAGGGAGGGGAGCGGGTACAAACCACTCCTCTCCCAAAGACGCATAAACACACACACATGCACTCCCGTGGTGCTGTGAAAGCCTATTTTTCTCCTTCTTCATCTTAAAATCCTGTTAATTGCTCAATCAATTGATCTAATAAAGGCTACATGTATTCCAGTTTTATGTAAATCATGCTGTAAATGAGGGTTAAATTCGTTTTGTATACTTTTACTATGCACATGTGCAAGTTTATCTTATGAAGGGCCCTACTGTAAGTTCAGTGTAACTTGAAAGGAAATTATTCCCTTACAAGTGCTGCACTGATTTGACCCTTAGAAATGTTTTCCAAGCAAAAAAAAAATGTACTGTTGACACTGCTTCTAGGATATATATATCAGGTTTTCGCATTATTCATCCATCTTTGCAGATTAGGGCTTCGCTGCAGCAACTTGTTGAGATCGATAACGGTTATTCTTCTTCCCCTGATGAAAGAGAATTTCTCATGAAAAAGAGGGTCTCACTAGATTTCATGGTTTGGAATGGCAGATAGCTGTGATGCATCCGATAGAAAAGACAAATGTAAAAAAAAAAAAAAACGAGTAGGGTCAACTCAAATGACATATTTTGGTCATTTACAAAGAGTCTTAATCTGCGACTCTTTGTGGGTTTTGAGTGTGGTGGTCACAAGTTGTCGTATAAAAAATATTTGAAGATGCAATGTCATGTGCAGGGTCTGATTTCCGGATCAACTGAAAAAATCTTAAGTTTGGGGAAAAAGAAAGAGGTATTTAATGCAAATCAGCAGTAACTAAAATTCTGTTCAATAAGTATGTGTGCTCTTCTCCAGTCCGCTCTCAGACAAGTTTGTGATCGGTCATAACTGTGGGTCACTTTCAGGGCAGAGATGCATTAGGATTACACGTAGGGTCTGCATAGCAATGGACTAATTCACTAATTAGAATGTGATCTGACATCAAATCTGGGTCTTAGCGTTGGGGGGATTACGCATGGAGCGTCGACAAGATGTGTGTGCTTGTATTTCACTAATGAAGACCGTCCTATCACTGTTGGAAAGTGATAACGAGTCGTAACCATTTCCTCTTTATTCCCCCCCATCCTCTCTTCCACGTGCCTATCCCACTCCAATCTGCAAAAGGGATAGGGAGCATTCTGTTTAGATTTGTTATGTTCTTCTTTTTCTTCTGTTTAACTAAAAAGCCTTGATTTCTTCATCCTGTCGCTTTCCCCTCCCCCGACAATCAGTCGCTGCTAAGCAGGAGGGATTCCTGTGCCGTAAGTACAATGTAGTCTCCCCTTGTGCCTCCCACACTGCGCTTTACCTTCGTTGTTTCACGGCCATCGTGTCACCATTTGGTCTGCTTGGACTCTCGCCCCCCTGAACAGACCTCAGGAGCAACTGGCATGACAGCCCCTTTCTGTATTCCCATCAGTGTCCCACCCCCCCCCCAAAAAAAAAACCCAACCCTTTCCATCTCCTTTTATCCATCCCCACCCCTCCATTATGTCCCACCTCATTTTGAACTTTGTTCTCAACTTTCTTTACCCACTTAAACTGCCCCCCCCCCCCCAGCGACCTACTCTAGCTAAGTCCATTTCTTCACACTATCCCTTCCCTCTCAGACCTTTCCCCACTCCCCCTCAGGTTTGCCCCTTCCTCTTGCATGCTAAAATTTGCCTGTGTGTGTATCAGTTGTATATGTACGTATGTGGGGGGGGGGGGGAGGGAGGGGGGCTAATGAAATATCCTTCTTTCCCCCTCTCTTTTCGTTGCCATGTAGTTCAGCAGTAGGGGGGAAAAGTCAGCCGTTTGTAGTACTCCGACCGGCAATTAGTCAGGCAATACTGTGATGTGTCATCTACTTTGTAATTTCTGTGGTAGTTGAGTTGACATGACTCGCTGACAAACTTTGCGTGCAAAGCTTGCTTTGTTTTTTTTATAGCCTCACTTGCTTCTGTGTTGATGGTGGCTGTGCTGGTTGTCTTTACGGCAAATTGAGTTCGCTTCGCTAGAGGAGTTGTATAAACGTTGTGGATGAATGGTTTCAAGCTCTTTTTGGATATTATTTGGAAATACGCTCATTGGATCATGTAACGACATAGTCTTTCAAGAACGGTAAGACAATGTGCAATTTATTTAAAAAAACAAAAAAAAAAACAGGGGAAAAAGAAATCAAGACTGGGTTTAATTAAACAAGTTAAAATGGTAGAATTTTGCAGATATTATTGCCTGTTCTTGTCTCAGGAAATCTGCTTTGTACATCAAGTTTCTCCAATATGGTTGAATAGTTCTTCACAAGGTAGTATATCCCTTGTGCTCCTCAGTTGTTCTCTAAACCAAAGTGAGTCCATTGAATGTGAAGCAAATGGGTATTGTCCTTAACCTATTCGGACGTCTGACTTTCTGTCAAAAGTTTTTCAGAAAGCATCTTGAGCAGTCAGAGAAAATAGGAAAGCTAACCCCCCACCCCCAGAAAGAAAAAACAAATACAACTAGAGGTCGTGTTCTGAGCTGCAAGGTGGCATATTATATTCTGCTGCAAAAGCTAGCATCCAACAAGATGTGAGAGATTGAACACACTGACATGGTAGAGTCAGTCTAAACTCTTCAGAACCACTGGGTTACCAAGGCAACCCCTTGATGTTATGTGATACTCCTTTGTTCAATATTTAGTGAGTAGCCTCTGATAATGCTTGGTGAAGCGAGGAATATATCGTCGCTGGGGTGACAAGACCTCGTATCTACAAAATGTCAAATGTTCAGGAGAGCCAAAAAACATGGCGGCCAAAGCACTGTGGCAAATGGAATAGCCTTTCCTTTGACATGCCGTGGTGGCTTCATTTTTGGAGTAAGACAGTTGGGATTTGGACAGGACATCACTTAAACCATTATTTGACCAGTAATCCAAAAAAGTCATTTTCACCAAAATTGCAGATACAAGGTCTTGTCACCCCAGCGACGATACATTGTGTGTGTGTGCTTCAAATGCTCTTATTCTGATTTACATAGTATTTTTTTGCACATCTCCAAAAGTGAGATTCTTGCACGACAAGTGTTGCTGTATTAGCTAGAGTGTAGCATGGAGTAACCACTTACACATGTATAATACAAAGTACATGTATGTTGGCAATGGATGCAAACCTGAACTCGTCATTCTTGGTTGCCATGTGTAAGTTTTGGAAATTTGAGCCTGGGAGAAAATTATAGATGGTTAGTGAACACCCATGTAGTTCTTGCAGCGGGAATAATGTGTAGCTGCGATTTTGTAGATATTTACATTTTTTTTGTAGTTGTCTTGGTGATACAACAAGACTTTGGCATTTTGAAGATGTTACCCAAATTGAAAGGATGTGCCCTGATAGGTTATGACTCTGAAGTATGTATGATTTGTGACATTGTGTGATAAGTTGATAACTTTCGTGTTTTTTGTTGTATTAATTTTTGCTTTTGCATGACTCATGTCAGACGGAGCTATCGATGTGTGTCAATTTTAAAAGTTTTCAGAAATGAAATAGCACAAAAAGTGAATGACTGATCTGTAGCATTACAAGCCATCTCTGCATGAGGCGATTTGAACGTCATATTTTGTGCAAGATTTTTTCTTTTTTTTTCAAGTGAAGTTTTGTTACATGTTAGTTGAATTTTGTGTCAAAGGGAATGCTTAGCCATACCTCCATGAAATATTTTATCGTTTGATTCCACATTTTAAATTTTTAAGCAAGTAAATTTAAAAAAAGAAGAAGCTTTAAAGGCGTACATTGTAGGTAGAAGTTATAAAGTTTGACTTTGGAGCAAAAGGACTACCGATTGCCACTTGCATGGTTTGAGCGGTGAACGGTCGGTGCTGGCAGTGTACTGGCCAGACATCGTGATGCGTTCTGATGCTGCCTCTGTGTTCCGTCTGCCTCGGGCAGCCGGTACAAAGCCCAGACAGAATGCGTAATTTCCATTACCGACATCCATTAGGGAGCAGCGGCCAGAGCTGATTGAATCTGTCCTCTTTGACCATCGCCGTGAGAGAGCTCAACTGTCTCACCAGATTATACTCCCTATTTTGCAGGAAAGAAAGAGAGAGGGAAAATGGGTTCATCCTTTTCCCCACAGGTGACCCCCAAGTTGATTTTATGTCTATGTGGTGAAATTAGACAAGTACTTTTGTAGGTTTTATGTGAGGCTTTAAACTTGTTGAATGAATTGATATCATCGGGGAATATTTGATTGATATCATCGGGGAATATTTGATTGATATCATCGGGGAATATTTGATTGATATCATCAGAGAATATTTAATTGATTAGTCCTTTTCTGCCCTGCCCCCCCCCCCCCCAAAAAAAAGAATCAAACCAATTAACAAAAGCAAGAAAGACAAATCAATGAGTCCTGATATGAACTTTCCACATTTCAAATTTCCTTCAAATTGCCAACCGGTAAAAAAGCTTCTATGAAGGTACACTAAAGTAACTACAGGTGGACTACATGCACAAAGTTACACTACAGGCATGTCTTGCGTAAAACTACTACCTGGGGCTTGCATATCATGTCCCCCTATGTGAGGCAGGAGGTACGACGATGTGTACTTTAGGGGCTGAAATATTCATTCATACAGGAATTCAAGGAAGTGCTGCCTGATTTCATCAACCGTTGCTGGCTAGGGAGGCCAGGTTTTGATTTATTCCCAACTTCTGTGATGTGAACACCCCCCACCTTACCTCCTCTGTTTCCAAGCAGTCTACGTATGTGGATTATATCCCTAGCCAGGTGCCTTTTCCCCCGATCTGCCGTGCCCTGATAAAATGCGTAATCCATGGATCATTACCATACCCCCTCCCCTGACCCACAATCCTACACAGTCGGGTCTGCATATTTAGAGCTGTATAATGTGTGATATGTGACATTCTGTGTTACTATCCCATTTTATTACAGTGCCGAACATTCAGGCTTGGGGCGGGATAGGAGCTTGGATTTAGGTGTAGAATTTTCAGGTACCACGGACAAAGGGCTGAATAAATCAGTAATATGATTAACATGATAGTTTCATGAAACTATCAGGCGTTGATATGAAAATGTCATTACGTACAATGTACTCGTAGTTATAAAAAGAACAGAAATTGTATTCCAGAAAGGGATGGGGAGGGGATAATAAGGTTGTCTTTTCCACCCTAGTGTATTCATTCTCATTTGCATCACTCAAGAGCCGTATTTTCAGCTTGTTTATTTATCTTTTAATCTCTCTTTTCAAGCTTTTGATAATAAAATTCTCATAACATACGATCGGTTTTGAATACACAAGTTTTGGGAACTATTTTTGCATGAATTGCGATGTTTTTAACACACTTTTAAGAAGATAAAGGGGAGAGGATAGGGAGTTTTTAGCACAAGAGGAGCACTAGTAATTTCGGGCTTAAACCCAGGGTGCCTTTCTCAACTTTTTTGGCAAAGTCCTGTTGTAGTGTTTAAGTTGTTTGGTTCACAACCGATGGCATCCCATTCTAAGCTCCATGAAGGGTATCATTGTGTGTGAATTGATACCCATGAGACTCCCATGGGAGACTCTCGTCGATCACAACTTGTCAGACCTCGAATATGAAACGAGAGAAAAGAGACGGGTCGAGAGCATTTGAGATGCCGCAGCTGCCATGATCAAGGCAATCGACATACTGGCAGGCGCAACCTTATGCCCTTCACGCCCGGAAGGCTGCAATATTTTCCTCATTAGAATGGCTTTTTCACATCATTTCTTCTTAGAAAATTTATTGTTATCATCATTTCATTTAATAAGCTATCCCTGTAATTTCTACCCTAAATAACTACTGGTGTTGCTATTGCTACTACTACTACTACTACTACTACTACTACTACTACTACTACTACTACTACTACTACTACTACTACTACTACTACTACTACTACTACTACTACTACTACTTGCAATTAACTATTCTGTACTTCTACTACTACTTGAACTATTGCTGCAACTACTTCTAATGCTTCTACTAGTGCTATTACTTTTATTACTACTACAAGTACTACTACTACTTATGGTACTATGACTACTACAGTACTACTACTACTACTACTACTTCTTCTAGAACTTATTCTACTTAACTGCTATTACCACTACTGCTTTATACTACTACTACTACTACTGGTATTACTGCTGCTGCTGCTACTAACACTACTACAAAGACGACGATGACTGCAACAACAATTACTTTTGCTCCTATTTTTACTGCTATCACTAAAATCACTACGACCATGATTCTTTTTCCACTGCAGCTAAAACATATGACTCCCATGTCGAGACCTCTTTTCCTCGTTATAAGTCTTCCCTCGATACCTCTCCTTGAATGTAAATCACTAGCTTCGGCTCTCAACTTGAGCCGGGTGTATGTATGGCAGCTGTTTGATAAAGTTTGCAAGACTTAATCTCTCTTTAGTATTGAAGGTACCCCCTGTTGGTCCTAGCCCGGGGTGAGGAAGTTCCTCTTAGCACCCCTGGGCCAGGTTCGATGATGTCGTCTGGGGGGTACTCCAGAGCCAATTTCCTGGAGATGGTGGATTGAATTTGTAGCGCCGCATTTTGTTGTCCTGTCACTCAGCAGTATATCGCATGCACCAGAACAATTCGGTGCTCTGTGTGTCTGTCTATAATTATCTTATTTTATTTCAGACACTCCATACTATTATGGGATAACAATTGCATCCTCTTAGAGTTTTCATCTTACAAACTGGACTTCTCAGAAGAACTGTCATTGTGTGTGATTTTTTTTTCACTTTCCTTACATTGTCAGGACTGTTGTCCTTGTTTATGAATCAAATTTGCTTAAAGTAAAGTAAGCCTGTTCTGAGAGATATGAGAGAATAGAAACACTTGAAGCATTTTTAATCTAACTGGCTTAATTTTTACTGTCATATATAAAGAGCTGAAAGTTTTTTCTTCTTTGTTTTGTTTTGTTTGTTTGTTGTTGTTGGTACGGTAGTGTTTGTTTGTTTGTTTGTTTTTTGCTATATAGATGTAACAGTGAGTTGTTCAATTAAAAAAAAAAAGAAAAAAAAAATCATATCATGGTTACGTGTGCCAACACCTGCATGCCTTTTAGATGGCTACAAATAGAAAAAGGAAATGTTTATTACAATAAAGTATTTCACACAGTTTGTGTCCCCAAACTTTGCTCACATTCTAAATTGCATTATGTGTTTTTTGTTTCTTTTGATTTTCTATTTGTCCATTGCAGAAACAGAATGATGGATATGGGTTAGATGGTAAAGGGAGTGCCCTACCAACAAACAATGCTAACTCTTCTTCCTCATCGTCCAAGTCCTCACCCAGTGCCCAGAACATACCGGTGGTTCGTCGACAGAAGCACAACCTGCAAACAGAACAGACTCGTATGAATCATCTCCGTCATTTTTTCTCTCTCTGTGTTCCTCCAAAAACCCATCTTTCCATCTCTTCCACCCCCCCCCCCCCCCATAGAATAATGATGTGATTGTACAACTAATAAACATAAATAATAATCTTTGAAAGAAGATGCAGGGATACATTTGGAAATACACCATGTAACTGCAAAACCTCCTCTACTTTGAATTCTCTTTTGTAGATGGTAATTCTGAATGATTACGGGGGGGGGGGGGGACAAAAAGATTGAAAGTGTTCAATAATAACATAATTGTTTTAACTAAGAGTAATATAATGTGATTTTGGAAAAGGAAAGATTTTTACAGACGTTCTTCGTGGGATAATGCAAAGAGTTGCACATTGTGGCATATCAAAGCATGCCTCTGTAAGATAACTTTTCCTAATTACTGTAAGGCAATCATGAAATGTGTTTGGAGAAACATAGAATGGACATATAATGCCAAAGGAACAAAGATATGGATATGTGGATGAAGACTTGTTTTACGATGTGAATGGCATTATTGATGAAAAGGGGAAAGTACATGAGATTTACAGTGAATTGCAGCACCCATAAATGTGAGCTTTGTTCTGTTTGCTTTTGGTTCACAGGAAAGCAGCGAAGTGCGTCTATGCATGATACCCGACTGTGAGTATGCCTTCTCAAGGATTATTATTATTTTTTTTTTTTTTGGTCACCCGCAAATACGTATTATGGAACTCAAAGCTATATTTTATATAATCTATCATCCCTAGGGATGACAAGACCTCTTGTCTCAAAGATAATGAATTTTCTTGAGAGTGAATACATTTTTCATTTTTTAAACATTTTTTGCAAAATAACATCAATGTTCATATAAATGCAGAAACAATTCTTTGGATTACATTGATCTTTGTGAGAGTTGAAAATCCCAAATCAGTATTTTTGATATATTCAAAATGGAGTTACATTGTAGGAGGGTTTTGAATATGCGCCAATTGAGATAGGAGGTCTTGTCACCCCTCGAATGATATACTGCTTGTAGAGACTAGTGGCTCTGTGGATAGTGCCTCCAAGTCCAATTTACCACTTTCCTAGCAAGTGAAATATTGGTAGATTTGGACAGTGCACAGGCATATTGAAATGGAAAAGCACTGCAAATGCACACATACATCAATCTGTGTACAAATATCATATGTATATATGACCTGTCACCTGCAAAGCCCAATGGAGTTATGCACGAGTCTTATGATTTCAGAACTTTGGAATTCATCTGACTCCAAAAGCTTTCTAGGGGATCTAATTTGTCCCACTTTACTCCCAAACCTTCTGCAGATATGCCAGAATAATCGGCCCCAATATAAAATGTACACACTGCTTTGAGAAAATTGCCTCTGAAATTACAATGAAGCTAAACAAGGAGAAGATTCAGCAAGTTAACATGAAGTATCTATCCAAAACAAAGAGTAATATGCTTCATGAAAACATGAAGTTTTGAGTTGCAAAACATGCTTTGTCTCCAAGATTCAAACGGGAGACATTTAAGAAATCAGACTTTCAATTTTTGTTTGTACAATTGGAAGAGTTCATAATTCTCTGGCGTACATTTGTAATCCCCTTATTTTGCCATTTTCTCAGAGATAATGTTGGGAAATCCATTTGGGCAGTATATGACTGGTTATGTATACACTTGATGCACTCAATTTTGTTGCAGCTTTTGAGTACAGCTTATAAATGTTGTGTGCACAAAGAGGTGAAGTGTAAAAGCGTTTGGCCGCAAAATTTCTGTGCTTCTTACAATATTTGCGTGACAGCATTATGCCCCTGTGCCAAACACCATGCCCTGACAACATGTGTTTTATGCCACCCAAACGGGACAGTCTTCTGTGAATCCCATACCAGCTTTGCAACACTCTGGCAAACACAAATGGCATACTATGTGTATGGACCCCTCCTTTGCTCTAATTCCTATATGACCTTAATATTCCCCCATCCCTACCTGCTTTCCCAATGTACGTTAAGCTCCCATTATCTGTGTCATGGGATGGCTAATCCATTTTTGCTGGCTTCTAAGTGTTCGTTAAGCCGGGTTAAAAAGAAAAATGTGTAATCACCTAAATATCAATGCAACAAGACATGCAACATTGTTGAATCTACGCTCTAACCCCTTTGACGAACACACACGTGCAAGTGTGAAGGTGTCCTTGCCAAATTATGACGTCAAATAATGATTGTGTAGATTCCCCTACCCCCTTACTTTGGGGAATCAAAGAATACAGCAGGAAGAAATAGGAAGGGTAGTGTGATGAGAGGGTTGAACTTGCATTTTTTCCCCCACTGCTTTGTGGGATGCATTTTTAGCACATATTAGAGAAATACTCGTCCCCTAAATACTGTAGCTACCGTACAGCATGTATGTTATAGCTCGGAGAGACACAGAGAATTAGACGATGTGTTCGAGTTCGAGTTTGAATTTATTTTGTTTTTCCACAATAAGATAATATATAAATGTAAATCTGTTAGATATATATCGTCTGTTGAGAATGAGAAGGGCGTTAAGTGGTCTTGAACACTATGGGTTATGTGGCAACTTAACGCCCTTATCATTCTCAACCGACGATATGGCAATGAAAAGTAAAGGGAATATTTAATGCCATAAAGTACTTCACCAGTATCCCATGTGACTTAAAGCTAGTTGCAGGTTGTAACCATACTTTCATTTATAGTGTACATTGCTTTGCTGGGTGCTCCTTACCGTGCAAAGCAAAACAAAGCAAAGCAAAGCAAAGCAAAGCATAACAAAACTAAATAAAAGGGCTGTCAGATACATTGTACTTAATTGCCATGCTAATACCTCATGCTCCCTACAGCTTTTTCCCTGCACTCGCTTTGTTCCTTGAATGGAGGATGGAAGGAACCCAGTCTTGTAGTTATTCCAGTTTAGCTAGGTTTTGTATCATCTCAAAAAGGGCCGGGGGGGGGGGGGGGGGATGAGGAATGAGAGATACATGTACTACATACTTTTTCTCACAATGCAAACAAATTCATAATTCATTAAAGAAAAACAATATGAAGGAATACAATTATATGAATTGTTATGCAGCCATGGAATTCCTTGTTGATTTTAATCTTGAAATTTTGAATTTATCACATTTCTGTGTTTGAAAGGAAGGGTCTATATTCAAAAGAAATGATTGCAGGCTTTAATTCTCACAAGCACATAATTGAGGGGACTTCAGGATTATTCAAAAATTTAGCTGACGTGTGAAGCCGAAGTGAAGTGTGACGAGATTAATTGGAATGACCCCTTGCCCGCACTCCTTTCTCCGCTTGCTGTGGTGTAGTTATGAAATCCTCCGAAGTGAGTTGGAGGGGTTACAGGAGGAGGATGAAGGAGATGAGGAGGAGGAAGAGGAGGAGGAGGAAGAGATGGAGATGGAGGAGGGGTAAATGCTCTCGCCAATCTGATCTGCGTGTCCACGAGTGTCTTTGTGTGTCCACTCCTATACTCCAGCACACGGACTTTGCCATTGCTTTTACTTGCATTTAACACATGGCCGATCTTTCATTCTTAGCTGGCACGTTCTCTCTAACTTTCAAGCGTGTGCAAATTGTTTGGAAAGTTCTCCATTGGGCAACAGGTGGCTTAACATCTTTGTGTGTCCAAATAGAAACATAACTTGACTTTTGTATACCATTAAATCTTGTGTTCAGACAGCTTAAAACCAAATTTTTTTCTTATTGAGTGAGCAACGTTTGCACCTCTTATGTGTCCTTGTAATGAAGTCTGAAAGAGGTTGGTCTAGTGTGGATACCTACACGTATGAAGAAAGAAACATACATTTTCATCTTTGTCTCTCTTTTATTCTTTTTTTTCGGGGGGGGGGGCACTGCAATGGCATAGAATGTATGGGATCTTTTAATCTGTGATTAATTTGTTGAAGACTAAGAGAAGGAAAACAATTTAAATCATAATTTTTAAAAAAAGGGCATTGTAACTACATACACACCGCTAGCCTGCATATAAAAATGTAAATTTGAGAATGATTTCGCTACCATTTATCAACCTAAATTTCCTGTAGAAAATTCTTGATTAACTTCATGATGTGGCTGATGTGAATTGAAATGTAGGTGTATCATTTGTGTTCTTCATATAAGCTGATAACATTAAAACTTGAGAGTTGCATGCCTATTGTGAACAGATCACAAAAGTCATATTGTTAGGACTTATAAAGTTTGATCAAAAACTAATCGCAATTACAATATGTAGCAACCAACCCCTGACAAAGAGCTGCACAAGTATGTACACACAGTTCAGGATTTATCATTACTGGCATGAATTTTGAGCAGTTCTCTCTTACAAGCATTATCACCGTGGGTACTGTGCCTGGGATACATATCATTGCACACACAATTTTGTTGCATAACTGAGTGCGTTGAGAAGGTTTTGACATACGGGTTCATGTACACTTCCTGGGATGTTGTCTTTTCACCTAACAGTGTGGTGTATAGACTGTACACCTGTGTTTTCGTATGTTGCTTAAAATCTGCTTTTGCTTGCACCTAATGCGCAATAATGTGTACTTCACTGTGTGCACCTGAGCTCTCCATTTTCTTTGCACACACACACACCCACCCTGCCCACTCGCTACCCAAAGGCCCTCAGTAGACCCCCTGAAGCAGATCGCTTTCTTCAGAATCGTTGATTCGGAGGAGGAAGATGAGGAGTATGATTACTTGTAAGTCTGTGCACGCCAAATTGTTCACTCTGTCTCTCTGTCTCGCCCCATTATTTCAATACCTCAGAGATGCACGACACACATCCACACAAAGTTCATCAGACACCTCCACCATGCCCCCTTTTCACTGATATATTCTTTATATATGTACAATGTACACTATGATCAATTTACTCAAAGCCCTTGCACACAGACTCTGACCAATGATGTTCCATATGAGACCATACTGGCATCCTGTAGTTCTGATCATGTCAAGTTTTATATATCCTATTATCTAGATCCTCAAAGATTGCTGCTGCGTTAATCCTATGAATTTGATATTTTTACCAATTTGATGAAATGAATTTTGCCTGAACATGATATTACTAGAGACTTTATTACACTCTGTTCATGTAGGAGGTTTTGTGCTTTGAGATAGGGGCCCATTTATGTAGGTTTCAAGATGTTATTTTGGGAACAAGGTTAGGCTAAGTATTTTGAAAAAGATAATAAATTGTTCTGTGAAATGAAATATTGGCAGTGGAATTTAAATGTGAATTTGTAGTTTCTGTGTGGGCTACTATTGATGTGCCCATAAATTTCACTGTAATTTATAATTTCCTTTCAATATTGCACCATCATCCAATCATGATCAAAGACATTGAAGCAGAATGAAGTAAAGCCTGCCTCATCTTCAAAAAAAAAAATGATAATAATTGATATTAGTGTTGGAATTATTGTTAGGTTTTCATAGTTTTTTTTTTTCCGTGTCTGAAAGAAAAATGCAGCGCAGCAAGCCTTGGGTTACCAAAAGGCTCTCGGAATTGGTTTGGTCAGAATCAAAGTGCAAGAGGCCTTCAATATGACCATGCCGTGTACATGTACATACTGCAATCACTATAGGCCACTCCACTCACCTGCGTATACATGTATGTATTTCTCTTCAGCCGTCACCCCAAGTCACTTCACATTGTACACATATATATCGTCCAGCTGCAACTACACAGTGATATGTTTAAGCTTTGAACTCTGCATTCTTTCTTTGTTTGATGGTGATACCCTGGGTACTCTCTAAGCGCTTTTTCTCTTTTGCCAGCATTTTCAGTAGTCAACAAATTTATCTGTTCCATCTCTTGGATTGGCTATATTGCATCATTGCATGAAAATCTGTTGTTTATTTTCTATTCTCAATATCTTATGCTTTTTAATAGTTGGAAATTTTGTTTCGAGCAATAGCTCATTGGAATCCAGACTGGCGTAGAAAGTGCATATGAATTACTGCCAGTTGAAATTTGTAACATTTCTCCTCTGTTATGTTATTTGTACAAATGTACATGTGGAATGCAGTGCAAACAAAATGCACAATGGTACACTGTAAATCATGTCACTGTACATACAATTGTATCTTAAATTGTAACCATCATTTTTCATCATACAAGTTCACAAATTACAGCAAAATCACTTGACATTATCACAGTGCTCTTTTGATGAAAATCTGTTGTTTATTTTCTATTCTCAATATCTTATGCTTTTTAATAGTCGGAAATTTTGTTTCGAGCAATAGCTCATTGGAATCCAGACTGGCGTAGAAAGTGCATATGAATTACTGCCAGTTGAAATTTGTAACATTTCTCCTCTGTTATGTTATTTGTACAAATGTACATGTGGAATGCAGTGCAAACAAAATGCACAATGGTACACTGTAAATCATGTCACTGTACATACAATTGTATCTTGAATTGTAACCATCATTTTTCATCATACAAGTTCACAAATTACAGCAAAATCACTTGACATTATCACAGTGCTCTTTTGATCTTTGAGTGACAAATGTTATGCCTGAGTGTGCTCTTTCATACTGTACAATATTACCCCATCCAATTCTCGGGTTTTATATTTGTACAGTTGGGATATATTTGAGATAGGCTAGAAACTCTCAGCTTACGGAGGCTGAAAGATGCCACAAGCGAGGGTCATTTAAGATCAATTCAAAAATACAACAGTCATCTTTTCAACTAAATTCATTTCTGATTTAAACCACAGTCTGAGAATGAGATCTGTCCGAGAGGTCATGCTCTCCATGGGACTTTGATTGGCATTTTGTAAGTTCTTGCAAAGTAAATCTGTACGGTGGAGATTTGGAAGGGAAGGTCAAGATTACTCATATGAAATATTTTTAGAGAATATTTGAGACTTACAATGCTGTAGACAGTGTGAATACTGATGTTATCTGCAAATGCTTATTCTAAACGTCAAATTGAGGGGTCAGTCCTTTCGTGAAATCTTACAGTTGGTGTGGGGGAGGGGGAACCTTCACAAGTTCTGTTCAAATTACATTGAAGGAGGGTTAATGCTGCTCTCTCTGTGGGAGGGTCAATGCAAGTTTATCCTCATATGAGCATTATGTAATGGGAAGGAAGGGACAGAGTAAAGAGTGTGAAAGGTGTGATCCCACTTTCACACCCGTTTCATATGGTGACGTGAAATCTGAAGTTGTTTATCTGAACAGATATGACAACTTTTTTTCTCAATAGATGTTTCAAGGAACAGAATGTCTCTTTCTTTCATTTGGGTTTGTTTAAGTTTGTTTGTTTGTCTTTAAGTCATAGTGTTAATATATGAGAAAGGATACAATCAATTTTACCATTATATTCTGAAAATACATGCAGAATGTATGCTTGAAAATGCTATTGATTTTTTCTTTTCACGTGATATTGACACTTTGAAACAAATTTCTTAGAATAACATTTTTTTTTTTTTTTTGCATTTTCTGGCAATTGTGGAAGGGTGCAGTGGAATGGCTGTTGGATCATAACAGTGAAATGGCTGAAACAGGATATGAATTTATTGATATGATAACTAGTGCAAAGTGGTCATCATAGCCAATGGAAGCCTAGCCCTGGAAGCAATTGAGGAACTTGTTGAAAATATCTCATTTCCCTTGTGTCAGAGTGTAATTACAGGGACCTGCTGAAAAGATTAGGTGCTAGACAAAGGATTTTAAGGGCGGTGCAAGTGTTTCCCCTCTGTATTGCATGGGATTAGGATTAAAGGGGGTGCATGTGAAAAGGGCTCTTGTTTGATATGGAAACAGCTAATTAGGGGTATCCTGTTCTTTTTCATACTGGGCCTTCAGTCACATGTTGTGAGCTACTGGCATTGTAAATTCTGTAATTTCAAACAACAGTTTTCATAGAGTTTGTATTGTAAATAGTCTGGTGTATAAAATCGTAAAGATATCTAAAATAATGACATTGAGCTGTGTGGGAATTTGTGCTGTGACCATGTCAATCCAATTGCTTTCATGCACAGAAGTGAAAGAACACTTGGGTTATTTCAGCTTGGATGATAGAATGTACAATTGTACAAGTGTAGATGCTGTTAATCTCAGGGGAGAGTTAAAACAAAGAGAAAGAGCCATTTGTAATCTTATTCTTAGGAATTTGAGAATGATTTTGATAGCATTTCGTTCTGTCTGACAAGTTATGTTATTGTTGCCTCAGACACAATATACATTGTACTTTCATTACCACTACCACAAGTTGCCATGTTAAGGTATTTGTATCCACACACTGAGCATCAAAATATCATCCACTCTCGTGTATCATTGCTTATTCAAGTACTCACAGCTTGCACACTGAACATAAAAATCATTCAGGTTTTCTATGTTTTTATAGGAACCTGAGTTATTCATGAGTTTACAATCAAACACCAAATAAAGATCATAAATCATTTGATCATACTTAAAGTGTATATGTTTTTAGAAGTTTTGTTAGCAAGTGTGTAAACAGTTTTGTGCAGTGGACAAAAGAATATGCAGTTAAGTGTGTATCAAATGACATCTTTTAATGACAAACATCATACTAAATTAAATCCTGTGAAGTACTGTGTAACTGAGAGATGTTCATCTACTTGTCCTGTGTTTGTTGCACCTACAAACAATGTTTTGATTTGCTGTGCTGAGTTTTAATAACAGAAAGACTATCAAAAGACCTTATATTTTAGACAAAACTCAAACAAATAAGATTAAAAGGAATGAGGGATGTCATCCAGTGTCAAAGAGAAAGCAAAAGTCAGGCAAAAAATCACACAAAGTGATTACATCAATTGTTAGCACACCTTCCCAAATAGTATTTTCTAGCCTTGTATAACAAAGGATATTCAAATAAACATATTTCAGTCCAGTAGCATGTGTGAAGTCAATGATACCAAAATAAATCTATGGGTTCTCAGGTCAAAAAGTGCATTTGATAATCCTTCTACTTCAATTCTGTTTCAGCAAAAAATACACACACAAAAAAAAAGAAGTGTGTTGTGTAGTTATCAAAACAGATCAAGTACTAGCATTTCTTCGCTCTAGATTTAATCACAGATGCATTGTATAATTTTCTTTTGTGCTGTTGCTTCACACAAAATTTATTGTGATTCAAATGTTCTCATCTTTTTCAAGAATACTGTTTTGTTTTTAGTATTCTGTTTGTCTTCTCAGTGCAACAGTCATAATTCTGCTTGCCTGCTTGCTTTTTTTATGTTTTGTGTTTTGCATTCCTTGTAGTATAATGCTTCCCCTTTTTTTCACTTTGTGCTTGGCAGTTTGCCTTTCAGCTTTTATACCCATCAATTAGAATGCTTCCATTCCCTGCATCAGTTCTGTGGTGGTACTATGAACTATACAACCTACAGTTATGTAAGATACACATCAATGTATGTATGATGACAGCTGTCGTAGTACCGCACCCATGCATCTGACTCTGTAGCATTCAATCTTAGAGTGCACTTTATATCTTGTTCTGCTCTTCATCATAATCTCTATGTCTGTCAGGTTTGTTTGGTGTTGGGCATCTAATGTTTCCATGAAGTTTTTGTGCCTTTGTTTTTACCCTCTTTGCTAGTGTGTTCTCACACCACAGGTAATTTCCAGATACAAACTTACATGCAAGTGAAATTATTATTCGTATTGCATCAGTCTTCTGCCTTGTCAGAGCAGCATTTAAAACTTAAACTTCTGAGGTGTTGATAAGATTGAGCAATTTTGATGTCAGAATCTGCTAATGATATGTTGTTGAAAACCATCATTGGTTAAATTTGTAACGGCTTTTTGGTTAAGGTAGCTTTGATATCAACACTGAACATTCACTAGTCAACAGTGTGGTTCATTTCTGATGAAAAGATTTTTAGCCATAGGCTGAAAACATGAGTCTGTACAAATGAACTGTTTCTGATGTTTAATTGATTAAACTTACAAAGGTGGAAACTCTGTTTTGTTTTGAAAAACTGCAGTAAAAAACATCCATACAATGGGCAAGATTATCGTCCTGTAAGGTTTCAAATCATGGTTTGCCCGTCGCGATGGCATTGTAAGGTTGGGAAGACTGAAACCTTGGGAAATCCCATTTCCATGGAAACGGGAGGACATGAACAATGTTCTCATTTCACTTGGTCGCATCTTCCTTTTTCAGCTCTGAGAACGATGAATCAGGCGGACACAGCTCACTAACGGCCGAGCGCAGGAGGCAGGCGCGACTCTCACTCACGGAATTTCTCGCGGATCCGCTGAATTTCACCGATGAGAATTCTCTCCAGCAATCGGGTGAGAATTCCCAGACTCCGCTAGCGTAGGGTGTCGAATACTGTAGAGTGCTGCCCAATCTCTGGTAGTGTGGATGAGGAGGATGCGTTTACACACTTTCAAACTTTTGTGAGCGTGCACCCATGCTCCAAATGGCATGACGTCATGTTGCCCAGACTGGCTACTTAAGTTGCATGACTCCAAATGGTGGCTACCACTGAAACAAAATGTAGCCAGAAGGAAGGTACAATTTTGTAAGTGAATGGGGTCAAATGATACATTTGTAGATCTTTCTAAACTTTGAAAGTGTTGTGGAAAGAAATGTAGAAAAAAAAAAAGAAATGTGAAATGAAAGTCTATGCCTGCAAGTCATGCAATGTACATGTATATCCATTGATTATCCTGTTTGGTATTCCAAAAGTGAATTGCTTGACTTCGTGGCTTCCCTCTGTCAGGCAACAAAAGTCCTGCAAGTGTCAGCTACTCTTAGGATGTTTGAATGTCATAAGCCACTAGTGAACTGCTGATGCTCAGAGCCCTGCAAAAAAAAAAAGGGAAAAAAAGTCAATGTCATGGCATTGTACCAATGCAAGTTATTCTTATAAAGTGTAAATTCTATGATCAAGATTATACCTTCTGCTTTTCTGAGCAAAGCATTAAGATGGCAAAGGGAATCACATGTTTTGTCACCACTTTTCCCCTTATCATGATGTAATAATATGTAGCCAGGGAGTGCTACTTTAGAACTCGCAAGTCTCTCTGGTTCTACAGGAGGCTTTCTGAAAACGTCAATATCTCCTTGTATACAGATGGTAGAATTTAAGAAATCTGCCTGATTTGGGAATCACTTTTGCCCATTGAGATGCATGTAACATTTACAGGTATCTCCCCCGTTGTTCTTTGGAGTCTTCCCCGACATGGATTCATAATTGTTGGCAGCCTGGGATATTATTTTTCTCTCTTTTTTTTTTTTTTGTACAGCGAATGTCATGGAAGGGCCAGGAAGGACCTCAGTCTTAAGGAAACTTAGTTTTCTCAAGGTGGGCGGCCAAAGGAGAGAAAAGAAGGTAAGGTAGCGTTCGGCAGTGTCTGGAATAATGACTGTCACATAAATTCCCACAGTGGGAAAGATGGACTTGAGATAGTACCTTTGAAAGCGATAACTGTCATGGTTTTACAAGTGTGTGGAAATTCCCATGGGGTGTCTGCCAAATTTCTCAAAATTGCAACCTTGTAACTTGCATGTGCTTCCATAAATTTGATTCCACGTAGAGTTAAGTCGTCCACGTGCGCATCGTGAAAAGAAAATGTGCATTTCCTGTGAGGTATGGGCAAACATACAAAGTAGAAGGGATTAAGCAACCTACATGCTCACGCACAGAGTACCACTTGTGAACGTGTGAAGAACAACATATGAGTTTTAGAATGGCAGCCAAATAAACTTAAGCAGAAATGATGGTTAATTCTGTTTTATCATCAATTTGTAAAGAATAGGCAGACTTCCTCACTGATTAAGAGTTTTGTGTATTTGGTGTAGTAGTTTAAATGTTGGATGCTTTCATTCCCATATAAAAGGTCAGTGATGCAGGAGTAAACATTTACATTAATCACTTAATTGTATAAACCATTTTGGTAGTTTTACATGAAGTTGCATACTTATTTTTTATTTATTTTTTTTTTTTTTGCCATTGACACATTTCACAATGAGATGAAAAGCCCATTTTGTATTTGTTTTGTTTGTTTGTTTGTTTGTTTTTTGAAAACAAAATACTTTTGATCATTATTGGTATGTTCAGGGAGACTGTTTCTATTCAGACAAGATGGTTGAAGTATTTTATTGTAATTGATTGATTATTTCATATGAGTCACTTTGGTTGATACCAGTGTAATCATTTGTGAATGTTTGAAGCATTGAATGAGCTACATCCTGGGCCTCATTGTAAATTTGGTTTCCCGGTATTGCATATGATCTGTGCGTAATGTGGGGATGGAAAAAGGTCATTCTAAAGCAAGTATGAGAATTCCTTGCACTTAACTTTTGAGGACATTGAACAGAAATGTCAGCAAAAGTAGAAGCTGCCACATGTGTATCTCTGTAGTGAAAACATAGCTCTTGTATGCCTGCAGAACTGTCAATTATGATGATTGCTTCAGAACATACACATTCATATGGTATGCATAAAAGAATTTGTTAAATAACTGTAGTAACATGATTTTAGTTCAGGTGACAATGAAAATGCAAAATATTTATGAAAAAGGTACGCTGAAATTATTGCAATCTTGGAGCAAACCAGATAGAGGTAGTTTAGAATTTTCCATTATTAATGATTGACACATTGGGCCACAACCATTTCCATGGATCTTCTGCACAAAAGTGAATCAAATGCAGCTTGTTGGAAAATATGATTGCTTTAGTGCACAATTGCAACATTCTATGTGTACTTATCCACAATGCTGAATGCGCTCTTCTGGAATAAAGTTTTATGCATACAATCAAAATTATTCTACACTTTTGATCTCTAAATCCTCCAAAACTCGCCATTATCTTGACAGATCACATCAGCTACTTGTAAGTAATTTTCTTGGTAGACCCTTGCGACGTATTGCGAGCAAATTCCAAACAGTGGAAGATGAATTTTGAGCCCTTTGGAGAACTATGTTTTAGCTTGAATGAGTGCTTGCCCTTGAAGCAAGCTTTTCCTGGTTCATAGCCTTGTTTGAACAATGGGATGTGAAAGTGTAACCCTAGTTTATGTGAAGTATGGGAAGGACTGCACCCTATTCAGCAGTCAGAAAAGCAAACATTGCCGTAAGACACCTGCTGGTCACCTGTAGTGAGCCTTTCAGTCATCTTGAAGATGAATAGCGTAATGTATTGCATGGCTGTTACATATGTCACTTCATTACCAGAGTTCAATGTAAGAATTATGTGACCACATGAGTTGTCACTGTTGGGGTACAACGAGTGTGTATACCTGCGCAAGCTCCAATCCCCAACCTCATAGCTGCAATCAGCTGTTAAGGGTGACTTAGGCTGCCTGTTGGCGTAAGCTACCAGGGTACGTGCTCAGATCTACCCCTAGTCGCATTGGTTGATCCAGTCAGAAGAGAGTAGGGAGGAGCCCGGAGAAGCCGCACTCATTGTTTCAAAGAGACGCTGACTCATCCTCCTTGCGAACGATGAGTGGATATTAATTTGGCCCCAGCGAGAGGGGCTATGGGAACTTATGAGAAGATATTGACAAAAACAGCTGGCAGTCCTACCATCAAATTTGTGGAGCTACAAGATAAAATCTTGCCATACCTGAGCCACTTCTATGGTAGCATTGTGTGGCGCTGCCAACCTAGACACACCCTTCGTAGTGTGCAGCATGAAGGCTGCCCCCCTCCCCCCCCCCCCCCTCATTTGAGAGCAGCAGGTGGTAGATAGAGAGGAAGGGGTACAGTAGGGGGACTCTGACAGTCTTGGACTCTTCGTCACTGACCGTGACAGCTTTGTCAATCAATGTCACAAAGTTTGATGACTTTCAAGATGTCAGATACGTGTGACAGGAGGATTCTTTGTTAATTCGTACAACCAGAAAACACTTCAAATGAATGAGTCAGCCCCCCCCCCCATACGCACACAGTATCATATTCAGTTGATTAAGTTTAGTGAAAAGTGAATCTTCCCTTTCTTTCTGGTTGAACTTAACCCTGTATGTGCTTAGACTTGTTACCTATTACTTGTGATGCTTTTTTCATCAGTATTCAGTCAATCCGTCCAAACTTCATGTAGTTATAGATTAGCAAGCCCACTCAGACTCACCAATGTGCCTCAGTTGACAGGAAGGCCATGGTAACATAATAGGGATTAGGGGGATTAGGTAATCTCTATTCATTGGCAATTAGTATCCAGACATCTGCGCCAGTACTAGGCAGTGAAAGCACTCCAGCATATGTGTCAATCAGCAAAAAAAGAATTGCAAGTGATAAAGACCCAAAATGTGACATAGACCATGTTCTGAATCCAGCAGTTGCTTCTGGATGAAAGTCACTCCTCAAAGGAATGGTCTGTAAAAGACATCAGCAATATGAAATCACAATAAGCATGCCACTGCCCTTCAACATGTTTTCCAGAGTTCAGTAGGACCACTTTACTTCCTAGGTTTTTCCTATCTGCATATGATGTATAGTCATGTATTTGTTTCGGTGGTTGTCTGATATTGACTTTTTGCCGAATGTGGATTCCCATTTATTTATTTATTTGTTTATTTTTTAATTTATTTTATTTTTTTATTTTATTATTTATTTATTTATTTTTATTTATTTTCTTTTTATTATTATTTTTTTTTTTTTTTTTTGGGGGGGTCACTTGATTTTGTACTCTATATACATGTATGTGTGTGTGGGGGGGGGGGGGGGGGGAGGCTTCTGGTGATAACCATATATATTGCCTTAACTTGAACATGAATTTGGTTGATATCAAATGGAACATCCATAAATCTCTCCTCGTCTTTCTTTGATTCCCTTTGCAGAGAGAAAAAGAGAAGGATAGGGAGAAGGAGAAGGAAGAGAAGAAGGAGAAAGAGAAGGAGAAGGAAAGGGTGAAGGAACTCTACAGACCGCACCAGTTTGTCAACTCATCATTCTCAAATTCCACCAAGTGCAACTACTGTGAGAAGTCCCTGCAGAATAAGGCAGCACTGCAATGTCAGAGTGAGTTAATTAAGCAGGGTGGAACTTTTTAACAAAACAAAGCTAGAAGCTTTTACCGAAATAGAAAGTATCGATCTCATATGTTTGTTTGTAGGAGGTCTGGGGGCATTTCAAGAAGTGTTTTGCCTGACAAATATTTCGGACAAATTTGCTCTCAGCCAATCAGATGCAAGTATTTCAGCAGCTTTCTATATATAACAGTGTTTTTCAGAGAAATTCTGACAAAACACTTCATGAAATGCCCCTTTTGTCATTACCCTTCATCAGTGGGAGTGAAGAATCTCAGAAACCTTACTGTACTTCTGCACAGTTGTTAAGACGCAAAATGTTTTTTTTTTCTCCTGCTTCTTAGTGGCTGCAGTGGCTTTGTTAAACAGTTCTCTGCTAAGAAATGAGAAATATGAAGGAAATATACAGTGCTAGGAAAAAAAAACAACAGGTAGCATCCCAGCTTCCTTGAAAAGATGTGTAATTAAATCCCAGTATACGTCAGTCTTTGCCAGGACAACACCTGAGAAGTTCGAGACTTGTTGGTTTGAGTCAAAAGACGTGATGTCGTAGGTAAGACGAGTTTCCATGAGCAATGCAGCCATTCTGTGACAGCTGATTTGTCACTCCATGAGCCTCAGAAGTACAGCTTCCCACCTTAAGCTAACGTGGAATACCATGGAGTAATATGAGAAGTGTGATACATGTGGTAATTTGGTATAAAATCAGATGTAAATACAAAATTACATTATACAGAATTGTATTGAAATTTGACCTAATCACACACACAGACACAAAAAGAGAGGGTTTTGCATGTTTTTTCTCAAAGTAGTGATATCAGTACCATCCACATGCAAATTAGAGGAGGGGATGGTGCCATGGCAACACTAGTCTCCCACTTACATACATCCATTTTTTTCTGTTGGCCATGTGCAAACGGTTGTAGTAAAAAAAAGAAAGAAAAGAGAATTGTTACCTGAAAAACCTTTTAGGGAGAAGGGATTGCAGTAGTTGGCCAGATTATAGATAAAAGATATGACTTTGTAGTATTTACTTGTATTTGCACAAACCAATGGGAGAGTTGTGAATTGATGCTGTTATGTCAGCAAAGTTGCCTATCAAGCAGAGACCAATATCACTGCTAGGTAAAACCAGATGAAACTTGATATTGAAGAACGTTTTTCATTTTGTTCAATATAATTACTATTCTGTTTGTACTCCATTTAAAGTTTTGTTGATAGTTGCCTGAGCTTGCTCTTTGAGTTCACGAGAGCATCATGAATTTATCAAGGATATGATCAAGTTGTAGCTTTCTCCTCCTTAGGTACACCTGCAGTAGGACATGGTAATATGGAACATGGTAACATGGAAAGATGCAAAGAAAGAGATTAAAAGGGATATGCAGTCCAAATATAAGTTAGTCTGATTAAAAAGAGTAAAATCTTACGAGTTCAGTGGTAAAAATTTGACTGAAATGTGATGAAAAATAAGGAAGTTAGACATTTTGAAGTTTTGCTAATTTCTGCATAACAGTTCTTGTACATTGATATGAATATGCAAATGGATGAGCTAACCATGTCATAACCTCACAATTTTCCAGTGATCCTGTACGAAAAATATGGGAAAAAATTCAATGTTTCTGTCATTAAAGTCTGAAACATGATGTTATTCCTGGTTGAATAACTTTTGAATAGTGATCAGTTTGATATACCAGGATTTGAGCCTCGAGCACAATTGCGTTTGGATGAAAAACTGGAAATGTCAAAATTGTATCTACAAACTATATGGCAAGTTGTGAGAGTATGGCATGCCCACTTTGCCATTTGAATATTCATATTGACCGTTCGAGAACTGTTTCTTGAAAAATGAGCGAAACCTCAAAATGTCATAACTTCCTTATTTTTCACCCGATTTTGATCAAAATTTTGCTGTTGAACTTGTATTATTTTATTCTTATCAGATTTACTAATATTTGGACTGGATTTCCCCTTAAAAAAAAAAAATTATTCATACAATCAATGACGTCATCTTTATTTGCCAATCTTTACACAGTATGTCAAGCCAGTGTCCACAACAACAGTTCATGCAAGGACAACCTCCCATCATGTACAAAGCTTACCAAGCACCCAAAGTCGGTGAGTCCTTTTAGCCATCTTTGATTTTATTTCCATTGTCGTTGATTGTTGATTAGTTCTTTGTGTGTGTGTGTGTGTGTGTGTGTGTGTGTGTGTGTGTTTATTTTCTTCCTGAAGAGAAAGGTCAGTTATATCTGTGAATATTGGAGGCAAATAGATTTTCACTTCATAGAGATATTGGAAGAATTTTATCCAATTTGATTCTGTCTTTCAAATTTGTATCACGAAGACAGTTGGCCATATACATTGTACCTGTGTGGACGTATTCTGATTGAACATCTTTACTGCTGCTTCCAAGCTGGAGAACTTTGATATGAGCTGTCCTGTGATTACCACAGGGACTGTGGTCATAGCTCTATTTTTCGAACAGAGGGTATCTCTGCCAATGTTCAAATTTTTCCCAATGGCAAGATCTTTTCCAGTGTTGAGATCTTGCCCATTGTTAAGATCTGTCCCAGTGTTGGGATTCTTCCCAGTGTTGAGATCTTTCCCAGTGTAAAGATCTGTCCCAGTGTTAAGATCCGTCCCAGTGTTGGGATTTTCCCGTTGTAAAGATTTGTCCCAGTGTTGAGATCTTTCCTTTCCTAGTGTAAAGATTTGTCCCAGTGTTGAAATTTTTTCCAGTGTTGAGATTGTCCCAGAGTTGAGATCCTTCCCAGTGTTGAGATCCTTTACAGTGTTGAGATATTTCCCAGTGTTGAGATTGTCCCAGAGTAGAGATCTTTCTAATAGTGTTAAGATCTGTCCCAGTGTTAAGATTTGTCTCAATGTTGAGATCTTCCCCAGTGTCAAGATTTGTCCTGGGGCCCATTGCATAAAAGTTACTATTATGGTAACTTTGCCATCCAATGGTAACTTCCATGGAATTCTTGATTTTGATTGGCTATTGAGTATTGTTGCCATGATACTTACCATTGGATGGCAAAGTTACCACAATAGTAACTTTTATGCAACAGTCTGCTTGCACACAGTTCTCCATCCAAGGTTTTGAGATGATACACTCGCTGTTTAATGGAACAAGCTCCCATTTGTTAGCTGAGAGGTGTTCAAATGTTCAATGCAGTATATCGAAACACCGTTGATACATTGTGTTGGAACTTGGCCTCATGAACCGGATATTAATGGCAGTCTCTCACAGGATGGTCCAGATGTGTACACTGTCACTTCAACCTCACCCATTTACGTGACAACCATTGTTTCTTTGTCCAGTTGTAATTAACAAGGTTATGTAACTGATATGAGGCTCTGCATTTGAAAATGACAGGAAGACAGCTACATTGCAGATGTATGTATGTTCCAACATGTGCAGAAACTTTATCACACAGAGGTATATGTGTGAGCATGTGTCCGTGTGTGTGTTTTTGTTTACATTGTTTTTACACTTTGATATTACATTAAATGAAAATGAAGGTCTGTGAATCCTGTATTAGCGGTTTTTCTACTATCTTCTCATAATATGGAACAGCAGTCAAATTTTTAAAGCACTGTTTACAGTTTGTCAATTTGCTTTTCAAATTTGTGATAACAGTTTAACAGTGTTTGTATACTGCCAATGTACATGAACAGTGTGGCCCATTAATGTTATATGTGCAACAATGCAGTGTGTTAGTTATATTTGCATACCTGTTATGGATAGTTTCTTTTATTTCTGTAACTGTTCATAACAACTGTGCAGTCACACCCATCAAACAAATTTAAACTCTGTCCTCATGCACCATAAACTGATTACACAATTGTATGTAGTTTAGTGTTAGAGGACTACTACAGTAGCATTGGATGAAGATGAAGTCAGTCTTGAGAGAGAAAAATGCTTTGTTTTCTTGTATCAAAGTGAGAGCAATTCAGTGAGATTAGTAGAAACTCATTCAAAAAGATAAATTTAGCAGACTCTTACTTAGGCTGTCATGCTCATCTACCATGGTGTACCCAGTTTTACTAAAATTTTAACTGCTCTGTCTGTTTCTATGTATTACTCTTACTTTGTGATATCTCTTATTTTTGTATGTACTATACACCTTCAACAGTTTATGTATCAATCTACTATTTCAATTACTAAATGGCCTCATGCTAATTGAATACAGCTATTCTGAATAATTAGAAGTGATAATATTTTTAGCATTCCATTTGTGATTGACTTTGGTCCTTTTCTATTGCTCTTTTCAGAGTGTTGTTTTGTGTTTTTTTGATCTTCAATGTGTAGATGACAAATTACATCAAATTGAGAAATTTTACGCAGTCAGTGAAAATCAAATAGCAGCGTGCATTGATGAATTTTTTATTTAAAGATATGTTTGAGCATGCATTTCATGCCAAATTTCCTGATTCCTTTGTTAATAGCACAAAGATGTCAGATTTTGCCATAACAATATGAGTAGGCCATTAACATTTCAGTATGATCTTTGGCGGAAGATTTGAGGTAATTCTAGTCATCCTGGGTTGATGATGTTTTAGTTAGTATCATTTGTGATACTCATGATCAGTCACAGTAATGAATCTTATAGAATTAAAGTGATGAGAATGATTGTGGCACCAGGGCCCTGTTTTATGAAGAGTTAAAATTGATTATAAAGTTGATTTCAACTGTAAGTCTGTGGCAGCCTTTGTGGTAAGGAAATTTAAAATCGATTTTATATTTTGATAACACAGGGCCAAGCAGTTCTCTTCTTTTGTGTTCCTCCTCCCGGAAAAGAGACAGAGTTAATTTATTTTCTTGTAAAGGAACAGTCGTCTCTATGGACCTTCAAATTATCCGACATTTGGTCTGTATGTGGCTTATGTTCAGATTGATGAGTGCTGCAGCAGCCATAGGTAAAGGGTATCACTTGCATTTGATGTAACAGTCATACAATGTAAGTAGATTCTTTGTGGTTGTGTACATTCTAGAGTCCTTGACATCATGGAGATCCAATGTCCTTTACAGTAGCTGTGATGAGATGCTCATATCACTTGGAAATGGACAGAAGCCCGAATGTAATCAAGTAGATGAGATAATTGTCTTGGTAATTTATGAGCAAGTATTTGCCTTGCGTCAACAGGAGCGAATACCAGTAGGTTGTTTAGTCGTTTGGAACGGAGGGTTCCGGAATGTGTGCATTCCATGTCTTTAGTGATCTAGTATAGGAAGCCCTGTGTGGGCAGCACTTTAAGATTCACCATCAGACTTGCAGTACCAATCAGCCTACAGTTGTACCTCTTTTTTTCTTTCTTTTTATATGTGTCTGACAACATAACTGCTGTGTGCAAACAAATGATCACACACCACAGTAACAACACCCCCCCCCCACAAACGCACACACAAACCCACACCCACACTTGCCCACATACATATTTTCACTCCCGAGTGTACACACTGGCTTTCAAGACGCAGCGTCCCTACCTTCACAATGACGGCAGCGTGAAAAGAAATGGATTAGGGTGGAGAGGGGATCAATAGAAGAGATTAAAAGGTGGCCCAATTGAATGACACGGACTACAAGCGAGAGGAGCGATGTGGCAGTTACTAATCAATGTTTCTAGCCAGGCCTGGACGTCTCTCCCTTTCAACCCGTACCTTTTGGCCAACTCTGTTTGAATGTGTGAGACGGGAAAAGACTTGCACTCGCATCGAGACAACAAAAGTTTTCAAGTGGAGCATAGCATGAGCATTGGTCGATGGCCCCCTTTCTATTAAAGATCATGATACGCGACCTCATGGATACATTCAAGACGTACATCAAGGGGGATCATATCTATGGATTTTATATTTGGCGGCATGGGTGATGATGCAGATACATCGAAAGTGCGTAAAGGAAGGACTTGAAAGTTTTGTGGATGCATGATATACCATGGAATTCTAGTCGCCATCAGGAAAGAATGAAATTGATACCATTGATTCTCTTCACTGGACCATCTTTTGTGCTCATCCGCGGCCTCCTCGCTCCTCGTACGGTGGGCACTCCGTAGGTCCACGATTGGATGCCAGCGCCTATTAGCGACTTTCTGCAATGGATGGGTAGATAGCCAGTCGGCTGTGGCTCTATAGGCAAACCATGGAAGGAAAGCCCAGCAATGGCTTCCAAAGGCATCACAATTACAGAATGGGTTCCAAATCAGTAAGTGGAGCAACTTCAGCTCGAATATGCGTGGTTAAACAGTTTTTCTCTAGAAGACGTGGGCACATTCATGCCCTTATTCAACTTCTTTTTAATTCTTGAATCTCTTTTAAATTTGTTTTTGTTTAGAATATATATTTTGTTTCTTTAGGAAGTAGTAAAAAAAAACCCAAACGCTACATGATAGACAGCATAGCCTGTCATGAAATGTAATTATTTCTATCCTTAATGAAAAGGAAAGATACACTGGGTACAGGTAAACATATAATTCAAAGAAATAATGGCAAAACTAATACTATGATAAGCAGAGTATATATTTATGATTTTCTCCACACAGAGTGTAAATGTCTGTTAGTTTGAACAAATGTCATTTGAAAAGGTGTGTGTTTGTGTGTTTGTTTGGTTGTTTTTTGCTGTTTTTTACAGTATTAGGCCACTGGGCAGCCTCTTAGTTCAAGTCAAAGTGTATCCTATGAGTTGTAAGTGATAATACCAAGGAATGTCGCGCATGTATATTGTATGTTGTAACATTGAATGAATTGATTTTGATTGGGTTAAGGATTGACCATTCACTGTTAGCACAGCGCATGCCTGAAATCAGTGAATACACTTTTATCTAAATTTGAGGAAAAGTGATCGGTGTGGTATTTAAATTCCTGTACTTTGTAAACAGTGGAGTAATGTTGGGACATCTCTAGAGGTGTCCTGACTAAATCATTGGGATTATAAACTGCATCCCCTATTAAGCAAGTCAAGGACTGTCACAGTGTAGTTAACACATTTATTCAAATATTAGTAGATTAATTTTTATATTTGCTTGTTCTACAGTTTGCACTTTCTTTTCACTTGCGTAGTGTGTTTCAGTGATGTATGCAACATGATTGGGAATGCATGATATTGATCTGATTCATATTTTTGACGATTTGCTCAGATAGACTTCCAAAGTGAAGGCGATCAAATCGAGACAAAGTACCCAGAAATCAGCATATTTCAGGTTCATGCTATGTATGGTGCTCATGACGTTGCAGAAATCAGTACGCTTCCTGATTGATTAGGAAGTCATTTAAGGGGCGGAAGCTAGTCAATTATGACCCCCGATTTTTCCCGATTAGTCAAGTTTTGGTAGTATGTGTTAGCCAATGCACCGTGCTGTTATGAATTATGGAATATAGGAGGGGGGACTAGCTGATTTAAAAGGGGTGTAACTGTTAACAATCAGGTGTCCTACATTTGAGTAAAGCTCATTCAAAGTATGCCAAGTCAAGTAACTCAAGTATGAGGATATCACATACAGTCGAGTCTCCGTAGATATGCCTGACATACAAGTGACCCGTTGCTGACATGACTTTAAACCTTTAAAGGAAAAAATCATTATGTTATTTGAATTATGTATTGTCACGTGAGAAGTACTATTTAAAGGTCATTGGAATGAAAATGAAATAGAATATGAGAATACTTGAGCAGTCACTCAGAAATTTAATGATGCTTCCCCAGTAAAGTAGAAATTTGAGAAACTTTATCTTTATTCAGGGAAGCCTTAAATAGAAGGCATTACATGGAAAGTAATTTCCCGAAATGTCTCATACACTGTATGTGCCTCAAAGGTGAAAGCCCCTCTAAATTTGTTAGTAATCTTCCAGGGGCTTTATTAAGAGAAATCAAGGTGCTGAATTATTCCAATAGATGACTCATAAGGAAAACATGCTGCATTCTCTACGAGTCAGAATGTAACAGGAAGTCAAGAAATTTGATAGAAGGGTTTTCCGCCCCCCCCCCCCCCCCCCCCGAAGAACTATCATGAAGATGACTAAGAAATATCCCCCAAAATTAAAAAGCTCTAAAGTATTATTTTTCTTTATTTTCTCTATGTACAAAGCATTTTTCACTGCTAACATACAGAAATTTTAGCTACATGTTATTTTTCATGAACATGCTGTTCAGATACCTAATGTATTCTTGTTGAAATGATACAATGACTTCTTCTTTTTCATCTAAAGATGGAGCTTAGTAGAATAAATATATTTGCAATGTATTGGAGTTGAAAAATGTTTAGAATTGACAGATGAATAAGGGACAGCACTGCCCAATATATTCGTTCTTGCTTTATATTTTTTTGGAAATGTTCATGAGTGGACCATTAAAAGAGAATTTCCATCATTATTTCTGTGCATTATCTCTTCACTTCAACCATAAAAGCCCAGTTATGTACAATGTGGAGAAATACAACATTTTAATGAAAAAAGGACAAATGTCCAAATGTTCGTTCGTATGATTTAGGTGATGGTTTTCAGGTGGCAGAAATTAGACTTGCCTTACCTGATACTTACACTGTTGTAGAAGAACCCCAACGTTCATGAGACCCAATGCCTCCAGCAAGTTTGATTTTTTCAAAACCGTACATCTCTGTGCAACAGACCAAAAGAATTGTTGATTTATTTTGAGAAATGCAATTCTGGAATGTCATTCATCTGATAATGATGATGTCTGGGGTGTATGAGATGGTGTGGTTTGATGGAGAGACAGACATTCTAAAGCAGGATGCAAAATGCGATTTAAAGGAAAACAAAACTATCAATATGATGGGCCAAAGGCACAATGTTGAGGAAATACAATAGAGTGCAATTTGGGGAGGGGGATGAGTAGACTTAGAGAACTCCAAATCTGGTATGGCAAATTTACATGATTTCATATAATGACTTGAAGTCAATGCTGTAGAGTGCAAGGGGGGGGGGTCATTCAAAAGAAAACTTTTAATGTATAAACTTCAAAGATGGCTACCTGATGCGCAACAAATATATGTGCTACATTACTGGGAGGGAGGGAGGGCCTGCTTGCAAATACTATGTTGATGTTATGTAATCTTACATAATCTCTTTTGGGCTTGCAGTGCCCACATATTGATTTTTTTTTTCGCAATCTGTTAGTAGTAACAACTGACATGAGCACATAGGGAAAAGGAGCGCTAACATGTTGCAATGAATACCCAAATGTTACTTGTTCATTTATTCATTTCAGCATACTGCCACCAATAGGCCAGATTCATGTATTCAAATTGATATGCATATTTCTCGAGAGTAATGTGTTCCTTCCCAATGCATTCAAATACCGGAAATTCAGTTTGCATGTGTGAGTTACCACTATCATCAACAAGGTCTTTACAAGCTTTCAGATTATGAAGTACAATGTTTTTAAACAAACTATTAGAATCATGTGTTGATAAGTTAGATTATTCCAATAGCATTGAGTTAATGAAATCCTACTCATACATTGTAGCTCTTATCAATGTTCACAAGATTAGTTGTTAATGTCACTGCAAAACAAACACACACACACATACAAACGGCCTTATTGTGTAAAGCTGTATGTTATGTGCTTTTGAATTTGAAAAGCAGTTTGCCTTTCTAGCTGTGCGTCAGTGGAGAAGGTGCTCATATGAATTTTTTTTTGGGAAAGAGCTTTGATTTGATTTTTTTTTTTTCACTTTAACCCCTGATAACATGAACATACACAGGCCCGTAACTAGGATTTTTTTTTTTTTTTCGTGGGGGGGGGGGGGGGGTTCAGATTCTTAACTTCACCCTAGCAGAGTGCAAATAGTGTTCATAAAGTTTTAAAAGAAAATAAGAATAATTTCTGGTTTTTGTAGTTTTTAGAATAATGTAACCAGAGAGAAAAGAAGAGAGTGAGAGAGAAGAGAGCAACAGATATATGTGCAAGTTGAAAGTTCTATATACAGTATGTATGCATAATGGAGAAGCTCGCGTGCGTTGGCTGGCAGTCCAGGTTGCATTCCTGACGTCACACCTCTCCATGGTGCCTGTTACCAGATACATTTCTGGACAACTTCAGAAGTGGGGGGGGGGGGGGGGGGGTTAAGGGAGCTTTTGAGGGGTAGCATGGAATGCTAAATAACCAGCTTACCAACGAGGCAGTGTGTGTCGAATGAAGAAACCCTGTGGTTTCTCACATTCATTGCTTGCGTTTGTCGGGGATTAAGAGAAAAGGTCGGGGGCACGTAGCCATGTGACGCTGGTTGATGTGGTCATTCAAGTTCGTTTTTTCGTGCTGCCACACACTCCCGTCACTCTCGGCCGTTGTCGTACCTCTTCTGGGAGTTTGTCCACCATGTCAGTCACCCGATGGGGAGGACACGAGTTACAGAAATGCACCAGGAATTCTTGCGCCGGAAAACTGTAAGCTTGGAATTCTTATATCAAGATAATTGGCGTCAATGATTAGTGGCTAGCCATAATTTGTTGCTGCTGTCCTGTTCAGTGAATTTATAGATACTGCTTTAAACAACCGTAGTTTCTGAAAGGAAAAATTTTTCCAGAAAATTTGGCGTGTGAACGTACATTGCCACCATGCCAGGGTACTGACTTACTGACTAAGTGTTATATATATTGTACAATGCATATCATGCATGAAAGAATAATGGAAGTGAAATGCAAGTATACAACAAACCATTATCAGGGATGCCAGTTTTCAGGCAAAAGCCTGAATTCAGGCCCTGGCAGTTTTAAAGTTTAGGCTTGTTCATTTACAAAGGAGCTTCATGTAGATGTATTTCAGGCCCTCAATTTCATTCTAACTGGCATCCCTGCATTATGGTGATGTGTTCAGTTACTATGCATGCTTTGTTCACTAAAGTTGCCAATAGCAACCACAAAGTTTGCTCTAGGCTTGCCCCGCCTAGCAACAACTAAGTGAATTCCTGTGTAAGGAGCTTGCCGGAGGCTTGCCCTACCTACTTGTAGCAACAACTTAGTGAATTTCTGTGTAAGGAGCTTGCCGGAGGCTTGCCCTACCTACTTGTCGCAACAACTTAGTGAATTCCTGCCCAAGGAACTTAATAATGGGAGGGAAGAGGTGAATACAGTGGTTCATTACTAGCCTGGAGGAAAAGAAACATCCATAAATTATAATACATTGCAGAAATGTTGTATTTGTTCTCTTTAGTATTACCACATAATACCAGTCACATTGTTTTTGAAAAGGCTGCTATAGTAGATATAGACTTTATTTGTTTTATTTGAAGAAACATACTCTTCTTCTCTTTTTTTTTTCAAGTACACACTTTTCTATCCACTGCATGAGATTCAAAGGTGGAGATACAGGTGTTGTACATTACGTCATATATTTCACTGGGTTTTTATTTTTGTGAATTTCGCTAGTGGGGTGCTATTCATAAATTTAAGAACATGTGGAAATGTTAACTCTTATCCCAACATGAATGGGATGCACACCATTACATAAATTGGTACGCAATACACAGTATACTTGAACAAGGTGCATGATGATAGAGTGGGGTCAGTACTCCATGGTTGCAAATTTGACCACAGTTTGCAAAATTGTCAGAAAGTCCCGATTCGCAAAGAAATTAGCCACACTACAGTACACTTGTATATACATGTGGGTTGTAGCATAGTGTGTAGTACAGTGATATGTCTATCATTATGCCTCAAATATGAGTTAAACCTGGAACCTCTGTGTAGCTAGTATTTCATATAGCCTAAAAGACATCAGCTAGGCAGATTTACCAATTGGCTATGATCATTCTGATGTATATTTGCGCAGTCTTGGACATGAATTGTATATATTACATACATATTGTATGTACAAATTATATATGTGAATAAGTAAACATTATATGTATTGCATATATTGTGAAGGTATGGCTTGGCAAAGTTTGAGGGACAAACTGAAGAGTTACATAGAAAGTCAGCTCATAACTGCTTATAGCTTCATCAATTTAGATAACACATACATACATGTAGTACAGCTTTAAAATTTATATCTGAACTTTATCAAGATCAGATGAAACCAAGTAGTTAAAAAATTTGGATGTGATTTTAATGAAGCTTTCACAGTTCAATTCGTTTGATTTTGCCCTATATACTGAAAACTACTTTAAACAGTTCTGTTTGTGTGACTCAACCCTTAAATCTGTTTAAAACCTGTGGAGGATGAGTCGCGAGTATACTTGGCAGGTGTCTATGGGAAATGCGTGTTGTAGCAAAATCAGTCCGATGCTCAATGGGTTAAAGTGAACTTGAACTGGAGAGTAGTTTTCCCTTAAAACCTTATGTAAAGGAACACCGACTTTAAGCCCGCTGCAAGCTCAGTCAGTTGCATTGCACTGTTCCGTGAAATCATTCAGTTCGCACTTCAAGGACCCTGCCGGTGAAATCGCAGCTGACAGCTCGGTTATTTGAAACATCCTCGTTTCCCAGCAGAGAGGCGAGTGAAATGTAAACGACACTCGGAGCTAATTTTTGCGCAACGCGAGTTCTTCGCAGGCTCTGCAGAGGAAGTTCACCGTAAAGACGTCAGGCATGAAAACACGCTCGCTGTATAATCTGGATTTTAGCTCATAAAAGGATGCTATGTCAGTGGAATTTTTTTGCAAGTGCCCATTCTGAACGTGCTAATTCTTCCTTAATTGCAAATGGGTTTTTGTCACTGTCTGTGCAGGAAGAGGATATTGGACACAAATTGAAATATTTCTATATGGTAATCAGATTTTTAAGTTGTTGGTTTTTTTTCGCAGGGGGACTTGAGAAACTGTGTGGTATATCGTAATCATGCAATTGTACAGGAGTTGGGTATATGTTGTTGCATGAAATGGTCTCTTCTTTTCCAAGTGCGGAGGAACAGTACAAACTTGTACACTAATAGTATGAAAAATACCTGCCTATGTGTCTGTACTTTGTTTATTGGGAAATAATTCATTCTGTAGATTTTGGCTGCTATAGCTTTTGTTGAGTTGCAGATCATTCTTAGAAGAGAAATCTGGGCAAGAAACAACCCTTTGAATGGTTGTATTATTGTCCAAATCTTTCTTATGCAGCTTCAGGGGATTTGCGCTGTCTTTATGTCACTTTGCGTTTATTTTTCATGTGCTAAAAAACATTTCACTAATACTTGTTTTGTGGATATTACAACCTACAAATGTAATGACAGTTTAAAGACCTAATAAAATGCTTGCAAAATGTTTTAATATGCAAAAGAAATGTAAAATATATGTCATGATTATCAATGTAAATATGTTGTCAGTGTCGTTCCGGTTTTTATCGCTTCTAGAAACTCCCCCAAATATCACATTTTTGGAGGACCCCGTTGCAGCTTTTGCGAAAAAGATAGTCACGTGACCAACACCCCTGAACCGATTGATGACGTATAAGCACGGAGTTGTGCTCAGTTAGCAGACGCCGCTCAGCACAAGCACTCTGATTACTAGCTTGGTACACGTGCGTACACGATAGCTAGCCGGCCAGGCCCGGGCCCCGCGGGATGTGCGCTCCCGGTCGACCCACTGACTGTCGACATACGCATTACCACGTACATTATCACTAAGTTAGCTTGCACAGATACCTGGTACCTCGAGCATAATGTCTTCCCCTATATGGGTAAACTTCGACATTGATGATGATGATGAAGACTGCAGCTCAGACGATAGCGGAGAAGAAGAGGAGGCACATGAATTTGAAGGGGAAGATGGGGATGGAGAGGCAGTCGATAGAACGTTATCGTGGGGCTGCACCTTACCGATATGAACCAGCTGCATCTCCCCCGCCCGCTGCCAGTGCAAGAGCGTATGAACATGGCACCAAGCCCGAGAATAGACCTCACGGAAACGATCGCCTGGGAAATACAGAGTGGTATGTCTGGCATGTATTCTACATGATTGACATTGTAAGTTGTAACTGTTTGTCTAGTAAGTAGATTAGAAGAACAGGCCCAGCTCGCTCACAAAGTGAGCGGCTACTCTGGCCGCAGCAAGCAAGCGGGAGCGTCCCGGTCGTGGCCTGGCCTGTCGGCCGGCGCTTACAAGTTAAACTATAGTAGTAGTCTAGTAGTACTAGTCTAGTAGTAGATCTAGTAGCAGTCTACTAGTAGTAGTAGTCTACTACTAGTAGTAGTCTACTAGTACTACTACTACTAGTAGCAGTACTATTACCACTACGACCCTAGGTCTAGTAGACTAGTAAGTAGTAATACTTATAGCAGAATCTTTGGTAGTACCGGTAGTACAGAGGCTACACTCTAACGCCTAACGGTTTAATAGGGGGATATGTTGTTACAGGGTGGGTCGTGGCTCAAAAAAAAAAAGGCCTAACCAGTTTCCCATAGTCAGTTTCTGCAATATTTGTTATCAGTAATTTAGATGCGCCATTTTCTAAGAAAAACGATACCAAGAATGATCGTCAATTTTGGTCGAGTAGTTTTTGTTATGCTAAAAATCATACTGTGGAAGGAAGCCCAAACGCCGTGCTTATCTACCGATGAATGCCACGGTGGGGCTGGATTCACGAGTAGGTCTAGGCCTATAAAGCAGGCGAGTCGCCGTAGTACTAAGTATTAGTACAGACACGCAGTGGTGGTGGGGCTATCGTGAAATAGGCCCCACCGCAGTGCGCGTGCACCGTACCCGTGCGTTTATAGCAAGCAAGGGTAGGTCCTCCTAGGGTTTAGAGTTAGGTAGGGTTGTATTTATGGTTAAATTGGCCGTTAAATTAGTCGAGGGCCATATTATGAAGTCATTTTCGCCGCATTCACGAGCATTGATTGACTGGAAGGCAGCCCCACCGCCATGCTTACTTACCGAGATGAACGCCACACGGTGGGGCTGAAACAGGCGAGTCGCCGTAGTATTACTACATGTTGTACTATTAGTACAGACACGCAGTGGTGGGGCCTATTTCACGAGTTTGCCGAAAATAATGGATATCCAAGCGTACCACAGTAATCTCTATTATTGGCAGTATTAAATCCGATACAGTTCATTAAATATTCTTTTGTCTAAAGGCTTAGCCAATGACAATAGTGCAGCGCAGCACCTGCTATGCGCTCGCTAGCTCGCTCCCCCGCCAGCGCTAGCCAGTGCAGCCGGCTGCCGGCCGCCGGCTGTCGCTGCGCTGCGCTCGCTAGCATAGCCTTGCCAGCTCGCTGGCTACGGCAGCGGCTAGGCTGGTTGTGAACGACTCCGTTCTTAGACGTCATCACAATTTAGAAGTGATAGTGCGCCGCATGCGGCGAAAGTATAGAAAGTTTTTCAAAACAGAGGAAATTGCATCCATTATGTTAACAAATATAGAACAAAATTCAGAACAGTAAAAAACCCCACACAACCATAGAATTACTTAAAATTTAACATTTAATATTATTACATCATTGAGAAAAAAATGCCTAAACCATTTTATTAGGTCTTTAAGGAAAACCAACTGCCTGAAGTTGAATAGTTTATTATTATTAACAGACTACGGAAAGTGACAGGATGCAATGTCCATGTTAAAGGATTTTTTTTTTTACACATTTGCTAATAGAGAAACAACAACTCAAGAATGATATCATACAACATTTATATGGAAGTATTCCAAGGCTTGTACACATTTGAAATTTGCTGATGAACCAAATCTGCTTGAAACGAGTGATATGAAGCATTTTCCATTGAATAAAGAAAAATTAATATCAATTGACATGTCAGGATTTGAGCAGTATTAGAATTTCAGTTTTTTATGCCTCCGCCACGAAGTGGTGCCGGAGGCATTATGTTTTCGGGTTGTCCGTCCGTCCGTCCGTCCTTCCGTCCGTCCTTCCGTCCGTCCTTCCGTCCGTCCGTAATGAATTTTGTGGACAAGGTAACTATCAAAACCTGTTGAGGTATCCTAATGAAACTTGGCATGTATGTGTATTAGGGGGTGAAGTTGTGCCTATCAACTTTTGGGTGCACATGCTCAAGGTCAAAGGTCAAAAGGTCAAGGTCAAATACATAAAATTTCACTATTTCCACCATATCTATTGAATGCCTGAAGATATTTTCTTGAAACTTAGTGTATACATGTATTACCCAATTAAGATTCTCTGGTGAAAGTTTGGGTCATGAGGTCAAAGGTCAAAGGTCAAAGGTCAAAAGGTCAGGGTCAAATACATAAAATTTCACTATTTCCACCATATCTATTGAATGCCTGAAGATATTTTCTTGAAACTTAGTGTATACATGTATTACCCAATTAAGATTCTCTGGTGAAAGTTTGGGTCATGAGGTCAAAGGTCAAAGGTGAAAAGGTCAAGTAAAAATATTAAAACTTCTTTTTTTTTCTCTATACCTTGGAAAATTGTTCAAGGTATCTTCATGGAACATAGTATATACATATACTGACTGGAAGTGATTATCTAGAGAATGTAGGGTTCATGGGGTCAAAGGTCAGGGGTCAAAGGTCAAGTGCAACACTTCAAAATTTTACTATTTCCCTCCTATCATGCAATGCCAGCAGGGTTATTTTTTTTTTTACACTTGGTGTATGCATACATGTGTAACCTCATAGAAATTTTCTGGAAAGTTTTTTTTTTCTTTTTTTTTTGCCTCAAAGGTCAAAAGGTCAAAGATCAAGTGAAAGTGCTGAACTTACTTTTTCCTCCATATCTCGGAAGTGGCTCAAGTTATCTTGAAACATAGTACATATTATGCATGTTCTACCTGAAAGTGATTATCTTATGAATTTTAGGGTCAAGGAACAGATGAAAATGGTAACAATTTACTATTCAATTCAGAAATTGCACTTTTTCTCCACACCTGTACCTTGAAAATTACTCAATGCCTAAATGTATGAATGGGTCAAAGTCGAGTTAAAGTCCTTAAATCCCTAGATACATGCTCTCCTATTCATCCAATTAAACCTAGGTCAAGGAAGATGAACATTCAACACATTTGTGACAAACTTGTCATTTCAATATTTTGCCAATTTGTGAAAATGTAATCACACATTGTCCACATGTACTATCTAGACCTATTGGGAAAATCATGCATTATGGCGGAGGCATACCAGTCGCCAAAGCGACATTTCTAGTTTTTCATATACCTTGTTCCCTTGCTTTTTTTTTTTGAAAATTAAAACCACAACAATAGGGGACTTGTGTATTTTATTCACAAGGAATCATTCAGGATAATGTTTGTACACCTACTCTCAGGCTTGGTCTTTTGTCTTTGTGAAATCTCCATGTGACATTCAGTTGTATGCTTCATGATACTTAGGAAAACTTCTCATCATGTGAATGAACTGCTGTGCTGAATTATGTCATCTTTTGACCAGTCACCTGGAAATGATGAAAGGTCCTATATTTTGATGAGGCAAAGAAGCTTCGTTGATGAGAGGATCCAGTGTGTGGCTGTGTTTAGTTTTGTTTTCTGATTTGCGGACCATTTATGATTTGCCAGAAATGGAAAATGTCCCATCTATTCGTGGATGAGGCACTGATGAGTGATTGGATGATGGAGGGCTGTGCTCCTATCAGAGCTTAAATAAAGAGATGGTATAGTTTTCGTTGAGATGGGGATTCAGATTTTAATTTTTTGTGAGATAATTAGAAACCACTTATATGAAGTATTAAAGAGCATCAATTCTAAATGGAATGGAAAGTTTACTGGCTGAAAATTGGTTTTGGAATGACTGAGACGTCACAAAACAAAGTAAAACAAAGTAGTTGTAATAAAAGGTGGGATCCACCTTTTATAAGGACCATTTTGTTTTTGGTATTCTCACCCATTCCAAAAATGATTTTAATCAAATAAACTTTGAATTCCTCTCAAAAGTGTATGCTCTTTGATATTTCATATAGGTGGTTTCTAATGATTATCTCACAGAAAGTTAAAACCCGAATCGCCATCTCAACCAAAACTATACCATCCCTTTAACATTGCGTCTTCCAGTGTCACATCAAGCAGATGATACCAGAGGTAAAAGTGACAGAAGTTGATGGATTTAAACTTGGAAACAAAAGTTAATTTAAAATTGTCTGTTTGTTTCATTCTCCTCCTCCTCCTCCTCCTCCTCCTCCTCCTCCTCCTCCTCCTCCTTCCCCTCCTCCTCCCCTCCTCCTCCCCCCTCCTCCTCCTCCTCCTCCTCCTCCTCCTCCTCCTCCTCCTCCTCCTCCTCCTCCTCCTCCTCCCCCTCCTCCTCTTCCTCCTCCTCCTCCTCTTCCTCCTCCCCCTCCTCCTCCCCCTCCTCCTCCTCCTTCTCCTCCTCCTCCTCCTCCTCCTCCTTCTTCTTCTTGGAAATACAGTCGACCATCAATCTTTTTGGCAGGTCTGGTGTGGTGTATGTACACTGACTTTTAAAAACATTTCTACATTATACTATGTGTAGCTAAAAACAAAGCTCTATTTTAAATGATGCAGGATGCTCTGTACCTCCTGCTTGAAGAGGCTTGCAGAGGTGGTGGTGACTAGTTCTTTATTGTGATTAGCAGTGATTGTTACAAGTACCCTGTTGACTGCTGATAAGCCTGATTGTGACATATCACCATTTAAGACTGTCCGTATGTATCTGGTCTCATGATTATGAAACAGAAGTGATAGTTGTCATTGGGTCACAAGACTAGATTATGACATTGTATAGTATCTCTTGATCGTTGTGTGTTTTCAGTCTTTGCATGTGTGGAAGAACCCTATGCCTGTAGGCTGAAGTTGCTGTTATTGTTTTCCATTCATTTTAACACATTCTCTCTGTTATCAATGTATTTTTGCAATGAATTGTCTTTTCATCCCAAGTTAAACTACATACATAGGTATTTACTATGTATTCTACCAAGATTCAAGTAGGCAAAAAAAAAAAGAGGAATCCCTTTGAATAATGTGTCAACTTTTATCATATTGTGTCTTTACCTGTTGGGCTCTTATTGTAGCATTTGGGATAATTTTCTTTAAGAGCTATGCAGATTGCAGATAGTGTGAGATATATACTCACACAGTTCCCATGACAAAGAGTCTTTGTCATTGTTGGCAGGTGATGAATCTTATGAAGTCTCAATTTGATAATGTTATTTGTGTATGTCAAAATCATATTGATGATTTTATTTTCCTCTCTTTCTCTCTCATCCCATTCTAGTTGTCGAGGACAAGCGGGGCTGGCATGCGAGAGAAGGTTAAAGCAAATAGCGGATGTAAGTCTATCTTCACTTCTTGGTTATTATGTTGACATTGTCATTTGACACGGACACACCCCTACATACACACACACAGACATACAGTACTGAGAGTATTAAAAGCATGTATTGATGGAAGTGAGATTAGAGATATGAAACTTGGCTTTCAAGTACAAGTACAAGAACAAGGTATGTAGAACAGTGATGACCCATTTTAGAATACTGTAGTGACCGCCAACTTCTCACACGAGGACACATCCAAGTCATCGGAACGTGCTCGAGAGAAGTTTCATTGCTCTGTATGCAGGCGACGAGCGCAGCGTACATATACACCATGTTGGATTTCTATTCTGGAATTAACAACACTACACTTTTGGGTGAAGCTGACCTCTGACGAACTGCTCATGCACAAACTGATGGCGCAAAGTGGATTACTTTAAAATTTCATTTGTGCATATAATGGATTCCATCTCCAGTATGGAGCATCCCGTGAATGGAGAACACTCGCTGCTCGTGGACCACTTTCACTCAGAATGTGATTCTTTACGGATGTTTAGACCTTGTGGGCATTGCCAAGAAGGCAGGAGCTCATTTCTTCATTTCTTATTGTATCTTCCAGTCATCCCTGTCTTTAGCATACTTGACCTTATTCAACTAAAGTTTATGCAGAAATAGCACAAAATACGACATACGTATTTCTAATTTTCAGGCATATCATTAGAGCCACCAACCCTAAGTGAAATATTCTTGATATCTTTTTATTGTGGTTTGTTTATGGAAGTTCCTTACTACATGTAGGTGTCTATCGGATCCCATAGAAACAGACCTTGATTTCCCTTTTTCATTTCAATTGGTGATGACATTTCTTGGATGAAGCTGTTATGAAAACTATTTGTATTTTGTCATTACTCCTAATAGCCATTTACACTGTGTTGAATGCGTTTTATACATCATCTGTAAAGAAAACACGTGCATTGTGAAACCCATTACCATGACTACCACATTAAAGACAGCAAACATTGTTTTCATAGTCTGGTATTGCAAAATACGATATTTATACAAGACCTTGTAGTACAAGTAGAATGGCGCCCCCAATGCAGTCTGTGGTTTCTGATAGGAATCAGTTGCATCAATATATTTATCTGTCAGAAAACAAAGAGACTTATACAGTGTGAGCCTAATCTTGTGTAGTGTTTTTGTCATATTGTATCAAAATCGGTACTCTTCATTTGTTTCTGTATTTAAATTAACCGAAAGTCTAATTCTGCATTTTTTTATTGGTGAGTAAATATCTGTAATAGAGAATAATTATGTTTGATACAATATCCATGCTTATATGTAAAAATGTTTGACAAACTTTTATTTTCAATGCAAATGCAGAATGTGTCCAGAGTGATCTCATCATGGTCACATGGTACAGACAGATTTTTAGTCTATTCCTGTGAGGAACTGCATTCATGAGACAAACTACCCCAAAGGTGTTTTACAGCATGCTTTACTGCAGGAGTCGTATCAGAGGCGATCCCTAACGTTAGGCCTCACACCCAGCCGAAGCTCCACCCAAACCCATAGCAAATGCTGTGACTCCTTATAACCTCAAATCTTCATCCCAGGGATATGACCAGTGCAGCAGTTTTCACCAACATGAATGTGACATCACTTGGCACAGTGCACTTTTATGTATACAACACTTGTCCTCTGTGCACATTTTCCTGAATGCATGAAGGAATAGTCGGTGTTCCCATCAAAAGGAGCAATTGATAGTAATGTGGAGTCAAAATGAAAACAGCATAGTGTGGTGGCTTTCGATCTGTCAGACAAACAGATGTAAACTCCCAGTTGATGCAAAATAAGCAGATTGCAGTGACGTGAATAATTGAGCGCTCAAGAACAACTGATATACATCACACTGCTCATGTAAATCACTGTAGCCTTCTCCTTTAGTACATTATACATCCTGCCCACTTAATCAAATCTGTGTAGTCTCCTATTCTCTTTGAAATGTTTGCATACATCAATGAAGTGTGCAACCCTGTACCCGATTGTAATGGTTTGGTTTGTTTTGCTTTGATTTGTTTTACTTTTAATGTTTACTTCTGATGTTGTCTGACGTTGAGTCTGACGTTGTTTAATTATTAAAGAGTGCATAGCATTTTGAATGTCCCTGGTACAGTTTATGCATTCATATGTTCAATGTATGAGTGGTTATTAACTTAATGGTATATGTAAATTAATCGATCTCCCTCCCTCTTGTTGTGAATTTTTCCCCCTTTCTTCGTAGTGGGGCACTCCCAGTCACTGCGAGAGAAGACAAGACCCAACACCATCGTTGCTACTTCCAGGCCATTCCAGCAGGTGAGACAAGTCCCCTTGATCTGCCCCACCCATTACATACAACCTCCACCTCCCCAGTTGTTCACTGTGCACACTGACGGGATGTTTGCTGTGCTCGGAACCCTTTGGTATCATTCTCATACGGAGTAGTAGCTTCAGGGATGCTATGGGGGAACAAATTTGTTTTAAAATGCATAAAGAAGAAGAAGAACAACAACAACAACAACAAAAGAGGTCATCAATTTGGATGCTGTAGAAATGGAGAGCTTGGTGTTGACTGATGAGTTAACTGTCCCTCTCCAAATTCACGCACACAAGTATGCAGTACCTTACAAATATGATGTCTTCTTCTTGTGTATTTTACACATACGCACTCTCCCAGACACTTCGGCCAGAATTCATGGCGGTGGTTTAAATCTAGTTCGTGGACTTTGCAAATGCAAATGTATGTCTATACATGTACATGTGTGTGATACATTGCATACGCCAACGGTAATCTGACAGTGAACACTCGCTGACACACGTATGGATGAGGTACATGTAGGGCCTACACATATTTTGCGCTTGTTTGAGACCATGGATTAAATCTAAACTGTGGTTTTGATTTAAACTATCTTTGGGAATCTTAATCTACATCCCCTGCCTCCCCGTCAATAAAAGTGTGCAATTCATACACCAGAAACTGTAATGATCCAAACCCTGGTTTTCTGATAATGTATGAGAGAATTTTGCAGCATCTATAGACTTAGCCAGGACTTGAGGCAGATATTGTTTCCCGTACTACAGCGCTGGAAGTGTATTTGTTTTTATCCGCCTGTGTTTGGTTTGTCTGCAAACATCTTCAGCGATAGAAGCAGATAGATATCTCATCATACTCTCCAAATGAACAGTGACAGTCCAAATTTTTATCAGCCTGTACATTAATGAAACTGGAAATGTCAGAGTTGCAATAGTACATGTGATTAAAACGGAGCAGTGGGATGATGAATATTCATGTCACCCTTGACCTCAGTATGTTGCCTCCTTTTGCTGTTCTCAAATCTATTTTGGTTTGGTTGTGTATTTTTTGTTGTTGTTGCTGCAGATGTCCTATGGTCAGCAGCAGGGCAGCACTCCAGATGTGAGGCCACCTCTGATATCCACTGCCAGGTACGACATCACCCGTAGATAACCCTTTAATCACCACTGACAGTTTATAACATCACTGTAATGAAGGACACAAGTCATGCCTTTGGCCCTGAAAAGGTTAAAGGAACATGTGAGGTGATTTCAGTGTTGAGGTGAATGAAACGAGTGCAGTGTAATGCACCAGTCTCGCTTGAGTGTAGACCATTACAGTGGTGCTGTGAAGTGAGGTACAGTTACCCTTTGAAAGGCACAGGCCTTTTTTTCCTTCCTTCTTTCCTATGTAGACATATATAATATGCATTTGTAAGACTTTTCCCATCTTTTTTTGATAACTGACTGCAGTCCATCTTTCTGTCTGATTGGGTGTTACTCTTCTGCTCAAACCATTCTGCCCTCATTCAGTTGAATTGAAATATTTTTCAAATCTTTGACTTTCCTTAATACACGTCCAATCTGTAACTTATAAAGCGTCGGCTTCTAACTTTCTTTACTGTCATAGTGTTTTTTTCTCCAATTTCGTCTTCCAGTTTATAATATTTCTTGTGACTGATATTTAGTTGAAAGACATAGAACTTTTTGTCTAACAGCTAACACACTAGGTAATGCTAACTGGTAATTACCTTTCTTTTAAATCATAATATGTTCCTTGTGAGCACATACATACATGCTGTACATACATTTTCATGTAAATATGTACATGTATGTGCATGCAGACATAGTTGTACATATATCATATATTCATATAGACAGCTGACAGACTCAACTGGGCAAAAAATATAGATAGGATGATAGATAGATAAATAGATAGAAAGATAGATAGCATAGCATAGATACCTGTAGATCGATAGATATATAGATACGAATAGACAGAGATATACGGGCGTTTTCTATTGCGCGTACTGTAGAAGATGTAGACTAGTGAAGAGTAGTGACTGTAGGAAGATAGATAGATTAAAAATGTTCACGTGTCATATTGTATTGTAAGCATCAAGAAAGACAAAAATAAGAAAAAAAAAGAAAAAAGTAGCAAAAAAGAAATGCAAGATTTCCTATCTCCATGATCAATCTATTCACTTTTTTTATTCATAGATCAGATGTGCTGTATCTTTAGATTGAATGTATGACATACATTGTACACGTACAGTGTGTATCTGACTCCCACAGGCTTGGCTTGCATTTTAAGTTACTGAATATGTCTCAAATGTGCCAACAATTTCCCCTCGTGATTTCCAAGTTAATAGTCATTTCCTCATTGACTGACTCTCGTCCGAAGATCAACTTTTGTGCCATGTAACATGATCGGCATGATTACTTGTTGCCAAATTTGTGATGAAGCCTCTTAAAGGTAGAATCCTCACTGCCAGATTCTCTTGCTGGGGTGATTTACTGAAGAAACATCCTCCTCTTTTGGAAGATATTTGATGCTGGCAGGGAAAATAGCAGGAAATTCAGTTAGAAATATTACTTTGCGCTAGACCAGGAGATAAATTTAGGCAAAATTTGAATCACCTTCTTTTGATGTCAGTTGCCAGTTGCATACATGTTGGGTTTTCTTAATAGATTGAGGGGGAGGGTCACTATTTTTGGAGTGTCTAACTTGAATCTCACTGGACTGAGTAAGATTAAGTCTGTTCCCACTTGGGATTATTAAATGATTTCAATGGTTTTACAGATATGGGGCGTCACGGTTAGTGGTAGAGAGTTCAGGAAAAGAAAATGATGCCAAAATTGTACAGAAAGTACATCTTTTTTCATTAAAAAAATCATCTTTCAACAACTATATAATTATGTCATTGCTCATGCCCCTACTTTTTGATTTTCAAAGATACTAGTAGATTTTGTTTTATAGATGAACTTTCTCTTTATAAGTCTTTCTGCCAAATGTCTTTGCTTGATCTTACCGGATGTATTCATTTGTAGTAAATGCTGGCAAGGAAAATTCATCTTTGCAGTTAGAGAGTACTAGTACATATATTTTCACAGAAGCCAGTCTATGCTTTGTAAAATCTTCGATGGGCAAAATGTGAAAGACTGAATTAGTCAGTATGCAAGACTTCTTACTGCAATAAATGTAACCCCCCCAAAAAAAATGTGAATTAGTATATTGTGACAGAGTTCATTCTGCCCTATTCTTTCCAAGTGCCATCTCATGTACAAATTCTGGTAAAAAGTGTCATTTTACTTGCAAATACTATCATTGCATTTTATGTGACAGCAGGTTGTTCCTTTTTTCTTTTCTTTTTGTAACTGGAAATTGTAGCCAAATAGAATGTAGCAAGTACAATTTGTACTAACCCATTACCTTGCTAGTCATACTAGGAGGGATCTATTTGTAGATATCATTAGTCAGAAGCCTATTTATAGTTTTTCAAGTACAATGGGATTATGATGCTGTTATATATTACTTTTTGAGAGAATAAAAGGGGCAGAATATGGTTACTTTTGCCTTGTGGTTATCACAACCACAACTTATCCCTCAAACACGTCACTGGCTCAACAATAGTGATCCACACAAACAAAAAGAAATGCAATCAACGTTACTAGAGAAATAAATCTAACATGAGTCATTCAGATATGTCTGATGACATGTCATTTTTTTTTTATTAAGATACAAAATTCCACAAATACTAATGGCATTTTTGGCTCTGTGCCAATAAAATGAAGTACCGTGTTCATACTGCATATTTAACTTGTAATCTGGTCATGTTAATGAGAACAGATTTAAAAACAATGAGAACAGTTTTAATTGTGTATAGTGAAAAGGATAGCATGTCGCTTAGATCGTTTGTGGGTTGTTTTTTTTTTTCTGACCAAATATTGTAGAAGTAATGTTCATTTTTGAGAATCTTACCAAATGTGAATTTAGAAAGTGTGAACTTGCTTGACACAATATTAATGATCTACGGTCTTTGTGTGCTTTTTCATATCAACAAGATAGTCAGCAAATGAAATGGCAAAGTGTAATCAGTAGACTAATCAGAATCAGTCATTTCATTTCCTTGATAAAAAATGGCTTGTGATACTAAAACAAAAAGAAAAATGCTTTACTGACATTACTTAGGAAAATGTGTCTTGAAACCATTATGTTGTGTTCTGATCAGCGATGATTCACAAGACATATCCAAAATACTTGTTTGAACACATCTCCTAGAGTTCAGTAACTCTGACGAGCAAAGTATTTCTGCAATTTTTCAGCATTTAATGTGGTGATGTGAATGTACTGGCTAGGCCAGCAAATGAGAATTTGGGATGAGCTTATGATATTCACTCATTCTGAAGTATGTGTTGCATTTGAATTTGTTAGAGAGCATTGTACTGTAGTCTCATACAGCAGATGCAGCAAGCTTGACCTCAAACGTAGTGGTAACATTGAACTAACAGCACATTGTGACTGATCCTTATGTAAGCTAACCTTTCTTTTGTTTGTCCATACCTGTCCTGCCCCTGCCCCTGCCCCGGCCCCTGCCCCTGCCCCTGCCCCACCCCACCCCCACCCCCACCCCCACCCTTCCCACTCTACTTGTCCCTAATCCTGTAACTCTTGCATTACTTCTGCAACTCCCTGACAAACTAATCCCACATCATACCATATCTTTCACTATCCTCTTGCTGTACTGATACACTTCTACTATTCTCCCTCTCATCACACGCGTCCCTGCTTTCACTCGCCCCCCTCCCCCATCCATCCCTACCCCTTGATAAGCCCTGCCCCTCACCCCTGCCCCTCCCCTTCCTATCCCACCAGCTATGAGCTGGGCAAGTGGCACTGGAACAGGGTCGCCATAAAATTAGGGGTCAAGTAAGTTCCTTTGGGCATGTATCGTTTGTACTCACTAATGACTTGTACAATTTATGATTTCTCTAACTTAGCATGTCAATGTCACTTTAACATTCTGTTGTGTGTCTTTGTGAGTATTTGTGTATATGTGTTTGTGTGTGTATATTGATTTTCCCCCTTCCCCCTTTTGCTGTGAAAGGCTCTCAGATAATGAAGTTGAATTATTTGTGCAAATTGAGACCTCTTGAAGCAATATGTGTGGCATGGCAAACGTTTTCTGTCCTTGGTTTAAAAAGAAAAAGGAAGAAAAAAAAAAGGTCATCAAGGTTTTGGTTTTGGCTTTCAGTCATCTGAATTGCTTACGTGTTGTGTCTAGGAGTTTTCGCATTGAGTGTTGTATTTTGCCTAATGATTTACTGGATAGCAGCCAATGTAAATGAGATCTTATTTCAGTTTTGTAGCATCATGGTTTTAATGTATTTAAAGCTGTATTCCACCTTTAAGCTCTCCTTTCTTTCTTTTTTTTTGGTAGCTCTTTCAAGTCGCAATTTTGTGCTTTGTGAAGATTTGATCCTTTTTATGGATGTGAGATAGTGAGCCGTTGATCAAGTTATTTAGAGGAGTATGGAGGTTGTAATAGAGAATGCCTGCACTTGTTGCATGTCCTTCAGACTAACATGGAGGCAAAAGCCATCTTTAATTCCCTTTGCATGCTCTGTCGCCCTCTGTAGGTGTAGTTCATTGCACAGCTCAGATGATACACATTATGAACATATGTGACCGTGCACCTCAAAACGAACATAAAGTCGCACACACTGATTTTGCGTGAGGACTGAAAACAAGTGAAATGGGTCAACCTAGCCGAACTTGACTTTTTAATATTTTCTGAAAGAGCAGGTCGTCTTTTACATTATGCTAAAATTTGGTGTCATAAAACGGGCAGGAAAGTCTGTTTTTTAGCAGTTTATCTCGAACATTTTTGATAGAATAGTGTGATTAGGTGTGTCTTCAGAATCCCTTTTTCATTTCTGAAAAACCTTGTCCACACTCTTCACTTTCAACTCTAATGACTTTTGAAAGGATAGTGCTAGTGCTTTGAAAGTTGGCATTAATTATGGACAGAATGTGTTAATGAGGCATGTTTAATTTCAGTTTAATCTGATAATCCCTTCATTGTTGTTACTCCAGTGGTTTACTTCCTGTTTTTTGTCCCATTCATCGCACAGCCAGCACGGTTTGGTAAAGATTAAGCGCTTGAATAGACACTGTACTTCAAAGCCTCTTTTCTCAGTTCCCACTTTTTCTGAGGTTGTGCTTTCTTTCCAATATTTAGATAGGTTAGGAGAGTCCATTTGATTTGGGTTATACATCATTTTAAAGCTTAAAGTCTGCTCTTTTAGAATATGGTCTTAACTAAAAATTCATGTCTGGCGACTTTTTGTTTGTTTTGAGGTGCACTGTCACATATGTGACCTGTTGCCATATTACTCTCAAAATGTCAGAAGCCCTAAAGCTTAGAAGCAAAATATTAGATAAGGTGATCTTGATGGGGAAAAATAAATTTGGAGGTTTGTTCAAAAAAGAAAAAAGAAGAATATGAGGTATTTTATGGACTTCCTGGATGAATTTCAAAGTTTGAGATGTTTCAAATTTAAACTGTTCACAGTGGTTTGAATTGGCCCATGCCTTATCTTCTGTACTCTTGACTACATTGCTCTAAACTGTCATGGCGAACTGTCTTCCTATTCTGTGTAGTAGGTGTTTGTTTGTTTGTTTGTTTAGATAGAATAGGACAATTAAGAAAAACTTATTGTACATTCCAGAGAATTTGAAATATAAGAAAATCAGAAAAACTATAGTTTGTAAACTTTATTTGGCTTTTGTGTTGGCTGGTCACATATGGTGAGTGATGCGCACAAATACACACCACACCAAACCACATCTTACCACACCACTCCACACACCACCATTCAGACACCACAAAAAAAAAAGTTGCAATATCCGAAGGCATGTTCCAAAGTTTTATGTGGCAATTTTATCTCACCACAAAGTTACCTGTGAGCAAGTGTGCTCTTTTTTTTCAAGATCTTTTCCACAAACAGACTTTTTCCGTGCACTTTGTTCATTATGTACAGTTTAAATGACCCCTCTTTTACATACAATAAGAAAAAGTCTTAATATGATTCATGAGAATTGTTCTTTTTTTCTTAAGTGCTGTAAGCATGGGATAGTCAGAGTGCTAAATACCCATGAATAATGTTATTCTTTTCAGAAATTAGCTTAAAACACAAGCATACACTGACAGATACATGTACATAAGTGTAGATTTGCTTTTGGGCTGCTTACAGGCACATGCAGATCTATACAATGCTTGTATTAAAAAGTTGTCTCTTTGTTCTTGTCCTGTAAGGATGGAATGTTTATTTTGGAGTAAAAAGAAATAAATTTTTGTTGATAGAATAGCACTAAAAAAAAAAAAACCTAAAAGAGCACACCCTTTATTTCTTTCTTTCTCATATACCCCATGCCCCAGGGCTCAACTCTTATTCGTTCAAAGTTATTTAGTATTACAACAAAACTTCCAAATTCCAAATACAGTACGTCATCACTTAATTTGTCCCAGTTTGACATCAGTGTAAAAAAAGAACACACAAAAAAAAATGTTGCTCGTGATTGTCAACTGTGTGGATTTTAAACCACAGAGAGCCATTGGTTCTATTCAGGCCAGTTTCCTGTTGATTCTAATTTGGGTTTCCTGCTAGCCCCCATGCAGGAGTGAACTGCCCCATATAAAAGGGCAATGAGATAATTTGGGAAATATATATGCCTGTGGTTAATGGTGGGAGATTTCCTATAGGGTGAATATTTATGTCCAAACTCTGTAACAGCTTCCCCCCCCCCCCCCACTCCTAATGGAGAGCCATCGTCATTTTAGTAATTATAGCTACTTTACATGTATATATATATATATATATATATACACTTGTGTGTATATATATATATATATATATATATATATATATATATATATATATAAGCATTCCTTAAATTCCTTTGTCAAATAGATAGAATCATGACAATATTGTACTTTGGAACTGTAATCAAAGCTGCCATATAGGCACCAGTATCTGTATCCATACCCCACCATAGAAGCAAAGGGAGGTATTCTTTATATTTGCATCCCATGACACTTGTCATTGTTTTTATTACATCATCTCTCTTCTCCTAATCCTCATTTATATTTCCACTTAAGTTGATTATGTACATTCATCAGTCATGAGATTACACATATGACAAATCGACATATGTACATGTATCTGTCAGAAGCAGTCACCAAGTGTTACAGAATTTCTCTTGTTATGAAGAGAATCAACCAGCCACTCCTTACTTCCAGTACTTCCATACATGTACTTGTATGTTTAAGTTGTTTGAGATATTAAACAGAGTGAAATCAGACCGACAGAATGGTATGGAGTTTCATGGAAATTGAACGTAAAATACGAAAGTTATGGAATTCCAAAGTTTTGCATGCTTTCACCAAACTCTTTTCCCCCTAGAGGTCATTGTGGCTAAGTTAGTGCAAGACTGTAAGAATTTGATGGGAAGGATACATCTCATTCTTATTGTTTTCATGTCAAGATAAGAATTATGTAGTGTAGATTTGTGCACAAATTGAAAAGAGAGGTGCTTATTGATGACACCATCAAGTCTGCTTTAAAGGTGAATACGTTGGCGCAACTAATGTCAGTGATCTGTGGAAACAAAGGAAAATCTCCATAACTTTTCCATGTAGGTGTGACTCTCCTGAAACAGCTACCATTCTATCTGTCTGATTTTACTGATTGTGTTCATTAAAGCCAGCTTTTATGCATGCCTGACTGACTGTAAATCCCTTCTTTGATTCGGACAAAAATATGAAAACAACCCGCACTCGTGAGTCACAATTGTCTTTACGATCACAATGAACCGAATCTACCATGAGGGACAGAAAAGCATGCACTCGCCTAATCCAAAATAGAACTACTCCTCACTTTTCTTTTCTTTTTTCTTTTTTTCCAGCAAGCCCCTTTTGTTTGACCTTTGCTTGCTTTTTAGGCCAGTCTGCCATTCTTTCCGTAATTGTTGTACTGCAGCATCACATCCTTACCTCACACGGCTAGCCTTTTGCTGTGTGGCGAAATTCTTGCATGATTGCTCTTAGCATGCAGTGACTGTCAAAGAAGTATAGTACAGTAGTGCATATTTTCATACCATTTGATAATTGTTTTGAGTTTCATTTCAAAGGCAGATGTCACCTACCTAAGCAAAAAAAAAAATGAAATAATATTTTTTTTTTAACGTGCCTGCAGTATTTCATTGTTAGCAGTTCTAGTAAACTTGAGATGGGGTATGTTTGTACTAAATTCTTCTATGCTGCCCCCCCCCCCCAAAAAAAAAAAAAAACTTAGAGAAAATAATTCTATGTGTAAGTGAAGTATGTACCATTCAAGTTTGTCTTCACTGAAGTCAGACATATCTGAGTGGTATATGTTTATGAAGAGAAACTGAAAAAACAGTAATAGTTAAAAGTTCAAAGGTATTCATTTCTATAAGAACACTAGTATAAAAAAGCATTTATTTCAGTGAACATGTATGGCATCAAATGAACTTTGATGATACGAGTTCATTACTAGGCCATCTACGTGTAGTCCAGAAGGTAAATGTTATAGCAAGTTCTATCATCACAGATTCTTTTACCTGTAGATATGCTGCAGTTTGCATGACAAATACCACTTCTAATGCATGCAATAACTGTGTGAGTATTAGTTTATGTGTAAAGTGAATGATTGCTTGAGAGTAGTGATTAAAAAAAAGTTTGTGCTTATGTTCATTCTGTTCCTATGAATACTTTAATGCACCATTTGCAGCGTGTGCATTTTTTCCTCTCTCTCTATACCAAGGTAATCTGGCCGAGTGTTTTGTTGTCCACTGTGACAGAGATTAAACATACTGTACCCTCAAGCGTTCTCCGTAGTATCAGATCTCACTGTGTATGCCTTTTTTTCATATGACTTGGGAGTGAAATAAACACAATGTTCGTGTCTAGGAGACACATGAGTAGCATGTTTAGGAGGAAAAACTTGGCTCTTTGACACCCTGTTTCCGCGTAGTTTTTTCTTCTCCAGGTACATTGTAGATTACTAGCCTTGGCAGCGGTAATCTAACCCTCTACAAAGACCCCATCTTTAGATATCATGGTAGGTCAGCAGAGCAGACATGTAGCATGGGGACAAAGGGGGAAAAAGAAAACAAATGATAAAACAAAATCCGAAACTGACATCAAGCTAGGGAAAACCCAATCTTCTTGTGTGCTTGCCAAGCAAAGAGTGCCCTCGCTGCCACAAGAGAGCCATTTCGTGTTGAGCTGCTCATACTTGATATATCAAAAGCCAGTAAGGTTACTGTCTGAACCCTGCTCTTATTCCAAGGGTGTCTCATGCTTTTTTACCATGGAATATGTGTCCCTACTGTCAGCTGTGTTGGGGCACTAGGTGGACACATCAATAGCGAAGCATAAACCAGACCCCAGGATCCAAATGCAGTTTATTTATTGCCTCGTAAAAGGTATATGGACTTGAAGCTCATCTGGGGCGCTCCATATGTTGCCCCACTGGGATGGATACAATATGAACACTTGATCTCTGCATAACTTGACCTCTGCCACTGGACCAATTATATCCTGGGATATTTCTAGCTACATAACTATCCCACCCCCCTCCCCCCAATTCCACAGTGGCTAATATAAAACTACCTCGTTTTATATGCCTCATTGTGATATATATGCCACTGCACTCTGAAATACCCCCCATGTTTGTGCTGGAGTAAAGTGAGTAAGGGTTAGGAATGAGTCCATGTTAAAGTTAGGGTCCCCTTCAAAAGCTTGATGTGCTGGTGGTGCTTGGTGGTGACGCACCTCTAGGATGCCAGGTGGGGAACAGGTCTGATGCTTCACCGACGGCAGAGAATGGATGACGAAGCCTCGAAAGTCAACAGAAGGCCGTCCTGTGCAGCTAAACAAAATCTCCTATTCACCCACGGCAACAAACCCGCTGGTGTTTTCATCCTCTTTCTTATGCGCTAAAAAAAAAAAGTTTGGCATATTTGTTGTTGTTGCCTTTTTTTTCAATGCGGTGATCATGTATGTTTGCCTATCGACTGACACACTGTTGGATGTCTCGTAAACGGCACATAAGACGGATCCCAATGTGCACTGGCTCAAATCTTGGCACCACGTTATTAACTGTCTGGAGCTGTTGTGTTGATATCCATTGGACTGTAGACCATGAGATATTTCTAAACTTGCCTCCTGGTCCCAGTACTCTGTGTGTCAGCCATCCTATTTCAGTTGGATTCTGATCTTGTTTGTGCACCCCCCTTTTTTTTTCTATTGAGTCTTCACTAATAACCTGTTGATCTGTGTGCGGAGAACTTACCCCATTCTTGGGAATGTTTACCTTTACACATACAACCTGTGCTCCACACAATTGGTCTTTGAACTGCACTGCCTCAACGCCAGTTTTCAAAGTCAGCGTGCTCGCTCTGCACAAATTGTTCCTTGGCTCTACTTTTGTCATCGATACAGCTTAAATGACATTTCATTTTATTTATTTTTTTCCTTTGGAACTGCACCGCAGACCCTAGTCAAATCGCCAACATTCATACAGTGTGTATGAAATCTGCAGAGATTTTTTCGCATGCAATGTTGTAGAGTGGCGTGCACCTTGCTGTGGTAACAAATGCCTGCCAGAATGGTGAAAAATATTGGGAGTATGTTGCACGTGCCGCGACTGTCAAACCATCTCTCCTTCTCGTTTGATAACATTGCTACTCTTGGTATTGGCAGGACCATCGAGGAGAATGAAGAAAACGACGGCGGACCGGGCAGCCCACCCAAGCAAGGGTAAGCAAGAATTCTTTCCCCCGTACTTTTTGTTTGTATGCGAGGATGTCCACTGATGGATCATCCTATATTGATTGCTTTGTCACCCACATCATCTGTCTGTCTCCCTCTCTCTTACTTCCTCTAAACCATTTTCATCTGCCAGTTTTTAATCCAGCTAGTACTATATATATTTCCATCCATCAATCTATCTTGTTCATTTCACTTATTTCTTATAAAATTCATTGTCATTTCTTATTTCACCAGTTTGATTAAAAAAAAAGAGTTGCCAAAAAGAAAATATCCAAAGGAATTAAGAATGACAAAAAAGTTACAAAGAATAAGCAAACAAGCATGTACACTGTACTTACATGTCTACAAAATGAACGTTGATTTTTTTTTTTTCTCTCTAGTTGTATAGTTTACATGTTACTACTGATATCTTTTGTTATTCTGATATTCTGTCCTGTATACCTGTTGCTGCTTTGAAATTTGGGTTTTTAGTCTATCATATACTTATCTATCTCTCAGTCTCCTTCTTGATGTGTTTCCTTCCAAGCCTCCTCCACCTCCCTCTCCCCTCCTTCTCCCCTTCTGTCAATCAATCAATTGCTGTTGTCCTTACCGGAGAAAATGTTAATTCTTAGCTATCACACATGATATGCAATGTCATCGGTACAGTCACATTGAATAGATTCCAGACATTCTGGAATTATAGCCAATGTATTTTACAAATAAAGTTACGTATGTTACATAAACTGATTATCGTATAGGCCTAGTTTTTTGATAGTGATATCCAAGTATCTCTTCCTCCAAAACTGTATCATAATTCAGGTACCAGTGAATCACACTTGAAGTTAATGCGAAGAGCTTAATGGAGTTGATTAAACCAGCAATCTGTACAGTCATTTTACCAGAAAATCGATATTTCATTTTACAAGGATTATGTAAAACTATTCAATTTGTGGTTTAAGAAGAGTGAAATACTCATGTCAACCTTAAGAATTGTTATTGAAATTCTTTAGTCCTAAAACATGGGTGGGCAGTAATGAATTTAAAAAAGTCATATTAGAAAAGTAAGCTGAAATGCTGTACCCTAGAGCTGTTCAAGAAATCTGCACGGGACATAGTACATGTAGTACAGCCACGTCTTTTACAGTCTTCAATAACAGTCGCTTTACCAGCTTTTGTCATGTACCTGTGTATAACATGAAAACAGGCCTGGAGGATTATTTCGGGGGGTGAATGATTTGTTGATCGTGGGAAAAAGTTTGTTGAAAGGATCGGAAGACCTACACGTACACACTTTGTACTTCTTCCATCTCGTATAGAAGCCTATGGGAGGTGGTGAATAGCATTAAAATTCTTGGCATACCGCAGGCATTGACGAATTTCACCCCGACACACAAACGCTCAAGTCCCCAGTGCAAAGTGGCTTTGTGAAGTGGGTGGTTTGCTGGTAGCAAATTTATTAATAATGGAATGGAGCACTGATTGTGAAGAAGTAGTACAGCAATAAAAAGTTCATAGAAGTTGGACACCAGATCTTAGATTCCGTTTTTAGCTCACCTGAGCCAAAGGCTCAAGTGAGCTATTGCGATCGCCCTTCGTCCGGCGTCCGTCGTCCGTCGTCCGTCGTCCGTCGTCCGTCGTCCGTCGTGCGTCGTGCGTCGTGCGTAAACTTTTTACATTTTCATCTTCTTCTTGAAAACCCCAAGACCGATTTTCATCAAACTTGGCAGGTAGCATCCCTAGGGGGTTAGGAACTCAATTTGTTAAAATGGGCACCATGCCCCACCCAGGGGGCCCCCATGGGGGCCCAAACCCCCCAAAATTAAGGAATCTGTAAAAATCTTCTTCTCTAGAACCAGAAGTGATAGAGCTAAGTTAATACTATGAGTTAGTACATTGATGACTGTAGTTTCAAGTTTGTTCATGGCAGAATCAGGGGTGCCCCCCTTGGGACCCAGGGGAGGGGGGTGGGGAGGGGTTCTAATGGGGCCTAAATTGTACATTTTCATCTTCTTCTTAAGAATCCCATGACCCATTTTCACCAAACTTGGCAGCTAGCATCCCTAGGGGGTTAGGAACCCAATTTGTTAAAATGGGCACCATGCCCCACCCAGGGGGCCCCAGGGGGCCCAAACCCCCCAAAATTAAGGAATCTGTAAAAATCTTCTTCTCTAGAACCTTAAGTGATAGAGCTAAGTTAATACTATGAGTTTGTACATTAATGACTGTAGTTTCAAGTTTGTTCATGGCAGAATCAGGGGTGCCCCCCTTGGGACCCAGGGGAGGGGGGTGAGGAGGGATCCTAATGGGGCCTAAATTGTACATTTTTATCTTCTTGAGAACCCCATGACCCATTTTCACCAAACTTGGCAGGTAGCATCCCTAAGGGGTTAGGATCTCAATTTGTTAAAATGGGCACCATGCCCCACCCAGGGGGCCCCCGGGGGGGCCCACACACCCAAAATGAAGGAATCTTTTAAAATCTTCTCTAGTATCAGAAGTTATAGAGCTAAGATAATACTATGAGTGAGTACATTAATGACTGTAGTTTCAAGTTTGTTCATAGGAGATCCAGGGGTGCCCCTCGGGGAGGGGGGGGGGTGGTTGGGAAGGTCCAAATGGGGGCCTAAATTGTACATTTTCATCTTCTTCCTGAAAACCTCATGATGGATTTTCGTCAAACTTGGCAAGTAGCATCCCTAGGGGATCAGGATCACAATTTATCAAAATGAGCACCATGCCCCACCCAGAGGGCCCCAGGGGGTCCCAATCCCCCCAAATTAAGGAATCTTTAAAAAAAATGGGACCTTATTGTACATTTTCATCTTCTACTTGAGAGTGCCTGGTCAAATTTTGGTAGAGCTGTGAATAATTTAGATTAGTGACTGCGTGAAAGGTGAACTTGCGATACTCAGGTGAGCGCTAGACCCGCGGGTCTCTTGTCTAACTTCTTTTCTGCTTCCATCTTGCAGATCCTATTTCTTCTCTGTTCTCTTCTATCTTCCTTTTTTTCCATCGTTACCCCTCCTCTCCTCCTCCTCCTCCTCCTCCACCTCCACTTCCATTTTTGTCCAATCTATGTATGCTCACCATAAGTTGATATTAGTCCACACTGACTTGAAATTGATTGAATTAAGCAAAAATATCACTAAAGTAAAAACTTTTTTTTCTGATCATTGGGCAAGTACTGAGGTGTTATGATACACCTCCATGGTTAGGGAAAATCCAATTCATTCTTTCCTCAAGGACATGTGTAGGAGAGGTTGAAAGGGGGTCACTGCAGACCGAACGAAGAGTTTAGTGATTATCTATAGCTATCTTTCCCCTATAGATGACAACAAATTGCAATAATTATCGAACATGTCCCAGAGGTGTCCATTTTTATTTTTTTTTTGGGGGGGGGGGGGGCATCCTAGACTTTCAGAGTATGAAGAAATTCTACTTTTGCTAAATTGAAAGGCCAAGCTATATGATATATTCCACCATCATGATCAACTGATTTTATAACAGAACACTGGGAAGGAATGTTAAAAACAAATATGTCAATCATTTCTTCCAGTTGTTTGGGAAAGTTATGATACCATGTAAGCCAAATGTCAGTGAAGTTTAATGAAGCACTGATGTGTTTTAGTAGCTGCCTACAACTTACTGGTACTGGTATGTTTTTAAAGGGAGGAATGGTGCAATTAATTGACTTCAGCAGCAGATTTTTATCTTTAGATTTCTGTTTAAATAAGACTTTGAATCATGTTCCTGTGTACAATGTAAATACACTGTTCAGTAGTTTATGGCTACAACTCTTTTAAGATGTAGAGTTAATCTGTGACTGAGTAGGGTACAGCCCGAAGATTAGGGGCGTTACAATTTACTGCAGAGAACACCTGTAGGGCCCTAAATGTACATGTAGATCATATTTTGATATGTGTTGCACTGGGGATTAGATAAGTGCAGTGTCAGGTGTGGATTGTGTGTTCCTATCTGTGTATTAGCTGACTAGTTTCTTTGTGTCTGTCTGTCTGTCTGTCTAGATTCACAGCCAAACATATAATTATGTTTTATAAGGTGTACTTACATGGTTTACCTTGTTTTTGTCTGTACTGTCAAAATGAAGCTACAATGTATTGAAAGAAAAAAAAAAACACAAAACAACATATACATTGTAAATTTTCTTTATGTTTGAAATGTATGTAATGCAATCATTACATTTTGATTCCCCGTGTCAAAGTCATCTAACCTGATCGATCACGTAAAAACAAATAATTGCGAGTGCAAAAATGTACACATTAACAGTATACTTGATTTATGAAAATGGACCAGAAAATAAGATGCATTTCAGGTTGTGTACATGTCTGTATATTGAAATGCAACATGGAACAAGTCATGTGATTGAAATATCTCCTCTGCTCAGATTGGTAGCTTTGATCTTGTAAATATTCATGTACGTGGAGTGTGAGAAAATGATATGAGGTATTTGATCTAAGATAAAGTTTGGGGACAGTGGAAATACGTGCCATGCATTTTTGGCCTCATTAAAGATAAGCCATCTCCGTGTCCCATCATTTCACAAAGATCTTATCAGCTATTAAAAGTGTTGATTGCAAGCATGAAAGCACAAAGTGTACAAGTTCAAATATTTGTGGAATCATGTAGAACTACTGAAGCCTGTAAAGTCAAACAACAGCAAAAAAAGAAAAAATGATAATGATAAACAGGCTTGTGAGTAGCGCAAAGCAAATAGACATGCACACATAACTACAGTACCTTACATTTGGCCCCTGCCAAAAAAGTAGGAGTCATAACTATTACATACATCAGTGGTTGTATGATGCACGTCAAAAGGTGAGCCATAAAGCTCAGACAAAATTCTATATGTGATCATGGCTAGACCACAAAGCAGTAGGGCAGATAGAGTTTAAGTGCAGTAAAACCCTTTCCTCTTTATATTGTGTGCAGTGCAAAATATTATATTTGACCTTCTCAGAAAACAGGATGTACATGTAAAAGTTGATACGTGATCAAAGATTTTAGGAATGTATCTCAAGGGTATTTGACTTGGACTTTCAGAACAACAAAAAAAAAAAATCCAAAGTATATATCCTGATATCACAGCATAACAAATTCCTGCCCTACCCTGTCATGAACACTTTGCAAGAAATTGTATCATAGTAGGTTACATTTGACTGTGTCATACCCCAAATGGGAATGTTGCTTGCATTGTACATGATATATTTGATGCCTTTAACCTACATTGTAAATGATAATTAGCCACTGGATGAGAATATGATGCATGAACCCAGCAGTAAAATTATCTGATCCCTAAAAAAACTTAGCAAAGAACATTAATGTTTGAATACAGCTATGCGACCACTTCTTGTAGTTCCACATTTGATACTGTGATGTAGTGTCGTACCATGCCTGTAGCAAGAATTTGAGAGAGAGCTTATAGTTGTATCACCACTCAAACTTGGATCGAAAAAGATCAGGAACAAATGTACTGGTAATATTTTGCAACAGGAATTCGTCAGAATGAACCTTCCCTCATCCTTACTATATTGATACATGTATTTATCAGGATGATATCTTACCCATCATTTCCATGAGCATACTTAAATTGTTATGAATGGAATCCCACAGATCCTGTTGTCACGAGTACCTCCCAGTGATGATGCCAGATGTAAATCCATGGACCCCTTTGATATATACTGTAAAAGTGGAAATTTTCACGGAGTTGAAATTTTTGCGCATTTCTGTCCACCAGAAACTAGTTTGAAAATAAAAGCACATAAATATTTTTGCATGCCATATGTTTCTGTAGGTACATGTAATGTCTTGATTTCGCAGGATTGACAACAGGCAAAACTCATCTTATCCGGCCTAGCGCAAAAAAAAATCAGTCATGGGGAAAATATCTGCATTGAAAGTATACCGGTTGTATAATTGTGGCATGTTCACTCTCTCTGCATGCAGGCTTGGGAATAATAACATCAACTTCTCGGTGGAGTCACTGGATGAGGTGGGGACATCAGAAGGATGGGAGTTCATGGAGGATGAAGACCTAGTGACTCAAGGACCGGAGCCGGAGTCCTGGAGCGTCATGGTGGAGAAGAAGGTACAGTCAAACCTGTCTTAGTGACCACCTGTCTATAGCAGCCACCTGCCGTATACAACCACTAAAAACAATTGCCTCAAAGAGAAAAAGCATGTTAAAGAACCTGTCTGTAGTGGCCACCTGTCTATAATGGCCACCTTTTTTTGTCTCCCTTGGGTGGCTGCTATAGACAGGTTTGACTGTATTATGAAAGCAAACTCATAATGACCAGTTTGCATTTCATTTTTGTTTGCACGAATACGCCATGTCTGTCATGCCACACTTGGGTGCACCATCCACCAGAACAAGCTAGTGAGCTGGATTGCTGTAAGCAGAGTCATAATGACTCATTTCACTGGATGGGCCCATCTTTTACCTCCCAAAACATAAGAGTAGATCATGTCAATTAATAAATGACATAAAATCAAACATAAAAATGGATGAATGGTAGAGACTACACGTTTGTATGACACAGTGTTTGCCCAGTAATTCCAAAAAACCTAGTTTATAGCTGAAAAACTCAGTTTGTTGGTCAATACACTAAGTTTATCATGATAATTAGTTTTTCGCTTGATAATCTAAGTGTATCGCATGTTAAGTAAAGTTTATCGATAAACTTAGTTTTCTCAGTGAACAGAGTTTCTCTCAAAAACTTTGTTTATCGACTGATAAACTGAGTTTTTCAGCGGTGAATTAAGTTTATTGACAAATAAACTGCTGATAAACTAAGTTTTTTCAAAATTGTTGGTCAAATGGCACTCCATATGAGGCTGCCATATTTTCATTCTATTCTTGGCCCAATGTAGCCTTTAAGTATGTGAAGGACCATTGGAAAGGGATATACGTCTTTTGAATGAGGAACGGGAGGTGAAAGTGCGGCCTCGGAAGGAAGAGATATGTGTACATTTGTGTGGATCTGTGGTAGCCATCCAAGGTAACACTGGCCCTAATCCTACCAGCACCCTGGAGGATTAGAAACATTAGGATGTGCAGGGTATTGGGAGTTTCGAGGGGAGGTGTACATTCCTCGTAATGACAGATTTCCTGCGCCGAGTGTTACTTTGCAAATCCAGTGTCAAGTTGATGTGCCCTATGACAGGAATGTAGCGCAGTGAGTTGACAGGAAGTAGTATGTACCCGAGTTGGAACGAGACATTCAAACTTGTCCCGTGTTACATGTACTTTGATTACACTCGAAAGTTGCCTGAACTCCTATGCAAAGCCAATCATACTGCTACTATGTAATGGCAAAGGATACATAGATGTAACATTTTTTTTAGTGTTTTTACTGTGATATCCTGTAGATGCTGGCAAAAAAAAAAAAAAGAAGAAAAAAGTTAGTCGTGAATCTTAGGAAGATTTGGCTGTTGCAAATGTTGGTCGCCATGAGATAAGATACAGATCCCCGGCAATGCTAAGAGATTTGGAAATCATGTGATTTAGCTATGAGGCAACCTCTGATTAGATGCGGGGGCTAGAGATTTGGGCTATGCGTTCTAACAGAAAGAGGGAGTTCTATCTCACGCTGAAATTGGAGAGCTGCGTATTAGTTTATCACGAAAATTTCTCATCAGTCCGTGCATTGCAGCACTGATTCGTGTAGGAAGTGCAGCAACAGACAAGCAGATACTCAAACCACCTTCCTTATTCTTTAATGACATGTGACAACTGTTATGATTGTGTTTAGTACATACAAGTAGCCTCTTAATTCTATCGATATGAGAGTGAAGATGGCCACTAGCTGAAAACCTGACTGCACTTTCCTTCCACTTGGTTTGTTTTCTCATCAGACACTAAAGGACATGAGCAGAAAGGAGATAAAAAGACAGGATGTCATCTTCGGTAAGATACTATATCATCCGTTGAGAATGAGAAGGGCGTTAAGTGGTCGTGAACACTATGGGTTTAGTGGCAACTTAACGCCCTTACCATTCTCTGCCGACGATATACACTGTATACATTTCTTTTGAGTATGATATTTTGCAAGTGGTTAAATTTGTGATAGAGCACCACATTGAGGGGATGAGAAAGAAGTGTTGTCAATTTCAATCAAGAGAAAAATTAGCAATTTACCACCGTAGATACGATATGCAACGCCCTTGTGTTACGGGATATTTCTGTAATAATTTTTGTGATCATTTCCATTTAGTCTTTACAGCCTGAATATACAACATGAGTATTTGTGTTGAGACAACTTTGCTGTACACAATGATGCCAATTGAGCTTGTAAGGCATGCTCTATGTAAGTTTGTCTTTCGTCTTGCTATGCTAATCTGCCTCACTCCAAAATGTGCAGTTTAGGGTTCTCCTTCAAGGTTGGAGATGCCAAACAAGGAGGATCTTGCAGTTTCATGCAAGACTGGATGTTATGTAACAAAGAGTTTGTGGGTCATGGAAATGTCGCGCAACAAGAATCACTGAGCGTCACATAGAAGGCTTGAATATCTGTCTGTGAGGCGTACTGTTGTTGCAGTTGTTGGTACAATGAAAATGATCATCGTTATCTTGATCACCACTATGAATGGAAGAAAAAGTAATGTTAAACAGATGTCAATACAATTGTAAAAAAATTTACTTCACCAATTTCTTTCTTATAGTACTCCATGTGTGCTTTCCATGACCCACATCACTATGCACTTTCTTTGTAAGTGATGATCTAACTATAAAGTACCTGATAGTTGATCAGGAACATGTGCGAACGTCATTTTGTCAGTAATGATATTTCCTGGGTCTAATAGTTATGGTTGCCTCTATATATATCTTTTTGCCCTCAGAATTCATCAAGACAGAAAAGCACCATTTAAGAACACTGAAGATCATGCAGAAGGTGAGTGCCTCGAAAGTGCTGCTGTTGTTGTTGTTGTTTTTTTCATATTCTTCTTTTACTTCATCTTCCCGTTCTTTCATTATTATACTTAATTAACGTCATCTTTTGTCATTGTTGTCTGATATTAAGTGTATTGTATCTGTCATCAATTCCTTGGAGTTGAAAATTACCTTATTAACCTGTTAAGGACGAGTCCCGAGTATGCTCAGGCAGTTGTCTATGGGAAATGCTTGTAGCAAAATCAGTCCATCCTCAATGGGTTAATTTGCTTAGTTCGCCCTTGGGCACACACACTGGAGTGCTTTCTTCACTGATTGGCACCAATGTCTCCAAGCTAATTGTCATTGAATAGAGATTAAATCACCTAATCCCCCTAATCCTGATTGTGTCAGCACTGCCTTCCTGTTGGACTGAGGCACATTGCTACACCTGATTGGGCTTTTTAATCTACATGTATACAACTACATGTACATATATCATTAGGATGGAATATTAAGTGCTGATGAAAATGCTTGTTGTTATTACTTTTTAAAGCAAAGAAATAAAATAATCGGGGCCCTATTGACAAATCATTCGTCCCAGACAATACTGAGGTCAAATCTAGTGATATTATGAGCAGATCAAACGTTTATTTGAACATCTAATAAACTAATGAACTACTAATGGAATGTTTTCATGAGGGAACTCATACTGAATATATAAGCTTGGCAAATGAAGCTACGTGTCAGGGCACTTTAAAGGGACTGTACAGTACTGGTTAAGGTGAGGATTCATGTTTTGAACATTCCTAAGTGAGATAATGAGAAACCTCTTAGGAAATATGAAAGAGCATGTAATTTTCAGAAGGATTCAATGTTTGTTTGATGAAAATTGGTTTTCAAATGGCTGAGATATCCAAAAAAGTAATAATGATAAAAGACTACAGGCCACGCCTTTTATTAGGATCTCTTTGTTTCACATTGTTTTTGGATATCTCGGCCAATTCAAAACCGATTTTCATCAAATAAACTTTTGATACCCTTTAGAATTGCATTCTCTTTGACATCTCATAGAGTGGTTTCTGAATATATCGCAAAACGTTAAAAGCTAAATCCTCACCTCAACGAGAACTGTACACACCCTTTAAGGGTCAGGTGCTGTAAAACACAATATTTTCGCGGCATGAAATTTTCACAAATTGGAGCCGACGGTCTTTTTCGCGGCATGAAATTTTCGCGAGTTGCCTTAACATTCAATGCATATAGTGTAGACAGGAATTTACATGTGCATTTTAAGTTTGCGAATCTTGGCTCTCGCGAAATTCACAAAATTAGAATGCACTCGAGCATTCCTCCTTTTACAGTACACTTTGTAGCTGCAGTAGTACTGTTGTGACTGTTCATCAAGTCATATTATTATTCCTCTCTGTTGATTTGCGTAATGTTCTCCTCCCCGAACTCGTCCAGATCTTCAGCTACGGGATGCAGAATGAACTCAACATGGACCAGGTCGTCATCAAGAAGGTCTTCCCCATGCTGGACGAGCTCGTCGAGATCGCCTCCAAGTTCTACGACAACCTGCAGAAGCGGCAGAAGGAAGCCGAGGTTGTCGAGAGGATCGGCGACATCCTGGTCGACCAGGTGAGGAACTGCTTTCCTTCCAAGCTTTCCCTTCCCCCCCCCCCCCCATAATTATTGTGTCCATTGCACACTCTGGGTGTGTTATATTGGTGAATTTAATGACATGTTGCATATGGCATACCTGCCAACTGTTCAGTTTCAATCTGAATATTCAGATTTTTCGCTGAAAGAAAACACATTAATTTCAGTGTGTTCTGATTTTTTGGAAATATCTGTTAATAGTAAAGTATATGAAATTTATGAAAGTTCAGATCTTTAAATAATTTTTCTTTGTTTGTCCAGATTTATTAAGTCCCAGGGTTGGCAGGTATGATATGGTATCCATGCTCTGACTATTAAAGTGGAGGTACAACAGTATACCATGTAATTGTAAGGACTTCAAGAGAATATAAGGAAAGTAACGGAGACATAAGACATTTTGAGTAAGATTAGGAATATGTAATATCAGCAGGTTGTACGTGTACTTGCATTGTATGAACCCTATTTTGTGAGTGACAATCATTAGTTACAGGCAGTTCATGGACCAATATCAGCAATACCACAGCCAACTTGTTGAAGTGGTCAGTCAACATTTCATTGCTGATAAAGGTTGTTCTCTAGTACAGAGTCTGACTCTCCAGTATATCCACAAAGTGATTGATATCAAGTGTCAAAATGTAAACCTTTTTCCTAGCTGCAATTTTAGCTGCAGCCATGGCCATGGTGTGTATCAGCTGGTATACACTGGTTAACGAGTGGGTGGTAAACACGCATCACAACTTGTTTTTGTTTGAGCCCCGCCGTATTCCATCCCGACACCAAAGTGCCAGTCATTTTATGCTTTCCACAAAATACTGTGTATCTAGTTACGCTGTCGTCCCAAGAACGTCATGCTAGCAGCCATTGTGTAAACACAGGACGTGTAGTGAATGCATCGTTATATTTCAAGAAATTTGCTGCAACCAACACAGACTAAATATAGGACTGTCCCTTTTTATGCGCTACATCCTAGTTCCATGAAATGAGTATGGCAGTGAGGGTAATGGAAACAATGGACCGGGAGATTCCTGTTATGCAGAAATTTGTGGTTGAATAATTAAAGGTCATCTACCCAGATTTTTTTTTCCCCCTGAGAAGGTGGAGTATTAACCAGCCAACTTTATCATAATGGAAAATATGTATGGTGTAATCATAATTTTGACCATTGTTTTGTGTCATATGAAAAGTCTACGGACAAGGGGGGAAAAAAAGCATACTTAGTGCTTATGTGAAATATTGAAATATGAATGTACAAGAGGAACTTTGAAGAGATTTGAATTACAAAGGATTTTGACAACTACACTGCAGAATTAAACCAAAGCAACATGATGCCATGCTCAAAGGGCATTCAATATTTAAGTAGTCTTGCTCAAGCGAAGTAAGATGTTTACCATGTGTTCCTATCTCACTATCAGAGACTCATGTGTCTTCTCTTCCCCCATCTGCCCCCCTCATCTGCCCCCTCCCCCATGCTCCCCCCCCCCCCCCCCCCCGCCCCCCAACCATGCAGTTTGATGGTGAGAACGGTGACAGGATGAAAGTGGCGTATGGGTGCTTGTGCAGTCAACAGAATGAAGCCAAGGGGGTGTACAAAGAGCTGACCAAGACGGACAAGCGATTCCAGGCCTTCATCAAGGTGAGAGAGGTTTGATGGTCAGTTGGCTCAAGGGCCTTGCTTCTCCATGTTCACGGTCACTAGGATCAGTAGTGTGAAATGAAGCGAGAAGAGTAGTGGACATGTCATAAAAAACAGACATTAAATCAGAACGGTATGAAATGTAAATTACTCATGTTTTCACTTAACATGTAATGGTGATAATGGTTCTTACCACATGTGAACAGTAGAGTACTAGGTGATGATGTCATATCTGTACAATTCTTTCATTTCTTTGTACATGAAGATATGAGAAGCATGGTTTTGGATTTCATTTCTAACACGGGAAAAATTAGGGTAGATTTGTGTGCTGATCAATATGAAACTTTTCCTCTTTTATATGTGGTTCGATTTTGCTCCATTTTATGAGCCAAACTTGAACATGAGGTGTGCACTAATGGTAACATCTGTAACTCTGGATCGAATTTCCCTGACATGCTATGCTATTCCTTCTGTCCACAGAAATGCAGCACCAACGCACTCTGTCGGCGGTGGACGATACCTGAGTGTATACTGAGCGTGAGCTCCAGACTCACCAAGTATCAGCTACTCATAGAAGCCATCATTAAGCCAACCAAAGGTACTTTATTTCTTCATCTGCTGCAAAACACATCTCACACACACCTCTTTACTGCAGTTGAAGTCATTAATTCATTTGTCAAGCATTCATGGAGTGCGTGTGTGTGTGCGCGCATATGTGTTATCTGCATATGTAATTTTGCGTACAATCAACCCCATGAGACATTTATATCTATCACATGTAAGGACAGCACCTCAAGTTTTCCCCAATGCCAACATCCAAAGTGGCTTTGTAAAATTTATACAATGTAAGCAGAAACATGGAAATGGTGATGCTTAGTTTTGATACATGTACAGTGTAAAGTATCTTGAGTTTAAGAAAAAAAGGCGTGAATAAGCCACCACACTCTTGCTCCAGAAAGTACACTTGTAAGGTTGCAATGCATGCATAAGTAATATGAAGCAATCACAAAATTAGAGATGTTGTTACATTGTATGTAATTTGTTATTGTAAAGCATATAAGCAGTTTTATGTTTCGTGAAGGATCACATGAAAAATATTAACTCCCCTCTTGTTATTTTCTCATCACCTATGGGGCATGCAGAGAGTAAACAGAAGCAGACCAAACTGGACACTCAAGACTTAACCAAAGCTCTGGAACTTGTCAAGGTTTGTGGATTTGAAGTGTTTACCACTGATCTGTTTATTTGTTTGTTTGTTTGTTTGTTTGTTTGTTTGTTTGTTTGTTTGTCAGTATCATCACCGTTACTCTTAAATAGTACAGATGCCTGTAGAAGACATCTGGTACAGCCATGAGAAACAATGACACACATTCATACACAACACTCTACAAAATGATTGGATACTTAATCATGTTATGTAAATATTCTAAGGTGGGTTTACTGGTATGGTCCTTCAGTTTATCACAGATGTGATGCATTGTAAAGCAGTGAAAACTAGTTTAGAAGCTAGTAGAATTTTACTACGTGTGTGTAATCCATGTAAATGTACAACTTGTATGTTAGACATACACCCTTTTAAATCATGAGTGTGTAGAATGTGTATGACTTTTCTGAACAAGTAGATTATCTCACAGTAATGTTATAAATAACAGTAAAATGATAACAGTAACAAGTTGATTATGAACTCTGACCCTAAATCTTGTTTTTAAAAAACCTTGTCATGAAATCTGGTAATACCTTCGCGACTCGTACTTTCATCATATTTGATAGACTTCTGCTCGATCCTTCTCGGTTCATAAGCCTGAAAAAAAAAAAGGGGGAAAAAAAGGTGATTGTGTGGTTTTGTAACAGGATGACCCTGTCTTACCCTTTTTGTGCTTTGAATGCAGATTGGCACAGAAACAAACTGTCCAAAGTCTATGGCATGGAAAGGGTTGACTATATTCTGAAACTTGTCACTACTGATTCAGCTGTCTTTAGTCCATCGAGGCCTCTGATGATTTTGAAGTCTGGGGCCCGTTTCATAAAACTTGTCATCAGTGACAAGTTGTCATAGATGTGACAAGCTACTGAAATCCTTGCATCTGATTGGCTGAGAGCAAATTTGTCATAGAAATGTGGCAGTTGTCGCTGATGACAAGTTTTATAAAACGGGGCCCCAGGGTGTAGCATTACAGAACTCCTTTTTGCCAGTGTAAGTTGTGGAGCAAGAGTTCAAAGGTCACATTCTCTGTCCCGTGCTTGTCCAGGGCATCTGCAATGATGTGAACGTTCAGGTGCGGGAGACGGAGAGGTGGCAGAGGCTGGTGGAGATCTACAACAGGACAGAGGCCAAGTCTACGGGTACCCTGAAGAGCGGCAAGAAATTCAAGGTTGACCTGAAAAACTTGTCTTCTTATGTCTTAACCTCACTCGGTCTCCTTCTCCATAACCCCGGCAATCCTTTTTTAACTCTTTGTCTTATTAATCCCATGCTCCAGTGCATTTCTTTAATGTCCTGTACGAGTCAGTTCAACTCATTAGTCATTTATGAAATCTATGAAAGGCATGCAGACGTTGAAGTTATGAATTATAATTTGTTTTGTTCTGTATGCCAAACAAAGTTGACATCCTATTGAAATTACATATTAGAAGACATAATCCCATTAATAATCTCATTGACTTTTTGTGTTTGTTTTTCGAATTAGATGTTCCATAGACCATCAGGCATTTTTTTTTCCAAAATAACTTTCCTGTAGTGTGAAGGTGTCCTCTTTTAACAAACATTAATGCACTGTAAAATATTTCAATGCGTTAACTTTTTATTGCTCAATACCGGATACCTCTTCTACAGCATATTTTAACTTCAGTGAACAAATGAAAGAGGCTTGTTACTGTTTGCTTATAACTAACAAAGAAACTGCAATTAAATTAAAGTATCTACAACCAGTGATTTTTCTGTTTAAATTCAATGATGATAGTCTCTGTCAGTAATGTTTAGACTTCTGCCACCTTTCCCCCTGTCTGGTCCAGAAATCTGACCTACTTCAGAGCCGCAAGCTGCGCTACGAGGGAGAACTGTACTGGAAGAGTGCGAGAGCCAAGCTGACGGAGGTGCACGGAGTGCTTCTCACAGACGTCCTTCTGCTTCTCACCGAGAGCAATGGCAAATACACGTTTGCATCGCAAGACAACAAGGTACGACATGAGCTGGATGTCCAGTTATATTTTTAGGCTATTTGGAAAGATCAGCAAAGTTTTTATCCTATATTATTAAGATTGTATTTAATTCGCAGATCTTTTTTCCCATTTTTCCTTTTACAAATTAAGTACTATGTGTTTTCATTGTGGAATACAGTCTGCAAGTTGTATTAAATGGGCCTATTAAAAATATATTTACATTTTTAAGGTTTGTGAAAGAAATGTTAAACGATTGGTACTATTCCATTTAGAATTTGTTGTTTCTATATGTATTTTGTTTTATTTAACTTTCCTTTCACTCTCCCTCCCCCCTCCCACCCAACATCTTCAAAACAATTTCTTGGCTGGGTAATTCCCAAATTTGTGGCTGTGAAAGAGGCCATGCCCAGGATTTGGGATGTCTCCCTGTGCTAGGATTGTCTGCGTTCACACATCAAACTTTATTTCAAATCTTGCCCACAGCCTCCTGTCATCCCGCTCTTTAAGCTGATGGTGAGGGACGTCGCCATAGACAGCAAGAGCGTCTACCTGATCAGCCCCAACAAGGCGGGCCCGGAGATGTACGAGGTAATGTGCCCAACAGAGCACGCCCGCAAGGAGTGGAAGAAGATGCTCCTGGAAGCCATCGAGGAGTGTCCTCCAGAAGGTATGCCACTCACTTGTCACTCCTACCTCGTGGTAATTCATCAATAGCTGACATTATATCCCTCATGTAAAGTTTCTTGCATTATGATTTTACAGAGCACGAAAACGGGTTAGATTTACTAGCATACAACGAGCAGCTGGATGCAGTGCAAAGGCTTACTATCTAGCGTGATGTAGTATATTTGGGAATCCACGATCTGCACGTGATCGCGATTCTGAATTGAATTGAATTGAATTGAATTGAATTCTGCGATCGATATCTAAATTTCTTACATTTTTACAGTATGCGTAGTAGCTAGCGATAGCTGGCTCGCTTGCAGTGCAGTGCCGGTGGTGCCAGCAGCGCAGCATGCATACAGAAATCTGTGGTATGGCCACGGTGGCGTGCGTGTGTGATCAATGTAATTCAGTTCAATTGACAACATGTAGCTTCAAGCAATGGAGGAAATCTGTAAGTTGCAGCAGAAGTACAACATATCAGGTATGGCTTAGGGATTGTTTCAGGAAACAAAGTGTACATTGCAAAGAGAGCTCATAGAATCATGACGTGCTTGAATGATTCACCTTGCATATTATTGATGCCCTCTCTCTCTCTCTCCACAATTCTTCCAGAGGTGGGAATAGTCGGAGTAGACGTACAGAACGAAGAGGACAGGAAAGCAGCTGAAAGGAGAGCCCTGAGGATCAAACAACTTATAGGTGAGCACGAGGGTCTTGGGAATAGTTTGAGCATCAATCACTACATATTTATACACATGACCACTTACTTACTTAAGGATATCTACAAGATCATTGTGTCATTGTTAAGTCAACGTCTTTGGTGCAAATTCACAGAAAAGTGCTATTCTGGCCTGTCTAGATTACTTTGGTCATTTCATTTGAGAGAAAAAAACAATTAATTGAAACTATATACTGTATTAAAAAAAAACTGAAGAAATAAGCTATTGGTACTCCGTAATTGAAGTGTGAGCATTCTGGTAATCGCAGTATGTATTTAACTTTGTTGAAGAGTAGAGTTTAAATGCCGTTTCCTCATTGTGACTTTCTTTTTTTTTTGGGGGGGGGGGATGGGGAGAATGTGTCTGTGTGAGTGTGTTTGAAACAAAATTCCTCATTTTGATATATCATCATGACAGCTGAATGTAACTATATTCAAGTTTGTATACTGCTGAAGTAGAAACTTTTACATACATGTATATAATGAATTCTTCCCACTTGGCCAATTTAATTAAATTTCACATTTTTATCATGTTGCGGATGAGCGTATTTTGTATGTCTAAGATACCCCCCCCCCCCCAAAAAAAAAAGAAGAAGAAGAAGAAGAAGAAGAAGAAGAAGAAGAAGGCAAAGAATATGAATAACAAATAACAAATGGCATTTCTTTCTGTAGGGCCCAAAGTTTATGAAAATAATCCACAATGCTAAACATCCTGTGTGTGCAGTATGCCTGGATTGAGTGTCTGATTCCCCATTTTTTTGTTTCCACCTGTATTCTCTTCCACCAAGATATGATGCATGACAAGGACAAACAGTTAACCCGCATCATGACAGAGAAGATGAGTATGATGACAGAAGTGAAGGAACTCATCATGAAGGAAGACGGCATGGGCTCAGTGAGTACTCCAAGGGATCCTTGCATTTTTTTTTTTTTAAGAAGAGACACATCTTAAAGGGATGGTATTGGTGGAGATGAGGATTGGGCTTTTAGCTTTTTTGGAAGATACCAAGAAACCACTTATGAAATAGTACAGAGCATACCATTCTATGAGGAATTCAAAGTTTATTTGATGAAATCGGTAGTGGAATGGCTGAGACATCCAAAAACAAAGTAAAACAAAGTGATCGTAATAAAATTAGAAATGCTCTGTTTTGGGTATCTCAGCCATTTCAAAACCAATTTCATCAAATAAACATTGAATTCCTCTTGACATTGCATGCTCTTTCACATTTCATAAGACATTTCTCATCATCTTACCAACAAATGGTAGAAACCTGCAGTTAGGTCTCTACCAAAACTATATGATCAGTATTATTTAGATCCGCCTTGAAAAACTTATAAAACAATATATGAGTGAAGTTGCAATATCATCACATTGAAGTTTTAACCAGTAAACTCTTAAAGAGATGATACAGTTTGGGTTGAGTTGGGGATTCAGATTTTAACTTCTTATGAGATAATTAGAAATCATCTATATGAAATAGTAAAGAGCATACAATTCTAAGTGGAATTAAAAGTTCATTTGTTTAAATTGGTTTTGAAATTCTTGAGATATCCAAAATCAAAGAGGTCCTAATAAAAGGTGAGTCCCACCTTTTATTAGGAACACTTTGTTAGACTTTGGCTTTTGATATATCTCAGCCATTTCAAAATCGATTTTCATCAAATGAAATTTCAATTCCTTTTAGAATTGATGCTCTTTAATTTTTCATATAAATGGTTTCTGATTATCTCACAATAAAGTTAAAGCCTGATTCCTAGCAAGCCAGCTATACAATGTATGTATCTAAAAGAAGTATCTATATATCTGTCTATCTATACACATCTGTATATCTTTATTTCCATCTCTCTCTCTCTGTATTTTTGTATCATGTGATTACAAAGTTCACGTAATATTTTATGCTTCCTTCTTTCTTCCAGCTCAAGATCCCACTGATTTCAATGCAAGAAAATCAGATGGACCAAACCCGTGACCTAATCTTGGCAGCAATGAAAGAAGGTAACCTCATGCTTTATGCTCATAAAGACACACCATTCCAGCAAGAATGCATGCATGCATGACTGCATAAAAATATATGCAATACAATCCATCTTTTCTTCAAAATACTTGTACTCAAAGGCAATGGGCATTTCAATTTTCTTTGGGTCTTGCTTGTTTAATAGTTTCAAGGATTTTTTCCCCAGAGGGTTGTGTCCTACACTGTATACTCAGTCTATCCCCACAGGAATATGCCATTGGTGATGTATGGGTAGTTTTCAGAGTTCTTTCAAACGGTGAGGCTCGCTTATAAAATTGCATGCATTTCTAGTCTCCGCCAAAGTTTATTTGAAAATGGCCAGTGTTACCGGGAGAGGAATGGCAAGGTATGTTAAATATAATCATCGAAGGGTTCATGTACCCTTCATCCCAGATTCTTGAAATCAGGAAAATTCATGTTCATATTGACCACTGCAATGCTTCAGCATAACAGATTGAATATTAAGCTGCTTTAAACCTGAATCAAAGCTCGTTCACCGATATCAAAGCTTTTGATTTGACATGAAGCCATACACCATCAAAAGAATTGCCAAAAATGATTTGATGCTTTGCTTTTTATTTTCTTTATTCCATCCCATTGTATTGCATGTCGGGATCATTTTTATGTTTTTATAACGAAGCTTTGTCTGTTGACACTAAGAGATGCACATCAGTATCAAAGAAAAGGAAAATCAATTTATGCAATACGAAAAAGAGAATGCCCGGATTATTTCTGAAATATGAAATACCAGCAGATGAGTTTGATATTAGAAGTGGCGAAGGAAATATGCTCCTCTTTACCGTACTCACTTTTCCTTGCAGTAACATGGGATTTCTATAGCAGCATGGTGTGTATCGATGAAATGAATACAATGCACTGTAAGTGAGAATGTAGAAGTGCAGACACACTGCCAAGTCAATTGACACATACAGTATGTACATAATTACACAGCATGCACTGGATTATATGTATATCAAGCAACAGCTCTGGTGCACAAGTACACCTCCTCAGTTTAATGCATCCGGCAAATTAAGTCGTTCATGTAACATCTAGTGCAGACGACATTATTCGTGGTGCCGTGCACTTTAATAGCTCTCTTACCTTTTAAAGGATAGGTTCACACATATTATGTTAGGGTGTATGAAGCCCCCTTTTACAAAAGAAAGAGTTGTGAGCTCCCTGTCTTATGCATTTTGTTGCATTTTTAAAAAGGCAAGCATTTAATGCTCCACACCATTACATCTACTCATGCAGAGTGCATGCTTGACATCCCCCTTAGAATTTCTCGTCATGCATTTAGGCCAAAGTTTGTGCTTTTCCCCTCATTTTTGTGATTAATCATTCACATCTAGATGCAATGTGTGAGATTGTAGATTCCAGGAACTGTTGATAAAATGATGTAAGATAGATATTACACTCCAATGTATTCGTAACATCCCACTAGAAATATTTACACCCCAATCAGTCATCAGTGTAGATGATACATTTTGTAGTAGCATATGTGTGCGTATCATCCACTAAATGATAAAGGAGGCGATAGGCTTGACTTTAGGCACATACCTATATATTGAAATTAAATCCCATCCTGTTTCTGTATGATCATATGAAAAAAAGACATCAGTCACAAAAGGCTTAGATATGAGAATAGTACTTAATGACCAAAATGATCACAACTGAATTTTTGACTTGAGCTATTTAGAGGAGTCCCACATTCCCATTTCCGTGTTATCACTTTTTAAGCATTTAATAAATGTCTTAATAACTTTTGAGTTTGTAAATGATCAGTTCAAACCATGATTAAAATTGTCTCTCTGAAATGAGTGTTTGTTTATAGTTTGTAAGCAAAACTGCAGTGGGGCTTCAAAACGATGGTGTACTGGCCATCATAGTTTAATTTCTAACTGAATTTAAAAGAAATAATGATATCAGTCAATCACAATATGATGAGATAAAACTTTAAAGGAACAGTATGGACTCTAGCTTTTGTCCCTCCAGTTTTGCCTACTGCGAGCCCTCCAGGTAATATCATATACTGTAGATATGCATTTTAGTCATAATAGATGAACAAAGATGACAGTCAGTTATACAGTGTAGAGGATGTACATTGTTTGCTGCGAACCCTTACTGACACATTGGATTCAGTCATGCTATCTCCTATGCAAAGTCTTTGGTTTCTGTTTGCATGGGTGATTTTTCATATTTCATTCTGGTCCCTGCCCCCATATTCTTCATCTATTTTTCCTCCCCTACACCCCTCCTCTTCCCCCTCCCCCTCCCCCCCCCCCCCCATCACTTTACCCTGATTCTTCCTCCATTCTACCTTGGGTGACGGACGATAGCCAACTTCCTGACTCGGGCGGTGTGTGGTGGTTCCGCCGGGCTGAGTCGGAGGCCGACCAGTGTGGGTGAGAGAGAATCGGGTAACCACGGGAACACGGCACTTCCCCGCCGCGCCGAGACTTTCAGCGGGTTTGATAGTGCCCAGAATGGTGAGGAAACAAAAGCAGCACGTGTCGGAGATGTTCCCAGCCGATTAGTTCGAATGGAAGAACCCTCCCACATCCTCCTAGAGCTAGTGGAACCAGTTCAAATATACCATGTATTCCAATAGTACTTACTCATGTGATGTTTTAAAATACAACTGATGACGTCTAGTTGTCTACTCGGTTTAGTGCACCACTGTATATATGCATGTGAAGAAGGCATGAACGCTCTTCTTTCATTTCATACTCACTTTTTTGTTTCTAATGGCAGACATACATATCTTCATATTTGTTAACATGTTAACATTCTCATACACTTTTCTCTGATTTATTGTCACCATGCGTTTGCAGTTGATTTCACATCATTTGAGCTTCTCTCCACGATGCGGCAAAAATACTTGCACTCATGAAAAAAAAAAAGAAATTCCACTCATGCAGAGAGATTATTACGATACATGTACAGTGTGGCTACTGAACTGTAGCTGGTATGATTGATTGTCTACAGTCTCGATCCAATTTAGATTGCACTGCCTTGAAAGCATACTCTGCAAACATGTAAGAAGTGAATCAGAAGTTAATGCATGAGCTTTTTGTAAAGATATAAGATCAGCTGTGCTGATGCATTGTGGTATATGTATATGTTATGTATTTGGAGGGGAAGATAAATACCTCCACTTCATTTTATGTGAAGAGGTACGTGGTATAAAAGATGAGAAGAAATGATATCAATGGCAAGATTCCAAATGACGTTATTTTCCAATGAAATGATCGCAATATAGAGCTTCCTTGGCAAAAGGCCCTGTTTGGTTTTAGAAAGAAGAAAAAAAAAAAGGCGCAGTAAATATCATTTCAGCTAGAGTCAAATGCCCTGTCCCATCAAGGCTATAATCGATAGTAATTCTCCCTTGCTGCCGAATGATCCAGCCAACTGTCTTCAGTCACAAATCAACATATTGAGGATCTCACTCCATTTTTGGAAGCAGTCTCATTCAGCTTATGGTGAATGTATGCTGCTGGTTTATGGGCCCAGCTCATGAAACAGAATGCTTGTTTGGGTGTTTTGTTAGATGTTTATACCCCCGCCAAACGAAGTTTGAAGGGGGTATATAGGAATCAGCAGACGGTCGGTCAGGCGGTCGGGCGGTCGGTCCGTTGCAAATCTTGCGTCGCGAACTACTTCCTCAGTTTTCAACCGATTCCCATAAAACTTGGCACAGATGTTTGCCTTGGGTTGTAGATGTGCAAGACGTATTTTTTGACAGTACCCAAAAGTACGTTGCCATGGTAACGGCATATTATGGGCAAAAATAGGTACAAATCTTGCGTCGCGAACTCCTCCCACAGTTTTTGATCAATTTTTATGAAATTAGGTACAGATGTTCATCTGAATATGTTAATGTGCAAGACACATATTTCCGCAGTGGCAAAAAGTGCGTTGCCATGGTAACGGCATGTTATTGGTAAAATATAGGGCAAAATGCTTCATGGCAAAACTGCTTCATCAGTGTTCTTCCAATTCTCATGGAATTCATATTGAATGGTTTGTCTTAGGATATAGGTCAGCATGACACATTTCTTGACAGTGACAAAAAGTATGTTGCCATGGTAACAGCTCACATATTATGAGCCAAAATGATGGAAAATTTTGTGTTGCAAACTACTTCCTCAGTTTTTGCCCAATTTCCATGAAACTTGGTACAGATGTGTGCCTTTGGTTGTAGATGTGCAAGACGCATTTTTTGACAGTACCCGAAAGTATGTTGCCATGGTAACGGCATATTAATGGCAGAAGATCAAGGAAAGATCTTGCGGATTTAACTACTTCCTCAATTTTTTTACCAAAGCTTATGAAATGTGGCACACACCTTGATCTTGGTGGGAAGATGTGCAAGACATATTTTTTGGACGTGTCGGAAGCTGCGTTGCCATGGTAACGGCATATTAATTAACGACAAAGTGCATTGTTTCTTTTTTACGACATCATTCGTGTATAATTTATATTGTATTGAAAAAAAAATCCTTTATCGGACGAGTGTAAGAGAAATGAAAAAAAAAAATTGTATCACTTTGGATTATGTCAACTTTTTCTTTTCTTTTCTTTGTGATGATGGAAATAAATAAACTATTGAAATTGAAAAATTGAAATTGAAATTGCGGAAGATCAAGGAAAGATCTTGTGGATTGAACTATTTCCTCAGTTTTTGACAAAAGCTTATGAAATGTGGCACACACAATAGTCTTGGTGGGAAGATGTGCAAGACATATTTTTCGGACGTGTCGGAAGCTGCGTTGCCATGGTAACGGCATTTAAATGGCAGAAGATCAAGGAAAGATCATTCCTTGGGTAAGACTGTCGTCACGGGGCGGGGTATTAATCACCTTAAGTGATATTTCTAGTTTGATTTGTCTTGGGAACCAAAGCCAATATTGCACATTTTCACCTTCCATGGTGTGCTTCCGACAGGCGCAGCCGCCAAGAAGCGTGTGTTGCCGATCCCTGCCGAGTCGACGACGCGGAGCAGCAGCTTTCCCAATCTGACGGGCACCGCCACCACCACCACAGAACAGGTGGGCGCCTTCACCCCACCAGCTGAGGAGCCGGAGGGAGAGGACAGCCCCATCCTCTCTCCAACCTCACTGGGCGTGGACGGGGTGTCGCCCCTGCCCAGCCCCTCCCACCGGCCCGCCAGGGAGATGTCTCTGCCGGTAGGGAGGAACAGGGGGAGCCAGGCTGGCCGGCACCGGGCGTCGACCATCATTGGAGGAGTGGTGAGGATAGGGGATAGGGTCATCAGATGAAAACAATAGGGGTGTATCATCACCTGTGGTGGGGGAGGAGGGGGGGGGAGAGGGGGGCAACAACTTTGATATGTAGTATACCAGGAATTGATTTCCCTTGGGATTCCATGATGCTTTTTATAGTTAACTACCTGTATAAAGTTAGGACTTCCATCAATTAAGATGCCAGGGAATCTTAAAACTTCATATGAAAGGGCATTTCACTTTGAGCAGTAGAGCTGTGTGGGGGTGAAAGCCAATATAATCCATGGATTAGATTGAAAGCCTGCTCTACCATCTCTACAAGGTAGTTGCATTCTGTTTTATTGATGAATATTTTTAAATGTTTTAAACTGATTTGACAGCGAGAGTGATAATTGTGATAATATGAAATGGACCAATTCTATCTGAACATGCTCAACGCACACAAAAAAAATTATCACTGTGATGTTTCTCAGGATATATAAAGATTGGTACGTGATGATCAACACAATTTTTCCCATCATCAAATGGATTTTCTCTTCCATTCTATGTTAGAACTATTATAAGTATCATTCAATGGAGTTACGCCCTTCTTGTCCTGCAGGACTTACCGACAGCGATGATCAAAGACAGAACTGATACGCCAGAGGAGCCTTCACCAGCAGAAATCAGGAAGAATAGTAAGCCAATTTGAGGATACCCTCGTGTGCCTAATAAATGCATGATGGTTTTCAATACGCTGCATGTTGATTTTAAGGCTTAGAAGTAGCTTCCTTATGTCTAAGACCCTCCTTACTATGGTTACTGCTTGAGAAGTGAGCTGGGCCACAGTTGAGCCACCAGAGAGGCAAGTCCAAGTTAAATGGCCTATAGGAACCCACCAGAATTTTTTGACTATGTCTTAGAATTTATCCAACTTTATAAAGGTTCATAAAAGTATATTACACAAGCATACATGTATTTTGTATTTACCAATAAATTGAATAATAAGAGAAACAATGCATACTTTTCAAGGTTGACAGAAAAGTAATTAATGTTGGACAAGAGTTATCCTGAGAAAATCATAGCTTGTGAAATGTGGATCACTCAATGAATAATGTGTAAATAACATATCATTCAAAATCTGTGTATAATGTATGTACAGATAGAGTATAACTGTTTATTGTAATGCAGCTAATGTGATATTTTGCACCAATGGCAGATGAGGAATCTAGCAATTCCATTAGTAATTTTCTGTCATCATAACCAATTTAAAACTCAGGTAGTACCCTGAACTCCTGCTTCCAAATTAATGAGGGATACAAGCCTTCAGTATGTTCATACCATGACTTTAGTTTTCGTAGATAATTTGGGGGTTTGGCAACTTGCAAGCAAGATGTTCTCCAATAGATTTCAGGTGACATACATTTAGTCGATGTACAGTGTATAAGGTTGCCATGTTTGTCTTTCGGGAATTGCATTGCATGTAGCCTGAATGTTGTAGTCTGTCTGAGGTATTGAGGTTTCATGGTAACAAACTCATAGTACATGTAGTCTACAATAATTGCATCTACCGTAATGTAGTTTTGTGGTAGGGATACAAATTTTCAGAATATTAGCATTAGCTTGTGACGTTATGATAAGTTGTATCTTCTCATTTCTCTGGTTTGTTAATATAACAGCTGACAGCCCAGCTGCCTTGGAACACGTGAATGCTGCTAGTCATATCTTGGAGCATCTAAGTACATTGCTGGTAAGCTTGTGTGGAAAGCTTGGCCTCTTTTATATCCGAAGCTTGGAATCTGTGTATGTGTGTGTGTGTACATATAACAGAATGGTGGAAGGCAGGGTAGTGGTAATATGCACCTGGGAGGTATGGCTGGTTCTTTTCAAAAGTAAAATATATCTATCATGGTAAGTGTAAATGATTAATAGCCACTGGTTGGCAAGCTTTTGGGGTATTCTCATAAATGCAGCTATCTTGTGACTTGAGAACCCCATCTATAGTTACATGTTCTTTTTGCGATAGTACACTGTACCTGTGTTTTGCAGGATTATATACCAGTAATCCTTTGATTATCAGAGCTTTTAAACATCAAATTGCTTAGTGGCGAATATGTTCATCAACTCTGCAATTGTGGGATTTTTAGCTCACCTGAGCCAAAGGCTCAAGTGAGCTATTGCGATCGCCCTTCGTCCGGCGTCCGTCGTGCGTCGTGCGTCGTCCGTCGTCCGTCGTCCGTCGTCCGTCGTCCGTCGTGCGTAAACTTTTTACATTTTCATCTTCTTCTTGAAAACCCCAAGACCGATTTTCATCAAACTTGGCAGGTAGCATCCCTAGGGGGTTAGGAACTCAATTTGTTAAAATGGGCACCATGCCCCACCCAGGGGGCCCCCAGGGGGGCCCAAACCCCCCAAAATTAAGGAATCTGTAAAAATCTTCTTCTCTAGAACCAGAAGTGATAGAGCTAAGTTAATACTATGAGTTAGTACATTGATGACTGTAGTTTCAAGTTTGTTCATGGCAGAATCAGGGGTGCCCCCCTTGGGACCCAGGGGAGGGGGGTGGGGAAGGGTTCTAATGGGGCCTAAATTGTACATTTTCATCGTCTTCTTGAGAACCCCATGACCCATTTTCACCAAACTTGGCAGGTAGCATCCCTAGGGAGTTAGGAAATCAATTTGTGAAAATGGGCACCATGCCCCACCCAGGGGGCCCCCAGGGGGCCCAAACCCCCCAAAATTAAGGAATATCTGCAAAAATCTTCTTCTCTAGAACCAGAAGTGATAGAGCTAAGTTAATACTATGAGTTAGTACATTAATGACTGTAGTTTCAAGTTTGTTCATGGCAGAATTAGGGGTGCCCCCCTTGGGACCCAGGGGAGGGGGTGAGGAGGGGTCCTAATGGGGCCTAAATTGTACATTTTTATCTTCTTCTTGAGAACCCCATGACCTATTTTCACCAAACTTGGCAGGTAGCATCCCTAGGGGGTTAGGATCTCAATTTGTTAAAATGGGCACCATGCCCCACCCAGGGGGCCCCCAGGGGTCCCAAATCCCCCAAATGAAGGAATCTTTATAAATCTTCTCTAGAATCAGAAGTTATATATAGAGCTGAGATAATACTATGAGTGAGTACATTAATGACTGTAGTTTCAAGTTTGTTCATAGGAGATCCAGGGGTGCCCCTCTTGGGTAGGGGGGGGGGGGGTGGTGGTTGGAAGGGTCCAAATGGGGGCCTGAATTGTACATTTTCATCTTCTTCCTGAAAACCTCATGATGGATTTTTGTCAAACTTGGCAGGTAGCATCCCTAGGGGGTCAGGATCTCAATTTATCAAAATGGGCACCATGCCCCACCCAGAGGGCCCCAGGGGGCCCCAATCCCCCCAAATTAAGGAATCTTAAAAAAATTGGGCCCTTATTGTACATTTTCATCTTCTACTTGAGAATGCCTGGTCAAATTTTGGTAGAGCTGTGAATAATTTATATTAGTGACTGCGTGAAAGGTGAACTTGCGATACTCAGGTGAGCGCTAGACCCGCGGGTCTCTTGTTTGGGTTTAACCCTCACATTTTTGCAAATCCTTATTTTCAACCCCTCGTACTCAGAGCCTTTTTATGTGCTAATGCTTAGAGCTTCATTTTTTTTAAGTCATCAATTTTACCGAGTCCTTATCTTTCCCTTGCCATACGTTAATACCTCTCCATCATATCTACTCTCGCTCTCTCCCTCTGTCTGTCAGTGTAGTATAAGTTTCTAGTGTTTTAGATACCATTATACAATTATTTGTAAGAACTGATAATCGTTCATATGGCTCTTGAAAAGGCAGTTGATATGTATATTTGGTAGTCACTGACAAGGGGAGCCACATAGAGAATACAACAATGTTAAATCTGTCTTTGAGCTGTGGTGAGCATCAGGCTTTGTGAGGTTCCTGTGTTTTGATATTTCACAGTAGATTCTTGAAATAACATTAACGGTTTGTTTTTCTTCTGTGTGTTATATCCTGCAGAAAATCACATCCCAGCAAGACACGAATTTCCAAATGTAAGTATCTGACGGAGGGGACAGGGGATTGGGGTGGGGTAATTTCTAGTTTTATCACATTGTTTCAGGTTACTGCCATTTTGTTCTGGCATCCGCTTCTTCTGGATTCAGAAGCTGATATGCTGTTGGAAGAGAAACTCTGTCGTTTCATTATATTCTGTGCAAGAAGAGGGAAATATTAGTAGACAACAAATCTGGCTGTCTACACACATTGTCTTTACTTTGGTTATTACGATGAACTGTGCAACTGAAATTTCCATGTTCATTGAGCCAACTGATTGTATATCTGAATTGCCATGCAGTCATATTAGTATGAAATTACATCCTTCGTTTTTAGCAGCTGTGTGCCAGTATTTAACCATTTTATGGTATACTACCATGCAGCATTCTTCATAGTGTACAGTGTAGGTATGCATTGATACATGTACCAGGGGCGTCACCAGCTTTTTTTCAAGGGGGTGCGTTTTGACACTAAATGTTTACGAGATTGTTTGGACCGACATTTGGAATATAGGAAGCTCTCAATCCCTAGTCTTGAGGGGAAACCAAGCGGGGAAAGGGCACCTGCGTAGCTAGGATTTCATCTTGGGGGGGGGGGGGGGGGGGTGTTAGTATGCGAGGGAGCGAGCAAGGGTGGGGGGGGGGGTGTGGAAGTGCCGGAGGGGGTTGTACCCCCTTTAAATGGATTATGCAATGACGGTGTGACACGACAAATTACTGGCAGCGATATCAGGAGAATGGCATAACGACTACATGCGAGCGAGCGGAGCGAGCGAGCTTGAAAATTTTGACATTTTACAGTCCAAAAACTGCCGTTTGTAGCCATATTTTTTTGCTTTGTAAATTAAGGGGGGGGGGGCGCACCGGGCGCAACTGCTGGCAATTACTGGCAGCAACATCAGGTGAATGGCATAATAATTAAATGCGAGCGAGCGAAGAGAGCGAGCTTGGAAATTTTGACATTTTACAGTCCCAAAACTGCCATTTGGAGCCATATTTTTTTCGCTTTGGAAATAAAGGAGGGGTGGGGGCGCAACGGGCGCAACTGCCGGTAATTACTGGCAGCAACATCAGGGGGGCATTTCATCAACGAGTTCGTCGGAGGTTTTCACCGACAAATTTGCTATCAGCCAATCAGATGCAAGGATTTACACTGACAACTGTTAAAAGCTAATGAAATCCTTGCGTCTGATTGGCTGACAGCAAATTTGTAGGTGAAAACTCCGACGAACTCGTTGATGAAATGCCCCCCAGGTGAATGGCATAACAATTAAATGCGAGCGAGCGAAGGGAGCGAGCTTGAAAATTTTGACATTTTACAGTCCAAAAACTGCCATTTGGAGCCATATTTTTTCGCTTTGGAAATAAAGGAGGGGGGGGGGGCGCACCGGGTGCAACTGCCAGTATTACTGGCAGCAACATCAGGAGAATTGCATAACAATTAAATGCGAGCGAGCGAGCTTGAAAATTTTGACATTTTACAGTCCAAATACTGCCGTTCTTAGCCATATTTTTTTCGCTTTGGAAATTAAGGGGGGGGGGGGCGCACCGGGCGCAACTGCAGGCAATTACTGGCAGCAACATCAGGTGAATTGCATAACGATTAACTGCGAGCGAGCGAAGAAAGTGAGCTTGAAAATTTTGACATTTTACTAGTAAAAAAAACCTGCCGTTTGTAGGTATATTTTTTCGCTTTGGAAATTAAGGGGGGGGGGGCGCACCGGGTGCAACTGCTGACAATTGCTGGCAGTAACATCAGAAGAATGGCATAAAGATTAAATGCGAGCGAGCTGGAAAATTTTGACATTTTACAGTCCAAAAACTGCCATTTGAAGCTATAGCTTTTTTGCTTTCGAAATGAAAGGGACGCACCGGGCGCAACTGCTGGCAATTAATGGCAGCAATATCAGGAGAATTTAAATGCGAGCGAGCTTGAAAATTGTGACATTTTACAGTCCCCAAACTGCCGTTTGCAGCTATATTTTTTCGCTTTGGAAATTAAGGGGGGGGGGGGGGGGGGGTGGGGCGCACCAGGCGCAACTGCCGGCAATTACTGGCAGCAACTTCAGGAAAATGGCATTACGACTAAATGCGAGCGAGCGGAGTGAGCGAGCTTGAAAATTTTGACATTTTACTGTCCAAAAACTGCCGTTTGAAGCTATATTATTTTTTTTTTTCGCTTTGGAAATTAAAGGGGAGGGGGACGCCCGGTGCGCCCCTCCCCCTGGATCTGCCACTGGTAGTCAAGGGTGTGGGTTTATGTTCATGACTGGGGGAGGTATGACCAGCGAGGTGGCGTCGAAGTGACCAAGCAGGGGAAGGATGTCCAAAATCTGCACTTTAGAGCATTCCCTAAACTAATTGTGCGTTTTTGTTTGTGTGTGTGTGTATTATGTACATGGAAAAGTTAGGAATTAGCCCAGGTCAAGTCTTTTTATCGGCAATGCAAGACATTTTTATATAGACTAGTATGTAAAGCAACACTGCAAAAGCAATGATCTAGCTTTGATAAAACGAAGCGTAAGGTACAAAGGTGTACATTCTACATCACATTGCGCAACATTGTAGCGACTCTTCGTTCGGATGTATACTGAGTACACTGCGCACATCCTGCTTATTATGCAGAATGCCAACCAGGAATCACGCTGAATCACAATCTTTTGTCGGCTCTGGGCTTTTTGAACAATGTTTCACACTATATACCTATTTAATTATGGTTAAAAGAAATTATAGAAAAATATGTTATTTCTTGATCACCCTTTCATTCAAAAGCAGTTTACTAACACTTGAATTACTATTTTTGTAAGTCTTTTTTTTTTTTTTTTACCAGCGGATTGGGAGGGGGCGCACCCCCCCCCCCCCCCCCCCCTCCGTAGTTACGCCACTGCTTTTGGGTGAAATAATTGGACAGATTTCTTGAATTCTAACAAAAAAGCAAGAAAATCTTTTCATCGCGGGAATTATGATTATGTGGGGTGGGGCAAATGGTGCGCTTGCCTTCCAATATTTTTATGGGGGCAACATTTTTGTTTTCTTTCAAAAGCAAGAAAATCTTCTCATTTCGGGAATTATTAATTATGGGGGGGGGGCAAAATTAAAATATGCTTGCCCCTCCAATATTCATATGGGGGTAACTTTTTGTTTGCTTGCCCCTCCATTTTTTTTCACTTCTTTTTTTTTTCAATGAGGCTAAGGCTCGCTCTTGGGCTGGCAATATGGATTGGTCAGAAGTAACGTACATAGACCCTACATACTTGTAAGAAGCACACGTACATGCAAACGTGTATAAGTGAGAATACTAGATTGTATAAAATCAGTGCTGCCAGAACCAGGGGTGCGAATTGTTTTTGCCGACGATTTTTTTTTTTTTTTTTTTTTTTTTGTGTGTGTCCCTGGTGCAAAATATAAAAAAAAAATAGAAAAGAATAATTATCTAGCGTCCGGCGTTGAGGTCGCTCGCAGACTGATTTTTTTTTTTTTTTTTTTTTTTTTTTTTAAGGATCTGAAGGGGGGTGCGTTCGCACCCAACGCACCCCCCCTGGTGACGCCCATGTGTACATCAAAGCTGTTGTTTTGCTCCAAGCAAACAGTTTGACACTGTCTGCAGTGCTTTGAAAGTGAAATCTAATTTCATATGCAAAGTTGTAAACCTTGAATTTGGTTCTAATTCTTTGCTCCCTGGCTGTGATCAGTCTGAAAAAACAGCTACTAGAGGTCCAGAACAAGCTGGAGGCGCAGAATGATACGAAGAGCGCCCCCTCTCCCAAGGAGAAGAGAAACCCCTCGTCTGCAGATCAGGACCCCAGGTCGTCCGTCATCATGGGCAACGGTAATTCAGTCACTGGGGTATCAGCTGCCGACAAAGCAAAGGTGAGAGTGAGTGTGTGTTTGAAGAACTCTCTTCTGGGTGCTCATGTATCAAATGGTATCTTTAAACTGATTTGAAAATAAGGTGTACCTTGCATTCCAGCTGATCAGAATGAAGTATATATCATTATTGGGACGACAGGACGTTGTATCTACAAAATGTCCAATGTTCAAGAGAGCAAAAAAACCATGGCAGCCAAAGCACTATATCAAATGGGATAGCCTTTCCTTTGACATGCCATGGTGGCTTTAATTTTGGGGGTAAGGTAGCTAGAATTTGGAGTGGACATCACTTAACTGATTATCTGACCATTAATCAAGAAAAGATATTTTAACCAAAATTTGAGATACAAGGTCTTGTCACCCCGACAATGATAATAAAATTGCATGACACATATGAGTTTTTCTGTGCTTGCGTCCCAGATGGAGCAGGAGACATGTTCTTGAAGTTGTCGTTATGTCCACCCATTTTTCTATCCTAGATTTTTTGTCGGCTTTGTTTAAAAAAAAAGCAAACAAAAAACACATTTTTAAAGAATGCATTTTTTAGCTGTGATTTCAGCTAGTTTAAATGGTAGCAAAAAATCTGATAGTAATGTAGCTGTTGTATCTAAATAGCATGGCAGCATTTGGCAAAATGTGAGTGTGAGGAAAGAGCTAGTGTCGAGATATGGCAACAACACCAGCACAAGCACCAAACTTGGATTACCCTGTGTGTTTCAAATCTAATTGTTGTTGTATTAAGAAAGAAGGGAGAGAGAAAAATGGGGCCCTATACATCAAATAATTTGCCCCAGACAATACTGACATAAATCAAACATTATAAATCTTAATGGTATCAAACAAGAATATTAAATTTAATTGCATTATATCATATTTGTTGTGACATAAATTCACACAATGATATACGATTAAAACAACTTGAATGAAAGTGTTGTAGATGGGATGCAGTTAGAATGGATTGAAGTGTTGATTGGAACACACCTCATCCTTCTCTTCTCCATTTCAAACAGCCATATCCAGTCCAGGCCAACATTGATCAACTCGGAAGGTCAACACCGCCCCCATTGGTGATGCCTGTGCAGGTTCCAAACAACCCCAGCCAGCCAGAAGAGAGCAGCCCCCGTGTCCATCAGCAAGTCTTAACGAGCATTGCGTACGGCAGCGTGCCACCTTCCAGCAACCACAACGCATACCTCCACGACGGGTCGGACCGGGCCCGCGACATCGGTCGCAAGAACTCGGCGCCGTCGCCCCGGCTCCAGGAATCCCTGAACAGTTACAACTCATCGCCCAAGATGAGCTCGGGCAGGACTGACGACAGCATTGGGAGGCCCGTGACCTCGATGTCAGCGCGGCGGAACGTGCCGCCGCATTTGATGAGCGCGGCAAACCAAATTGGCCCCACGGCCCAGGTGAAGCAGCAGCTCCCGTTCAAACTCACGAAGACCATGTCCAGTTCTAGCACATCTGTGACACAGATGCTGCCAAAGAAACTAGAGTCTCTGTCATCGTCATCGTCAAAGCCAAACAAAAATGCCAATGCGCAGCCGCAGCAGACTTCGGATCAAGATGTTATATTCTTTTGATAACTGAAAAAAAAAGAGAGAAAAAGTTATATATATCAAAGACCTTGGAGAAAATTGTTGCGTTGTGTGCCAAGAAGTGGATGTTCCGCAATAGTTCACATGCCCTTTGCCTGGTATGATGATTGAGGAGCTCATTGTAACTCTGATGCTTGTTTCCTACTGGTGCAGCGGGCAGCCTGCATGATGGCAGCGTAATGATTCTTGTCGTACTCTTGTCGTCATTTTTTGATGGCATAATTTAAGTTTTGAAGTGGTAGAACGTTTGGGATACGGGGACAGAAAGTAGGTGAGAGTAATCTTGTGCGCTTGTGGTTTCATTCTAAATATCATTCATGTGGTGTGGCGCCCTCTCTGACATAGACAGGGACGATTGACGATGAACCACCAGTGCTTGTGGTAGCTGAAGTCCTGATCTATTCTATTTTCTGCTGTCGCAATGTCTTGTGATAGCCTTTGCAAGCATTTTATTTGTCAGATTTATCTCATTTTCAAAAATATCTGCCTCTACGACGACTCTGTCGTTCCTCCAGAGATGTTTCTTCTTCGAACGGGATTACATTCAGAGTGGGGGTTCCTGTCGCTGATATTTATACTATGCTGTCATCTCTTTTATGCCTGTGCAATCAGAGTAGGTGAAGCCCACAGTAGATGTATTTATGACACTTCCAACATGTTTAGTAGCTTCTTGGATTGGATACAACATGGGGAGTAGATGGGCTCAGTCAGCATTAGTCATGTATTTCCCTTCCCACCCCATTTTGTTCAGATGCTTTCTTTTTTTAATGGTGTGTATCTACTAATATCATTCAGGCCAGATGTGTGAGAATCATCTTGAAGAACTATAAAACAACCCATTCTCAATGTGTTACACTTCTGAGATGTAAACTATCGTAGCCATTTGTTATCTTGAGAATGATATTTACTGGTGGAGCATTCATCGATTTTTCCCCAGACATTGAGTGCCATTGCAAAGTGATCTTTTCTTCTTTTTTTACATCCTCTCAGAGGTCATTCCATTCCTGATCAGCATTCTTTACAGCTAAAATTTCAAATAATGGCCAAATTCCTAGTCAGTAAGGCACCAATTCAATTGTACGGGGTAATGTGGATTGAGATTTCAACGCAATTTTTATATATTGGTTGCACGTACACTGACATATTGAGCAGCTCCCATGCACAATAACTAATACCAAAAAAAAAAAGTTTTTAGCAGGGTCTATGTCAAAACAGGCGTACACATTCCTGTTAAATCATTGTTCCTTGATTGAAACAGGGTATGATGTGTCGTGTCGATGTCAAATTGCTTCCGTTTGGCTTCTTTTTTTATTGCCTGTAATCTACTGATCAAGTGTGTATGCATTCTTTAATATGAATTGTTTTCAACAGCTTAATTAGCTATTCTTAGTGTAAGGAGCAGTTATCATTATCTTTTTCTTTAACTTCTGTGAGCAACATTCCTATTTACCCCTGAAGTATTCCATAGAATACCTGAACATTCCACTTTAGATTGAGAATTGCAGCCATGGTCATTGCTATAGGAGAAATAGTAGTCCATCGGGTGTGGACTCCAGATATTGTAACAGTGTGACCACTGAAGACTCCAACACTTTCAGTGCCCCCATGTGTACATGTAAAGTGTAGTAAATTCATAGATTCCCGAGTCGGATGTGAGGTACTTGTCCAATCGAGCAGTCATATGGATTTGATAGGTGTTACTTGCAGTGGTGTGCTTACCCCCTCCCCCATGTGGTACACATGTTTTGTCCCACAGAAAAGCGAGAAGTGTTGTTAGTGTGCCTCACTGTTCCTGACACCAGCAAGTTATTGAACTATCTTTGACAGAATTTTGATAGTCGTAGAGAAGGCTTGGCTCTGATGAACCGAATGATAAAGTGGGAATCAGCATCACTCAACGTAAAATCATTTTTGGGTGGGATAAATCCAGCCTTGTTACTGAGGATCAGCGATCAGATATAGATATGTAGATGACCCCCGCACCCAGCGTGTAGTGTAGTGGAGCCAGAAATGTTGTCAGTTGCTCCAAAAAAATGGGACCAAGCATTTCTTGTTCGTGTCAGAGATATTTCTCTATATTTCACCATTCCACAATTCAAATGGGTTTTTACTCCTGACATGCATGAAATGACATGTTGAACCCCATCCCCCACCCCTTCAATATTCAAACTAGTGGCCTGTCTGTCCTTTGAAATTATGTTCACGAAGAATTCATGACATGTTGTATTCCGATATATCTAAGGGGATCTAATGTCTGTGTAGGATGAAATGTGTAGTATAGATGGGTTACCTTTTATTGAGCATTGAATTAGAGAAAGCGATTCATTTCTCTGTCCACCCGTGATATATTCAATAAGTTGACTTTCTGCTAGTATTCAGTCTCTTTCTCTATTGATCTGCACTCTCAAATAGTATACCTCCATTAAAGCTGTCCGTATTCCAGCGAGCACAAAAATCATGTCATTAGTGTGCGAGGCTTCCAAGGGCTTGTATAGTCTGCGGTCAAGGCTTAATTACTATTTTTCAACCTTGAACGTGCCATGGTTCATATGTTAAAGTGCATACACTGGAGGGCAGAGTTAGTTTGATGTAGCCCGGTCGCCATCATGTCCATTGTTCCATACCAAATAACTTGTTTTGTATGAATAGCAGATTGTATGCTTCCCTCCCCAGCTCCCCTTCTTTCTTTGTCTTATTCTTGTCTGTTCATCTGTTTCTCAATCACTCTTAACAAGCTATAAATGGGCGACATTGAGGGGGGAAAATCCTTCTAAATGCTGTTTAACATCTTTTGCTCCAACATTGATTTATCCATTATCTTGGCATTATTGCAGAGGCTTTAATCTTTGCCAAAAAAACACCAAAATGAATGATAATGTGGTACTGAGGCACTGTCTGTATTCTTTACTACTCTATTCTACCCATTGAAGAGGCTTATTTCCTCTGTAATGAACATTATTGATACTGTAACCATATTTTTCAAGGCTTGCTGCAGAGTATTCTTATGTCATTTTCACGAAGAAAAAAAAAGCAAAATGATGTATTTCATTTTTGCCATGTATTGCACAGATCCTGCTAGTCTCAATGAAGTTTTTGAACAGATGAATTGAATGAATGTACATTATTGCGGCGAGACCGTAAAATTCTTTGCCCATTCTGTTACCATGGTGACCTCTCACTACATGGCATATTTAGTAGTGTGTATTTACCCTTGCAGTACTGATGAGCCAATTCATGGCTCGTTTCAGGTCAACCTTCTCAAAATCTCGACCAACTTCTTGAAATGGTGATTTTACTCTGTAAATATGCCGACCAAGAGCCCACACTAATGTCGAGATACAATACTGGTGAAATGCAGGGTTTTGATTGTGTATTGTGTATTCTCTCACGAAGATAGCTAGTCTGGCATCATTTCGGAGTACATAACATTGCTGCTAGAAAATGTCAGAGTCCAAGTGCATGATTTTGCATATTGAATACTTGAGAAAGCATGTCACTTTTTGTGGATTTTTCTTTGCTACTTTTTATTCATTATTTTATTCATTCATTTATGTGAATGTTTGGGAATGGGATAGGTAGGAGGGGGCAATGAAGTAGAGATTCTGTTTTTGTGTTGAGGTGTTAGCATTATGTTACAAAGTGATCCACTTTCCATTAAGTTTCAAGTTTCATCTGATCTAGGGATAACATAACTTCAGAAAAGACTTGCTTGAACAAAACATGAAAGAACTGTGTGAAGGTAAATGGGTTTGTCGGTACACATCACAGGTGCGCTGTGCACAGTGGGCAACTGAATATATTGATGTGTAGCCCCAAGTCCTTGCCGAACTGAAAATACATACGCTCATGCCTGGGCAAACTAAATCATCATGTCTGGCAGAATTTGATGACAACATCAACTGCATACTTTGTGGCACAATTTAATAATCAATGCTAAACCAATAAGCTGGAATTCACAATGGTTGTTTACAATCAGTCCATGGATTGTGCAAATTTCAACTGCATAAAATTGTGCAACACATTGTGTACACCAACAGACATCCAATGATGAATGCGCGCGATCGCGCTTGTGCGAAGTACACCTACAAGTATATTTAGCCCTTTCTGTAATCAGTGGACTTATTTAGACCATGGATTTGCTTTAAACTACCTTTGTAAATTCTGGCTGTTGTGTCTAAAGCCCACTCTCTGTGACTGGATATTAGGACAGTGTGATAGCAGGGGTCGAGTGTGTACTTATCTTTGAGGCGTTCATCAGTAAGCCAGAGACTGTAAGCCTTGCGCTCATTATCATCACTTTTAATACACAAGACAATTAAAGGGACCGGTACTTTTCATTGGACCTCATAAAGCCAGTATAATATCCTTAATACTTTGCTGTAGTGAAGAACGTACTGTAGAACCAGAAACATTCGCGGCATGAAGCTCTCACGAATTGGAGCCGACAGCCTTTTTCGCAAATTTGCGACTGGCATGCAATGCATTGTGTCAACGAAAACTTTTGTGGGCATTTTGCTTTCTTGGATCTTGGCTCCTTGCAAAATTCACAAGTTTCATGCATGAGAAAATTTATGGTTTTGCGATGCATATATTTTTGTTTGCGATATGTGATACTGTTTTGGGGAAAAAAACATATCCGTCAATTGCATCGTGGGAATTACAGAGTGTGAAATCACTCGATAGCTTTACATCATTTGATATTCCTGTCTCTACCACTCAGCATCTATCAAATGTATCTATGGCATTCTTGACTATGTATTATTTTCAACTTGTAAATGCCAGATGTATTGCCAAGCACACCTTTGATGTAAATTCTTCACTTTACCTGTATAGTAAAATTGTATATAATTACGATAATGGCTAGTATGTGTGAATACTAGAAATTACTGGTCAAAGGGTAATCGGTATAGTAGGTTCTTATATTTTGTATAAAAAGAACTTAATATTATGTTGTGAATACTGCACTTTTTTCCCGAAGACTTTGTATAGTGTAAAGTTATTTAAAAAGATGCAACCTAAATATAATCGTCGAGGTAAAGAGGAGGATAGTAGAAGGAAATAATGAAGATGGTGATTATTTTATTAGATTCTTGTAGAATGCAAACAAAACACATACAAAAAATCAACTGCGATAGATCATGTGAACTCAAAGCCGAGCCCAAGTGTCAGACACTATAATTCCTTACAGGCCATAGTTTGTTCATACATTCTGTTATCTGAATCACTGTATACGTTTGATGTCTTTTTTTCCCCCCTTGTAAAACCCACTTCATGGCATACTGTACCTGTCCAGTAAATGACCAGTTTTAGTGGTCAAGACTGTTCTCGCTAGCACTAACAGTCGCTTTTTGCCTGACGAAGTGACTACAGATGTCAGTCCAGCCTGCACTTTTACTCTTTGTTTTTAATGTAAAGTGTGTGTAATGTTGCCAGTTCTTGTAGAAACCAAACAGGCACTCACATGGGGATTGCACATGAAATTACAAGCAAACTACTTGTGTGCTCAGAAGACGCTACCTTCTTCCATACTAATCTGAGGATGAGAAACTGCCATAGTGCCCAACTTCTTTCTTCAGTGCTGCTGAAAAACTGAATACACTGCACCTACTTAAGTCTCCTATGAAAGTATTACAAGAGAACGTAAGGCAAATGATGCGAATGCTTTCGTATACAGTAGGCCTCCATACACACTGACCATACATGGGATTGATTTCTTTCATTAACTGATCGAACGAGTTTGAAGTACAGATTTGTACAACCAAAATTGCATACATCTTCTGCAGTGTAAAATTTGTAAATCTTCCGAGTAAAAGTTTTAACATTCTCTTTCGGTTGCATTTTCATATTTAGAGTGCCAAATTTTGTCATACAGTGTTGTTTGGTTCCTCAACTTATCACATCAATCATAAGAAAACGGGACTCTGTGAGCATTTGACCTCTACACAAAGAGATTTAAGCAAAGACTGGATTGAAGAAAAGAAGATGGGCATTCCCTCATCAGTTTGGATTTGGGAGCATAAACCCTATTTCCAGGCCTATCTATTAGTGTCTGATATTATTGCCCAGTGACCTGTTGGTAATCTGGAGATTTTTTTTGTTCGTTTTTTTCTGGTCATTAAAAACCGGAATGCTGTGTGGAACTGGCTTAATAGCCCAGCACAAGACCAGTTATGCAAGTGCTGCATCATAGCAAGGAGCAGTATCGGTCAAAATGGCCACTCCTGGTGAATTGCCTTTAACCATTGTCTCACTAATGCGCCATGTGTTCATATACTGTATGTGCATTTGCTTCAAGGCAGCCTCACCTTGTATTAAAGGTGATCATTCCAGCACACCCAACCTGCCAAAAGTCGGGTGCGTGGTAGATAGGCAGAGGTGATGATGTGAAAGCATGAAGCTTTGCACCTTATTCTTCTTCAATATTTGTGTTGTGTGTGCATTTGGTGTATTTCAGAAAACTAATTGTAAAACCTAGGCCTATTATTCTAATTTAAGTGTTTATCTATTCTTCTCTACGACTGTATTCTGTCCAACAACAAAAGCCTTTATAAGTTATGTCGTCCAACCTGTTTTCAAAGATCCCTGTCATTTCGTAGATGAAACCTTTGTGTTATTTTAATCTTGTATTATTTTATCCGAGACCCCACACATACTTGTAATGCCACATGAGCAATAAAAAAAAAACAAAGAGATAGATGAGAAACAACATTGTTACGTGTCCATTGTTTCATTTCTCTTGCACAATTTTTGTTTTAGACAGCTTAGTTGGGAGAAAGAGAGAGAGAGACACACACACATGATGCATAGTAAAAAATAAGAAATAACACTACCTGTAATTTGACAATAAATACAGTTACCATGGCAGCAGCTACACAACAGCCAATCATCTGCTAGAACCACAATCACTGCTGTAATAGCAGCATTTTATTATTGCAGCATATGAGAGTCCTAGATGAGTGAGGAAGGGGAAACTATTAAAAGAAGCTCAGATATGACAGAATGACAGAAATGGGAACGGGATCCAGTCATTCACTTGGTGAGAACAAATGTTTTTACACCAGGTGTCAAAATACCACCAAAAATCCAGCCATTAACAAAAAACTACTGAATGACATACAGCTGTATTTTGTCGCAACTGATGTACAAATCGTCCTTCATCGACACATATAAGCACCGATCATTCACCATTTTAGTAAACAGCCATGATAAGGGCATACATACTTGGGTTGGACTGGAAGGCCCGTACTCACAAAGGTGGTTTTAAATTGTTAGACCATGGTTTAAATTCAGTCCATGGATTAAAATAAGAATGAAAAAGGCAAACTATGTAAGTTGTTATTTTTGCATATAGACATTTTCGCGAACAAGGAGGTCACAGACATTTTTGCGAATTGACACTGACGCTATCATAAATGCACTATTAACCTAGCGCATGGCAACATTTTTGTGTGTTGTTAAATTTGCGACCCAACTGTGATTTGCAAAATTTGCGAAATTAGCCTTTGTGAAAATAAGAGCTTGTACATGTACAGTACCTTTGACACGTGAATATCAAGCGTGATTGTCATTGGACGTCTGTCCAGTGTACACAATCTGTCGTGTGCATTCACTTGGAAGAAATATGCATAAACCGTGGTCTAAATGTAAACCACCTTCATGAATATGGGCCTAACAATCTCCTGATTACAAGACAGGTGTCATATCGACAAGACTACAACAAGCTTTGGCTCGACAGCCAGTGCTGGGAGCTGTACAGTATATTTTGTTTGTTTGAAAAAGAAAGGATACAGTGGCGAATAATAGAGTTAACTACATCTAAAAAAAAAAACAATATGCCAGCCTATCCTTTGGCAGCTAATCAAAGGGAAAAAGAAAGAGCAAGGACAAACAGAGTCAGATGGTCACTTAGTCTCGCTTCTAGACCCTCTACTCGTACAATTTTGCTATACAGGATATTGACGCTCTCAACGTCGAAAACTGGAGTAGGTTTAGGTGGATTTGTCCTGTTTGGCGAAGGCGGCAACTTCGTCGTGGGGCGGAGATGAAGCAGAGGGCGCATTTTGTAAAAAGGAATCCACTTGGCAAAGGGTCTGGAAACCAGACTAGTGGTCACTCTAAACGGGTTCACCAGGCATTGGTAACGAGAACTACCATTCGATAATGAACTTTAGAAATAGGGAAAAAATCAAAGAATGGGAGAAGAAAAATTGCACATGAAATACAGCGGACATGAAATTGTGGCATTCTACTATAATAAATGTTTTTCATAATCAAAATCTGTGTCATCAGTCACTATCACCTGTGCTAATTAGATGAGCTGATGGGAATCTTTGACATTTCAGATCGTGTTTGCGTGCAATTTTGAATGAAATCAAATTCTGCACAACGTCAAGGGTTGGCTTCGATAAGTAGAGTACAATCAAACACATGCTAGCTTCATCAAATTAAGACATAGGATATAAATGTTTCACAGTGAGAGTAGCAGCATCCACTTTATGCAAATATGATGAAGTGATGATATCATTACCTCACAAGTTGCCAACTTTTACAGGAAAATGTATGCAGCTGCTATAAAATTATCAGCCATTAAACATGATCTATATGATGTATTTGTTCACAAACAGATTGGAAAGGTGTACATCGATGGACACCATCACTTCAACTGAACAGCAGACCGACTAACGTCACCATTTAGTGAAAACACATGAAATTTGGAAACATTCCATACTTCAGGCCAGATTATATGAAAATTCCAGTTTGTCTGAGTTTTGATAGAGTTAATTTGAACAAGGTATGGCACACTGCAAAGCAAGATTTTTTTTTTTTGTGGTATGAAATTTTTTACGAATTGCCACTGGCATTCAATGCATAGAGTGGACAAAAACATTTGTCTGCACTGCAATTTCGCGAATCTTGGCCCTTGTGAAATTAGCGAAATTAAAATTGCAGGCAAACATTTAGTTTTACAGTGTCATCACTGATAATGTACCTCTCGCAATTGTGCTACAAAGGATACCCACTTCACTCGGTAACTGACCAGTTTGAATGACTTAAGTACAAAGGTTCAACTGAATGCACTTGTGAAGACTGGAAGAAATTCAATTCCAAATGGTATAAATGGCAAGCCACATGTCATGTAAGTGTTACAAAAGGCATCCAAATTGACACTGCTTGTGATTCTAGATTGGAGTGTCAAACTAGAGCAAGGCTAGGTGTCATTATTATCAAGATTAAACTACAACTCAATTGATGCCATTGGAAAAAAAAAATTATATATAGCATATCAATGCAAAACTTGATAGTTCAGAAATTCCATGTAATGTGAAACAAGAAATATTCGCATGCATTCTAATTTATCAAATCTTGGCTTTTGCGAAATTTGCTAAATTAACCTGTTCCATATTGAATTCTGAAATTCCCTTAGACTTAATTTACATACCAACAAGTTCCTGTATGGAAAAGGTTAAAATACACTTGAAAATTTCTGGTTTTACAGTACTTGAGATGCAGTACACACTTTTAAAATGCATGATTACCCACTGCTGTGAAGTTCTTTGCTAAGGCAGTTCCATCCATAGATATTACACAAACTTGTAAAAAGATATATTTAAGTACTACATGTCCTGTTTGGTCATTCTTATGGTAAGCTTATAAATACGAATTTGTACTAATATACTTTGCTTAAATACAATGTCATTATATCTTATTACTGCACAGTAACTTGGCCACATAGACATAATACTAGTAATCCATATCCACGGATTCTGGCAAGATTAATTGAAACAGCCTAAAACATTACTTGCTGACGACATATTCCCATGAATCAATCCTCCGTTGTTGGAACAGGCATGCAAGCCAAAGGCAAGCTGGCAAAATATCCTCAAGGCTGGTTTTGAGGTTAAGGTCTTTCATTAGTCAGCTTTCACTATGTACAACTGGTGACATCTTAGATGTGACCTTCTCCCCATGCATAAAGCTGTAGATAGTTCCAATACCCAAATCTTTTGACAGTGTTCAGGGCCAGATGACAGTTTGTGTCACAATATTGAGAATGGTTTTTCTGTCGGATAGTGCATGTGTCAGCAAAGGCTACAGTCAGTTCGTTAACAATTTTGCATTTTGATACAAATTTTGTTGTTCATTCCAAGTGACAGCTATCCATAGTGGCAAAGGGACATCTATGAGGATACCAGTGAAATTTTTGTTTATCCTTGTGTTAATGTTTTGTAACATAACTCTGATCAGAGAACAAGTCCCCTTGTACATCTCGGTGGGAAACATTTAAATTTCCAGCCTCTTCTTAAAAGCCAGTCAAACTTGTAGGTCAGTTCTGCTGAATATGATGGTACTTCCAATAACTGGCCGGGGGGTTCAAAACATTACCTTAAAGATTACATATACAGCTACAGTATGTATGGCACTCTTCTTCCTTCATTCCACACTTTGTCTATGCCACAGGAAGCCTGTACAGAATCTCACGCCTTTCTCAGTGCTAATCCGGCTTCGTTTATTTTTGTTTTCACAGTAAAAGGTATGCACCAGTAAAAATCTGCCCTGTTTGACCCATTTCATTAGTCTGTTTTCATGAATGCAGCATCCAGTTCAATAGGAGATGAGGAGACTGCCGAGGCTTCAAAGTCTGGCCTCCTCACAGCACAAAGTCAGTCCTTTAGACGAAGCTTTCTGACCATCATCAGAGGTACCTTGCTCTCTGCTGAAATCTGTTAAAGGTAAACAGTGCAGTGACAATCAACAGTGGGTTTAAACCAATGCAACCCTCAGTTTCCTTCAGTGTAAAAGTACAGGTAAACCCCGTTATGACAGCAAGGTACCGCTTTAAAAACTGAGGTAAATTTTGCGGACTGTGGATTCCATTGTGCGCTAGATGCCCAAATCCTATCAGCTGAAACCTGCTCATTAGTGTGTGATTCTTTGTGCAAGAGGTTGTGCATAATGACATTCTGAAGTCTGGTGTACAATTGCCATAGAGTTTGTACACTGATCATTCATATTTTTTTATAATTCACATCCTCAAACAAGATGACATCAATTCAATATTACTACCCTGCTTTATTATATGGTACTGTATACGCCAAATACTTAGTGAGGTTTTTATTTTCCCAAATTTCGCGAGTCAGCTGCTATTTGCGCAATTAAAGACATGCGAATTGACTCTGATCGCGATATGAATGTGACGTACGCGTATACATTTCTCGGTTGAGTACAGGACTCCATGTTCACAAATTTAACCACTTGCAAAATCGCCGGGAAGTCTCGATTCGGGAAAATTTACACTCGCTAAATATATGGCGTATACAGCATACAGCAGCATCGCAAAATAGGACTCAGTTAATCTATGTCACTATCAAATAGTACCTATATGAAATAATTTTTTTTTACCCGTTGAGGACAGACTGATTTTGGTACGACACGCATTTCCCATAGACACCTGCCCGAGTATACTCGGGACTCTTCTTCTATGGGCTAAGGGGGTAAAAAAATGATTTCATACAATTGTACCTCTAAACTGTCTGCACTTGAGCCAAATAGACCGCTGAATGTTGCTACATGAGTGTTGACAGTAACGGGTCATCTCAATACTAAGTCTCTTGTTCTGCATACTTGAACTGGAAGTCTGTCTCAGCCATTGTTGAAGAAAACAGGGAAAGAAGGAGATATGGAAGCATAATATCAATGGCAGTAGAAAGAATAAGAAGAGAATTCACAGTATAGACAAAGTCTTAATGAGAAATATTTTGACATATTTTGTGGATCATATTGCCCAATAAAGTAAAATAAAAACCAAAAATTTTGCCAAGATAAAAGTGATGTGTTAGAATTGTAAAATAATCTAAATCAAAACAGGTGAGTTTCAATATGTCTTTTTTTGTTTTTTATTATATTTTTTAATGAATGTCAAACTGTAAAACAACAAATTTTCCCATGCATGAAACTTTTCTCAAAGTGCAAATATTCACGGAAGTAAAATGTGTGCGAAAGTTTTTATCTTTTCACAATGCGTTGAATGCCAGTCTCCACTTCATGAAAGTTTCATGCCGCGAATGTTTCTGATTTTACATAATTCAAGTAAATATGAATACAGTTGGGGGGGGGGGTCTTAAGTTCTGTGTGAAGTCCAGTGTATGATGACAAACCTCTTCCTCTCTGTGCAGCTTGGTAGACTGGTGGAAGACCAGTTCTCTGTTTGGTCCTAAACAGCTGGTCTCCAGGGCATCCCACTGCCTGGCACTCAGGTCCAGGATGGCACGGACAACTTGGGGTCTGTCACTCCAGACTAGCGCCTCACCGGTTCCATCATCTACACTACACCTGGGCCAAACACAGCACACCAGCATTACTATGAGGGGTTACTTTAACATTAGTTTTATGGGATTTATTCTTTAAACTGTAGGTTTGGGGATTATCCATTTCTGTTTCCCATCTTTTACTTTCTACAGCAAGCACATTATATGCCCCTCTGTAGCAATACATGTATAGAATTTCAAACATGCTATATAGAAATATTTAAAGGGAATCTCTCCCCTAAAATTTAAATTTGAGGGGTGTGAGGGCATGTCCTAAGAACTCTAGAGAAACTTCTATCCCATCACAAAAAATGTCCCAAACTGTGAAATATCAATTTTAATAAATCAGCACGCAATAGTGTGCGCTGCAGTAGTAGCCAAATCTGAAAATAGTAGCCGTGCATAGACCATCGGTGTGTGCACGTTTCCTTCGTTCACCTCCGTCTTCACACAGCTATATCAAATACTGTCTATCGGTATCGCCTCATCGAGCCTTATGTATACACATGAGTAGAGGCTGCTGCGGCTGCCTGGTCAGTGGCCCGACACGGCGCAGTAGCACCAACCAAGCTGCATACGTGGACATTTGCGTGCGTTTGAGTGTTTTGAGAGTATCGTAATACACTGATCGTACAGAAAATTATCGAACTACGCAATCGAATGCAGTCGATAAGGCCAGAAGACTACTCTAAGATCAAGGCGCATGTAATTTTTGGCATTTTAGAGATTGCCCTATATCTCTTTATATATTGCTATATCTCTGTATGTGAGTAACGTTGCACTCTTATATGTAATAAGGATATTACCAGAATAACCTAAAATGTCAGGAAAAATAATATTCTGTGTACAGATACACTTTAAGAAAAATGAAAATTTTGTGTACAAATCAAATTGTCAACAGTTGCTCAACAGCAGAATCATACAGAGTTGCCAATTTGCCATACTTTCTAAACTTTTATAATCTACGTACCTTTTGCAAATTCTGTGTCCAATTCTTCTCAATTGTTCATTGAAAGATACACTTCTACGATCTTTATACTCTCCTTCACCAAGCGACACAATATGAGGTTGGACTTGCTCTATAAAGTCTTAATACAATTTTGCTCCTTCCTAAATTTTGTACTTACAGTATCTGAGTGCAGAGTTGTCCATTGTGATTGGTCGTGTCAGGACACCTACAGTCATTTCTTCCACACTGACGACACACCCACCTGGAGAAAAAGGTAAAGGATTAGTTTTGGGCCTATTTCATTTCTTGCATTGAGCTCTTGCCTCTTTTCATGCATCAACATATTCAGCTTCCTCCGAACAAATAATGAGGAAATTTCTATTATATGAAGTAACAAAGACACTCTTGGTTTTGTAAACAATATCTACCATCCAAAGTGCCTGGTAAATATCATGAAGCATTCATTCATTCATACATGCATACATACATACATACATACATACATACATACGTACATAAATACATACATACATTAAAAAAATAAAAACAATAATAAATAATAATTATACAAATGAAAATTCATGAAATGAAATATTACAAAGCCTCATCACAAACATGTACCATTTTTTTTTTCACATACAGCTTGTAACTAGAAGGGTTAGCAGGGGATTTATATAAATGCATTATTACCTGAGAATGAACCTCTTGATACACTGGACATGGGCGTAGAGCCAGGTGGCACGCAGCACCCCTCTCTCTGCAGCTTTTCTCGTTACTATGTCGAAGAGGAAGGATCGTTGCGGTCCCATGCCAGTGGCTGAGCCCTCCTCATCGGGTGATGCACTGTGAAGGTTGTGATATCAAAGAATCAGAATAGAGCCACAACATCCAATAACATCTACTGCATTTCCATTCAAAAATCACAACTTTATTTAGCATATCTTAATATGTAATCATTACAAATATATTATACATTATGAAAGGAAACTGATAATGATCATGACAATGATGACAACAGTAATAGTAATTATCATCATCTTTTTCATAATCAACATCATAGCTATGGTAATTTTTATGAGAATAATCAAGAGAAGATTATATATCATATCAAGATAACAATAGCGTGCATGGACTCAACAAAAATATATCATGCATGCAAATAGTAGCAGTTCATTTGAGACTGAAACTGCTCCAATTAAAAAAAAATGATTAGACACACAATCCTTATAAAGATAACAATTTTGAATTTTTCTGATATTCCTGACATTCTAAATATTCCAAATGTTCAAATGTTACGCTCATAATAAGGAATTACACATAACAACAGCAGTGCTATGCTCGAGGATGATTGGTTTTCACGCAATACATCATCCTTTGCTACTGACAGTACTTTCAAACCTACGAATCTATACAATGTACATTCATTTACGTAAAGATATTATTAACCTCAAATGACCTTTGTTTGATGAAAGCTATGCAGAAAGTAATACTGTATATGAAGAAAGTAATTTTGTTTTCATTTCCTGTAGTATTTAAAGTTTTAATTATTCATGTACATTTTGATAATTCCTACTTCATGCATTATGTTATTGTCATATAATGTATTCTTTTTATTGTTATGGTTTTGCTGTACTTACATGTTTACAAGATCAAAATATTTTTTATGATTTATATTTGGATCTTGCAAATCTTATTTTTAATGTACTTATGTAAGCCATATGACAGCAATTCAGTCTTAGGACTGACAGTGTGGATTTGTGTTAATAAATGTATACTTAACCTTAATATCCTATACCATGTCTTCACACTACAGCCTACTGATACTAAGCATTGATATGGGATAATTAGGTATAAAAGGACATGACAACTAGCATGCTAGTATACACTGAAAAGAAAAAAACATTATGTTTTACTCACATTTCAATGAAACTTTTCACACTGAATCCATCAATGCGTATAGAAGACACTGGTGAAGCTTCATAGGTGTGCACTCTATCTCCTTTACCAAAGTCCTTACACAGGCAGTTTCTGATTGGAGGGACAGGAAGAAGGAAAAGAGGATTTATAGCTTCCGGGGTCTAATTTCATAAAAGTTGTTAGGATAGCATTTCTTATTAGAATAACAACTTCTTGTAGCAACAGCCAATGAGGAAGTGGGATTCTTGTCATTATTATGACACTCTCCACTGCAAGAAGAGTTGCTATCATAACAACTTTTTAAATGAAATGGAGCCCATGACTGTGTCTAGTTGGGAGAGGAATTCCCATGGTGTAACAACACAATAAACCTGGGGTAGCAATGATGATACATGAACGTGTATACAAATAATGCACATCATAGACAGTGTGACAAGGAATGATACACACTGGGTAACTCTGTAACATTCTGAGGTACATGTACATTTCAGGACAAAGCCTTAAACTGACGGGAGGGTGATTTTCACAAATTCCCAATCACAGGACCATTCCCGTATGAATCATCACCAAGGATAATTTCTACATACTGATATTTGCTAAGTTCCTATATTTATGAATTTTGTGTATTATCATGAAATATTGCAATTTTTTTAAAAGGATGTTTTTACTCAAATTTCAAATCTCAGATTCACTCCATTTTCTACAGCTCTGCATAATGCCAATGTAACTGCGACAGTCTAAACATTGCTTAGGATTATGACAGTCTTAAAATACCTAGGTAAAAAGGTTCACAATGATAACACAGTGAATTTGTGTCAATAAAATTCATCTTATTAGCGTCATTTAAAAAAAAAAAAAGAAGAGTAAAGGTAGAAAATAACTTACTGAATAGTTACAAAGGCTCCTGGTATTAGACCATTAATGGAGTCATGAATCCAGGATGGAATGGTAACACTGAGCTCATCTAAGGATCCAGCTTGTTGCAAGGTGACGAGGGCTCTTGGATCTTCTGGCACAGTGCATTTGCTGGTGTGTGGAACTGGGAGGAGTGAAACATGGGATGAAAGATCATGTTGATTGGAGTCACAAGGATTTCAATTGATTCAGTGATTGGTATGATAAAGTTGTGATACATTACATCAAGAGTGATAGGATATTCGCTTGTTATGTGACAAATGGAGGGAAGCCTGCAACTCCTACATTGCTCACCGGACAGAGTTAAGGTATCTGATTTCATTGAACAAAGTTCAAAACCACTTCTAATCAAAAGTTTTATGTTAAAATAGCACACAATTTACACCCAATCTGACATTATCAATAACAGTTAACAGAAATTGACCAGAAGACATAAAAGGGAAAGGGAAAGCTCAAACACCGAAATAAACTGACTCTATACCAGCTTTCTGCTTTTAAACTACAGTCAAGGCACAAATGCATCACAATTCAAAATATTCACATACAACAGAAACAGACATAACACATTAAACAGAATAAATCTCTGTCAGCAAGTAAAATAAAAACACAATGTTACCTTCGACTATTACATATGATTGTAAGTACTGATTCATTACACTTCAGATCGATGCGCCTAGCAGCACTTGTGCCATACTCTGAAGACTGCTAATGTGTGACCGATTTAGTTTACACCCAAGTTTTTCTTGTGGCACCAACAAATGTCACATTTCAGTCACATTGTAACTTCACAACTGCAACTGCATGCAAACATTACAATCACACTGCAAGTTAATGATTTCAATCGCGGGAAAACATAACTAGTCTAGCCCTCAAAAATATTTAAATACACATCACAAATTCCCCACATCACATCGTGCAAACAGTACAAAGTTCAATACATGCCTTGCAGCCAAACCATTTGATTCGCCGAGTCTGATATTAAAGGCTCCTGGCTGCTGAGTGACATGTTCCTCAAAATTTGCCATCTCTTGTATGGAGTAGTTTGTGGCAAGCCAGACCTTCAAATCACATGTACAGTGTATATTACTAAATCTTTAAGACCCAAGTATGATACAGGAAATGAAGCAATGTATAATCATTCCCCCACACAAGATATACTCCAACTAGAGCCCATACAAAGATTACTATATTTCTCAATGAATGAATTAAGGAGCTCATGTTCCTACAATGTACCTTCCGCCGGTGTCTGTACGATCTTCTTGGTCAACAAACCAGAAAGTGAAGTCACGGTCTGCTGTCGTCTGCTTGAAAGAGAAACATAAAAGTCCTCCTACAATGTGAGATTTGACTCGCTGCCCCTTTTCTGTGTTGTTCTAACGTAACACACTTTTAACAAGATATAACATATCATTATTGATAAGGTGACATTTTGTTGTTGTTGTTGTTGCAAACAAGTGCTTGTAAAAGGTAAAACGTCTTACCAGGCTCAGCAACTAAATTAGCAATAGCCTTATTCTACCTACACGTCATGCCCTGTAGAGCTGCTTGTTGCTGAATCTCAATGCATGGACGCACAAACAGTGTTTGAAATATAATACATTTGTGTATAAAGGGGGGAAAACATAATGTGCTGGTATGTTCCACCCTCTGTGTTTGTGGCTTTTCAATCAACATGCACATCACAACAACAGCTTTTCATACACATGACATATTATGAATTCCCAATGGAATCATGCACTGAATAGCAAAACCACAGATCTGCTTTTGTAAATCTGAACTGGTAGTCACTGCATGCACTGGAAGGTGCCAGTTCCTACCACGATCGTATATTTATATATCTGTTACGAAACTTCAGATCAAGTTAAATCATCATCAGAACTGGGGTGGTTGTGATTGTAACATGAGAACACTGTAAAATTTCATGAACTAACCTGGGCCTCTTTTTCCCAGCAGAATGTGATATTCCATTGCAACATAAGTGGCAAACTTCAACAGTAGAATTCTGCAAAAAAAAATATGAAAACAACCGTGGCAATTGGGCAAAAAGACTTCTCCTGTAGAACAATCACATTTACATATTTCCTTTTTTAATTTTCAGTCTAACGGCAAACAACTAAAATAGAAAAGATGAACATATAGTGAACAACATTTATTCTATGATTTCAGACCCTATAGTGACAGTAATACTGGAAATAAGATGACATTGAAACTTTTCACACAGAACATTTGCTGTAATACAATGAGGGATACACAGAAATGGTCAAAGTGAAAGAATACAAAACATATCTCACAATCTACTCACATATCGAAGATCTTCACTCTGACAATGACAGCCACTTACAAAGACAATTAGCAACAATGACAACACCCTAAATCTTTTGTTGCTGGTGTTATTCATTACCACCACATGAGCCCTGTTTGAGGAATGGCATTCTCCATTTGCTGCAGGGCATAGAATTCCTGCCACCAAATAATGTTGTCATTCTTTTTTGTACAATAGTGGGGAGATATGAAAAAGAATAGTAAGTGTTGGGAAATCATCACATACCTGCAGAACCCGCAGCTGTGAAAATGAGTCAGCGATGTACACTGGCTGTGCCAGGCCTTTCTTAGAGAGCATCCTCACTGAAGATAACACTGCACTCTTGACAGAAATCACACATAATACATAATGATAATAATAATAGGAATCCAGGATTATGAACCCCCACTGGCTGTAAGCTAAAAATAATAATAAAAAAAAAAACCTTCCCCTAATGACAACGTACAAACTTACAATGAAAGCATTTCTCATAAAGCAATGAGCATGAATCCCAAAATTGGATTGCCTGTTGATTCAGCATTTGTTTTTATTATATGTGATATATGTAGGTTTGTTTTGTTTGTTTTGGCCACAGGTAAATTGGCTGGATATTTATCTCAGTCCTTTTGACATCCAGACTTTAGGGAATTCTAATGCAAAAAACAAAAACTACAACAAAAACAAAAAACCCACTTAGCTACTGTAATATTAACTTCTTGAACTCGTAACCTACACTTCAAATGCCTCACACTGTTTCACTGAACCACAGAAAAACATAAAATGGGGTTTAAAGGACAAGTTCACCTTCATAAACATAAGGATTGAGAAAATGCAACAATATTAGTAGAACACATCAGTGAAAGTTTGAGGAAAATTGGACAATCGATGCAAAAGTTATGAATTTTTTAAATTTTTGTGTTGGAACCGCTGGATGAGGAGACTACTACAGTTTGTGAGTCATATGCGTACAACAGTATAAAGGAAATGTAAAAGAAAATTCAACATATTTCCACTTTTTTCGCATAATAAAAGAGCACTTGACTTGCCTCTTTCTAAAGGCAGGGGGAATAATATTGCCCATAACATTTGTCGGTAACGAGTCAGGGGAATGTGTACTTTTTTCACAAGATGGAATTTTGTGAAATTCTCTTTATATTTTCGTTATATTGTTGTACGCATGTGACATCGTACACTGTAGTAGTCTCCTCATCCAGTGGTTACTGCACAAAAACTTCAAAAAATCATAACTTTTGAACGGATTGTCCGATTTTCCTCAAACTTTCACTGATGTGTTCTACTAATATTGCTACATTCTCTCAATCCTTATGTTTATGAAGGTGAACTTGTCCTTTAAAGTACAAGAAATGGAAACCTTACCTTGGCGTGTTCAGGTCCTGAGCTTTGGAGTTGATAAGTTTGGCATCTCCTGAGAAAATGGTACCACCTGACGGCATCGCCTTGGAAACCGAGTATCGCAGGCTCCCACTTCAGCTCACTTTCGCTCTTCAGTTGCTTGTCTGATCTTCCACATTGCCTCGTTCTCCCTGCAATGTTGCCAACCTCTGTTCTTTTCAACACAAGGATGTCACAGAAAAATCTTGGAGTCTGCTGCCCTCTACTGTCATCCTTGCCTTCAAGTGGCTGTCGAAGCATATGTCTCCTACTGAGCACATGAATTGTGACTGTTTCAGAGTTTGATGGTCTTGACACGAGATCTGAGGAAATAAAATTATTTTGTAAAAAGTGCAAACTAATGCTTTCCCAGCAGATTTTTAAGACAGGTTTGTTATCTGCAAACTACATACAGAATGGCTATTATTTACACAAAGCCATATACATACAAATTGCATCATAATATATTCATCGTGAATTTTGAAAAAGTGACTACTCCAAAGTTCAAACAAAATTGAGAAAAGCTCACTACATCCTTCTTTACTATAACATTATGTACTTGGTAACATGGAAACACTTTTTTTTAACAGGTAAACAACAGATCAATGTACATACATGGGTGATTTCATCCACTAAAACAAATGAAAACAAGGAAAAGTAGAAATTACGCGGTGCGTAATATATGTCCCCGCCGGAAGTAGCGTTTTGTAGCAAAATGTGCAATATAGGTAAAAAATCAAGGTCAAAGGTCAAAGAAGTCAAAGGTCAAAATTCTGTGTAAAAGTTTTGAAGCCCTCACCTAGTGCCATCACATAAAGCAAACGGAATCGAAATCAGGTTAGAAATGGCGAAGGAGTAGCATTTTATAGCCAATGTACAATACAGGTCAAAAATCAAGGTCAAAGGTCAAAGAAGGCAAAGGTCAAAATTCTGTGTAAAGTTTTGAAGCCCTCACCTAGTGCCATCACATAAAGCAAACGGAATCGAAATCGGGTTAGAAATGGCGAAGGAGTAGCATTTTGTAGCCAATGTACAATACAGGTCAAAAATCAAGGTCAAAGGTCAAAGAAGGCAAAGATCAAAATTCTGTGTAGAAGTTTTGAAGCCCTCACCTAGTGCCATCATATAAAGCAAACGGAATCGAAATCGGGTTAGAAATGGCGAAGGAGTAGCATTTTGTAGCAAAATGTACAATATAGGTCAAAAATCAAGGTCAAAGGTCAAAGAAGGCAAAGGTCAAAATTCTGTGTAGAAGTTTTGAAGCCCTCACCTAGTGCCATCACATAAAGCAAACGGAATCGAAATCGGGTTAGATATGGCGAAGGAGTAGCATTTTGTAGCAAAATGTACAATATAGGTCAAAAATCAAGGTCAAAGGTCAAAGAAGGCAAAGGTCAAAATTCTGTGTAGAAGTTTTGAAGCCCTCACCTAGTGCCATCACATAAAGCAAACGGAATCGAAATCGGGTTAGAAATGGCGAAGGAGTAGCATTTTGTAGCAAAATGTACAATATAGGTCAAAAATCAAGGTCAAAGGTCAAAGAAGGCAAAGGTCAAAATTCTGTGTAGAAGTTTTGAAGCCCTCACCTAGTGCCATCATATAAAGCAAACGGAATCGAAATCGGGTTAGAAATGGCGAAGGAGTAGCATTTTGTAGCAAAATGTACAATATAGGTCAAAAATCAAGGTCAAAGGTCAAAGAAGTCAAAGGTCAAAATTCTGTGTAGAAGTTTTGAAGCCCTCACCTAGTGCCATCATATAAAGCAAACGGAATCGAAATCGGGTTAGAAATGGCGAAGGAGTAGCATTTTGTAGCAAAATGTACAATATAGGTCAACGGTCAAGGTCAAAGGTCACGACTGAAATTCTGTGTAGAAGTTTCAAAGCTCCCATGTAGTGCTATCATATAAAGCAAACAGAATCAAAATTGGCTCATAAATGACAGAGAAGTAGCAAATTGAAGAATTTGATCACACACGGACGCACACACGGACACACGGACGGACGCACGGACGGACGCACGGACGGACACACACACGTACGGAGCCCGTTTCATAGTCCCCTGCTCGAACTCGTTCGGCGGGGACAACTAATTATAACAGAAATACCTTTCAATAATGCTTGGTGAAGGCTTGTTGTTAACAATGGACAAATTGGCAAGTGGAGATACAAGATCAGTGTGTCTAACATAGAGAAATGATCACTGAAAAACAGCGACAAATTTTTTCTATATGGACCATTGTATCTACACAAAACTGAATTTAATTACATATACATGTACATATCTTTCTTTTAATTTCATATTAATGTCAGATAAAAAGTTGTTTTTCCCCCATGATATCCCCATGACATATTGAATAATTCTTACTCTCATCATCTTTATTTTGACCTTGTACACTCCTCTTCCTCTTTCCTCGCTTCCCGTCTCTCCGCTCCATCCTGCTCCCATGGTGAAGGCACAATGCTTGAGAGATATCAAAGATGATGTAGTCAGTTGGCCGAGTCTTCCTACCAACCCTCGATGAACTTGAAGTCATAGAATCACATGAAGTACTGGTAGCTCCTTCCTCCGTTCCGCTCTCAATTACTTCCTCCCTGACAAACGTGAACTCGTCGATTCTGAGCAGATGCGAAAGGCACGGATGCAGATGGCACTGGTTGGGCATGGACTGTGCATTGGCAAGATCTTTGGGGCTTTTGTGGTCTGGATTTGTGCGTCGTTCCTGGTCGGTTTTTCTCTCGGCCGGCCCTCTGTCTAAAATAACACACGGAAGGAGGCCAGAGGCATCTCTGAGGAAGAGTCCACCATCAGGTCCCTCCACGCACAACTCTGCAACAAGGATCTGTGGCAGAAAGAAAAACCATGAACAGACGTAAGAAGCAGCATCACGATCTCTTCCTACTGATATGCCTTCACTTGTACCACAGTTGTGCGAGTGTTTGTAAATGAATACTTCTCTCTTCAGATTATCTACACTGTCATAAACAGTGTATACCTATACTTTACAGCGCACTCCCGTTATAGCAAACACTGTTATACTATAGCAAAATTCCGGTTACAACGAAGTAAAAATTCAGGCCGCAATATGACCAGCTCTATGTATTCTTAATGTTTATTTGTTCAGTCATAACGAAATTTGGATATATAAAAGAAAACTGCCTGTCCGGAGGATTTCGTTATAACGAGAGTCCACTGTATACATATTTTTCTTTCTATATTTTCATTTTTTTTTTTAATCAGTAGTTTGATAGTAATCACATTCTGAATGACTTGACTTTATCATAAGGGATTAATGTAGGCTTTGAGATTTTGCCACATGACATTATACAAGTTGTCCATGAATTTTTGGGGAAAAAAATGCACATCTGTCTCATAGTTCAGTGCCACTGAATACCACTTACCATTTGAGGTTTGATAGAGGATGCTCGGATCACTGTATATCTCCGCAAACCTTGCATGATGGTAGAAACTTTGTCCAAGCCACTTTTCAGCTGACAGCCGATGAAGTCATGAATTTCGTTGATCTTCAGAAAACTAAATGGCTCAAACTTGTAACAAAATTGTACAGAAAAACATTCACAAAACACATCACAAGAGCATGTGCTACACATTGCATATGTACAAGTACTATGGCAATGCAGCAAATATTTTTACCAGGTTTTCTGTTTAGGCATATGACCTGTAAGAATCACACAAAGTCTTTTTTAATAGATCTTGAGCACAATAATCTAGGATGCTCTGTGTGGAAGCAAACCTATTCAAAAAATGAATTCACACTTTGATATTTCTCCTTTGAGAGGTCTAAACATTCCATTGCATGAAAAATATGCGTGAGCATGCATTCAAGTCAAAAGCATGACTTTGTGGTCCAAAACTCTGATTGTTTTTACTAAAGCATTGTGAAAATTATATCTTAAAAAAAAATTTAAAAAAAGCTATGAAGAACTGCCTAAAAGGTGAGGATAGAGATCAAACCAAGGACAACACTCCTTATTTTAACCTTGGTTTCCATGGAAACCACAGCAAGAACACCACCCACCATGGTAGTCCAGTTTCTCAAGCAGAAACTATGACAAAATTTCCAACAACTATATCAATTCAACTGCAGTCTTGACTTACACAAAAACCCTTGAGGATAATGACAGTTAGGTCCATCATGTACACGTGTATTCACCACCAGTCTCATTGCTTACCGTACCTGTTCATCAGAGATGCAACAAGCTGTATCATGGGAGAGAAATTCTTCGTACAAGTTCCTGGATCTGGTGGGCATGATTTGTTCCTCAGAGCTTGCTAGTCTAGTAGTCAGAACTTTGAAGCAAACCTGTAATAAATCCTTCAACCTGGCAAAGGATAGAGAGTGAAGATAGACTACTTAATCTGTAGATGCACATACAGCTATGTATGTACCTAACATTACCCTTTTTTATTCATACATTCATCCATACCTGTTCTCACTGTACATCTATTCACTTTTTCATTGACAAAAATTTTGTAACTATTTGTCAATCAAGTTCTGTAATATTCATCCCATCATATGTATCATCAACTTATTACTATGGTCATAAATTGAAATGACCCACAAAGTGAGAAGAATTGGATTTTGCATGCCAGTGTCAATGAATGTGTAGTGTCACAAATTATCATAGTACCAACCTTGGAATTCAGAAAGTAATCACACTTAACAGTAACATTAGGATGTGAGAACCAAGTTGATCAAAAAGCCACTTAGCACATCAAAACCACCATATAGAATACAAGATATCAGGTATGCATGATGGTAATATCAACCTGACTATCAAACCCTCATTTTCATCCAATTATCTTTGAAGAACAGAAATGCTAAACTAGTGCTTTCATTAGATACTGTACACACCTATCTAACTCTGAATACCATTGCAGGTCTTTGTTAGTAAGTACAAGCTAGATTCAATTATTGAATCCATAATAAAATGAAATGGCATTATACCAATGTATAGAAAGTGACCTCTATTTCATAGATTTTTTATTCAAGTATAGCTCACTTCATCTAACATGGGAAATTACTTTATAATTAGCTAGATGAAGACATCTCTTTTAATAGAAAATTAGCTCGAGTTACATACTGGGATTGAGCTGTCAGACAGATTTCAGGCCCCTCGGACCAAAAAGGAACAAAGTTGTGTTTTCATCTCTAATCATTACCTAACTGATGGACTACACTGCAGTCTTTCAATACATTATTTAGCCTATGACACACATTGGTCAATGATGGCCTGGTCAGATACTGTACCCGACAATGTCCGGTAATAGTTTTTGGCTCAGGACCGGAATCATGTGAAGACGCAGCCACTCCAGGGCCACTAGGGTGGGGTGCAGCTTGGCACACAGGGCTAGCAGGATCCTCCCAGGGGAGACTCTATCTGCCTGATGCATGGCAAATTACAACATCTCTTCAATCACTGTTACGACTTCTCTTTCACTTGTAATACTTTCTAGGTGGACAGATTCAAGAATGCACTTGCTCTGTTTTAGAACTACACTGCATACCTTATGTATCAGCTCACAATTTGATGTACATGAATAAAACAGAAAGGATGTGTTGTGGATATGGAAAAGCAGCATCCTCAAATCAGAAGATAACTACAGACCGCTGTTTCTCACATACGATGTTTAAAATAGTTTTTTCAAGACATCACATTGATCGAGATTGAAAGGCTGCAAATATGGTCTTGCATTATTCTTGGCTTCATGCAACTACTGTAAAAGTGGACATTTTTGCGGTGTGGAAATTTTTTGTGCATTTCGCATGACCAAAAACTAGAATGCAATATTTGTGAAATTCATCTTACCCGACCGAGCACGAAAAGTTACTCACGCAAAATTTCCAGTTTTACAGTATTCCTTCATGTCATCATCTGGTCTTCATGCTGACATGCTTAGACTCTTTCTTTGCTCAGGACATTCAGCTCCAACAAACATCTTGAGGGTCTTTGAAAAATGCTTCAATCTTTCCTTTCACAAACTATTTGTATATGTCAAGGTCATTCACAAACCTTGGAAGCTTCCATTCCTTCATCTTGACCATGCACAGTAATGGTACTAAGCATGCAGCAGACTAAATCTTCCCTTCTTGGGGGGCCACTGGAGTCTTCATTCCGCTGAACAAACGTGTGTGGGTTACTGATGGTTGCCTTTGATCCCACGGGTAAGACAGGTAGAGGGGTCTTTCCATCATACTGATAAGTCAGATACAGTCTGAAATCAAAAGCAGTTATACAATTTATGGTAACAACAGATTTTTCTTTGAAGATATAGCATAGAGATTAAAGCATCAAATGAACAAATAGAATACATTTTATGTCCCTTTTTTAAGCAACATTGGTGTCTGTTTAATTTTGCCCCTCTTCATAGCTTTTTTTTAACTTTTTCTAGCTATACATTTCAAAGAATGGAGTTAAAGGGATAGAGACACAAATGCATACATGTATGCTCTATTGACACACAATGCACAGATAACCCACTATTAAAATAACCTGGTACTTGCATCTCTAAGGAAACATATTAAAACTATAAGGTGATGAATGAATAATGGTAACAAGTTACAGGTCTCTTTAATGGCAGTCTATATTTCTGTAGAAAATCTTTAAAAGTAAACATTGATGATGCTTGTTCACAAAGAACAGCAGCATGCACAGTTTGTACATCCCACAGTAGTTAAATCTATTTTGTCTTGCATGGTACACTGAGTCTTGATTTTTGTTACCTGATTTGTGATATAACAAGGGAATTTTCCCTTAGATAAATGAAAAGATTCACTGAAAACACACAGTGAAAACACCTACCTTCGATTATTTCCTAGCTCATATATTCCAAGACTTCTATCGAGGCAGTTGACAATGGTTACCTGTCAGTGAAGATGATACAAAAGATTGGTTCAAGACTTCTTCAAAAATCTTTGAACACTTTGTAGTACTTGATGCATGTGTATCAGTATTGGATTGCCCACTACAGTAAAATCTGTACGGGCCACTTAAAAAGATACTGTTATGTTGGTGGTTACAGAAAGAACATTTCTGCGAAATCACCAAGTACACGGACATGTATCTATGTGCATTACGTAGGAATTGGAGTATGGTAAATATGTGGTACATAATATCATGGACAAAATGGATAGGACCTCTATGGAATCAGGGCTCAACATTAGCCACTAACTTTAAAAAAAAAAAAAAAAGTTATCTTTTGGTTGCCAGATTGGGCAACTAAGATTCAAAATGGTTTGTTGCATCTCCTTTTATTTTGGGTCACCACAATTTCAGATTTAAATATTTCAGTGGCCCTAATAGGCTATCAAAGAGAAAAGTTAATGTTGCACCCTAAGAATGTTGTGGATTGCTTTAATTTATGTCTACTTTGAGGGTAATTGTGCCACATGATTTATGTAGGTTTAGCAAAGCTATAACCAAACTAATGTAACAAATTACTGACATGTATAGGCATTCGCGACTGCTGTATGCAGACAGAAAATAACCAAGGGATTACAATTAGGTGGCTACTGGCAGTATTACAGTGGACTCCCGTTATAATGAAGTCCGCGGGACCGGCAGATTTTTTTCGACGATCGTTATATCGAAATTTTGTTATAACTGAACAAATAAACAATACAAAAACATAGAGCCGATAAATTTGCGACCTGGATTTTTATTTTGTTGTAACCAGAATTTTGTGATAACTGTGTTCGTTATAATGGGAGTGCACTGTACACAAATCAGAGAGCTATGGAATTATGGTAAAACCAGAAATGTTCACATCATGACATTTTTGTGAATTGGAGTCAACGCCCTATTTTTGGCATGACATTTTCGTGAACTAGCACTGGCATTCAATGCATAGTGTAGACAAGAACTTTTGTATGTACCGGTACTTTAATTTTGTCAATCTGGGCTCCTTGTGACATTTGCAAAAATTTCTGGTTTTACAGTAGCTGCAGCACAGGGACAGTTTTGTAGTCAACAGGGGATGCTGGCTGTTCTGCACAAGTGACAGTGATGACAGATTTGACAACTTTTACTGCCTGGCATTCCACCAATGAACACGCCAGCAAAGCCACTGAAAACATAGACTCACCTTCTGAGCACAGATACCATTTGTGGCAAGTTCAGGGGCATCGTCTCTACATGGCTCTAGTCTGCACGGTTTGGACAGCAACAGGATTTTTCTTGGAATGCTTGTTCCCTAAAAAGATTTCAGAATGTGTACTATGAATAGCCATTTGTATTCATAGGACTACAACTATTAAAGCATGATGTCATGAAGAGAATGATTTAAAACAAAAAGGAATGTTTTTCTTCTTTTTTTTAACTGCTTTCACTTATTTTTTTGATGCAGATTTAGTGAATGCAAGAGGCAAAAGTTCAAAGGAGGGATATATGATGACAAACAAAGAACACAGGCTGCATTTTAAAGTGAAGTGTAAAAAAGTCAAAGAAATTAATTTTCAGCTGATCTTTTGAAGCATTGTGCATATAATCTGCTGTATCAAGAAATTGAAATCCTTCTCTACCTAAAAAAAATAAAAAAATTAAGAAATAAGAAAAAAAAGTGTTTTGCCTTTACTTCCTGATTTGTTGCAGGTGATTCATTTACACACTTACACTCACACTTACACCTACACTTACACTTACACTTACACTAACACTTACACTTACACACAAAGCTGAATACAAGTAATCCACCACTGTTTACAAAGTGGTTAATCTATTGTATGGTACTATCTCAATGAAAGCTGACTCAAGCAAGGAAACACACCATGTGATATTTTGATTGAACTTACCTTGGTGACAGTTGTTGGTATGAGCCCACTGATGTCATACACCAAGCCGACAGATGTTGTACCATGAAACCTTGATGCATCCTCACCCTGTAAAACAAAAAGACATGGATCATGAAATAAGTGTAAGCCCAACTGTCCATTGCTGTTCTCAAAGATGCTGTTATTTGCCCTCATTCCATCTTACTTCAAATAATAATTGCATGCCCTGCCATGCTCCAAGGTTTGTTTTGGGTTTTTTTTTTTGGTTTTTTTTTTTTGAAAACTCGAATTTGGCTCCAGATACTTGACTATACTGGTAGGAGAATTCCACTCACCCGTCCAAGGAGAAAGTGATCTTTGCCGTCGTTGCATTCCGTCACATGCATCAGAAAAACAGGCACATTATGAATTCTATCAGAGAGATTAATATTGAAAAGAGAGAGAGCGAGAGAGAGAAAAAATTGAATTCATTTGATGTCAGTCATGTACACTTTAAAAAGGGGCTGAAGATTTTTTTTTTTCCTCTACGAAAAACCCTGACTTGTATTTCATATGACAACATACTAAGTGTACTGTAAACAGGTAAAGCTATTTGGTGAGCATTTCTGGTTTGCTTTTTTCCCTGTTGTACAATTCCAAGAACATATACAATTCAGTGTTGTTCTTCCTACATCACAATTTCACTTTGTTTGACATTTAAAAAAAAAAAAAACTTCTTTTTTTCTAGACAGCAGTCATCATCAGATAACAGATTATTTGATAAACAATACTCACTAGCTGGTAATTTTTTTCAATTTTTAAGTCAAAGTTTATTTGAATCACCAGCATAGACTGTCAGAGTCACGACATTGGCGTGGAGATATGCATTGATCACATCAAAGTTCCAATCACTGACTTTTAAAAAGCAATGCCACATTCCTTCATCAGTAAGCATCAACAAACTGACAACAGTTTCCTTACTAAAAGTAAAAGATTTCATGATTGAAATTCTTGCTAGTATGACAACTTCTTGTAGCAACAGCCAATCGGGAAGCAGGATTCTTGTCATTATTATGATACTTACCTGCAGCATGAGTTGCTATCCTCCATACTAGTAAAATACCAACTTTTTTTTTTAATGAACGGAGCCTTGGAATGTTCTATAAAAAGGAAACAAAAACAAAAAAACAAAAAACAACTTTGTGAAGTACATGTCTTACCTCAGGAGTGGACTTTTGGCAATCACAAGTACTTGTCTCATGGTCACAGTTTGATCCTGTGCATCCATGATTGAACTTGAAGAGGGATCTGTGCATTGATTTACAGTGTAACAAGAAAAAAAAAAAAACAACAACAAATCTTTAGATAAATTGATAACTGTAGGAAAAAAGAGATGACCGATGTGTCCTTATGGACTGGAGCAGAGGCGACACTTCTTTAATGCCCCCCCCCCCCCCAAAAAAAGTCCACCTTCATTAGTGGGGTCTTTTTACATTTGGATTGAGAGAATGCCATATTTAGAACACATCAGTGGCAGTGCAGTGCATAGTGCGAGGGCCCAGGGGAAATAATATTACCCTTTATAGGTCAGTGACAAGTCCAGGAAATGTGCTCTTTAACAAAAATAAAAATTTTGTGAAATTCTTGATGACGATACATGATTTTCTTTAGACCCTATAATTGTTCTACGCATACCAATAACATCATCACTGTACGTCTCTGTAACATTAGTCTTCTCATCCAGCATCCAGCAGTGACTGCTACCGCTACTACCCGGTACTACTAGCTAGTGCAAGTGCAGAAACTTCAAAAATTCATAACTTTTAAACGGATTGTCCGATTTTACCCATCCTTTTACTGCCAATTTACTCGATCAACATTTATATAAAAGTGGACTTTGTCCTTTAAATACCAAAACACATGCCAAATGTGTGTGTGAGAGTGTGTGTGTGTGTGTGTGTGTGTGTGTGTAATTTACAAGATTTTCTAGCCCGACCAGACGCCGTATTTCTGTGCAGCAACACCAAAAAGGGCAGGGCTGTGTGTGTATGTAGGGCCTACCTGCTTGTTTCAGTTCGTGAACGTGGTGAAACGTCTACTCTAGATGACATATCGTTGATCTTGGTAGCGATGGTGCGTGTCACTGATGAAAAAGATCTCTAACACTAGATAAAAGGCTGGATATTACTTAAGATCCTTGTACACCGCTGAATCAGTTCAAGCAAGGAGGTGAGCTAGCCTCTTAGACACAGACAACGTCCTACATGTACTTCACTTGCTTGCCTGTCGACACGCATGCGATCGATGCCAGCCAGCCAGTTCTCTCATGCAGCTCCGCACAGTGGACGTGCGTACATGCAGTATTGGTATTCTGTATGTTTGAATGGCCCGCAAATTCGGAGGGGGGCGGTGGGGGGGGGGGGGGGGGGGATGATGCTCACTTAGATCATCTTACGTACGGAGTGCCATTAGGATAAGTAAGGATTTTTTTTTTTTCGATACAATACAATACAAGTATCAGTAGGATCCTACAAAATAATTTCACTTATAATGCTTCACTTACTTTAAATACTTTCAGGGGCGGATCCAGGAATTCTGTAAAGGGGGGGGGGCGCGACTAATATTTCTGGTGCCACTTCCGGGTTTCATTTCATTTTTTCTTTTTATTTCCTTTGTTTTTAACGAAAAATAAAGGGGGGGCGTGCGCCGGTTGCACCCCCCCCCCCCTCTGGATCCGCCACTGACTTAAGTTTATTAGGCTACTTTTCCGGAACTATGGTGTAGGGTATATAGGGCCTGTTCATTGATCAGGGTTGTGTTATCCTCTTCTGCTCCCAATCCTTTCAATAGTAAAACCTGCGTAATGATCTCATTCAAATAAAATACCGGTACCGGGTATACGCATGTATAAATGTATCTTCAATTATTCAATTCAATTCAATTCAATTCAAACTTTTTTTTTTCGTTTTTTTTTTTCAACAGAATATACAAAGTGAAATCTTAAAGTGATACAGAGGTTTTAGTGTCTATTTCTCTCTGAATGCAGAGTGTAATTATACGACTTGTACTTGTAGTCCTACAGCTGCATGATATTCATCACACTGATCAAGTATCACTATACAATCAGGATCATGAGGAGGGAAAAGATATAAAGGTTACAGCTCGTTATTCTGGAGGTTCGTTATTCTGGAGGCTCTTCAGTCTGAAGATTCGTTATTCCGAAGGTTCATTTTTCCGAATTTCATTTTCGAATGAACAAATCTTCGAAATAACGTGCCTTCGGAATAACACCACAAATGTTCAGATTAACAAACCCTTTTTCATTTTCAGATTAACGAACCTCTAGGAATTTGCGTGTTTCGGATTAACAAATCTTCGGAATAACGAACCTTTGGAATAACGAACAGCACCCGATATAGCCTAAAGGCCGGATCATAAGAAAAGGGACAAAGTGAAAAATAAAACTGACACAAAAAAACATGAGTTATAAATGTGAATTTGTCAACGTACCAGGTACTCAGTTATCACTCATGGGCCCTAGTTTGTTTTGTCCTTTTACATCTTGTTTTCATCATCCAGCCGAAAACAAACACAAGCATAACAAACTTGTAAGCACTCGACAACTATGATAAAAGGAGTTAACTTTTTATCCTTATGGCGATCCATAACAATATTTTCTTTGGTAAGCACTATTTGGGCACCCGTCCCGCTTCATCATGAATATTCATCAGGCAGTAAGATACTGTACTAGTAAATGGCAGAACGCTGGATACGTGCAAAACGTATGGCCGGGAAATGTAAAAATCTCGAAAAATTGCATCAACGGGGAATGTTAAAACGTCTCGCCGGGAGATGGAAAAATGTTCAGCTTTGCCGAGAAATGTAAAAACGCTGCCGGGAAATGAAAAAAATATGAATTTCAACGGTATTACGGATACATGTAGATGATGAATATTCATGATGAAGCGGGACGGGTGCCAAGATAGTGCTTACCATTTTTCTTTCAGCTGAGTTACGTTTGCTAGACAACTCGACCTCAAAATAATCTGACCCTTGACAGCACGACCCGAATCCTAAGACACCTCGACCGGATTTGTTCCGGGTCGGTGTGCTCACCCAATTTATATTTTTTGAAATATTTTTCTTGAAGGAAGCACATTTTCGCTTTATTGAGTTTTAACTTAGATGATTGATATAAGAAAAATAGCAAAATTGAAAGGAAAATATAAAGAAAATCAAGCATATTTTCAATTTCCTACCATACTGAAAGAGTATTATTTCCGGCTCTTTCAGAAAGCACTTGACATGATACGTCAGTTCAAGTCCATGGAATGTGACTTTTCATTTAAAATGAAATGTCCTGAAATTCTCCTTATATTTTCTTTATATTATTGTCCATAATGACGTCATGAAATGTATCCAGTAATGACGGCAGGAAAAATTTTGAATTCATAACTCTTGAATGGATCGTCCAATTTTCCTCGAACTTTCACTGATGTGTTCTACTATGATTGCTGCTTTCACTCAATCCACATTTATATAATTATATTTTGGTCTTCGGCTTTAAACCTTTGAATTCGTATCGGCCGGTGTAGACCTAAATAATTTACATGGTGCCTGGGCATAGAGTGCATCTGAAATATACAACGGTCTTCATATTTCTCTCTTTATTATTTTTTTTTTTGAGGGGGGGGGGCTACATCTTGGATTAGTCACTTCACCGAGTTGCTAATTTTGTGAGCGCAGCTGCTCTCGCCATAATTAGTCGAATACTTTTCTGTTGGAATGGCGATAGAGAGTCTTTTCCATAACTGTAATGCGCGCGCGCCTACATGTATTCTTTCAGAACACCTACGGTTGTAGCTCCGGCACCGTTATTGCTTGCATGAATTATATGCAAACCCATCTGTGCTATAGTGCATGGATGAACTCTGTGCCAACGGACTTCGAAGTCAGATTTATTTCCTCTTTTTTCTATATATCCATGCAGGAATACTAGTATACTGTACTCAAGTTAATTTGTGATCAGTTTGGTCTAAAAGAGGCTTTTGTGAAGGTTAACACGAAACAGATGGAAGCTGAGGTACGTCAACCATAGTTGACGGAAAAAAAGGTCTTCAGCGTAAAAACATAACCTTACCGCGCTAACACTTCAAGATCTCTATCTATTTCTTTTTATTGCCATGCACTTTTACGTGCTTCCGGGTTAAAAAAAGTGGGGGGGGGGCCCAAAGTCATGACACCTTATGTATTCCTTTGTATGGTGAACAAAAAGTGGGGGGCCCCGAGCCCCTATGCCCCCCCCCCCCCCCCCCCCCCCGCCGGCCACTGATGTGTGTTATGTGCTATTGCTCTTGTGTTGTGCGGTTTGTTGAGAACTTGGGCATGAAAATTGCTGTTCATTTTTCTGTCCATTTTTTGTCTTCCATGCTTTCTCCAAGTTAGATTTTAAAAAGTTGAGTGATGTGCACTGATTGATGCGTCAGTTTACAAGTTCCAAAGAAGAGTTTTACAAAAGTACTTAATTTGGTGGCTTATGGGCCCCCGAGATGGCCCCCGGGATCTTATATCACTCCCCCGTAGGGATCTGCCAGGGAATATACTACATTGCCATTGTGCGCGGGAAGACTGAACAATCTCTCTAGGGGTCATGAGTTTTGATTTTCCATTTTTTATACTTTTTTTACACCTTGAATATGCTCCCCCAAGCATCCCCCGGCACCCGTAGATATAGGTTATGCGGCCCCTACCTGCTGTTCGAAAATCTATCGGTGGTTTTAGAAGAAGAAGTACTATACGGATGCATGCTGATGTATGGCCGGCGCCACGTTTCTAAAAAAAAAGGGGGGTTGGGGCCCAGTTCATATTTCTGGTGCTACTTCGCTACTTCCGGGTTTCCTCAGCTGACAAGCAAAAAAAAAATAAATAATAAAATAAATAATAGGCGAGTAAAACCCTTACCAGCACTTCTAAGCCCTACATCACTCACAGGAGACCTAATTTCAGGTTTCTAACGTTTTTTTTTTTTTTATGAGATGATGAGAAACCTGAAATATGAAAGAGCATGTAATTCCATGAGGAATTCAACGTTTATTTGATGAAAATTGGTTTTGAAATGGCCGAGATATCCAAAACAGAGCGATGATTCTAATAAAGTGTGGGACCCACCTTTTATTACGATTGTTTTGTTTTATACTTTGTTTTTGGATGTTTCAGTCATTCCAAACCCGATTTTCGTCAAATAAACTTTGAATTCCTCTTAAAATTGTATGCTCTGTACTATTTCATAAGTGTTTTCTTGGTATCTCGCAAAAAGTTAAATGCCCAATTCTCATCTCCACCAATACTGTACCATCCCTTTAACCACTTTTTCTGGTGCCACTCCCAGGGTATAAAAAAAAAAAAAAGTGGGACCCAAGTGGTTAGACCCTATGTATTCCTGTATAATACCTCACTTGAGTCTTTGGCTCAGGTGAGATGAAAAGGAACTAAAAAGTAACCTAATGTAAATTTAATTATGTATGAAAAAAAAAATGTTACAAATTATCATTGGGTCGAATCGACCCTGATAGGCCCTGAACGACATAAGAGTGTCCACCTGTCCCGGATTTGGGTCGTGTTATCCCCGGTCGAGTTATTTTCAGGTCGAGTTGTCCAGGATCCAGGATTCAACGGGATTAGCCCATACGTCCATATTATACGTGTACCATTTAATGCTGGTGGAAGAATGACGCATCGTCCGAACAGACCAACGAAGGGCAAAGATTCAGAATAGATTTGTGAAAACTTGACTGGACAGGAGCAGGTAGGCCTGTTATTTACTAAAGTCCTAGTTTCTACACTCAAACGGCAATGAAAGACCGCAGTTCTGGTCTTGTATAATGGCGATATATACAGCATAACATAGAGAGCTAGAGTCCACTAGACTCTAGTTCCCCAGAGCTAGTGCAGTGGCTAGTGCCGTGGCTAGCTAGCTCCCCTCGCTTGTCTCTGACTGAGCTGAGCCTACCGAGTACCGAAACCTCCGGCCGACGGGCACTGTCACCGCGCGCGTTCGGGCCGGTGGCGGTGCGTTGGGTGATACGGTTATAAAGGTCCTGTTTACCTTTGGGAGCAGTGATTTAAAAATGCTGAAGATATCACATTTTATGCACATGTGTAGGTCAGTTGTGTCACAAAACATCCTACAATATATGTGTGGTTTTTTTGGTAATAAAACCTAAAATATAGGGAGATATTAGTATTTTTCTCAATAAACCATAACTGTAACAATTAACTGTTAGTGTTAGACGGTTTAATTTACATGTAAATATTTACACCAGTTTAGTCAGGGGCCTGTCTTATAAAGACTTGTGATAGAAATCAATCACAAGTTTGTGAGCTGCAATGCAAGTTGCGATTGATTTGGGGACTTGTGATTGATTTGAAGGCTTTATAAGACGGGGCCCTGGAAACATTTGAATTATAACTATTGTTCACGTTTTGTGTATTTAACAATACTTAACATCAATTATATGTATCCAAATTTTTACAGTGGTTGTTTCTATCCCTACTAACTCCCATTTTAGAAATATTAAAGTGGGAGTTATGTCCACTTCACAGTGTAAAATACTTACCGACTACGCCATCAGCCTGATGCGCCTGATTTCACGGGATCTTCCAGGGGGTTTGAGAAGTTTCGTCCGTGAAGTACCAGTCCAAGTCATCAAGCTATAAGTCAAGGTCATGGGGGTCAATTGTCACCTGACAGGGTCGACTGTGTCAGTCAGGTGACCCCCCAGGCCCAGTTCGGTTAATAGTTGCAGTCCGGGTCTGGTTAGGGTCGTTAAGTACAGGGAATAGGAGGGGAAGTTAAAACCAACAATCCCCCCAAACCAAATCCCTCTACAATATTTTGAAGCACTAATCCTGGGTTTTTTTATTTGATTACATATGCAAATAGTGAAACATTGAAGACTGCAGACCGTTGAACAGTTTCTGTTACCATTCATTATCCACTTTTGTCTGCTCTTGTACACTCTAATGGCTGTACATAACCCCGGCTAAATATCTCAGCAGACACAGTCACCTTCTGAAGTATGAAGTTCTTGCAGCAACCATTGATGCTTACAAATACTGTTTCTACCCCCGCACAATCAGGATCTGGAACCACTTATCTCTTCTTGCAGTCACAGCACCATCAACTGCTGCTTTCCAGGAGGCCACCCTACCTGTCGTCAGAGGGATGCAGCCTCCTGTGAGCTCCAGGCTACTCTAAACCCAGCCCTGGATTTTACTTGCACAGTCACCCCTTTTATTGTACATACAACTTTTTCACTGTCACCTAGTACCTACTCTTCTTACACCGTCACCTACTGTCGCACACCCTTCCCAGTTTAGCTTTATGGACAAGCTGCCATCGGGATTATATATCTTCAAGGTTCAAAACAGTGACCTGACTTATAACTTACTCACCCGTGCAGCCCTGACAGAAGAGTACAGTAATGTCTTGTGTTTCATTGCATGTTACTGGTACAAACTTTGAGTAGTAAAGTCATGTAATGTTGTGTGTATCTTCACTGGACTGATTTGGATTTCAGGCGCTGCAGGGTTTATCCTCATTATCACACTTAAAAGGAAGACATCTCAGGGAGAGAGAGAGAGATAGAGAGACATCATCATGATTGACGCCTCAGCCTACTTGATACGAGGGACCACCTTTTTGGCGGGGGAGGTCATTCAGTGCGCCATCACGTTCACCTGTCCAGAGGCGACTAGTACCGGGTGAGTGGATTAATTTTAACTTGTTGCTTGTCTCCAGAGCCAACAGTGCAGGATGCTTTACAAATTACCGTTTAAAAGGTTGCAGAGGAAGTGTCATATTAGAGCCCTCTGTCAGAGAGACTCTCTTGTGTTTCTTTGTATACAATCATACGAGTAAGAGCTTTGTTCTTTCACCTTCATATCTACAGCCATTGCTGGTCTACATCCATCTCATTAGATACTCTATATCTCAGTCCAAAGTCTGTCTTGTTTTCCCAAGGAAAAATCACAGTCTCATGGTGCAAGATCATTTCAACCATCACCAGCAACAACAACATCAACATCATAGATCATCATCAATAACTGTTGATTGGCCTAAAGTTGCTGTCAAAACATATTTCTTCATGTTAAATGATTGAGGGATATACACTGAACTAAGTTTGTTGGCAAACTATCCTCTTTCTACTGTCCTTTTTCTTCCTAGAGTGCATAGGGATGATACAATGTATGTGCTGTACAGAGTGTACATATGTATGTGATGTGCTCTTATAAAAATGGTTCATGATTGTTATTAAAGATGGTTATTACAATTAATATTGTGAGTCAAAGTAGTTGTGAGTACTATAGCAAGGATTATTAGCACCATTAGTATCCTATCATACCATTTCATGTAGGGGAAAGAAGTGTCTATCAGTTTATAGAAAGTTCCGTTATTTACAGATCTTGAGTGTAAGCAAATGTGAGATCAACCATGTCAGTTGACAGGATGGAGGATGCATGCTTTACTATGTGGTACATTTGTACTAGCAATTGTTTATATTACATTGTAGGATTGTACCTTGTAGTCTCAGACTCTTCAGTGATTAAAAATGTGGAAATACATGTGAACTGAAATATAATTTTGTTATTTTTAAACTTTTTCATGGTTCACAGAAACCTGTCCAAAGTTAATGAGTAGTAGTTGTACTTGTCTTTATTTCTAAAATACCGTGTATTGCTGCATGTATATTCTGCTGCTGTTGTTGATACATGAAAAGAATAGATCTTCTTAACATTTTAGGTTGTAGCATTATTTTCTCGCTTCAGTTGTCAGTATGACGAGGATTGAAAATGAACTTTTTATTGTGGTTGCTACTGATTCAGTAATAATGAAGAAATGTGTCTATCTCTCAATCAACAGGCAGCCAGAGGCACTGGCTTGGGCGAGTGCCCAGCTGCACTGTCAGTGTAACGTGAGTGAGTCAAGGGTTGTACTTCCTCCACAACCTCTGACGAGGCGGCCGTCAGAAGAATGGACCCAAATCCAGTCATCTAGCAACACTAGCTTTGCTGCAAGCAGAGGTACAGAAAACTGAGAATGTTTTTAAATACAAATAGGCCTTTGATCTGCCTATCATTCACAATTTGTGAAGTTTTGATTGACTCATAATGATATTATGTTAGAAGTGTCTTGCTGTTGATTCTAAGTGCGAGGGATATGGAGTGTTTCATCAAGAACAATGACTACCTACAGAGCTTTATATCCTGTGTAGGGACTTGCTCTCTTGCACAGAGGGACAAATACTTTGTTGATACTGTATGAATGGTTTAAGATAAGAATGGTATGTTGTAACATACAAGTGTATGAAGAGGCACTCATGTACAGTTACCATGAATTAATACAATATCTGAATACAATATATAATTCTGTAAAATTACAAATCACCAGGGCCCTGCTTTATGAAGAGTTAGAATTGATTATATTGTTAATTTCAACTGTAAGTCTATGACAGCCTGTGTTGTAAGGAAATTTAAAATTGATTTTATCTTTTGATAAAACGGGGCCCTGAGCTGCCAAACAGTGCTCTGTATACTGTATGTTTCTTATTGTTTTCCCTTTCTGTTGAAGCAACTGTATATGGTTCTGATTTTAAAATCAATATGTTCGTGCCACTTGGTTTTGATTTATCATGCTTGATATGTGCAATTCCCCCAGTGGTGAATTGCTAATGGTGAGCAAAATGTTCTGTTTTGTTTCATATTGTTTTGTCTTTTGCCTGCAGAGCAGAGGTTGGCAGCCCTGCATTAGGCATGGTATTTAAAATAAAATCTTCATTTTACAGTTGTGCAACAAACTTTTATTGTTATTATTGTTACAATTCACTTTACAGGAGAGAGAGGTGTGTGTATACTCTTAACTCAGCCCAAGATACTCTTCTGTGATCTCAGAATAAAGCCTGGCGAGTCGAAGACGTGTGAGTATTATTCTGTTGAACATACAAGTGTCATTCTTGTAATGCATTTCATCACAACGTGGACACTTGCATTTCTGGGTTTTCGTAATGTTGTTCTTTGTTTAATAGGTACGCACTCCTGTTTAAAGTAGGATGTTCATTAAACAGAGCATATTTATGTTACGAAACCCTTGTCTAAACTTCAAAATCAAAACCAAACCTCAAACTATGTGTAAAGACAATGGTCTTTTGTTGTCAGAAATTCATGTGTAGGAGGGGTCTAGGACAACAATTACCCCCTGGGCAATCACCCCAGACCTTTCCCCTGACCCTAACCCTAATCCTACATCCTGAACCTAAACCTAACCTTAAGCCAAACCCTACACCTAAGCTATGCTCTAACCTTATCACTAACCAGTATATAGCTGGTAGGTGATTGCCCGGGGGGGGAGTAATTGCTTTGATAATGGTGTATTAGGACATTTCTTGTTGACAATGCAGTTTGAGCCACCATTGACTCATTGTAAATGAAAAATGTTCGCTTCAGGTATTAAATACACCTGCTTGATGAAGAAAGCCAAATGTGTAAGGTTCATTTCTTGTATCTTGTAGACATTTTATTCACAGAGTACTTGACAAGCTTAGTTTGGCTGAATTGTTATAGTGGCAAAGTGTAGGCCTACTGTAGGCCTACTGTCAGTGTAGCTGGTGTGAGATTGTGTGTGTGTTTGTGTCTTGGATTTATATGCAATTGAAAAAAAATTATCTCTTCCAAAGTGGCTTTTCAGTCAAAAGGAAACTGTAATAAAAAGTTCGACCGTGTACATCATATTGTGTTTTCATGCTATGATTATACCACAAGTGATGACCACTGACTTATTAGGCCTTTGACCTTCTCCACAGTTATGTACACAGAAACCATCCCTCGTGATGCCCCACCCTCATATAGAGGTCAGGCGGTCAAGTATTCCTACAAAGTGACCATTGGCGTCCAGAGGATAGGCTCACCTATCAAGCTCATCAAGGTCCCTTTCCGTGTCATGGTTCTCTATGGTAAGTTGAGAGGAAGTTCAAAGGTCATTTATTAGCTACAGTCAACCTTGCTTAAAGGGGATGGCTAGTAACTGATCAGTGGGAATCAGTGGGAATGCTCATATTCAAGTAATGTGCAGTTTAATGTTTCCAGGTAAGCATCCCTGGTCAGTGACGGGGCATTAATCTGCACATTACTTGAATATGAGACCGTTCTGAAGCAAATAATTTTCACACAACAGTAGATATATAATGTACTCTTAAATAAATCCCACAAGGATTGGAACAATCATCCCTCAGCATTCCCACTGATTCCCACTGATCGGTTACTAGCCATCCCCTTTAAGTCAACCTGGCGTAAGTCGAATAATCTCCTAAATCAAAGGTCTTTTCAAGTTCTCTTCTTTTTGTATTCTGTTGATTTGAATTCCTCATAATTTCTCAAAGTCAAAGCTATCTCTTCAGTCCAAATAGACTGGACTTAGGCAAGATTGACTGTATTTTTGTAACTTGATTGTGTAATGCTGGAAAATTTAGTCAATGATCATAGAATTGGAGATCAGATACAAAAAAAAAAAAATCATAAATGTGTAAAGTCAGCTGTCAAGTTTACATGCAGTTTTCTTTTGAATAGCCTTTCTCCATCACTCACTCACCACCATTACACAGAGCTGTGTGTAAAATCTGGTGACTCCAAACATAGATGAAAGAAGGTTTAGAGGCATAATGAGTCGTGCAGCTTATACAGTGCACTCCCGTTACAACGAACACGGTTATAACGAAATTTCGTTATAACGAAGTAAATCTTCTGGTCCCAAAATTATCACCATTAAAGTCTATGGTACAAAATTCGCTTATAACGAACACGGTTATAGCGAAATTTCCGTTATAACGAAGTCTTTTCCGAGAACAACAGACAAAGAAAAACAAAAGAAATGTGCTCCGTTACAACAAAATGCGAATTGCTTTCGAAAATACGTAGCGGAACAAGCATTTATAGCGTCTCTGCATGGGTGAACGATTCACATCACTCCGTGTGTTTGCTCCTTGTGTCACGCACAGTTTCTGAGGGGAACTTGCGTTTATTATTGTAATACAGTTATCCCATCACATTTCACATAGCTTTCCAGTGTACACTATGATGAGTATTCAGCAAAAATAATATATATATACGTGGTTCCTTGTTTTCGTTGTATATTGTATTTGTTCGGTTATAACGAAATTTCGTTATAACGAAAGAAAACTGCCGGTCCCGAGCATTTCGTTATAACGGGAGTGCACTGTATTTTACTCTGGAGACCATGTTTGCCCACATCAGTTTTCACTAGGTGCTGGTCCACTCAACATCCTTCATGACCTGGTTCTGGCAGCTGGTAGATTTTGCTCCCCCTCCTTGTATTTGGCGATTGCAGCTTTCCTGCAATCGCCAAAATTTCTGCCATTTCAGGAGTTTATCAGTTTTGAATTGGCTCGACAACCATTATGAACAAAATGGGCTCGGCTTACTTTGCCGTGAGATCAATGTTTCTAAAGTCATCGTGGTTAGCAGAAGGGCATTGACAGTCATCAGTGAATCCAAACTATTACAATGTAACTACAGTTCTCTTTTACCATGTGTGTAGCTACAATCACATTCTCTCTGTCCATACTTACTTTGACATGACATCTATTTTAAAAGTGTTTTAACTGTTTGTCTGTTCCCCAGGGCTAGGTGAGGCAACATTAATGGACGGAGAGGACCAGATGGACTCAAGTAATCCATTCCTGGAGGGGGACAAACCACAAAACTCGCTCCTGGACAGGGCCGTGCAGATTCTCACCACCATCACATCAAGGAAGAATCCAAGTGAGTTTATTAGAGATTTATGGAACCATGCATGTATAACATATTAGTTAATCATTCATACCACAATGTTTAAAGCCATAATGATAGACATACTTATGTCATCGTTACAATTGTGAGTAATCAAAAAATGCAGTAGACACTCTTTTCAACCTAATGAATTTGAATAAGAGAGTGTTGTACCAACTTGGTCATTGGACGTATATCCAAAATGGTAAAAACTTCTAGAAACGTAAGAATATCAAAGTGATGTGGGTGCTATTTCACAGAGTAAATCTCACACAATTTAGGTTAGCACCTGTTTTCTGATGAAAAGTTCTGATGAAAGTACAGTTACGCAAAATCAATTGATGTTTTGAAAGAAAAGAATTCAAGAGCAAAACGTACTAATGAAATCCTTATCTCTTCCATTCAATGTTCTACCACAGATTCATACAACATCACCAATTCCCAGGGAGTGGTAGCCAAGTTCTGTCTGTTCAAGCCAGCCTTCAAGCTGGGCGAGGATATAGTAGGGACCATTGACTTCTCTGATGCATCTGCACCGTGCTTACAGGTATGTGTTTATAAGACTGTGGCCTTAAAACTAGGAATTATGTAAAAGATTCCTTGCAAATCAGAAGAAGTTTTCAGATTTGTTCCCCAATCACATGTGAAAGACACTGAATAGAATACAAGCAATATTCAAAGGAATAGACTTGTCTCAAGTTTGATGAAATATTCATACAACGCCATTGCTTCATTGGCACTTGTTCTGTGGTCACGCAGAATATGACTACCACAGCTTTCGTTGATAAATGGATATCGAGTGGGAGAAAAAGGTCTTTCCTGAACTTTAAATACTTTTAATGCTTATGAGTGGAGGGTGCTATGTAAAGTATTAAACAAATACATGTATAATGTTTGAGCTTACACCATTTGGGTTTTAGATGCATGTACACCATAGTGTTCTCTGAAGCAAGGTCAATATTCTGTAACTCATATGGGATAAACAAGATGTCACAAAATTAATTATGTCAGGAGGTAAGTAATTGTTTATAAGTGAAGGCAGCTCTGCTGAAGAAACCTATTCTTTTCCCATAGCATACACGTTAGTGTCCTTGCAGTAGTTTGCATGAGGGGCCTTTGTATTAAAAAATGTACCTAGTTTGCTGACATACATGTACCAGTAACTCTGTTAGTTGTGGAACATGGAATACTGCATAGCAGTCAATCAGATTTCATGCAAATTATGTTATGGTTCCCCTGTTACAGATCTATTTGCCTTCACCTCCCTCCCCCCCCCCATGACTTTTTGAAAAATTGTCATTATTAGTGCAAGCCATAGTTCCTGGGTGTAGCCAGCGAGGGAAGGATGTCTTTGCTACCACATTATCAACTCTTTGTCCTATGTTTTGAAGTTCTATAATGGCACTGCTTTTTTCTAAATCGCATCAAACTGAAGTCACATAACTAATTTGTATACTGAGTTTTAGTGATTCAAACTTAGAAGTAAGAAACTTGGATGGCTTTCAGGTTTTCTTGCCACCACATTTAAAATGATTTTGATTCTTGTCGTAATGTTTCTTGTCCTCAGTACTCTGTGGTGCTGCAGTGCGAGGAGCACATATCCGAGGAGTGTCGGAGAAGGCAGCAGCAGAGCGGCACATTGTCATCACACAGCCGCCACCAGGAGTTTTGCCTCCACCTCAGACATTCCCACATGCTCCTTCCCATTCCCCTTCATGTGACTCCGGCCTTCATCACAGACATTGGTAATGATCGTGATTGTGACAATGATAGTAATGATAGTGTTTATGATGATGATATCAAAAGACAGTGAAAGTGATGATGATGTTGATGATGGTGATGATGGTGATGATGTTGATGGTGATGGTGATGGTGATGGTGATGGTGATGGTGATGGTGATGGTGATGGTGATGGTGATGGTGATGGTGATGGTGATGGTGATAATGATGGTGATGGTGATGGTGATGGTGATGGTGATGGTGATGGTGATGGTGATGGTGATAATGATGGTGATGGTGATGGTGATGGTGATGGTGATGGTGATGGTGGTGGTGATAATGATGGTGGTGGTGATGGTGATGGTGATGGTAGTAGGGATGATGGTGATGATGATGGTGATGGTGATGATGATGATGATGGTGATGGCGATGGTGATGGTGGTGATGGTGATGGTGATGGTGATGGTGATGGTGATTGTGGTGATGATGGTGGTGATCATGATGAGGGTGATTATGATGATTAAGATGATGATGGTGATGATTATGACAGTGATAAAGATGATAATGTTAATGGTGATGATGGCGATGGTGATGATTATGATGTTGATGATGATGGTGATGATGATGATGATGTCTTAATTTACCAAGGATAGCCTCTTCATTATTGGAGCTATTTGGAGATAATATATTCAGGAATATCAGGGATACCAAGTAGAGATCACAATTTCTATGGGAAACCATTTCTGGTGCTAATGTAAGACATCCTCCGGTAAACTATAGTAAGGCTAGAAAATTGAACACAGTGAACAGATCAGAGTGGTGAAATTGAATGGACGTACATGTAGAGGGACAAGCAAAGATATGTGTTTATTTATTATACCCCCGCCAAACGAAGTTTGAAGGGGGTATATAGGAATCACCGGAGGTCGGGCGGTCGGGAGGTCGGGCGGTCGGGCGGTCGGGCGGTCGGTCCGTTGCAAATCTTGCGTCGTTGCGAACTACTTCCTCAGTTTTCAACCAATTCCCATAAAACTTGGCACAGATGTGTGCCTTGGGTTGTAGATGTGCAAGACATATTTTTTGACAGTACCCAAAAGTATGTTGCCATGGTAACGGCATATTATGGGCAAAAATGGGTACAAATCTTGCGTCGCGAACTCCTCCCACAGTTTTTGATCAATTTTTATGAAATTAGGTACAGATGTTCATATGAATATGTTAATGTGCAAGACACATATTTCCGCAGTGGCAAAAAGTGCGTTGCCATGGTAACGGCATGTTATTGGTAAAATATAGGGCAAAATGCTTCATGGCAAAACTGCTTCATCAGTGTTCTTCCAATTCTCATGGAATTCATATTGAATGTTTGTCTTAGGATATAGGTCAGCATGACACATTTCTTGACAGTGACAAAAAGTATGTTGCCATGGTAACAGCTCACATATTATGAGCCAAAATGATGGAAAATTTTGTGTTGCAAACTACTTCCTCAGTTTTTGCCCAATTTCCATGAAACTTGGTACAGATGTGTGCCTTTGGTTGTAGATGTGCAAGACGCATTTTTCGACAGTACCCGAAAGTACGTTGCCATGGTAACGGCATATTAATGGCAGAAGATCAGGAAAGATCTTGTGGATTTAACTACTTCCTCAGTTTTTTGACCAAAGCTTATGAAATGTTGTTTTGACCAAAGCTTATGAAATGTTGTTTGGCGGGGGTATAACCAGTCGCTGTAGCGACATTTCTAGTTAGAACTGTGATGTCAATTTTCTTGATTTGTGTTAACTGCAGTATTTTTTTTTATTTTGTACCATTAAATACAGTTTGTCTTAGATGGAGACTGCACTTTGAGTTCACCACTGCCAAGGAGCCCATACCAGAGCATGGCATCCCAACTGACCAATCAGAGTGCGCCCTGTGGCAGGGCCCAGAGAATCTCAACGTTGATACGCTGGTGTGGAATCTGCCAATCAAGATCCTCCCTACTAATCCACTCCATGCCACTAGCTTTGCCTCGTCAAAATCCTCAAATGTAGTGGTAGTTTGAGGTGAACATTTCTCAGTCCCCCTCCCGTCCCCTTTCATTGTTACAGGTCTGGATGCAAGCACTGAGCAGCATAATCGTCAGTTTGGCACATCATTACTGTGAGAATTATGATACCTGCAAATGGCACTTTTAATGCAACTGGTAACAAGAAAGTAACCTGGCAAGTCCATGAATGTTTGATAAAAACTATCATTGCACTTATGGGTGGATATTTCACAAGTGTGTCATCCAATTGGAGTGGGTCAAATTTTTTTGAAGGTAGATTATATGGGGGATATAGAAATGCAAGCATACTTTGAATGACAAACAGTATTGGGAGATTTTGTAACTGTTAGAGGATTTGAAGATGTAATATATATGCCATATATTTTTCTTATTATATTTTGCAAACTGGGACTTTTGTTGAATTTGTAATCGAGGACCACAGTGATGGAACAAGAAAAAAGTGTTATCACTTTTCAAGATATAAGTACATGTAACTGATTTCCCACCTTGGAGGTGATGTACAACAAGTTTGTGCAATGGGAGGCAAAATTTTTGTGAGTTGTCAGTTTTACAAATAAAGGTGTTCGTGCAAACTTCACGAAAAGAAAATCCTAAAAGATATGCCACATAAACAGCATGAATAGTATGCCCAGCCCCCCCCCCCAAAGAAACAACAACAACAAAATGAATAAAGGATTGACAAATTGATAAACTATCCATGCGAGCAAATAATCAGAGCATGTAGAAAGCATTCATACAGTGCACTCCTGTTATAATGAACACGATTATAACAAAATTCTGGTCACAACAAAGTAAAAATTTAGGCTCCAACATTATCGGTTCTATGTACTTTTATTGTTTATTTGTGTAGTTATAATGAAATTTCAATATAACAAAAGAGTCCACTGTACGTGGTTAGATATGTATCAATAATCACTGGTAACTACAGCTGTACCTTAGTTATCTCAGACTGAAATAGATTGTGCACCAATTATAATTCAGAAGGTTTGTAGTCGATTGTTTTTTTTTTTTTTTTTCAGTTCAATGAAGGATCAAGATTGCATTCAACTCACATTTTCACCACAAGTTGTAAGCATTTAGATTTGTTTACATCAACATATTGTGAATTTTCTGTGCAATAGTGTGTTTTATGGAAAATACGGGGTAATACATTGTAGATGATGGAATGATGAAGATTAAGCAAAAGTATGCAGGATAGTAGTTGAGATTACTGCATGTTCAGGTTTTGTCTCACACTGCCATTGTCTGTAGATATTTTGAAGTAGGAAATATGTGAAATGCATGGGTTAAAAATGATGGAAAGACATAATTTGCAGAAGAAGAAAGGAGAAAAAGAGTATTGCAGAGATACATACAGCAGTCAAGTCTTTAGCACTGTGCACTTTAGCACATGAGCCGTTTGTTCTGTTTTAATGATTTCATTGAATGTAACATTCTTATGGAATTACTTTTGGACAGAATGGGTGGAATATAATATGACAATAAACACTTTTAAAAGGTCGCTGCTGGTCGATAACAGAATTAAGGGTCATATAATAAATCTCTTTTTGCAAACGTCATGAGATTTTGCTTGGTCGAAGAATAATGTCTGCCAACATCATGTATGAAATCTTACGGTAATACACCTCGGAGTTTTTAAAAAAGAAATTCAAAAACTAACCTCATATCACTTGAGAATACACTCCCAATTTGTACCTGCTAGGATAATGGTTGGAATTTTTGCGGAGCCTGCATTCACTGGAAATCAACAATACATGTATTGTTAACCCCTCCTCCATGAAGAAGTTTGCAGTTTTATTATACCGAGATCTGAATAACCTGTCTATGCAATATACTAACTTACAAAGGGAATGTAATGTCAGGTTTGCAAAAGGGACACACAAAACTATAAGGCAAATTGTTATCATGTGACAAAGTACCAGACATGGCAGAAGCTGTTTAAGTTATGAAATTTCTGGTATGAAAGCAAGTTTCTGGTATTGAAAGCAAGACATTATCATACGCACAGTGGGTAATATTACCTTTGAATTATCAAAATCTGTGTCTGCTGTTTTCCTTCAAGTTTTTAGGTGGTGCTAAGTCATAATTTTGGACATCTGCTTGTTGTCGGGGAAGATATTGATCATGTTTATTCAGCCATTCCTCATATGCAAGACATACTTACCTTTATTAAATGTATAAAATAGTAATGTATTTATTTTCAAAATGTATATACATGTACATGTACCTTGAATTTGTTGCATTACCCCATTTATTTACCAGTCACATTTTATGTACTGCTTGATGGAAGACTGCAGATGGAAGCCCGTTTAGGTGGCAGTAGAAAGAGAAACATCTTAGGAGATCGCACATAAAGTACGAAAAACACTTGTGATGGATGCAACCATCGCATTTGTGTGTACAGTGCACAAAGTCAACAGATCTGTGCTTTTGATATTCCAGTACATGTACAAAAATGCAGAAATAAAGCAAACAAAAACAAAAATAAAGAATCTGAATGCCAAGACCTGATTTTTTTTTTTTTTTTTTTTTTTTTTGGGGGGGGGGGGGGGTTGTTTGTTTTGTTTTGTTTTGTTTTTTTTGTTTTTTTGTCTGTGTTTTTTCTTATAATCATGAAGTAACGAGGGCACATTGAAGTTCAGTTATCATATAGATGAAATATGAATTAGGTTGTATCTATGTCTCCTCCACTGATAAGCTACAGTGTATGTAAGTGAATTACATGGACAATATAACATCTTGTTTGGATTTCTGCAAAACACATGACCATCCTCACATTAACATAGAACTGAGCAAGAAAACAAAATACAAGATCAGGAAAACAAGGACATTGTCTCATTTGTCACCATTTCCATTTATTTACAAAAAAATAATGTGAAGTAAAGTTTACCATCAGTTTGTTCAGGGCACCATTTAATAAAAAGTTGATATATGTGTGATAGCAACTCTTGCTGGAATGGCAATTGTCATGGTAACAACAAGAATCCAGCTTCCTGATTGGCTGTTTATGGGAAGTTGCCATTCCAGCAAGAGCTGCTACCCTAATATCTTTTATGAAATAGGGCCCTGCCCTGGTCTCTCCAGAGAAGATAATTTTCATTCATTGATGGCATGGTACTGTAAACTGCAGCTAAAATGCCTCTTATGAAACTATGAAGCTTAGAATATAATACTCTAAATACACGGCTACGGTACATAGTGACTTGAAGACTTGAAATGATTCTTGCCACAGTGCCATATAACTTTTGTGCTTCATAGATTCTGTATTTCTAACAGCAGGCTTATAGGACATGATCAACATTGCGCAAGTCATTAGAAGTACATGTACAGGCTTCATTCAATACGCCGAAAGTACATACGAGTACATTATGGACAGCATGCAAAGTCAGTGGGATAATCGCCACGCTGGTTCCAAAGGACTCCTGTATTCATTTCCAAAGTCAGGAAATACGGACACTCGTTATACGGACATGAACGACATCAAGATTTTAGAGTAATAAAAGCAAATCAGTGTAGATAATTGGGACATTGGGTGGGTACACTGTAGATGAGGGTTGGGAGAAACTGAAACTTTTTGAATAGCAGAAAATGTATTGCAGCGAACTACATTTATATCATCCGTTTGTGGGGGTGGGTGTGTATGTTGGTGTGTGTATGTGATCGTGTGTGTGTGTGACGGACAGACAGCATGGCAAGTCTGGTTAAATGTACTTATTTTTTAAACATCACAGAGACGTTCTGTATACAAGTTTAGCATAATAAAGAAAAATAAACAGGAAAACGAAATAAAGGTGACATTTTTTCAATCTCTGTTTCTCTTTTTATACTCAACGTTACATAAAGCATAATTGTGCGCTTCAAACATTTGTGAACGTGGTAAAAGGCAGTACTTTCTTTGTACAAAAATAACTTAGATGGTAAAAGACAATAGTTTCCGTATATGAAAACAATTTACATGATAAAAGAAAGTACTTTCTCTTTATGAAAATAACTTACATGGTGAAAGACAACAGTTTCTTTACATGAAAATGATTTACAGAACTTCACGAGTACTTCCCAGCCACGAACTTCAATTCAAGCCAGAATAAGTGTCGCAAAGATGTTTTGAAAACTCTGCTTACCCATTATAGAGAGGGAAAAATTTTCCATCTCCCTGAATTAACATTGTCGGGCTGGCTAACGAAGCTAAATTTCAGTGTTCAGATGTTCTCGCGCACACAAAATGTTTTGTGTTGTCGCTCCTAAAATAACTAAATGTAGGATCAGAATCAGAATGACTGTGAAGTGTTTCTAACATGGTTTCATCCAACACTACTGTCTGTAGCAAAACTGAGTATAAAATAATTCGATTGCTCGCAATTGTTCACTTTTATACAAACCTAACTTTATCACAAAGCACTGCGAATCCACATCGGCTAAGATATACGTGAAGAAACTATACATGTAAACTGATATGGTCAAATTTCCACTGAATACGTCGTTGCATTGATATTGACTACACTTTTAATACGCAGGGAAGATGGTCCCGCGGCACACGGGATCTGCTGTTCGGGATTCCGTAGAAATTCTGCGATCTGTCCCGCTCCTTCTGGTTCCTCTGATTCTGGTCTATCGTAGTGATGGAGGACAGGGGCCTCTGTGTCTTGCTCGTGCTGACAAACAGCGACGTCCTCCGTCTTACCTCGCCCGAGATCTGTGGGAGAATTCGGTTCGATCTCCTGTTGTTCCTGAGACTCAGTTTCCCGGAAGAACTCTAAGGCTTCGGTTTGAATACATCGAGGCGCTCTCCCGTCTTCGTAGCGTTCTTCCCGCCCGACGATGGGAATTTCAATTTGCGGCTGCAGTATCTGCGAGTACGGGGGCGGGGGAGGCGGACCGTCGTCGTCTTCCAGACGTTCGTAAGGAGGCGCGTCACCCTGAAATTCGCTCCCGCCGCTAATGGAGAAGATGTCTGATGCCTGTCGACCACCGGGCGTCCTCGACCTCCGTGGTTGCCGTGGAAACCGATTGCTTCTTGGCGGTTGCTCCGGCTGTGCTCGTGAAGATGCGCCTCGTCGTGGCATCTTGCGGGCAATGCGAATGAAGAGGGCGACGGCAAATACCAGCACCAAGCAAACTCCGCCAAGAGCCGTAGACAATATGAAGCGTGATTGGTTCACATCTGAATTCGAAAGAGAGAAAATGATATGAATATTATATAATGTATTACCATAGTTTTATATATCCAGGGCATACGGCTAATCCAGGGTGGTGTAATATGTAACGCTTCTCTCTGAGTAGTCCCTGCAGTTACCTTTGCCAGTAACCGTTTTACATCTGAATTAAGAGGAATATTGTGAGTAAAATATCGTGTCGCAAGGATACCCGCGTTGTCCAGGAGGCAAGCACATGCTCTCCAGATTAAGGGCGAGGAGTTTGACCCTCTACCTGTCACTGTCAGTGTTCATTAGGGTTCCATTTATGGGAAGAAATCGTCATTGTAATCAAGAATTTACTCAAGATTTATTATTCGTAACTGCCACTCCGGAATATACAGACTGGATGTATTTATCACATTATTAATTTGAGACAATAAACTAATACATGTATAACTAAACCTGTAATTGACATAGCCGATTATTTAGGGGGAAATATCAGTATTATTATGGGGGAAATGTCATTGGGATTATTCTGAGGTAGAGATTGACACCAACGATAGCAATTAGCGCGAAACAAGACATTAGTAATCGTCGCTAATCCTCTACGTAAGAAGCTGCTCTTACAAGAATCAAACAAACTTAAATGTACAAACTTTAAACAAACAAACTTAAATGTACCAAACTTAGATGCTAGGTGTGAGAAATAAATGTTAATGATTAGATATACTGAGGGATAGTTTGAATGAAGTGCGGCATGAATGGAAATCTAAAGGAATTGGTTCCATGTGTGATAATCTTTGTGTTGAGTCTCCTACTTTTTACCTCTGATGTAGTTCCTATAATTCTCATACCGTCATCAATTCTCATCGATTCTCATATACTAGTAGTGACATGGAGAGGAATTCAAATATTTGATTGCGAAGACGCTCACCAGTATTTGACGATGTCGCTTCGTCTGCTTTGCTACCACATGTCAAGTAAACGGCTACACACTCGCCGAGCAAGTAAAAGTTATTCTGGAGACAGTCTGATAGGTTATCCTCTTCACCGGAGCAAACAAGGTCCGCCGGGTAGTTCTGGTCCCAATGGCCGAGTCGAAACTGTGAGCTCAATGTTCTATGAAAACCTACAGAGCGACATGCCACCTATAAGTAAAGGGGAAAAAACACCAAAGTAATAGATATGCACCTCGACAAGACTAGAGAAAATATTATACGTCAATAAGTATATTACAAAACCCTTATTCTCCCGCTAACCCATCTATCCCATCCTCATTATTATTATTATTATTATTATTATTATTATTATTATTATTATTATTTATAGTGCGCTTTTCCCACAAGGCCCAAAGCGCTTACAATCAATTCAAAACATGTACGACAGTATGTATAATTGGATAAATGTTATATATACAGCTACGAACTAGTTGCTACTGAAAAGATGTGTTTTCAAGGCTTTTTTGAACACACTGACTGATGGAGACTGTCTAACGGTAAGTGGTAAATTGTTCCAGTGCTTTGAAGCAGACACAGTAAATGTCCTATCACCGGCTAAGGTGCGAGTAACAGAGTATGTGAGACGAAGCGGATCACTAGATGACCTCAAATTTCTAGTAGGTGTATATAAAGTCAAACAGGCGTCTAAATATTTCGGAGCTTGATCGTTAAGGATTTTATAAACAAACAAAACTAATTTGAAAATTATCCGTTGCTTCAAAGGAAGCCAGTGCAACGACTTCAGAAGTGGCTGAGATGGGTAGTCCCTAGAAACCTGAAACACTAATCGGGCTGCCCAATTTTGAAGTCGCTGCACACGATCCAGTTGAGTTGAAGGAATGGAAGAGAGAAGCCCGTTACAATAATCTATACGGGATAGAACTAAAGAACGCACTGCGTTATGACATGCAGATTGATCAATAAATCTCCTAATCCTAGCAATATTTCTTAAATAAAACGTAACAGTACTACAAATTTGAGAAATATGTTGAGACATTGACATTCGACAATCAAAAATAACACCAAGATTTCTTATTGTTTCTGAGGGGCTAATTTGTGTGCAACCAACATTGAGCTGAATGTTTGAAAGACCGCGCAGATTGTGGGCTGAAGCTGCTACAAAAAACTCAGTCTTCGAATCATTCAGTTTCAACTTATTTGCTACCATCCATTTCTTAATATCTAAAATACACATTTCAAGTTTAGTGATGGCATTAAAAGAAGCTCCTGGAGTCTTCGGGTCATAAGAAATATATAACTGTATATCATCAGCATAAAAATGATAATTAACATCATAATGTTGGGCTATCTCGCCAACTGGAAGAGTATAAATTGAGTATCCTATGGGTCCTACTATTGATCCTCATAAGCAATGCACGAAGAAGGTTGTGATGTATGACATGACGTTTACTGTGGCAAAACCAAACACAATTAGAGAAACTCTGTCGTACACAAAATGCTACAAGATACGACGGAAAACTCTCAATAATATTACTAAGTATTCTCTTTACGTGAGACCAAATAGAAAACCATAAATATTGGTTAGAATTTGGCGTGAAAAGTATATGTTCAAGACAAAATGTGGCAACCTCGCAAAAGATGTTATTCTCCATGTGAGACAATCTTCAAATTTCATATGGCCCTTTATCTCTTTTTGAGCTCCCTCGCGGAGACATTTTTGACGTGCACATTTTTAAAAATGATATGGTTATTTGTCAATAATATCGTTTGATCACTTTGTTATCAGTATACTGGGTTCCGAATACTTGGTGGAGCAAACTATTCTCGATTGGGCCCTATCCCTTCTTTCCTCTCCCCCCCCCCCCCCTCATCAAGGGCTTGATACAAGACAGACATGAAACTACCGAATTTGTCAGGGATCAACATAGTATGTTTAGGCCTACAGTACGATCAGCAAAAGAACAGTCACTTTATCAGTGAGCGCGATTTCGCCGTTCAACTTAGGATTTTAGCCAACTTTGGGGAGTAATTTATTAGTATGCTACTTTTCTTGCCAAAATTCTGCTTTTAGTAGTCTGTAACTCGAAATATTTCATATCACCAGATTTTTTTTATTTCCTCGCAACATAATGTCAAAATGTCAATTTGGACCCTGAGGTCATTTTTAGACCATTGCCATACGATGCCGAGAAGTTTCGGGTTTTGCAAGAGCGGGATCTCATTCGTCAGGAAACCCACGAAGAGGGCGCTGTGTATCTCCGCAGCTCCGCTGCAGTGCAGAGTCATCCATAAGAAGAGTTTGGCCAACTCGGTTTCAGTTTGGGGCAACATGCCGTACATTCCTTTGTTACATGCTCGCGCTGCCTGGCAAGGCATTGCGCTGCCA